>NW_028146738.1:29305361-30505361 GCF_055883805.1 Amblyomma maculatum
GCGGTGTCCCGCAAGGGTTTATTTTATCTCCTTTGTTGTTCAACTTATATGTGAATGATCCACGTGAAAGCATCCACCATATTCATTTCCGCCGATGACACTTTACTAGTATCGATAAGCAAACTTGAGTTTTCATGTGCCCTGGCTAACCTTCAGGAGGATGCTATTAAAGTTAGTGATTGGTTTGTCTCAAACTTAATACAAATAAATAGCACCAAATCCCGACTTGACTGTTTTCGTAACCCGCACAAAGATGTACCAAATGCAGGTTCCATATATTTACACCCCTCATATTGCTCTCTGTGTTCTTGTCAACCTATAGCTAGCGTCCCGTCGGTTAAGTATGTTGGTGTGCACATAGACAGTGATCTGATGTGGAAAACTCAGTTGACCCACATTTGTAAGAAACTTAGAAGTGTTGCATGTTTGTTGTTTAATTTGAAAACCATGATGATTTTTTTTATCAGAAAACTAATCGCCCATGGTCTGGGGTATAGTGTTTTAAGATATGTTATGTGTTGTTTTTTAACTGTTCTTTCACATGGAAATGTCGAGTTAATAGGATTTTCAAAAGCATCGCTACAAGCGTCTTCTACATGCCACAGGAGAATTTGCTCAGCAGTGTCTTTAGAGCAGCCGGTTTTCCTTCCTTTAACAATCTTTTTAAACAAATTGTAGTACCTAAATATTTTTGGAGCAGTGCATACAGGCACATAAACACGAAACCGGTAGCGTTTCTCATCATCTTGAGCCGAGAGTGCGCACTCATTACGGTAAAGGAAGAAGACGCTATTATGTTCCGCCCCGTCGCGGTGGCGCAGTGGTTACGGCGCTCGACTACTGCTCCCAAGGACGCGGGATCGAATCCCGGCCTCGGCGGCCGCTTTTCGATGGAGGCGAAAAGCAAGCCGCCCGTGTGCTGTGCGATGCCAGTGCACGTTAAAGAACCCCAGGTGGTCGAAATTTACGTAGTCCTCCACTACGGCATCTCTCATAGCCTGTGTCGCTTTGGGACGTTAAACCCCACAAACCACCACCGCTATTATGTTCGAGCCATATTGAACGAATTACCAGACGATGTATTTTCTATAGAGTGTTGTGCCAAATGTTTCTCTTTTTTTCCTGTAATGGAGTTCTGATGCGGCGCGAAGATTGCCGCGGCTGTCGGTTGTCGCCGCACAATCCCGCTGTGGCTTCGTCGCTTCTGTATTGTATGTTGTTTTAACTATACTAAATAAAGATTATTATTATTATTATTTATTGTTATTATTATTGTTATGATTATCATTATTATTATTAGAAGTGTGTCCCAGTGAAGCAGCCGGTTAGTACAGGCCACATGTCCGCTTACCCCATTATGTGCGAAAGAAAAGCACGAAGAGTTCTGATCTCCTGGCAGAACACCCATACACCGACGCACGTGTTGTAGTGAACACTCACTTTCGACGGGAGCTTAAACAAGAGCCTGAACTGGCCTTCACTCCACAAACGCTTGAAGTGACCTCCGATAAGCGCTAAAAAAAACATGCACACAACAGAGCAACAACGAAGCCACAAATGCACACAACGCAGTGACAAATTGAGCCAGCTGACAGCGCCACCTGGTGCCGGCGCCGCAAACAGACGCCTGTCGACGTACGCGGGGCCTGTCGAGACGCCGCGGAGTGAGCACACTAGTTCACTGTACTATTATAACCACGAGCTGCTCCGACGGCGCGGTTGGTTGGTTGGTTGGGGTCTTTGGGTTATTCTCGGGGGGGGGGGATACCGGACACGGGTTATGCCGGCCTTAATTCGCGGCGGCACTCTTGGTGTCCGGGGGGGAAGGGGAGATGGGATGTTGGGAGGGGAGGGGGGGTCATCATCGTCGTGGAGTCGCTCTCGTCGTCCTTGTCATCGGCTCCGTCGCCAGCGCTGTGGCCAGCAGGTCAGCAGGCCCGGTGGTGGACTACAGTCGTGCAGCCAGGCCGGACTCTTCCAGGAAGGCCAGCAGGAGCCGGTGGGCTGCCAGGGGGCTCCTGGCCGGGAAGAGCAGGTGGTCCTCGGTGGCAGCAGGAAGTCCGAGGGCCCGGTAGCCTGCCTCCATCTTGCGACGGTGGTGGGCGTGTGCCGGGCACACACAGAGGAGGTGCCCCAGCGTACCTGCATCACCGCAGGAGGGGCATGCTGGGGAGGGGGCCCGGCCACGGACATACAGCTCCGTGGGCATCCAGGAACCTCCGGTGCGGAGGCGTAGGAGGAGAGCTCGCTTCCTGCGGGCGAGCTTGTCGGACAGGCGGTGGAATGTCCTCCCCTCGGCGATCCGCCGATCGGGGTGCAGGGTCCTCACGGCCTTCTTGAGGGGGAGCCTGGAGAAGTCAAAGGCAGATACATGATTAGTCATACTTACCTGGTTGGAGTGGGCCGCCTTGGCAAGTGCGTCGGCCTCATCGTTGCCCTGGATGCCCGCATGGCCCGGGATCCAGTGCAGCGAGATGACGAAGCCGGCATCCTCCAGGGCCTGGAGGCGCGCTCGTAGATGGCAAGCCGATAGCTGGAAGCAGGACGGCTTGCGCAGGAGCTGCAGTGCCGGCCTCGAGTCGCACAGGATGGTGTAGAAGCCTGGGGGCTGACCAGTCTCCAGAAAGTCCGCTGCTAGGTGGAGGCCCGCCAGCTCGGCTGCAGTAGAGCTACCTGGAAAGGAGAGCCTGCAAGAGCTGGACACCCCCACCTGTGGAGCCGTCATAGCCGCTGCAGCCTGGCCCGTGGAAGGCAGGACCGAGCCATCAGTGAAGAGGAGGGTGCTCCCTTTGCACTCTTCAATCAGGGCTGCGGCAGCCTGGCCCAGGGCAGCAACTGGGGAGCGGCGCTTGCTTACCCCCTCCAGGTCAAGGGTGACCTGCAAAGGAGGAGGTGTTGGTGGAGGAGGGAGGATGGAATACCCTGGGGCATCTCCGATGAGGTCCCTGTATACAGCCGTCAGTTGTCCCATCCGTGAATGGGGGGCGCTGTACAGCCGTGCCAGGAGAGAAGCTCCATCAGGGGCATGGTGAAGGTGGTACACGTGCGTGAGGCCTCTCTGGAGGAGCTGCAGGGTCAGGGGGTAGACACCGGCTTCCGCCAGTGTTGCCGCAATCCTAGAGCACTGCGTTGCTCCCAGCAGGCGTCGGATCCATTTCCTGCGTGCTCCGTCCAGGATGTTCACTCTGGTGGGCCTGAGGGAAACAAAAGGGAGGGCATAAAGTATGGAAGAGGTGGCGGCCGCCTCAAACAGCCGGATTGCCCATGATGTGGAGCAGCCGTTGTCCCCTGCAAGAAGACGTTGGGCTGCTCGGCCAACCCGGTTCAGATGACCCAGGTAGGCCTTGTGTGCAGGGATCCTTGTGAGGCGGTGATCGATCACCAGCCCCAGGTACTTGACCTGGCGTCTCCAGGGCAGGCTGGTGCCGTCGATCATCAGGGTGGTTGCATGCGCTGACGCTCGTGCTCCCAAAGGATGCACCATGAGGGCTTCCGACTTCGCAGCAGAGAGCTTGAGCCCCCTGTCGCGAAGGAACTGCTGCACGGTGTCGAGGGCTCGTTGAAGGGCTTTCCTGGCAGAGATCATCCTCCTCCTTGGGGCCCGGACCCAGAGCGCCACGTCATCAGCGTAGATCGAGGTCAGCACTCTGTGGTCCCGACCCTGTTTGATGGCGCTCGGGAGACCGGCCAGCACCAGGTTGAACAGGAAGGGGCTGAGAACAGACCCCTGGGGCACTCCGGTGTTGATTGGGCGAGGCGAGCTCAGGGTCTGTCCAACCCGGACCTGCAGGGTACGATTAGAAAGAAAGGCTGTTATGAAACGCCGCAGGTTACCTGTGACTCCCAGGTCATCCAGAGCTTGTTGGATGGCCTGGTGTGGTAAATGGTCGAAGGCAGACTTGACGTCCAGAAGGGCGAGAAAGGCGATGTCACCCATGTACTGTGCCTCTTCCAGGGTGGACACCACATCCGCGATGGAGTCCGCTGTGCACCTGCGTCTCCGGAACCCGGACAGGCTTTCAGGGAGAAAGTTCTTCGCCCGTGCGATCCAAGAGAGGCGCTCCAGGACCACGGACTCCATGGCCTTGCAGGCCGCAGATGTCAGGAACACGGGGCGGTAGGACGACAGCTGCTGGGGGGGCTTCTTCCCCTTGAGGATGGGGACCACGATGGCCGTGGTCCAACTCTCGGGAAGGATGCCGCTTTCCCAGATCCCGTTGAACACCTGCAGGAGGCGGGCCTTTTCTGGGGAGTCTAGGTTGCGCAGCATTTGGAGGGTGATCCCATCTGCACATGGAGCCGTCTTTTTCTTGGACCGGTTGAGGGCCCGAAGAAGCTCGTGGGTGGTGATGGGATCCGAGCACTGAGCAGCGACCATGGAAGCTGCTGCGGGAGGAAGGGGGTGGCGAGTCTGAGGCTCACGTAGTGGAGGGCTTGGAAGAGGGCCGACTGCAGGACGGGCGGCCTTGGATAGGTGGTCGGCCAGCTCCTCGGCTAACACCTGGTATGACACCCCTCTGGCAATGGCGGCGCCCAGGACAGGATGGCGGTTGACGGTCACCTGCAGGAGAGATCGGAAGAGACGCCATGCTGTTGCTGACTGTCGGGCGGTTTGAGGCTTGTGGCAGAGGCTGGCCCAGCCTTCTCGACCCCGTCGGTTGGCTTCTCGGCGGCAGCAGGCGTCGACCTTCCTCCATTTGGACTAGTCCTTGGGAAGCTCCGTCCACTTGGCTGTGCGTTCCGCCCTTCGCCTAGCTGCTCGAAGACCCAGTAGTCGGAGGTCAGGCAACGGGGTCAGTCTGGGGACATGGCCAGTCACGGTGGCACTCTGGGCACATTCTCCTAAAAGGGTTAGGAAGTCACCTGCGTGCGGGATACCCTTGGTCAGCTCCCTGAACTGAGACCACCTCGTTACCCGATACACCCTGTCTCGTTGTCGACGCTGCTTGGTAGGTGTCAGGTAGATGGGGAAGCGGCCGCGCTGCAGCGAGCGCGCGGCCGCTTAGTGTGACCGGAAGAGAGGGCAGCCACCAGGGGCAGCACATGTTCTGGGGGCCATCCTCTCCACCGGTTCTGCTGGCCGGCCTTACACCGGCGTGCGCGCTGATAATTTCTCACTTTAATCAGCATTAAAAGGCCCCAACCCTTAGATATTTATTTTTCGATATTTACATCCAGACTTCTGAGCTGCTAGAAACTTTCGTAACGCTGACTAAACAAATAACTCCATTTCCGAGCAAACAGAGACGCGTCGTGTGCTCGAGCAGACGACATGCTGCGCTCGCCGCTTCGGAGCGCGCACCGGGCACGCTTCTAGCGGATTGTTGCCTCGTCTGGCCTCATGGCCGGTGCAATGTCTCTTGAGTAGCTGTTTAACGCATGTGTAATGGAGCCCGCCCCTTGTTCGCACGGCAACAAGACGCTGATGTGGCGGTGAAGGAAGCAAGATGAAAGCGCCATCGGGGAGGTTTCAGCGCCTCTTCACCCTCGCAAGAGCGACAGCCGTTGCCTCATGAGAAACTGCGCTGCGCCAGATGGTATCAGCATGAATGTGGCGCTCAGTGGTAAAGCTGTAGCCGGATGCGCATGCCTATCTCAGATGACGGCATCCACACGGTCAGACAGTGTATTTTGCCGAGCATTCGATCTGCAGTACAAACTTCATGCTGGCACGCATAGCCTGGACTGCATGAAAGAAACAAAGAAACTGTGCACAGGAATGAAGGGAATGTGCATCAGCGAATGATAAAAATAAACGATTGCAGCCAAGAACATCATATTTTAATGAGGCAGTTCTCCATGAACTTCACAATTTCTTCATTTCACTAATAATATTTAGAATACGTTGCTTGCTCATTGAACTTTATCTTATTTTTGTGCAATCCGTGTTTTGGTGAAGGTAAAATTCCAAAAACATCTCTGTGCTGCCTGATGCCACAAGTGCATCAGGAACGCCACGCGTACAAATTTCCGAATCGTTCACTACTGTGTCTGCCAGCTAATTTGCAACGTCAAGACATAAATGACTAAATACAATATTATGCTACAGCTGGAAAATAGTGTGCGATTCACAAATGTCGTACAATCTTGAAACCGGCGTCGTGCGCTGAGACTTGCGCAAGGGCGTTATTTGAGTGGCTGTAATTACTAGCACAACAAAATTATGCAATATGTTTTCAATGAATTTTAAAGCTGAAGGAAAGGAGAATAGGTGGACAAAGTTAAAGAAATATAAAATAATTTGTTGTCTTCAGAAACTTTCATTGTTCGCGGTTTTCTTGAAATGAGTGTGATCGTACGTCTGTATTGAAACGTTATATAAATATAAGATTTTGCAGTTTGATAAATATGCTGAGAACATAGTGTTGAAGTATTGCCACTCTACCACAAACTTTTTTGAGACAAAAGACTGCAAAATAGACAAAATTTCATTTCCTGGGCCGATTTCGCCCCGCCACGGTGGTGCAGTGGTTAAGATGCCTGACTACTGTGCCCGAGTACCAGGGTTCGATCCCGAGCGCCGGCGGCTGCGTTTCCATGGAGGCGAAAAAAAACAGTCATCCGTGTGCTGTGTGATAGTGCACATCAAAGATCCCCGGGTTGCAGAAATTACTCCTTAGCCCTCCACTACGCACCCCTTTCTCTCTTTCCGCTTTCACTCCCACCTTCGTCCCTTCCCTTAAGGCGCGGGTCAGGTGTCCACAGAACATTTCGGACGAATACTGCACCTTACCTTTCCTTTGAACCAAATATTATACTTTGAGAAATATTATAAAAACAGGCCAGGTGTTTCTTATTTGGTTGGAAGGAGTAGCCGCAACCGCTATGCGGCACCAACCTCTTCTTTATTGTTCATGCAAATAAAATAACCTACTCTTTCCAAAAAGCCAAAATATTTGAATACAAACAAAAATTTGCATATTTTTAGTGAGGCCATTTTCAGCTACCTAACTTTATTATCCTTTCTGTAATCAATAACGAAACTTCTCAAAAACAGCACAGAAGATAACCGCGTCACTCCACTCCTTCGTTATTATTAATTTCCTGTGCCCCGAAAAAAAAATTGGCTGCATGCAATACCAATTGCAGATGTCTTCTTTTCAGTCATCGGTCAACCATATATCAAAATTTAAAATCAGTTTATAAGGTCGGCAGACTATCCTTTGTTTGAGCTTACATGGAATCGCCTTATAGCATCGTACTTTCAAGTTGCGCTGTAATGCACGACACGTACATGTGCATGGTAATAAAAAGAAATGCGAGCAAAGGTGCGCCTACGAGTTCCGCTGTTTACGTTTCTTGTGTCATGTTTACATTTGGGTTGCAGCAAAAGCCTTCTACAATTGTGCGTAATCCAATAAGTCAGGACTTTAGCGTTTTTTTTTATCAACCGGAAAAAGTAACGGCGAGAAGAAATTGAAACATCGTAGTGCGCGAACGAAACTGTTTTCTTTTTTTTTTTCGGCGCGACAGTACCTGAAGCTTTGCATATGTTAGCAGCTGTGAAGGTTCACATGGTCGTCTTGTACTGCTTTGGATGCTTTTTCACGCCGCTCACAGGAGTGCTTTCAGAAAATATTCTATTACTCGTGTTTGTCGTAAAGTGCAAGGCTGCATATCAGTTAAGAAATCATTCATGTGTCCCCGAGTCGAATTATAACCCAGAAACTTGGCAGAAATATAAAGGTACATACTTGCAACCAAACAAAAATTGTTTCAAGCCGGCGAGCGCCCCTATGTGTCAAAATCAAGCGCCGTCTCAGGCGCGCCGATAGAAATGCAAGCGAAACGAGCGACGAGATAGGCCCCCAGTACCGGTGCTGCCCCTGGCGGCTGCGTCATGCGTAAAAGTCACACTAAAGGTGGGTTTAGGCGGGAGGACCGGAGCGTAATTCCGTCTCCTCAACGGTAGGGTCCCACAACTTCTTTCTCCTCACTGGTTGCCTCTCAGCGGGCTAAACGGCGATAGTTACCGAAAGGTGTTTCTGAACGCAACCTAAAGGTAACATACACTCACTGAAGGCAGGAAATGATTACGGTGAAGGTAATTGATTCGAACAGATGTTTTATTCTCTTAGTGCTAAGATAACTAGTGCTAATCCATTGCGCCATTGAAGCAACGGGTACGGCAAGCTTTAAACCCGGTATTATTAGTTTTTGAACATTTCCGCTATCTATCACCAGGTGACGCTGTTCAGAGAACCCTACTAAAATCCCTTGATAATTTGAAAGTAGCGACACTCTCCTCCGCGCCGCGCTTTCCTCCTCGATTCTCCTCGCGCGGCGGCGGCGAGCGCTGCGCACGACACGCTTTTTCCCCCTGACGCCCGCCGGCCGGCCGCAGCAGTGAGTGAAGCGCGAGCTTTTGGGCCAGGTCTGCGCTCCAGGAGTGCACAAAATTTTTGAAAAATTGCGAGAAAAGCATTGAGAATGCCGATAGTAAAGTTCATGAATTGATTGGTTTCTTCTTAGAACTGTTTGAATGGGGAATACTGATAAACAAAGCTTTCAGGCGAGTTCTGTGCTACAGACACTTTTTAAGTCTCATGATAAGGTTTTACTTTGTGCACTTAATCTAGTACTGCCTCTGACTTTGTGTTTGTTTCTTTTAGAGCGTGAAATCTGTCACCGTGGTAAAACTTCAGGAAACGATCCAGGCTGGTGCTTTGAACTTCAAGATTAGAGAAGGTTAAAGCAGGACTTAGTCTATTTCGCTACTGTCAAGCTATCTCTCTAAGCATAGTATATGTCACGTGATCAACCATGAGATTGGATTATTGGTTAATTGTGCATGTATTTCAATCAATTACTGGGCCAAATTAATTGATATTTAGTAAATTGCAATTAAAATCTAAATTTTAGCTGCAACACCGAACCGTATACCGTTGGAAAGCTTAGGCCAAGTGTAATGGCACTGTGCTAGTTAGCGATGCGCGATAATCTGCGTTCATTAGTTAATTTTGTATAAAATCAAATTTTGAGCTGTTCCTTGCTGCTTCGAGGCAAGGAACAGGTTTGCCACGGCAGTCTTGATATGATGCTGATGGAGGAATTAAATAATTTTATGAGTACGTGGCCCCTCACTGACTTCGCGTGTGGTTAAAAGACAGCAGGGTACACTGGGAGAAGTGGTGGGCCCTATTGCCGATACACTGAAGTTCTGGGGCAAGCATGCTGTGGTCTCATGCGCTGTGTAAAAGAGCTTGATTTCATTGAACGCAACAATCAAATAAAAAAATTACAAGGTGCACATAGGTCTTCAACGTGCGGAAATGAGAAAGCGTATAACTGCCAATTCATTAACTATCGCTATCCTATCTATTACTATATCTACTAATGCCAGAGACCTATCGTAACTGTCACTATCCGCAACGAACACTATCACCTCACTATCCGGGCCTATTACTATAATTTACTATTATTATCCGTAACAGTCACCATCATTACCTATCACTATTCATAACCATCACTATTTAATCTGATGCCGTCCCATGATCAATTGATATACTTCAATTTTCATTGACTTACGTTGTCAGTCATATCTCTATTATCTCATAATATCTGACGAGACAACTATACATTGACTTTTAATTCTTATACTTTCTTGTTTTCTCATAAATGGAGGTGGGAAAAGAGCAAGCCACAGAAATAACTGACTACTATCAGCGCGAGGTTCATGTCTCTGTCGAGGAGGCTTCCTTTACTTCAGGACAGGTCGGTGAGAGAAAATTGATGGAACTGCGTTTGGTCTGTTTTTTTTTCGAGTTCGTGTAATATTGGCGGCTCAAACTGGTCTTCAGTGAAATGTAGCTAGAACATAGAGCGATGAGATAATTACTCAGGCTAGGTGAAAAAAAAAGATCTTGCATACAATTGAAATGAGTAATATGTTACAGTGTTAAGAATTGTTGCTCGCAAAATGTTCCCCTATTTTTACATAATAACTATAATCATCATTGATTGTTTAAGTTTCGAAAATACAGGAAATTGATGCAATGATTCCGGCTGATTTGACATCGATGGGATAACTTTTCTCGCAATAAATGAATACGCGGAATCGCGCTTTTAGAGCTCCAGCTTTCAAAGCGAAGGTAACCTGCCAACGCCTAGTAGTCATGGTCAAAGTGAAGCGTGTGTGATCATATGAACACCTCCTGCACATTGGCCGTATCCCTGATAAAACGAACGCATATTTTTTAACCCACGCGTGCGTCGAAGCATGGCAAGACACATTCAAGAATTGAAAAAAAAATGCCATACGACCTAACTAGTGCAGATTACCCGCAATACCTCGGGTTTACTTGCCAAAGAGTTTTTCAGGGCCAGCATTCATTGCTCCCGAGTAACCGACGCACACTACAAGTAAAAGCTGGAAAGGCTAGCTTCTCTACAAGCTCGAATTTTGATTTTTAGTGAAGGAGGCCAGGGATCCTAGCATAATCGCGACAAATGCAATCGAGAGACTGTAATTTTCCAGTTATTTCTGACAGCAAAAAGCAGATTATAGCGCCCTGTTTCTGACTGTACAGAAGTCGAAGCGTGTTAAATGATGGAGCCTTGGAGCCTCGCAGAATATTCAGCATGCTGCAGAGGACAACCTTATTTTTATACAATGAACATGCTGCCGCCGCAAAAATATTGAGCAGCAAGCAGGAATAAAAAACGCAGCGTCAGGTGACGCGTTATTACGGGGAGTGAGAAAGGCACTCGACGTCGCAAACAACTCTGTTGTTTCTAGGAATAAACGTCTTTCGACTAATCTTGTGAAGCCGTCATGCTTGCCTTGAGATATCATGAATACCGCATAACCATCTTCAGGTCGCTTGCTGCAGTTGTACGCGCAACAGCACGGCATAGAGCTTGCACGCTGCAATAAAAGCACAGCGCGCAATATTCACTCGCAGAGACTAGGGGAAAAATGGCGCGAAGGAAAAAGAAAACACAAGGAAAACGCCGGACGCGCGTCGGTTTCCAATGGCAACGGCAGGGAGACCAATCGTCGCTCAGGAAATCGGGCGGAGAGCCGGCCTTCAGCGAAGGGGCGCGCAAGGGGCGAGGAGGAGGCGAGGAGGTAGCGCGGCGGCGGCAAAGTTCAATCGTTGGCGTAACTTTCAAGTATCAAGGGGTTTTAAACCCTACTAAGGCTCCTCCATTTTTTTAAAGGTAGCGACAACTACACGAGCGTCCTCTCGAGGGGTCCATGGGGCAGCGCTACCAGACGACGCGCTGCACTCTTTCGTGCATACCGCGTACTCATGAAGCCGTGCTCGGTGCACACATAAACTGTTTAATTCAACAGAGTTGTGTCCTATCCTGCTCAAAAAGCTTCAAAAGACAGGAATAATAACTTAAACATGCGTTTGCAGCATAAACGTCAAAAAAAATAACGCGAGCGTTAAACGAGCCGGCTCATTCTTTTGAACCGTTCACCTCAGTACAGCGGTTAGGAAACTGCTCATTAATTATGCTTCGAAATTAGTAGCGAACTTAAAGTAGAAACAATATTTCACTAAAAGTATTGAGCTCGGTTCCTTACTAAAAAATAAGTGGACTGCGAGTTTTCTGCAACTTTTGGGAACGTCGTTGCGCATAGAGCTCTAATGCAAAATGGGCGTCACTGCTTTTGTAACCGTTCGGATACATTCCGTTTTACATACTTTTTGGCTCGAGTTTATTTCATTTACACAGTATTTCAATAGCTTTATTTTGGAGAAAAAGTCAGTTTCTCGGCAGGTGTGCATTGCCAGTGCATGTGTATCTTCCAACAACTATAAAAAAATGGGTATGATGCGATACAAAGCTCACGGATAATGTTTTCTCACTTTTCCATTCGTTATTTGCTTTATATTGTTACGCATATACCACCTAAGAGGACGACGATAGGAAATAGAGTGAGAGACGACGAAGCTGAAGAAACCGTTGGGGCTTGCCTGAACACCTGCCGTGTTCTGCTCTGCTGTGCTGCGAACACTTGCTCATCACCTGCTGTGGTTTCCTGTGCTAGCCTTCTGCCCCGTATCAATATTGTTTTCCTTATAGCCTACCGGGCAATAATGTCACCAGTAATCTTGGATGCCGCCTCTTGAATTTGACGAGTCCCTGTGCACGTTCAGCGGCACTTGTTTGCATTCGGTGCAACGCCGCGAGACTCCTTCGTTAAAAGAGTAGCTAAGTAGCGTTCCACACACACACGGATGTTTTTACGCTTTTTATTGAAAAAAATTTTGTTTTTTGTTTTGTTTTTTACTTTTATATACCGATATTTAGCATAGGCAAATATTGACTTTCCGTTTAGATCATATTGACACATTTGCACCCTCCTCTTTTTCCAATGTTTCATTTTTCATTTATATCAATTAACTGATCAATTGTTCGGAATAAATTATCATAATAAGCATTATCAAGCATTTCCTTTTCATTCTGAGCATTTCGACACCATTAATTCCACGCGTTATATTGCAGTTCTGATCTGTTCGGAGAAAGTAAGGGGGCGCGAAACGGCAGTGAGTTTTCACTAGACATCCACAGTACAAGTAATGGCCACATAGCATAGCGTCCTTGATATTTTGCTCTGAAATAGCATATGCCCAAACAAAGGTCATCCCGGGCAAGCGAACGGCTCTTGAAGCAGACAGAAATCACTTCTCATAGTCGGGTGTTTTCTGTGGCCATGAAAATCTTACGCCCGATCATGAGGCCATAGCTTCCTTCTGTTGCTATTATCGTCACCGCGAGGAATGGAAAATGACTTTTTCGCGTCTTCCGCACGGTTCCGGCAGCCGAAAGTACAGCAGCCCGGTGCAGCCGCATGTCACGCGTGCGCTTCAAAATTTGAGTTCAGAGATGTAATTCTTGCGTTAGCTTAAGCATTAAGTACTGCATATACACTCCTAAATATGCAGTAGAGGTGTGTGAAGTATTTTTTGCTTAACTAACCGGCCAATATCACGCTGACAAGCGCAGATCGCAGTGCATTTCAGCGGCGCAGCGAGCACCGCTGGACCCTTTGGGCGGAGCTTGGCGGCGAAGAGGTCACGTGCTGCCAACCGGCCTATCGGAGGGAGGGGGGCTGGATCAAGACCTGTGGCTACCTTCAAAAAATAGAGGAGCTTTAAACCCTACTAGAGTCAGGAAAATTCTCAGAGTACCGCAAAGGTGCCCGCGGGCGCCGTTTCCCTTTCAGAACGCCGGGCCCTACCGGTGTCTAAACGGTGAGTGACCGCATTCATGGGCTTTAAACGTGTTCTTAAACTCAGCAAAACGGGAAGGCTCTGGCACGCTTATTCATAAAAGTGCCAACACTGATTGTGCGGTCGCTAACTCTAATACCGCAGTCAGCAATCGATGGGAAAAATAAGTGCGTGGGTGGATCGGCGAAAACTGCAGGTCGCCTGCTATTGCCACTCCCCAACCCTTTGAATCGACTTGTTTTCTACACGCAGTGCTGGAGTGTTACAACATTATAAAATGACCGAGTGTGAAATAGCATGTTAGCAAAGGTCGCAGGAACGTGTGTGTATATTGTCCGTCCGTCAGCGCCGCGGGGCCGGACAAGGTAAAATACGGAGCGGGGTGCGGATCGTTATCACGCTCTGAAACGATGAATCGCTTTGTATAAGCAGCATAAAGTGAAGCAGCAGGTTCGCCGAGGTAGCGTAAACAAAATAACATACAACGTAGTACCGCCGTCGTTGCGCCAAGAACGCCAAGCAGGCTTAATTTGTTGAAGCATATTGTTTTCCGCGAACTTATTTTTTTTTACGGCGCCGTCATTAAGCGAAGGAATACTAAAGCACTGGTCTCGCCCATTTTCAGTGTGAAACAAACAAACAAAACAAAACATGGCTTAATATCATCGCTGTTTACCGCGCGGTTGTGAATATTGTACTTTTCATTGTTTCATGGTGTCGCCTGATGTTCATCGCCATACGCCTTGTGCCGCCAATTTGCCAGAGCCTCGCTTATGAACTGCCGTCAAAAATTGAAATGACATCAGCATCGTACGTTGAAGGTTGACACACATTGTCCAGAAGTTGCCAGCTGCGAGCACACAATAAGTATGATTGGTTGGATGGAAGCGACTCAGACCATGAAACACTGCAGTGGAGAGCTCCAGAAATTTCCACCACTTGGGTTTCTTTAACGTGCAACTAGAAATAAATAACTAATAAATACGTGCATAAAGCTTTATGTACGTCCCCATGGGCAAAAGAGGCATATTCCACGCGCTGCGAGAAAACTGCCCGCAAGATTTTTCCGAAAGAGAAGCAGTTATTTCTGAGATGTGCATAATGGTACCCTCCTTGGTATACTTTCCATCTGGTCTGAGCAATTTTGTGTGGCGCATATTTTTATACTGAGAAAATGCAATCGTTGCGATTCGCGTGGAATATACCACTTTTGTCCACGACTGTACGTTTACATTAACGATAAAAATAAAAAAGGAAGAGGTGCGGGCGGTCATCGATCCGCACACAAACACGCGCCCATACGCATTCATGCACGAGTAGGGTGTGTGATTTCGCATAACTGAATATAGATGTATCTGCTGCCCGCTGGCTAGATATTTACCTTACTGTGAGGGTAGCTTTTGCCAAATTTTTGCAAGTAAAACGGATGCTGCATGTCCCTGTGCTGGAAGGTAAACACATATATTACGTTGGAAGGTAAACGCGTGCTGCGATCAGGCGCACCATGTTCACGTTGAGTATTTCCTTCGCTTCTTTCGCGGCTAAACGAAAATAATTTGAAACAAAGGAACCAGCATATCTCGCACAAGAGGGTGTTCCTTGATGGCACGAATTTTCGCCGGTTGGTTCTGTGAAGCCACACTGACCACCAGTGCAGATCAGGGTATGTTGCTGGGCGAGTTGGTTATTCATTATCAGAGAAAGAACGCCAGCAGACGTGTGCGTCATCCTCCACCTTGTCCGTCGTCTGCTAGTGTTCTTTCTCTGACAATGCAGATCACTTTTTTCGTTCAGGCACAGAGAACACACCTTTCCTAACTAAGGCCTGGTGCCGCACCCAAAAGCACAACATAATCTCTCACGTGTACACTGTGAGAAACAATCGAAAAAAGAGGAACTGCAGCACACAACACATATTCCGCGCGCGCGCTTGGAAGGGATATGGCGACGCGAGGTCACGTGACAAGCATCAGCCAGTAGGCGAGCCGGCGGCGCGCGGAAAACGAATGCGGTACTCTGAAATTTTTCCAGTGACTCTAAACCCTACCGTTGAGGGAACGGAATCACTCAGGACCGGAACGAGGATGGTCCACGCGCGTCATCGCTACCCGCGCCCCACGTGACGCCGACGTCACTGCTCTGAGCGAAGCGGGCGAGCGGCGTGGCCGTCCGGGCAGAACGGACTGAATATGCCAAGCACCTTTTTCAGCCCGCGCGGACCGGGCGTCCGCTGCGGACCTAGATTGTTTTCGCTCTTGGCTGTGGCTCAAGGTACGTCGGACGGACCCGATCAATGATGGTCGTAAAGGTACGTCCGACGGACCCGGTACGTTTTTCTTCGGGATACGTCGGACGGATCCGGGAGATATTTTTCAGAGGTACGGCGGACGGACCCGATCGGTGGGTTTCGTCCGGCGGACTCGACGCATTTTTCTCCGATATGGGCCTTGGGATCCGTCGGGAAAGCCGGACGGATCCAAGGTCCCCAGATGTGACGATGTGGTTGTAGCAACGACTTGGTAGCCATATGTAGCCAAATCGAAGTTGGTACGAGGTGTGCGAGGTGCTGCATGCATGAAATGTGAAGTTACAAAGAATAGTACAGTCGCAAGAATAGTGCCTAGAATGGGTGATAGACTACGTGATGGCATGATGATAGGTTTACGTGAGTTGGACCGCGGCAGGGTGGCAAGCACGACCAGAGCGCAAGCGCATGTAATCGCGGTGTTGACGGCCAGCCCGCGGCCCGCACGCCCGCTCATTTGGTCCTCGTTATCATGTGTATTAACGTCTACGACGGTCGTTATGTAGTTATGTAGTTTTGATTCTTCCAAGTTTTCTCACTTCCATCTGTGATGAGATGCGTCACGTAACGCATCGTTTTCTGCTCGTATTGAGGTTTGGTGCTGCAAGTTCTACATACATATACAAGCGGCGCTGAAAAAGCTGGGTTCCGCCGGCGTATGCCTAGCCCAAGCATCGCGTCATTCGTGTTTGTTGTATAACTGGAGGTGTGGTTTGTGCTTACCGTGAGATGCTGTGATGTACGGATTACGTCCTACGAGAGTGCTGTGATGAGTGCGCGGATGTCCGGACGGACAAAAGTGTGTCCGTTTATGATCGGTGATGTTCCACGTGCATGTCAGTGTTTATTAGGTGCAGTGGTAATTTATTTACACGCGCTGTCCAACAGTCAGACGAAAATAAGTCATCGACAATTTGTTATCAGACTGCACTATAGGGCCCAAAACTCGGAAAATGGGAATACACATGATGCTGTTTTCGCATGTTGGAGTGGACCGAAAAATACGTGCCCAGCCCACGCAGCCGAGATGCGCATTAATACAGGTGAAATGGTTCAGGTTTCTGTAAAATAGCTGCCTGGAACAGCACCTTCCTAAATGTTCAGGCTTTGTACTATTGTTGAAGGCCACTTTATCATTAATAAAGGAACGAGTATGCTTTATGTGTTAATGACTAGTGCTTTTTTGAATATATTATGTCCATTTTTTCTTAGTTTCCTTTGTTTTTCATGCTAGGAAAACACAAATGGTACACTTTTAAACTTGTCAGTCCAAAGCTGAACATGAATATCTGCCATGCATGTGACAGCTTTAATGCTGGAAAGGTTGACGTGTATAGCATGTACGTACACCCTGCGACACCTCAGTGGCACATTCGGCTAGTTGCCCTAAGGTCGTGATGTTTAATGCCAGTGATGGCAGTCGCACTTTGGTGCAGGTGAAATGCAAATGTATCTGTTTCCTGCAATATGTCAATGCAAAGTACAAAGTCTGGGCAGTCAGATTAGTCTGGAGCTCTCCACTACAGTATTCTTCACAGCTACATATGTCACTTTAGGATGTGAAACCCTACATTCCACAGGTAGGATGTGTTGTTTTTTAGATTTTGTTACCTCTCATCTATGTTTTGCAAGATTTGGCTAATTTTAGTCCTCAAACGGTTGTTAAAGATGAAACCGAAGAAGTTCTTGGCATGATTTTCTGCTTGGATTAATTTGCTAATTGCAGTTCTTTGAAACTTGCATCAATGCTAGACAGTTCAAATAGCAGGCAGTTGAATTACAGGAATGATGTGGATGAAGCATTTCAGTTCTGACAAATGGAAAGTAACAGTCCCCTCCATACATGCATAGGTGCCCTTAGACAAATACATACTCGGGTATGTGATTGTGACACATATCAAGGGTCGACAGAAGGCCATGTGGAGCCAATGTGATATTCTTCATGAAGACTAAAATATAATTGTACAACAGCTGCTGTACCATGTAGAAAAAAATTGGTCATTTAGTGTATGATTAACTGACCATGAATAGCATCTTACTCAGAGTATGATGTGATATATAATATCTGGTTTAGCATCACAAAACAATTACGGCTATGAAGAATACAATACTTGAGGGCTCCGGTATAATTTCAACCACCTGGGGTTCTTTTACATGCACTGACACGCACGGTGCATGACGGCCTATTGTTTCGCCTCTATTGAAATGCCCCTGCTCTGGCTGGAACCAAATCTGTATCTATGGGTTCAGCAGCCAAGCACTAGCTAACTACTGAGCCAGCACAATGGGGCCAAGTAACAAAACGCATGCCATTACATTTCCTTCTAGCCTGTAGTTTGCTTCACAGAACTAATGTATACAAAGACAAGTAAATAGCAAGAAAACACTAATTTTCTTGCAGATTATATTCACATTTCAGCAAACATTCTTTAGGAAGAAATTTCTCATAATGTTTGCATGGAAACCATGAACATCTCACAAAAAGAAAACAATGCACTTACTACACTCCAATTGTTAATGGGCAAGGCTGCATCTATGCTACTACACTGCACTTATCACAAAACCACAAGCCCCATCTGCTTTGGCCAATCACTTGATGAAACTAACGGAGACAGATGTCGCACACCACAGACTGGTCGTCTCGCAACATATTTCTGCATACGCTGCATTTCAATTTCATGACTTTCCACTTAGCTTCAACTGTTGCCAGCATTACTAGTCACCCATCTTTTCTGAAATTCCTTTTTGCGCTGTTGGGATCAGCATCCTTGTTAACGATGGTCTCTGGCATTCTCGATGCTGTCATTTTCACATCTTCCTCACCTGGAAGAACGAAGAAACTGACAAGCCTTGAGCAGAAAAACAATTAAGGAGAATCCTAATCTCCACCTGTAAGGGTACGATTTGCCAGCGTTAATGACTCTTGTCTGCAGATCCAACTGTGGATTCCCGTTAATTTACATGTCCTTTGCTACAAACTTAATTACTAATTCCTTAATTCATGTCTCTGTTATTTCAGACATACTCATTAGCATACGGTCGTAGGCTGCCCTGTTATGTGATAGACTACCTGGCATTGACCTCTGTAAGCCTCACGTTAACCGAACTGTACAAACATGCTTTCATGGCCTAGGAGTAACCTTTCTTAATCGGAGCTGAAATGTCCCAGAACATATTTCAAATATAACTTTGTAAGCTTGAGTTAATAGCCCCTGCCATGTCGTGTGGCTTCATGACATTTGGCTCGTGGCACTTTTGGCTTGTGCACAGGGTCCATCTGCTAATCATACTGGTTAACCTGCATGAAAAATACATTTTCACACAAACTGGTGGCAAATGGTCAAGTGTTGCACTGCAGATTCTGAAATGTATACCTGTATGCATGCAAGGATGGCATCATCACATGACATGATCAAGAGTTCTGTCAGTATCTGTAATGACATGGCATTTCAATGCCCATTAAAGGACCACCTCAGACAATGGTTGTTGTTACCACAAGACCTGTTCTAACAGCATACTGACACCATTACACTGAGCGATGGACATGTGTATGCATACCCTAGATAGCTCATGACTGGGGATCTCATTTATTTCTATGACTTCTAAGGAGTTCCTGTCATCAGAAACCCTACAGTTTATAAAATCGGGACAGCTGTCTTGAAAAGTGATAAAAAGAAATAACCAGGTTACCTTGCCACAATGCTAAATTACAAAGGGTGAATATGCTGCATGAAGATACCAAGAAGCTTGTACAAAGAAAAGTGAGAGTGAAATGGCAGAGGTTTTGAAACATTGAAATAAACTACAAACTATACTTTGTCAAACCTGTCATCGAGGAATGGAAATCATGCAGTCATCTAAAACACAACATGTAGGACATTTTAGGTCATCTTCACAAAACACATACCCACACCTGACACACAGCTTCATACTTATGAAAGAGGACAAACCAATATGCAAGGAGTGTGGAGACGAACTAACAATAAACCATATCTTACTTACACGTGCGCCAGAGTCGAGAAAGTAAGAGGAAAACATTTTGTACAATTTTGCAACAGATCTCTTTCCATCCCAACATGATCCTAGGAGAGAGGTGCACATTTCCTGCATTTTTGGTTTCCTAAAATGTTCCTAAACAAGCTACATCCTAAAGAACATTTTAGTCCATTGCACACAAAATAAATACATTAAACCTTGTTCTTGGTGCATGGCAGCATTAGTCGCTTATGCACTATAAAAATCAACACGTCGCTGTAAGGTATACCTTGGTTAGCTATGTTATATGAGACAAACTTTCGGTCTGGTGTGGTCCTTATTCACGTGACAGCGCTGTCATGAGGGTCTATGTCCCAGCGATTGGAAAGTGACCTATTCCAATAATTTAAAAAACTGAAGGCAATTTTACAGATCTCTAAAGACGCGCGGGTGTTTGGTTTCGACTGGGGTGCTCAAGTGCTTTATGAGCGTCCGCCTGCTTTGACAGCATGGGTTGAAACTGCTAAAGAGAGCACATTTTTGAACATTTAACGCATTTCTGAAGCAGCTGAATGTCAAACGCCGCCTAGGTAGGCTTTTTAGCAACACAGCGGTGTAGCGTGAAAAATCGCTCCGCTGGTCCATCGCTGACACCACTGACATGAAAGGCGAACTGTTCAAACTTATAGCTACTGACCACATCTGAAACACTGAATTTTTCATGGTAAAGGCAGAATTTCTCTAACACTGAGCATTGGTAACTATCGATCTCGCGCCCAATATTATGAAAATCTGTCCTCTCTTCGATCATTGATACGTCCACGGTTGAACATTTATGCGGCTCGGGGTAGGCCAGCCGTGGGAACATGGACGCGTGGTTATAGCAACGATCACTTGCATGGCACGCTCTGCAAAATTCCAAGAGTCAGCTTCTGCAACGAAACGTGCAGCGCGCATTTTCTACCGCGTACCTGTAAGTCCGGCGACGCATGCATATCTTCCGCTCGTTTCAACGCTGCGCGGCCGTTCAGTCGGGTCACGCTATCCTCCAGCATGCGGGGGTTTAAATTATAAGTATGCAAAATTCAACGACGAGAAAAAGATGCAGGCTGAGCACTTTAATCTAGTCTTCCCCTAAATACCAAATAACATTACTGTTCGTAGGGAATTCGGATCATTCGCGCTTCCGGCTTTCCGGTTGTACACTCATGTATTGCGGTGCCGTAGGTCTTCCCCTCGATGAGTCGATGTGCAGCTCGCCGCAGTAGCAGCGCAGGCCTCTAGTAGATTCGGCATGTCTTCTGTCACGGCTCTGAGGTAGAATTTAAACAAAGAATTTAACTAGAAACATCCTTTTTCCTCTGTCTGCATGTGAAGAACGAGCATATTGCCATTTCACATAGAGCGTATATACATACTTTGGACTGCCGAATGTTTTGCACGGCGAGGTGTGTGTGTTGTGCCGGCGCTAGATCTTCGGAGGTCGATGCAGGACCTAAGACAGCGTAAATGCGAGGAATAGCTCACTCGCATTACGGGCAGATCGAGGTGATAGTTTAGTGCGAAGCGAAAGCTGCTCGTGAATGTGCGTATCTCGATGCCAAAGTGGAGCTGGTGCAGTACGTCGCATCGCCTGCAGCTATGTGCGTGACAGCTACGCTTGTCATACACAATCTTGAGAGAAGACCTTGATCTATGTTAGAACGGATGCACTCTTCGTAGCACCTCATCGAGAGTAGCGCGGCTAGCTGATATCATAGAGGATAAGATTCATTCACGCGTAGCAAGCGGTATGTGGCCTACGCGTTCGACGTGCATATAACCATGAGCCAGCATATCGACGTCCGCCGTATCTTTGCGAGAATCGAATGGGTACGTCGGACGTACCTTTAGGCACTTCGTTTGCTCTTTTTGCTTTATCGCTATGGCCTCCGCGTTGCTACGCCCGCGCTTTTCGTCTCGTATTCAGTTCGAGCGGCGTATTGTTTGTTGTGCATGCGCTGCGTCGTTCGTTCTGTGTTCGCTGCAGTGCATCGTTTTTTGTCTGCTTGTGGGTGTGCCAGAGTTGTAGCTTTACTCGGTTTCTAGTGCTTATTATGGGTGAAGTAACGAAAAAAGCGCTCAGTGATGAAGCGACAGTCACGTTTTTAGCGCTCGTTGAGAGCTGTGCACCGATATAGAATATTGACGATGCTTGCAATAAATGAACGCTTTTTCGCTTCCTCGTCATCCTCGTACACTTCACGTAGAACAGCCAGATCAGCGAGACGACGGTTTCGCTCGGCGTCCATGTTGAAACTCTCGGTAGAAAGGTTTTCGGCAGCGCGCCGCCGCCGATGGGAAGGAGGGTACACGCGGATGGTCCGCTGGCTTCGTGTGAATGCTCGACGGCCGGATCGACCCGCGGACGCGTGGTCACGTGGCACCAGATCCGTGCTGACGCGCGCGGACCATCCGCTCTCCTGTCATTTCGTCTGAACCCACCTTAAGGTGGCGGTCCTAAGATGGCGGTCCCATTCCAGCGGTAAAGAAACAACATTTTTGGTGATATTCATACGCCTACAGCGCCTCACTCGTTTGGTTTATAAACGTGGTTTTAATATCTTTGTAAAGCTTATTTTCTCTGCTTTCGAATGGTACATTTGGTTTATACATTGCTGCAAAAATCTTTAAGTTGTAAAGAAAAACACAAAGGTAAGAAACGGCTTTCGAGCTCTACTTGTCTCAGGAAATGCAAAATTGTGCAAAAACTTTTGTACCTACAGAAAAACCGTTCGAGATGTTTAGAGAATAGATGTTAATGAACAAATTTAGGCATTTTTATTAGGGTGTATTGCTTAGTTTATTAGCTACGCACCTTTGAAAAGTGTATAAAACAGGTAATTGTATATACAATAACTTTCAAGCTATGTACTCTGTTGCGGAGATCTTTTGCACAGTTGGAGGTCTTGCAAGGTTTGCTTTTTCCTGAAAATATCAGCTGTCGGCTTCATTTAGTGTAAAAGTTATTTGTGATCGAAGTTAGCGTTTTTTGTAAAATGGCTAAAAGAAAATGCTAAACTGTTCAAGTAACAAGCTTTTGGCGGGGCTGAGGTATAGTGCTCCAGAAGATTGGGCAGTGTGTCAACCGCGCCGTGAAATGCATGGGAGCGGGGGACCGCTTTTGCGATGACGGATGCGCCGCAGCGCAGAGGGCGCCACCAGCAACTGGTGTGTCAGCCGTCCGGGCGCCCGCGTATGCGCGCTGTGCAGCAGGGTGGATACCGCGCGCACTCTACGTTCTTGTTTGCTTGTGCGTCGTCTCGAGCTGACCGCGACAAGGTTTTATAAATATGCCGGTTAATGGGGCTCAGTACTGTTAGCAATCACCTAATTTATTTTCCCTTTTGGCCGTCGGCAACACCTCGCGGAAGCAACATGACAGGAGCTGGGTTCCGAAGAAAACAGCTTGGAGAGGGCGTACAAATTCAGACTCGCACACCACGCTTCACTCACCGTACAGCTTGTTTTAGCATTCCTGAAGCACCTAATAGACCTCTCCTCGGGTACGTCACGCGATGCGAGTGACGTCACGGTGGTGACGTTTCCGGTTTGCGCCGCAGACGCCGATGGGCAAAACAGTCGCCTGAATGCATGCGCTCGCTTAGAGATTCGCTGCGCGAGCAACAATAATCTTCATTGCGGGCATTGGGACCTTTGCCTTGACCCTGAATCGTAATGCCTACGAGCTTCTGTGCAGTGGGATGCACCAAACGCGCCAAGAAAGGCTCTGGTATACGCTTTTTTCGTTTTCCACGGGACGAAAATCTGAAAGTGTGTGTGCACGCACTGCGCCGAGATAAATGGAAGCCCACAGACCGGACCTGCGGAACTTGCCCATGCTGATTTGTTCTAGAGTTCAGCTAGTTTATCATTCACTGGACTTATTACACTATGTGGTGATTTACATAAAACTGTTTGACTGCAGGTTGTTTTGTACCCATAGAAGTAGGGGCTTTGAGAAGGCAAGCCGTACCTCATTATTTACCTTCTTCATTAAAATTTTTTCATGTTTCCTCAAAAAGGGTGCTCAACTCAACCTCTGTTGAGCTCATATATATGCAGCTCATCTCAATGGTAAGTAGCAACTTGTAAGGTATGTTGTCAGAGAGTTTAAGCTAAAACTAAGGTAATAAAGATCAAGTAGTTAGAGGGAATAAAAAAATAGTTACGACCACTTTCACAGAACTGGTTGTTCCACTCCCAAAGCTGTGAACTAGTGGACCGAATGAGTCCAGATGAAACGAGCATTCCCACTTTGAAGAGTAAATAAGCTACATGCGTGGCTAAACTAAAAGATAAATGTTTGTTACTGTTAAATGTCAAGCATTACAAGAGCGCGCACACTTTGAAACTTGTAGATTACCATTCGAGCTATTGCAGCAACTAAAGTGCCAGAACCTCTAGAAAACGTTCAGCGTGCACAGGGATGGTAGAAGGTAATAAACATTTTAATTGTAGCAAACTGGTAGAATAGTACGACTTACAAGTGTAAAGGCTAGACTTGCAAGCGCAAAGGCTAGATAGGCAGGTTCTGAAGTGCTCAGGCGGCACATGGGTTGTGAGGCACGTCGCATAACACGGATCCGGAGCATTTTGGCCACCTATGACCTGACACTGCACGACACAAGAGCACGCTTTCAACTTTGGCCCCATCGATAAGTTGCCGCCGCTGCAACCGCGGCCGGGATCGAACCAGCGACGTCGAAAACCTTATAACACGATCAAAAAATACGAGATCCTATACTATGCGTATCGCAGGCTGATTTCACGCGTGAAGGATATATTCTGGCGGGACGATTTGCGTGTACTGCACTTCCAATCTGCCGCATCCATTCATATTCCTGCCTATCAAAGTAACCTGTTAAAACGCTATTGCTCGACGTCACACCGAACACAGCTTACCCGGCCATGCATGTGCAGTGAGCTGCCTTTACGATTCCATCCTTGTGCAAGCTTCATATATAGCTTGCCGGTGGTCCTCTGCGACTGCGCCACTTTAGCTTTAAAAAGCGGCACTTTAAGCAAGCGTCAGCAATGAAAACTTGGCGCACATGCCCTTCCGCTGCAAGAACGTAAGCCTTCAACGAGCGATAGGACTTAAGCTATCCGTGGCGTAGCTAGGGCCAGGCGTCTGAACAAGATACACGCATATGTCACCAAAACGAACATTCGACCACAATTTGGGGTCATTTTTCCAGTCCTTCAAAACGAAGGGGTCGGGGTATTGGCCCCCGGCCGTCAACTACTAACTTTTCAACATACCGCCGGCGAGCGATTTCAGGCAATAACGTCGCGTACTCAGGCAGCTCCATCGCTTTGGAATACACAGGAACGCATTGGAGGCTAGTCGAGACAAGGAATGGGCCTTGGTCGAGACCACGGCGTAAGAAATAATCGAGACACAAGCGCGCGCCGCTGCATTCAGTACGGCCGCGGCCGAGAAAAACGACGGATTTTGCCCATCGCCGCTGCATCGAAGAGCGCTGCTGTCGCCGCACGTGCGTTCCGTGACGTCACGTTGTTTACTCGAGGGAGAGGTCTATTGACGTCCAGAAATGCACTCGTTTTGAAAAGTGGGCAGTGTGGAAACAGGATGTATGAAGAAGTCAAACATGCAACATGTGCGTTCGAGCGCCGACTGAAGCTGGCCACAGTAACCCCATTATCAAAACAGTCAAAAATGGTATATTCCGTTGTTTCACGCGCAGACTGCCAACTACAGTAAGTCACCTGAAGCCACAAGAAAAGTTGGCATTCAGTTCGAATTAATTAAATATGGACTACCCCGCATAGAGGTAGAGACATGAAAAACGAACGACACTATACCAGGTAAACGACTGCTAAATAACTAAACACAGTGGGTCAGGAAAGGTGGAAGAAGTGGGAAGTAATGGATGCACAGAAAAAAAGAAAAGAAACGTGTCGCCTACAAGGGAGGCAAAAAGGAGGCACGCAGCGCCGTGAAAAGAGCGACCGCGAATGTGAACAAAGGTTTGGAATTGTCGTGCTGCGACGCAAACGCACGACGGAGGAGAAAGCAGGAAGCTAAAGACGAAGAAAAATGGAGAAATATGACAGGCCATAAAAAAAGGGAAACAATCGAGCTTAAGAACCAAATGGAGGCCTGGGAATTAAGAAGAAAGCAGTGCACAAAAATGCTGCAATCGAACGCGTAGATTTAAGCGTCGAAATTTAAGTCAACAACTTTGTAAAACTGTACACTAATATAAGAACAAACCATTTTATTTTATTTCTATAAGTTGGAACATTGTTGTAACGGGTAGCTTTAAGTACCAGAGATGCGCGCTATACTTAAGATATTTAATCTCAATGCATTATAGTTTGACAATGATTCAATTGTTCCAGAAGATGTTTTCATTCTAGGTAGTTTTTATTTTGCGTGCTCAAGCAACCGGTAATATGTAAGTCATTGACCCCAGAAGATCGCTCTAGTCCTGTTTTGGTGCACATGTAAAATGAAAAAAAAAAAAAAGAAATAGCTTTGAAAAAGAAAGAACGATGGAAAATGGAGGACGCAGAGGCTATAGTGTACGCCTAATTCTCTTCCGCTCCATAATCCTTCAGCGAAAGAGAGGTTGTGAGGCCGGCACGGTTTTTCGCCACGAACAAAAACTGCGCCATAGGGTCCAAGCTATAGTCGCAATTTATCCAAAAATTTGGCTCGGGTGTACGATCCTTTTGGACGCCTTTGCACTTCAGATTTTGCAACCGTCATCTAAAATGTGGAGGTTCAAAAATTTTACCTACTTAGAGCACCAGAAAGCTCACACTTGAAGTAATGAAATTTCATGTGTTTTTGCGGGTTCGCTCTTTGCAAAGTAAGCGAACCACGACAAGAGTTCTCAAAGGGAAAATTATTGATTTCCCTTGGAAGTATTCCACGTGTAATATCAACCTTGTCAGCAATTATAGCCTGATTAGTTCTGCAAAGAGTAGCCGCGGCAAGTAGCCCGATTATAGTCCGGCAAGCAGTAGTTGGCGAGTATATCCAGTCGATTACTCCCATTCCCCCCCCCCCCCTATTCCACACATTCGAAGAATAAACACGCATTAGTGTCCGCATCTGAATTCGGCCTTATTATAATTGCATGTGCATTTGGTGCCCACCACCGTTCTCGCATTTTTCGTTGTCTTGCGGTGCGCGCCAAGAACTGCATCATATCGCCAATACGATGCGCAATTATAAGTGTTTTTTTTTTGCTTTGTACCATTTGATGCCAGCAAAGCGTCCGCTCTCAAATGCCCACTATGAACGTATTCCCATGTGACAGGTTTAATTTTTCATATTTTATCTGAAGTATTGCCCTAGCTGTACTTGACATTTTTTAAAATCTAAACAGCTGCTTCACCCTTAGGTCAGCGGCACGTAAAGAAATGTCCGCAATATATGTATTTGTTAATCACGAACAGAGAATAAATGCTTGAGTCGCATACATGTTCCTTTTTTTTTCTTTTTGCCGCTAAATACCACAGGGCTTTATATTAGAACGGTAATAAATGTGTTTTGCTCGCACACTGCCTTTGTAATTTCTATAAGCGGTGATTCGGGCACATACAAAACTCCTATTAAAGATATATATTACAGATTCATCATCATCATCATCATCAGCCTGATTATACCCACTGCAGGGCGAAGGCCTCTCCCATATTTCTCCAACTAACCCGGTTCTGTGCTAGCTGCATCCACTTGACCCCTGCGAACTTCTTAATCTCATCCGCCCACCTAACTTTCTGCCGCCCCCTGCTATGCTTTCCTTCCCTTGGAATCCAGTTTGTTACCCTCAGCGACCATCGGTTTTCCTCTCTTCGCACTACATGTCCTGCCCATGACCATTTATTCTTCTTAATTTCCACTCGAATGTCGGTAACTTGAATTATTTCTCTGACCCACTCAGAGATTACAGAGATTATTACAGATTACTGACGATTTAAGATAAACGTTGTTATGTATTAATAAGCACAAGCTGCAAAATGTAAGTAGGTGTTCGTGAATAAGGTTTGTAAAAAATAAGCTGTTCCTAAGAGACCTTACGAAGCACCAGCTTTGATTCGCATGTATACTGTTTTTCTCCGCGTGTTAATAGCGCTCCTCGGCAGTAGCCTTTATTCCCTTACTGGAAGAATGAATGCAAAACACCACGCTTCGTTGAAAACATTAAGTACAAGCTCATCTGGACGATTTATGGCTGTCCGCAGGAAGAAATGTTGAAAGAGTTTGAAATAGTGATTCAAACATCGCGCGCTCCTCCGTAGGACTGCCCAAGCGAGCACGACGTCTCCAGATTAACGTAATGGAATGGCAGGGATGCGTTTAAGCACTTGTAATAAGTAGCCCTTTTATTAAATATCGCGCCATTTGCGTAACGTGTCAAAATAGCTCCAAAGAGAACCGCGCCCCTCCTCTGTACCCCCGCTATCCCCGCGACCGCTACGCGCCGAGCGGCGAACGTGGCACCCCTGTTGCGCGTCGCGCCCTCTTGCGGGAGTCGGTTCCTGTCATCGCAAAAGCGGCCCGCTCTCCGGCGCCGGTCGTCACACTGCCCAATATTCTAGAGCACTATAGCTGAGGTTTCGCGTGGAAAAGCTTTACACTTCGCTGTCAGAGGATACGCATCGGTTTTGCTCTATGCCTCTGGAGGAATGTGCACGGTCAGTGTGATTTCAGCCAATTTTTTCGAGGTTCGCTTGAAGCGCACGAGCTCTTCATGAAACTTTGTAGCACGATTGAAATGCTCTATGGCTTGTTTTTTCTGTTAAAGTTTATGGCTTTCTTTCCTTTATTCTACTGGTAACAATTATCATCTACAAAGTGTACAAAAACAAATAATAATGAAATAGCAGAGCCAAGTGCGATAAAAGTAGTAGGTAGCGCCATCTATGAAATGCAGGTGAAGTAAGAATGTCGCAGTTCAGAAAAATTACGAGGGTGACGCAACACACATCCTGAATCGAGGAGTATTTACGAGAGGGTATGACGTTTCTACAACGTTTTTACTCTGCCTTTTCCTTTCCATCCAGCGAGGGACGCAAACAACGAAATTGACGAAATTGACGAATTGAAAACCTAATTGACGTCCAGAAATGCGCTCGTTATGAAAAGAGGGCAGTGTGGAGACAGGATGTATGAAGAAGTCAAACATGCAACATGTGCTTTCGAGCGCTGACTAAAGCTGGCCACAGTAACCCCATTATCAAAACAGTCAAAATGGTATATTCCGTTATTTCACGCGCAGACTATGCCGACTACAGTGAGTCACCTGAAGCCACAAGAAAAGTTGGCATTCAGTTCGAATGAATTAAATATGGGCTACCCCGCATAGAAGTAGAGACTACACTACGAACGAACGACACTACACCAGGTAAACGGCGACTAAATAACTAAACACTGTGGGTCAGGAAAGGTGGAAGAAGTGGAAAGTAAAGGATGGACAAAAAAAAAAAGAAAAGAAACGTGTCGCCTACAAGGGAGGGAGAAAGGAGGCACGCAGCGCCGTGAAAAGAGCGACCGCGAATGTGAACAAAGGTTTGGAATTGTCGTGCGGCACGGCATACGCACGAAGGAGAAGAAAGCAGGCTGCTAAAGACGAAGAAAAGTGGAGAAATATGACAGGCAATAAAAAAAAAAAGGTGGAAACAATCGAGCTTAAGAACCAAATGGAGGCCTGGGAATTAAGAAGAAAGCAGTGCACAAAAATGCTGCAATCGAACGCGTAGATTTAAGCGTCGAAATTTAAGTCAACAACTTTGTAAAACTGTACACTAATATAAGAACAAACCATTTTATTTTGTTTTCATAAGTTGGAACATTGTTGTAACGGGTAGCTTTAAATACCCGGAGGTGCGCGCTATACTTAAGACATTTAATCTCAATGCATTATAGTTTGACAATGACTTAATTGTTCCAGAAAATGTTTTCATTCTAGGTAGTTTTTATTCTGCGTGCTCAAGCAACCGGTAATATGTAAGTCATTCACCCCAGAAGATCGCTCTAGTCCTGTTTTGGTGCACATGTAAAATAAAAAAAAAGTAAGAACGATGGAAAATAGAGGACGCAGAGGCTATAGTGTACGCCTAATTCTCTTCCGCTCCATAATCCTTCAGCGAAAGAGAGGTTGTGAGGCCGGCACGGTTTTTCGCCACGAACAAAAACTGCGCCATAGGGTCCAAGCTATAGTCGCAATTTACCCAAAAATTTGGCTCGGGTGTACGATCCTTTTGGACGCCTTTGCACTTCAGATTTTGCAACCGTCATCTAAAATGTGGAGGTTCAAATATTTTACCTACTTAGAGCACCAGAAAGCTCTCACTTGAAGTAATGAAATTTCATGTGTTTTTGCGGCTTCGCTCTTTTCGAAGTAAGCGAACCACGACAAGAGTTCTCAAAGGAAAAATAATTGAATTCCTTTGGAAGTATTCCACTTGTAATAGCAACCTTGTTAACAATTATAGCCTGATTAGTTCTGCAAAGAGTACCCGCGCCAAGTAGCCCGATTATAGTCCGGCAAGCAGTAGTTGGCGAGTATATCCAGTCGACTACTCACATCTCATACCACATACTCGAAGAATAAACACGCATTAGTGTCCGCATCTGAATTCGGCATTATAGTAATTGCATGTGCATTTGGTGCCCGTCACCGTTTTCGTATTTTTCGTTTTCTTGCGGTGCGCGCCAAGAACTGCATCATATCGCCAATACGATGCGCAATTATAAGTGTTTTTTTTTGCTTTGTACCATTTGATGCCAGCAAAGCGTCCGCTCTCAAATGCCCACTATGAACGTATTCCCATGTGACAGGTTTAATTTTTCATATTTTATCTGAAGTATTGCCCTAGCTGTACTTGACATTTTTTAAAATCTAAACAGCTGCTTCACCCTTTGGTCAGCGGCACGTAAACAAATGTCCGCGATATATGTATTTGTTAATTACGAACAGAGAATAAATGCTTGAGTCGCGTATATGTTCCTTTTTTTCTTTTTGCCGCTAAATACCGCATTGCTCTATATTAGAACGGTAATAAATAAATGTGTTTTGCTCGCACACCCTGTTTGTAATTTCTATAAGCGGTGATTAGGGCCCATAAAGAACACCTATTAAAGAGATATATTACAGATTTCTGACGATTTAAGATAAACGTTGTTATGTATTAATAAGCACAAGCAGCAAAATGTAAGCAGGTGTTCGTAAATAAGGTTCGTAAAAAATAAGCTGTTCCTAAGAGACCTTACGAAGCGCAAGTTTTGATTCGCATGTATACTGTTTTTCTCCGCGTGTTAATAGCGCTCCTCGGCAGTAGCCTTTATTCCCTTACTGGAAGAATGAATGCAAAACACCACGCTTCGTTGAAAACATTAAGTACAAGCTCATCTGGACGATTTATGGCTGTCCGCAGGAAGAAATGTTGAAAGAGTTTGAAATAGTGATTCAAACATCGCGCGCTCCTCCGTAGGACTGCCCAAGCGAGCACGACGTCTCCAGATTAACGTAATGGAATGGCAGGGATGCGTTTAAGCACTTGTAATAAGTAGCCCTTTTATTAAATATCGCGCCATTTGCGTAACGTGTCAAAATAGCTCCAAAGAGAACCGCGCCCCTCCTCTGTACCCCCGCTATCCCCGCGACCGCTACGCGCCGAGCGGCGAACGTGGCACCCCTGTTGCGCGTCGCGCCCTCTTGCGGGAGTCGGTTCCTGTCATCGCAAAAGCGGCCCGCTCTCCGGCGCCGGTCGTCACACTGCCCAATATTCTAGAGCACTATAGCTGAGGTTTCGCGTGGAAAAGCTTTACACTTCGCTGTCAGAGGATACGCATCGGTTTTGCTCTATGCCTCTGGAGGAATGTGCACGGTCAGTGTGATTTCAGCCAATTTTTTCGAGGTTCGCTTGAAGCGCACGAGCTCTTCATGAAACTTTGTAGCACGATTGAAATGCTCTATGGCTTGTTTTTTCTGTTAAAGTTTATGGCTTTCTTTCCTTTATTCTACTGGTAACAATTATCATCTACAAAGTGTACAAAAACAAATAATAATGAAATAGCAGAGCCAAGTGCGATAAAAGTAGTAGGTAGCGCCATCTATGAAATGCAGGTGAAGTAAGAATGTCGCAGTTCAGAAAAATTACGAGGGTGACGCAACACACATCCTGAATCGAGGAGTATTTACGAGAGGGTATGACGTTTCTACAACGTTTTTACTCTGCCTTTTCCTTTCCATCCAGCGAGGGACGCAAACAACGAAACACTGGCCGGTTTGGGCGAATGGTCGAGTTGAACTCCGATGCAGGGGTGGTTTGACTCGGCCCGACCCCGCTACAGAAAGCATGTAAACAAGGTCGGCTTGAGTGGGGGCATAGTGGAAGGTCTTGGGGATCAGATTTGTCACAGAGGGGGACATCCGAACAATGGCTAGGGTATTGTTTGGGTCTCCCCCTCCGTGACGAATGGAGTCTCGCTACTTTCGCGAATGGACCTTTTTCCAACAAGACACCCTTCTTGCTGGCGTTAGGCAAAGTACTATTGACGGGGCGCGTTGCCAAGAATTTGTGCAATCTTCCAAGCAGTAGTTGAGTGTAGGGCTGCTCTTGTCTAGCCTGTGTGGAGACCCGTGAGTCATCTGTGAGCATACCCTCCCCCCTTTCCCCTACAATGACAACAGGAAGCTTGTGAACCTGGCCGCGTCTTCTCTGTTGAGGCAAGCTGCGAGAAGTGGGGAGAGGGGGGTGGAGTTGCGGGAGGGCTAGAAAATGCTCGTTGTTTCCTGTAAAAGGACCTGCAGCCAAGTCCTCCCACTATTTTCGCATGGCATCCCAGCGAAAGGAGGCTCCGTGCATGCGCAGTAGCGCTACTTGCAAAAGACCAATTGCCAGTGTACACTTGCTTGCTTTGTGATGTATTTATTGTCTCCCATTCAGTGTGTAATACTGTTTGTGTGCCGAGTTCGTCTTCGAACGAAACGCCGCCAGCTAAAGTTCTCGCGCATGCAGCTGAGGTGCGCCCCGGCTAAAGCGCACACTGTACCTCGGTGAACGAAACATGCTCTCGGTGCAGTACAAATAGTGGCTTTGGTTACTCGTTTTCAGTTTTTTTAGTAACACACAGGATGTATGCTTGTGTTTGCAAAAAGGAGGCATTTCGCTGCTCATGGGGCCGCTTCGCACGGGAAGCGAACAACCGCTAGCACACTCAACACGGGGAAACCGATGCACCGAGAGACCTATTTCCTTCCACAGAAAGGACTAAGCGGAATCAGCCATTCAAAGAACAGTGCTGTCATAATTTCAACCTACCAGCTAGAGATTCATCCAGACAACGCGAAATCTCTCTGCATTCTTATTATCGAGTCAGCCTTACACTGAAAATGAAGCGTTGAAGTCTTGCGAGTTGGAGGGTCGGTATCAAGGAAGGAAAAATAAACTTGAGTAAAAATAAAACTTGATGATATGGAAATTATCGAATGAGGAGAAGTGGTTGTTACGTTCCGCAAAAATTCGTTGCATGATATGAAGATTTGACGAGTTGACAGCAAAGATAAAAGTGGTAAAACAAAGACTAAATTTCTGCTTAGCTCTGCAAACTCATTAGAAAATACATCGGATGCTGAACTGTAGTTTATTTAATGGTATCAGCTCAAGTAAATTGCTGTTTGTTTATTTTCCACATCTTAGGCACGACTGAAAAAAATATGTTACAAAAATGTGAATAAATTTGACTTTGCAACCGCAGTTCCGTTCAGTCATCGTCAGCTACTCATGATCTTAGTCCAACGGAGGGAGGAACAAAAAAAAAATGGTTCGCAGGGTCGTAGCAGCTTAATGACCCGACCTCGGTCTTCTGTGCTCAACGTTTCTTCGGCACGTCCCCTTTTTTTCTGCTTGGCTTTGAACTGGCAACTGTTTTGTAACGAGTAATGTTTCTGCCGCTTCAAACTGCGTACTCATAAGCAGAAGCAAAGGACAACTGACACGTGAGATTGTAGAAGACAGAAATATAGGAGAACTCAGAGAAGAATGTGTAAGCGATCCTTCGATATCACTCTCGACAAAGGAGATAGAGTTCTTGGAAAAATATAAACATGTTAATTTGTGCTACGAACTAAAAATAATCAAGAGCGACTATGACTGAAGTTCAGCTAATTATAGCTATATTATCATATTTGTAATAACGTTTGATAAAGAAAAATCTGTTGTTTGCAAGAGCTGGCAGTTTACACTCAAGTTAAGGAGTGTTCCGGTCCCTACTATATCTATGGCATCAAAAATATGGAGCTTTAGAAAATGGAGACCCTACCGCTCAAGGACATAGGGTAATAGCGCGGCAACAAAGGGCACGCGCCGATTGCTGTGAGGAACAGGCCAGGGGTGCGGTAATTACACTGGGCATGCGTACTTGCGCTCCGCTATTACTCAATGCCCATTACAGATAGGATTGCTGTATTCTAAAGCCCCATAGTGATCACTTGATTGCACAGCGCTAAAGACGAGGATAAAAAAAAACGCCAGACAGGCGCAGACTTCAACTAAGGTTCATTGAGTAAGCCGGCAGAAATATATGCCATTCGCTTTTCCTTTTCACTGGTACTAAAATTGCACTGTGCAATCATGCTGACATCCTGTTTTATTTTTATTCAGTCAAGCTAGCCTACTGCAGTACAGTCCAACCCCCTCATGCTCGGCCGGCCGGAGGGGGGGGGGGAGGAATCGAGTTCGTAGCTCTACAGCAGAAACTATACTTCATCTCAATATCTGCAGCACTGCGGAAAACAGAGGAGCCCTTGCAATTGTGCTCCTAAGTGTCTCTTTCCCTCCTCACTATAATAGAGAATTGTGCTCCCACTGTCACCCCGCCAATTTGGGGAGGGGGGGGGGGGCGAGAGGTGCGCAGGAGCACAATTGTCTATTGTAGAGCGCGTGATCCTGAGTAAAAACGTTGTAGAAACATCATACCCTCTCGTAAATACCCCGCGATTCAGGATGTGTGTAGCGTCACCCTCGTAATTTTTCAGAACTGCGACATTAATTCTTACTGCACCTGCATTTCATAGATGGCGCTACCTACTACATTTATCGCACATGGCTCTGCTATTTCACTATTATTTGTTTTTTGTACACTTTGTAGATGATAATTGTTACCAGTAGAATGAAGGAAAGAAAGCCAGAAACGTTAACAGAAAAAACAAGCCATGGAGCATTTCAATCGTGCTACAAAATTTCATGAAGAGCTCGTGCGCTTCAAGCGAACCTCGAAAAAATTGGCTGAAATCACACTGACCGTGCACATTCCTCCAAATGCATAGAGCAAAACCGATGCGTATCCTCTGACAGCGAAGTGTAAAGTTTTTCCACGCGAAACCTCAGCCCCTCCAAAAGCTTGTTACTTGAACAGTTTAGCATTTTCTTTGTCATTTTACAAAAAACGCTAACTTCGATCACGAATAACTTTTACACTAAATGAAGCAGACAGCTGATATTTTCAGGAAAAAGCAAACCTTGCAAGACCTCCAACTGTGCAAAAGATCTCCGCAACAGAGTGCATAGCTTGAAAGTTATTGTATATACAATTACCTGTTTTATACACTTTTCAAAGGTGCGTGGCTAATAAACTAAGCAATACACCCTAATAAAAATGCTTAACTTTGTTTGTTAACATCTATTCTCTAAACACCGCGAACGGTTTTTCTCTAGGTACAAAAGTTTTTGCACAATTTTACATTTCCTGAGACAACGTAGAGCTGAAAAGCCGTTTCGTACCTTAGCGTTTTTTTTTTACAGCTTGTACATTTTTGCAGCAATTTATAAACCAAACCACCATTCGAAAGCAGAGGAAATAAGCTTTGCAAAGATATTAAAACCACATTTATAAACCAAACGAGTAAGGCACAGTAGGTGTATGAATACCACCAAAAATGTCATCTCTTCACTGCTGGAGTGGGACCGCCGTTCCTCGCGGCGCTGTCGGAGCACCTCTTTCTTCCACCGTGATTATAACGCTACAGTCCTCTAGAATAACGCTTTATGTGTGGGCGTGGAGGAAATACCAGACCATCTTTATTGGAATGCTCCGTCGCTTCTGCGCATGCGCTAGCTGAAAGAAGTGAGGAGGAATAACTTGCCGGACGTGACGTAAAACTTGTTTGATGTTTTCTTTGTGAAATGTCTGCCGCTTCTCGTCGCTGTTTCTAGCGATAGTATAGCTGGTCGCCAGTGTCGCCGGCTCCGTGATCGCTCGCAAGCCGGATTTGGCTGTGGCGATGGTGGCGGACACCCAAGCAAAAAAAAAAGTGTGTGGCAAAAGATAGGGCCGACCTTTCTCGCCGACCAAAAAGTGGCCGGCCGACCTTCGGCACCCGAATGAGGGCCGGCGTCGGGGATTGACACTGACCTAACGTCGGCCGATTTTCGGCAATCAACTACGACGGCCCGACCTTTTGGCCCGACGTGACCGACCACCTGCCGCACGTGGGCCAGCCATCTGCCAGCGTTACTGAATGGTCGGCCGCTCGTCTGCCCTAGCTATTTTGCTGACGAAAGACCGTACGTCGTACGGTTGCTTCCCGACGCCAGTTAGTGGCCGGCATCGCCCCTCGTGCAGGTATTCATGCCATGCATTTAATATATCGTGGCCCATGCATATATAACGGGGTAGCGCATACACATGCATCAATAAAAGCAGTAGCTTTTCTGATGCCATGAAGAAACAAAAGCTGCAGTATTTGGTGAAAAATTTATTTGTCAACAGCATTCAGAAAAAGCTCGCGATTTGCTTTTTAATAAGCGTGGATATATGACTGACTATAGAACACGCGTGTGCCACATATGGAAGATAGGCTTGAGGCTTGGTCTTCTTCTTTTGGCAGCCTGTCGATCACTTGATGTCTGCGACTGGTCGGATCTGCGGCAGGTTCCATCTTGGTCAGCTGTACGAAGACAAGGTTTTAAAAATATTTCATTTTTGCCTAGACTTTTACATTGCAGGCAAATATAGGGTGGAAAGGTAGAATAAATAATGTCTGCTCACTGCCACCAACTGCACTATCACATCAATATATTTTATGCGCCTGACTTTCATGCGACCCGACTGAAAACGCATTAGCGCAAAGCCGCAATAGGTAATCAGGATCCGTGAATCCGCGAAAACGTCGCGATCACTTTGTTTTGCTGGAGTCATGATGTTGCAATTTGCAACCGTAGCGCACTGAAACCTTATCCTCCCGAAGCGCGTTCTTCCATGCTAATGCTGCAATTTAATAGTTCTAGCAAAACCAAGTGTCCGCGCTTGTCATAGAGCACGTATGAGGGATTCCAACGCGGCAGAACTAACAGTTTCCGCGATATTTACATGAAACCTACTATAAGTTTATTCCGTAGAATACAGCTTAATTTCATCAAACTAGGTAGAACTTTTACAGCAAAAGCGACCGGATATTTAACGATAAGTCATCTGATTTATTTTCGTTATTTAACAACCGAGCATTATTTAAAAAATTGTCTTATCAGCCAAGTCGACTATATAGACAGCCCAACTCGTAGAAGCTTATAGAATCCGTTGTAAATTTTAAAGCTTGAAACAAGGTAACTGAACACCTCATGAGCATGTGAGCACCAGGAAATAATCCGCACGATGAAAATACAACTGCTTGCCCAGAAAGCAAGCGCACAGAGCAAAATCATTGTGAAACGGCTCAGATCTGTGTGCATCACATATATAATTCCAAAATCCACAGAATGAACGCGCTGGCTCACTTACCTTGCCAGCATACCGCATCACTCAATCATCAGTTTTCACGTATAGACATCATTACAGCAGCAAAATAAAAAATAATAATAATACACACGGCATAAATGTTTTACTCAGTCCTGGCAAGAGCTTGCTTGGCAGCAGCGATGATGCTTGTACAGCTTCTGATCGCTCCTATGGCGAGGGATGCGGCAATATTTATATCAGTGATAGTATTTGACATTTAATTGGGTTGCATGCGTCCCATCGATGTGAGTCGGATAATCAAATTTTCCGAACAAAATCAGCGCTAATACCTGTCCGGCAAGTGCACCGCCATAAAAAAGTGAAAGGCCAGCGTTTTAGTGTAGAGGAGACCAAAGGCTTCGGGCTTCGGCGAAACGAGTTTCCACTGTCGCAGCCAGTTTCCAGATCAGCTGATATCGCCTCCCTGCACGATCTGCGCAAGGCGCGCACACCAATTACAAAATATGCATTTACAGTAACAAGATGCGCATGAGTCTCAAAACAATACATAATTAGTTGCAGTACATTATCGTATAGAAGAAAATCAGCGCTAACGTGACTTACCTGATCGGTATACATGTCAGTGCATGAACTTCGATATGAAGAAGTGAAAGACGGCCGTTTGGGGGCAGAGGAGATCGGACCTCGGACTGCAGCAAAAAGAGCTAATTCCACAGCAGCAGCATCGTTTCCAAGTCGGCTCAGCACGTCTTCCTGCGCAATCAGAGCGAAATGCGCACACATCGATTATAAAAAAAAAATGTACGTAGTAACAAGATGCGCATGCTAATGCTAATACGCGCTCCAGAAACAGTTGCAGTATATTGTCGTATCGAACAAATTCTGTGCTAATTGGACTTACCTGATCGGTATAGTGAGTGTCCCTCCATATTAAAAGGCGAGAATTTTAGGGCAGGAGATACCCAAGGACCCAGACTGCAGCAAGATGAGCCAATTCTGCGACCGCAGCCAGCCGCAGCCTTGTTTCCAAACGGCTCAGCAAGTCTTCCTGCGCGATCAGCGCCCACACCAATTATATAAAAAAAGATGCAAGGAGTGTATAACAAGATGAACATATGCTCCAAAACAATACAATATTATGTTCAGTATAATATCGAATCGAGCAAAAAGCTCCTGTGATCAAGACCGAAAGATCATGTACTTACTCATGTTTTGCTGAACTTCGGCACGAAGAATCTGTACAGAGCGGCTGCAATCATCAGCTGCATATGTGGACTGTTCTTTTCAAACGCTGACTGCTGCAGGAGGCTGACACCGATTGAATTTGCGCGAAATAAAAGCGGACGATAAAACTCGGCAGTAGGTCGCGCCCACACGGAGGCTGGCCGTCGACTGAGTGGCGCCGCGCATCTTAGCTCGCGCGGGATGTCTTTTCCCGCCATTTGGCCACGTGACTTCAAGAAGGGGAAGGGGGGAGGGGGGGGAGGGGAGAAGCTGCAAAAGCAGCGAGAATCTCTCTGTGTGCGGTGTATGCAATTCCTTTTTTTTGTTGTTGTTTGTTTTCGCCGCTATTTCTCCGCTTCGACATTCCTGTCGCCCCCGCGGTAGGGTGCCTCGATGCCTTTCGTCTCCCCGTGGTTCTCTTCCGCTTTGCCGCAGGAAGAAGAGATGGACCGATGGGGGGCAGCGGGTCCCGCGCAGCGAGAAGCAGTTTTCTTTCTTCTTCAACCCCCCCCCCCCCCCTCCCTCGTCGTTCAAGAAGCGTCGAGGTCGTTTCTTTTCTTTTCTTTTCTTTTTTCTATGGCTTCTGTAGAGCCCTTGTCTTGATACCAGCGGCTGTGGTTCTTTGCATGAAAAAAATATGGCTTGTAGTGAATGCATGTAATGTTCCTTTAAGCGAATACCTTCCACACAAACCAAGTGTGGGGCAGTAGAACACCTGCAGCTTCATTTAGCCAAAATAGCAAGACCTAGCTACGTGTATAGTGTTCAGCAAATTTATCGGAACCGCCTTGGAAAATGTTTCCACCGGTCAAGGTGGGAAAATTTTCCAAGACGGTTAAGTTGCAGAACACTGTATATTATGAGTGCTTTTGCAGAAATTACATAGTCCATGCGGATTTATACTTCCCAAAGCAGTACGTGGATTATTTAGAGCCCCTCGGGTTGTCATTTTAATCGCAAACCACATTTCCGTTTTCGCGTTTGGTTGCCATCATAATGCGGCTTCTGCAGCTCGACTAAAGCCCTTGACCTCGAGCTCAAGTTGGTAAATACCGATTGAACCACATAGTAACTGCTGCAAGTTTCTGACAAAAATATATTTTGTCCATTTGTTCTAGGGATGCATGAAAAGCAGTAGAAGGTCGCAGGGCAAAGTGCACCGGATCCGGATGAAAGCTCATAAAAGTTCACCGCCTCTTTTCTTGACCCCGTACGAAAGGTAAACTCACGGAGGCTGCGAAACGAATTTAAGGGCGTTGAGGATTGATAGGTTTCGAGGGCACTGGCAAAAGTAATTGACTGTTAACATATAAACCTTAACGGCACGTGATCTCTTCGGTTTACCGTGGGTTTGCTTAGGGTTATGTTATAGGTTAACTTTATGATGAGGTTGTTTCAATTCAGAGGTTACCATTTAACCATAAAAAAATGAACAATTACATTCCTACGTTCATAGCAGTTTTCCGCGCAAATCTTAGGCACTTAATACTAAGTATGCTTCAAAAATACAATCAGCGCCTACCAGTTCACAAATTCAAGCATACGTTCATGACAACTCGCGATCAACTACAGAGTGTACCATACCCGCCGCGGCTCAATTAGCGCGCGGTGAAAGCTTTATTTCAAAATATGTATAAATAACAGTTAATTTCACCTTCTGCTGCGCAATGTATTATTCTCTAAGCAGGCTCAAATGATATAGTGTTAATATATATCATGCACGCGGTATGATTCAATGTTGCATAAAAATAGCTGTTTCAATGATACGAATTTTCCACTTTTCTCCTGCTAAGCCGACTGCCTCATGGAACGTAGAGGGGAAACCTGCTGTATTGCAGGAGGCTTTACTTTGATATGCACAATGTTATTTAATTATATATTTAGCAGCACTGGATACGCGGCTGAGAAAAAGGGGATTCGAGAAACTTTATATATATTCTGGCATTTCATGCCATATTTCTGCGTGTGAGGCTGACTTTGAAGAATTCAACACTATGTAGACCGCCACTGCTGCTGGAGCCGATCGATTCTCATGTTGCGCGGGATTCTCAAAACGCAATCCCTTTAAATTTTTTCAGAAGAACCAAAGGTTACTTCTTGCACAATGCTTGTGTTCGCAGGAAGTTACGTTCGACAAGCGAATCATCCGGGCGATCGGCTGTCTGCGTGCCTTTCATTTTTATTCGGAAACTATCAGGACCACATTTGTGTTCTGGATAAAGACAGTCGGCCTCGGCATATTGATATATCAGGAGTAAAGCTTTCCTAATCCCCGTGTTTTAACTGAGGCGGGCAAATAATAATCCCAAGCTGTTCCATTTATCCTCATGTCGGCATTATCCCCGAGTTTCGTCTATCGAGATTGCAGCATATATGTATATTATACGAAGCGTTACAGCTCATTTGTCCAAAAGCCACCTCGCTAACCCGGTTTTCGCTTGAGTATTGTCGAGTTTTGTCTGAAATATTCGGAACGTGGAAGTAAATATGGAGGTGCGGTTCAGGTTCCGACCGGGATGTGTGACACATGCTGCGCCTTTGCTTTCCTATAAACAATTTACAATTAACTGCGGTTGTCCACCGAAATAGAGAGATAGAAGAATGAGAAGGCGTTGTATCCCGTCGAATGTTAAGGGGAAGCTTGAGCGTCCCCCTAATTTTTATTTCTTTCTTTCAATTATTATAACCTATTCCATCGTATCACTGTGTAAGGTCTTGGAACACTTTACTCTGTAGGAGTGCATACGTGCGTAAGTGCGTGCGTGCGTGCGCACGCACGCACGCATAGAGAGATAGAGAGAAGAATGAGAAGGGGTTGTAACCCGTCGGATGTTAAAGGGCAACTCCGGGGTTTTTTGACATTCGAATATTGTAATAAAAATTTTACTGTAGATTCTCCTCTCCGTCCTGACGCATTTTGCAAAATTTGGGCGCCGTACGATAATCCGTTCGTGCGCAACACGAATTTAAAATATGCTGTTTTCATGGCTTAAGTTGACACTATTTCTGCCGGCAACACTGAGTTTCTGACGTCGCAAACGGTATACCGGCGTTACTGTCCACTTCCCGCATGATTATGAAATTGTGAGGATTATATTGAACTACCTCAGACATTTTATGCAATGCTTCATGATTTCCACACTTTATTTTCACCATCCAACGCACGTATGGGTGTTTCTCTAATACTGAGTGTGACGTCACCATTTCATCACCTGGGACGTCGTTTCTGGCCGTGAAAGCAGTTTCGGTTTCGATTTGCTGTTTTTTTTTTTTTAAAGTACTTCTAATTGAAATTTCGAAAAGCGGTTTTTTGTGCTCGAGTCAGGACATGCCGAGGAATATAATTCAACCAAAAACACAGAATGATGGAAAAGCCACCGGAGTTGACTTAAGGGGAAGCTTGAGCGTCCCCCTAATTTTTATTTCCTTCCTTCAATTATTATTAACTATTCCATCGTACCACTGTGTAAGGTCGTGGAACAATTTACTCTGTGCGACTGCAGACGTGCGTAAGTGCGTGCGTGCGTACGTGCATGCGTCACACACGGCTTCGCGCCGTTGTCGGGATAGACTATTAACTCAATAATCTCGGACATCTTGTTCATCCTAAAGTTATAGCTAATTAACGTATGCGCGAAACTTCTGATAAAGCCTAGTGCACACAGGTGCCAACTTTCCCACATCTGTGTTCCTTGATTGTTTATTGATCCAGCCTCCCAATGATACGACCCCGCATGGCTTAGCACGTGTTTTCTTGTGTATTCCTCTTGCAAAGTCAATCTACTTTGATTATATTTTCACTATAGATAGCTGGTGGTGGCGCCTATTTGGGTTCCGCCTTTTCTTCATTCTGCCCTTTGTTGTGCGCTATTGGGTATCCGAGTTAGTGGATCACATAGGTTACGTTGGGCGGCCTTAACTTTTATACTGGCTTGGAAGTAGAAGGCAGATGTTTGTAGTGCATGGTCAGGGAAAGACAGGCGCACGTGTTCGCATAGTTAGAGGAGATGTTTGTAGACGGAGCATGGATAGCCATAGCAGTATTTAATCTCTACGAAGCGCTCTGCTATTCTGCGCGCCTAGACATATGTGCCAAAGGTATGCGAAGTGGGAGACGCCTGTTGCACCCAATCTCCCGCATGCTGTAAGAGACTTTCGGTGGCGCACTGAGTGTGGCGTATTCGATCTCCATCAAATTAAGACAGGCTTTACAGCTGGCATATTGATCCGCACTGTACCAACTTTGGTCAGGTCTAGTCTCACACACGTGTTCTTGAGGACTGCGTCGCAGCTTGGACATTCCGCTGCCTAGCGCCGTGAGCTTTTTCGTCGCACAGTGGAAGGCCGCACAAAGCGTTCGAACAACGTGTAGTGAAGTCCGTGGGATTGATGATTTGGCAGAATAGGAACGCGGTCGATCATATTCTTTCGCCGACCCCGTTGTCTACTGTTCCCCATGCTAGTGGGTCTCACCTATAGATATAGCCAGCTGTTAGCTCTTGGAGAGCAAAGCTTTATACGGAGGTTATTGACACGGCACATCCACCTCAGGAAAGTCACTTGTACATCGAAGTGATTTGAACTCGGTTCTTGTCTTGAAAGACGCAAGCCTGCGGCTCACGCGTATATATGTGTGAGCACAAAGGATCGAGCAATCGACTGTCTGGAAATTTGTTAGGTGGTCAGAGCTCCCGAGGGAGTCCTGTTGCAGCTGCGCATTATTGATATACAACGTGTAACCAGAAACCCACTGCATTATATATTTCTTGCCGCTACCAAAGGCCCGTTCACACTTGCGACTAGCAGCGGTCGCGCGACCGTTTTGGTCGAAAAGCGACAGTCGCAAATGGTCGCATTGGTCGAAAAGCGACTGCCGCGGGCCGATCGGGCACTGCTCGAATTTCCAGTCGCGCGACTACTAGTCGCAAACCATTTCACCAATCAGCGAGGTCCCGGAGTACTCGATCGAGCACCTTCTCAATGCAATTAAAGAATACCCCTACCTTTTCAGCAAACAGCACCCGGAATTCAAAGGCAGGGAGAGGGATATGGCCTGGGAGGAGATTGGAAAGATATTCGGATTATCCGATAAGTACCATGAATTTTTGAGAAATGGGTTTTTCACGCAGGCGCAACATTTTATACTGACACCACGGTGATTGACATCGTCTATTCATCGTCGGCGTTCTCCTGGAAACACGAGAGTGCGGCATGCGCACCGGCTCGCCTGAAAAAACTGAAGCGTCTTGCAAGCGGCTGCTACCGACGTTCGCTGTCATCGCCCAGCAGCTCTCCTACTCCCAACTCGTTCGGAACAAGATTCAGCACGAGAAGGCGACTGTCGCAAATGTGAACATCGGTAGTGGCGAGCTCCTCTCCTCTGGTCGCGCGACTGGTAGTCGCGCGTACTCATCTATGTGTGAATAGACCTTTATATGTTCGGTACTGTTTGCTGTTTAATTGAAACATTATTTATTGTCCCAGTGTGCTTTGCTATTTTGATGTTTATCAATAATATTTATTTGGTTCCCTGCTATGTAAATGGTTGAAGTTCACGCCTGTGATGTCATGATCGTTTCTACTCTCTTATCCCGGTACTTTTCAAGCAGTAGTCTTAGGTTTCTGGACCAATGCAGCATTCCTTCTATATGCAGGGCTATTCTACAAGCGATCTCTCGGCTTAGTACGCACGACAGATAATTCGCTTTAATCACTTCCGATACATGTTCACCCCTTAAAACTAAAAGTTCTCCATATTATTAGTCTGCAAGCCACAACAAAAACCCGAAATTGCGGCTTCTGCTTCAGGAAAGAATTCTTTTCAATTAGCTTTTTTTATTGCGCGTACCTCGTGTAGCTCTCAATATATTTTTAATTTTCAATCACTCTGTATAATATAGGGGTCTCAAACTCATATTGATATGCAGGATGCGTTGAGAAAATGTCTCTCGCGGACCAGGAGTGGACAGTAACAAGCAAGAAAACATAGAAGCCATAATTTAAATCAATCTGTAAAACAAAAGCGAAATACTCGTTCCTATGAAACCACACTCCCATTATTTGAGCAAAAAGAAAAAGAAAAAAAAAGAACAGGAAAAGCGGAGCATCTTCGATTTTTTGTGTTCAAACGCGCCGGAGGAGAGCGTTACTTCAGGATGGCTTGGCGGAGTTACTTAAAGGATACAGCGGTTGAAAACTACTACAGTCACTTGTCCTGACAATATATAAATGTGAATGGAAAAGAGGCATGGTTGTCCAGCGCCTAGTTATTGATGGTAACAAATTTAGTCTTGTAATTTTAATTAATAACGCGCAACTTTGGAAAACGCGCTTACATTTCCAACATTTCGTTCGCACGTACAGAGTCCACGCGCGCTCGAGATTCCACCGTGCTCGAGATCGTCTCTTGGTCGCGCTCTACACTTCTGCAACGAAGTTGAAAGCACGCACCCACGAGCACAAGCTGCCGAGTCTTTCAAGAACTGTTGACAAGAAGCGGGAGAGGAGAGGGGGGTAATTTCCGGTCCATTGCAGAATCGGACCGCTCGCTTCAAAAATGCGCCCCTCCGACTTCCGAAAAAAAAATGATAAGAGCCGCCCGTCCCACCTCGCAGGTCGTAAAAGAGGATGAATGGGCCACACGCAAAGAAACAAAACGAAATGACAAGGACGCTGGCCCGTTTTCTCGCGGCTCTTAGCTTTAGCAGACTGTTTTGAGAAAAAAAGTATGCGATTAATAACCTGGCAATAAACATTTTCCTTCGTTTTTTTTTCTTCATGTATTTGATCGTAAGACAACTTTGTTCTAAAAGAGCTCCTTCAAAAATAGTATGTAAATACCACAAAACTGCATGCTCTCTTCAAAGTCGGCGTGTACACACCTCTTCTCTCGCCCAGTCAGGAACGCTCGCCACCAACTTTCGAGCTGCGGGGGTGACAAAGTTGCGCCACCCTTCCCACCATTTCCCCCCTCTTTTCCGCCCTTCCTTCGAAACGTCCAAGCGCGAGGTCGGTTTGTTTCGTCCGGGTCTCCCACCGTGTACGCATTTTTCTCCAGCTGCGAAGTCGTGTTTTTAGAATTTGTCTCTTTGCTTGCCTGCCGGAGCGTTCACCGCGGCCAAGGCTTGCCAGTACCCTATGCATAATTTCTGCTTCCGTGGGCTTTTTCTCTTCTGTCCATTCTTTTATTTTACACAATAGACTTTTCCTCCCTTACAATGCGAAGTTGCGTCTACTCAAGTGCCCTGCCATATAGTGGACGAATTTCAGTGAGTGATACAGGCTAAATGGGGTGTACGGGAGCTTGTGCGCCAAAATATAACTGATGTTACATCACCTACTGCTGCGCTTCGTAACAAGCAAACAGTATATTGACATGATCTACAGATGAAATCGCGGTCACCTTGTGGCTTGCTGTTTATCAGAACTCGGTAAATAATTTTGCTAACAGCTATAGGGTTCACTAAAAATGTGAGCGACAAGTTAAACAAACAATAACATCAAAAATGTAATTTACACTAAATAGCATGCATCATTTTGATCCACACTAAGCGTAAATTACACAACATCACGAAAAACCAAAGCCAAGTAACAGGCAAATTTTAAAAAAGTAGCAGTCGTGCTCTTCATAACTTTTTTTCAATGTACCGCCTCAACAGTCGGGCCGACGCATTCCCGCACTCTTGCCATTAACCTGGTGCCGTGCCCGGCATGTAGTCCGCCCGAAAAGTCGGGCCAAAGCCCGCTGCGAACTACTTGCCGAAATGGCTGGCGGCCACCTCCGGGCCGACCGCTTGCCGTGGTTTACTAGCCGACTAAGTAGGCTGCCGACCATTTTCCGAACGTCGGCCACACGTAAATGGTAGGCCAAGGATGCTTGGGCAGGTTTCTTGGCATCGTAGTTTGAATATCGTAGCCGAGTGGCCGTGTGTGGCCGTGCTCCTTTCCACTTGTTATAATACTCCTTGAGCTTCGGCCTCGTGTACTGCTGTTCGTCAAGCGACATGCTGTGATATTCCCATGCGTTCTCTTGGTTACAGATAGCACCGTCTCCGACCTGTGGACTCTGCGACGCTAGTTCTGCAATGCGTGTCAGCCCGCCCTTGTCGATTGGAGCATGCCTGCAGTATGTTGCAAGTAACTGGTCTGGTCAGCATTCCATGTACTTACTTGCATTTCCCGAAATTTATACGAGTCACTGCCTTTGGATCATCCGGAAGTACGTATACAATCGGACTGAGGTGTACAGCGCAAGTAGCGCAACACATGGGATGCGAAAAACTCGTCTCCGATCGAGTGCATAGTTTAATGGAATCTTGCTGTCATTTTTATCGTTGTCCTCGACTTCGACACCACTATTTAGTAGCAGTGGTAAACTTTATTCACCTCGAAATACCAGTATAAAAAGGCCGGTTGCAGCCTGTAATTTGTACGAAATTGCCTCTCTATCCTGGATTTCAAGAGGTCGGTTAGTGTATCCGCAGGGCAATTGTTTTGCCATTTTCGTTGCCTTTATCGGATGTACAAACAGGAATTCGGTGTCCAATTGATGCAGACAGCTTAGCACAGCTAATCTATTATGAAGCTCCGGTGCGATAGCCAGCCCGGGACTAACCGGGAAATAGAACCTAAACCGGGAAGGCCAGATCTCAAGGCTCTCGCTGCCGGCCTACTGGACTAGGCATGCAACCGTGAAACCCAGGTATATTTTCAAGTAAACTTCTGTACTTAGGAGTGCCGGGAGGTAGACCGCCCGCACAAAGAAAAAATGCTCTCCACATCTCCCGACGCAGTCCTGCCTCTAGTTTTGCTCCTAAAGTTGAAGGCTCGAAGCACAAGCTGTGAAAGTACTGGTATTTTTCCACAGTATTTATCTTCCAGCTGCTCTAGCTCTAGACAGTTCTTCTTGTATCGAATTCCTGTATTTTTTTATTTTTGTCTCAGAAAACATCCAACGACGTCCTGTTCGATCGATGTTATTTCTACCTGCCCTGTTGTGCTTATCAATGTAGACAAGCATGTAGACTAGAGTCAAAACAATACATAAACAGTGCTGCGTTCGTGATTCCATCTTTGTCCAGTCATTGCCCTTGCAACTACTTGCAGCATGCACCAAAAACAAAGTTTGCCAAGTAATTATTTCCACTGCCTTAGGGAAAACAGGCCAGCTGTGAAAACTGCAGATATGGACTGATATCCCTTCATATTGTTTCACACAATCATGCTAAAGATGAGTTGTATTTTCAAAGATCTGCTTGCCAGCACAAGATGGAACATTTATTGCGGACTGCATATTGGTTGTGTAGTGTCAAAATACAAACATTCATCTTGATTTCAGGAGTTTCAATACCCTCGGGTGGTAACAAAATACTCCAATTGTCATGATAGCCTACTGCAGCTATGGAATAAAAATGGTATATGGACATAAATCATTGCAAGAGTAACAAAACTGCGTAAATTTGCACTGTTAAAAATTTTAAACACCACACAGCGAAAGTAGTTTTGCTAGAACCATTGCTGTTACTGACATGGCAAACAGTGCTTGTTGCCTTTAGTGATGTGTTGAGCACAAGGCCTGCATGGAGATTTTAATCCTGTCAGTTAGGCAGAGTTATGTCCTGTTTTTGTTGTGTTATCATACATGCAGGCCAAGGTAATGCCATATGGTCCTTGGTTCCAACATTGCAATTCTGAAAAAGTGACTGCCAACACAGGTCCGATGTACACAGTTCTACTGCTGACTGTGTATATTCCTAAGTGATGTCCAAGTCTTGGGCAGACACTAATCGACGCAGCTCACAAAGCAACATTCCTGCCAAGGTGGTTGCCTACCATAAAAACACATGCCATGGCTGCCATTCATGGCACTCCAGAAGTAATGAAATGCTGACGAAACACATTTGAGATGTTCAGTGAGTTTACACAAGAGGGAGTTGTTAATAGGGTAATTAGTCATCAGGTGAAATTTACACTGTATTTATTTTGTTAAACAGAGCTCCTTTTGTGAAGTAAAACAAGCTCCAAGTAGCCACAGGCAAAAAGTAGGCCAATGGCAATATATATTGAAATACTAATTGTGAATTTTGTTTTATTGTCGGATTCCTTTGAAGGGACACTAAGGAGGATGGAAAGCAGTTTTCCTGTATCGCTAAAATACAGTGTTCCAATCTTAAAGAGACCACACGAGTCGCTTTGGGGCATTAAACACCACAAACCAATAAAGAGACCACTTAAAATGAAAGCAGGGGTTTTAAAAGGATAGAAAGACCAAGAAACAGAACAAAGATGCTGCCATTGCCGGCCAATTTTGCAAGTAAATTGCATGCTTCCACACAGAAGTTTTGGTTCAGATTATTGCAAGATATATTGTGTCACGAGATACTCTAATGTGGCAGTGACACGTCCTTTTCAGCAAGGTCATCATGAATCGACTCATGGGAAAGCTTCCAATTTAAATTTTCTCACCAATAAATACTATATGCCACAATTGCTGCCAGACAACACAGCCATAATGAGAGAAATAATCAAATATTTACTGAGACCAATGACTCAATGGAGTTGTCCTCAGTGTCCCTTTAACAGGGTGCACTGAAGCATTCAAGCAAAGTATGCACTGATGCATGTGAGAAAATATTCTGAGGTAATACAATCTTTGCTCCAACAGAAGACTGGCAACTTCACCACAAAGAGGGAAAACAGCTGCCCAGGTACACTGGTACAGCACATACAGCAATTGCAATAATTAGCAGACATGCATTGCGATTCACAGAATGTCGCGAAATGTGTTCGCTAGGTTAAACGTAATGGCATTAAATGTGCCAGCATATCTTGCAGATTGCCTAGATTTATTTGTTGCTTCAATTATTTATTTCATATATACGGCCACACCTTTGGTCAACAAAAAAAGGCCGTGTAGGTGCCAGGAAAGGGGTCAGATTAGATGTGCTAGGTTTCTGTCCTGGAGGAGCAAGGAGAGAATCATTCTCCTGTAACCAGCTGACGGTGGATTCATCCAAATGTGAAGGCCCGATGTTCGACGACCTAAAAATTACCTAAACGGGCATCTCTGCCAGCCGTCAACCAGAGCATATGCAAGAGAGGTGGCCATGCGTAGCCTAAGCACGGACATCTGCACGAAAGAAGGAAAAAAAAAGAGCTCACATTTTGGGTATCACATCAAAAATATGTGTAAGCCCAAACCAAAAATGACGCACACTGTGCATGCATACAACGCATGAATATGTCAGCGCTACTTAAGTGTTGGCCGTTCATGTCATATTGTAATTATGGTGCAGTGAGGTTGCTGAAGAATTAAACAGGTTCTGCTCATCACAAACCTCTCAGCAGCACTTTCCCACAATCAGTGTCCTGACCTTTCAATAAGACAGCTTTCTCCTCCTTGCATTGCTAGAATGTCTCAGAACGTTCTTGCTCACAGCATATAAATACGATCAATATGATAAAGCTCACCATGAATGTCATTACGGTTTCTTCCCCTCCCCCGTTATCATCTGCCTGTGCTGTATGCACAGCTTTCTTGACCTATCCACATCCAAATGAGAACTTAAGAGAAATAAAGAGGGCAAAATGAATTGGTCTATACCAATAAATTACTGTGTTCTAATAATGAAACACAGGCGTTTTCTATGGCAGAAGTTTTATAGATTTCAAAAGTATGGAAACTAGAATACAGCTAAGCCACCAATGGCCACTTTTCTAAGTAAACCGCGGTGACGTTACTTAAGTTTACTCCGGCAGATCTCCAATGCACGACTACACAGCCGTTCACTACTGAATGATGATAAGTGTGTTTTGCAGCATGAGCTGCATCTCGCAAGGATTAAGGGGGCTCTCCTGGAGAAATTTGTGATGCCTACATGACATTTTCTGAATTGTGACCTTGTGGTCTGTGCAGTATGGTGCCTGCGTAGAAAAAAAAAATTGCCTGCAAGCACATTTCTGGTTTGAAGCCCTGTGGCACTAAAGCCACTCTCTTCTCGTCGGAGTGTGAAGCCACGCACCATGTGATGGGTGCATAATAAAAAGCATATAAATGGCACACCGGAAAGCGTGGCGTGATATGTCCATAGGGTCACGAAGAGTCGGACACGACTGAACTGAACTGAAATGGCACACGGCTACGAATGTGATTTGAACCCATGGCAAGCTACACGGATCAGATTCTCTGGGCGCTGCATTAAACAAATAATCTATAGCTTCACCTTGACATTGCATGCATTATACAGCCACTTTCTCATGCTATGCATCACTGTCTTCATCAACTTCCACTTGTGCACAGTTTAGTCACAAAGCAAGACCATGCAGACACAAGACATTTGAACACATGGTCATTGAAAAAAAAATCGTCTAATGCTCATTTCATATGCCTTAGGGAAACCCTCCAAAGTTAAGCAGACTTGCAATAATAAGTGATTACTCATTGCCATCCAACAGATGGCAGCCCTATTGATACAAGAAAAGATATGCAGCTTTTTCAACCAAACAGGTTTTGATAAAGCTGCATAGCTTTCCTTTGCAGCCTTATCACTGTGCTTTGGTGGATTCTTATGAGTAATTACTGCCTTATTCCACTAGTCTTGTAGGTCAGAGGGGAAAGGGGTAGTTGGTAACACTGGTGGCTTCCATCGGCCGAGTCCGTAACTCTATCTTCTTTAAAAGAACTTTTAGACCCGCTAGATGGTTTTCAGCTTCAGACGGCATTCTTAGCGCAAAAAAACACACACGCACGCGAGAGAAAAGGCGGGACACGGGACAAGCGCTTGTCCCGTGTCCCGCCTTTTCTCTCGTGTGCGTGTGTGTTTTTTTGCGCTAAGAATGCCGTCTGAAGCTCTATCTTCTTGGGCAGCCATGCTGTGCTACAGGCCACAACAATTTTTCAGACTGTTCTATGCCATTTCTGTGAGAGCTAAGCTTACTGCCTTCTTGTCGTTGTTTTATTCGTGCTGCGAATGGGTTTTGCTCTACAAGTAGTCCTTTTGGTCATGACGTACCACAGGTGCAAATCAAATGTTGCATTTTGATTGTTTTCGGAGTAATAAATGCACCTCTTGCTGCCAAAAACTATCAACCTACCTGGAAGAACCCATATAATGATTTTTTTAGATGAGTAGGATGAAACTGTCTGCAGTGTCCCTTTAGGGAAGCAGCAGTGCAAAACTTAAATACCTGGAAGTATGCAAAAGCTGAGAAGCTATTCTATATCTAATCGATAACTTAGACAAAAAAAATTGAGTTTCTGCACATTTGACCCACAAAAATCTGTACTTCAGTGAACCTCCGAAGTTTACTACTTTCCTTTTTTTTTACATACTGCCCATCAATATCTCTCAGCTGTGTACAGCCCAGCCAAGGCACTGAGTTAAGGCATTCCTTTCATTATAATTTCTCAAGACATGCAACTGTGGGTGTCTTTTCTGTAATTCTGTCTGCTTTCTTACTAAACATATAAAATTTCTAATAGTACTTAGCTATACAACAAGGGGAAGTTTGCTGCTGGAGAAGAGTAAAAATACTGGCATATTTCTGTAGATCTTTCCCTGTGATGACAATAGTTACACAATATCTGTTTTGCAGGAATTTATATTTTCTCTAAGCTGGGGACGGTGGCGGCATTGCTATGGGCAATATATCTTTCTTTGCTGTGATAGATATCACCAGCCTTATTTATCTAATAGCTATGTTTAAATTAGTAACTGAGTGCTTTAAACTATAGCTGTAATGAAACATTATTCGTCTTATTTAAATCACCTTCATTGGCTCCCCCACGCACTAACATTAGAGGAGAGGAGAGGTGTCAAAACCAGGGAATTCACGAAGTGCTTGCAAAAGTATGGACGGAGCTCTGGCTCCACCTGGAGCGGGCATGTCGCCTCTTTAGCGAGCAGAAGTTCTTGGGTCGGCCGCCTGTTATTTATTTTTTTTTTTTGTGATGGGTGGTAGACTTTGCTTTGTTGTGATTTCATTTAAATATCTAGGTTTGGGGGTGCGACATGGATGGTATAAGTAGGATAGAACTTAAAGAAAACAGCAGTTGCTAACAATGACCAATGAATGTTTCCCGGCATGTGTGTTACTCCACTGAACGGTAAACAATCAGTTTTTGATGTGTGAGTACACCAAACAAGCAAGAAGCAGTGATAGTATTCTTCAGCTAGTAATTTTGTCTGATGGTTAGCTTCTTATTTAGGTAACCAGAAAGACCTTAAACAGACTATTTTCTGTGACGAAGAAATTGTGCATGGCAGTTACTGCAGACTTAAGTTGTATCCGAGACTATAGAGGGGAAGCAGTTGTTATATTTATTTGTGTTGATGTGTCCCATAGGACAAGCAATATTTATGACTCTTACATTGATGAGAAATTGTAAATGAACACTTTACACAAGGGCAGAGGTCGTACTTATGAAAAAAGAGAAAGAAACTAAAGAACCAGGACTACATAAAATGTGTTGAGAAACTATATGGCATTTCAGGTTACTAGCAAACCTAAGAATACTGTAAAACATGTGCACCTTTGCACCATGATATAACAGATCAGCATAAAGCTATACGCGTGCAGCCTTCTATGCAATGCACACAGAAATTCCCAGTGCTCCTGCTGCTATTGGAATAAACGGTAGAATTTCACCCCTGGTAGGAACTTCACGCAGGTGCATTTAGCATCCAATGAGGCAATATTGTATGCGAGACATTGCGAAATCCTTACAACTGCAAACATACTGCCTTATGCCGCCATGAAACAGCAAGGCATAGGCTTCCGCTGGGGATCACATAGCGTCGCTTGTGGCATGATTGTTATACTTGCACCATGGCTCTGTCGCTTTGAAGTTAGGATTGTTATTGTATTCGCCGTACTTTCTTTCATGAGGAAGTCATAGTTTCTTCCACCATAAGCCAGCTAAAGACAATGTGTCCCTTTGCATACATGCTTGTCTCCCAGCGCTATTAATAAAATTCTCAGTAGTGTGCAAAAAAAAAATAACATTCATTAAGGAGCTGACTTAGAAAAACAAGGGGGCTGTACATACCCCTTAGGTTGTAAGTTGGGCATCACTGCATCACTGACCTTCATTTTAATGGTGGGCTCGTTACTGCCCGCCAAATAGGCAGCGGGCAGTTACATCATCTTTTACTTTTAAGTTTCAAAGATATTCAGAGCAAGATTCCTATTTTGAAAATTTACATTTTAAAATGTCCTGCCATGTTTCTTACCCCTAAAGCTAGGTATACTTTTTTTTATCAAGACTCGAAATGTTCGACTACCACAAAGAAAATATAGTTGAAAAAAGTCAGCAGACTGTCCTTCAGATGTAAAGCCTTTGCTAAATTGTACAGAAAGTGCTTTGGACTTCTGCACACTATGTCATGTCATACACAACATGCAATGTTGCTAAAGGCAGTATGCCTGTGTACCGACTGCATTCGTGCCTGAGAAACAGTGTCCTACATCCAAGTCCAAAGTGCAGACATGGATCGTCCAACTGAGCTAAGGAGACATCTATCTTAACACTGAGCGTATTCATCAGTGCCACCCTTGACTACAGCAACGGATGCAGAATTACCAGCATTACTGTACCTGTCATGTGGAATGTGATGAAACAGCGAAGCAGTGTGAGAACCTCCTTATAGTGCCAATGGCATCAAGACTACCAGAACAGAAGTTGTCATTAAGTTACTGGCCAGACAACAGGAAGGAAATCAGCAGCTCTTTCTGCAGCCAACAGCCACTGTGACTAAAGAATGTTGAGAAGAATGTTTTCTCTTCTTAGTTCGTAGTTTTGGTAAGTGGAGAATGGTGTGCATTTTTGTTTTACCTGACAGACTATTTGAGAGAAAATAAAACAATGTCCTCATTTCCGACCCAGATTTGCATGGTTAATGACATGTACAGAGGCTGCAGCGGTGGCGTAGCGGTAGAACATCCCCCTCGCATGCAAGAGGACCGGGGCTCAAATCCCGGTGCCGCGCAATTCTCCACCGGATTAAAAAAAAGAAATCCGCGTGTCGATAGAATTGCATAAACAGGTTTGGCGTGCGACCTGATGCCGGTGAACACCTGCGGCAACGCACTCCCTCACCAGAACAGGAGTTGGCCACCCTGGTGCAGTAATTGGCCGCAACCTTTCATAATAAGCTCCGCGAAACCCGGGCCCTCAGTCACCAGCGGCTGCGGAACAACTGACCACGGTGGCGGTCAGACCTGTGAAGCAGCAGGGGGTGCTAAGAAAGCCTGGCTCCGCTGGACAGGCCGCCATTGGAAACTGATCCTGGCAACGTTTAATGCTAGAACCCTAGCTATTGAAGCTAGTTTAGCAGTGCTCTTACAGGAACTAGAAAGTATGAAATGGGATGTCATAGGGCTTAGTGAGGTTAGGAGGCCGAATGAGGCATATACTGTACTGAAGGATGGGCATGCACTGCGTTATCACTATAGGCTGTGCTATAAATATAAACTCGCCATAATGAAAAAGGATGACTTCTTACTTACACTTGCTGGGTTAGAGCAAAGCAGAACTGTGTATGATACCCGCGCAGCAGAACCTTGGCATGTTAAGAAATGCCGCACAAACTATGGCAAACAAATGTTGCAGCATACCTTACCGACACTTCTGAACCAGTTGTACTGCTCCGAAAATATAGATTTAATCAATATTTCTTTGAAAGAATTGCCCCAAATGTTCATGTAGTATTGTACTGTACAAGTACAATGCACTGCGTACTATACTAAAAGTACGTCTCTTTCTTTGTGCCGACGATGATTTTTTTTTTTTTTCCTCACATCTTGTTTGATGTATTGTACTCCGCCGCCGTCAATGCTGCTCTGTAAGAGGAAGCCAGGACCTCTCAAGCTGTTTATACAGCTTTTTCCCTGGCTGTCCTCGCAACACCAGTTGCGGAAATAAACCTTCAACCTTCAACCTTTATCGAGGTTTACCGGAGAGGCGAGAACTAGGAGTAGGTTTCCTTGTCAATAAGTATATAGCGGGTAATATCGATGAATTCTATAGTATTAATGAGAGGGTGGCAGGCATCGTAATTAGGCCTAATAAGCAGTATAAACTGAAGGTTGTACATGCCTATGCACCTACATGTAGTTATGATGACCAGGCAGTTGAAAGCTTCTACGAAGATGTAGAATCGACAATGCGCAAAGTAAAGACGCAGTATACTGTACTAATGGGCGACTTCAATGCCAAGGTAGAGAAAAAGCAGGCAGGAGACAAGGCAGTAGGTGACTATGGCATTGGTTCTAGGAATAGCAGGGGGAGTTACTAGTTGAGTTTGCAGAGCGCAATAACTTACGAATCATGAATACCTTCTTCAGCAAACGGAAGAACCGGAAATGGATATGGCAAAGTCCGAACGGGGAGACTAAAAATGAAATCGACTTCATAATGTGCTCAACCCCCGCCATTATGCAAGATGTAGAGGTAATCGGGAAAGTGCGATGCAGTGAATACAGGATGGTGAGGTCCCGAATTAGCCTAAATCTGAAGAAGGAACGCAACAGATTAGTAAGGAAAAAACCCATCAACGAATTAGCGGTGAGGGGTAGGGCAGGAGAGTTCAGGATTTCGCTACAGAATAGGTATTCAGCTCTAACCGAGGATGGCGACATTACCCTAGAAGCAAGGAACAATAATTTCAGAGATATCATTACTGAGTGCGCGACAGAAGTAGGCGATAGGACAGTTAGAGAGGATACCGGTAAGCTCTCTAAGGAGACGAAAGATTTGATTAAGAAACGCCACAGAATGAAAGCTTCCAATCCAACAGACCGGATCGAATTGGCCGAGATATCAAAGCTAATCAATAAGCCCAAGGTGGCCAATGTAAGGAAGTATAACATGGAGAAAATTGAGCATGCTGTAAAGGACGGGGGAAGCCTTAAAGCGGTAAAGAAGAAATTGGGCATAGGCAAAAACCAGATGCATGCGATAAGGGACAAGGTGGGCAACGTCATCACGAATATGGATAAGATAGTCAAAGTAGCCGAGGAGTTCTATACAAATCTCTACAGTAGCCAAAGTAGTCAGGACCGCAATAAGATTGGCGATAGGGAAAAACATTCAGACGTTCCACCAGTGACGAAGGACGAGGTCAAAAAAGCATTAGAAACTATGAAAAGGGGGAAATCAGCTGGAGAGGATCAGATAACTACGGATTTGCTGAAGGACGGGGGGATATCGTGTTAGAAAAACTGGCCACCTTGTATACACAGTGCCTGGTGTCATCGATGGTACTGGAACCATGGAAGAATACAAACATTATCCTCATTCATAAGAAAGGGGACTCTAAGGACCTTAAAAATTACAGACCAATCAGCTTACTGTCTGTTACGTATAAGGTATTTACTAAGGTAATCGCTAATAGAATCAGGACAACCTTAGACTGCAATCAAGCAAAGGATCAAGCAGGTTTTCGGAAACGGTACTCTACTATCGATCATATCCATACCATCAATCAGGTGATAGAAAAATGCTCGGAATATAACCAGCCCTTATACATAGCATTCATTAATTACGAAAAAGCATTTGACTCAGTTGAAACCTCGGCGGTGATGCAGGCATTGCGAAATCAGGGGGTAGACGAGCCGTACGTGAAAGTGCTGGAAGGTACATACAGTGGCTGCACAGCAACCATAGGTCTGCATAAAGAAAGTAACAAAATTCCCATAAAGAAGGGTGTTAGGCAAGGAGACACAATCTCCCTAGTACTATTCACAGCTTGCTTAGAGGAAGTATTCAGACTTGGAATGGGAGCAGTTAGGGATAAGGGTAGATGGAGAATACCTCAGTAATCTGTGATTTGCTGATGACATTGCCTTGCTAAGCAACTCGGGAGATGAACTACAAATAATTATTGATGACCTAGACAGGAAAAGTAGACAGGTAGGCTTGAAAATCAATATTCAGAAGACTAAGGCAATATTCAACAGCCTTGGGAAGGAACAGCAGTTTACATTAGGTAGCGAAGTACTGGAAGTAGTAGGCGAATATGTCTACTTAGGACAGATATAGTAACCGCTGATCCGGACCATGCAAAGGAAATAACAAGAAGAATAAGATTGGGATGGAGCGCATTTGGCAAGCACTCGCAGATTATGTCTAGCAGCTTACCGGTATCGCTAGAGGAAAGTATATAACAGTTGCATCTTACCTGTACTCACCTATGGCGCTGAAATGGGGAGGCTAACCAAGAGAGTTCTACTTAAGTTGAGGACAACCCTGATGGCTATGGAATGAAAAATGGTAGGGGTAACATTAGGAGATAGGGAGCGTGCAGAGTGGGTCAGAGAAATAACTCGAGTTACCGACATTCTAGTGGAAATTAAGAAGATGAAATGGACATGGGCAGGACATGTAGTGCGAAGAGAGGATAACCGATGGTCGCTTAGGGTAACAAACTGGATTCCAAGGGAAGGAAAGCGTAGCATGGGGCGGCAGAAAGTAAGGTGGGCGGATGAGATTAAGAAGTTCGCAGGGGTCAAGTGGATGCAGCTAGCACAGAATCGGGTTAAGTGGAGAAATATGGGAGAGGCCTTCGCCCTGCAGTGGGTATAGTCAGGCTGATGATGATGATGACAGAAGAAAAAAACGCCATAGGTATTTTTCCTTATCCTACTCACTGAAAATGAGGTTCAGTCATTTATTCATCTTAATAAGCTTTGGCGGGTCGCGATGGTTACGTACATACATCGCCACTAACTTTTCAGATGCTTTAAACTGAAGGAGGAGTCAAGAAAATGTGCAATAAGGAACTGTGAAATCAAAGTGACACAGGCCTACGCGAATGGTATACGATAATAACACGAGCCCTTTCAAAGCAGTTATTTTCATAGCTGCAGATAAATCAGGTCATAAATGTACGGCCCTGCAATGTTCTTAAAGATGCGAGAATTGTTATTTTGAATCTATGGAGCACTGACCTGTAGTAGATGATTTGGGTGCACGAAATGCTGTTTTAAATACAAGAAAGGTTATACACATATATTTCATGCAGAACTTTACAACGAACAAAACATTTCAGAAATGTTGCAAACACGGTCCAGCCATATGTATACATTGAGCATTATCGGCAAGTGGCCAGCTTCCACGATACACACGTCTTAGGATCCGGGATTTAGAACTGACATGAACAGTCGTTCCTTCAGGAAGAACGTTAGTCACTACTTTTAATGTAGCCAAGTGGACATGTACCTGCCATTTTTATCGCAGCTCAAGCACAGGTGACCGAAAGTTCTGAGCCTTGCCTATTGCACCCACACAAATGTCGCGGCTCTACGACAACAGTTGTTGCTGCAGGTGACAAGAACACAATGGGAGCCCGACAACACTCCATCGCGATCCATGGATCCATGTCCATATTGACACGCAAGACGTTGGGCAATTACGTTGTCATGCAAAAGTCTGTAGTCACGATCTCACCGCATCCCTTTCGCAATCCTCGCCTGAGCCCCTGAGCCATTAGCCAGTTGCAACCTCCTTCCGAGCTGGCCATCATCATCATCATCGCAACTTTTTTCTTGCCTGTTATCTTTTTCTTTCCATTTTGGCGAAATCGTGGACAGGTACGAAAAAGTGCCGCAGCGTTAGTATTTTGAAATTACGCTCTGGTTTTTATTTCTCGATTTGTTTAAATGCATTGTGATAGTTTGTGATTTTCTTCTTTTGCCAGGTTCTTCTAGGCAGAATTATTTGTTCCGTTTCGATTTAAAAATGATGATAACATGCCTCAATGCGAGCCCCAACCTAGTTGCACGTTTATGAGTTCATATAGTCGTTTGTTGGTTTCGTCTTCGCGGCCTTGAGCTATTGCAACCGCGGAAGGACAAGGGACAGAAAGAAATGGTACAGCAAGGGGCGCGGAAATTTAATATTGCAGTTGTCGTTAAGTTGATGGCACATACCTACTCATGCGCTCCGTCCTGTCTGTTCCTGTCTGTTTTCTTCTTTGTCCTTCGTGCGGTTGCAATATGCGTTAAAGTACTAACCACCAATTAGCCCCCCTTTCCCTGTTATCCTTGTGTCCGTCTTTAGTCGGGATCGAAAGTCTGGTCCTACTAGTGTGGTCTGTTATGCTGTTGTCTTCGCATCTTGGCCCCGTGTTTTGCTGCTCGTCCTGATAGTTTTGCAAATGGCAGCGTCTAGAATACCGCCAACACCACCTGTCAGCTAGGCTGCGTCCCACAATACACCAAAGTAAAATTTCTAGTGCCCTCTCTGATGCTTTGCTCTGGGCGAGCAACGTTGCTCGCCCTTAGAAGTGGATAGGTCAAGAAAGCTGTGCATACAGCACAGGCAGGTGATAAGGGGGGAGGGGAAGAAACCGTAATGACATTCATGGTGAGCTTTATCATATTGATCGTATTTATATGCTGTGAGCAAGAACGTTCTGATGCATTCTAGCAATGGGAGGAGGAGAAAGCTGTCTTATTGAAAGGTCAGGACATTGATTGTGAGAAGGTGCTGCTGAAAGGTTTGTGATGACCAGAGCCTGTTTAATTCATCAGCAAGCCTCACTGCACCATAATTACAACATGACATGAGCGGCCAACACTGTTAAGTTGCGCTGACATATTCATGCGTTGTATGCATGCACAGTGTGCGTCATTTTTGGTTCCTGAGTGGGCGCACACATATTTTTGATGTGATACCCAAAGTGTGAACTCTTTTTTTTTTGCTTTCTCTCATGAAGATGTCCGTGCTTTGGCTACACATGACCACCTCTCTTGCATATGCTGTGGTCGACGGCTGGCAGTGATGCCCATTTAGGAAACTTTTGGGTCGTCGAACAACGGACCTTCACATTTGGATGAATCCACCGTCAACTGGTTACAGGAGAATGATTCTCTCCTTGCTCCTCCATGAGAGAAACCTAGCACATCTAAACTGACCCATTTTTTTGTTCACCAAAGGTGCGGCCGTATATATGAAACAAATAATTGAAGCAACAAATAAATCTCGGCAATCTGCAAAATATGCTTGCACATTTAACGCCAGTACACTTAACTACATTTCCTGACATTCTGGGAATTGCAATGCATGTCTGCTAATTATTACGATTGCTGTATGTGCTGTACCTTTGTACCTAGGCAGCTGTTTACCCTCTTTGTGGTGAAGTTGCCAGTCTTCTGTTAGAGCAAAGAATGTGTTACCTCAGAATATTTTCTCACATGCATCAGTGCATACTTTGCTTGAATGCTTCAGTGCACCTTTTTAAAGGGACACTGAGGACAACTCCATTGTGTCATTGGTCTCAGTAAATATTTGATTATTTCTCTCATTACGACTGTGTTGTCTGGCAGCAATTGTGGCATATAGTATTTATTGGTGAGAAAATTTAAATTGGAAGCCTTCCCATGAGTCGATTCATGATGACCTTGCTGCAAAGGACGTGTCACTGCCACGTTAGAGTGGCTCATGGCACAATATATCTTGCAGTAATCTGCACCAAAACTTCTGTGCGGAAGCATGCATTTTACTTGCAAAATTGGCCGATAATGGCAGCATCTTTGTTCTGTTTCTTGGTCTTTCCATCCTTTTAAAACCTCTGCTTTCATTTTAAGTGGTCTCTTTAATGGTTGTGGGGTTTAACGTCCCAAAGTGACTCGTGTGGTCTCTTTAAGATTAGAATACTGTATCTTAGCGAAACAGGAAAACTGCTTTCCATCCTCCTTAGTGTCCCTTCAAAGGAATCCAACAATAAAACACAATTCACAATAAGTATTTCAATTTGTATTGTCATTTGCCTGCTTTTTGCCTGCGGCTACTTGGAGCTTGTTTTACTTCACAAAAGGAGCTTTGTTTAACAAAATAAATACAGTGTAAATTTCACTGGATGACTAATTACCCTATTAACAACTCCCTCTTGTGTAAACTCACTGAACATCTCAAATGTGTTTCGTCAGCACTTCATTACTTCTGGAGTGCCATGAATGGCAGCCATGGCATGTGGTTTTTATGGTAGGCAACCACCTTGGCAGGAATGTTGCTTTGTGAGCTTCGTCGATTAGTGTCTGCCCAAGACTTGGACATCACTTAGGAATATACACAGTCAGCAGTAGAACTGTGTACACTGGACATGTGTTGGCAGTCACTTTTTCAGAATTGCAATGTTGGAACCAAGGACCATATGGCATTACCTTGACCTGCATGTATGATAACACAACAAAAACAGGACATAACTCTGCCTAACTGACAGGATTAAAATCTCCATGCGGGCCTTGTGCTCAACACATCACTAAAGGCAACAAGCACTGTTTGCCATGTCAGTAACAGCAATGGTTCTAGCAAAACTACTTTCGCTGTGTAGTGTTTAATATTTTTAACAGTGCAAATTTACGCAGTTTTGTTACTCTTGCAATGATTTATGTCCATATACCATTTTTATTCCATAGCTGCAGTAGGCTATCATGACAATTGGAGTATTTTGTTACCACCCGAGGGTATTGAATGTCCTGAAATCGAGATGAATGTTTGTATTTTGACACTACACAACCAATATGCAGTCCGCAATAAATGTTCCATCTTGTGCTGGCAAGCAGATCTTTGAAAATACAACTCATCTTTAGCATGATTGTGTGAAACAATATGAAGGGATATCAGTCCATATCTGCAGTTTTCACAGCTGGCCTGTTTTCCCTAAGGCAGTGGAAATAATTACTTGGCAAACTTTGTTTTTGGTGCATGCTGCAAGTAGTTGCGGGCGGTCTACCTCCCGGCATTCCTAAGTACAGAAGTTTACTTGAAAATATACCTGGGTTCCACGGTTGCATGACTAGCCCAGTAGGCGGGCAGCGAGTCGCTTGGAAGCTGTGAGGAATAGCTGGCCTTCCCGGTTGATGTTCTATTTCCCGGTTAGTCCCGGGCTGTCTACGGTACTGGAGCTTCATAATAGATTAGCTGTGCTAAGCTGTCTGCATCAATTGGACACCGAATTCCTGTTTGTACATCCGATAAAGGCAACGAAAATGGCAAAACAATTGCCCTGCGGATACACTAACCGACCTCTTGAAATCCAGGATAGAGATGCAATTTCGTACAAAAACAGGCTCCTACCGGCCTTTTTACACTGGTATTTCTAGGTGATTAAAGTTTACCAGGGCCACTAAATAGTGGTGTCGAAGTCGAGGACAACGATAAAAATGACAGCGAGATTCCATTCAAGCACTCGATCGGAGACGAGTTTTTCGCATCCCATGTGTTGCGCTGCTTACGCTGTAAACCTCAGTCCGAACTGTGTACGTACTTCCGGATGATCCAAAGGCAGTGACTCGTATAAATTTCGGGAAATGCAAGTAAGTACATGGAATGCTGACCACACCAGTTTCTTGCAACATACTGCAGGCATGTTCCATCGACAAGGGCGGGCTGACACGCATTGCAGAACTAGCGTCTCAGAGTCCACAGGTCGGAGACGGTGCTATCTGTAACTAAGAGAACGCATGGGAATATTTCAGCATGCCGCTTGACTAACAGCAGTACGCGAGGCCGAAGCTCAAGGAGTATTATAACAAGTGAAAAGGAACACGGCGACACACGGCCACTCTACTACGATATTCAAACTACGATTAGAGTCCCTAGAAGTATTTGCTAGTCTGCCGTCCGAGCGGGGTTCCCTTTGGAACCGGTTGGCCGCTTCTCGGGTGAAAGCGCAGGGGGCGCTGCTCGCCTTCGGAGCGTCGGAGCGTGGTGTAGGTTGTGCCGTACTGCGCGTCTGCGCCCTGCTGAACCGCTAGTGCCGTGGCAACGCTTGTGCACCACGTGCACTTCTTTGCGCTCGCGAGCCGGAATCCGCGGAAGTTAGCAAGCATGTGTGTTGGTGCTCCTTTTTTATGGATGTGCGATCGCGTCATGTCCACACAACGGGACAAGCGTGACAGCATGTGTTTCAAACCCTACCGCCTTCTAGAAACTGACGCTAACACACAAATAATATTTGCCAAGTATGGCTCCTTTAGTGGCCTGATCAGAGCAATTGGATTTGAGGGATGATTTGTGAAAACACTAAAGATTCTGCCTACTCCACGTTACCTCCATCCATGGCCATGAGCCGTCCTATTCAATCGTGCTCGCAGGCGCAAGAGCAGGTAGCGCTCGTTCAATGTGAAATGTTGTGTCTTAGGACACCGAAAGACGCAGAGAAGAGGCAAGCGTGGAAGCGCACCATTAGGCGCGGCGACAGAGAGCTCGACGAAGGTATAGTGTCGTTTGTGAGCGACACTTCAAACCCTAGCTGAATTGAGAAGATTGTGATTCAGGGAAAGGTTAATTGAGATTCCCCGGGATGTTACCTCACGAAGGATGCCGTCCAGACAGTGTTTCCTGACGTTCCAAATTGAAATGAGCGCCACTTATTGTGCCAGCAAAAAACGTCAGCAGGGAGACCTGCAGAGAAAAAGAAGCGCATTGATACCAAAACACCAGTGAGCCGATTGAAGAATACAGTGATGGTGGATCGTAGATGTGACGTCAGCCTGCTCCAGGAATGCAGAAAGCTGCAGTCACCACCACCGCGTGGACAAATGCCGATCGTTCTGATGATGAGCAAGGAACATTTCGCACATGCCACTCAAGCGAGGATGGATCTCCGGAAGCAAACTAATTAAGCCGGCGAGTTCTGCTCCATCGCAGTTATACAGATGAAGCTGCCATGAATGCTGCAGTGTACATTCGAGAAAAGAAAGTGAAGGATATAGCAGCTGTCAAGTAAACAGAAGAGATAATTAATCTTCTTTAGGATATTTCGGAACTCAGTTTGTGTCCTTGCTACGAATTGAAGCCCATGCATGACCAAGACCTTCCCCTCCTCCAATGGACGTTATACTTTGCAAGGAACTGTACCATTCTTTCTGATGCAGCGCGCATGCATAATCTGCAAATACTTGCGAAAGTTAACTCAGAACACCCTGTCAAGAAGAAAAGGAAGTCTGGCTGGTGTAAAGAATAAAAAGACTTCCAAGTCTCGAGCAGGTTTTCGTATGAAAGACATACAATTTATTGGTGATAAAGTTGGTAAAAGGACTAAGAAATGAAAAATGAAAATGAACACCTTTCAAGGACAGAGTTTAAGAAGGGTTAGTGGCCTTCCTCTCCAGCAGCAGCTGGCTGTTAAAACATGTTCTGAGGCTGCAAAACGCAATTCAAGAAAAGGGGTGGCATATTCGAGTGGATACTCGGCTTCCTAAGCACCAAAGAATGCATATCAGCAGTTTTCCTGAAGCGCGATGCGATTTGCAGGGCTCGGGTTTCCATCTTGCGTGCTTTAATTGTGCATGCATCCGAAATGTTCCAGTTCTACTTACGTGTTATAACTTAACAAGAAGTTAAGATGAAATTATAGCGTGAACGAAAACGCCGACGATAGCACTCTGTTTCTCTCACATATGGTCCTCTGAGCCTAGAATGTGCGTCTAATATAGTCCTTCATACAAGCGTAATTGTTTATACAAAATCTTCAGAAGACGTTTTTACAATACGGCACCGCGTTAGTATACAGTGAGGATAATAGGGTATAAAAAGCAGCTTCCTTTCTCCATCGGCTCCGGGGCATGCGCGTAAAACTTCAGTCACGACAAAAAAAAATCGTTTCCGTGGTTATGCTAATAACTGGGGCGCGAATTCAATACTACGACTAAACTGAAAAAAAAACAAAACAAAAAAAATCTAAAGAGTGGCATCGCACGTACAAGGCACCAGGCAGTGCGCAGCGAATGCATTTCGAAGCGCAAGGATGTGTGCGTCGTCTGCTCCATCAGCAGTTGCGCACTCCGGTTCACCGCAGCGCCACCGCGGCGATCATTCAGCGGCAGCCCCGCCGCGGCCGGCGGAAGAGAGACTAGCAGTATTTCTAGGGACCCTACTACTATAGTGCCTAGAATTACAGTGTACTAGAATAGTACACTATACTAGAATATACTTGCTAGTGTGCCGTGCGGAGGGCTCTTTCAATGGGAGGAGGTGGCCGCGCCGGCGATGCCTTCCAACTTTGGCCGCCAGGGGCGCTGCTCATCGTAAAGGTGTAGGGTGCCTCGATGTAGCGCGCCGCCGCAAATATCGAGGCACCCTACTAAGGTATCGAGGCACCCTATAAAGGTGCCGTCGACGCCGTCGGCCGCCGGCGCGCCCTTGATTTGCCGCAGTTGCGCTGGCCGAGCCATCAGTGGGTTCGAGCGCTTTGGACGCATCTACGCTGTTCTTTTGTTTTAGTCGTTCTGTTTCTTGCATTCATGTGAGAGAATTAAATTTGCAACGACTAATGATGCTAAAAAGAAAGCATCGGGGCAGGGAAAAGACATGTTTCGTGTCGCTCTGTCGGAGTGGTTACCGCTCGAATCAGGACTAGGTTTCTATGTTCGGTGTGCCATCGGACCCTGCGCAGCTTGCGTAGTGGAAGCGGCTGATTAAAAGACAGCACCGCAAGTTGACTTCAACGTGTGTTGTCTGCGAAAAATATTTTGAGGAGAGCTACATCGAGAGAAAGTTCAAAGTTACAGTAAACGGCATCGTCAACGAGCTCGCTAGAGATAGACCACGCCTTAAGCCCGAAACCGTGCCAACGCTATTCGACCATTATCCGAACCATCTTCTGCCTAAGAACACATCGAAAAGAAAGTTGAGGAACCTCTGTGACCAACCGGCCGCTAAACGACAAAAACGCAGTGCCAGTAATGCCAGTGGTGCAGACGACAGCCACGCACCGTCAAGGATGTTTGACAATGCTTCCAAGGAGCCGGCAGCAGAAGAGCCGAGCGAGAACTCATGCCCGCAGCAGCAGACGTGCAACTTTGAGCCTCGGGATCCGTTTGACTCAATTTACATACCTTCAACTTGGACCAAATTAACCGAAGCACCTGCTGAATCTGTAGCCTGCGCGCGTTATCGAGCCGAAAAAAAAGAACTTTGTCACTTTGTACATAGAAAAAGTGATAACTTTTGGAAGCTTGATAGCAGTTCTGTGGACACTACAGTGTATATTATCGGAAAAGAAAAAAACAAGCACGTACAATACAACAATATCTAAAGCTGAAGATAGAGCTATATAGGTAGAGTGCACTGGAGGGTACGTCTTTTTTCCGAATGTGGCCTGCAACCAGCTGATTCAGGAAGCACATATCATTCATGGGAATATATTTTGCAGAAAAAGTGTCGCTTGACCGTCAACTCTGAAGGGGTTAGCTGCGCCTTATGCAAATACCAGTGGAGGCTTACACAAGATGCGCAGAAAGAAGGAAAAAGCATGCAACTAGCCAAATAAATGCTGCAACATTTCTCGCGCTCTGAGAAGAGCTAAGAGAAAGAGAGAGAGAGCTAAGAGAGAAGGGAGAGGATAACCGATGGTCGCTGAGGGTAACAAACTGGATTCCAAGGGAAGGAAAGCGTAGCAGGGAGCGGCAGAAAGTTAGGTGGGCGGATGAGATTAAGACGTTCGCAGGGGTCAAGTGGATGCAGCTAGCACAGAACCGGGTTAAGTGGAGAGATATGGGAGAGGCCTTCGCCCTGCAGTGGGTATGATCAGGCTGATGATGATGATGATGATGAAGAGAAAACTGGCATGGAGCGCAGAACAAGTGGCTCTATTGAAAGCGCAAAATGAGGAGCTAATAAGTGAGTCTGTGGTTGAAGCTTTTTTTTTTTTAATCCCGCGCGTGACCTAGACAATTGTGACCGTACAACAACCGCTCGGCTGCTGAAACCGCGAAGCCGAAACTGGTGAAGACAGTAAAATTAATTATAAATTACTTAGCGGTGGTAAGCGAGAAACCACGTGGAGAATTATACAGGAATATCTAGCGCATCATTAGCAAGTGAAAAAAAAAAGTACCACCAAAAATTGGTATCAGACTACTTTAAAATTATTGCTGTGTCATATGTGCGGCCTTTCTCCAAAACCTTTAGCGGTGCATTTCTATACATTTACTTATTTATTGTTGCTGCGCCTTTCTGCTCAAATTTTACTATATTGTAGACTTTGTAAAAAAAAAGAATCAATGATACAATCACCACTTTTGTTTCTTGCCTTTCCTTCTGTTACAAAAGAAAGCACACCGCATAATAATCATTTATCTATGACTCAACAATTAAGTGACTTCCTAATAAAACAAATGAATAAAGAGTAAGAACAAAAACTGAAGTCAGATTCAGACTGCTTGTGTTTATTGTCGCATGCGATCTTTGAAAACATGCGCGCGTGCGATATATGTTACAAAAAGCAAGATCACCCTTCTTTTCTGTAGCATATATGTGACGCTATAAAACGTCTCTAACCTGATATATATCACCTTAGCAATAAGCATGACCTAATTGCAGAAACGTCGACGTAACCTGTCCGAAAGCATGAGGCCCGTATACGTATTGACGTTCGTAGCACTTGGCTGCGGCATCGCGATATACCATGGACCATAAGAAAAGACTGAAGAGTAAACAAAATTCAAAGATGGACTAATGAACTGTGCAAAATATTAAGGGTATTTTCTGATACCTGTGTCACACGGACAATAACAGTCGTCGTCGATCCGTTCCGGGTTAGATCGCGATCTAAGAACCACCTGGGATATGAGCTGACTGAGCGCTCACTCAGAAGGAAGATGCGTACGATACCTTACATCCGCAATCGCGATGCGTGGATCGCAATCGAGTGGCTCTAGATCAAATAAAATCGTCATCGGAATATTTCATAGCAATATATTGAATCCGGCCTGGACTCGATCGTTTAATCAAAGATTAACAAACTATTGCAACCAACGTGTCAACTTTACGTGGTTGTCACAAATTTCTTCTCTCGCTGGATATCAGGAAGTCAATATGCGTTCTGCTGAAGACCTTATCCGGTTCAGCTGAATAAATAAAACAGTTAGATATATAGCAGACTTGGACCAGACAGTATTTGTTAAACGCTTCCTTGAGCGCTATTTGAGCGTATGATTTTCTCCGCACAGCACTAGGACGGTACGATTGTCTTCGACCAAGACTGTTTTTAGACAAAAAGTGCGCTCAAACCGTCAAGAGACAGGTTTCGCAGTGAAAAGCGCGGCGCGCGCTATCCGGACCTATATGCCGCTTATGCTGCCAAGGCCGCGAACGCGGAGCGATAGCACCTTAGCCTAGGGTGCCTCGATGTAGCGCGCCGCCGTACAGGGTGGAGACACCGCCTTCGACGGCGCCATGTTGGGGCAAGCTCAGATACGGCGGGCTATGGAGCATCGGCCGATTTCTTGTTCAGCACGCGCTTGCGCTAGCAGGCTCAACTGCGTACCGTTTTTACACACATACTCGCAATCCCGGGCGCTTTTTTGCTCGAAAAAAAAAATGTGAAAACAACTACTGCTTGCTAGCATGCGTAGTTCTAAGAGGAAATTATCAAGTTGCAGATGGTAAGCATTTACTCTTTCGCCGTCACGGATGTTCAAATGCGGTTATTTTGACGACTGGCTGTTTTATAAAACAATGCATTTTGCACTGCCGGACATGAATGAGTTTATAAGGTGCATAACATTCAATTGCGTCTATTGCTATAGATCAACAACCATGTGTACGTTTCAGGGAGCCGTATATCGAAAATAATTTGTATCGGAATGGCCCATCATAAACCGCAGAAAAGGCAGCAAAAAACGATGTGTAAATCAACCTTTGACACGTGTCGCATGCTGATACACACGGCATTTTATTCCAAAACAATCCTCATTAAGACTTTGAAGCTGATTTTAGATGCACGCCTAGGAGACATCTTTTAATAAAAGTTGGCGGCAGCTACAGTTTTGCTGCCGTACCCATCATTCGATTTTTCTGGCTGACTTAGCCAACTGAAGTAAATGCGCAAGCGCATCGTCCCAAACCGCTCTAACAGTCTGTTCATAAGCTTTGGGTATCCCGCGCAAAATTTTTACACGCAATCAAACAATGTCGGGACAGCTGTTGACTTGAGGAGCCACCGTCCATACACTGTGTTTGCCCTCGAACTGGCGCTGAAATGAGATAGGCGGCGAAACAGTCATTTTGCGTATTTTGTAGTGTGCACGCAAATGAATGAAATAATAAAAACATTATGGAAGCAATACGATATTTACATGTACGATCGCAAAATTTTGCCATGAATGCCAAACCAGCGAGTGCACTAATTCGGGTGTCAGGCGGTCAAATTTAGCTTCACCTAAATTTGGCTTAACCTCCGACGAGTACTTGCGGTGACAACAGGGTGTGAATATCGCCTCGCGATGCGTAATTATAATACAGGGAAGGAAAAGCTGCATTCGGGATGAACTGTTGTACTGCGCAAGAACCTTGCTTCCTCACGACCGCTTTCACAAGATGATGCCGCTACACCTTACAGCTCACGAGAGCAGTTTCTTTGAGACTTGTTGAGCTGCCAATCATATGCTTAAAACGACCTAATTTTCGTGAGAACCCAACTTTTTATATTATTGCGAATCTCAAAAACCTCGCGTAAAACTGCTCCTGTGTATAATTAAAAAAGAACGGCTTCAGGGGACCTGTTATCTCGGTTTCGCGAAATATTGTACTAACGATAAGCCCACTTGCCAAATTCCAGCGCGGCCAACTCACGGGGTGTTTTTTTTTTGTTTCGACCAAAATAATTGTTACAAACTGCGTCTCACTTCGTACTCTGTCGCGAGATGACATGCCATCCGTCGCTCTCCAATGTATTATTTCCCGAGAAGAACAGAGGAAATGTAATCTGTGTGAATCTGAAGCCTCGGCGGTTGCCACCAGCTTTCAAGATCGAGTGTAAAGGGGAGCGATCGAAAGGGCCCAATGGTGCATTCCTTTGACAAATACTAGGCTCGACCTTCTCCACATGTTCTTGGTGCGGCTATGAACACAGAAAGGCAGATCCTCAACAACAGATATTATTGTGTGACACTGCGCGTATGATACTAAAGTCTAGTGTCACTCACTGAAAGTTACACTAAATTTCCCCGAGTGACTACAACATAAGCAGACGCAATTGTCCATATATTTAGTTTATAAGCCCTCACGTACGCTGAAAATTCAAAATTTACACTTAAAAACACAGCGCGCTACTCGCGATGCCAGGCAATGCGATGCTTGGACCTGCTTCAACGTTGAAGAAGGCAGTCCAAAATCTGTTGCGCACAATGCTAGATGGGGAAGCCAAAAACCGCACAAAGCTCGTGATTACAAGCAGATGGGTGAAGCGGCGTGAGATAATGTCATTCCAAACAGAAGTGCGTAACTGCGTTGGGCGAGTACAAAAATATATTTTAAAACGATTTCGCATAACAGATACAGACCGCAAGAAAGACGACACGCGCACATACGCAAACGCTTGTGTGTGTTTGTCATCTTTTTAGTGGTCTGTGTCTGCGCTAGACTTTTTTACACGACTGAAATGCACCTATTCGCTGAAAAAAATTATGAATGCATAGAAGAAGCACAGGTATTGTGGCTTACTTCGCAGTCTTCACGCTTCACTTTCGCGTCGCTTACATTTCTCAGTCTCTTATCCCATGAAGAACGAAAACATCTGGCTCCTTTTTTTTTTTTCTTTTTTGCTGAGCCAGCACACAATGGAACACAACAGCCTGGCATGCTAGTTTTCGCGACTGAACACAGTTCAATCGCCCAGCACCCAGCGCACAGCGCAACCGCTTCGGACACTCCGCAGCAACGGCCCGAAGCGACTTGCCCCAAGACGGCGAGCGCGGCGGCACGAGGCATGCCAAAGGGTGTCACCACCCTGTACGGCGGCGCTGGTATCGAGGCTAAGGTAGGGTGCCTCGATACCAGCGCCGCCGTACAGGGTGGTGACACCCTTTGGCATGCCTCGTGCCGCCGCGCTCGCCATCTTGGGGCAAGTCGCTTCGGGCCGTTGCTGCGGAGTGTCCGAAGCGGTTGCGCAGTGCGCTGGGTGCTGGGCGATTGAACTGTGTTCAGTCGCGAAAACTAGCATGCCAGGCTGTTGTGTTCCATTGTGTGCTGACTCCGCAAAAAAAAAAAAAAGAAAAAAAAGAAGCCAGATGTTTTCGTTCTTCATGGGATAAGAGACTGAGAAATGTATGGGGCGCGAAAGTGAAGCGTGAAGACTGCGAAGTAAGCCACAATACCTATGCTTCTTTTATGCATTCATAATTTTTTTTGAGCGAATAGGTGCATTTCAATCGTGTAAAAAGGTCTAGCGCAGACACAGACCACTAAAAAGATGACAAACACACACAAGCGCTTGCGTATGTGCCCGTGTCGTCTTTCTTGCGGTCTTTATCTGTTTATACGAAATCGTTTTAAAAGATATTTTTGTACTCGCCCAACGCAGTTACGCACTTCTGTTTGGAATGACATTATCTCACGCCGCTTCACCCATCTGCTTGTAATCACGAGCTTTGTGCGGTTTTTGGCTTCCCCATCTAGCATTGTGCGCAACAGATTTTGGACTGCCTTCTTCAACGTTGAAGCAGGTCCAAGCATCGCATTGCCTGGCATCGCGAGTAGCGCGCTGTGTTTTTAAGTGTAAATTTTGAATTTTCAGCGTACGTGAGGGCTTATAAACTAAATATATGGACAATTGCGTCTGCTTATGTTGTAGTCACTCGGGGAAATTTAGTGTAACTTTCAGTGAGTGACACTAGACTTTAGTATCATACGCGCAGTGTCACACAATAATATCTGTTGTTGAGGATCTGCCTTTCTGTGTTCATAGCCGCACCAAGAACATGTGGAGAAGGTCGAGCCTGGTATTTGTCAAAGGAATGTACCATTGTGCCCTTTCGATCTGTGCCCTTCGGAGCCCCTTTACACTCGATCTTGAAAGCTGGTGGCAACCGCCGAGGCTTCAGATTCACACAGATTACATTTCCTCTGTTCTTCTCGGGAAATAATACATTGGAGAGCGACGGATCGCATGTCATCTCGCGACAGAGTAGGAAGTGAGACGCAGTTTGTAACAATTATTTTGGTCGAAAAAAAAAAAAAAAACATCCCGTGAGTTGGCCGCGCTGGAATTTGGCAAGTGGGCTTATCGTTAGTACAATATTTCACGAAACCGAGATGACAGGTCCCCTGAAGCCGTTCTTTTTTAATTATACACAGGAGCAGTTTTACGCGAGGTTTTTGAGATTCGCAATAATATAAAAAGTTGTGTTCTCACGAAAATTAGGTCGTTTTAAGCATATGATTGGCAATTCGACAAGTCTCAAAGAAACTGCTCTCGTGAGCTGGAAGGTGTAGCGGCGTCATCTTGTGAAAGCGGTCGTGAGGAAGCAAGGTTCTTGCGCAGTACAACAGTTCATCCCGAATGCAGCTTTCCCTTCCCTGTATTATAATTACGTATCGCGAGGCGATATTCACACCCTGTTGTCACCGCAAGTACTCGTCGGAGGTTAAGCCAAGTTTAGGTGAAGCTAAATTTGACCGCCTGACACCCGAATTAGTGCAGTCGCTGGTTTGGCATCCATGTAAAAATTTTGTGATCGTACATGTAAATATCGCATTGTTTCCATAATGTTTTTATTATTTCATTCATTTGCGTGCACACTACAAAATACGCAAAATGACTGTTTCGTCGCCTATCTCATTTCAGCGCCAGTTCGAGGGCAAACACAGTGTATGGACGGTGGCTCCTCAAGTCAACAGCTGTACCGACATTGTTTGATTGCGCGTAAAAATTTTTGCGCGGGATACCCAAAGCTTATGAACAGACTGTTAGAGCGGTTTGGGACGATGCGCTTGCGCATTTACTTCAATTGGCTAAGTCAGCCAGAAAAATCGAATGATGGCTACGGCAGCAAAACTGTAGCTGGCGCCAACGTTTATTAAAAGATGTCTCCTAGGCGTGCATCTAAAATCAGCTTCAAAGTCTTAATGAGGATTGTTTTGGAATAAAATGCCGTGTGCATCAGCATGCGACACGTGTCAAAGGTTGATTTACGCATCGTTTTTTGCTATGTCTTTTCTATGGTTTACGATGGGCCATTGCGATACAAATTATTTTCGATATACGGCTCCCTGAAACGTACACATGGTTCTTGATCTATAGCAATAGACGCAATTGAATGTTATGCACCTCATAAACTCATTCATGTCCGGCAGTGCAAAATGCATTGTTTTATAAAACAGCCAGTCGTCAAAATAACCGCATTTGAACATCCGTGACGGCGAAAGAGTAAATGCTTACCATCTGCAATTTGATAATTTCCTCTTAGAACTACGCATGCTAGCAAGCAGTAGTTGCTTTCACATTTTTTTTTTTCGAGCAAAAACGCGCCGAGGATTGCGAGTATGTGTGTTAAAACGGTACACAGTTGAGCCTACTAGCGCAAGCGCGTGCTGAACAAGAAATCAGACCGACGCTCCATAGCCCGCCGTATCTGAGCTTGCCCCAACATGGCGCCGTCGAAGGCGGTGTCTCCACCCTGTACGGCGGCGCGCTACATCGAGGCGGCGAGACTAAAACCCGCCATGAATAGGGTTTTTTCGGCTAAAATTTTGTCCCTAGATTTCCCCAAGCGCATTGAACGCCATGTTTTTACAAAGTACCTAAATGCTGACTATTATGTGCCTAGTTGAGTCTGAATTTGTCCCCAGATTCGTGGCGGGCTGGCGGGCAGGGTTGCCAGATTTGGCTACTTTACGCCAAATTGGCTACTTTCTGAGCCGCCTGGCGACAAAAAATTTAGGTTGGCTACTTGGCTACTTTCTGGCTACTTTTGAAAAATTTTCGCCTATTCCAACGAGCCCGTTTGCGCGCTGTTCAGGATGCTCGTTTTTATGGACAGACAGATAGCAAATCTATCAACGGTAGCGCGGCAATACAACCAACTGTGCATGGTGACGACTGTCTCCACCCTGTTTCAAAGGGGATGCTCTTAACATCCATCCACCAAAACCCCTTGATAATTTGAAAGTAGCGACACTCTCCTCCGCGCCGCGCTTTCCTCCTCAATTCTCCTCGCGCGGCTAAGATGGTGCGGCGGCTGTGAGCTCTGCGCACGACACGCTTTTTCTCCCTGGCGCCCGCCGGCCGGCCACAGCAATCAGTGAAGCGCGCGTTTTTGGGCCAGGTCTGCGCTCCAGGATCTAGTACTGCCTCTGACTTTGTACTTTTTTTTTTGAGCGTGAACTCCATCACCGCTTTAAAACTTCGCAAAACGAGAAAACGACCCAGGCTGGTGCTTTAAACTTTAAGATCAGAGAAAGCCAAAGCGGCCGCTTAGTCTATTTCGCTACTTTCAAGCTAGCTTGGCTAAGCATAGTATATGTCACGTGATAAACCTTGAGTTTGGATCATTGGTTAATTATACACTTATTTTGACCAACTACGGACCAAATTAAATATTTAGTAAATCACACTTGAAACCCAAATTTGCGCTGCAGCATCGAGTCGTATCCCGTTGGGAAGCTTAGGTCAAGTGTAAGGGCACTGTGGTAGTTAGCGATCCTCATTAATCTGCGTTAATTAGTTAATTTTGTATAAAACCAAACTTCGAGCTAGACGATCAAGTCATATACCGTTGAAAAGCTTGGGATGAATCCAAATGCTCTCAATTAGCGATCCATATTTGCATTAGTGAGCTATATGCAATCAAAACCACAATTGGAATTATAGCATCGAGTCATATACCTTTCGAAAGCTTAGGTTGAATGCAAATGAGTTGTGCTAGTTATCAAACCGAATTAATTAGTGCTAATTATTTAACTGCACTTAAAGCGGAACTTCGCATTATAGATGGCCAACTAAGGGGCAAGTGTAAACGCATTATGCTAGCTAGCCAAACTTAGATAAACATCACAACAACCGAGCTAACACACTAGCTAGGCTTACCACGAACTGCTTCGAAATGTTTTTCTTTGCCCGTGCATATTTGCGCGCAGTAGGTCTTATTTAGCGTGCACCCGCTGACAATAAATTTGTCATGAGTGCATCTTCCGTCCATAGGTTTGTCTCATCAGTGTGAAAGTGGCTTTTGCACTCTAGTTTGTTCACTGAATAAAACAGTTGCGCACTTTCAATGCGATCAATGAGCGGGGACAACCATTCATTGACCGCAATTCGCCGAACATTATTAGGCACTGGTGTCAAGGAACTTACGAATATACTCGGTATACCTATGAAAGAATGATTTCTATATCTCTAGGCAAGGTAAACGCCTCTCGATAATGTAATATTATACTTGAAAAACCGAAGGTTCCCGTCCAACGTCTAGTAGTCATGATCAAAAAGAAGTGTGTGTGATCATGTGAACACCCCCTGCACATTGGCCGTATCCTTGATAAACCCAAACCATGGTTGAGAAGGTCAACTCAACTATTTACGACAGGCCTGAACATCGTACCTGAGTGGTTGCAGTTTCGTTTCATCGTATTCTCCTTTTGTAGCCATTGTTTGAGACGTCCAACTCCACTAACATTTTATACTTACCTTTTCGTGGACATAATTTTGTGCATTTTATACTGTTTCTAATCATCACAGAGAAGTTTTTAATAACACTTGTGTTTATCTGGTCAGTTTAGTTTTATGTCTGTTTATATAATATCGCCGTGTTACGCAGCCAGCTTTTTTTTTTCAGAAAACTTTTCTACGTGATTTGGTTGCTATAAGACGCAACTGGCATTTGTTTCTTCACGAGCGTTGCAATAAAACAACTATTAAACGAATTTTTTTGGTTGTCTTTTTGCAGTGAGCGCTTTATTTACTGCCGCATGCATGGCCCCATGGCTCCTTTTTGGCTACTTTTTATTGCTCTTCCTCTGGTTGGCTACTTTCTGGCTACTTTTCCCATTTTTGTGGCTACTTTTCGTTTTTTGGACCTGGCAACCCTGCTGGCGGGCTTTTCGGCTCTTTCCTCGTTGTCGCCGACGGCGTCCAGAGCTTTTGGATTGACGAGCTCTGGACGACGCCGTCGTCGGCGCATTCGGGCAGTGTTTGTAAAGTCTCTCAGTTTATTGGCGTGGTTTTGCTGCAGCGGAGGTAGTGCAACGCACCCTTAACATTTAACCATTCAACTGCAAAAGTCGGACGTTCGATTCATGGGTGCCGAGCAAATTTGCGATGTGTGCGTCAAGGATCTGACATCGGCCGTCGCTTCTCACGTAAGCCATTGTCATTGCTGTTGTTTTTTGACATAGTGCGCTGAGTGCAGCGGTAGGTGGGTGTCGTGTCCATTTTTGTCCGCGAAATCAATGCGAGAGGTGTCATTTAGCAGTGCATTAAGCTAAACAGCAACCTGGTACTTAATTGTTTTTGAAATTAGCGTGCAATTTGTAAATTACTTATATCTCTGTGGCATGGATGCCACCTTCTAGCTTTGGAAAGCAATCTGAACACGGTGCAAAACTCGTGTGTTTTATCAGAACATGTATGGATATATAAACAGTTTAGCAAAAATGACTTTGGAAGGAATTAAATTGTTTCCAACAAAGCTTTGCGCAAATACATTTTTTTTTTCTATCAGGAGCTTGCGACAGCGCAACACGACAACGTAGGCACTATACTGTGTCAGCTTGCTGCTTATCTGATTCTAATTTAGGATGATTAGCATTACCAGCATTTGTTGTTTTAGTGGTTATTTTATTACATATACAAAAGGAAAGAAAAGATGTTTGCCAGCCCCGGTATCTGATATCTGAAGCACCTGAACAGGGGCGGTGGAATTGAAGGGATAGCGAGGAAGGTGTAGAGGAAATCAAAGAGGTGAACGAGAGGGAGAAAGGACAGGGTAGGTAAAAATAAAAAATATATATGTATACACTATGACAGAATATACAGTAGTTCGCTTGAGGCCCAGAGTAACGAATGCAGCGAGCTGCCAAAATGCGGCCAGGAAGGTAGCTTGCTTAACTTTCTTCAGGTCACTTGCAGCTGCCTTGTTACTGTATACGTGTTAGTAGACTATAAACTTTGGCTGATATCTCATATGCAATGCTGCTTGGTAAAGCACTCACTTCATTTCAGTGTTTACATGTGTCTATGCCATTTTTTGTTTTTACTGTCAGCAGTCTTGGAGACGCAGCCGCTCGTTTATTCTGGACAACTTTCGCATCCTTGGCTCCCTACATGTACAGTACATGTACCAAGGTATATATATGTGCATTATATTCAGTATTTTCATTTTATTTTTCAGTGCGTGAGTATTGTTTCTGCTATGGATAGCAATTTGTTAAGTGACTGAAAAACATTTATAGCTACAATTAAAACATATGAGTGTCAATCTGTGAGGCCACATTGTTGCCATTGTCGTTGGTATTGTCTGGACATGCCACACCCTATACCCAATGAATTAATTACCTGTATAGTCATTCCACCAAACTGAAATTGAATCTGGGTTGCAATACACACTTATACGCTATAATACCCCAGCACTCAACCCAACACTACATCTCGTCTCGTAACTGCCACACTTGTTGGCTGCTTACTGCACCGAGCTACTCCAGCACTTACTGTTAGCACTACACACCCATATATTGTTTTTTTATTTATTTATTTATTTCAAATACCGTAAGGGCCTTTGCGGGCATTACATAGGGGGGGGGATTCATCAAATAAACACAAATAATTTACATTACAAGCAAAGAAAAAGCTGTAAGCAGAAATAGGTGCACAAAAAACCATGAACAATTTATGTAGCGACATCTAGATGCTAGAATCTAAGAAAGAAGACATCTAGAATGGGAGCAGTTAGGGATAAGAGTAGATGGAGAATACCTCAGTAATCTGCGATTTGCTGATGACATTGCCTTGCTAAGTAACTCAGGGGATGAATTGCAAATAATGATGACCTAGACAGGAAAAGTAAAAAAGTAGGCTTGAAAATCAATATGCAGAAGACTAAGGTAATGTTTAATAGCCTAGGGAAGGAAAAACAGTTTACGTTAGGTAGCGAAGCACTGGAAGTAGTAGGCGAATATATATCTATTTAGGACAGGTAGTAACAGCAGATCCGGACCATGAAAGGGAAATAACAAGGAGAATAAGACTGGGATGGAGCACATTTGGCAAGTACTCCCAGATTATGACTAGCAGTTTATCGGTATCGCTCAAGAAGAAAACATACAACAGTTGCATCTTACATGTACTTACCTATGGGACTGAAACGTGGAAGCTAACAAAGAGGGTTCTACTAAAGTTGAGGACAACGCAGAGGGCTATGGGAAGAAAAATGGTAGAGATAATGTTAAGAGATAGGAAGCGTGCAGAGTGGGTCAGAGAAGTAACTCAAGTCACTGACATTCTAATGGAAATCAAGAAGAAGAAATGGGCATGGGCAGGACATGTAGCGCGAGGAAAGCATAAGTGATGGTCGCTTAGGGCAACAAACTGGATTCCAAGGGGAGGAAAGCGTAGCAGGGGGCGGCAGAAAATTAGGTGGGTGGATGAGACTAAGAAGTTTGCAGGGATCAAGTGGATGCAGCTCGCACAGGACCGGGTTAATTGGAGGAATATGGGAGAGGCCTTCGCCCTGCAGTGGGTATAGTCAGGCTGAGGATGATGATGATGATGATGATCTAGATGCCTAAATTAGCATTACCTCATGGTATAGACATCTGCTCACTTGTCCTTGTTGTCATCCATGGCCTGGGCTTGCAACCTCCGACTGCTTGCTCCTTCACACCCTCGTAGGATAGTCGTGCATGGCGTGTGAGTGCCATACATATAAACCAGTATCCTTCAGTGCTCTAACCTCACCCAGTATTATTGAGCACTAGATTGGCTTCAGCATTTTGCGCTGCCCTAGCTTAAGCATCTGTTGTGAAATTAAATATTAGCAGCCACATTCTCCTGATGTTATTCTTGCTTTAAATGGACATCAGTATACAGAACAACAGAAGGCTGATGGGAAATCGTATTTCCACAGATACAACACAAATGGAGTTTTAGGCCTCAGGAAAGCTTTAAATAAATATTTAACTTGATCTCAAACAGTTCAGGCCTGCCATAGTCAAGCCAGCACTTCGCTAAAAAAAGAAAAGCAAACAAACAGCAACTGCACGCTAAAATGCAAATGCATATGGATACATTGACGTCATTTGAGAGGCTACACATTTCACATTCATGCGACGCAATCGTGCGCAGCCACTGTCACTTCCTTGATACTGTCCAGACCTGTACCTGCTCATTGTGCCTTACGTTCCGTATTCCTGTGAACTGTTTCAAAGCTTTCTCCTTGTCAGCGGCTTGTGTTACCTTCCCACGCTTACAGCCACTTTTGCCCTTGCATGCAACATGCTTGATTCCATGATCTTGAAAAGGCTATAACAAGTGCCTGCATGCACATGGAAGCAAATTTGTAAATATGTTGTAAGGCACAATGCTTTGGTGTTATACTGCTACACTTGTCTGTTTATTTGTTTATCTGTTATATGTCTGGGCAAGTTCTGTTATGTCTTTTTTTTTTGTCCTACTGTTATATGTGCTTGGTTTTTCCATAACCACTTCTCTTGATGTCATACGACTCGAGATGCTTGGGGCATTAAACCCCATAAACCAGTTACCAACCAACCGTCTCTTGGCACTAGCCTGATTTCTTTTATTCCACAGTTTTTCAGTGGCAAGAAAGCATGCTGTCATCAGTCTTTCCTTCCTCCATCCTTTTGATCGCTATGTGGTTATTTCTTTCCCTGTATCATATAAGGGGGACGCTCTCCCATGTATAGATAAATCAGCAACCGTGCGGTACCCGCTTATTGCAACATTCTTAACAAACCATATTCACTGCAGCTTAAATGTGGTGCTGTCATTATATCATAAGCAGAACAGGCCTCTCGGCACCCCTGCTCCTGACATGAAGCTCTGGATTCTACACGGCCTACCCCGACGTGAAGCAACTTTGCTGTGCTACCTGTGGGTTTGTGTAGCATTCACAAATTCTCATTCGTTTGTGGTAGGTATGGCTAATAGCCCTGCATGTGCAACCTGTGGGTCTGACGAGACTATAGGCCACATTCTTTGCGAGTGGACCACATACAATGCGGAAAGACAGTTTCTCTGCCCTGCACTAGAGTGTCTATATGGACACCCGCTGACAGAAATCAAGAATATATGCCATTGGCTACGGCGATCGTCTGCGGTGAAGACCTCCCAGGCACTGCTCATCTTCATGAAAACCACGGGCCTGATCGGTAGACTGTGATTTTGCTGTGATGCGACGTGATATGGCTGTGATGTGACAGTGCTGACTTCATATTTCTGCAACTTTCTTTTACACATCACTTTTATATCCACTTACCCCCTTCCCCCAGTGCAGAGTAGCAAACCGGTTTCTTCTTCGGTTAACCTCCCTGCCTTTCCTCCTCTTCCAACACCCCTGCCTATAGTTACACTCAGAACTTGCCTGTGCAATGAACCTAAACCTGAAGTTGCAAACCAAGATGAGGTGAAAAGCAGCATAAAGTACTGCAGTTCATGTTCAAGACTTTTATAGAGACTCCAATTATAGTTTGATTCAACGGCAAGTATCCGAAGGCTGTTTGCTATGCAGCACGCACAGTGTGGATGTTCTTGATTGCATACAGCTCCCAAATTTATTAAACTGTCAGCACATAGAAATGAAAGAATGCGTCATTTCAAGCATTTAGTCGAGTATCGAGCACACTGGTGATACGTTCATGTTCTCCTTCTTTCCCCTGGCGGTCCGTGAATGGAATGGTTTAGCCGATGAAGTGGTTAATTGCTCATCACTAGATGGGTTCAGTTCACGGCTGGCAATTGTTCCTTGAGCACCCTATATATGTGTAGCCTGACCTCTGTACAAATATAGTGAAACATGTCTTCAGCATGATTGTATTGTATCATATCCTTCTTTTCCATTTCTTGTTCCACACTGCCATATAGAATTATATATAAATTAGACAAGTGTGGATTGCCAGTATTCCTGTCATTTGCTGTTTCTATATTATGCCCCAAACCTGCAACAGCCTCCAAAAAGAGGCTAGCAGTATGTATGAAATAAAATAAACCAGTTTAGAAAGCTTGTGCCTTTCCTTGCTTTTTGGACGGAATACAAGTTCTCGGGCCATACAGGATCTGCAACTGCTATGGAGGGTCGCACGGACAAGCTAGGCGCTGCCCGATCAGTTTCATTGTCAGCATATTTTATGTATATACTGAGGGATACCCCCCCCCCCCTTTTTTTTCTCACTGTGGCTAAGGCCATACAGGAAAGGAAATAGGACAGGCCACTAAGGGATAAATTAAGAGAAAGTGTAAGGTCACTAGGGGTGAGTTGGCTCATTTTCCAAGGCTAGGGAACGGTGGCCTATCTTACCTTTTCTGCCTAGCCTTGGCCACACTGCCATAAGTTGTCTCCGAGTGTAATTGAAGTCGAAAATGACTATTAGTGGGATTTGTTTTTATGCTATGTATGGCGTAAATTTTTTTTCGTAGCCAAACTGAATCTCCCTTTCATGCCTGGCGTCTGCCTATAAACTCGTCTACTTTGCGCCTGATTTAAGCGAAAAACGCCACCCTTCTGCGCAAATTAAATTTTCAAAATTCGCGGCCATTATCATCATTATCGTTTTTGTAGCGTCTCGCGCCGTCTGTTGTGTATGTACACCAAAAAGAGAAAAAAAAAATAAAACATTCAAGATGGCTGCCTCCATGTTTTGCGCTGAGATGCATAAGTGACCGTCTTTTTTTGAAGATTTCTCGTCCTGAATGTTTACCCATAACAAAGTTTCACGGTCCTCGCTAATAAATAACACGTCCCGCATCCAAGGTGCTGCTTTTTCTTGCAAGTAAGGACATAAGACGTCAAAGGGCCGACGCACGTCCTCGCGACGGCGCGATTGTTCCCGCTATACGATGTGTTGCGTTTTTTTGCGCCGGTTGTTTTGTGCTTTATGAAAGTTACATCTTTGTGCTTAGGTTCAGAAGTGTGCACCTAAGTGCCAAGGAATGGGTGACGCCGGGACTAAGGAGGTTGAATCAGGACAAAGAATGTAGGCTTTTCTCTGGCTGTCCAAACTCTATTCTGATCTGCTTACCGCTGTTTTTGCCCGAATTCCATCGCTTTTAATATAATTTATTAACCTTTTTTCCTCGCCCAGCACATTGATGAGCACTGTGGCTACGTAGGGCCCATCGCGCGGTATTCGAGGGAACTGCTCTTGATGGCATAGAATGCCACCACGGTAGGCAAGATTTCTCCTTTGGCTACTACTCTGTCTGCACCCCTCGCTCTGTTGATGACATTCGAAACGGCACCGCATTTTGATTTACCTTATGGAATGAAAAACGCAAGCGGTTCAACTACTACCGAGGCACTTTTTTGTGCGACTTTTATGCTTCTGAGTGTTCTTTGCTAGAAGCTCTCCGGCACCGATGCTTGCTGCTTGTGCTAGTGGAACGGTAGTAGTGGCGTTCACGGTTTACATTGCTTGAAAGCAGTTTGTCTAGTGAACACTTCGCAGACTTGCAGCTTGTGTCAGCAATACGGGTATTTAATGCAGCAAAATAGAAAAATATTAATGCCAATGTCATGAGGCGAGCCCAAGCTTTTAAGAATGGAATTATGTAGTGGTTGCATAGCATTTGACCCAACAGTCAGACAGATGACTCCACAGGCTGAGAATATTTAGTCAGCCATTTCCTTTCCTGTCCTCTGTACGTACCCTCTCTCTATTTTGTAATGTTGGTAATTCCCTACACCTAGAATAAAGCAGCTTGTGCTCTGCCCTGTGAACCATTTAACATCTGCTGTTCTAGACCTGCTCAGCACGAGTGCCAATGCTTTTTTGTGGGTAGTGCACCAATCAGGCCAGTAGAAGACTTTACTGCCAAATAGTGTCATAAGCTTGAGCTTATTGAAGGCACTGTGCAGCTGAAAAAAGCCATTTAGCAATCGCCATTCCTTGCAACTTTCAGGCTCCAGGGTGTTTCCGAAATGCAAATTTATTGAAGAGCCCTGGCTAGTTTTGTTCAAGCTTGGTTGCGGGCTAGAGTGCATCATTTTAAATGATGCACATTAGCCAGCTGGCAAGCTTGCACTGCAATAATTTGCACAATGCTAACGAATTAGGAACAGCCCAACAGCTTGAGTAAGCTTGAAGCATGCAATAAAAATGGATTCCTCACAGTTAAGCAAGCACAACAGCTGTGCAGGAAACATGGATTTCATGTTTGGCGAAAGGAATTTTGGCTTTGCACACATCTTTGAATGAAGCTGAGCATTGGGCTTTTCAAAATGCATCATTTCATTTTTTGCATGTGCAGCTTTGTGGCCAAGCTTTACCTTAGCTTTGGAAACAGGTGCCAGCTTTGTCACTGCAGCCTCCTTGCACACAGCGCAGGTTGTGCACAAATGTTGCTTGTTTGCCAGGCAAAATCTTCTAGAAAATGTTTCTGCACCTGCCTACAGGTAGACCAGCTGGGAAAACTTTTCATGCCGTAGATCTGTTTTCAGCCATGTTCACTTGTACCCTGCTGTGGTGGCTCAGTGATAAGAGAGCTTGATTGCCGATCCCTAGGATACAGGTTTACTCTCAGCTGCGGTGGCAGCTGATGGAGGCGAAATGCAAGGCGGCTTTGTACTTTGCGATGTCAGTGCACATAAAACACCCAGGTGGTCAGAATTTTCTGGAGCTGTCCACTACAGCATCCCTCATAGCCTATAGACATTAAACCCCATAAACCGAACAGAACACTTGTCAACTGTAAACTTCCATAAGGAGAAAATCTATGCAGCTCAAAAGCAGGCCCTGTGGCTGCAGACAGTTCACCAAAATGTATATGCGAAATTAATTGCAAAATAAAGTACAATCCCTTTGTGCACGTTACATAAGGCATTGCAATCCAAGGCAAGCACAGATGGTGGAGGTAGGTGCAGCGTATGTCTAGTTATCAAAAGGCAGTATTTCTGTGCATATCAGCAAAGTATATGGGGTTTTATTTCCAGGCTGTAGGAGGGCCACAATTTTAGCCTCTTGGGAACCTTTATTGTGCACTACTAATACTGCTGCATATCATACGGGCATATTCGCATATTGCCTCTATTGAAGCAGCATCACTTTTCTATGTAAAAGTGAATATTCTAGTGTCTCATTGCAAGTCTGCAATAATCATTGTAAAAATGTTGAGAATCTTTCAGATGACTGTGTACAAACTTGACTAACTACACATAACTTTCCGCATCCACAAAACCATATGCTGGCTTAGTCCTTTATCTCAGAGCTTCATTTGTCATTGGCAATTGTGCCAGTATTGCCAGTGACAAGTGGCACTTGTCCAACCTGCTCTTACATTGCTTGCACTGCCAATGAAAAAGGAATAGATTTGGTAAATACATTGATTGCATTTTCAACTCTACAGAGCCATAGTTATCCATGGAAAAAAAATGCGCATTTCAGTCTTTAGCACACATTTTTGGCATGACAAAAGTCATTTTATGATAGTGCCACACACAAAGAGTGCCGGTGGCGGTGATGCCTCAACAAAAAAGAGCTCTTTCGTAAAGTAGTTCAGACAGCAGCTTCGCTGACAATCTAGAATTTGTACTTGACAGTTACTCTGACCCCGTTTGCGATGTGCGTACACTGGTAAAAAAAAAAAAAAAAAAAAACAAAGATGGCGAAGTGACAGCATGCTTTACTAATGAAGGAAACTTTTTAGAATGAGAATGGTATAAAAAACATTACAACTAAACCTGCCGATGTTAGTATGTTTTTTGGGAGTTAATTTGGCGGTTACAGGGTTAACGTGCAGCTAACTCCATATAATTAGCATCAATTAAATGCTGTGTATCTTGGGGACCATCATTAACAATGTCATGCATGTGAGCCATCACATGCTTGAGTTCATTAAACATACAAGATACGTAGGCACCTTTTATTCAGATAGCATTTGTATACAAAATCAAAAGCACCATGGCAATGTCAGAAGCAGCTTAGGCATATAAGCACAGCCTATTTTGAACATGATGTGGAACAGGTTCCTTAGCCCTCATATTTTTCAAAGTCGGCTAACAAACAGATGTGCATTTGCAAAAACCTGCATGTTATGCAGATGAGCCATTCCTGCCACTAACAAAATGAGCCACTTCACAGATTTCCATATGGTCCTTCCAGTCTTTGAACTCTGCAAAAAGAAAGATTTTCCAAGTTGTCAAAAGTGAGTCTCAAAAAAAGACAGCAAGAAACAGAACTCTTGTAGACTGGAAAATACAAAATAAAAAAGAAAGTACAGGTATTGCCAACACCAACGGATTGCACAAGTAAACTGCGTAAGTTGACATCAATTTTTGGAAGCAGATTTCAGAGGCTAGGCTACACTGCCATGCAGTCAGCCATAACTACTGCTGGATGAATGTCAACATATCCAAAATGAGCTAGATAACTTCTTATCAAGTTGTCCTTTGTGTGCCTTCATAGAGGCTCTGACTAGGCTCAAACATGGCAAATAGACTTGTCCTCCGCACTCATTGGTTCTTTACGATGCCTGTCACTGGAAAGGCCTAAAGCTTTTCCTATTGGTTCATTGACATAACGAGAACATCTTCGGTGTAACTCCGCCTGGTTGGGTACTTGAAACAAAAGTTTAAGAAACACCATCACCAACCAAATTTTTTATTAGAACCCGACGTTTCGGGTCCAACTCGATCCCTTCCTCAGGGGCGACTAAAGTTTGAGGCCCGCAGTAGCAGGCACACGTGGCGAAGTCCAATTGTGTAGCAGAGCCAGGGTAGCGTCCCCAGATTCCTGTTCACTGCTGCAGCTGTCAGCCGGATGAACCGAAAAAAGACGTGACGTCTTTTGAAAGGATTGGTCTCCACCACATCAAGTATGTTCACCTCGTCAAAGGCGATTTTGTGGTCGGCGCATTCGCAGTGCTCGGCGAGGGGGGTTGCTTTTCGAGTTCAATTGCCGGGCGTCATTTTTGTGCTGCAATATGCGCAGACAGATTTTTTGTTTCGCCGATATAAGAGGCAGAGCACTCTGAGCATGAGATTTTATAAATATAAATAACGCCTGGTTATTTTTCTCTAGGAATACGGTCTTTTGGTAGCGGCAGAAAACGGCAGACTGTTGAGGTAGGTTTGTGCGACACACAGACGTGTTTGCGCCGGATGCGTGCAAGCGCCTCACTGGTGCCCGCCACGTATGGGAGCACAATGCGAGGGCGCTTCGTCGTTTCCGTGTTGACCGACCCTCTTGTCCTGCAAGCTCGATGGCGGAAAGCACATTGGAATAAAGGCGCGTGTATAGCCATTCTTCTTCAGATCGGCTAAGCATAGGCCGCTGCCTGCTACTGCGGGCCTCGAACTTGTCGCCCCTGAGGAAGGGACCGAGTTGGTCGCGAAATGTTGGGTTCTAATAAATAATTTGGTTGGTGATAGTGTTTCTTAAACTAGTGGTTCATCACACCGATTAACAAGCTAATGGCAGAAGGAGCACAGGTAACGTCTTCAAGAGCCTACATATGCTCTTTGCAACCATGTGTTCTTATTCCATCATTTACTATCAGCCAAAAAGAACTCAGTACTCTGTTTGACAGCATTATCTGCACATTGGATTCACTTTCAGAGTTTATTTCGTTGCAACAAGGTGCCAATCACGACAAAGGCACTGGTCATCGAACAACAGAATGCCCAGTGCTCAGTTTAAAGGCAACAAGGAAACAGGTAAACCTGCCAAGTACAATGATCAAGAACAATGTAGAAGCAGTGTTGTGTTGTGGCAATCATTCGAGGTAAATCTCTGTGCATCATCATTGTACAACAAAAAGAGTAAAAGCTGCGTCCAGGTGGCGTAAAGCGTGAAAAAAAAAAAGCTTTGCGGTATGACTTCCCCCTCAAAGAAGCATCGGCCCAATGCTCTACATTGAATAGAAAGGTAGGCAAAAATAAACATCAAGCAAAATATAAATAGTGTCCATCAGTTATAATAGGGCTTTAGGCACACAACATACAATTTCTGGACATGTATCACCCCTGGGGTACTGTCAGTAACATCTGGGGACAATTCCATAGCCCATTTCATCTAGATGAGTGAACTTGATTTGCGGAAACAGCAGCGTAAAATTTATAGTTTTCATTAAATCCACGATGGTGATTCAGCATCCAAACCTAGAGTCGGTCTGCTGGCTTGTAATTTTCATTGTCATTGTAGGTTACGTTAGGCAGTGGGGCCTTGCTGGCTTTTTATGCGCAGCTGGGCGAGTCGTCGGGCTGCTTCTGCACGCTGAAGGTAGGCAGTGACACTGAGGCTGTCCTTTTCCGTTACATGTGGCATCAGCATGACATCGAGTGCTGTATTAAGGCGAAACCTTTAAAGGGAAACTGCACCGATTGTAGATTTTGATGAGTTTCAAGGAATCAAATGATTACAGCTTCCAGGTTAAGCATGCAAGATATCTTCGCGCTAGCATTTCAAACAATGGCGCAAATAGCGATTTAAACCGCTTCAGCTATCGAGCTTCTCCTCACCACACAGCGACGCTTGGGGGGCACATAATGACATCATTGACGGCACCAGTATGTTTCCCGCATCGAATGGCTTGGTTGGAAGAAGTAAAAACAAGGCTACCAAAATTGAAGGCCCAGAAACATTGTTTGATGGCATCAAAAAAGGCACCACATGATGTGGGCGAAGGTAACGTAAAGAAAAAATATTACCGTCCGTGATGTCATCATCGAGCTTCTACGCAGTCCTTCAGTGCTGTGAGGAGAAGCTCGAATTGTAATCGTTGATTACTTCATCAGTTTTAAAGATAGCACACAAACACTTTGCAAGCACTACCGACAGCTTATGGAGAGTCAAATTCTTGAATGTCGCAGAATTCTCGAAAAGTGATGCAGCTGCGCTTTAATGGCTCATACTGTCGGCATTCGTTCGGTCACAATATAGCTTTCAATCAAATTACATCACCTGAAACCGAAACTAATGTCATCGGAAAGGTAAAAATCCTGCATCCACCGGGAATCGAACCTGCATCCCTCGCATCGCCAGCCTAAGCTTTAACCAACTGCGCCACGCCCGGGATCGTGAGCTGCACATATATCTTGTCTACAGTGATTTGGTTTGGTTTGGTTTGCGGGGTTTAACATCCCAAACCGACTCAGGCTATGATAGATGCCGTAGTGCAGGACTCCGGAAATTTCGACCACCTGGGGTTGGTTCTTTAACGTGCACTGACATCGCATAGAACACAGGCGGCCTTGCTTTCGTCTCCATTGAAAAGCGGCCGCCGAAGCCCGGTTACGATCCCGCATTCTTGGGAACAGTAGTCGAGTGCCGTAACCACTGCGCCACCCCGGCGGGCCCTTGTCTATCATGAGGATGAGTTAAAACACACATCATAATTCTCCTTGTCTGCGTGATGCTAATGCGGCCACTCCCCTTTGTAGCGAGGGATCACAGAGTTCTTCATTAGGCCAATAAATAAAGGAGTAGAAAAAGAACAAAAACTATACCAACTGCTGTGCATTGGTCAAAAGTCCAGAAAAAAGAAATGAGGAAGGAAAAGGGGGGAGTCCTTCAACAATCTTTTCGTTTACGCCACCAGTCAAGGTGGTGCTTTGTCACCTCTACTGCCCTACCCAGGGTGTGGTGTGGGTGTGCCAGGGTGTGGTGACGTCGACTGCAGACCAAGTGCTGTCGAAAGAGTATCCATCAGTGCTGATGTCGCAGTTGTAGGGGGGAGGGCCACAGTTTCGGGCACTCGATCACAACATGCTGTATGGTTTTATCGGCTGCGTCGCACTCGGAGCACTTGTGCGCAGAAAACCACTCCGTGCCTCGCAGAGTAACCCGCTGCCGTCCGCTGTCTCGTGTGTTGTCATAGATGTTCTCATTAGCGATCGTGTGTTTTGTGCTGGAGTCCACCGCCAGGGATGACTTCGCCCGTGCTTCGCTGTGCCATCTCTTCATTTCTGCTTCTCAAACCTGGTTATGGATCTGCTCTCTCCACGCAAGCTGGAATATCTCCAACAGGCTGGCTTGTGGAATTCCGTGCTCCTATGCCAACCTTCGCGTTCAAAGCATCCATCTGGTGTTGGAGCACTTGAGTACGATGTACTTGTATACCTCGCTGGACCATCTATGGCAAAGTGCTCAGCCGGCGCTGCAAGGCAAGCTTGGCGGTTGTCTCACATGCGACGATAGTAGCGCTGACAATGACGCTGCAATTAGTGATAATGACAATGACGGCATTAGCAATGATAACAGTGCATTTAGTTGATAATGATAATAAGAACACCGTGTGCACCAGCAACGTTCAGCCTTTCGCACTTCTGCAGTGTAGATTCCACAGTGCTTTTGGAATTTTCGGGCTCCCTGCCATACACAAGGTGGAATGGAGTTGACCTGCTTCTCCGCTCCTAGCCGGCAGCAACAGCGCGGCAGGCTACTGTGCTGACATTAAAGCGAGAAACTAGTTACATCGGCTTAACTTTCAGGCCGACTGACTGTTAATGCATGCAAGGAGGACAATGCCACGGACAACGAGAAGTGGGTTTTTTACACGACAGATATGATGTGCTTCTCGCTTTCTACAACGATAATTAGTCTGAAGAAGCCTTTGGCCCTTTGCTTCGGCGTTGCGAGTCAGGTAGTCAGTTGCTACTATTATCCACTTGTTGCTAGATGTCAATGTCAGGAAATGACCTAGTAAGTCCATGCCGATCTGTTGGAATGGCCTCGCAAGTGATTGGTTTGGTTGTATATCCTGCAGTCTTGTTAGCAGTGTTCGGTGGCGTTAGCAGTCGCAGCAACTCCTGACATAGTGCGTGACATTAGCAGATAGACGAGGCCAATATTGGCCAATATTATTTAACCTGAATGCGATTCAGAGTAAAATAAAGTTTAGACGCCCAGCTGTGGGCTCATCATGAGGTGCCTGTAGGATTTCATCGAGAAGGCCCACAGGGACAAGTAAGTAGGCGGTCAGGGTGCGAACGCCATTATAAAGCGCAAGGGAGGCTAGTCCACGTTTGAACACTCTTAAGTGGCAAGGATGACTTTCCTTCAAGGTAGTCGAAGTCTGAGTGCTGAAGTTGCGTGAAGTAGGCCCCAAAATAGCATCGTTATTGTCTTCTTCCAGCACTTTTGGACAGGGGCTCGTGAAAAGCAGTACCATGTGTGCGTGGCCAAAATAGGTGTTTAGAGCAGCTCTTGGAGCAAGCAAATATGCTTTTTGGAGCAGCTAAATGGAGCAGAAAGCAGGACAGACATTCTGAAATAGCTATGGAGCAGAAATGTTAACGTTTTATAGCAGAAATATCGACTTTTTGAAGAAACTTCAGAGCATGTGGTCAATTAAATCCTACCCTTCTTGGCAGCAGAAATTGTGCTGCTTACAAACAGGCCCGCTGTGTTCTGAAGATGTTTTACTGCAGACTGACTGTAACCAACATGTGACCAGCGTGCAGTTTAAAGGCCCATTCACGATTGAGGATTGCAAAGGGTGTGCGATTAAGGAACCGCTCAGACTGACCGATGTTCACACTTGCAAAGGCAAACCGTGGGTCGCTTTCCCAAATTGGCCTCATTCAGAACGAGACTTGTCGACCTTGACTGCTCACCAAAACAGAAGCCGGATGTAAACCGAACTTCGATTCATATCAACTGTGTTGCTGATTGGTTACCGATTTAAGACCAGGAAGGAAACGTTGGACATGTTAAAAGTTAAATTGGTTCACAGGAAGGGAAAGGCGCAGTAACTGTCACACTTGCTCTGTGGACACCCGAACCGCGCCGTAAGGGAAGGGAGGAAGGTGGGAATCTTTTTATATATGGGAGCGCTTGTTGCTAAACAAGCTAACTCTCAAAACGCAATAATGTGCTTCAGATTGTATGCTTAAATAATACAGCATGAGCACATCTATTTTGGTCTTCTCGACAATCTCTAGACGAAGCCCAAAACAAGTCCAAGGATCGCTAAGGTTGCACATTATAGTGAAGGCTTGCCAAAGTAAAAAAAAATATGCGAATGAAATATTTTTGCTGAAGAAAGAAAAAGGCTCTCAGTGACCACAATCCACGGCATGCATGCAAGAGTGCCGCAGTCACCATGAATAGCAGAAAACATGGGGATGATATCGTGTGACGTCAGCGCCCAAGGTTGCCAAACCATAAAGCTGCTTTCGCTATTAATAATAAAAAATCATTATAAACTATCTACTGCACTGAAATCTCAAATTTCGAGGATTTATAATTAACGTGAATGGAGTGAAATGCAATAATCAGTTTATGCTCAAATTTTAGCTGTCATGACCCCTTTAAGTGAATATAAATAGTTCAAGCATATGGTACCAACATAAGAAACACTACAGAATTATATGAAAATGTCACTGAACTACGAGCACGTGAATGATTAAGCTGCTAAATTTGAAAATAATACACAAGACGCGGGCAGAGTCATTAAACAGAGCCCTAGAATATAATTTTTTCCATCTCCTCACCTTCAGGTGCATTATCTGCTCTGGTTTAGAGCTCTGCTCTTAGTTTAGTGACTTCACATAAAAACAGAACCTCATCTGGACGTAGAACTTCTCTATGCGAAGAGTAATTTTTCTGTCATGGGCAGAATATCCAGGCTCGGGAACCTCTGGGCTTTTCAAAAACATCGCAAAATTATGAATGTTGCTTGTCTTAATCTCAATTATTGAAATGAAAAATAATTTAAAGAAATCGAATTTTCCAGCGTGTTTACGAGCTTTGCAAGCTCTGCAGACGTATAAAGAAGACCTCGGTGGTCAAAATTTGAGATGAATTCGTTTTTTTTTTTTGTTTTTTTTTGCACACATAATTTGCTCAAAATTAGATACAGAATAAGTACTACATTTTGATTTGTGCCTGAACTTTCGAGCCACATATCTTGCAATATACCGGGTGCACGAGGCATTTGAGGATGCAATGTTGGCTTCAGGCAGAGAATATCTCCAGCAAATATATATATATTTTCACCAAACTTTAGGAGATATTTCTCTTACTGTTTATTTTCACATTACTCAATGAATGCGCCACTTGCAGCAATAACCAATTCAATTCGGCTTCGGAAATGGCTGCATGCACGGATCAGGTGGTTCTTAGAGGTACTGCCCATTGAGTTCGCAGTGGCGACCTTAAGAGTTTTTTGTATTATGTGGCCTTTTGTCGGCTTCTCTCTCAACGACGCCAGTGATTTCAAATCTGGACAACTAGGAGGCCACAAGTTGGGAGTGATGTGGTTATTGGAAGTTGTTGGCCAGCCACTCGTGGGTGACGCAGGCGGTGTGGGCGAGAGCCGAATGTTGCTGAAAGACACAAGGTTTTCCTTTCGAAACAGTATCAGTCCAGGGCTTCACAACGGTGGCAAGCACCTCTGCGTACTCGGCAGCATTAACGCGGAGTCCTTCTGCAAAACAGTGTGGCAGCATGACATCACCCTTGTTGCCGACGGCTGCTGACACCATCACAGACAGAAATTTTGTGTGCAATGCTGTCGGCACCTCATTAGCGCTTCCGTAAAGCCATCTTTCATTATGGCAATTAGCTTTTTGGTCTTGATCGAAGTTCTTTTCATCTGAAAGAAAAAAAAGCATTCCAGGCTCTTCAGCTTGCCTAGCAAGCGCTTGGACCAGAGCAGACGATTCTCCCGACCTTTACCAGAAAAGAATTGCGGCCTCCTCATGACACAGAAATGGTACCTCACGTCCTCGTGCACAGCAAGCCTGGCAGCTGACTCTACGACATCGAGCTCCTTTGCAATGTCCCACATTGACTTCTCTGGGTTGTCACTCACGATGACTTGCAGCCTCTGAAGAAAATCAGGTGTTCTGACGACGTCTGACCGCTGACTGTGCTTTTTCCTTTTCGCCACAGATGCCACGTCACCGTCACAGCACATCAGTTCTGTCCGCACTTTGTTAACGAAAGGCTTCGCAACATTCAGAAAGTTGGCAATTTCCAAGTCGCTGTGGCGCACAGCCAGTGCGATGAGGACTGCATGGCGTTTCATTTCCTGTGTCAACTTGTACGCTTCCATTATGCAACAAACTGCGCAGTATAAATGATAAGGGGTCAACCAACAAGAAGCCGCATGCCTAGATACACATGCTGAGCCTGCTGGTGTCTATGGCGATAAGGAGTAGTAACCTCAAATACCTCATGCACCCAGTGAGCTACGAGACTGCTATAACTGTGCCTAGTGAAGGGCAATCAAAGTAGCTTCAACGTCCTCGAGCCTTCCCTCGTGAAGCAAGTGGTCAAATTCATCATTCGCAAAGAACAGGCAGTGAGAAAAAAAAAAAGAGAGAAATTACACGCTCTCAATTTGTGTTTGAAGTTTTCAGGTGCAATCAAATCCATTCGCTACAACCCATCATGCTTCGAAAATCTTAATGAAAAGCATGGGTAAAAAATTGTTCAGAGTGCAATACGAAAGACCTGCAGTAGACCTGCAAGTAGTGCTAAAGGAACACTGAAAGAAAAAGTAGGCTTGCAGCGATGGTATACTGGCTCCTAATCACAAAAACACCACTTTCACTGAAAACAAAACTCTTATAAGGTAGAAAAAAGAGAACAGAAATGCAGGCATTGCAGAAACACAGAAATCGCAAATGCATGCACAATGACATGCAAGGGATCCCGGAGGCTGCCTAACATGTATTATGGTTGCATGTTTGAATTGTTAACTTTTGTTTCAAAAATGGCAAAAAGACAGGCTAAATATTGGAAGCAAAAAATAAATTTGCGCTTGGCAGTGCCACAGGCAGTCAGTTTCGTTGTGGTATGTTTTGGTTCTTCGAAGTCACAGCTATGCATTTGGCATCACCACATGGTTTCATTTTTGATATACATGCTTTGGTTTACAAGTGCGGAGCAGCAGAGTTTTCCTCTGATGAAGTTCATGCCTCAGTAAGCGCTTCTCTATTGAAAAATCTAGTATGAAATGCACACAGGATTAAGTTACAACTTACTGGGCAGAATAAACCTGCACAGACCCGAGTGGAGCTGGGAAAGAAAAGAAAGGCTGGAAAAAGTAAGATTTAAATTGCATGGGTGCTTAAGAAAAAAAAAAAGCGACAAAAAAAAAGAAGAAAAAAAAAACGGCCTCGAACAGGATTTAATTCTAAGTCCTTTGGAGTTTTAACTGAATGTCTTAGCCATTGCGCCACACGAACAGCTGAGACCTCTCGCATTACATTACTTGTGTAGTGCAATTGCATTTTTTTACACACATTTTTCACTCACCGCTAAACAATTGCATCCCAAGTGTGCTGAATGCTTTTGCTGGCTGTTAATAGTGTCACCGATGTCTCATATCTATGATAAGCATAGGAGTTTGCCAAACTATCTCGTAATATTTCTATTTCTCATTTTCTGCTGTCCCAGCGTGCATGCACAGACCTTACTGGCACATCAGTTTGCCATCTGCAGGGCAGCGACGCTAGAGTACACCACATAAGGTGTAGACACCCAAGGAAGCATAGAGCGAAAGGGAGCTCAGTTGGTTCATATTAAGAAATACAATAGTGAAGGAAACTAAATAAATTGAGCAAAACAGGCCCTGTGTACCCCTTTTTTCTCTTAACTTTCTGCCACAATGCATTGTTCACCCCTTGCTGCTATTCAAAAAAGACCATCTGTAGCAGTCTTTACTCGTCACTCGTGATGGTAGCTCGGCAATGTCTGTGGCCGCATCCATAGCTTCGCTAGCTACAAACTTTGCCGCCACGCCGGCACTCGTACATTCTATCCTGTTAGTCAAGTGACCTCAACTCTAAAAAGCACCGCATGCTCTGTGGGTGCCAAGGTCAAGATTCACTGCGAGAACTTTGCAGTCAAGCTCAGGATCTATGCCTGGTGCAAACAAATAGACGGCTTTGGCGAACTGTAGCTTTAATTTCAGCTGCTGCTAGATTGCACTGCTCGCTATGCATCAAGAATCACGGAGTCTATGTTTACACCATCGTTTGCATCATTTTCCCAAGTCTAAATCCCTTGGAAGGAAAACAGACCTCTTCAACTTCAAATCGAAATATCTCGGCAATAAATGTGTCTTTCTGCCGGACAAGTGACAAAAAAGTCACGAAACACTGCACTACTGGAATCTGGCAACAAAAAATATTGTGATGGGTCCCATACTGCAGAAAATCTGGCATCCATGAAAAATTATGGGCATGTATCTGGCAAGTGGCAGGAAGGTGACGCAGCACTGCAATGACTGTCCGTCAGGTTGTGTGACAACACAAGGCTACATGACATGACCAAGTCAGCAGGTGCTGCCACACAGGGTGCTTTTTATGGTATCAAGTTAAAAAGGGAAACAAAGAGAACATCGCTTGGAGCAATTACGCACCACTATTTGTTTCTTGCAGGTGTATCCGTGACAAAGGTGCATGCAGGGCTACCTGGAATCACTTGAGGCAAATCCTTGAAGCCTTTGTTATGAAATATTAAATATTGCAGAGGTTCAGCTCTCTTTGAACCAAGTCAAAAGCATTAGCCATCGGCCGGTGCCGCATTTGTAGCTGCCGCTTCAGTCTTGGCTTGATTCCGCATTTGGTAAGCTTCTCGGCAATAGGCTAGTCTGGCTTCTCGTTCGATGTCTTGGCAACCTGTCTGGCATGGTTGCAGTCTCTGTCTTTGGCGCAAGTGGATTCCTCTACACCACACTGCCTCCTTTTGTCATGCCGCCTGGTGAATTCACCCAACACTATGCTCGCGGTCTCGACTGCACTTACCCAGAAATGTTTTAAAGCAACGAACAGAATATGGGCGCACAAAACACAGACAACAGAAAATGTTGGTGCCGCTGCAAATGAATGAACAACGAAATAGCTATTAGAAATGACAGCAGTGCCTACTCTGCTGGCAGAAATCTTGAGCAAAAATTTCTCATCAATTGGCCCTAATTGGCTATACAAGGCCATGCGACATTTTCCCATGAAAATAGCAGTGACTGAAATTTTTCATACTTTCACAATCATCTTCTAGCAAATAATGACCTCCTTTTGTTTCGTACTACATGCGCCATAGTGTCAGCAAATAAATTGCAATGCTGTTTGTACAGCAAGCGACTGCAGGCAAGGGACACATCTGGGTGATATTTTTGAGGTAGTCGTGTAAGCAAGTTTCTAGGGCAAAAAAATAATGGCATGTAATTTCTTCCTAACAAAGATTACCAAAGTACCGTAAAAACCCGCGTATAATACGAACCCGAATATAATACGAGGTGAAATTCTGGAGACGCGAAATGGAAAAAAAAAGTTTTTACCGCATATAATACGAGAGAGAAAAAACAAGACATTTATTGAAATCGGACCTCACACTTCAATCACTTTCATCTTCAGCAGCGCTTTCCTCGGAAATTTCTTTGTCGGACAAATCATCCCACAGGTACTCATCTTCTGTGCCATCGAGGGCGTTTGAGATGCCGCACTTCTTAAACGAACGGCGCACAAGGTCCTCTGGGATGCTTGCCCACGCGTCCACAATCCATTTGCACAGCGTGGCTGGCGATGCTCGCTTCAGCCGCCCGGCCGGCGTCACTGCAGGCTCACCTGACCGCATCCATTCCGCGTAGCATCGCTTGACTGCGTCCTTGAAGGGTTTGTTGACACAAACGTCGAGAGGCTGAAGTTGTGAGGTCATCCCACCCGGAATCACAACAAGTTCTGTGCGGCAGTCGCTTAGCAGCCTTTTCACCGAGTCGGCCAAATGGCAACGAAACGCGTCCAGCACGAGGATGGATGGAAAGGACAACAGTGCACCGGGCCGTTTGCACCACACTGACTTCACCCAGTCGAGGACAAGATCCTCGTTCATCCAACCTTTTTCGTGGCATCTCACGATGACATTCTTCGGCAGCTCCTCACCTTTCGGCATTGTCTTGCGCTTGAAGATGACATAGGGCGGGAGCTTGCGGCCGTCTGCCGTGCACGATAGCATGACTGTAACCCGCGTCTTCTCGTTTCCAGTAGACCGGATACAAACTTGTTTAGAGCCTTTCTCATGGACGGTGAGGGGCGATGGCATGTCCAGGTAAACCGGCGTCTGGTCAGCATTGCCTATTTGCCCCAGCTGAAAGTTTTTGGTCTTTCGCAAAGAAATCACGTGGCGCTGAAAAGCCACCAGCAGCTCTTCGAAGGATTCGGGCAGCTTTTGTGAAATCGAGGTTCGCCGGCGTAGCGAGAATCCAGCACGGCACATATAGCGATGTATCCAGTGCTTGCTTGCTTTGAAGGCGGAGCTCGGAATTCCCTTTTCCCTTGCAAGCTCCCTAGCTTTTGCTTGCATAAGCTCTACGCTCACAGCTAGATGCGATGCTCGCTGTTCTCGTACGAACTCCGTCAGAGCGAGTTCAATTTCCGGGAATGCGACATTCTTTGGCCCGCGAAAGCTTCTTCGCATTCCCTTGCACGCGAAAAGGGCTTCTTTCTGTCGTCGCCATCCGCGAATGCTTCCCTCGGTGACGCCAAACTGCCTCCCGGCCGCACTGTTGCCGATGTTTTCAGCAACTAAAATCACCTTTCTCTTAAAAGCAGCCGAGTACTGTTTCCGAGACCCTGGCATCCTGCTCGTTCACTTAAAGAAAAAAGCGTGCACTTTTTCGCGAACCGTGGTTTGCACGAGAGCACATGCGCTGATGCTGTGCGCACTCGACGACTCAACAACAAAGAGACGACACCTCGACGTCGTGGCCACTGCGGGGTGCGGCCACGTTAGGGCAACGAAGCCAAGCCGTAGCCGCACATCGATAACAAAGCCAAGCCGTAGCCACGCGGCAACAACGAAACCAAAACTTCTCGCAAAACTTTGACATTTTGGTTGGGATCCGCAAATAATACGAGGCGGAAATTTGGAACGCTGAAAGTTGGAAAAAAAACTCGTATTATACGCGGGTTTTTACTGCCTGCTGAGAACTTATTCTCGGCAAATAATTTCAAGAGTGTATGGAGCAGAGCATGAATTCGGGCAGCCCGAAAACCTGGGCCGGGCTGGAAAATTGCCGTTTTTATGGGTCTGGACCTGGCTCGGGCTTGACATGCAGGCCTGGGCTTGCAGCTTGTAGTGGCGGAACGAGGCCAGGCTGGGTAAAGCTGTGTATGGCTTCTTTTGGAGATGGAATTCCAGCACTAAAATCATTCCGGTGGTTTATGAATAAACCACTACTAGTACATATGTTGACAGAGAATGAGAGAAAGCTCATTTGTAAACAGAGTTTAATCAGTGCCACTCGGTGTTTTGTCCAAGTAATTTAGTACAAACATGCCGGGCTGCATTCAATGACACAAGTGAAAAAAGTTAAAAAGGAAAGGCTCAAAACTCTATAGCGAACTGTACTACAATGGAGGTGTTATGAAGTGCTGTAACCTGTCATGCATGACACAGCCCGTTTGCATAAGTATGTGCCTACTGAAGTACTCAACACCATCAGCTTAGGATTTCTCAGAAATCAGTGAGCAAGAGGGTAGCTTCTAACCTTTGTGTTACCGCTAACGGCTGGACATTTGAAGCCTTATAACAGCCCCTGGACAAGGACCTTCAATTGACTGCTCGGCAGGCAGCCATCTGTTCATAAAAATTCTGACTGTCTGCTTGCCCCCCCCCCCCCCAAGAATGTTTCTACGCTACAATAAATGCTGTAGGATAAGAGCTTATTGCTTTAGGAATCTTTACATATCTAATAACATATACATGCAAAATGAACAGACACTACCGCTTTTCGTCTCCACACAGATGTGACAATGTGGCTGTGATTTCTTCAATGAATATGTAAATTTTGGTTTTTTCTGCCCTTGCCCACTCATGTTCCTGGGGCAAAGTTGCCAGGGGCAGTCTTTTTGTAGGTGATTAAGCCAAGAATTTGCACCAAGAGCCAATTGCTTATAAGGAGTCATAGTTAAAATGCCCATAATCCATACCTTTTAAATGTACATTGTGCTAGATAGCTTTACATAAAATGTCTTGTCAAAATATTCTTCACCATGCCTTTGCTTCTGTCGGTGCTTTAACTGTGCCCTTCTCAACCAAGAATATTTTGCAAGGTTTGTCTCTCATCTTGATTTATTGTTATGTGCTAGTTAAGCAATACATTTTTAAGGCGCCTGTTCAGACTTACTTTGCAGGTTTGGCACAGGCCCTGTCGTGGAAGCGCAGGCCGGGTCCGGGCCATTAATAATTGCCGATGGGCTTGGAACCATGGATCCGGGATGGTCTTCAAACGTGGGCCAGGGAAGGGGCTGGAAAATCCAACCCGTGCAGGGCTCTAGTAAGGAGTGTAAGAAACTAAAGGTACAGGAAAAAAAAAATCACACACACATAAGGGGAGTTCAGTAGCGAGTTCATTACTTCGAAGCACCGCTACGTGGTCTCCGTGCTACAATGGAGTTGTCTAAACGGTATTTACGTTATCATTTCTGTGTCTCAACGGAGCTCATCCTTTTGTCGTACCCGACGCAAACAAGGCAAAATTTCATCAAGGGTACGCAGAATATCATCCATATAGCTGCCGCTTTTAGCTGTGAAAGGTTCAGTGCTAGTTTCGAGCTTTTGGTGCTCAATATGTATCACTAGTTTCAAGCTAGTGATGCTCGAGCGATATCATAGGCAAGTACTTCACCCGGATGTGATCAAAACGAACAGCGTATGGAGAATCGGGGCCAAGAACGTAAAAAGCATAAAATGAGCTTTGTCGCCCTAAGCAGCTAATCACTGACGAGTGCCGTGAGTATCTGGTTGATAGAAGACAAAGCATCAAGCGCCAGTTAGCAGCATCATAAGACAGTGCAGTGCTCGCCTTCAACAGTGCTAAATTTGCGCGTGCTGCAAGTGCATACCTTGGCACAAATCCCTGCAGTATGTGACATATAAGAACGGTAAGCGGACAGCATATAACCACGAACATTGCACGCAAAAGGGCCAGCTAAAATTTGAACATGGCGGCACCTTCATTGGCATGCTTTGTCCACAACTAAAATCTTTTCAGAGACCGGGCACTAACCTTTCTGTACCGAAGCCGCAGCAGATGTGCCAGGGTTGTTCATGGCGCGCCCACCAGACAGTTCGATCGCACCCGTCCGTGCAACAGGCACAATCTCGTTTACTACAACAAAAGCCACGGCACCAAACCGCCGCCGCGGCACCGGCGGCATCCCCAAGCAGGGTGGGTGGCGGCGGGCGATGAGCGGTGGCCCGCCGGCACGCCGTGCCCCCAACTAGGGACAATCCGACCTAGGGATTCCTAGGGATTCAGGGCGGCTGTCCAGCAAAAATCCAGGCAACACTGGCATTATTCATGGCGAGTTTTAGCCGCTCCCCATCGGGGCACCCTATAGGAGGTATTCACATGACGTCACAGCTGACGTCAGTATACAGCCGACGCCATCTTTGCGTCCTGTTTTGACTAGTACTAGTACGGGGCGGCGGTTAGGTTAGCTGTTCGTGCGTGTCCGTTTGCTCTGTCACTCTGCCTCATGCCAGCACCGTTGTTATGAAAACTCAATCGGTATCATGAGTGACAGTTCGATTTATCAGCAAAGTGGGCGCGACGCGGACAGAGACCTGCACGAAACAAAACTGGTACAAACCCGTGTGCAGTCGATATGCGCAACTGCACGGTAAGCGTCGGCCTGTGCCCACGCATAAATATGTGCGACATTCATGAATTCCTTGTCCTAGAGACGAGCTTCATCACAAGAAACCGATCGCAAGCCTACTGACCACTCCAAGAACGCAACTACGTTACAAGCGGTTAAGAGCCGCGGTTGAAGCAGACGAACTCGCTCTTTGTGCAATTACGTGCGTGCCGTCCAACATTTATACCAACTAAACCGCTGAGTTTTTGTAGCTGATATTCTGCATAGAAATGGCATTTAGTAGTCAGTATCTTTTATACAAAACATGTTTGGTGTACTTGCCTCAATCGATCGGAAGAAGTCGGATGTTTGCATCGTCTGTGGCGGTAAGGAAGCAAAAGAAACCGCTGCCACACGCCACAGCGATGACACCGGTAGCGCCACCTCGTTGCCTTGCGGGCTCGAAATAACTTTTTGCAACAAAACTCTTGAAATAGAGCGCAGTTTTGGCCAAGCTAAACTTGATTTGTTATTAGAGATAAATTTGTTTATAAAGTTCTTCAAACCTTCTGCAAAATAACTCTGCCCGCCTACGTTCCTTCGCCGAATCTGTGTCGCGAGTAGGATTTTCGTTGGTACGCTGGGAATAAATATACGCAAACACACAGATCGATGTTTGTGATGGAGCGCGCAGCGTGAGTCCGACAGGGGGCGTGGTTTTCTACCTGGGCGACAACAACTGCACGGCGCTAGGGGGCTGCTCCGCTAGCTGAGGGAAGCGAGGGCTCGTCTGGCATGAAGCCAGTGCCACTGCACTCAGAGCGCTGAGGGAAGCGAGGATACAGCGAGGGCTCGTCTGGTGGGACACCAGTGCCGCAACGCCGAGGTCCGCGATGCCGGACCCGCTAAGCTACCCTAACTAAGCCGCGATCCATCGGAGCAGTGAGGGCTTCTGATAGATATCAGTGCCACAACGCTCACTCCGATAGACCACGGCAAGCTGACGGAAGGGGAGGTGTTTTACTCCTACTCTTCCCGGTAGCCCCGGGCCTCGACGAACTCCTTTGGCTCCCGGCTGCCCTTCCCTATCAAACCTGCTTTACTCTACGTGCGAGTTTCTTCCTCTTCATTCTCAATCCCTCCTCGAGGCCTCATGTAACTTAACTGTCCTCCTATATTGCGCTACATTACTTGGTAGCGCAGGCTGAAACCTCTTTACTCTCCGAGGCTCTACTTGCCTCGTCATAACTGCCAGCCCTCATATTCCCTCATATTACATAATCGTTGCGCCCAGCAAACTCAGAGATAATGTACTAATCTAAATTCAACGAATATAGTTAGAGCTGTGGCTCCACCTGTCGGACATCAGCGCAGGCTGCTCTCATAGTTTTATTTTCAGTTATGGCTCATAGATGGCGCTGCTGCGCTACATTCCTTCCCCGTACACAACAATGGTGAGTGTCCTCACTCACAATCTCAGTTAACTTATACAAAGTTATAATAAAAGAAAACACAAAATTTGCAATACTACATGCTGCACATGCGATAATCGTCCTTTGATGGTGCATTGTCCAACGTTACTGCGAAACACTGCTCCAGTAGTTTCCCGTCACTGTCACTGCTCGCGATTCACCGTAGGTGGCGTCACTGTGGGGAGAGGGCGGTAGTAGCCCGCTCTCATTAGCTCACCTCCATGGCTCATGTAGTCTGCTGTCCACAAAAGTCAGTTTCCGGCTGTCTGGAAACACACTGCACTCGTAGAGTCTAGTTCACTTTAGCACCCACGTACCCACATACTCCTTTGTGGAAGTACTTGTTCGTACACACGCACTGCGCACATGCGTTTAGTCCCGTAACGTGTTGTCCTGTAGGCTCCCTTAGTGTTGCAGGCACACTCACACACACACACACGCGCGCACTTCTTGCCTAATAGTACACAAAGTCGTTTCTTCGTGGAGGTAGTATACGTCGGCCGCTTCTTCCGCGTCTGGTTGGAACAGGGTTGTCCGGGACTGTGTCTGAAGTATCAAAGAACTCTTCGTCCGGGACCGTGTCCGATGCGTCGAAGAATTCTTCGTCGTCACTGATGCCGGATGGCTGCTCGTCCTCAGTGACCTTTAGGCGTGGCTCTGTTGCGTCTTCTGCTCCGACGGGGGTGTGTTCTTCTGAACCGACTTCTGGGTTACTATCCCGGTCTATATAGGGCTTTATCCTGTTAATGTTTACAATATCTCGACGTCCTCGGCGACTTTCTATTTCCCAGTCGTTTTCCGCGGTTTGTCTCACGAGGCGGAAGGGGCCGTGGTAAGGATGCAAAAATTTTGATGTGTGACCACGTTTGGATGTAGGCATACGCACGTAAACAAGATCACCAGGGATTAGTGGCAGCGTGCGGCGTGTTTGATCGTACCGCAGCTTATTTGCCTCCTGTGACCTTCGCTCCCGCTCTAGTACCAGTTCCCTAGCGTCATTCCACCGGCGCATCGTCTCCTCGCTTGTCAGGCCCATGGCGCCCCCCCGGGCTGCCCCTACGGCCACGTCGATCGGCAATGTTGGCTCGTGTCCGTACAGCAAAAAGAATGGGGAGTATCCAGTCGTCTCATGCACGGATGAGTTGTATGCGAACGTCACGAAGGGAAGAAACTGATCCCAGTCGCGGTGATCGGACGAGACGTATTGGCTGATCATTTCAGCGAGTGTCCGGTTAAAACGTTCGCAAAGGCCATTTGTCTGAGGGTGATACGCCGTCGTGCGCGTGTGGTTCGTTTGAGTGAGACGGAACAGCTCTTCGATCATGTCGGCCACAAAATGTTGCCCTCGGTCTGTGATCACCTGTTCAGGTGCCCCATGCCGTAGAACCACTGCTTCCAAAAATGCTTTCGCGGCGCTTGCAGCTGTGGCTTCGGGGACGGCGACGGTTTCCGCCCACTTAGTGTGATAGTCGATCAGTACGAGTACATGTCGATTTCCGCTTGAGGACTGCGTCAGGGGACCCAGGAAATCCATTCCGAGCCGCTGAAAAGGCCGCCGAGCAGGCGGGACGGGCTGCAACAGGCCGGATGGCTTAGCTGGAGGGGTCTTGCGAGTTTGGCAGTCTGGACAGGAGCGGACGTACTTGGTTATGTCGGCAAACATTTTTGGCCAAAAATAGCGTTGGCTGATCTTGCTTAGTGTTCTCTTCATGCCCAGGTGCCCTGCTGTTATGTCGTCGTGACAGGACGCCAGAATCTCTCGGCGGAGTGGTTTAGGGACTGCCAAGGCCAGTCTGTCTTCCTTGAAGCCTTTTGCTCTTCTGAACAGAAGTTCCTCTTGTAAGCTGAAGGCTCGTGCTGTACGGCGGGTTTTTCTCTGGACAGGTTCACTCGGGTTCCTCAGGTGCTCAATGATAGGTCCGAAGAAGTGGTCTTCCCTCTGGAGCTCAGCAATTCTTTCCCTCTGGTCGTCCGCAAGGAAGAGCGGCATATCTTCGCAGAAGGGGTGTGTGCCTTCTGCGTCATATGGGAGACGAGATAGCGCGTCTGCGTTTGAGTTCTTGATACCTGGGCGATGCTTGAGGCTGATGTTGAATTCCTGAAGGAGCAAGCTCCATCGCGTGAGACGTCCACTTGGATTCTTGGTGGTCATGAGCCACGTCAGACTGGCTTGATCGGTGACGATGGTAAACGGTATGCCAAATAGATACGGACGAAATTGCCTGACCGCGAATATGACCGCGAGACATTCCTGTTCGGTGACGCTGTAATTTTTTTCGGCCTTATTCAGATGTCGGCTGGCGTAACTGACCACGTATTCTTCCATGCCGTTCTTTTGCACAAGTACTGCGCCGATCCCATACCCGCAGGCATCCGTATGGACTTCAACAGGCAACTCGGGGTTGAAGAGTCGCAGCACTGGTGAATTGGTAAGGCGCTGCTTGAGTTCTTCGAAGGCGTTTTGGCATTCGATGCTCCAGTCCCAGCCTTTGCCTGTCTTGGTGAGCTCGGTTAATGGTCGTGAGATGCGGGCGAAATCTTTTACAAAGCGTCTGTAGTAGTTGCAGAGCCCCAAGAAGCTGCGGACCTGCTTCACGTTCTTGGGTGCCATCGCTTGCTCGATTGCTTGAATATTGCTAGGGTCAGGTCTTGCCGAACATCCATCGATTATGTGGCCCAGGTACTTAATTCGGTCGGTTGCGATGTGGCACTTCTTGGGCTGGAGGCGAAGGCCCGCTAAGTCCAGTGCGTTGAAAACATTTCTGAGGTCCGTTAGGTGGTCGCCAGCGGTCTTGGAGAAAACAATGATGTCGTCAAGATATGCGAGGCACACTCTCCAGAGCTGGCTTGCTAGTACTTTGTTTATCATGCGCTGGAAAGTGGCAGGGGCATTGCAGAGGCCAAAGGGGACAACGTTGAACTCGTATAGTCCGTATCCTGTAGAAAAGGCAGTTTTTTCTTTGTCTGCCTCCTGTATGGGGACTTGCCAATACCCAGACGCCATGTCTAGTGTTGTAAAGAAGTGGGAGCCTTGCAATCGGTCCACAACGTCGTCTACCCGAGGAAGCGGATGTACGTCTTTCTTCGTGACCATATTGAGTTTCCTGTAGTCTACGCAGAAGCGCCAAGTCCCATCTCGCTTCCGAACGAGAACCACGGGGGATGACCATGGGCTGCTGGACTCTCTTATGACTCCCTTCTCCAACATCTCCGAAACCTGGTTTTGGATTCTCTCTCTTTCTGTTGCCGAATGGCGATATGGATTCTGCCGGACTGGTCTTGCATCACCGGTGTTGATCTCGTGCTCAACTATGCTTGTACGGCCGAGGCCTTCATTTGCATTGACAAAGAGGTGCTCATATTCTTCCAGTAAGGACAGGAACCCTTGACGCTGGCCTTGGTCTAACTGGGTGCCGTACTGGACTTCGTCTATTCCAGACCTAGACTGAGTCGGAGGCCTTACGCAGATTTCAACGTTCAGGAGGGGCGTGGTTTTCCCTAGTGCTGTTCCCTTGTTAATAGTCAGGGGTGTAGGTCCCGGATTGGCGATGCGGATATACGTCATGTTGTTCTGGATGCTAGCCAGTGCTCGGGCTACGCTCGGATGGGGCCTGTCTGGTGTAGGGCTTAAGGGTTCTACCAGGCATGGTCCGTTTCTGCCAACCGTAACTGGAACCATAACCTCCGTAGAGGGTGGGATCTGTAGGTGTTGCTGGCAGTAAATGACCTCTGGGTTTACCATGTCTGTGTCGAACTCATCCAGACGGAGCTTCAGGCTGTGTCCCCGCAGCGTGACTGTTCGGTTTGGGAAACTGATTGTCATTTCAGAGTTCGCGCACATCGGTATTCCACCCAGGAGGTCATACGGTAGTGTATCCATTACCAGGAATGATTCTTGCAGCTCTATCGGTCCGATATGTACATTGAGCTTCACTTCGCCTGCGGCACTGACAAGTTTTCCATTGACGTTCCTGACAATGGCTGTAGTTTTGCCCATTTCTGCACCTATCCTGGCCACGAAGCTCTGGGAGGCAATGTTCACCGATGCGCCGGTGTCTACTATCATTGCCGTTTTCCGGCCTTTCACCGAAACAGGAAGGGTGACGAGGTGAGAACTGCATGCGTAGGCCGCCTCTCCTGGGGAGTTACCTTTTTTCATTTCGGGGGGAACTCGTGGACCCCGCCGTCCTAGTTTCCCGATGGCTGGGCGCCTTGTGCCCCTGTTGGCCCTAGCTGCATGTTGCACTGACGCATTATATGCCCGGATCGGCCGCAACGGTAGCATCTCACTTGCCCGGCCTGATTCCGGGACTGTCGGCCCGGGAACCTGCGTGGACCTGGTCGAGCAAGTTGTTCAACGGCATATGTCAGAGCCTTCACGCTCTCTTGTAGGGCGTCAAACATTTCGGTCGTTACGACCTGTGCTGCTGAGGCGTTATGCCTCGGAGTCGACTCCCAGTTATGTTCGGGCGGGCCTGCCGCAGCATGGTAAGGGTCTGCTGTTAGAAATGGAGAGGCCGCTGCAAATCCTGGGAGGGGGTGTGCTGGCATGGCCGCCACAGCATGCTGCGCCATGGCACCTACGTGTGTTAATCGCTGCAGGTGTTGCAGAAATTCTGACGGGGTTTTGGGGTTTGAGATGGCCACCCTCTCCATCATTTCCGGTCGCAGCCCGCGCAGCAGGCAACGCACCCTCTCCGCGTCTGTCATGGTGGTGTTTGCCCGAGCGCAAAGGTGAAGGATGCTCGATACGTATTCTCGAGGAGTCTCACCCGGCTGCTGCCGCCTCTCGTGTAGTTGGATGAAGGCCCAATCCCTGACGTCCTCCCCGGCAAAACTTTCGCGAAGAGCCCCTTTCCACTGGTCCCAAGTCTCCAGCTGCCGTGCAGGTGAATCCCTCAAGATGGCGCTGTACCACCGACTGGCCTCGCCGCCGAAGGCGAAAATCAAATTGTTGGCTTTTTGGGCGTCGCTCCATCCCACTGCCGTTGCGTAGCGCTCATATAGGCGCACCCAGTCTTCCACGTCTTCGTCAGATTTTGCAGAAAAGCGTGGAGGGGGGCCATAGAGCCTTGACGCTTGCTCGTTTCCGGCGCCTTCCATTGTGTTTTGGATGTTACGATTGCTACGACTTCGTAAGACCCGCTCGTCACTATTCCCGATCATTAATTTTTTTTTTCTCTCTCTTTTATTTGCACGTCGCTGCGGCGGTTGCGATTTCAAATATTTTCGCGAAGCGGTCGTTCAGTGACCTTGGTTTTTCTTCTAATTCCATGTCTTGCCACTTTTCTTCCGGGTTAATTGGCGATGATTGTTGGACCGCCTTCGCCTGCTTCCTTCGGTCGCGGCGTTGCCGGGAACGCGACTTTCCTTCGCTACAGCTGTTCATCGTCTGTACGTAGTCGTACCCCGCACCTCCACCACTTGTCGCGAGTAGGATTTTCGTTGGTACGCTGGGAATAAATATACGCAAACACACAGATCGATGTTTGTGATGGAGCGCGCAGCGTGAGTCCGACAGGGGGCGTGGTTTTCTACCTGGGCGACAACAACTGCACGGCGCTAGGGGGCTGCTCCGCTAGCTGAGGGAAGCGAGGGCTCGTCTGGCATGAAGCCAGTGCCACTGCACTCAGAGCGCTGAGGGAAGCGAGGATACAGCGAGGGCTCGTCTGGTGGGACACCAGTGCCGCAACGCCGAGGTCCGCGATGCCGGACCCGCTAAGCTACCCTAACTAAGCCGCGATCCATCGGAGCAGTGAGGGCTTCTGATAGATATCAGTGCCACAACGCTCACTCCGATAGACCACGGCAAGCTGACGGAAGGGGAGGTGTTTTACTCCTACTCTTCCCGGTAGCCCCGGGCCTCGACGAACTCCTTTGGCTCCCGGCTGCCCTTCCCTATCAAACCTGCTTTACTCTACGTGCGAGTTTCTTCCTCTTCATTCTCAATCCCTCCTCGAGGCCTCATGTAACTTAACTGTCCTCCTATATTGCGCTACATTACTTGGTAGCGCAGGCTGAAACCTCTTTACTCTCCGAGGCTCTACTTGCCTCGTCATAACTGCCAGCCCTCATATTCCCTCATATTACATAATCGTTGCGCCCAGCAAACTCAGAGATAATGTACTAATCTAAATTCAACGAATATAGTTAGAGCTGTGGCTCCACCTGTCGGACATCAGCGCAGGCTGCTCTCATAGTTTTATTTTCAGTTATGGCTCATAGATGGCGCTGCTGCGCTACATCTGCATGCGGTCTGCTTTGATTAGCAGCCGACACAGACGATGCGAATATCCGACTTCTTCTGATCGAATGAGGCAAGTACGGCAACACAAAGTTTAGCGAGTCCTCTTTGAAGGATTTTATTGCTACAAAATACGACGAGGAGGTTTTGGCGGCACGCTGAAGGCATGCGCATGACTGCAAGCGATACATTGCCGCGCTGCTCTTTTACCGGGAATGTGTCGATGTGTCTTCCGAGTGCGTGAAGAACAGTCGTGCACAGATAGTGACAAGAGCTGGCTGCTAGGACACATCCGGAAGATTCCAGTCCAGCCCATTTTGACATACATTTCTCATATTCCATGATAATTGTGCGGTTGTGCCGTACCAGCCATACGTGGCGTTGCATTAGTCGCATCTCGGGAAAGTGTCTCGTTCGGGTGGAGTTGTTCGTGTGTACTTCCGGAACCTTAAAATGCCGAGGTCATTCGCGCAGCTCTTCAGCTTCCGTTGTTTACACTGTGCACGCGTCTATTACAGTCTACGATAGCTCAATAAACAACATATAGCTGCAGGTGCCACTGCTTGTAGAACCGCATGACAGCACTTGATACGTACGTTCGCCCTGTTCGTTCCGTGGACACAAAAATGGCCGACAGCGCCTCAATTACCCACAATGCACCGCGCAAAGCGCGTCAGTGAATACCCCCTATACCTTAGCTATTGGTAGCGTCGCCCCGCGGTGGCGGCGGGAAGGCATCACCGCGGCGGCCACGCCAGCGCGCGCCCTCGGCACACTAGCCAGTATATTCTAGGCACTATACGACTATACTACTACGATGCCAAGAAGCCCGTCCGCCACCATCGCCACAGCCAAGTCCGGCTTGCGAGCGATCACGGAGCCGGCGACACTGGCGACCAGCCATGTGTCGCCGGCTCCGAGTCCGTGATCGCTCGCAAGCCGGACTTGACTGGCGATGGTGGCGGACGGGTTTCTTGGCATCGTAGTTTGAATATCGTAGCCGAGTGGCCGTGTGTGGCCGTGTTCCCAGATGTTCCTTTCCACTTGTTATAATACTCCTTGAGCTTCGGCCTCGCGTACTGCTGTTCGTCAAGCGGCATGCTGTGATAGCACCTTCTCCGACCTATGGACTCTGCGACGCTAGTTCTGCAATGCGTCTCAGCCCGCCCTTGTCGATGATACATGCCTGCAGTATGTTGCAAGTAACTGGTGTATTCAGCATTCCATATACTTACTTGCATTTCCCGAAATTTATACGAGTCACTGCCTTTGGATCATACGAAAGTACGTATACAATCGGACTGAGGTGTACAGCGCAAGTTACGCAACACATGGGATGCGAAAAAACATGGAATCTCGCTGTCATTTTTATCGTTGTCCTCGACTTCGACACCACTATTTAGTAGCAGTGGTAAACTTTAATCACCTGGAAATACCAGTATAAAAAGGCCGGTTGGAGACAAAATTGCCTCTCTATCCTGGATTTCAAGAGGTCGGTTAGTGTATCCGCAGGACAATTGTTTTGCCATTTTCGTTGCCTTTATCGGATGTACAAACACAGAATTCGGTGTCCAATTGATGCAGGCAGCTTGGCACAGCTAATCTATTATGAAGCTCCGGTGCGGTAGCCAGCCCGGGACTAACCGGGAAATAGAACCTCAACTGCCTCAACCGGGAAGGCCAGCTATTCATCACAGCTCTCAAGAGACTGGCTGCCGGCCGACTAGTCATGCAACCGTGGAATCCAGGTATATTTTCAGGTAAACTTCTGTACTTAGGAGTGCCAGGAGGTAGACCGCCCGCGTAAAGAAAAAATGCTCTCGACATCTCCCGACGCAGTCCTGCCTCTAGTTTTGCTCCTAAAGTTAAAGGCTCGAAGCGCAAGCTGTGAAAGTCCTGGTATTTTTGCACAGTATTTATCTTCCAGCTGCTCTAGCTCTAGACAGTTCTTGTATCTAATTCCTGTATTTTTTTTTATTTTTTTGTCTCAGAAAACATCCCACGACGTCCTATTCGATCGATGTTATTTCTACCTGCCCTGTTGTGCTTATCATTGTAGACAAGCATGTAGACTAGTGTTAAAACAATAAATAAACAGTGCTGCGTTCGTGATTCCATCTTTGTCCAGTCATTGCCCTTGCGACTAGTTGCAGCATGCACCAAAAACAAAGTTTGCCAAGTGATTATTTCCTCTGCCTTAGGGAAAAAAGGCCAGCTGTGAAAGCTGCAAAGATATGGACTGATATCCCTTCATATTTTTTCACACAATCATGCTAATGATGTGTTGCATCTTCAAAGATCTAAGCAGTCTGCTTGCCAGCGCAAGACTGAACATTTATTGCGGACTGCATATTAGTTGTGTAGTGTCAAAATGCACACATGCATCTCGATTTCAGGTCATACAATACCCTCGGGTGGTCACAAAATACTCCATATGTCATGATAGCCAACTGCAGCTATGGGATAAAAAAGGTATATGGACATAAATCATTGCAAGAGTAACAAAACTGCGTAAATTTGCACTGTTAAAAATATTAAACACTACACAGCGAAAGTAGTTTTGCTAGAACCATTGCTGTGACTGACATGGCAAACAGTGCTTGTTGCCTTTAGTGATGTGTTGAGCACAAGGCCTGCATGGAGATTTTAATCCTGTCCGTTAGGCGGAGTTATGTCCTGTTTTTGTTGTGTTGTCATGCATGCAGGCCAAGGTAATGCCATATGGTCCTTGGTTCCAACGCTGCAATTCTGAAAAAGTGACTGCCAACACAGGTCCGATGTACACCGTCCTACTGCTGACCGTGTATATTCCTAAGTGATGTCCAAGTCTTGGGCAGACACTAATCGACGCAGCTCACAAAGCAACATTCTTGCCAAGGTGGTTGCGTACCATAAAAACCACATGCCATAGCTGCCATTCATGGCAGCCCAGAAGTAATGAAGTGCTGACGAAACATATTTCAGATGTTCAGTGAGTTTACACAAGAGGGAGTTGTTAATATGGTTAATTAGTCACCAGTGAAATTTACACTGTATTTATTTTGTTAAACAAAGCTCCTCTTGTGGGGTAAAACAAGCTAAAATTAGCCACAGGCACAAAGTAGGCAAATGGCAATACATATTGAAATACTTATTGTGAATTGTGTTTTATTGTCGGATTCCTTTGAAGGGACACTAAGGAGGATGGAAAGCAGTTTTCCTGTATCGCTAAGATACAGTGTTCTAATCTTAAAGAGACCACACGAGTCGCTTTGGGATGTTAAACCCCACAAACCATTAAAGAGACCACTTAAAATGAAAGCAGAGGTTTTAAAAGGATGGAAAGACCAAGAAACAGAACAAAGATGCTGCCATTACCGGCCAATTTTGCAAGTAAAATGCATGCTTCCACACAGAAGTTTTGGTGCAGATTACTGCAAGATATATTGTGTCGTGAGCCACTCTAATGTGGCAGTGACACGTCCTTTTCAGCAAGGTCATCATGAATCGACTCATGGGAAGGCTTCCAATTTAAATTTTCTCACCAATAAATACTATATGCCACAATTGCTGCCGGACAACACAGCCATAATGAGAGAAATAATCAAATATTTACTGAGACCAATGACTCAATGGAGTTGTCCTCAGTGTCACTTTAAAAGGGTGAACTGAAGCATTCAAGCAAAGTATGCACTGATGCACGTGAGAAAATATTCTGAGGTAACACAATCTTTGCTCCAACAGAAGACTCGCAACTTCACCACAAAGAGGGAAAACAGCTGCCCAGGTACACTGGTACAGCATATACAGGAATCGCAATAATTAGCAGACATGCATTGCAATTCACAGAATGTCACGAAATGTGGTCGCTAGGTTAAATGTAATAGCATTAAATGTGCAAGCATATTTTGCAGATTGCCGAGATTTATTTGTTGCTTCAATTATTTATTTCATATATATGGCAACACCTTTGGTCAACAAAAAAAAGGGCGTGTAGGTGCCAGGAAAGGGGTCAGATTAGATGTGCTAGGTTTTTCTCCTGGAGGAGCAAGGAGAGAATCATTCTCCTGTAACCAGTTGACGGTGGATTCATCCAAATGTGAAGGTCCGATGTTCGACGACCCAAAAGTTACCTAAACGGGCATCTCTGCCAGCCGTCGACCAGAGCATATGCAACAGAGGTGGTCATGTGTAGCCTAAGCACGGACATCTGCACGAAAGAAGGAAAAAAAAAAAAAAGCTCACATTTTGGGTATCACATCAAAAATATGTGTAAGCCCACTCAGCAACCAAAAATGACATACACTGTGCATGCATACAACGCATGAATATGTCAGCGCAACTTAACAGTGTTGGCCGTTTATGTCATATCGTAATTATGGTGCAGTGAGGCTTGCTGATGAATTAAACAGGCTCTGCTCATCACAAACCTCTCAGCAGCACCTTCCCACAATCAGTGTCCTGACCTTTCAATAAGACAGCTTTCTCCTCCTCGCATTGCTAGAATGCATCAGAACGTTCTTGCTCACAGCATATAAATACGATCAATATGATAAAGCTCACCATGAATGTCATTACGGTTTCTTTTCTTCCCCTCCCCCCTTATCATCTGCCTGTACTGTATGCACAGCTCTCTTGACCTATCCACATCCAAATGAGAACAACTTAAGAGAATAGTGAGGGCAAAATGAACTTGGTCTATACCAATAAATTACTGTGTTCTAATAATGAAACACAGGCTTTTTCTATGGTAAAAGTTTTATAGATTACAAAAGTATGGAAACTAAAATACAGCTAAGCCACCAATGGCCACTTTTGTAAGTAAACCGTGGTGACGTTACTTAATGTTTACTCCGGCAGATCTCCAATGCACGACTACATAGCCGTTCACTACTGATTGATGATAAGTGTGTTTTGCAGCATGAGCTGCATCTCGTAAGGATTAAGGGGACTCTCCTGGAGAAATTTGTGATGGCTACATGACATTTTCTGAATTGTGACCATGTGGTCTGTGCATGTACAACAGTATGGTGCATGCGCAGAAATAAAAATTGCCTGCAAGCAAATTTCTGGTCTGAAGCCCTGAGGCACTAAAGCCACTCTCTTGTCGTCGGAGTGTGACGCCACGCACCATGTGATGGGTGCATAATAAAAAGCATATAAATAGCACATGCCTACGAATGTGATTTGAACCCATGGCAAGCTACACAGGTCAGATTCTCTGGGCGCTGCATTAAACAACTAAGCTATAGCTTCACTTTTTTTTTTTTTTTTTCTTTATTTCCTGGCTTTGGTTCATACCATTTCACAAGAACACAACACGAATAACACAAAACAAAGTACATATTGGAAGGTCATCATCAGCCAATGTCAGGCTGGCTTCATCTCAGTACATTAAAACTCCCGCAACGACAGCAAAGGCTCTACCCTTGAGAGCCATTCGGGAGGTTCAGCAGCCACTTTCTGTATGGCAATAAACCAATTCACACTTTCTTGAAAGTATATTCTAGCGGGTCGAGCATCCCTGTCGCAGTGATAGCCCGCCATTCTGGAGCGCCATATAGAGTGGAGGCCCATGAGCATGATTAAATCATACGGAACGCCATCTTCATTATCAATGCTTAAATACCAGATGCCGTGGGAGTCTAGTGGAAATTCTTTCTTTATCGTACGTTGCAAAACATCCCAGAAATAAACCCCTTCCCAACAATGCAAAAAAACATGGTCTATTGTTTCCGGCTGCTTGCAGATTAAACAGTGCGCCCCCCACGGTAAAAAAAAATCCCTTTCCTCCAAAAACTTCTTTACTGATAATGTTCCGGTGTGTAATTTAAAGAAAAATGTCTTAGCTCCTGGCGACACCTGCATTTTCTTTACTCTCTTCAAGACATCTCTGCCCGGACCTCCACTGTATAAGGTTCTGTACAAGGGTTGTGGCAAAACAATGTCACATAAATCGCGATACAGCTTTTTTCGTTTTACAGTGGACAAATATTCATTAGAAAAACGCGCTGACAGAAGTCTTACACTAGCGACGACCTCCCTGTAATAACCAAAAATCCCACCCGTAGCTTCTTCGGTGGAGACAACAAACTCCGGCAGTAGGCGCCGTAGCCTAACTTGGCAGACGGTGCGTAAGAAAGGGTCCGAAGCATCCCGAAAAAACAAAAACCGGTTGACCACCTGCCGTAAAAACAGATGGCCGAGTCCCAAACCGCCGTCTTTTACCCGACGGAACAAATTCGTCCTGCTGCAGCGTTCCCATTTACCTGCCCAAACAAAAACGGCGAAAATCCTGTGTAACTTCTGTACGTTTACGCGCGAACAACTCAAAACTTGCATTGCGAACCAAAGTTTGCTGATAAAAAAAAGATTGCATACAGTAGCTCTGGCAAAAATCGACATGTTGGCGCCTTTCCACTTCTCGGCTCTCTCCCGTAGTTCGGTCATTTGCCCTTTCCAATAATGCTCGCTTTCGCGGTAGGCATCCAGCTCGACGCCCAAGTACTTGGTCGGTGTGTCTGTCCACGTAACACTGGCAAAGCGATCTGGTTTCGACGGCCACTGTCCATGCCAGAGCCCAAGGCACTTGGCCCAGTTCACCCCGCTACCGGTAACTTGAGAGAACTCATGGATACATTTGACAGCCTCGGTGATACTCTCCTGGTCAACCGTAAAAATAACGATGTCGTCTGCATACGCGAGCAGCTTCACTTCGGCTGCTTGTAACCTAAACGCACTAATGTTGACATTATTCATAAGTTTCATGCACAATGTTTCAATATAAATGCAAAACAAAAGAGGGCTGAGGGGACAGCCCTGTCGCACCGAACGCTGCAGTCGAATGGGGGCTCCCAGACTCTTATTAATAATCACTCTCGTCGTGCAGTTACGGTACGCCAGGGCCACACCCTTACATATAACTGAACCAACATTCACATGTTCTAAAAGGGAAAACAAAATTTCGTGATCGACGCAGTCGAATGCTTTTTCGAGGTCGATCTGAAGCATGGCGACCCGACCATCCCAGTCATCACAACACTCAAGGACACTTCGCGCCTTTTGAATGTTGGCCACTATTGACCTCCTTTTTATCCCACACGTTTGGTGTGGTCCTACTATATCCTTAATAACCATTTGCAACCTTCGGGCCAAAACCTTCATAAAAATTTTATATTCAACGTTTGTAAGTGCTATGGGTCTGTAAGATGTTACCAGGCGTAATTTGTCTATTTCATCAGTTTTAGGAATGAGTACGGTGTGGGATGACCCATATGACGGAGGCAGGGCATTTACTGTATAGGCATCGTTATAAATTGCGTTCAAAATAGGTGTGATTTCGTACTTAAATTCTTTGTAAAAACCCGCGCTGAACCCATCCGGTCCCGGCGATTTACCGGCATTTAAACTGTCAATAGCGTGCTTCACTTCTGTTTCAGTTATCTTTAGTTCTAATCTCTCTTTCACTTCATCGTCCAGACGCGGTATCGTCGCCAGAAACTTATTCTTAAAAGTGATAGCGTCTACCGTGTGGGATGCGAAGAGGGTTTGGTAATGGGCGTTGAACGCTGCTTTGATGTGGTCGTTGTCCGCCGCCAAGATACCGCCCCAATCTATTTGGTCGATGTGGTTCCGTTGAGCGTTTGCTTTTTCGAACCCCAGCGCTCGTTTTGATGGCGCCTCCCCTGCAGCTGTGTCTTCTGCCCTTGCCCTCACTAACGCACCTCGATAACGATCTTCGTCTATCAATTCTAGTTTTTGCTTTGTTTTCCGTATATCTTCAATCCATTTCCCCGGCGCTCAAGCTTCCTGTTTAAGTAACGTACGGAGCAGTGTCCTTAACTCCGTCTCTTTCTGTTTTTCCTCAAACCGTATGCAGGTTGCCCTCTGTATTGCTTTAATTTTTATAGTTTCTTTACACAGCTCCCACTGTTGCCAAAAGTGCATATTTTTACTTGGGTTTATTTTTTCAATTTCTTCTTTTACTATGCGGGTAAAATGTTCATCCTGCAAGAGTTTATTATTGAATTTCCATATTTCCCACGAAGAAGAATTCCCTCTCTTTACCCATCCAAAATAACATTTAACTAAACAATGGTCTGAAAACGATACCGGCTCTACTTCATAACTATTGCATTCAGGTAAGATGTCGAGGGACGCATAAATGCGGTCCAGCCTTGCATGGCTCGAACCCTGGAAGTGCGTGAGCTTTATGGTGCGGGCTCCCTCGAGACACTCTGCCACATCCTCGAGGTTACACTCCTCAACAATTCGCGATAGCACTTCAGTGCTTGCGTCTCGGTATGGCCGCCGGCTTGTCTTGTCTCGCGCACTAAGGACGCAATTAAAATCACCTAGGACGATCAGTTGTCTATCAGTGCAGAGCCGCTGCTGGATGCCTTGGAAAAACTGCGCCCTTTCATCTGCTACATTATACAGCCACTTTCTCATGCTGCGCATCACTGTCTTCATCAACTTCCACTTGTGCACAGTTTAGTCACAAAGCAAGACCATGCAGACAGAAAACATTTCAACATGTGGTTACTGAAAAAAAAAAAAAAAAATCGTCTAATGCTCACTTCATATGCCCTAGGGAAACCCTCCAAGGTTAAGCAGACTTGCAATAAAAAGTGATTACTCATTGCCATCCAACCGATGGCAGCCCTATTGCTACAAGAAAAGATATGCAGCTTTTTCAACCAAAGAGGTTTTGATAAAGCTGCATAGCTTTCCTTTGCAGCCTTATCGCTGTGCTTTGGTGGATGCTTATGAGTAATTACTCCCTTATTCCACTAGTCTTGTAGGTCAGAGGGGAAGGGGGTAGTTTGGTAACTCTGGGGGCTTCCATCGGCCGAGTCCGTAACTCTGTCTTCTTGGGCAGCCATGCTGTGCTACAGGCCACAACAATTTTTCAGACTGTTCTACGCCATTTCTGTGAGAGCAAAGCTTACTGCCTTCTTGTCGTTGTTTTATTCGTGCTGCAAATGGGTTTTACTCTACTGACACCACAGGTGCAAATCAAATGTTGCATTTTGATTGTTTTCGGAGTAATAAATGCACCTCTTGCTGCCAAAAAAATATCAACCTACCTGGAAGAATCCACATAACGATTTTTTTTAGATGAGTAGGATGAAGCTGTCTGCAGCGTCCCTTTAGGGAAGCAGCAGTGCAAAACTTAAATGAAGGATGTAAAAGCTGAGAAGCTATGCTATATCTAATCAATAACTTAGACAAAAAAATTGAGTTGCTGCACATTAGTCCCATAGGCATCTGTACTTCGGTGAACCTCCGAAGTTTACTACTTTCTTTCTTTCTTTTTTTTTTTTTACATACTGCCCATCGAAATTTCTCAGCTGTGTACAGCCCAGCCAAGGAACTGAGTGAAAGCATTCCTTTCATTACAATTTCTCAAGAAATGCAACTGTGGGTGTGTTTTCTCTAATTCTGTCTGCTTTCTTACTAAACATATGAAATTTCTAATAGTACTTAGCTATACAACAAGGGGAAGTTTGCTGCTGGAGAAGAGTAAAAATACTAGCATATTTCTGTAGATCTTTCCCTGTGATGACAATAGTAACAGAATATCTGTTTTGCAGGAATTTATATTTTCTCTAAGCTGGGGACGGTGGCGGCATTGCTATGGGCAAAATATTTTTCTTAGCTGTGGTAGATATGACCAGCCTTATTTAACTAATAGCTATTTTTAAATTACTAACTGAGTGCTTTAAACTATAGCTGTAATGAAACATTATTCGTCTTATTTAAATCACCTTCAGGGGCTCCCCCACGCACTAACATTAGAGGAGAGGAGAGGTGCCAAAACCTGGGAATTCACGAAGTGCTTGCAAGAGTATGGACGGAGGTCTGGTTCCACCTGGAGCGGGCATGTCGCCTCTTTAGCGAGCAGTTCTCGGAGCTGTGGTGTCGGCCGCCTGGTTTTTTTTTATTACTTTTTTAAATTTTTTTTAATATCTAGGTTTGGGGGTGTGACATGGATGGTATAAGTAGGATAGAACTTAAAGAAAACAGCAGTTGCTAACAATGACCAATGAATGTTTCCCGGCATGTGTTTTACTCCACTGAACGGTAAACAATCAGTTTTTGATGTGTAAGTATACCAAACAAGCAAGAAGCATTGATGGTATTCTTCAGCTGGTAATTTTGTCTATGGTTAGCTTCTTATTTAGGTAACCAGAAAGACCTTAAACAGACTATTTTCTGTTACGAAGAAATTGTGCATGGCAGTTACTGCAGACTTAAGTTGTATCCGAGACTATAGAGGGGAAGCAGTTGTTATATTTATTTTTGTTGATGTGTCGCATAGGACAAGCAATATTTATGACTCCGACATTGATGAGAAATTGCAAATGAACACTTTACACAAGGGCAGAGGTCGTACTTATGAAAAAAAAAAAAGAAACTAAAGAACAAGGACTACATAAAATGTGTTGAGAAACTATATGGCATTTCAGGTTACTAGCAAACCTAAGAATGCTGCAAAACATGTGCACCTTTGCACCATGATATAACAGATCAACATAAAGCTATACACGTGCAGCCTTTTATGCAATGCACACAGAAATTCCCAGTGCTCCTGCTGCTATTGGAATAAACGGTAGAATTTCACCCCTGGTGGGCACTTCACGCAGGTGCATGAGCATCCAATGATGCAATATTGTATGCGTGACATTGCGAAATCCTTACAACTGCAAACATACTGCCTTATGCCGCCGTGAAACAGCAAGGCATAGGCTTCCACTGGGGATCACATAGCGTCGCTTCCATCTTGTGGCATGATTGTTATACTTGCACCGTGGCTCTGTCGCTTTGAAGTTAGGATTGTTATTCTATTCGCCGTACTCTCTTTCATGAGGAAGTCATAGTTTCTTCCACCATAAGCCAGCTAAAGACAATGTGTCCCTTTGCATACATGCTCGTCTCCCAGCGCTATTAACCCTTTCGCAGTCACGAACGTACCGGTACGTTTTCGCACTTCGCCCCACAGAGTCACCAACGTACCGGTACGTTCTCTATTGTGCATTAAAAACTTCGCGCCTGAGCGCGAAGCTTGCGCGCTTGGACAGGCTGCGCCATCTGTCAAATCTTTCTACAAGTTCGTATTTTCGCCCCGCGTTGTGTTATATGTATATACTGAATAGTATGGAGCGACCACGTCCACCCCCGCTACCTTCTTTGCTGCGGGGGTGCGGTTGCTCCGCGCGCGCTACTGTATCGCGCTAAGCGATCTTGCGGCGCGTGCGTGCGGTTACGGGTTCAAGGGTTGTTCTGCCATATTCCGCAGGCTTGCAGGTTTTATTTTTATTCTGTTAGAGTGTCTGCTACGACGCGTCATGTTCAAGGGCTCGCGCCGTTGCCTCTCGACACATTACTAGATTGCTGCTTTCGCTCTCTCTTGCCGTGCTCTTGCTTGCGGCTAGCAGCAGAAAAGGAGGCTATTTTAGCCTCTGTCAATCTCTCTCTGTCATCTTGATTTCACAACGTGCCGTTTATCTCCGTTGTGCGAGCTACCGAAAGTACGCCCTCCGTGCGCACGGTTACTTTTGGATAGCTCACCGCGCGGGATCTTCGACTGCGGACTGGAGTGATGGCTCTTTTGATTATAAACACGAGTGTCGAGCTCGGATTCGGTCTCTAGAGAAGTAACGAGCAGTTTTTTTTCTTATATTATCCACATTTATCTCATTTATAATCAGGCTAGTAATGATGATGATATTAATTAACAGCATCTACAGAACGCTGAAATGTGCATATTCCATTGACTATGTTATTTGTATAGCAATCATAATCAAAAATAAATCGCTCTGCTCGTTCCCAGATATGCTAGTTCCCTGAAACCAAGCAGACACTAGGGGTGTGTCACGGCCAGAAATGCCCGACAGCGAAAGGGTTTATAAAATTCTCAGTAGTGTGCAAAAAAAAAAAAAAAATAACAAAATATCTTAGAAAAACAAGGGGGCTGTACATACCCCTTAGGTTGTGTGTTGGGCATCACTGCATCACTGACCTTCATTTTAATGGTGGGCTCGTTACTGCCCGCTATCTAGGCAGCGGGCAGTTACATCATCTTTTACTGTCAAGTTTCAAAGATATTCAGAGCAACATTCCTATTTCGAAAATTTACATTTTAAAATGTCCTGCCGTGTTTCTTACCCCTAAATCTAGGTATACTTTTTTTATCTGGACGCGGAGTGTTCGACTGCCACAAAGAAAATATAGTTGAAAAAAGTCAGCAGACTGTCCTTCAGATGTGAAGCATTTGCTACATTGTACAGAAAATGCCATTTCATACACAACATGCAATGCTGCCAAAGGCAGTATGCCTGAGTACCGACTGCATTCGTGCCTGAGAAACAGTTTGTCCTACATCCAAGTCCAAAGTGCAGACATGGATCGTCCAACTGAGCTATGGAGACATCTATCTTAACACTGAGCGTATTCATCAGTGCCACCCTTGACTACAGCAACGGATGCAGAATTACCAGCATTACCGTATCTGTCATGTGGAATGTGATGAAACAGCGAAGCAGTGTGAGAACCTCCTTATAGTGCCAATGGCATCAAGACTACCAGAACAGAAGCTGTCATTAAGTTACTGGCCAGACAACAGAAAGGAAATCGGCAGCTCTTTATGTAGCCAACAGCCACTGTGGCTAAACAATGTTGAGGAGAATGTTTTCTCTTCTTAGTTCGTAGTTCTGGTAAGTGGAGAATGAGGTGTGCATTTTTTTTTTCTTTTTTTACCAGACTATTTGAGAGAAAATAAAACAATCCTACTCACTGAAAATGAGGTTCAGTCATTTATTCGTCTTAATAAGCTTTGGCGGGTCGCGATGGTTCGGTACATACATCGCCACTAACTGCTCAGATGCTTTAAACTGAAGGAGGAGTCAAGAAAATGTGCAATAAGGAACTGTGGCATCAAAGTTACACAGGCATACGCGAATGGTATATAACAACACGAGCCCTTTCAAAGCAGTTATTTTCATAGCTGCAAATAAATCAGGTCATAAATTAACGGCACTGCAGTGTTCTAAAAGGTGAGAGAATTGTGAATCTATGGAGCACTGACCTGTAGTAGATGATTTTGGTGCACGAAATGCTGTTTTAAATACAAGAAAGGTTATACGCATATATTTCATGCAGAACTTTACAACGAACAAAACATTTTAGAAATGTTGCAAACAAGGTCCAGCCATATGTATACATTGAGCATTATCGGCAGGTGGCCAGCTTCCACGATACACACGTCTTAGGATCCGGGATTTAGAACTGACATGAAGAGTCGTTCCTTCAAGAAGAACGTTAGTCAAGTAGTGACTAACGTTCATCCTGAAGGAACACCAACCGGAACGACGCCCCTTTTTATACTGGTATTCGAGGTGATTAAAGTTTACCACTGCTACTAAATAGTGGTGTCGAAGTCGAGGACAACGATAAAAATGACAGCGAGATTCCATTCGACTACGCACTCGACCGGAGACGAGTTTGTCGCATCCCATGTGTTGCGCTACTTGCGCTGTACACCTTACTTCCGGATGATCCAAAGGCAGTGACTCTCGTAAATTTCGGGAAATGCAAGTAAGTACTTGACTTGCGACATACTGCAGGCATGTTCCATCGACAAGAGCGGGCTGACACGCATTGCAGAACTAGCGTCGCAGAGTCCGTCGCAGAGTCCACAGGTCGGAGATGGTGCTATCTGTAACTAAGAGAACGCATGGGAATATCACAGCATGCTGCTTGACGAACAGCAGTACGCGAGGCCGAAGCTCAAGGAGTATTATAAGAAGTGGAAAGGAACACGTACGGCCACACGGCTACGATATTCAAACTACAATGCCAAGAAACCCGTCCGCCACCATCGCCACAGCCATGTCCGGCTTGCGAGCGATCACGGAGCCGGCGACACTGGCGACCAGAGACCTTCTTTATTGGAATGCTCCGTCGCTTCTGCGCATGCGCCAGCTGAAAGAAGTGAGGAGGAATAACTTGCCGGATGTGACGTAGCCTTGTTTTGTTTTGTTTGTAAAATGTCTACTGCTTCTCGTCGCCGTTTCAAGCGATAGGTCGAGCCGGCGACACTGGCGACCAGCTATCGGCCTATCGGCCCATAGCCATAGCTATCGGCCCATACGTCACATCCGGCAAGTTATTCCTCCTCATTTCTTTCAGCTGGCGCATGCGCAAAAGCGACGGAGCATTCCAATGTTTACAGCGACCACCTGCTGCACGTGCGCGTTCATGACATATGTGCTGTCATACTAGGTAAAAGCTATTTTTCTGAAGAGGAGAAAGACCTCCTTTGGTGCGCAAGTACAAAAGTGCGGTCGAGAGCAACAAGACGACGCCGTGTTGCTCAACGTGAAGTCAAAAGTGTGGGAGCGCTTGTGCACCGACTACAACAGCATGCCAAACGTGCGCCCACGTGAGGTAAACCAGTTGAAGAAATTGCGGGACGAAACAGAAAATTTAAATTGGCTCATGCACACGGCCACGCAAATGTTCATTTGCGCGGCGTAAACCTTCTGCAGCTTTCGAAGCTGCCGTCCTCGATGACAAACGGCGTCGGCAGCATTGCTCGTTTCCTGAGGGTCAGAGATGTAATTGGATGCACTCGCGATCGCCGTCCTTGTGAGGGCAAAAATGTGGCGTCGAGAAGTGGTCCAGACGCAAGCGCACACACGGTAACGAGCACTCGAAGAGGGAAATCACGAGCGTTTCAGAATTGAAATGTCGCCTTACGGCGTGTGTATGAGGCAGGTTAGGAGTGTTTCAGAATTCGGGCCTTAAAGCTCCACTGACTTTGCTGTCCCTGCGCTGTGGTGGAAAACGCGGTATGGCGTTCATGTTCGTGTTTCTCGCTGTCACGCATGTGAGCTTGCGAAATTCTAGTTCATTAGCTGTTATTGAGTAAGCAATGCTTTATTGTGGCTGCAGAATTGCGTTCGGGGCTCCGAGCAGTGTTGATGCAAATGTGCTCGCACTGTGCAAAGGAATCGCGTCACCGCTGTTAGTGTGATACCATTGTTCTCCAGCTAACCACGCCAGTATTCTCTTTGGACTCCGTTCTGCCTGCATGAGGCGCACGTTATGGAGTGCATGTGTAGTAATTTACAAACTATGCTGTGACTGTAATTGTGTTGTGGGGAGTTCGCCCACTTATAAGTTTATTATGAAATGCGTTTGGGCCTGAGATACGAACGGTTGTGCACCTGTAACCTCGTGAGAGCATTGTACAGTAACTACAATGTGCTTGCGATGAGCGCAGACAGGTGTAAGGTGCACCGTGCTACGTGGACAAAGAAATGGATTAAAGACCTGTCTTTTTTTTGGTTCAGGTTGGGGAAATGCTATACATTATTTGCTAGTTAAAGGAAGCTTTTATGTGAAATCAATGGCATTTATTGCAGATATTGAAAAGTTAATTGGATCAAACACAATTGCAAACATCATCAACATTATCAACCATTTTAAAATCTTGTATAAAAAAAGCAGACAGCTTTTTTGTCTCTCTCTCTGCGGCCAAGTGGCTGTGAGCGGCAACAAGAGTTGCACTTAAATGCATAAGCAACTTGGGGGTGGCTGCTCCTGGCCCTACGGGGCCTGGACTGGTAGGTTACCGCCGCTTAACTGCGACGGAGGCAGCCATCCACCACCGCAACGGCTGTTGCGATGCTTGTCTTTCTTTCCCTTTTTTTTTCTTACTTTCTTTATTTTCTCTTCTGTCCACACGAGGCAGTGGAGGTGGCTCAGCTACAGAGCGAGTAGCAGGCCCGTGCATTTTATTTTCCTTCTTCCTACAGTTGCAATAACAAAAACTTGTTGCCCATTGTTATCATGTAGACTTAAGTAGAATACTGAAAGGTGTGCATGAGTAGTCTACTTGTATGCATTTGATTTTGTGCATTCTGTGTAACATTGTTGAACCACTGTTCACATAGCAGTACTTGCTATGTACATAATTGCCTTGAGTAAAATAGGTGTGCCTGTATGGCAGAGGTTTGAGGCTTGTGTGTGTCCCTGGTGATTCATTTCTATGCAGCACTCCCTGGGTGGTGTAACAAGCAAACTATTGTGTGCACTGAGCTCGCCATTCTTCGGCCCCAAGTACCTGGTGCACATCTTCTATGGCTACCTGACCTCCCCTTACGAGACCATCTCCACCTGGGACCCCGCGGTGCTAGAAGGTTCTTGTTCCCCTCATCTTGCGTGCCCGGCTTTTGGTATGTGTTATCCTTTCACTGTGTGCTCTTTGTGTTCAAGAAGTATTGACATGCTCAGGTGATTATTTATTTTTCAAATATTGGGGACTATTGATGTGCCAAACATTTACATAAAATAGACAGTCAAGCTGTCAGTAGTTGTTCAAGTTTTCATTATCCTGAAATGCTTATTTCATATGTGGGTAACACAAGTGTAAGTTACTGTACAGCCAACAATATGGCATAGACTGACATCACTGCCATAAAGCTTTAGCTACTAGTTGTGAGACCATGCTTTCTTTCTGGTTGGCTGCAGTGACTGATGATAGCTGATGCACAGTTTGATTTGGCTGCTTTTTTCTCCTGTACCGGATCGCTGCCTGAACAACGCGCTTATGAAGGGAGTGCTTTTCTAGGTCTTCTCAGTGCACAAGGTCACAACCAGAGGTGAAATATGGAAAAGTACCTCTTTCATGAGCCTGTTGTAGGAATACTGATTGGACACAGGCGAAAATGCAGGCAAACTGAACTGCCAGCCACAGCAAACATACCATGGTCTGGCACCCTTTGGTTAGCATGGTGTGGTGCTGGAGGTGATTGCACTTTTAGGTAACATCAGATTTGTTAATGGCTTGCTCCACCCTATTAGAGTTTGGCACCTAGCCCATGAAGCAAATTGTTGCTAATCGTAATTTGAGTGCATTTTATAAGCAGATTTTTTTGAAGTGAAACTTGGTTTTCATTTAAATACTTTTTTTTTCTATGAATGGCTTTCTTTCGTGGAAGCAATTGTTCTTTTTCATCATTGACTATGGCTGTAGCATTGCGTTGGGGCTGTGTGCTGGGTTCGTGTAAAATGGGCTTGCATTGTGCAAAGCCATCGTGTTACCGCCATTAGTTTGATACCATTGTTCTTGAGCTAACCATGCCAGTGTTTGCTGCGGACTTCGTTGTGATCTCCAGTATGGTATCTCTCATAGCCTGAGTCGCCTTGGGATGTTAGACCCTATAAACCAAACCGTCATGCATGGCACACAGTGTCTGCCCATGCTAGCACCAGGAAAATTCAGAAGGGTTAGTTTGACAAAGATCAGCAGGGGGGAACGAGCACATGTAAAGTTCGCTTCACGTGCCAGCCAGTCGGGAAAATGTGCAGCAGTTTTAAATTTTCAATTCTATAATGCCGTGATGGAGCCCAAGTCCGCCAAAAAAAAAGTTTAAAGCTGCTGAAATGAGCACAAGGTATATAACCTGATATGCCCAGCATTGCCTGCCCCGAGAAAGCATGTTGCCAAAGACATGCTCACCTGTAATTTGCTTACAACTTGCTTTCTTATCTGCTTTCAGCATTTGCCCCGTTGCCTTTTTTGTTTTTTGTTTTCTATGTTCGCTATTAAATTGACATTTTGCATTTTGTTCCGTTCTTTTAGTGGGTTTGCTTTTGGGCATAGGCTGATCACAGCTGTCTTGAAATTGGGCTGTTCTGGAGCTGCCCTCATGTGATGCAAGATGTTGATTTTTGTGGACAATAAACCTTGTTTTATGATTCTTCGTGCAAGCAAGACAAGATCTTGTGATTGAGGTTGTCAAACCTCGCTCGAATAAAAAACAAAAAATTCCGAGAGCACTGTGGAATCTAAGCTGCAGCAATGCGAAAGCAGGAGCATTGCTGCTGCACACGGTACACCGCTTTTGCTCTCATTGCCATTATAAACTAAATGCACCATCATTATCACTAATTCCAGCATCATTGTCATCACTACTATCGTCCTCATGGTAGACAAGGAGAATTATGATGTGCATTTCACGATCCCAGGTGTGCTGCTGTTTGTCAAAGCGCTCGGCCGCGGATACAAGGGGTGGTGGTTCGATTTCCGGTGGAGACAGGATTTTTTTTTTCGGATGACGTCATCAGGATGATTGACATCTACTTTCCCTCCTCATACATCTGTTATGATTGATAGCTAATTTTCCTCCTCATACATTCATTATTTGCAAGTAACACATCAGTGTACAGATCCCATGCACGGGATTTCAATGAGGCTAGAAAGGCTTTAGCCTTACAAAAAAAGAAATGCATAATCTCTAGCTTTCTTCATTTGTTATTTGGTCCCTTAATTTTAGAAAATTGCCCCCTTACTATACTAACTATATTTTAAAGGACTGCAAACCTCAACGTCAAGTCAATGTAAATGCGTAAATTAACCTCCAATGATGTGAAGTAGACTCATTTTGCCGAAATCGGAGCTTTGCTAGAAGAGCAAGCCTGTGAACATCAACTATCCTCGACCACTTGGCTTACGACTTTGCAATGAGCAAACTGCTCATTCTAGTCTCTGGAATAGCACCACAGGAACGATGACAGCTTCTGTCTTCGCACTATTGGGAAGAGAATGGCAAAAGGCTAAAGTATTTGGCTACCCTGAAGCTTTAAAACAGTTATCTGCATTTGTACATCAGCAGTTGCTTTCTGTTTCTTCTGCAGCATAGTTCTGTGTGGCTCACTTGCATACTTTGTTAATTATATTTTAACCTTCCGGCCTTTTTCAGGAGATCATAGTGTACGCTGAAAAGGCCCTGCCACCTGGATTTGTACTGGAAACGTTGGACACATATTTTCCAACTGCAACAAGGCTACATGGAAGGACTTTGCTCAGACCAACTCTTTTAAGGTAAGTAAGCATGCATCATGTCCAGATGAAGGTCAGAACTAATCAAAAGTGAATAAAGCAGAGAGGCATATCAACTGAGCATATGAGAAAGTTAGGAAAAGATACAGATGCCACTCACGTAGACCCGTCGTGACCTCTACCAGGACATTGGTGGCAATCAAGGAAATGGCCAGAGGATTCTAAGCTGTGTAGGTCACAAAACAGGAGAATTACATGACTGCCATCATAAAAGAAGAAGAGCTGTGGCCTCTTTTTCTGCAACTCCTAAGAAGCAGTCTTGCATCTAATTTGAATGGAAAGTCTGCTCTTTTCTTTCTGAGAATATCGAGTTATTACGCAATATTCCTTGGGGCTCCCTATTTTCGACTTAGGAATTAAATTAGCAAATGGCATATAGAACCGTCTTTCAAAACTGTTAACCTAAACTCAATTTATGGCTATGGACATTGCTCCGTATGACACAGTGATGGTGTCTGAGGCAGTATTGGAAAAACAGTTGTATGTTCATTGAATGGGTGAAGTAACGACTGTAAATGGCCATTCCTTTTGGTGCTTTGTCTCATAGCGGTTGGTTGAATGAACTAACAACTTCTTTTGCATGGGGATAACTGAGGTTTAATTACAGCTTAGGCTACATAATTGGGGTTACAGGAATACAGAGTTGGATGTTCTGTATAGCAGCTTGAGAATTGACGTGTAACGTGAGTTACTTGATGGTGAGGAGGAAGATGGCAGCTGCTGGTCGATGCTTTTGGCATGTTGCTGAACAAAATTTTCTTATTATTATTGCTATAATATGAAATCAGCAGTGTCTATGTAAATTTTTGTGCTGATTTCAAATATGGTGTTAGTTTCTTTCTACATAAATGTATTTAGTAGTTACAATAACCTTGGTGTTCGAAGTTTGCGGGACGATTTTAGAAATATCTACTGAAGTAAAATTGCTAAAAGCTTTAAGGATCTGTTACTGAATGTCTAAGGAATACAATAAAACTACTTTTATGGACCTGCCTTACTTCCAGCCAAAGTTTTGCAAGTTTGAAGTTTAAGCTTTGCAAATACAACTTCCCCCTTTCTAGAGTTTCATATGTTTTCAAAATGTTCATGCAAAGCAGACCTCTTACAAATAGCTTTGTTGTGTTCCTTGTACAATCATGAGCCAGTTAATGAAAGAAACAATAAAATCTAATGAATAGAAGAGCCACAGTGCCACTTGCAAAATGGAAGGGTAGGCAAAATGTACATTTTGAAAAAAATATAAAAAACGAATTGGAGTTAAATTTTCAGTTTAAGGGGGGACACCCCTCTTAGAACCATTTTTTCCTGATCTTGAGGAGAAAATTTTGATCCCTAAATAGTTTAGAATCACAAAAGACTGCAATAAAGCATAATTGAGCATTCTAGGATGATTTGGAAGAAAGTTGTGGCTTGCCGAACTTGCCAAAGAAAAAGCTCATTTTGTTGACTGGGCCAAATGATTTATTTTGGTAAGTATGGCAAATAATGGTTAAAAACAGTTATTACAGAACTTATGATTTTAGATTTCTAGCAAAAAAAGAATTATAGCAATAGCTGCTGTAGAAGCTGAGATAACGCTCCTTTCCAGAATTCAATTTTGAAAAATCAGCGAAAAATGTTTTTGTTTGATATATTTTTGAATTACCAAGCCTAATAGCAACTCTATAAAATGAGTTCTAGTGTGAATGCATTGTTTTCCATCGAGATAATTGCCCTTGAACTCAGAAGGGAATTTATTTCAAGTTTTGCGATTCCGTATGCCTTACGTGTAGCCATTTCGCGATAACTTCTGCAGCTGCGCCACTAAATTTTCCGAGTGTTCAATCTGTTGCGCCCATGAAAACTGCTTAGGTATCACTTTTTCATCTGTATCATCATGATTACGATGCTCTTACATGGCAGGAATCTCCTCGAGGGAATTGTTAGCTCTCCTATCTTTGGTGCCAAGCGCCACCTGCTACGCCTTTATCGGCTCATTGTGGAGCGTCGACGCTTCGTCGCTGGCAGCCCCACCCCTTATGTAATACCCTCTAATGAGGGTCTTTAAGGCATTAAAGTGAAGTGAACATTGTGGATAACATGATGCCGCGTCATCGGCGTGCTTCTTATCTCTACTTTTCTTCGCTTTTTAGGCCAGTATGATGCTCGAACCTAAATTTTCCGCGTTTTACGCTGTGGTCGGGACGACGTAATGTCGCTAAGCCAGCTAGACCTAACCATGCGATCTTTTCAAAATGGTGCCAGGCCGCAAGCAGGTGATGCTGGCAGCCAACCAAAAGTAGCCATTTGGGTCACATGCTTGCGGAACCGAATAGTAGCGCATGTTTCGCGCAAATTTGTCCCTTTGTTTTTCTTTCCAGAGGTTAGCTCATGGCCGCCAATCTGGATATGGGAATAGCCTGAATCACGATCATTTGAACGAGACTAAAATGATGCAGATGGAGCGCATATTTGTCGATCCGCGGCCGATCAAAACTTGGCGCGATTTGATGTCAATTTAAAGTGCCAAACGTTTGGAACGCTGTAGCATGCAAATTGGGTGGTATTTTTTAACCAAAATTTGTATATAGTTGCGGAAACGTCTCAGGACCGCAAAAATGAAGAAATAAAAATCAGATTTTTGGACTGATTTTCGGCCGCAAAGACCCGTAAATCTACTGTAAATCTGATGCATTGCTGATGCAGCTGGCACCATTGATAAGAGCTTCTTTTAATGCACTTTTTCATGTTGGTCGCCAGCAGTCTTGACGTTATGGTTGACACTGATGTGTTGAGTCACTTCAGGGTACTGCTACGTTCCTTGCTCCTTAGTTTCCTTCGTTTGCTTTGCTCCATCTTCAACATCCCTTTCCTTTGACTCTGGTTCCATAGTTATACAAATTGTGAGACAAATTACTATGCCTGTATATTTGCATTCTACCTCTTTAAGGGGGGATGTGGGTCTTAAAATAATTTTCTTTATTATTTGTCCAATCTGAGTGAAACTTTTTATTTATTTATTTTTTACAAGTACTTACAGCGCCCATTGGGCATTATTGTAGGGGGGTTAGTTGCAAACATAAAGCAAACAGAAAAACTGAAGCGAAAGCATACAATCAGTTCATACAATCAAGCATACAATCAGTTCATAAAAAAAAACAAAAACACGTTTTAGCAAAAAAAATTGAAGCACATTCAATGCCAAGTGTAAAAGACACACCCAGCAAAAATTTGTGACTGAGTTTCACAATTAAGTACACTGCCTGTAATGTAACACAGATTCATATAATGCTCTCGATGGCTAGTGAAAAATTGGACACAGATACGACCTCATCCGGGAGTAAATTTCAATCTGAAATTGAGCGCGGAAAGAATGAAAACTTAAACGCATTTATGCGACTTTGATATGGCCTGACATTTTTGGAATTGTCTCATCTCTTAAACTAATAATGAGGTTGTTTTAAATATGTGTTCCTATCAATTCCTGTGTTACTATTGTTAATGTTGTCCAAAAGTTAACCGGAAGCTTTTCCTGCATACGGAGAGCAGTTTCCAACCTAGACTTTCCCTGATTTGAGAACCTCTAATTCTGTAGTCATAGATAGCCGTGACGAATCTTGCAGCCCTTTTTTGAACACGCTCTAACTTATCTTCAAAGGTTTTTGTGAAGGGGTCCCAAGCCACACACGCGTATTCTAACACCGGTAGGATATTAGAGAGGTACAATGTTTCCTTCAGTGCTTTTGGTGCACACTTGAAACAAGATGTAAAAGGCAACATGCTTTAGCGCATGTAGTGAATATGATTTGTCCAGTCCAATGACGCCCAGATATTTGACTTCGTCAAGCATTATTTATGAAGTATGAGCTAGAGAACTTTTGCTTTTTGTTCGGGAACTGCACATGATAGCATTTTGCAACATTCAGGTCCATTTTATATTTAACACACCAGGAACAGATTTTTTCGAGATCAGACTGCAACACACTCATATCTTCTGCACATGGCACAGTATTATACACGACACAGTCATCAGCGTATAATCTAACATTCGAAACAAGGCTTTCAGTTAAATCATTCATATACACAAGAAACAGGAGCGCCCCAGGACGGATCCTTGTGGCACGCCTGAAAAAACTTCAACCATTTGCGACGTCACACCATTTGAGGCACTTTTTGCTGCCTTTCGTACATGTAATCTTTCACCAGCTGTAAAGTGAATCAGGAAGACCAATATATGAAAGTTTGTGTAGAAGTAAGTTATGCGGGACTACGTCAAACGCCTTCCTGAAATCAATAAAAATAGCATCTATCTGTGTACCATTGTTAAAACCATATGCAACATTATGAATGAATTCTACAAGTTGTGTGCTACAGGATAATCTCGAGCGAAACCCATGCTGGGTCGGGATGAAAAAATCATGGTCATCAAGGTGCTTAATAAGCCCCGAATACACATGTTCCAACGTTTTACAACAAACAGATGTCAAAGATGTCAGAGGTCTATAATTGATTACCAAATCACGAGAGCCACCCTTGAAAATAGGAGTTACATTTGCCATTTTCCATTCACTAGGTAGTTGTTAAGAATATAATGACTTGCTAAATAAATCAACCAAAAAAGGTGCAATACTTCGGGCGCAGCGCTTCAAGACATGATTTGACATGCCATCTGGACCGTGAGCAGAATGCGGGTTTAGATTGTTCAAGAGCGCCCTAACTCTAGCTTCATTCACAACAATGTCCTCCATTTGAGGTAATTGCTCATGTATTTCAGGTAGTGGTGTGTGACGGTATGCTGTGAAAACAGAATGAAAATATTCATTGAAGTAATCAGCCTTTTCAGTATCATCTGTTAATAATTTCCTTTCGTGCCTGAGAGCAGGAACACCAACATTGTCTTTTTTTTGTTACTTTTGACGTATCGCCATAATTCTTTTGGGTTAGATCTTATTTTATCCGCTAGGGGGATGATAAATAAGTATGTTCTTTTTGTAGTTCTTAATTACTGCTTCAAGTTTTTAGTTCTTAGCCTATCATACAAGTTCTGGTTAGGAGTTTTTTAGAAAGCCTTGTATACCCCTGCTTTCTTTCTAAATGATAAACGCGACTCCTTGTTAATCCACTGTTTGTCCATTCTGTGCGTACATGATACGACCCTAGAGGGAATACCGTATACACGCGTGTAATGGCCGCACCCCGAACTTTAGAAAGAAAATTGGGAAAAAAAACTTTTAAAAAATTTCCCGAGTAAAAGCCGCACCATGAGTTTCAGGAAGTTGGGCAGTGCCGTCTACTGTGCGGTACAAGAAATACAGAACGTTTTGTGGTTACTGCCACCAGGTGGGGCCCAAAAATCAAGTGAAAGCCAAAATGAAGCGTAAGGTTAGAAGTAGAATAGCCAATAAGAATTAAGAACAAAATATTTGAGGGAAAAAAAAGTCGAGCATGGGGGCAGCGGCCACCACCTCCGTTACAAAGGGGGCGCTCCTAGCCGCAGCGATGCCCGCCCGGTACAAAGGGTGAGGCCAGCAAATCCAATCCAGTCCAAGTCTGCTCGCTCCTCTGTTTTACAGCCATTTCCTCGATTGCCCAAAGCGTATCACGTGCAATCTCGCAATTGGAACGCGTCGCTGCCCTGATTTGTTCTGCGCTCGTGAGCTGAAGATTTTTTTTTTCCTCAATTGGAAAATATGTTAGTTATACCGCTCACTTTAAGCTGAAAGTGATTCACTACGCGAAAGAAGAAGGAAAAAGAGCAGCTGGACGAAAGTTCGGCATTGACGAAAAATGTGTACGGCGATGGTGCTCCCAAGAAGATGCCGTCAGGAAAACAAATGTTCAGAGGCGCGCTTTTCGAGGGAAGCAGAGCATGTTTCCGGAAGTTGAAGACTCACTTCTCGAGTACGTGACGGAGACGCGGCGCAATGGCTTTGCTGTTTTGACTGAGATGTTGCGCATGAAAGCGCTAGACATTGCACGTAGCAAGGGGATTGCGGCTACCGTGTTTAAAGCCAGCAATGGGTGGATTTCGCGCTTCACGAAGCGAAAAAACCTGTCCATTCGCCGTCGCACGACGATGTGTCAACGTCTACCCGAGGAGTATGGTGAAAAGCTTATGCAGTTACACAAGTTTGTTATCAACAAGCGCAGAGAACATGATCACCTTCTCTCTCAGATTGGTAACGGCGATCAAACCTCAGTTTGGTTTGACGCACCCCAGAATGTGACAGTCGAGGCAAAGGGGAAGAAGAGCGTGCGTGTGCTTATATCGGGGAGCGAAAGGCAGCGATGCACGGTCATGCTTTGCATCACAGCGGATGGACGAAAACTACCGCCTTACGTAGTTTTTAAGTGGAAACGTCTACCTGCGAAGAAATTCCCTGATGGCATCTTTGTTCGTGCACAGGACAAAGGATGGATGACGGATGAGCTGGTGACAGACCGGTTGAAGTGTGTTTGGAAGAAGCGACCAGGGGTGAATCTTGCGACACATTCTCTACTCGTCCTAGACAGCTTCAGGGGGCACCTGACAGAGAGCGTGCGGCAACAGCTCCGTGCATTTAACACGGACTTGGCCGTCACACCTGGAGGCATGACCGGCATGCTTCAGCCGCTGGACGTCTCCATAAACCGCCCTTTAAGTGTGGATTTCGCCGTGCGTACAGTGAGTGGATGGCAACGGCCCTCCACCAGAAGACTCCAACCGGCCGACTGAAACGGGCATTGCTTGTGGCCGTTTACCACTGGATACTCAAAGCGTGGGCCACGATTTCGTTCGAGACTGTGGAAAAAAGTTTCAAGGTAACAGGGATATCAAACAGGCTGGACGGTACGGAGGATGACCTCATCTGGGACAAGGTCGAGCCTGAAGTCCCGATGAGTTCGGAGGAGGACGACGACGAGGAGTGATGTTTTAGACACGGGACGAGCCTGAAATCCCGACGAGTTTAGCGGAGGAGGACGAGGAGTTTTTTGACAATAATAAAGGTAGGTACCACCGCAAATTATTTTTTTCGCTGTCTTTTTTCTCATGTAATCGCCGCACCCCCTGATTTTCACCCCAATCTTGGAAAAAAAAGTGTGGCCATTACATGCGTGTATACAGTATATTTAGCGACCAAAGAGAGCAGTTTGTCTCTGAACATATCCCATGATGTTTCTACATTGTGCTGACTGCTACATTCCAGAAGTACAGGCAGGAATAATTCCAACTCTTCATTTATGGCCTCGTAATTACCCTGTTCATATATAAAAATCTGTCTAGGGCAATTCTTGACGATTTCTGTTTGCATACTATTGTTGCTCATGTTCACTTATTCCTGGTGCTGCCCTAACTGATTCCACCAAATCTTCACTGTTACTAAACAAGTCTAATGTACTCCCTCCAGCTGAGCCATAATGTGTTAGGAAATTAACAAACTGGACAAGTTCATTGTTCCGTACCACCTCACAGAAGGCAGACTGAGGCCAGAGCTGCTTGTTGCCACAGGACAGCGGTCACGCCATACAATTTCAGGCATGTTAAAGTCACCTCTAAGTAGAATGTTTTTCGATGACAATGCTGACAGTGATTGTGAAAGGCTACGAAATGGCTCTATGCTTGTTGACGACTGTGGCTTGTAAAACGATCCCACCACAAGGCTCCTACCGCTAGAAAGCAATATTCTACACCAAACACATTCTGAAGAGACGTCATCGTAGTGTAACGGCGCACTCAGTATTCTGTTATGCACAAGAATGAACACTCCTCCTCCCTGCCTATTACGATCTTTCCGATAAGCTAAATATTCCGATGGAAACCTGTCACAATCCAATATGCCAGGCTCTAACCAGGATTCAGTCCTGATCACAATACAGTCGAACCCGGTTATATTGAACCCGGATATATCGAATTTTGGTTATATCGAACTCACGGAATATCCCTTTGAAAATCCCATGTAAAAGTACAGTTGAATCCCGCCACAACGAATACCGCCACAACGAAATTTCCGCGACAACGAATAATTTTTTATTCCCCGCGAGTATCCTATAAGAATTAATGGCCTAAATTTCTCTGCACAACGAACCATTTTTGCAGAGCGTTTCCGCTTCAACGAAATTTTCGCGTTCAAAATCGAAACCGAAACTAGTTTTATTGGCGAGAAGTCCAAGTCAAATCCAAAGCCACATTAAGCATGAAATCACGTGATTGCAGTTCCGCCATTTTGGCTTTGTGTCGTGGTCGCGTTGTTCACTCGCTGCCTTTCTCTTCGACAACGACGAGTTTTCATCCGCAGGACACGATGGCAACGCAAGTGAAAAAACGCAAAACTCTTTCCCTTGAGAAAAAAGCTCAAATAATCGCCCAAGCAGAAAGCGGAAGGAAGAAAGCGGCAATTGCTGAAGACTTCGGAATTCCTGCAAGTTCGCTGTCAACGATTCTAGGCAATAAGGACAGCGTGAGAATGGCACTTGCTTCAGGCACATCCTCGAAGCACAAAAAGGTGACGCGGCCCCTCCATGAAGAGTTGGACAAAGCAGTGCATGCGTGGTTTGTGGAAGCACGAGCCAGCAACGTCCCCCTGTCCGGAAGCATCGTCCAGCAGAAAGCCTTGAACTATGCATGCCTACTTGGCATTGATTTTAAAGCCAGCATTGGCTGGCTAAACCGTTTCAAGGCCCGCCATAACATCGTTGGAAAAGTGTTGTGCGGCGAGTCAATGTCAGCAGACGTGGACGGAGCAGCTGCTTGGAAGGCGAGTAACATGGCCGGAATTTTAAGCAACTTCGCGCCTGCAGACATTTACAACGCCGACGAGACCGGGCTATTCTACGAGATGTTGCCGGCTAGGACGCTCGACTTCAAGGGGCAGCGCTGTCACGGCGGCAAACACAGCAAAAAACGCATCACAGTGCTGCTTTGCACAAACATGGATGGCTCGGACAAGCGTCCGCCGTTAGTCATAGGCAAAAGTGCCAAGCCGCGCTGTTTTAAGGGAACTCGTAGCCTACCTGTGCAGTACAAGGCGAACAACAAGTCATGGATGACCCGCGCTATTTTCACCGAGTGGATGATGGCATTCGACCGCGACATGAAGCGGCAGGGCCGTAAAGTTTGCTTGCTTTTGGACAATTGTTCAGCGCATCACTCCGACGAAGTCAAGCTCACTAACACGGAGCTGAGGTTTTTCCCTCCCAATTGCACGTCTGTCTTACAGCCTCTCGATCAGGGCGTGATTCTTAGCCTGAAGCGCGCTTACCGCGGGAGGTTAATTCAGCGGCTGCTTTTTAACACTGAAACCGGCCGAGACACGAAGGTGGACTTGTACGTGGCACTGCAGATTATGTCTGCTGCCTGGAGCACACTGGGGCGCTCAGTAATTGTGAACTGTTTCAGGCACGCCGGATTTGCCGAAGGTCGACCCGTACACTCTGCTGGCCTAACACCAGGCGTTACAGACGACGACGAAGAGGCGTCACCGGCTCCGGGGATCGCGGCCGCCTGGAAAACGCTGGGAGAAATAGGAACCGTGCCGCCTAATCTCGAGCTCGACGAATACATCGGCGCTGACGCTTGTGTTGTTGTTCACGAAGATGTGAGTGATGAGCAGATCATAATAGCTGCCCGGAATGATAAGGACTCTTCCGATGAAGAAGACGACGACGTACAGGAAGCGCCGGCTGCGGCAACCGCCGTACAGGTGATGGACGCTTTTGATGTCATCAGGAATTTCGTTGCTGTCCGAGACGACGATGTTGCAATGGGTTTGCTGACCGAGTGCGAAAATCGCGTGATGGCGTTGCTCGCCGTGAAGCGTAAGCAAACCAAGCTTACAGATTTTTGGCATTAAACGCCTTTGCTGCTGCTTGGGCAATTCTTTCTGCGTTTCACGTCAAATTTTTGCGATAACGAAGTTCCGCGAGAACGAATTTTTTTTCGTGCACCGTGAATTTCGTTATAGCGGGATTCAACTGTATAGGAAAGCCGCGTCATATATCGAACTCAATTTCGCCGGTCGTTCGATTTATCGAACTCCACACCATGCACTGAAAGTGTGCCTTCCCCAAAGACGATCGCATCACCCTTGGTCGTTTGCCGCGTGACGTTTTCAAGCCACACGCGGAAGGAATGAGAGGGGACAGTTCTGGACAGCGCCGCGCCCATTCCCCAAAGGCGCGCGCATCTGCAGTTATCGTTTCTCGCGCGCCAACACATGACGTTTGCAAGCCATGTGTGTGGGTGTGCCTATTCTTTTGCCGAGCTCTCTCCTTCAGTACGCGCTACGCATGCGCCAAGCCAGCTCAGCCCGTTTTCAGACAGACGTCGGACGCTTTCTCCAGCGTGTGTTGCGAACCTTCTGCGCGCGGCGGCGACTGACGTGGCTATGGCGCCTGCGGACGTTAAGAAGCGGCAACTCTTATTTTTTTCTTTTTTTTTTGCGAAAGTCATTCTTTCTTATCGTTGTGCTGTACGTGTGACGTAGCGTAAGAAGCGTAAGATATGGCGGCTGCGGACGTTAAGAAGTGGCAGGCTTTTTTTTTTTTTTTTGGCGGGAGCCGTTTATCTTTGCATGTATGAATCAACGGAAGCACGCCGTCAGCTGCTGCGATCATGACGCCCGCCCCAAGTGCGGCGTGATAAATCGAACCAGGCTTTTGTAATCAAGCCATCACGGGCACTCCATGGTAGAAGAACAAATGGTAGCGTAACTCCCATAGAAGCCTGCGTGTCGGCTCTGAGCGAGGCTTTAGTTTCCCAGCGCCCCCTGCGAACTGTGAGGCACAACAAACACGTGACGTTGCTTGTGACGTCACAGGGACGTACTTTTGGCGGGGAATTCGATCGTCTTTTTACTTGTAAACGAAAAACAAGGCCAACGACGACGGAGGCAGAACGATGCTCAGATAAGGCAGAAAAATGGACACCGTAACTGTTCAGCCAACTTGACATGGATTTCTACAGTCAAGTTTTACGTTAACTGATTGTATTGTATTGTATTGTATTGGGGTTTTATGGCGCATAAGCAACTGAGGCTATCATGCGCCAAGAGCAAGGTTAATCGTTAACTGAAATGTTACGGCATCTTTAACCACCTTATCATAGCATCGTTCTGCCTCCGTCGTCGTTAGCCTAGTCTTTCGTCGCGCGTCATGTAAACGCATTCTGGGGCTTCGGCAAGCACATGGATAGAATCACGTGGCTTGAGGCATTTCACTAAGGGCATAAATGAGTGAAGCTGTGCTGCATAGAAAGCCAGGCTTTATTAATTCACGATTACTTACATGGACGATTCACGACAATGAAATCTTTAAGTGTAGGAAAGCGACCACCGCTCATTCGTCACGGTCTTCATGAAATCCTCGTGATAACAAAATGACCTCAGCGTAGGTCTCCTAACGAGACGCGGTGAGATTATAAAAGGGTAAAAAATCTTGCTAACAAACAAAGTACATATCAGTGTCAAAGAAAAACAAAAACAAACGAACGGAATAACTAACGCTAGCGCTAGAACGCCAACCTGTAAGAGCTTAGGTAAGCAATTCAAATTGGGATTACTAGTATTTAGAAGTTAATGCGGCTGAGAAGTCAAAATATCTACGATATAGCTTTTCTCCAATAAATCTCGCCCTGTTCATGATTCCATTATTTTACTCGCGCTTCATTTGCCACTGAGAGGAGTCAATGTGAGGTTACAAATTTACCACTTAAGCATTTAACATGTTCATGAGAAAGATCCCATTGACAATAGGAACATCACTGTAATAACAGCTAAAGCACGTTCAGCGAACGTTGGTGCGGTAATACGACGCAGTAAGCAAAACACGCAGCAAAGGGAGCGGAACGGAAGGCTTTGAGCAATGCGACACGCATCTTGGGGGCAATAAAATCTCACCTTCACCGTTCAATTAAAACATGCAGCGATACGCCGCTCATGCAGACGTGTATCCGTAAAACAATTAAGCCACCACTTTTGCGACATGCCTGGGAGGCCGAGCCGAACCGCCGAGCTGTGACGCAGCATTGTCCCATCGTCCGGAAATGCGCACATGCAGCGGCAATCAGTTTCTCATCGAGCACACACAGTCTTCGCCTTGCTGTAAAGCTCTACCACAACCAGCATAATAAAATACTGACTGTTTGTTACAGATAACCCACTCTGTACGCAGCGCGCAACGATGAACGTTGAACCGGGGCCGATGACGCACCCATCCCGCGGATGAAAAAAGCCGCCATGTCTGAGCTTTGGGCAACTACGCAGCGGATAATAAGTGGCCGAGAGAGGCCGTTAGAAACAAGTTAAAATATTATTAAAAATGTGACACGTTTTTTCTTACGCAAGAAACAAAAACTGCATTCATTCCTGAGTGAGAATATTATGTTTACTTTCTAGTTCTTTGGAGTTCTGGCAGATCTTATTTTCTGTGCGCTAGTAATTTGCCTCACAGTTCGCAGGAGCCCTCATCATCGAGTTGATGCCGCTGGCAGTAGGCAGCTGCACGCGTTTTCTTCCAAGTTGCGCGACCAGTTGTACATTGACCTTGGGCACTCTGCCAAGTTCGCTCCCCGCCACCGGAGCAGCTATAAAAAGATAAACGCGCCCTGACGTTATCGCTGCCCAACATCTTGGCACGCTGCCAAGAAATGAGCTGTGGATGCGACGACCGAAATGGAGTGACACGCGCCATCGACATGCAAGCGAAAACGCTCGCGATTTTCTGCCGCAGCGACACAGAAACCTTGTATTGAACTGTCGCGGTGGCGGTGGCTGTGGCTCGAGCGGCGAGAGGGACGTTCCAACAAGTGAAAATTTTCGCTCTGTCGCTGCCGCTCATCGCTGAAATCGCTCAATCGCTTGCATGTGAGCGAGCTGGCCTTAATGCATTTTTTTTTTTTTTTCAAATTCTCGGGTGCAAAAGTGGAGAGTGGGTTCATTATGCGAGTGGGTTGATTACGCGGCAAATACGGTATCGTTTTTTCGCATCGTAAGTGCTGTCACAAGCCAATTTCTGTATATCGAATTGTCGATATATCGAACATTTTCGCGATCACCTTCGAGTTCGATATATCCGGGTTCGACTGTATCAGGTTGTGAAATGCGCAGAAGGCTCGCAAATTCATCTACCTTATTCTTCAGGCTCCCATAGTTGATAACAACGATGAATAGGCGTTCTGATAAGTGTTTTCTAAGCCGCGGCGGCCCATGTTTTGTTTACTATTGCGTATTCTCCCTTACGGAATCGGTTGCACCATTGTAAATATGCGTCTTGCCGTCAAGTCATCTTGTACTTCAGTTTAAATTTAGCTGCGGAGTTTTGTTCTCGCGCAAAAGCGATAAGTTTACTTCTACAATGTTGAACCTGCTGAGAGTAGTCCTCACTTATCGACATACCAGTGCCCTTTAGTTTTTAAGCAGCAGAAAGAAGACGCTGTGTGTCCTTGAACAGCGCAAACTTCACTATAATAGGCCTTGGCTTATCGTTTTTATACTTCCCCATCCTGTGAGCTTTCTCGACTGTTGATGATTCAATAGTGACGCCTAATTTGTCCCAGCAGGCAGATATAATCTTCCCCTCTGATTCATCCCATGTTTCCTTATTATTGTCATCTTTTATTCCAAAGAACTACAAATTGTTCCTATGGGAACGATTTTCCAAATCGTCCTGATAGATTAGTACATTCTGCATAGCTTTTGAAAGCTGGTTGTGTTGAGCCTGCACTTCTACTCTATCCTCATGGGCAGATACAGCGCATTGATCCTCTGCTAATTTGTCTGTTTTTAAAATTAAATTCTCGAATTTCTTATCTCTTTGTTTCTGTTGCATTTCCAGAGCCTCTAACTGTTTTACTATTTTCTTTTGTCCTGCCAATAACTTTGGCAGAAAATGTATTGCTTCCATGAGTTCACGTTCATGTACATCTGACAGAGGACCAGGGTTCTCTTCTACATCCCCGGCTAGCAACAGTCTTATTCTGAACCAAAAATCCATTGCACTAGCACATAGACAGACACTGGCACAGACAAGCATACACTGCCGTAAAGACCAGGTGGGATCCGGTACTGAGTTCTCACGCGAACGAGTTGGCTTATAATGGTAAAATAAACCAACCTGAAGAAAGAGCAGGTATGAGCCTTTCGTCTGCATCTCGGCACCGGAACCCAAAGGCCTTGTCTGTAGCAGCAAGTAGTCCTTCATTCCACCGCGAGCGCCCTCGATGGCCGACAGTGGCAACTGCTATCACGCCGGGCACTGAAAATGCATTAAGATATGCATATAACAACCGGTCACTGATTACAGCCGGACACTGTCCTTCGAGGGAGTCGGCGTCTTCGAAAGTTGTGCACGTGCGTGTCACGGCACGTTGCTGTTTCTGACGCTCCATGAATTCATGCAGATGAGGCCTCGCAGTCGCTGCAATGTTTCCATCTGGGCATGCGTTGTAGACCTCCCCGCATTCTCCAAGCTGACTTGAAACAAAGCCAGTGCCGAACGATCCTAAGGCAAACTGAAACAACTGAAAAAAGAGCAGATGTGAGCCTTTTGTCCACATCTTGGCACCGGAACCTCTTGTCGGCACTGGAACCCCTTCAGTCTGGGGCAGTTTTTCATGCTGATTTCAAGTCTCTACTTGGATTTTTGATAGCTACATTGGTTCAGGGACTGCTATAGATTTAAAAAATAATCCAAGGGTACTTCTTACTGGGCTTTTTGGCAATTTCGCCTTGCCAAACGCAAAAAATAATTGCATAGACTCAATGCTAAAGACATGCTCTTGAGGGTGGTTCTATTTTTATTGATTTGAAAGCAACTTATAGGTGAGAAAAAGGACCAACTCTTACTACATACATTTTTCTCTAATTAGCTTTCATTACCTTGCTAATTTGCAATTAGCACAATTGCACCAGAGCAATATGTATAGCATCACTCCCTAGATATCTTTAGTGCGATTGCAATGATACCTAATTTGTCAGTGTCACTTAAAAACAACATAGAAAAAAGCCCCCCTAGGCTGAGTGCAGTGCCCAAAAACACTGAAATGAGAAAAATGCATTTGAAGCTTCAAACAACTGTAGCCTTTTCTGGAATGCAGCTATAGCAATGTAATTGGCATCAGTGTGTAGCTCTGCTCTTCAAGAGAAAGTCTGTACAAAATATGTGACAGTACCATCTCCCCAAAATTGCAAAAGCTTGACATAAAGCCATGTACTTCTAGGATGAGCGTAAGAAACTACATTTATTTCTTCACATGCCTTTTCCAGTGCCCTACCCGGTAAAGAAATAGTTAAAATTGTGATATAACATAGTATCACCATGTTAATAAAATTTCCCAAAAAGGCCTAAACACATTGGCATATATTTCTCAAATTGACCTAATAAACTGGTCACTGTTCCATAGTGAAACTTTGCTGTTCAGATGCAGAGCCATGTGCAGAGCCCTTTGCTGGAGCAGAAGCTTCTATTTGCACTCCATTGCATACTGCAGTGCGAAATTTATTATTTGCCGCTCTTATTACGCACCACGGGGGAAAAAAAAGTTACGGCCAATTTGCATAGTTAATCAAATGCGAATTAGGTGTGTAGCTCTGCTTATTCCTCCTATACCTTTCCATCACTTGCAGTCGCACAGCCCATTGTCCTGGAGTTTCTACCGCCCGTTTGTTCCTATTCGCTTCGGCATTCATTTCATGATGACACTCAGTTTCTTGAGCACGCTCGGCATGTTTCCTGATTCTTTGTGCTAGATTCTTGCACCGTTTACCTGCAATATCAAGATCAGTAGACTCACGATCCCACTGCCTTCATAACTGTTGTACTTCAGTACGTCGAGCAAGGTGAACCTGCGCCGCAGTGGCAGACGGCCCGGCTTTATGCTCGTTCTTAAGCGGTGCATGCATGCAGCATTCCCCGGATGCTCTCGTTTTTTATATACAGTCGTGCCCCGTTAATATGACCCCCGTTAATATGGACGACTCGAATTATGGACAGTTTTTCTGGGGACGAAACCTTTTCAATGTATTTATGCCTCGTTAATATGGAAACTCGCTGTCCGGACAATGGACAGGGGAAGAATGCACGCGCCTCACTTGGGCCCATGTATTTTTGTCTCGTTAATATGGACAGTGCTTGAAAAAAAAAGGAGAGGAGTCCGAACGCAAGTTAAAGAACGGCGCGCCACCCGCGAACCTACGTGACAGCCCATACGGCGGGATGCCTGAACGAGTCCTGTGGGGTTGGAAAGAACCAAAGCGGGCGTGCCGCCGTTCTAAGGGAGGGGGGGGGGGGGGGGGGCGCAAGAGTGGAGAGGAATGTACACAGCAAACCGAGGGTCAGCGTAAGATAGACCCCGAAAGGGGGGAACCAGGAGATTTCTGGGTGCAGCAGAAGTGCCGCCGCAGTCGGGAAAACAGCAACATGTGGTTGCAATTCTGCTGAACGTGAACAGAGAGTCCGGTGAAAGCATAAGAAAGAAATGACAGGAAGAGAGACAAGTGCCTACAGTAGCAGTGGGAACAGAAGTTTTCTTTCCCAAAGCGCAATGTGTGTTCCATGAAGCCATTAACGCTTTTCGGTGAGAGTTAAGACACACTCACAAAGTAGAGCGACAAAAGAAAGGCAACGTACAAACACGCAACCGGGACCGGGCGTCCCGTCCTGGACGCACTTCCCTCTCATGCTCCTGGTTTTCATCCCTGTTGCGCTGCCGAACTGCCAAATTTTGCACACTAGGCGGTCCGCATGTCGGCATCGCTTTGAGTCAACGATGCGGCCTTGACAAGGTCTGAGCTCTTCGTAGTCGGCTAGCCGTCGTTCTAAACTGTACTTCAGATTGCAGTGTTTGTTTTATGGGAACACATAAAAACGGCGCCAAGACGATGGGATGTTCGATAGCCCTCTGCATAACAGCTTGCCAACTTGACTCCCTTGCTTCCTTACAGAAACAGTACAAGGCAAAAAAAGAAAGAATCAGAAGAACGGAAAAGCAGAAAGGTTAACTAGGCAAAAAAGTGCACAGCATCAGGAGCTTGTAACCCTCAACTTGAGTCTGGCTTTTGGCATGGCGGAAGTTAAACGCAAAAGAACAGAGCTGAACGTAGGCACGAAGAAATCTGTGAATACAAGCGGCAAAAGCTATCTCAGTCAATCCAAGCTGCGAGGGACTAGTATCGACAGCTCAGCTGTTTCCTCGCCTCAGGAGAATCTCAAGCAGCTACTTAGCGGCTACTTTGCTCAGTGAAGAGGCCATTTTGGAAGTGGCGGTAAGTAGAGAATCAGACGCTGATTCATCGGCGAGCGAGAAGTTCGTGCTCAAAAGTTCGACCTACACAAAGCCCAACATCACGGGTGTCATGGTAAGCGAGTCGCTTCAGACTGCACTACAATTTTTCGAAGACAACGATGGCAAGGATAATGCACTGAAAATTGCCGGTGTTCTGTGAAATTTTGAGTCCAGTGCACACTGTTATTACAAAAGCAGTCGTTAAATACAATTCGTTTTTTTTCAATAAAATTCTTTTTGTTTTTATTCATGACTCGTTATTATGGATGACTCGCTTTATGGACAGGTTTGGTCGGAAACCAAAGTGTCCATATTAGCGAGGCACGACTGTATATATATATATATATATATATATATATATATATATATATATATATATATGCTCTTTACTGACGTACGTCTAGAAGGTCACTGGCGACTGCGAGAGCGTTTGATACGATCGCAAGGGCAGGAAGGAAACATGCACAGTGGCCGCCGCGATGGCGAACTAAACAAAAAAGAAAATGGCTCATAATGACCAAAATGGGAAGCGCGAGACGCGGGGCTCACCTCGTGAGTGTGCGCGCCAGCCAATCAGCGGCTGAGAACGGCTTTCGGAAAACCTGCGATGGCAGTCGGCCTGCTTGAGCGACGCCATTTTGACATGCCTCAAAAGGCTCACAAAGAAACAAGCTTCAAAACAAGCCCAATATGGCGGCGATCGGCGGGCTGCCTCGCCCGCGGTGCGCGATGAAATTTTGAACAAATTTTGCTCCTTCTGGGCCATTTAGCGGCTCCCATGGTGCTTTAAAAGTCAGTTTTATTGTATTTCTCGGTCAAATTCAGCGTTGATATTTTTAGGACACGTGCTTGAAGGTGCAAACATTCCGAAATGCATTTTTCTCAAATTTGTGTCTTTTTGTCCATTTTTCACTATTCTAAGACCCGTGGCCCCCCTTAACCTTAAATCATATCGTCACCCACCACTGCCCTTTTTCTTCTTTTTCTCCTTGCATTGTGCAGAGTAGCATGCCAGATTGTCAACTCTCCGGCTGACCTCTGTCATGGGCTTTTCCATTCAGTAAGCACATTTGTCTGTCATCGGATCTTTTTTTCACGTTTTCCTCAGTCCATGCTCAATTCCTGAGAGATTTTATATCTGTTATGGTCGAAGATTGTTCTTTGCTTTCTTGCCTGTTTCTTGTAGTTCCCATTCATTGTTTTGGTATGCAGCAGCTGTGCTTTCATCAGCGAAGTCATTCTTGTGCAATAACCTATTGGCATGGGGAGGTCACTGGATAGGGCAACCACTGTGGCCACATTTATTAAATCAAAGCTGGAAGAGGGGCAGCATCCGACCTAAGGGCAAATTCAAGAGTATTCTGCAGCGCTTGTGTCGGCGCTGCCTCTTTCGCTCTTCGACACGCGGCCCGTGCTGGCACGCGCATCGTTACAGGGCTTCCCCCAGTCGGTCAGGCAATAAAAGAAGCAAGAAAAGGAGGGTAAAGAACATGATCAAAACAAATAATAGGTAGGAAAAAGGAAAGTAAGTTCAGTTCAGGTTCGAGATCTGTAAAGGGCCATTTGGTGGGTAAATAATCTCAGGTGGTCGAGGCTGGCTGCTGTGCAGTGGACAAGTGGTGCCATAAGGGGACCGCGCAGAGGGATGTGACCAGCATAAAGATTCACCCAAGGATGATAAACGCTGTTCGTGGGCATATCGAAGGGCAAGCTTGAGGGCCTGGCTCTGACCATTGAATTAGCTGGGGAATGCTGCAGTGATGAATGCACCTTCATTGGGATTTGCGGGCAACATTTGGTGTGCAACATATAATCTTGCGCGGCCGATGGCATTGCGTATGGAAGGTGTAACCAGAGATGCAGAGGTGATGCTTCAGACACTGGCAGCTAAGGAATGGGGCTCTCTTTATGGGAGAGCTCGAGAGGTAGCGGTACCACTACAGGCAAACGAACTGCCTTGCAGGGTTCCAGAGGCCATTGGTCTATCAAGCTTAACAATGGCCTGGCCAGTGGTGCTGTTCAGGCGAGGCAGATTTGTGCAGTTGAGTAGAGTTGTGTGAGGCACGTCCATCACTGCGTTTGCCAGCATGGCAAACTTCAGTAGGCCAGGCACCTCACCCAGCTTGACAGGGCTTGGCAGTGGACTTAAAGCCACTGAAAAGTCCTGCAGGCATGTTTGGACCACGAGGATGTGCTGCCGCGGTGACATTGCGGCAGCGCCCAATGCGTTTCTTGCAAGAGTATCGGAGACGCTTGGCAGAAGTGGTAGGGCACCAACTATTGATGGCTACAGCGTGCTGTGCCCCCAGGATGCAGCCGGAGGTGAGTGCAATGCTGTCGCAGAGGGGGGTGAAAGCAGGTACTTAGAGTGGCAGCAGGGTAGGATGAAGTATGCCAGGATGGCAATGCACAGTTCATCATATGGGCGGCGTCCTGAGGCAGGGCAAGTGAGTCAACACAGGAGGTGGGGTGAGATAAGGTTGCTGAGGACGGCATGGTTGAATCGTAATGCCATTCAAGGACATCACAGCCTTCAGTTGAGCGAATCACATGTTGACGTTTGCTGTCCAGAACACTGGATGCTGGCTCTTGCCAGCCTGCCATCCTGAGATGCTGCTGCGTTAGAAGGTATGGATTTCTAGGTCGCAAACTGTGGAGGTCGATGGACGACCGGGCCACGTATGTGTTATAGCGTGGTGTCGTATTGTGAGTAGCACACTCGCTATGTACTGTAGACTCCTGTTAAAACGAAGTCACTTAAGATGAACCCTCGGTTAAGATGAACAGTGGAGGTCGTTTGTTTGGTTCCCCATAGAGTCAATGCAAAAAAATCCACTTAAGGTGAACACTTTGCAATCGCTAATCGGTTAAGATGAATTTTCACGGCCGGCCGCACCCCACCCGCACAGCTTACTCGACTGTCCGAGCAGCGCTTCAGCGGAAAGAAAAAAAAAAAGCTTTTCAGTGCCACGACCATCCGTGCTGCCGACGCACGCAGACCCAAGCACGTCGGCGTCGAAAATGCGATTCTACGAAGGCGGAAGAGTGCCGTTGCTCGTCCTCTCCCACCGTTCCCCCGCTCACTCCTTTTGTCCCCGCAGTAGGAGTAGGTTCGCGTTTCGCGTCGCGCCGGCTGCGCAGAGAGGAAGAAAGAGAGAGAAAAATAAAGCATGCGCGGCTCAGCCAGCAAAACTAGCGAAACGCGAGAAAAAAAAGGTACAGCCAATGACGTTTCCCAGTGGTGATCACCTGATAGTGTCGTCATGCCAGTGCTACCAAGCTTCGCGCCTTTGCTGACCGCCAACGACGCCTACTACGCAATGCACAGATCCATTGTTTGTGGTGGGTGTGCGCGTCGTGTCCCGCAATTTTCTACCAGGCTGTACGCTGCCACCTCGTGGTGTGTGCTGTTTGTTTTCGTGCGCGCCATGTTCGCCGTGTTGCTACTATGGCTAGTCGTCCAACAACTCAAAAAAAGCCGCTTGAGCTTCGTGAGAAGGCCGAAGTTTTGACCGAAGTTCGCGCCGGCCGGCTTTCAAAGACTGAAATAGCGTGCAAGTTCGGCATCGCGAAAAGTACCGTGAGCGGTATTGTGAAGGACGAAGTGCGGATTACCAGTGCTTTGGAAGATGGTGAGTTTGCGCCGAAGCGGAAGAGGATGCGCACAGCTAAGCACAAAGACCTTGAAGACGTTCTGCTTGCCTGGGTGGAGAGAGCACACAGTGCGAATTTGCCAGTGAATAGAGTGCTACTGAAAGCTAAGGCGGAAAAAATTGCCCTGCGACTGAATGTCGAGTTTGCGTGCAGCGATGGGTGGCTCGACCGTTTTCGGAAAAGGTATGGACTGGCCTTTCGTTGTGTTGTCGGCGAGGCCGCTGCAGTGGATGAAGCGGTCTGCAGCGATTGGAGGCAGAACAAGATGACTGAACTCATGGACGAATATGACCCTCAAGACATATACAATGTGGACGAAACTGCGCTTTTCTACCAGCTACTCCCGAATAAAACGCTTGCATTTGCTGGTGACGACTGTGTTGCGGCCAAACGGAGCAAGCTTTGAGTAACGGTCCTCGTGGGCGCAAATATGACTGGGACTGACAAACTAAAGTTGCTGGTGATTGGCAAATCTAAAGCACCACGCTGCTTTAAAAACATAAAAACGCTGCCGGTCACATACATGACGAATTCAAAAGCGTGGAAGACGCAGGCACTTTTCGAGCAGTGGCTTCAAGAGATGGATCGCCACTTCCAGAGACAGAAGAGAAGAGTTCTCATTGTTGTTGACAACTGTCCCAGACACGGCCACGTTGCCGGACTTCATGCCATCCGACTGGAGTTTCTACCAGCGAATACAACGGCGAAGCTGCAGCCTATGGACCAGGGAGTAATAAGTAGCTTGAAGAAGCACTATCGTCGCTCTCTGCTGCAAAAGATGCTGATTTGCATGGAGAGCAGTAAGGAGTACACAGTTAACCTGTTAAGTGCTGTCCACTTACTGACGAGCACCTGGGAGCAGGTTACTCGAGCCGCTATTGCCAACGCCTTCCGCCATGCAGGATTTGTGGCGCTTAGTGATTACTCAGTGCAGAATGACAGGGATACTATGAATGAGGACCACACTGTGAACTTGGAGGATAGATGCATTGTTTCTGCGTTGAGCAGTAAGGGTGTGTTCATTGACATCAGTGCGTATGTCAGCATTGACGAAAGTATGGAAACGTGTAGGGCTGACACACTGGACACTCTGATTGAAGAAGTGCTTGACCTACCATCGGAAACTGCTGCTGAAGATGACAGCTTGAATGTTATGCCTGTATCTGCACTAGTTACCTGTGATGCAGCTGATGCCTGCCTAGACACTTTAGTGCAGTTTTTTTAACAGTGTGAGGGCACTGAAAGGTATCTTCTAAAGCTAAGCGAGATGTCTGCTTTTATAGCAGGCCGTCGATTTTTATGACACACAAAAAAAATAACACACTGGGTAACAGTCAACAATGCCTGATGCCTTACTACTGCAAAGTGTAGTAGACAATCATTAGTCCAATAAATATTGTATTGCAGTTTATTTTCCTGAAAAGCCATTTTATTCATTTGTTCTCATATACGAGGTATTTGGACACACTCTGCATGCTCAAACATCATTTTTGGAAGCACTCCTGATTAGACGAACTTCTTATAAGACGAACAATTTTCATGGTCCCTTGGAGTTCGTCTTAAAGGGAGTCTACTGTATTTTGGCTGATTGCATTCGTCATGTCTGCGCATGCGCCGGCAGCTCACGTATTATAAGACGGCGCGCATTTTCCATTTACAGTAGTTTTTGGTTTGAAGCTGCGAGCTTACATCTTGGAATAAAGCCTCCTGTTCCTGTTGGCTTGGCGTCTGGATACAACAATTGGCGACAAGGATGGGATGATTGGCCAGGCTGCTAGATGACCAACACCATCGGAAATCTACCGGAGTTTCAGCAGGACAGCGGCGACTTCAAAGTTATTCGCTGCTGCCAACGACGTCACAGATGACAAGAAACTGCAAGTTTTCTTAACCGCTATATGCGAGAAGGCCTATGTCACGCTCTGGAGCTTACTGCTGCCACAGATGCCAGCGAATTCTTTATTTAAGGAAGTAGTAAGTGCGCTTAATAAGCACTACGCTCCCGAACGCTTTCAGTTCAACCAGCGCAGGCAGGAAACCCATGAGAACATCGCGGACTTTATAGTCAAGTTGAGGAGGCTAGCGGCAGCCTGCGAATTCGGCACATTTTTGAGCGAGGCTCTGCGGGACAGGCTCGTTGCAGGATTGCGTTCCGAAGCTATACGGTGCCGACTGCTGGCCCTTCCTGACAATGAAATAACACGGGACCGAGCGTGTAATGTGGCCATAGCCATGGAAGCCGTGAGCCAGGACACTAAGGACATGCTGAAATCGTCGAGCAACCAAGCAGCAGCGTCGGACAACACCGAATTCTACTGGAAGCAGGAAACAGTGAAACAAGAGAACTTGCATACCGGAAAAATGGCTGTCAAGCAAGGAGCCACAGCAAGTGTTCGTAGGAATGCGTGCGTCGCAAGGGATCAACGCAACCTGTTGCCGATGCGGAGACGAACACTCACCTGTGAGTTGCCCTTTTGTAAATAGACGCTGCTTCCAATGTTAAACAAGAGGTCATGTTGCAAAAGTGTACAGATTTAAAGTAGTGCACTCTGTAGAGGGGCTCTGTGTCACACTAAAGCCCGTTTCACATGATGCGATTCTTGCCGCAGCAGAGTGTGATTTTAGCCGCAATGCGACAGAAATGCTCGCTGCTCTGGTTGCAGAGCCACTGTGGCGGGCTTCCAACGAGTTCCGTCAGCCAATAGGATTTCGACGTATACATCACAGGAAACGACGGAGCGGAAGCCATCGAAGCTGACGAAAGTTTCAAAAATAGTTTTTTGCGCAAATGTAGGTTGCATATGAATTAAAAGATATCGTACAATAAAATAAAGACAATACATTGTTTGACATTGATTTCCTGAAAATAATTTCTTCGGAATCATCGGCTGCTCACGCCACACCGACATAAATCGCAGGGCGCTGTCAAGCATGTGAAACGGGCTGCTGCGATTGCCTTCGCAACTACAGTGTGACTGGGCCGAATTTTGCCGTGCGCGTCACCATGTGAAACGGGCTTAAGGCTGGCGCATCTGCCATTGTTATTGTTACGATAAATGGCAGAGCGATTCAAATGGAAATAGATACAGATGCAGCTGTATCAATTATGTCTGAAAAGGTGTGGGCAAAACACTTCCCTCATGCCTACAAGCTAATGTGAAATTGGTCACTTAGAACGGAACGCCTGTGCCTATTGCTGGAGTCATGGACGCCAAAGTATCAAGATCAGTGTTTTGATCTGCCGCTAGTTATTGCAAGAGAAATGGAGGGTGCAAGAATGCCCACGTTGTTAGGTCAAGAATGGCTTTCAAAACTTAAAGGGACACTAAAGAGAGAAAGGAAGTGGGTTTGCATCGATAGAATGCCAGTTCCTGATTACAAAAAGACCACTCTTACTGAAAACAGAGCTGTTATAAGGTAGTAAAGAAGAATAACAGAAATACAGATATCGCCACCACAGCCAAACGGCCGAGGCTCGCAACTACAAATCACGTGACGCGCTAGGGATCCCGGAGGCTGACAAATGCGAATTACGTTGCATGCTTGAATGCGGTAGTACGTTTTTTCTCAAACATGATAACATGCTTTTATCATACGTAAACGACGGCGAAAAGACAACGTAAACGTTGCAAGGCAAATACAAAAATATACTTGGAGGCGCCACAGGCGCCCACTTCAGTTTTGGTTATGTTTCGGCTCAGGCATTTCGTGCGCACTAGGATAGTTTGCTTGAACCTGCAGCGCCTGGATTACGAGCTTGGAGCAGCAGATGCGCCTTGATGGTTCCCATTTGAGCATTCGGAGGCACGAGCGAGCGAAATCCGCTACCGCCGACACTCTCCTTCGTTCACACTTCTGCGCCAACATATCGCCGCCGTTGCCGCTTCGACTGCGACCTGACCGCTTGACTGCAGCTACGTACGCCACGAAAAGCATACATATGCTAAGTACCGAAGGAAAAACGCATTATCATTCAATTGTTCACTAAATCATGGCTCATCTGACCAACATATACTGCGTCAACAAGACCTTCAACGTGCTATTTGCAGGCGTCGTAAACAAAAGGGGCATACTTGCCGCTCCAAGGAGAGCGTCGATATATTGCGCTCGTCGCCCGGCGAAAAAAAAGGGCCTCGGGTAAAAAGTAAAAACTAAAAATAACGAAGCACCAGAAATACATTACAAAAGGTTAAAAAAAAAACGATTTGTTAAAAAAACAAAAAAAAAACCGCCAGAAGCGGTGAGACTCGAACTCGCTACTGCTTGCTCCGTAACGTCCAGCGCGAACCGCTCGGCTACGCCGCGTCACAAGAACCTTGGGAATATTTCTTGTTTTTATGTCATGGCCACATTTACAATAAAGTGTTTCTGCTGCCGGTCTAAAACATTACAACTTCTTGATCATCGGCGCATGCTGCCTGCTCTCACGTCTTGCAACTAATGTTCTGGATGCCTATGCGCACTATATTGTGCATTGGATCCATTTTAACATGTGGAATTTCACAGCGCTGGCAAATGTAGTGGCGCCGGTACTTCGGTCATGTTCTACTACCGTGGACGTAATTTTCGCTGAACACGGAGCTGTAGCACAAACCTTGAAGGAAAAAAGTGCGCCGAAGCTTCAAAACTGACAAGCGCAGCAGCGAGGACACTATTTTGCTGGTAACTAAATTTTATTTGTATGTAAACATGTCAGGAAGCGTTGCGATGACCGAGGGCTCGGTTTGTTTATACACAGTGCAAGAAGGAGCGCAAAAGCTTGAGAAACATGTAAAGTATTGTGCATTACAAGCGCTCTATGTTTTTTTTTCTTCCTTTATGGGCCCATCGCTCGGTAAATTACTCTCTTCATCGTTTTATTTCGGCTGAGGCCGTCATTGCGAGTACGCTGTTGCCAAGTTGGCCCTTGAGAGATGCGACGCCGCGGGCCGCGCCGGCTCGCTAGCTATCACGGAGTCTCCTCTTACGTCATAGTGTGCGTCACTCAACTCCAACTACGTAGTTGGAGGCCACAGTTTGAATTCGACCGGCGGGAACAAGAAAAAACCTCAACTTCTTATCGCAATATCTCAGCAATTATTCGATTTTTTGCTGCCGGATATGCGGCGACAGTGTCACCAAATGTAGTTTATTAGATTTTCATACCATCTTTGGCTGTCTTTAGTGTCCCTTTAAGCTGAACTGGCACGAAATAATGACTGTGCAGGCAGTGGAAAGGGAGACGTCCCTCATAAAAAAATGTCGCCATGTGTGTGACTGGTTTTGGTGTTATCAAAGGTTTCAAAGCTAGCATTGTCTTGAAAAAAAAATGCATGCCCTGTGTTTGCTAAAGCAAGCCCACTTCTGTACGCTTTACGTGAGCAAGTTGAGCATGAATTGGCGAATTTAGAGAAAACTAGTGTCATCTATTGGGTCAGGCATATTAGTTTGGCAACACCCCTGGCCATAGTTCCTAAAAAGAACAGCAAAGAGCTGCATCTTTGTGGTGATTACTAGGTCACCATAAATCCAATAATTGAGGCTGAGCATTATTCCTTGCCGCTGTGTGAAGACATTTTTGCAGCCTTGCAAGGGGGAACAGTGTTTTCCATTTTTGACCTATCGAAGGCATACCTGCAACTCAAGCTAAATGAGCAAGCTCAAGAACTGCTGACTATTAACACGCACGTGGGTTTAGGTTTTGTCGCTTGCCGTATGGCATATCTTGTGCACCGGCAGCGTTCCAAGCTGTTGTAGACCAAAAACTTCATGGTATGCCGAGGACGGCCTAATACTTGGATGACAATCATCACAGGCGAGAACTATAGGCAGGCTTACGAAAGAGTGGAACAGGTCCTACAGGCTTTCAGTGAATGCTTTCGTGTGAATGAGAAAAAGGTGCTTTGTTTCAGCAACGCATAACATACTTGGGACATGAAATTGGTAAGGATGGCCTGCATCCAACACTGGAAAAGGTGGTGGCCATAAAAAAAGCACTCCTGCCAACAAATGTGACCCATTTGAAGGCTTTTTTTGGGCATGATAAACTTTTATGCCAAAGTTTTGCCAAATTTGGCAACGGTTCTTGAACCACTTCACGACTTGCTCCACAAAGAGAGCAAATGGCACTGGTCACATCAGTGTGACAAGGCTTTCAAATTAGCCAAAAGCATGTCTGATAAAAGTGTCTTGATGCTTTATAATGCCAAAAAAGAAATTCAGATCACATGTGATGCCTCCGAGTAGGGACTCAGCGCAGTATTGTCGCACATTGAAAACGGCAATGAAAAACCCATAGCATTTGTGTCTCGATCATTGGCATTATCCGAAAGCAAGTATGGGCAAATAGAAAAAGAAGCCCTAAGCATTGTGTTTGCTGTGAAAAAATTTCACAAGTACTTGTACGGACGGGTGTTTGACATTTTGACTGACCATCAGCCACTCAATATTCTGTTATCTGAAAAGGCAGGGCAGCACGGTAGCCACTGCAAGAGTGCATCGGTGGCTCGCATTCTTGGCAAGCTATCGCTACCAGATTAAGCATAAGCCGGGATCTGCTATCAGTCATGCGGATGCATTGTCTCGCTTGCCACTACCCGATTCAGGGGACCAGTGTGAGGAAATCGTTGATTTTTCATCTCTGAATGAGTTGCCTGTGACGGCAGAGGATGTGGATTGCGAAACTGGGTGAGGTAAACTGCTGAGTGCGGTTCGGGACATGATATGGCATGGCTGGCCTAGAACTGTGTCCGATCAGTTTTCTTTCGCAGATTTGAGCTCAATATAGACAATGGATGCCTGGTCTAAACAAAGAGTAGTCATCCCAGATCGCTTCGGAATCAGGTGCTGGGATGTATTGCATGAACAACATCTGGGCATAACCAGAATGAAAGCTGTAGCAAGATCCATAGTGTGGTGGCCTGGCATTGATCATGCGCTTGAGCATAGTGTGCGGAATTGTCAGATATGCCAGTCTGTTCTCCCCTCCACACAGCCCATACCTTTGGCCCCCTGGTAACTGTGCCAAAACCCATGGCAGCATGTACATTTGAATTTTGCGGAAGAAGAAGGGAAATTGTTCCTTGTTGCAATTGATGCATCTCCAAATGGTGAGAAATCAAAGCTATGACAGTGACAACCGCTGCCAAAATGGTGGAATGTGTTCGTTCCTGGTTTGCTTCACATGGGTTGGTAGAAGTAGTAACCGATAGCGGCCCGCAGTTTGGAACTGCTGAATTCCAAGAATTTCTTAAAGCAAACGGAGTTAAGCATACACTCAGGCCACCCTAACACCCACAATCTAATGGAGCGGCAGAGCATGCAGTACAAATAGTCAAGAAGGCATTGCTTAAGTAGCTGCTGGAAGATGAAGAGGCACTTCTAGGTCACTGCAGCACAGAATTGATAACTTTGTTTTCTCTTGTAGAACTACACCGCATACTTTCACGGGAAGAACACCCGCCGAATTATTTCTACGAAGGAAAGTGTGGACTCGCTTGTTGTTACTAAAACCGAGCACTATAGATGCAATGAGTACATAGGCTGACAAAGTAAAAACGTCTACTGATAAACGCAGAGGTTGTGTGCTGTTGGTGATCGTGTGTGGGTTCGATCAGTGCGTGATGACGGGGGGAAATGGTGGCCGAGACGAATTACGCAAGTGAAATCGCCGACAAGATATTTAGTGTGTGTGAGAAACAAAGTGCGGTTTGTGCACTCTGGCCAATTGCGACGATCCTGCATTACGTCGAGTGCAAGATGAGTTCCTGAGGTGGAACTGCCACATGCATCTGCTCAATCAACCCCGTCACCGTTGCCAGCACAGTAAACAAGCGGCGGCCAACCGGTGCCACTGCGAAAGAGCACCAGACAGCGATGGCCGCCGAATCGTTTAGAATTGTGAAAAGAAGGGAGTGTTATAGCGTGGTGTCATATCGCAAGTAGGACGCTCGCTATGTATTGTTGTGGCTGATCGCGTTCGTCATGTCTGGGCATGCGCCGGCAGCTCACGCATGTATAAGACTGCACGCGCTCTCCATGTACAGTAGTTGTTGGTTTGAGGCTGCGAGCTTATACCTCGGAATAAAGCCTCCTATTCCTGTTGGCTTGGCGTCTGGATACAAGAGTTCATTAAATCAAAGCTGGAGGAGTGGCAGTGTCTGGCTGAGACGCAAGTCCAAGAGTGTTCTGAAGCACTCGTACCAGCGCTGCGTCCTTCTTTTCAGCATGCGGCTGGTGCGGGTACATGCATCGCCACAAGCAGTTATACCGGGCTGGTATTTAGCTTTTGTAGTGCTGTGTCTTGGAACTCTAAAAATGTTCATGTTCTGTGTGATGTCAGTGCCTGTTAAAGAACCCTGGGGGATTGAAATTTCCAGAGCCCTCTGCTACGGTGTCTCTCATGGCCTAAGTTGCTTTAGGATGTTAAACCTTATAAACCAAACCTAACAATCTAAAAAATGCTAAATTTTCGACCACCTGGGGATCTTTGACGTGCGCTGACATCGCACAGCACACGGACGCGAAACGAAGTGGCGTCCGTGTGCTGTGCGATGTCAGCGCACGTCAAAGATCCCCAGGTGGTCGAAATTACTCCGTAGCCCTCCACTACGGCCCCCCTTTCTCTCTATCCACTTTCACTCCCACCTTCATCCCTTCCCTTACGGCGCGGTTCAGGTGTCCACAGAGCAAGTGTGACAGATACTGCGGCTTTCCCTTCCTATGAACCAACCAACCAACCTTGGTTTTAAGGGGAGATGCTACTCGAAGACTCTTCTTTAATATTTGACTTAGAGCTATGAAACTCTGGTTAATAATTCGGTTTATTATGCTGATTTCAAATCTGTAATTAGTTTTATTGTAAGTTGCATAGTTTTTGTTCTGTTCAGTGACAGTGTGTAAAATATACTCTTTTGCCCCCCCTCTTTGTCATACTAAACTTCCATAAACAGACATCATTGATGGCTCATTTTGATTCATATAAACTGTAGAGTGCCAAAAACTAATAATAAAGTACATATAAAGTATGCTAATGATGTGAAAAATTTGAACCTGGCAAGTCTACATTTTCAAGACACCACCATGTGGTGTTTAAGTTTTTTTTTCTAAATATCGAAACAGTATTTATTCCTAAAGAGATAACTGCACTCCTCATACCTCAGAGAAAATGTGTGCAAAATTTCATTCAGATATAAGCATCAGAAGTACCAAAAACAAGAAGGGCAAACTCAGAAAATTGTTCAAAATTGCATTTTGAGAAAAACGCGCTTGAAGTTAAATTTTCATGTTTATTTAAAAAAGAGGGCTTCAATTCTTATAAAACTTTGGCAAAAAAGAAGAAAATTGTCCATAAAGCAGCCACTGGCACTAGAAACTTTCTGCAGCATATGTTGCTCCTTCACGACCCCTGCGAGTGGACTCCGACATGTACAATAAGCTACGATAAGCTTTATTTTCCATCAAAGGTGGAGGGAGACGAGGCTAAAAGCTGCGGCCGCAGCTTGACTGGTCCTCGCCCCCCCTGTGCTTTTTTTATTCAGTGTGCGGCGATTTGCATTCACTTCCGCAGTCAGCTTCAAGGACATTTGTTTCTGCATTGTTATTTCTCTGTATGTGCCAAGCTTTGATGCATCGGCTTGTGGAGTTCAATAATTGAGGGAAATCGCACTAGCTGCTCGTATGCAATTCCTATAAAACAGGCCGCCACAGCAGCTTTGACGTTGACCGCGAAGGTTTAATCCGAGCTCCCGCTGTCAATCTCGGCTCGCATCCTTGCTCGCGTCCGTGCGCGGCGCAACTCGCCGTGATCAGTATGTTGTGGAAAGGACACTTTGCGGGCAGGCAGAGTTCTCACAGAGTAGTTCAAGGAACGAAGCGAGTCTACGTTTTGAGGCCGTTTCCCGGACACGGGAAGTCCTGAACGCAAGCAAATCGCGCCGCCCACAAGAACGTTCAGCGCTGTCAAGTCAGTAATGACAGATGACGCCTCATCGCAGGCTATTTTCTCACTTTAGAAATGCCCAACTTTTTTTTTCCGAGGCACTCACACAATCTAACGCCACTTCAAGTTCCCCGGAGGCATCTGAAATGCTGGAGTGATCGGCGTTAGTTTCACTAGGCCTAACTGCCACGGGCCGAGTTGTCACTGGACAAGCCTTCGCTTTCGATTTTTGCCAACATTCTCTATATTTGTGAACAGAACGGTATTTCACTCCTCGATAACTGCACTGGTTCGATTGTGCTTCATCCATGACGAAGATAATGTTGTCGAACGATCGTCACTCTAAAACGCACCTCGACGTAGCATGGAGCCAGCAAGTGGGCTTCGCCACATGCGCGCGCACGGCCGCTAATGGCGATGCCCATTTCATACCCCGTGATTTAAAAAACCAGTCTCAGCGCTCGAAAAACGCGATCGAAAGCATGCTCTTTTTTTTATTTCTTGCACTGTAGATGCCGGGCAACTGGTGATTGGGAGAATGTGGCTTGGCTAATCTCACGCGATCCGCAGCGGCGAGGAACCGCGCCATACCGGTCGTGGGACGCTTGAAAATAGCGTAGTTTCGGTTATTCAACAACCACTGTGTGCTCTTTAAACACAATTTCAGCCTATTTCCGGATTAAATTCAGCTTTGATTTGTATTTTCTTAAAAGTAGACACTAAACTTGACAAAACAAGTAAAAACAAAAAATCAGTCATTTTCGAAAAAACCCGCATTTTTCAGCCTGCATTTCCCCTTAACCTGTTTTCTTCTGTTTTTTTGTTTTTCACATTTTTGCAGTTGCAGTTCATTGTAACTTTGCTAGCACTCTTGGGACACCATATCTGGCAACGTAAGCTTTTTCTACCTTGGTTTGAAGGTATATTTTCCTTTATTTGAAGTTGTCACATCTAACTCGTTTCCTCGAGTAACTCAATTCCAGGTGTGGATGATAGCTTCTTGCTGCTCTGGGAATTCTCATGCTTTAGGCATGAATCATACTTTGCAACATAGGCTTTCAGTTCTGCATTCGTGCCCGACCAGGAAACACATTTGCAGTAGAGTCAGAGACAGCTATTGATTCCCATGTACGATGAGTAAAGCTTCTCATTAATTTCACGACACAGATACATTTGGATGGGCAGTCATAGTGCCTTGTAGGTCCTCTAGCTGAATGGGAGGTAGAAGTCTACTCTCGATGCACTTATTTCTTGTAGCATTCTTTCAGGATGACTGCATGAAGTTTTTGCAGGGAGTAATGCAGTCGAACCCAGATAATTTAATTTTGGTTGTATCGAACTCACGGAATATCCCCTTGAAAATCCCATGTAAAAGTATAGGAAAGCTGCGTCGTATATAGAACTCAATTTCACCGGTCGTTCGATATATCAAACTCCATACCACATACTGGACGGTGTGCCTTCCCCAAAGACGATTGCATCACCCTGGGCCGTTTGCCGCATGACATTTTCAAGCCACGGGAGGAAGGAATGAGAGGGTACAGTTCGGCAACGGCTGGTCTAGGGCAGTGCCGCACCCTTTCCCCACAGGTGCTCGCATCTGCGGTGATAGTTTGCTGCTTGCCAGCACGTGACGTTTGCAAGGCATGTGGGTGAAGGATTGAGAGGGAACCAATGCAGCTGTAGTGTTCAAGAGAGGGGAAAAACATCATAGAGCAAAGTGCAAGGGTATGCCTACTCTTCTGCCAAGCTTTATCTCTCCCCTTCCTCTTTCTTTCCCGGTCTTCGTTCGCAGCAGCACGCACTACATATGCGTGGACAAGCCAGCTCGGCCCGTGGCAGACGCTTTCTCCAGTGTATGTTGTGAACGCTCTGCGCGCGGCAGTGGCGTGTGATGCACGTCTTGTGTCGTCATGCTGAACGTGCATAAACTGTGGCGGCTGCAGACGCTAAGAAGCGGCAGATTTTTTTTTTTTGTGAGTCCGGCGTAGCTTGTGCTATGGTGGCTGCGGACATTAAGAAGCAGCATTTTTTTTCCAAGAGTTGACCATCCTTGTCATGCTGAACGTGTCCTTTAGCATATGCTATGGCGGCTGCGGATATTAAGAAGCAGCAAAATGTTTTTTTCCTTTTGCAAGATTCGTCCTTGTTGTCGGGCTGAACGTCCGGCACAACGTAAGCTATGGCAGCTGCGGACGTTAAGAAGCGCCAGATTTGTTTCTTTACGAGTCATTCACTCTTGCATCTATGAATCAACAAAAGCACCAGGTCAGCTAACACCGGCTTTTAGCATTGTTCGCTTCAAATGGCATTTGCAGCTATCACGCTGTCCAGTGATTTTGTGGCAGTGGACTACGCCCGCTCCAAGCGTGGCGTGATAAATCTAACCAGGCTTGTGCAATCAAGTCATCATGGGCACTCTGCCAAGTTCACTCCCCGTCACCGCACAATCTATCAAAAGTATAGTCAAAAGATAAACACGCCCTAATGCTATTGCTGTACAGCATCTTAGCGCACTGCCAGTAGGGTCCCTAGAAATATTGCTAGTCTGTCGTCCGCCGGCCGCGGCGGGGGCTGCCGCTGAATGATCGCTGCGGTGGCGCTGCGGTGAAGCGGAGTGCCACTGCCGGCGGAGCAGACGACGCGCGCGCCCGTGCGCTTCGAAATGCATTCGCTGCATATGCTCATTGTCAGGTGCCTTGTACATGCGATGCCGCTCTTTAGTCTTTGATTTCAGTTTAGTCGTAATATTGAATTCGCAGCCGAGTTGTTGGCATAACCAAGGATACGATTTTTTTTTTTCGTGAGCGAAGTTTTGCGCGCATGCCTTTGAGCCGATGTAGAAACGAAGCTGCTTTTTATACCCTATTAGCCTGCTGAAGCTACCGCCGTGCTGTATTGTAATGAAGACTTCTGAGGATTTTGTGCAAACGTTTGCGCTTGCATGGAGGACTGTACTAGACGCACATTCTAGGCTCCAAGGACCATGTGTGCAAGCAATAGAGCGCTGTCGCCGGCGTTTTCATTCACGCTGTAGTTTCATCTTAACTTCTTCGGACGTTTAGCTAAGTTATAACACGTATGTAGAACTAGAAACTTTCAGATGCATGCACAATTAAAGCACGCAAGATGGGAACCCGAGCCCTTCAACTCGCACCGCGCTTCAGGCAAACTGCTGATAGGCATTCTTTGGTGCTTAGGAAGCCTAGTAGCCACTCATCAGAGTATGCCATCACTTTTGTTGACTTGTGTTTTGCAACCTCTGAAACATATTTTAACAGTCAGTTGTTAGTTGAGAGGAAGGGCACTAACATTTCTTTCAAACTCTGTCCTTGAAAGGTGTTCCTTTTCATTTTTCATTTTACTGGAGCTTTTACCAGCTTTGCCACCTTGTCCTTCGTACGACAAACTGCTCGAGACTTAGAAGTCTGTTAATTTTTTTCTTCTTCTTGACAGGGCGTTCTGAGTTAACTTTCGCAAGTATTTGCAGGCTATATGCAAGCTGCATCAAAAATATTGGTACAGTTCGTCGCAAATTAAGTAACGCCCATTGTAGGGGGGAAAGGTCTTGGTAATAGGCTTCAATCCGCTGCCAGGACACAAGCTGAGTTTCGCAATGTCCTGCAGAAAATTAATTACCTCTTCTGTCGACTTTACAGCTATATACTTGACTTTGTTTCCTCGAATGCACACAACAGCATTCATGGCAGCTTCACCTGTATCACTGCGATGGAACAGAACTCGCCGATTTGCGTAGATTGCCTCCGGAGATTCGTCCTCGCTTGAGTGGCACTATGCGAATGTTAATTGCTCAACATCAGAAATATTGACATTTGTCCCCAGTGGCGGTGGCATGCAGCTTTCTGCATTCCTGGGGCAGGCTCGCGTCACACGATCCACCACCGCTGTATTCTTCAACTGGCTCCACTGATGCTTCAGGATCAGTGCGCTTTTTTTCTTTCTCTGCAAGTCTCCCTGCTGACTGTTTTTGCTCGTACAAGTGATCCTTTCTCTTGAGAGGCAGGGGTTTCAACAAGTATTTTGGAGTGTCAGGAAACAGCATTGAGATGGTATCCTTCGTGAGTTGCGTAACATCCCGGGGGATCTCAATTACCTTTACCTGTCTTAAAACTTCGCTCAATAAAGCAGGGTTTGAGGTGTCGCTCACAAACGCCGACACTATAGGTTGTTCGTGTTACAGTAATGTGAGGGCAACCCCGATCCGGATCCTCCGATATTTATATATACCGATATTTATATCAACGTCCAGGATTTCCTGTCTGCAACACAAATAATGAGGAAGATATTCACCCCTTGTGGGTTTGCCCGCCACTGGAGCCGACAATATCGGCAGGGCCTTATCATCGTTCTCTCTTGAACTTTATTAGAGCACAGCCAACCTATTTTCTTCCATTTATTACGCCTTTTAATTTTCGTTTTACATATTCCTTTATGCCCTAGCTGAGGCAATAAACAATGTTATTGGCTTTGCTGTCGCGCTCGATGTTGCGCTCCCACTCTTGCCTCTTCCCTGCGTCTTTCGGTGTCCTGAAGAGAGAGCATTTCATCTTGCACGAGCGCTACCCGCTCTTGCACCCGGGCAAGAAACACGTGCCATCACGCTTACCCCGTTTTCTGGACATGACGCGATCACACATCCATAAAAAAGGCACACTTGCACACATGCTAGCTAATTTGCGCGCATTCCGGCTCGCGAGCGAAAAGAAGTGCACGTGGTGCACGAGCCTTGCCACGGCACCAACGGATCAGCGCGGCGCAGACTCGCAGTACGGCCAGTACGGCACAACCGCCACAGCACCACGTACACAATGCGACCACGCTCCAAATGCGTGCAGCGCCCCCTGCGCTTTCATCCGGGAAGCGGCCAACCGGTTCCATAGGGAACCCTGCTCGGACGGCAGACTAGCAAATACTTCTAGGGACTCTACTGCCAGTAAATGAGCTGTGGATGCGATGGCCGTAATGGAGGGATGTGGCACCGAAGGATTTTTTTTTTAAAGTTCTTGTGGGCAAAAGTGGGGGTGGGTTCATTATGCAAGTGGCTTGATTACGCGACAAATACGGTATCATCTTTCACGATCACAAGTGGCGTCTCAAGTTGACTTCTGTATGTTGAATTATTGACTTATCGAACTATTTTGTGATCCCCTTTGAGTTCAATATATCTTGGTTCGACTATTTCATCACATCGTGAATTTTCTCCAAAGTTTCAGTGTATGCTGACAGGTAGTTTACGATTTTGATGCTTCATCTAAAAAGGCATTCTTCCCCTTGTCTGTGTTCATGGTAATATACAGGGTTAATCAAACTTTCCTAGGCCACTCTGGATAGCCAGGGAGCGGCTGCTTTTCGCTATCACGGCGCAGCTATCAGATGTGCACTCCGTTGCGTGCTGGTGCCGAGGGTATGCGCTGAGAGAATACCCGTACCCTTCATTCTCACTCTCTTTGATGACTAAGCAGTGGAAAAATAGTGCGACACCTGCCTACGGGATTCTTTCTCTGTATTGTGCTGCGTCGCAGCCCGTGGTGCAGCAGGTGGGCGTTCGCCGGAGGGAAGCTTGATGCTGGCGTCAATATTTAGTTGAACTATATGTGCTTCTCTGTACTTTTCACCTTCTTGGCGTGCCATAACATGCGTATACCTTGACATCAACTCTTTCACAGCATGCGGGGCCATAACTTTGCCTTTTCTAATCGATTTATTTGCTGGCAATTTACTGCACATATATCGGGGTACAGCACGCATTGTTTGCTTGTGCTTCTGAAAGGTTGTTATTGCTGTGTTATTTCTAGTTCCGCCTCTTGAACCTTCTGTTAGTGAACGTGCTCAGTATCGAAGACCCACATATCTTTGGGTGTAAGGGGGGACGAGGGTCTTAAAACTGAAGTTTTTAGTTATGGCTAGAATCTCACGAAACTTTGCACGCAGATGTGGTTTTCTCTCCTGATTTCAAAATGTAATCATAATTGAGCTGGTGGTCTTATGTATGTATGTATAACTTTATTAGGGAGCCGGCAAACGACGGGTTAAAGCGTCGTGACGCTGGCCAAGCGCCTACCCGGGGTTAAGCCCTACTCTGCACTACGTCATTTAGCCCGTTTGTGGTGGGTTGTGAGGCTTGTGCTTTTCGAGCGCACCCCGGGCCTGCTGGACGGCCCATAGTTGCATGTCCTTGTCTGTATTCTGCACAGCACTTTGAAGTTCCGGCTGATATGTCCTGGATGCAGCTTCGGTCGGGAACCTGGCACAGTCCCACATGATGTGCCATTGGTCCGCCGGACCCACTTGACATACACTGCACATATCACTCGTGTAGATGTCTGGGTGGAGGACGTGTAGCACTGCTGGGGCTAGGAGTGACCCGGTTTGCATTTGCCTTAGGATGACCGCCTCCTCCCGACTAAGGGCCGGGTGAGGCGGCGGCTTTGTTCGTCGAGCTAGGCGGTAAAATTTTGTCACTTCCTCATAACTGGTCATTCGGTCTTTTGTTTCGAACCACCATTCGGAACGGTCCTTCTCGGGGGCGCGGAAGGTAAGCGCTCGCGCCGCCGAATGGGCCGTCTCGTTGTGATTCGGCGAGGATGCACAATTTCCCGCGTGCGCCGGGAACCACTTGATGCGGATAGTGTTGCCGCGGTCTTGAAGCTGGAGCTTACTGATGATGGCGGCCGCCGGCGCGCACACTCGCCCCTTGGCAATGCACAGCACTCCTCGAGTCGCTGAGCACGGTGCGACACTCGGCCTCCGAGAGCGCCACAGTGATGGCAACCTCCTCGGCGTCTGTGGCGTCCGTGCACCGCACGCTCGCTGCCGTTGTTTTGATGCCAGTAGCCGCCGCAACGGCTACTGCCACGAATCCTTCTCGCTTGTATTCCGCAGCGTCCACGAACCGGGCGTGTGGGTCCTGGGCGTGTTGCTCGACGAGGGCTTTGGCCCGCGCCTGCTGCCTTTCTTGGTTGTACTCGGGGTGCATGTTTTTCGGGATGGGGTCCACGCGGATGTGGGCTCACGCCTCATCGCTGGTCTCGCACGATTGCCGACTGGGAGCTTGTAACCCAGGGACGTCAGTATACTGCGGCCTGTCTTGGTGGTAGAGAGGCGCTCCATTTGCGCCATGAGCTGCGCCTCGGCTATTTCTTCTAAGGTGTTATGGACGCCGAGCTGCAGGAGCCGAGCCGTACTCGTGGTCCCCATTAATCCCAGCGCCATCTTGTAAACCCGTCTGATCAGCGTGTTTATCTTTGTCCGGTCAGTGGCCTGCCAGTTGAGGTAGGCCGCAACGTAGGCGATGTGACTGATCACGAACGACTGGACGAGGCGCAGAAGACTGTCTTCACGCATGCCTGCCCATCGTGTCGAGACTCGGTGTATGAGCCGGATAGCGTCCATTGCCTTGGTGGTAATCTTGTTGATGGTCTCTTCGTTGCGGCCGTTCTTGTTTAGTAGCAGGCCCAGGACCCTGATCTTGGGAACTTCGGGGATGCGCTGCCCCGATGCAGCCACGATCTTTATGTGATTGCACTCCCGAGGGGGAGCGCGTTTTCGTCCCCGTTGTAATGGTGTGAGGACGAACAGCTCGGATTTGGCGGGCGAGCACACTAGGCCTGTGTCGTTAAGGTTTTGCTCAATGGCAGTAACAGCCTCTTGGAGCTGCTGCTCAATGGTGGCGTCGGTGCTGCCTGCCGCCCACAGGGTAATGTCAGCGTAAATCGTATGCCGGACGCCGGTCCCCTCTACTGCCCTCGCTACCCCAATCATGACAAGGTTGAAGAGCAACGGCGAGATGACTGAACCTTGCGGGGTACCCGTGCTTCCGAGCTTGTGTTCGGGGAACTTAAGGTCTCCGGCGTGCAGTTCCACCGTGCGGTTGGTCAAGAAGTCTTGGATGTAATTGTAGCTCGCTACCCCCATGTTGAGTCTCGATACTTGTGCTAATATGGCTGAGTGTTTGACTTTGTCGAATGCACTTTGTAAATCAAGTCCCAGAATTACTTTGCTATCTTGTGCCTTGTTGTCGATTATTTCTTGAGTTGTAGCATGGCGTCTTGTGTGCTGAGTCGGCGCCTGAAGCCGATCCGGATATAGGTTTTCCTTTTCCAGGTACTCCTGCCACCGGTTGGCAAGCACGTGCTCAAGCACCTTAGATCAAAAGTCATCTAACAAAGTCCAGAGCATAATTAGGGAATCTATTACATAGATTTAACTTTGTCATTGCATTTCGTTGCTTTTAATTGCATGGATTGATAGCCAATGACTTCCCATTCCCGATGACATCCTTCATTTGCCTCTAAAGGCACGTCATCCTCACATGTCTCGAGAGTAAAAGGCTTCATTATTTGACACTAGGACTCATTAAGCTAATCCCAGATTGATATTTATCCATTGCCTAAACTAAAAAGTTAAAAATGTCATCGGGTAACTCATTTTCCCTGAAAAAAATGGTACCAAAGTTATTTGTGTGAACTAAAAAGACGCTATCAAAACCCTGTGTAAGACTGTAGAGATCAACCAAAAATATGAAACTGAGAAAACGGCATTTGAAGCTTGACCACATATAACGAATGATCAGTAGCCTCACTGTGATATTTCTGAGCAAAAATGACATGCTCTTCCCATTTTCAAAACTGTCTTTGAATTTTGACTATGTAAACTAAAACTAAAGCAGTCACCATTATCCATGGCCCAGATAGTGTATGCCATTAGGAAATCAGCAAAATTTTGGACATGCAATATTTTAACCCTTTTAGGGTCGAATTTAAAGAAAAAAAACTTTCGCACAGGGTCAAATTACTTTATTGTGGATTTTGAAAGTTCCATATGAGTAAAGTCAAGGAACAGTTGTAGAAAAATATTAGGAATCGTATTTTGGAGTCAACGTTGCTCGACACTGCAATCTCAGGAACCTCGGAAAACTGCAAGGAGAGCAGAAATACCTCGCGTGCATCGATGATAGACAAGCTAACAGCAGCCCCAATAAAGATGGAAATCGGTTTTTGTGGCCACTTCACTAGGAGTGGCCATAAGGATAAAAATCAAGTTTTGCGCGCCTTCATTGCAATCACAGGAGTGGGGGGGGGCAACCGAAACCATGCAAGGGCCTCGCCGCAGACCGGGCCACAAGCTGCAGCTAGCAATCAGTTCTGTTTATTATGGAAGCGCCCATAAATATATAAATCAAGTTTTGCGCCTCTATTGCCATCACGTGGCGAAACCGGAACCGCGATAGAGCGGTGGCGTTGCCGCAGACTGGGCGACACGCTGCAGCTAGCAATCACGTCTGTTTATCTTCGCAAGAAGGCAGCGAAATAAATTTTAAGCGCTTCTTGTAAGTCTTGGGAGGTGGCACCACCTCCCAATGAGCATGCATCATCATTAGACCGGTTCGACAAAAACCTTGCGGGATGGAAAACCATCGCCATACTTTTCTGGCAAAAACCCTCAAAGGGTTAGGGCAAATTGGAAAGTCTCGACAGAGTGATGTACATAATGGATCATTAACTGATATTTTCAGTATGACTGCAGTGATATTAAGTTTGCCATTGTCACTCATTGAGAATGTAGAGAAAAAGCCCAGTAAGGCTGAGTACAGTGTCCTGAAAGAGCACTGAGAAAAACCATTTCTCAATTTGAGAGAACCTTTGCCTTTTGCTACACTGGAGCTATGGCAATATAAATGAAATCGTTGTGAGGCTTTGTTCTTTATGAGAAAGGCTATATACAGTAAACCCTCGTTAACTAGAAGTTGTAAAATCCATGAAAAATTGCGAGATAAGCGGAGTTTAGAGTTAAGCAAATTGTCAAATTTTTGGTGACAATCTCTGGCGATCCGTCGCGCGATGCCGCCACCAATGCCTGTCGTTGTCACTGGTGCACGCCGCACGGAGCGACGGGACTCTGCGACACAGGCGCGTTTTCAGCGTTGCTTTGTTACCACCCCGTCGTTGTTCGGTCAAGGGGAGTACGGTTACGCTATATCGTGTTTCTAACATTACACAGCTTGAAATACAATAACACTGATAAAATTTTTTACGCATTGCGTTTAAAAAAAAAGGTCGCAGCAGTGTGCTGCTACACAGTGATGCATACTTGCATTGCCAGCAGTGGCTTTCTCCTGCTCCTTTTGAAAAGTAACAATATCTAGCCACACTAGCCTTTTTATTTTCCTTCACTACCCTAACACGCTTTTACTGAATTATTTCGATATGCTCATATATACACGGATCAGGCGAAGTGAGCTTCTACAGGTTCTTCACTCAAACCAGACTAGGAAAACAAATTTCGCTCGCAAAAAAAAAAAAGCCACGACGCAAATTGAGCAGCCCAAAGCCTTCTGCAATTGGCTGTCTCGCGAGCTGCTTCCGGGTGACACGCGAAATTTTCTAAAAACCCTGAACCTTAGCGCAACAGCGACGAGCAAAATTGCTTTGGCAGCCCTCGGCCCGTCGTGCCCGTCGACGCTTCACTGCACAAAGGGAGCTTTTGTAATAAATGCTAAAGAATTCTCAGGAAAAACTGAATTTTATTATTTTAGAAGGAAGAACTAGTAAGGGAGTAATTACTCATTGCATCCACCCGAGCGCAGCCATATGGCTACAAAGGAAAGCTATACAGCTTTCTCAGAAACTTTGTAGTTAAAGAAAAATTCGTCCTGATCCGGGAATCGAACCCGGCACCACCGCCTTTCCGGGGCAGTCGCTCTACCGACTGAGCTAACCAGGACGGTCAGCAAAGCAGACGGTAGGGCGAGAGCGAATTGATCTGTAACTCGAAGTGGGAATGGTGTTGGTCAAATATTTAGGGAAATCCCCCAAGGTGGAGTAGATTTGTAATAAGGGAGTAATTACTCATTGCATCTACCCGAGCGCAGCCATATGGCTACAAAGGAAAGCTATACAGCTTTCTCAGAAACTTCGTAGTTAAAGAAAAATTCGTCCTGATCTGGGAATCGAACCCGGCACCACCGCCTTTCCGGGGCAGTCGCTCTACCGACTGAGCTAACCAGGACGGTCAGCAAAGCAGACGGTAGGGCGAGAGCGAATTGATCTATAACTCGAAGTGGGAATGGTGTTGGTCAAATATTTAGGGAAATCCCCCAAGGTGGAGTAGATTTGTAATAAGGGAGTAATTACTCATTGCATCCACCCGAGCGCAGCCATATGGCTACAAAGGAAAGCTATACAGCTTTCTCAGAAACTTCGTAGTTAAAGAAAAATTTGTCCTGATCCGGGAATCGAACCCGGCACCACTGCCTTTCCGGGGCAGTCGCTCTACCGACTGAGCTAACCAGGACGGTCAGCAAAGCAGACGGTAGGGCGAGAGCGAATTGATCTATAACTCGAAGTGGGAATGGGAAGTGGGAAATAAAGTGCACTTACGGCGAGTGTCACATACGAAAAGTACACTTTACGCTGCTAAACAGCGTAACATAAGTGCACTTGCCAAAGTGTGTACTCGGGTCGGAGTGCGTTCGCAAAACAGACTTCGAGGGCTGAGCCCGTAGCCTCGCCGGCAGAAATGTCTTCGTCACAAATGTATTATGTAATAAGATGTGTATACAAGTTGATTTTACATGTTTTGTACATACTTTCATTTCATGAAATGTTTTATAATAGCGACGGGCAAAATATCAAATAACAGAAACGTGATGTAACCGCGTACGCAACTTCCACTTTATGAGTGGTGCGCCACTGCGGCTACGCCATTTTCAGTTAGGGGGCGGTTGTTATTGTTCATGGTGTTCATTGATAAGGGGTCTATGAATCATGGCCCGGTGTCAAATTTTAAGCATTTTATAAATGTTTTACTATAAAAAGCAGTTCCTTGAACTTTGCGCTTGGAGGTTCCAGTTTCTTTTTTAAAACATGTTTTTCAGTTGCTAGTTTCGTACCAACGAGTGCTTATGCGAGTGCACTTCGCTTTTCCGTTTAGCTCTGCGTAGCGTAAAGTCTCTCTCAAGCTGCGAAGTGCACTTTGCGGAAGTGCACTTTAACTTGCACGCTTGACTGGGGTATTAATCAACTGCCCGATAAGACCCGTCAGCCACCGCGCGCGAGCGGCATTCACGTGACTGTTCCCAAGGCGAAAAGTGGCTGCATCCTCAAGAATTTTGTGTGTGATGTTGTTTTATGGCACATAGGCAGCTAAAGCTAAGGCCACCATGCGCCAAACTCGAGGTTTACATATCTGTTTGGTGATAGGAAGCAAGTAATTATTTTAATACACTTGAGTAGGTTTAGGATGTTTGCATCTTTTAAGAATTCAACGAGAGAAGACATTTTAACCAGTGAATTTTCTCCTAAGAGTAGGCTAGGGTGTAGGGGAATGTAGTTGTCATTGAATTGTGGGAAATGCTTATTTCTAAGTTGATCGAGTTTTGTACAAGATATTAAACACTAACACTAACAGTTTCAGAGGCTGCTGCAGTGCCCTCACAAACCTCAACCACTTCCTTTAGGTGGGCTTGTAACGTTTTATGGTGGAGACCTCTGTGTGAGAGGTTCATTGCGGTGCAGAAATCAGAGAAGGCTGTAACACCTTTTCCGATGCTCTGGATACTTTTCATGGCCCTCATGTTCACCTCAAAGGGTGTGATCTTAGAAGGTCCTTTAGCGCTCGGCGATGAAATACGCGCCACATGATAGTCGCGCGCCGAGCACGTCACCTCCAGTTTCACTGCTAGACCGTACTGCTTGTCGGACTTGTTCAGATTGAGTGCAGACAGCATGCACTTGCCACACTTGCGCAAAAAGCTCCTTCAGAACTGCCATGTCCACCACGATAAACTTCTCGATTCTGCCTCCTCCATGTGCACCAGATGCGCTTCAAGGAGGTGGAATTTGCACTGCGTTGCCGGCCTAGCATCCATGCTGCGCTTGACCATGTCTGCGTGTTCTGTATGTGTGGCAATCTTCTCCGCTGTGTAAAATTCCGTGTCGAGTCAACGAGACGTGCTGGGACCGGGCCTCGATTCTGGAGCAAGTTATCAGGCAATGTGGCAGGCTACGCTAGCTGCGGCTTCGAACAATCTTCCTTCGTTGTGCTCGAACATTGGGTATTTGATAGGGCAGGCGATAATTGCTGCGGTTGGGAACACTCATCATCCGGCATGGTAGAACAGCGGGCAGGCAACAGGGCAAGCGATGCTCGCTGTGGCAGCGAGCCATTTTCATCCGATACGGTTGAACATACCAACGTCAAACCGCGTTTCGCATTGGGTGGCCGACGCTTCTTCCTCCCAAATGCATGGCGCATCTCCCAGCATCGCTACTTTGTACCCTCAAAGTATGCGACGTAGGAACGTTGAAACTAAAATAATCTCGTGAAACTTCGCTAAGCGAGCACTGCACAAAAAGAGATGCGGTCAGGTGCACGAAGCGAGTATCACGACGGCAAAAGCACAAAATGAAAACAAACAAAAAAGGCACGCTGGTCGGGTCGGGCCAATGGGAGACCTGGAACGGTAGGCTCGCCTAGCGGGCGAGAGCTCCGGCCAATCAGTAGCGCAAGAAAGGCGTTCGGAAAACTGGCGAGGGCGTTCGCTTTCCTTGACTGATGCCATTTTGAGATGCCGCAAATTATGCACAAAGAAACAAATTTCAAAACGAGCCCCAGGTGGCGGGGATTGGCCGGGTGCTTTGCCCGCTGCATGCGCGGGAAGTTCGAACAAATTTCGCACATTTCGTGGCTCCAGTGCTGTTTAGAAAGTCGATTTTACCGTATTTCCTGGTTTAATTCAGCGTTAATATTTACAAGGCAGGTGCTCAAGCGAACAAACATTTTGAAAAATGTTTTTTTCCAATGGCCGTTGACCCGTGTCCCTCCTCAAACCTTTCGCTGTCACAAACGTACCAGTATGTTTTTACGCTCCCCCCCCTCCCCCCCTCAGTGTCACTGACGTACCGGTATGTTCTCTATCATGCGTTCAAAACTTCGCGCTTGAGTGCAAAGCTGGCACACTTGGACTAGCTGCATCATCGGTTAAATCTTGCTACAAATTCGTATTTTCGTCCCGCGCTGTGTTGGTACTGTTGTGAATGGGGCTCCAGCCGAAGTTTGGAGCAGATTATCCAGCAACTGAAGATTGAGACGGGTCTAGCGGGCGCCGGCGTGCGACTGCTGCCAATTGCATTGAAGCGACGGCGATGGCGGGGGAGTGGCGCTTTGTTTCCGGCAGCGGCGACCAACCCTTCCCGTCTTCCCTCCTTCGGGATAGAAAGAAGCTGTCTTTCAGGCCTCCACGGGCTTTCGGCCGATGGACCGGGCATACGGTTGGCGTCGACGGTGCAAGGCAAGGATAGGGATGAACCGCACCTCCAACCAAATGTTGCTGGGTGGCATATGGCAAGCGATGGAACACAACACAACAGAAACGACGTGATGACATGATGTTGAAATCTGCTTTAATGGCCAGCGGGCCTATTCGTAACAATATTTTTGTGCTACGCCATGCCAAAATGCTGTGACTAGCCACAGAAGTTTGAAGGGTACTAGATTTGGTGAATAATAAAAGCCATGTTGGCAACCTGCTGTTCTATTTAGTGACTTATTCAATCCAGTCGTGGGGTCGCAACTAATGAAATAAAGGAAAGAATGTGCATACTTTTTCACACCGAATAATGGTCTTGGTTGAATTTTTATTTTTCCTTGAGTTACTTTTCCATGTTGTTTGCTATGCTGCTTAGCATTGGCATTCAACTTTAGCATTCGGGGGTCCATTTAAATGGGTAGCTTTATTCCAAAAATGTGTGTGCCATCAGTGGGATCTATGGAGATTGATTTGAAAGGTGCTACAAACACTGACATTGGGGCATGCCTATCTTACGGCAAAATTAATGGTGTCATTCATTGCAAGGCTTTAATTGAAGCTGGGAAGTAGACGCACATAAATTAACAGGTTATATTTTTACTAGTACGGTCGTTGTTTTAAGTGCTACTTGCTTTTAATGCATGTTTTGCATGTCTCTTTATGTGGCTTCTCGAAGTTGCCAGTGCTCTGTGACATCATTTATGCACCGTGAGGTTGTTTTTACCTTTTTTCATAGTTGGAACCACATTCATATTGCCAGATAATGTAGCAGGTGCATCAGTAACATCTGGGTTTGGGCTATATAACTTGAGGGAGATCTTGGTAATATTTATTGCTGGCGGTGGGTCGGTAAACATGCAGCGGTTTTAAAGTCAGAATTTCAATCCCATAGTAATGCAACGAAGCCTAACGCTACCAAAAATGACATTTACAGCTACTGGAGTAGTGAAACGCAGTCGAGTCCATGTATAACAATATTCGAGCGCCACATAAGTTCATTGTTATTCCCGATAATTGTTGTAAATGAGTTGCACGATAAAAAGCATAACTGCAGAGGGGTCACGGACGGCAAGTGACATGCGAGCTCCGCCGAGGCGTTGTTTTGGTGGCCCGAAAGGGCCCTTGTATAAAATACAACAAAGTTGCCATGGCCACCTCTCAGGTTGAGAAATCCGGAAGAAACTCTGGGGTGAAATTACCACAAGCATTACGCCACGTAATTCTCACTGGGATGCACGTGAAAGCCCCATTCGTCAGCCTTGCTCACCTCATGCAAAGCTTGCTGACATCCTTCTCCATGGCATCTAGGTACTCCACGTAGTGCAGCAGAATATCTCTCGCGAAAACGAAGCTCCAGAGGGACTGAATCAACTACTGCAGGGCTACCTGCGAGGACAACATTTAGGCAGCCTGCCCGCATCATCGCTGCCGTCGTCGTCACTGTCCGATTCAAGTACATTCATGATAATCGCCTCATCGGAGAGAAGTTCTGATGTTAATAATGCCTCGTTCGCATGCAGAAACTGTTGGAGTCGTGAAGCATCCTCATAGCCTACGAACCAAAGTTGTGACATCACTTCGTTGATGGGAACTTCGCAGGCTTCGTCTCACTCCTACCTGAGACAAAGCATGGCTTCCTAAATCAGTTCCGCACCATAGAAGCGCCAGCTTCGGACGACGCACCAAATATAAACTGCACGGCCATCAGCAGATTAATTTTCAAGTCTATTTGCTCCCTGCTTGTCTGCGCGGGCTATGTCCATCAACAAGACTAACCTTGCTCGGGACGTGACGACAATACATAATCTTAAAATTGGCAATCACGTCGCCATCTGTGGGCTGCAAGCTTGCCATTAAAAAACTTTAATGTTTGAGAGATTGAGCTTGGAGTAATGGGCACTAGAGTTATCCAGGACGAGTGCCACCTTCCTTATTGATCGCTCGATGCGCTAACCAAACGCCAACAGCCACTCGCAAAAAAGTTCTCGCATCATCCAAGCCTTGCGATTGTTACGGTAGCGTACTGGTATCCTGGCAGCACCGTGGAAGCAGCGGGGTGCTTGTCACTCCCGTCAATGTAGGCACGCAAAAACACAGTGAGGCGCACAAAAAACAAAAAGAAAAAGAAATAGAAAAATGAAAACAAAAAAAAAAAGAAAAAAAAGGGACAATGTGTAAAATTTGCTTATCGTAGCAATAGCAGTGTCAAAAAGTAAGACATAACTAGATGCCAAAAGGCCAGAACAAGGCGGACACGATGGGAAAAGGCTTATCTAACTAAACAGCAAATGAAGGCTAGGCCAACAACCCACCAAAACTAAGGTGAGGCAAACAAGAAAAAGAATTCACACGTGGCCATCCAAGAATGTTATCTCTTTGTCCAGCAGTACGACAGAAGCAGTGCTAATGCATTTGTCAATGTTAGTAATATGATAGGCTTCTATTATTTCTATACTAAGTTTAGTTTTTGCATATGCCAGGATTGAGGTACTGCTGAACGAAGGCTTGCATTTATGAGTGGCGACATGCTCTGGCAGGCAGCAGCTTTCACTGTTGGAACCTTTGAGGAACGTGGCTACCGGCGCTTCTGAAGCAAACAAGTTGAGAGTCATTTGTGATGGTGTCGATTGCCTCATGTGGACGGCTGATGCCGGCACTAAAAGGAAGCCTCCCATCGTGAAGACAGCAAAGGCGATTCAGCGTTGTGGTGCCACCGTACTCCAGGCGGACAAGGAAGGGGATTTGTTGTGATGCATGAATCATTTTTCAAAGAAAAAGCACTGGCAGCGTTGAAGAACTTTAGTTCTGTGAAGTTTCGCCCGAAGAAACAGAAATCGACTGCGGTGCAGATGCTACGGGAGCTCTCCCTCGAAAGAGTAAAAACTCATGTCGAAAAATTAAAGAAAGATTTCCTGGAGGTTTTCTTCTCGGGTATGACCCATAAACCAGAATGCCCCCTGAGGACTATAGCCTCGGAACAAGGCACTTGGCAAGCCATAGTCAGCAAGTTTTTACAGCTACAACTCAAGAGCCTGCCACTAGAGGATCCCTTTCTGGTCAAAAGTTCTTTAGAGGCCATCACTGCTTTTCAAACCCTCGGCTCCGCCACTTCAGCTTTTTAAATAGAGGTCGAGGATCTGTACTACTCTATCCCACACAGAGGCCTTCTAGAAGCAGTTAGGGATAAGATAGGTTACACAAGTGAGTTAAGCTTTCAAAACTGCTCCGGAATCAGCACAGACAACTTCATCACTCTCCTTGAATTCTACCTGCAGTCGACAGTGATATACTTCGATGGCAAATCTTATGTGCAGAAAAATAGAATTTGCATTGGATCTGCAGTCACACCGGTACTCTGTGACATATACCTGTCTTCCATGGACAACCGGATCAAGAATAACATTGCAGGTACGGCAGTACTCAAAATCCTGAAGTATGTTGATGACTACCTAGTTATGCTAGGTGCTCCGTCAGGATACAATCTTGATGATTTGGTGTCTGAGATCGTCAGTTTGTTTACCATTGAATCCAAAGGCCTTAGGTTACCTGGGAACTCCCTCAAGACAATTGCATCCAGTTCTTTGACATGCAGATCATCTTTGGTGATTCTAAATGCCTTCTGTGCTACAAATACAACCCATGCACAAAGAAAAGTCTCCTTCCGTATGAGAGTGCCCACTCTAAATTGATAAAACGTGGCATAATTATGGCTTTTCTTCGAGCAGCGCTCTTCAGAAGTTGTCCGCACCTCGTGAAAAACAGCTTCGGAAATCAGGTCGCCCGTCTCGAGAAAGCAGGGTACTCCTACAATGTCATCAGGAGTGTCACTGTGAGTCTTCTACAGAAGTTAAAAGCTAAAGTTAAAAGTTAGAAGCCTTCGAGACCCACAGTTCCCAGACAACGCATGAAGGTTATTCCGTATATTCACAAAATTTCACACAACTTAAAGATAGGCCAGAGACATGATGTAAAGGTTCTTTTCTCGTCTATCTAGTATTTGTACTGTCCTGTCCAGGAAGTGGGAGTCATGTGAGAAAAAGCATGGCAAAAGATATGTCAGTTGCGCCACCAACGTAGTGTACAGCATTCCTCTAACTTGTGGTTGTGTATACATTGGACAAACTGGAAAATGTGTTGACAGACTGCGGGAACATGAAAGGACAGTGCAAAACAGTGAAAGACGCTGCCTACCAGAGCATGTCGCAACTCATAAATGCAAGCCTTCGTTCAGCAGTACCTCGATCCTGGCACATGCAAAAAGTAAAATTAGTAGAGAAATAATAGAAGCCTATCATATTACTAACATTGGTGACAAATGCATTAGCACTGCTTCTGTCGTACTGCTGGACAAAGATATAACATTCTTGGATGGACACGTGTGAATTCTTTTTCTTGTTTGCCTCACCTTAGCTTTGGTGGGTTGTTGGACTAGCCTTCATTTGCTGTTTAGGTAAACCTTTTCCCACCGTGTTTGCCTTGTTCTGCCCTTTTGGCATCTAGTTATGTCTTACTTTTTGACACTGCTATTGCTACGATGAGCAAATTTTACACATTTTCCGGTTTTTCTGTTTTGTTTGTTTTTATTTTTTCTATTTCTTTTTCTTTTTTCGTTTTTATTTCCTTGACACTGCTTTTGCTAAGAAATGTTATATGTTCATCGTTCACTTCATTCTTCATCTTCCCTTTTATCCGTGTCGTGGCCTTTTCTTGTATTTGATTACTGTATATCGAAGGATATCAGTTTTACACGTTTGCTATCTGGCGGAACACTTGGCGGCGGGACGCTACATGGGCAGTGCGTTCATTTTTCTTGTGTTTGCACAGCGCCGGTATAATGTATCGGCTTTTTCAAAATTAAACCAGTTGGAAGTTGCGCTCCGTACATGTCGTATGTGTGCCTTTTTTGTGTCCAGTCTTCTTCGCACATGTATACGTAACCTTACAAAAAGGACACACGCTAATCCTATTCCCCTGCCTTGTGTGCTAGCACCGCTCACCAACTAGCCCAATTAAGAGCATTGAAGCTCCCTTGCCGGTGTTGGCTTTGTAGTCAGTCCCATGTCTCCCTTTGAAGCGCTGTATCCAGCTGCCACCTGGCTAATCAGCAGGACAAACTGCTTTGTCTTTGTAGCCAAAATAGGCCCGGTGATAGGCAAGCTCTGGGCACGGGCACCAAGAGACCATTCGTAGAGGGCCTTCTCTACCTTCTTAAAGGCACCTTGTCGAACGCATTTTTGCCCACTGTCAAGCGAGCTCTTTTTTTTTGTCGAACTTCTCAATGGAGCGGATGATCGTCGCTTGCGATAGTGCATGCTTCTTAACCAAGCCGCACGCTTTCTTACCGTCTTTGGAGTTATACTCCACCCCATAACTCAGCTTCAGCACTGGCAAAGGCAGGCACTTTCTCGGCCAGTCAGGAGGGCACATGCTCCTCCGCACCTCGTTGTCTGCTTGTCGTCTGCTTGTGGCTTATGTAGATATAGCTGAAAATAGTTTAAATCAATGCAGCCTACTACCTTAAGCGAACACTGAATGAACAATAACGTGATATTAGCACTTTTATATCAAGAGTGCGTTCATCAATAAGTATGCAGCAGAGATCTGGAACAGGGTTATATGAGTGTGCATGTACAGACTTAGTGGTACCCATATGGCTGTGTCTGTCACCAAACACAGGTGTTTTGTGGTCATTACTGCACATTGAAGTAAGGTAGAACTCTTGCATATTAAATGTTTCCTACCAGAAAGCGCATGCTGCGCTCTGTCGGTCGGATGAAGTCTGTATATGGATCCATGTTGGCATGAAAGCAGCGATATGTGGTGTGACAGCCTTAACTGTCTTGCCGTCGAGTTTGTCGGTAAGCATTCACGCTATGTGTTCTGCTACATCACGAAGTAGTATGTATTAATCACATGTTAAAGGTTGCCTTAGGTGCGTGTGCAGTGGAATTATACGTGCGAGCGACAGTGTGGGCATGCATGGGTCGATGAAAACAGCTAGCGCGCTTGGAGTATTTGTTCCCGAACACTTATGAGCACCCGTCCTTAGTGTACTTTACTGCCACTGATTGCAGGGCAAAAATTTTTATACACTGCAGCTATCATGCAGGACGCACGTCGTCTTTTTACGTGGTGGGGGTGTAAATATTTATGAAGACGAGAGTGTGTGGTCATGAGCTTGCCCACCTCGAGGACAGCAGATACGAATGAGCCTGCGCACGATGGTCGTGTTGCACCCCAGTCACACGGCAGTCCTCCAAGGCCTTGACTGCAAAGGTGGTTTATTGCACTAAAGGAGCAAAACTGAGGAGCAGCGGCGCCACTACACGGCAAGCGCAAAGGACGTGGCCTCTGTACGTGAATGCAGTCGGCCAGCCGGTATGCACGACGGCTGTTAACCGCTGCCCGTGAAGTGGCGCTAGTAACAGCTAGAAAATTTAAACGGACATTATCTCTTCAGCTTAGCAAGATTGCTCTGCTCTTGTTTATGTTGACCCGTCACGAAGTGCCGGTCAGCGAAACCGGGTAGGCCTAGCGACGACTACGGCAGGTGGGGAGCAGCTCAGTTTGTCGCCCGGCGCACCCGCGGGAGGCGCCGTTGCCGAAAGCTGCACACTTGTGCAGGCATGCTGCTGTTACACGAGTATAGCAGGCAGTCCTTCTGATAATGCTACTGTTTTGGTTTGCTGGTACGAATGTGAAGTACAAGTCAAACAGCACGCAGACACTGCTGCTGCGCCCCCCCGATTATTCCTGTCTCCGCTACGGCGACCGGCAAAGCTGTTCGCTGACCATCGATGGTAGCCTTAACAAGTTTTAGTGAACTTACAAACTTTTAAAAGACAATTATATGACGCTTCCCTGATCAAGGAGGAGAATTTTATTCTAGAACTACTTTCCGCAGCATAAGGACACTGCCTCAGCACTCACCGTAGCCTTGGTAGTGCTGAAGAGAACTACTCGGATGGAGTATAGTCAGTGCCTCCTGGAGAACAGTGCCTGCAGCGTCACGCCTGGCTCCATAGTATTGAAATTGACGATCTGTTTCGCTGAGGGACTGTGTGATGGCGCTCAATACATGTGTTACGTGCATGCGAAGCATATGCAGGTGTGCTTTTGCATTCGTAGCCCTTTTTTGATTTTCTGTTAGTCTGAAACACCTTCAAGACCAATAAAATTTGCGGAAGTTGCCTGCAAGCGGCTGCTCCTCTGGCGTGAGGAGCGTCTGCTAGAATGTCCTCCGGATTTCGGTGGCCATGCTGCTAGAGAATATCTTCGCGACGTAGCCGCGTGGCGGAGCCAAAATTATGCCCTATTAGGAAAGGGAGTAGTAGTAGAGGGAGAGGGATTGGTGGGAGGAAAAACCCGCAACGCTGCAATCACAGATAACTCAAGGAGGCACTGGTATAGTCCATCACAATACTGCGCCTCGTCTCCAGATCGATAGCTGTGCATCAGTTAGCGGATCAGCCATGTTCCGTTTCGGTGGTGATTCAGATGAGACGGAGAAACCGCGTAGCCAGGAGTGACTTCGATGCAATGAACTAACATAACCAAATCTGCTGGCAGAACTGCGCAGAATGAGGGAGGAACAAGCAGATCTGCGCTGTCGGAACGTTGACGAGGTCCATTCATGTTTCGCTATAGCTATAGCTGCAGCCAATTTGTGCTCGGAGGGGGGGCAAGGGCGACGGGAGAGATGCACGAGGCTGGCGATGCGAAGGCTGGTAAACAGGTTCGAATGTATGAGCGCGCGGCAGGGACGGTGCAGTTGCTGGAATTTCTTTTTTTTTTTTCCTTTTCAAGGATTTTGCATTCCACTACCTTTTGGCATGAGCACTGAGGAGCCAGACTTCATTGTTATAACCGATAATGCGGCATGGGGTCATTGTAGTTACCTGGTTATTTTACCATAGAAAACACAAAAGTGGACAGTGCAGTAGCTTTTCATTGTTGTAACCGATATATTGTGAAAACCAGCTTCGTTAAAAGTGGGTTTGACCATACTATAATGTATGCTTTGGCACAAAATAACCAAACAATTGAGTAATTGTCCATCCTTAGAAAGCGTAAACAACAGCCCAAAGACAAGCGCGGCAGTTTTTTTTTGCTTAACTCGCTTCCTAATCTGCGTTTGCTCGCTTTTTTTTTTGTTCTGTCTCTGTGTTCGCCCTCAAGCACCTTAATGCGATTATCACCTTGCTACTCAGTTGCCCATTTTTTTTTTCTGTCCAGTTTTTTTATTGTCGCTTTCCTTTTTCTTTTGCTTTCGCACTGCATTCAGTTTTAGGCAGAGGTTGGTCCCAGTCACAGCTTTGAATTTTGCTGTTCTAAGTTATGAGTATGACTCATAAAACATGCGAGCAAAATAAACATTTTGTGATTAAGGTTGTCAAGGCACACTAGATGCAGGGAGGGAAGCATATTTTATCACTCTCATATTTAAAAGAAAATAAATTCCTTGGTTTTATGGTTGACATTCATGTAGCCTGATATTCACATTTTTATTTTTGTATTTGAAGTAACATTTCTTCCCTTTTAAACTGCTCCAGACTTTGTATTTTTGCTCCAAAATGCAGCTTTTTTCTGCTCACCTCCAAATTTGGATTTTACTGCTCAAAAACTCAGAATTTCCTGCTCTTATTTTTTGCTGATGTTACGTAGCAGCGTTGATGTCAAATGTTTTGCAAAAAAAAGGCCAACGCATCGAAAACAAAACTGTGCCCAGTGGCTGACATGGTTTCATTTTCTCTGCACACAGGCTGTGGGGTACTCAGGGCAGTTTCACACGCTAGTTTCGGGGTTCATGTTTCTTATCCCCTGTGGCCAAAATGCGCAGTTCCCAGATTCTAATATACAATAACTTTTAGGTATGGCAGTGGCTTCTGGGAAACGACCACAGCCAAGTGAGATGAAACTTTGCTGCTATGGTCTGCAATTCCTGCTTGTGTGCACACTGTGTCTCTTATTGTTGTGATCAATAATGAGAGCATTGCTGGCAGTCGATTGACGTGTCACTAGCATGTTCACAGCAATTCATAAACTGCAGCGTAGCACTGTGCAGTCTTTTCGTTTTTTGACGGCGGCCACTTTGCAACGGCTGTCAATGAATCGGTTTTATGCCAGATTCATCATTGCCGCGTCCCAGCTTAAGAATCTGTAAGTAAACGGCACGTAGCTAAAGTAATGCGAGTTAGTCTAACTGCCAAATGCAGTTAGAATGCACTGCAATGTTTGGCTGCAAATTCACAGGGCATTCCATAATTTTTGAGCATGTGCATCGAATGGTAAATACCATTCTCAGACCCCTGATAATTTTCATTCTCTAGTGCCGCATAAACGCCCTATGAAGGACAAAGGATGGCTGTTGCGTGCCATTGCTGAAAAAGTTCATCTTGACTTAAATACCCGCAAAGCTGTAAACTTGATTGGATTTTGCCAAATGGTTTTACATTGCTGATCTTATCTGAGAGTTCGTTTTAATGGCCATGCTATGTGTATAGTGCAGTGTATCAGGGTTTGTGAAAAATATTGCACCAAAGTATCTTACAGTTCTAATGGGGACAGAACTTCAGAACTATATCAGCAGCAGCCGTGCATAGCCTGTCCATTGTATGCAGACATGATGCTGTATTGAAGCTGTGGCTGCAACCTATTGTTTGGTCGAGCAGTAAGACATTTAGCTTTTCTATTGCAATCAAGTCCAGATACAGTCAGATCTTGATATAATGAATTCTGCGGGACCGCAAAAGATAGTTTATATTAAATATTGTAATTAAAAATTTGCGATTATAAGCCTGTGCTCAAACCTAAGTATGAAAATGATGTACCTTGGCAGTAGGCACATGTGTAGACAAGTAAAAGCTCAAAGGAAAATATTATGCTAACTCCAAAGCTGCTTTATTTGAAGAAATCAGTTATTTTCTTCTGGCACGTGCAGCAACACGTCCACATATTACATTATACCCCTACTGCACATGCACTTTCCACTTTGTGCAATGCCTCATCGGATGCATGAATGCACCGAGCAAAGAAAGTACCCTGTCCATGTGAACAAAAACATCAGAGTTTGATATGAGCTCATCTTCAATGTTCCCCGAAGTTTAAAAATCTTATCTTGGTCTTTCAAAATGATAGCGGCATTCGGGGCAATGTCTGCAGAGGCTGATTCACTTCTTCCTTGTGTCGATTTCTTGTAGTGAACGCTGCTTTCTTATCTTCTTGGCACCTTTGCTGGTTGGAGTCATCGTCAGATCTCGCACAGACTTCGGAATAAGATAATCTGCGACAAAAAAAAGACCTTCCCACACACAGGAATGGCATGAGTGACTGACCGGCAAATGACACACAACACAGGAAGAAAAAAAAAAAAAACAGGCAGCAAGGTCTGCTGGCTACTGCATATTAAACCATAGCTTTATGGTGGCGGTAGGAGCTGGCACTAGATATGCTGATGATGATAGCTACAGCCTGCAGACTATAGACCTCCTTCATGTTTGCAAACAAACAAGACGATCGAGGTGGCGCTGCTCTCGTCAGCGATCCCATGGTAGGCAAAAAGCACGACCGCGGCCGGTGTACAGTGGCTAGCCGGGTCACTGTGGCCGAGCTTGTCAAGGCCGTGTTATTGTGATTTGCAGGCGCCTTCTAGGCAGACGAAGTGACCATATGTGCTAGTATTTCGTGAGCCTCAGCGGTGAGAACAGAAGGGATACACTGAAAAACTCTACGTACACGGCGTGCAGCGTACGGACCCGCACGCCGTACCGATGGGGATTGGGTTCAAGGCGCACAAGAGAAGCGTTGCTGCCAGCCGAGGAAAATGAGCGACTTTGGCATCTATTTTCTGTTTTCTCCCAGAAAATTATGCATGGAACACATCGAAAATTACAAAGCTTCGGATGCTTACAAGTACTATGAGTCGAGTAAGCTGACGGCGATTTTTCTCGCTCATAAATAGCGCTCGCAAACCGAATAGTCCGCTCGAAGCATCATAGCATATCGGATGATTCTTCACACCGAGCGGCAAATGAGCGTTCTTGGTAAGCACGAAGCACCTCGCTAGCGTCGAGCGGCTGTATGGTTAAGATGATTTAGGTCAGCGTGGCAACGGTAGCCTTGACACCGCACGGTTTGCGTATCATTGCGTTATTGGTTGAGATCACAACGCTGCGCATCTGTTATATTTGCTTTGTTCGTGGGCGGCTGTCGTCGTTAAAGGTAGCAATTTTATTACGGGTAGTTGCGCTGTTAGCTTGCATTACAATTACGAGCTGCAGCGGCGACTGTGGTTCCGTGGGTTCCGGTAAAAACGTCCCAGGAAAAAATGGCCCCGGATAAAACCTCTCCAAACAGATGCAGTGAAACGTACTGCAAAGCCGAGCTTTCCCCTTGCCTGGTGCTTGGCTTATCAGCGATGAATTACGCTCATTGTAATCAACTTTCACTGTTTTTATCTTACATTGTGTTTATGGTTTTAGCGAACATTATGTATATTTTGAACCCCGCCGTTTTATTATTTTTTTTTTTTTACGTTCTGTAGTTCTGTTTACTAAAAACGTAGACGGAGTTTCCTTGTGTCTATCCGTCATAATGTATGCTACAGTGCTTCTTTCTACCCGTCCGCTTGAAATTTGCAAAACATGGCACTGATGCCGTGTGTTCGCAAAGAAAAAAAAAACGTTATGGCGCCGAAATTTGTGCTGTCGAGGGCAAACACGTCTCTCGAATGTGTAATATTAGCCGGGTGATTAGACCTATATTAAAGAGCGATATTTCCCAGTTTGGAAACTTGGAACTATGCACTGTATAACACTCGCTGGATGTTATAGTGGTGGGGTTCCTTTTTTTTTTTTTTTTTTTTTGCAGTGCTTTCTCGCCAAGCCTTCTCCAGTTCCTGTAAACCTGTAAAACACACAGAGGGCATACTGCCCAAACAATAGTTACATCTATTCTAAAAAAAAAAAAAAAAAAAAAAGAGGGCGTCCAATAAGATGTTAAATTTTTCGCGGAGTGAGTTCCGGGCAGATTTTCAGCCAATTTCTTCGGTGACATTTTTTCCTAGGGGCCGCTTCCTGATAGGACCTTTCTGGACGATTATTCCGGGGCTATATATTTCAGAGACCTTTTTTTCGGGACTGTATCTTCTGAGGAACTCTTTTCTGGGGTCGTTTTTACCTTCACCCGTGATTCCGTAGTTAGGGCGGCCCAGTTCGGTCTCGGCCACTGTGACCGCGTTTCAATGTAGGATAAACCCCACAACTCGCATTCACAATCAGCCGCTGTGAATACAAATAAAAGCGCTCGGCATAAATACAAAATGCACCTCCAATCCAAATCAGTAGCTGTCAACGTGAAGTGGCAATCTTCATCAGGAAGTAGATTAAATTAATTTGGCGTGAACGCGGCGAAGTTTAGCCATGCAATATGGTACATCACGGATCGAGGAGTGCTACACAGATCACTTGCGTAGCAGCTCACTGCGCTTACATACACAGCGAAAAAGCGGGCTTGAGGAACAGTTTACAAAGGTAAACATCTACGCATGCTCCAACAAAGAAACGCGCAGGTACATATGTTACCTGCGCACCCGCGCCCGCACCAGCACTAAAACAGTACCAAGATCCCATCACGCGTCGTAAAAAGACCAAACTCGAGATATTCGCGACCTTTGATCCGGTAGGCTCTGGAGTAAAGGTGAATAAGTTTCAGCTTAGCCGTGACGAAGTATTTGCCGCATATTCGATGAGCAGGCGTCGGTATCCAGCCTTGGCACTTCACCGCGGCGGCCAGTTGTCGGCAAGAAACCTATGCAAGCTTACTAAACTTCCTCTTGTGTGTCTTTCAACACATGTCATAGCGACGCGATTAGTCGGCATGGTGCTCTGCATTCCCCGGCAGCAGCAACCATCGCACAATCACGGTAGGCAAAGCGACTGAAGCGTGTTTTTGCCTACCACGCGAAAGTCACTAACGACGACAGCGCCACCGCATTTTCGTGACGTAGCCGGAGTGAAGGAGGTCTATACACATAGAAACGGCAGTTTGCCTTTCATATGAGAGTTGCGATTGCGATCTGCGGCACTGTCAATTTTAGCCAAATTCGTAATATTGATGTTTCTTTAACATTATTTTGATATATGCGCTATATAGAAATTCGTAATTCTGAAACAGTTTTGCATGAAAACATAGGAAATCTGAAGACATACCAGCTTTCCTTAATGTATTTAGGCAGTTTGCAGTTTTAGAATCGGCGCAAGAAAATATTCAAACAATGCAAATCTGGTGCAAATATGTCTACAAATAAAAAGTGATTCTAAGAGGGATGTCCCCTATTAAATAATTTCAGCAGCGCTTCGACACAAGCTTCAGAAAGATGGGCAAGCATAGTGTAGTGCACATTGTCTAAGCCTAGTGCTGTTTTTTTTTTCTAGAGGAAAATTACTCGGAAAACTCGAAACAGCGAGTTTTCCGAGTAATTTTTCAGATTTGAGTTTTCGCCTGTAAAATTATCTTTGGACATTTAGCTACAACTTCCTGAAAGATCAAGGCAAAATTCGATCGCGAAGTTTAAAAAGTTCATTTTATTCAACTACGGTAGCTCAAGAAAGTGCTATTTTCCACGCAAATCGCCAACTTTCGAGCGCCTGAATCTCGAGAACGCTGTATCGCCCGCGATTGTCGTTTGCTTGGAGAGGTTTTGTAAACCTTTTTCTTGTAGGTAGCATCTCCTGCAGTTGCGTATCTCAGCTGAAAATAATAAACAAACGTTTTTTATGCATGCTTCGAGAGTTCCTACTAGGCCTTTTAAATCACGTGGTGCTCTAGAGAGGCTGCCATTGGCTCTGACTGATACGACGCTGTGGTGAAGCCTACCTCCTGCTTTCATTTTGTACAGCATCTCAATCGTGCTGCATCGTGCTCTGCTAGTTCTTTTCAGCGGCCTTTCAGCATTTGTTGAGTTCGCGATGAACGACACGTAAAAGCATGACTTCCGAGCTCGAAAGTCTCGGATAAAGAACTTGTACCGAGGATGCCGTCTCGGGCCTCTCCGGAAAACTGCAGCAAAAAGCAGTCACCCGACGCAAGCTAACCCTAGCCAGGCCAACAAGCACTTGGACGAGTTGATGCCATGGTAAACTTTGTGAGTGCCTCGGAGGTGAAGATTGGACTCTTCAAGGAAGATAGCAGCATGCAGTCGTCGTCACTCTATGAGTGCTGCAATATGCAAGGTCAGCGCTTATGGGGTTGGTAAGCGGTGCTGCTTGCCCTACAGGCTGCAGGTAAAGATACTGCACCGGTACCCTTGCAGTACGCGAACTGGCAGAAAAGCGAAAGGGGCTGTTGGCTTTTCTTGAGCTGCACTGTAAAAATAGTGAGGGCCCAGCATCAGTGCTTTCTGCTGTGCACAGCTCGAGCTGCATTGTGCCTGGTGAACTTTTGGATAGCACCAGTGGTGTGATTTCTACGTGGGCATAGGCCACCAACCACCGCGGATTCGAGCGTCGCGCGAGCGGAAGCCCCGATCAGCCGTCACCACGCGCACACTGAAACACCGCAGCGCTCACTCTACCTCCACAGGGAAGAGAGCACTTCGCTGCAAGGATGCAAACCTTCAAGTTCACAAAAGAGACATTTATTGAAATGCCATCCTCCAGCGGTACACACACACACGCACACAATGCACATACACACACACTCAGTCACTGTGTCCCGGGAGCGTGCGAGGAGCAAGGCTCCACTGCGCGCACAAAGTGACACGGAGTGCGTGCCGCAAGCACGCAGGGGCGTGCTGTGATCTCTCTTGCGGTGACCAAAGGGTTCCTTTGAGAGAGAGTGGGCAACCACCGCAATGTATGCCTGTCACGGATCGTTGGATACAATCGACAGGCTCGAGCTGCGCTCTCAGGTATGACCCGGAGCGGACGAACTCGAGTACACTCTTGTGTGTGCGGACAAAGGCCGGCAGACACGAACAGTAGTGTACGCACAATATACGATGTCTCGGAGGGGTCTCTGCCCGGGCCCCGCTCAGAGGTTTCGCGAGCGCGGCCGTCGAAGTGGTGTCGTGTTCCCGCCAAAAGGCGCCAATAAGAACAGCCACTGGGACGCCAGGGCGGAGTTGTGGCCGAGCGACAGTGACAAGTCGTCCGGACATCTCTCTGCCGCCTCAGGCGGGAGGAAGGGAAAGAGAACAGGGAAGCGGGCGGCGGCCACGCAAAGGGCAGCCGCAGCAAGCCCGAATTCCACATCTTTCTCTCCTTAATTTCCCTCCTACCCATCAGCGAAAGCACGTGGCAGTCTCCAGCATGAAGAAATGAATGCTATCCTCACGCAACAAGTAAACTACTCTTCAGATCCAGCCAAAAAGATCTCGAAAAGACACACTCAAGAAAGACAAACATTAGCAAGGCGCACAAAAAAAAAAGAACAAGATGGCATGAAGAATAATGTACAAAGTTCCGAAGGCGAAGTAACAACAACTATGTACAGAAGTCCCAAAGTTCGTCGGTGCAGCTCAGGGAGCCAGCGATGACCGGTGACTCACTGCACGTCGACTTCTGGGTGGCCAGTTGGCAATTGTTGGCTGCAGACGATCTCCGTCGGTGGCGGTACAGGTTAGGTGCAGGGACAGTGAATGCGCCGAAGGAGCCCAGGCGTGGAAACTCCGCGGTGATCCAAGGGGCTCATGTGGTGACTGCGCGGGGCTCTTTCCTCCACGCTCAGCACACGCTGGCAAACACACACGGCACAACGTCGATGCCTCCACTCTTGGCACGCGCACACACAGCCACAGCCACACACACCACACAAAGGGTGGCGTCGACCTTCAGAGGCGGACCTGTCCCAAACACCTTTGCAGTGGCGGCAGCCGTGAAAGGGGGCATCATCCATGCTCCCCATCCCCAAATGACCCCGTCTCCTCCACACACGCAGGGACAGCCACAAGGCAGAGCTGCCTAATGAGAAACACTCAGAAGTTCAAGCGGAAAGAGGAGAGAAAAGACGCGCTGTACAAAAGAAGACACTCACTGTACAATATTTACAAGATAGGAAGCGAGAACGGAAACAGAAGAAAGCGAAAAATGTGAAAAGAGACACACACACACACGAACAAAAATAAAAGCACACAGGCTGGAACTGAGCTGCCAGAAAAGGGGAGGACCACCCTTGCTTCCGGGTAGGGTTCGACGAGAAAGCTCGCTCGGTGAGGCGGTGTGCCTTCGGTTGTGGAAAAGGCCCGCCGTCCGGCATCAATCACAAAGGTGAACGTCGCCTCACCTTGTACTGGTGTGGGGCACGCCTGCATTCCACTGCATCGGGTGTGCCTTGGCGCTTGCCTGTGGTGACAATGGGCACCAGCGCAAGCTCGTCAGACCGTTACGCATAGGCCTTTAGGTCTGCAATGTACGGCTGGCTTTCCCTGTAGGGGGATTCTCCAGGAATGCGCCCCTGCTTGTTACCTGGGGAAATTCCCCATGAAATTGCAGGTGACCATCTGCCGCGGACGCACACTGTCAGTTGGTTTCGTCATGGCCGGTGGATTGCCACCCCTCGACTTCTCCATTTGACAGATATGGCAGGGATGGCAACAGCGTAAAATGTGCTTCATGCTGGGCTGCAGTCACCCATTGACTCAGTTTCTTAAAACCTTGGAGCCACTCAGATGACCAGCCAATGGTTTGTCGTGAGAGAAACACAACAGGGCGCTGCTCAGACATTGGGGAATAGCCATTTCAAATGGTTCATGGACTCGTCATCCGTGGCTATGGGTTTCAGAGCAAGCTCGTCATGCCCCAACAAATATGAATCCCCGAGGCACGCCGCGACACACGCTGGTTCGTGCCCCCCTGCGCCCGCTCAATACAAGCAGCGTAACGGCGCTTCGTCTCCCAGAGACCGTCGCTGACATCGCGACAAAACGGGTCATTTTGCTGGACCATCATAGCTCTTCTTGGCTGAAAACGATCCCAGTCATCCCAAAGGAGAGCCTGGTTTCGTCCCCTCGCAGGCTCGCAGCAAAATTTCCACTGGCATCGGCGTCTCAGAGGTGCTCACAAAAAGCTTTCACCCTCGCCTGCTTTGTGAAGCGCTCCTTACCTGGATAGCTGAATGGGGAACCCATCTGCGAGCGTCCCCTCCGTGCCGATCTGCGGCTCGTCCGCTGTTTCGCCCCCTTCGCCTGCCGGCGTAAAGACGCTGCCACGGGCGCGTGGGGCACGGGATAGCGCGTCAGCTACCACATTCGTTCTCCCCTTTTGATACTGCACCGAAAAGTCGAAATGCTGTACCAGGAGAGAATAGCGCGCCAGCCGGCTCGCAAGTTCACGGAGCCGCATCAGCCAACTGAGCGCGCTGTTAGCGCGGTTTCCGGAGTAAGCCTGGCCGACGCCTCGCCGTTCCCCAAACAAAAATGACTGCTAGCGGGGTACGGGTGCTGTTGTGCGGAGATACTGACAGCGGCGGCGTCGCGTACATTGCTTCCACAATGGCGTAAATCTGAAACAGTGGAGGCATATGGTCAACAGTCGCACCGCAGGGTGGTCGAAAGAACCATGTAGCGTGCTTCAGTGCCTTTGCCGAGTGCCGCGCAGGGAGCGGCAGGCATGGCGCATGACCTGGATCGTCAAGGCGACCGACTCGGCTGACGTGCTGTCCAATGACTCATGGAGCCAGGGACAATTCACATTAGGTGCCAGTTGTGGTTTCTACGTGGGCATAGGCCACCAACCACCGCGGGTTCGAGCGTCGCGTGAGCCGAAGCTCCGATTAGCCGTCACCACGCGCACACTGAAACACCGCAGCGTGCACTCAACCTCCACAGGGAGGAGAGCACTTCACTGCAAGGATGCAAACCTCCAAGTTCACAAAGGAGACGTTTATTGAAATGCCATTCTCCAGCGGTACACACACACACATGTACACAATGCACATACACACACATACTTAGTCACCGTGTCCCGGGAGCGCGCGATGAGCAAGTTCCACTGCACGCACAAAGTGACACAGAGTGTGTGCCGCAAGCACGCAAGGGCGTGCTGTGATCTCTCTTTCGCGGTGACCAAAGGGTTCCTTTGAGAGAGAGTGGGCAACCACCGCAAGGTATGCCTGTCGTGGATCGTTGGATACGATCGACAGGCTGGAGCTGCGCTCTCAGGTACGACCCAGAGCGGACGAACTCGAGTACACTCTGGTGTGTGCGGACAAAGGCCGGCAGACACGAACAGTAGTGTACACACAATGTACGATGTCTCGGAGGGGTCTTTCCCTGGGCCCCGCTCGGAGGTTTCGCGAGCGCGGCCGTCAAAGCGATGTCGTGTTCCTGCCAAAAGGCGCCAATGAGAACAGCCACTGGGACGCCAGGGCGGAGTTGTGGCCGAGCGACAAGTCATCTTGACATCTCTCCGCCACCTTAGGCAGAAGAACAAGGAAACGGGCGGCGGCCACGCAAAGGGCAGCCACAGCAAGCCCGAATCCCACAACGGAAATCTGGACTATCTGAGTGGAAGCTCTCGCAACAGCTTCGCGTCAACATAAAGGTGGTGGTGGCTGCGCGTGCGATTGGCATCGGGGCCCGAACAGCTGTCGTGATTTTGTGCTATTCTTGCCCTGCTGAACCCATTACACCACAAGGACTTTGCTGCGATCGGCGAAAAAGTTCATGGTGCGGCCATAAAAGCAGTGACAGAAAATATGGAGAATGCTAGGGTTCTCACAAAAGAAAGGGTGAGTGACACAGATATTGCCGTTATGTTTAACGGTACGTGGCAGAAACGGGGCCACAAGAGCAATAACGGCATTGGCACCTCTGTGTCTACAGACAGTGGTTCGTGCCTCTTTTAGGTCCTGTCAAACTTACGTGTACTCGGAACCAAGACCTTGGAAGCGAAGAAATCTGGCTGGCGTTTAATGGCCCGGTTAGCGAGGAAAACACCGAATGCTCCTCTCACGCCATGGAAACGGAGCCAGCAGTGCGCATATGGACGCGGACCCACTCACAGAAGACACCACTGTGCTTCACCAAATTCCTAAGTGACGGGGACAGTAAAGCCTTTAGTACTGTTTCTCAGGCAAAAGTATATGGCTGAACCTCCATTGAGAAGGAGGATTGTACAAATCATGTGGCCAAGCGCCTAGGGACGCCACTTGGGAAGTTGAAGACACCTCTACCACGTGGTGAGAAGTTGAGTGTTAGGCAGATTTAGAAGTTGCAAAATTACTATCGAATTGCTATCACAAGCAACAGGGGTGATGTCCAGAAAATGTATCGTGGCAATTGGGCGTCATATTTTCACTCCTGTTCCACAAATAATGCTGACAGCCTAAGGTTCTGCCCGAAGGAGTGGAATCGTGGTGCGAGCACCAACAGGTCAAAGCTTTGAGAGAGTCTGCACTGGACCACACCCCACTTCTGACAAAGGCACAGGGGCTAGCTCTGTTGACCATATACAAGCACTTCACTAAAGAAAAGCTACTCGCAGCTTGCAGGGGAAAACCCAAAATGCGGCATAGTCTCTGCACAGTAAAATCTGGCTACTGTGCCCAAAGACCAGGTTTGCTTTCAGAACTGCTGTGGAAACAGCAACTGCCATTGTTGTTTTATGGTATATTAGAGGACACACAAGCTTTGAACAAGTACTTCAGGAGCTTGGGGTGCTGTCACCAAAAGAGCTTGATGTCCTGGGTGATTCCCAGGACCAGAGAAGGGTGAAAAAAATGTCACTCTGCCAGACTGCTGTGGCCGAGCGCATCGCCGTAATATGGTGAGAGAGCTCGACTTACAGACTTCGAGAAAATCCCTAGGGGTCAACTTATGGGCCAAGGGAGTTCTAATGAACGTTGCAGTGTTTGCTACTGAATTCTCGTTTTTGGCAAGAAGTTTCATGTTCTTTTTTTGTGTTTATGAAAAGATACAGATGTTTGAAACTTTCAAATGCAATTTTCTCCATTTGTAGTTTTCAGCTTTTTTTACATTTTGTGCAACAAACTTCAAATACTTTCAAGTCAGATATGGATGAAATTTTGCACGCTGCCTCTTCAAAGTATGTAGAATGTTATCTATCTGATTATAAAACCTTTCCAACCTTTTTTCAAAAAAATTTAGAATGTTGACACATGGTGCCCAAAAATGTACACATTGGTGTTCCTGAATTTTTTTTACAATTATAGGTTAAAATGAATAAATTTGAAGTAGCTTTCAACATGCTATATTACCAAAGCAACAGAATGAGCTATTGCAAGCAGGTCTTAACATACATTTCATTATCAAAAAACTGTGCACAAAAGGCCCTATATTGTGCTTTTGCAGATACTTTTACACAAAAACTAATAAAGGAATGTAGAAACTTATAAACACATTTGAAATCAGCATTAAAAACATTATAAATGGCCAGTTTCATAACCTTAGGTTGATTATTAAAGAAAAAGTGTTTTCGAGGCACATCTCCCCTTAAAAGCAACGAAATGCAATGACAAGGTTCATTAAAGCTGCGTAAGAAATACGCTAATTATGCTCTGGACTTTGTTAGATAACTTTTGATATAAGACCACCTGCCCAATTATAATCACATTTTTGAAATCAGGAGAGAAAACCACACCTGTGTGCAAACTTTCGTTAGATTCTAGCCATAACTAAAAACGTCAGTTTTAAGACCCTGGTCCCCCCTTAACGGCCGCGGGCGCTGCCACTATTATACACTTAGGCATGGCTAGTCGTGAGGGAGAGCGCGCTCTCCCTCGAGACCGGCTGTGACCTAGGGTGCCTCACATCGAGGCATTCTATTACACCCGAATTTCGACCAATCAAAACTGCGGTTTCTAATACATGGGGCCTATAAGAATTTTCGCAACCGTTAGTATCAAAGAGTCTGCTGAGGCTGGCATCAGTGCAGTTTTTTCAGTAAACTTGCGACATTTTTACCCTTCATTAACACTTATAATAGCCTTTCACTATTGTAAATTGGTGAATATGCTTAATAAATAGCTTTTTGTTGGGGATTATTCGGCTATGCTCATTATCATGAGTAGCTGCATTTTGAGCCTCTTCACTCGTCAGGGAATTTGACTTGAAATAATCAGGGAAAGCGTGGAAGAGTCGGGCATTTTGAAAATAGTGGTTTGCTAGACACCCTGAATCACGAACTTCGCTGCTTCTCATGCTTCGCTTATATGCCGATAACAGAGTTATAGCGCTATCTGCTACTGTGATCAGCTTCCACATGCCGCCCAAGTGTACACGCTCACGTGATTTGGTATGGTGGGTGTGGCACACTGGTGGCGCTCGCGCTGGCTGGTTCAGCCATGGCAGGCGTAAGCACCGCCGGGAAGCATGCAACTCGCTCAAGGTAGTCACCGCAAGAGCAGTGGTGCCGCACAGAAGTGAAACATGCTAAGCTGTAACTGCTGTAACCCTCCAGTTAAAATATCTTGGCCAGTCATGCTTTTGTCATGTGCAGGCGACTTCACGATGTACTGCGACACAGTCGATCGTGCCATGACGGAATGCATGTGCCGCGCCAAACAATAACGTTCAGTTTTCATGGTTAACCACGGTAGCCAAGACCAAGAGATGGAACTCGTGGGAAAAAAGTGACCGGAACCAGAGCCCCAGTCTGTCCGAATGATTGCTTCACCTAGCTTTCACAGCCAACAAAACCACTTGTTTGCAAAACTGACGCCCGGTCACGTCTAAGTGGTCTCGAAAAAATAAACCTTCAGGTAAAACACGATCGGCACAGTATTGCTTGCACCAAATTTGGTCCGAAAAATTGAACTTTTGGACATCATAGTGTCCAAAATATCAATTGTGAAAATATACACGCTGCTATGGGCCATGTGACGGTTCCTGAATAAAGTCTAAAATAGCGTGCAAGCCCGAATTATTGGAGTTTGAAAAATGTGTCAGCTGCTGTATTGATTTCTTTCTTATATCAATTCTTAGTGATGGTGTGCCAGTGAAAATGCTTTCCAAATGCTTTCCAAGTAATTGGCTACTTTGCAAAATATTATGCTACCATATTTCCACTGCCATTTACATCTTGTGAAGGCACCGTTTCCCTGAATATAATGCCAGCTTGACTGCATATGAAAACCAAAGCTTGCATGGACGCGTCATCTTTCGTAGCATTAGTGTTATTTCAGAGGCAATCTTTAAAGGCACAATAATTCGAGCACAGCAGACCTTATTTTGTATTTTATTTTTTATTCTCCTTACTGCCCTTTCTGTCAACATTCTTATAGGCCCGTGCTGCCTTCATCGCATTTGTAGCCATGGGACATTTTTGCTTTTTGCCCATGGGTCCTGTGCGCTTTGCCTCACATGCCCAAGACCATTGGAAAGATGGCTTCTGCTCATCTCTTAAAAGAGAGGTGGTCAAGCCAACTCAAAGAGCGCCATTTTATTATTTCCAGTATCTGTTTGCTCCTCAATATTCTCAGCCTAGCAATTCCAGTCTGCACTCGAGCCACAATGTCAGCATTCCACGAGAAGTTAGTCACCACAGCCAGATGCCCTTTACTATAGTCTTTTCTTTTTATCTTTGCTATGTCTGAGTTTACTATAATAACGGGGAACTACTGTAAAAAGTTATGCATGCGAAACAGCTTTGAATGATAAAAATTGGTTGCAAATGGAACATTTTCAGATTTCAAATATTTTGGAAAATTAGTGTAAATAGCAACATTATTTTACAGAGCAGCACTGTAAGGAGAGACATTACAAAAAAAATTTCTTCCATCAGCATAATTTTTTTGTGGTAAGGCCACCAAGCATTAAAAAAGCAGGGATCATGTAGTTATAGCAGTGGACTATAGTTTACATATTTTGTATACCTTGTGTGCATTTATTTCATAATAGTTGCTTTCAGTGTAAAAAATTTAATGTCCCAAATCGACTGCTCACATAGAAAGAGAATGGAACATTGTAAGGTGAATCGCTCTGCACTGGAGGCATGACATCAGCAGTCGATTTACGGTAATGCAGAACACTTAAAAAATGCGACCAGGCAAATCACAAAACGAACCATAGAGCATCAACTTGAGCAGTAGTGCTAGGGGCATCATTCCTTTCATGCTCCTTCGCGATGCCTCATGATGAAGCATAATTTCTAAAATGCCGTCCACAGCACCATGATTTCTCACTTGTTTAGGTTTCAGTTTCAACAGCCCAGGAAGGGCTGCGAGGCCAGAGTTGCAGTCTAGGTCATGTGAGGGACGTTAAACGTGTGATACAACTGATACTTTGCCCTTTTTATTTACCAGAGCACTATATGTCCAGCCTTTGAAAACTGGAATCACAAAGGGGGGAGAAGCAACGATTCTGCTGCAGGTTTTTTTATCCCTCATGTGACCCCACTTTGATGTCACAGCCATCACTTGGTGGGTTTTTGTTGTGTCCCAGTTGGTTATTGAGGGAACAGAGCCAGCTTAAGTTGTGTGACAGTTGCAAGGTAACGGCCACTCAAGAATGTCACAATGCTTCGCTGCGAGTGTATATAGCTAGAAATTTGTAATGTCTAAACGTTTAGAAGGTTCAAATAGTAAAAGTATGGTGCAAATCAAAAGGATACCAAACACGTTTCAAAAAGCTGTTTGAACTTTTAAATGTTGGTGCACCCGTAGTCGGAACATATTCATGTGATGTTACTTTGCAGTGCCTTACTCTTTAGTGTAAAGCTCCCTTTCCTTGCTACTTTAGTAATAGGACTCGCAGGGGCATCCACCATAGCCTGAGTTGCTTCGGGATGTTAAACCCAGTAAGCTTACATGATACTCTGCCAAGGGTTTCTAGCAGGTCTTTGAAAACCTTAAGAATTGTGAAATTTTTGTGGGGGCCTTAAAATTTCTCGAATTCTGATTGTAAAGCGGCATGCTGTGAACAAATGCTAGTGCCCTCTAAGTTTTTTTTTTTGCAAATATTTTTGGGAAACGGGAGAATTCCACCAGAGCTCTACTGCTGTTGCGCAATGCCACACAAGCCTAAGGTACCCTAGGCTATACCGAAACCAGTGCTTGGGTGCCAGGCAAGAGGAGACACAAAAGCAGCCAAGCATAGCACCTGTTGCACTGCAACTGTAGGGTGCCTACTTGCATGCACTCTCCTCCACAAGCTGTTTGCAGCACGCTGAAAGGCAATCGGAAGGCTCACACTGCACAACGGTGCTCCTGCCCTTCGGTCCCCTAAGGTGGCCCAGGAGGGAGGGAGAGGCAGGGGGGCAACACCTGCGCCAGTTGTGCCATTTTGATACAGCTTAGTGCTTCCACTCTTGCCCTAATTGCACCATTCTGTGCCAAATGCGATTTGCTGCGCCATCATGATACAAACTGCCAAAAATGTGCCAAAGTGCTCCAAAATGAATCTATCAAGCAATGATGATAACGACAGGGCTGTAGAGAGATCAGAGCAGCCAGAGTCGAGGCGAATAGGCTGTGGACCGGAGTATGATGGTGATGATAAGTTGTAGTTGTGTAGCGTCATCTATTGCATTGAATACAATCTCGTACATAGCCATTTGAGTAAGGTAATATATAAAGCATGGTGCTTTGACGCCGCCGACATGGTGCTGCTAGTTTTTGCTAGGGTGGTTAGAAAGGGAGGTGTGATGAGGTGGCAGCAGATGAAGGAAGCCAGTGCGTGATTGGGGTGGTTTGGCCTATCGGTGCTGTGATTTCCTGCATCTGCTGCTTGAACACCCTTGTTGCACGCTAGCAGAAACGCCGTTGACGAAAAAAAAACTCAGATATGGTGGCTTGTTCCCGGGTGCGCTTCGGGTTACCGGTCATGTTCAGAAAAAAATAGACGGTTTAACTCATTCATGAAATATCGTGGAGCAGCAGGGCAGTTTGACAAAATTATTTGTTGTGCCTCCAGTACTAAACATTATTTTGCTGTGTTAGTCAGGCGTCCATGTTTGTAGGCCACACATTAGATGTGCTTCGCAGGTACAATCTCCTTAAAGGGGCCATGCAGTGCCTAAAACGGGGTAAAGCAAATCGGTCGAGAGATAGGTACTCCCTCACAGGTCAATTCACCGCAAGAATTTTTTAGCTAGCTTCATTAACACCAGAGATATCGGCGATTAAAAATGGCACTCCTCCTCGCTCCCCTCAACTCAACACTCCGAGACACCAGAAAAAAAACGAAGAAAACAGCTTGGGAACTCCGCCCCGCTAGCCCCGCCCACGAAGCGTCATCGGGTGACGCTCGGTTCTCAGACTTCCGGTCGTCGCGCCTGTTTTCCCAAGAGCGTCGCCCATGCATTCACGGCATTTACGGTCTCTGGCTTTCCCGTCCCGTCTGCATTTGCATAGCTTTCAACCTGGTCTGCTGTCTTCCTCGGCCGCCGGTATCTTCAGTTTCTTGACCTCTCGGAATTGTGTGCGACAGCAGCCCGAACGACTCGGGTCGTTCGCGAGCGCATACCTGCAGGTGGGAGTCCACACATACCGGCGGCCACCGCGGAGGGAGCACTTTCCTTCATATCCCTGTCCCATTCAGCGCAAATTAGCGTGCACTCCTGCCGAGCACGGCTTTCTACAAGACCGCTTTCTTCTCTCGCGCTGCCTGGGTCAGTCTCTTTGGTGCCGTCTTCTGCGGTGTGACCAACGGCAGCCGGTGGCCCCTCGCGGAGTTGACGCGATAGCATCGACTCTGCATGGATGCTGGCAGACGATCGAGCGTGCAAGTTGCCCGCGTGCAAACATGTCGTCGTCACTTTTAGTCCGGAGCTGCTTTCATTATGGTCGGCGAGAGGCATCTCTTGTGCATAACGAATGGAATGTACACGCGTACGTATCACCGACGAGAGCACGGACTGATGATTGCTACAGAGTTTGGATATCGGATGACAGGTGAGCACGAATTATTCGTCCACGAATCTTAAAATTGAGATTAACAAAAAGGATAGTGTAGTGTTTCTTTTTTTTTTTTGACGTCCTTTCGCACATTGTGTAGGAAGTGCTAATGCGCAACGTGCACGCGTGTTTATCTCGTGTACGCATCGTCCGAGCTAGAATCGACGGCGCAAAACATTAGCAAAGCAGCTCGGCACATTCAGTTCGGCTGCGCAGGTTGTCACTGATTTTCGCACCCACACGCAAGAATCGCGCACATGAGCATACGAGCGGTATGCTAGAGACGCAGCGAAGCGGGTGATTCCAAAACGCCGTCCGCCGTGACTTCGACGCAAATAAGGCCTAGCGACGACCAGGGAGCAGCGCACGATTGGAGTGCCGTCGGTCGCAGCGCCCGCGGACGGCATCTCTGCGGTAACCTGGTGACATCCAGTGCTGCACATAAGCAGTGCGAATTTGTGTACTTTCGCGATGAAGCTGAGGACAGACCTTTTTTGACGCACGTTTCATTTACACGAAGGTTGATGCTGCCTTTTTAATCGGTACGGTGTTGAATCGGACCTGCGTGCTCTTTTCGCACTGCTGCATCGACGCGCACTTTCAGTCGGACGCACATAGTTTAGGAAGTGCCAGTGCGTAACGTGCACGCGTGTTTTATCTCATGTGTACGCATCGGCCGATCCAGAAACAACGGCGCAAAACATGAGCAAAGCAGCTCGCCACATGCAGTTCGGCAGCGCAGGTTGTCACTGTTTTCCGAAGCTACACGCAAGAATCGTGCACAGGAGCATGCGAGCGACTACACTAGAGACGCAGCGAAGCGGACGATTCTAAAATGCCGTCCGCCGTGGCTGTGATGCGAAAGAAACAAGGCCTAGCGACGAGCAGGGAGCAGCGCACGACCGGAGTGGCATCGGGTGCTGCACTTAAGCGGTGCGAATTCGTGTACTTTCGCGATGAAGCTGAGGGTACACCTTTTTTTGACGCACGTTCCATTTAATTATTAACACGCCGCACAAATGGTCGATGCGGCAAAGACGAGACGGGACTACAGTACGTTGCTGCGCCGTCGGTCGGTACATAAAGGTTGATGCTGCCTATTTAATCGGTACAGTGTTAAATCGGACCAGCTAGTGCTCTTTTCGCACTCCTGCACCGACGCATACTTTCAGTCGGACGCCACCACCTTTTCGGTTAACATCGCGAACCGAAGCGCCAAGCTCGGGTTCACGCATGCATTGCAGCACTCGAGCAGACGACTTTCGCAGCTACCGGAAGTGTGTCAGTGACGTAGAGGGCGTCGCGGCTGCAGCCAATGGCAGCCTGTCGTGGCCTGTCACTCTGGGACTGGTGATGTAGGAAATCATGGCAGAATAGTCCCAAATCTCGCCGCCACATGGAAATGGCGCAACCCGCGAATTTCAAAAAAACGCTATATTTAAAAATTAACCAAATCGCTGGATTTTTTCCGATGAGTTTTACTTTGAACGAATGCTCGGAAGCATTTGTTCTGCACATTGAAAACGTTTGTCAGTGACCTTTCTAGCCGTTTCATGCCCCCTTTAAGGGAGGACACGGCTTTTTGTGGCCAAAAATCGGTCTAAGAATTGGATTTTTTTATTTCTGCATTTTCGGGGTCTTAGGATGTTTCCGCAACTATCTCCATATTTGGTTGAAAAATACTGCATATTTAGCACATTACAGCGCTCCAAACTGCAAATCTGAACATTTGGCCCTTTAAATTGGGTCAAATCGCACTGAGTTTTATTGGCTGCATATCAAGAATATGCTCTCCACCGGCATAATTTCGGTCTCATTCAAGGTCGTGATTCATGTTATTCCCATGTCACGATAGGCATCCGTGAGCAAACACACTAAGTGGAAAACAAAAGGACAAATTAGCTTAAAACACACGCTGCTATTGGGCTCCGAAAGTATGTGACCAAAATGACCACATTTGGTTGGCTGCCGGCATCAACTGCTTATGGCTTGGCACCATTTTGAAAAGGTCGCGTAGTTAGGCGTTAGGCCTAGCTGGTTTAGCGATGTTCCGTTGTGACGACCACGGTGTAAATTGGGGAACATTTAGGTTTGAGCGTTATACTGGCTTAAAAACCGAAGAAAGGTACAGATAAGAGGCGCACTGGTGACGCGGCATCCTGTTACCAGCGACGAAGCGGCGACACTCCAGGATGGGCCAACAAGGGCGTAGCCGGTGATGCTCGACACTACAGAAAGAGAGAGAACGATTCCCTCGAGGTGATTCTTGCAACGTACAAGCATCGTAATCATGGCGATGCATATAAAAAGTGATATCTAAGCACTTTTCAGTGGCGCGACAGATCGAGCACTCGGAAAACTTAGTTGCACGGCGGTGGTGGTGGTGCTCTTTAATTCAAATCAGGACCTGTCAAACGACCGGTTGCACGGCGGCAGCGGCGATCGCGAAACGGCGTCACGCGCAGCATGTGGAATCGCAAACTTTGTCGAAATAAATTTGCTTCTGAGGTGCAGGGGCAATTATCTCAATGGGAAACGGTGCATTCACATCAAAAACCAGTCATAACATATTGAGTTGCTGTTAGCTTTAGTAATTAAATAAATATGCCCAAAATGTTTTTCACTGATTTCTCAAAATTCAATTTTGGACAGTCACCAGATCAATATTTCTGGTCCTGCTCTTGCTATAGTTATTTTCTTTCGCTAGAAAGCTAACCTCATGTATCTTTTGACTCCAACATAAATGTAATAACCATACGGGAAAATTTACTGAAACGATTGTCTTGGCACCAAAATAAACATTCCCTTTGAAGATTTTTTTTTATGGTCTAACTTTGGCTCAAATTGGTATAGAACATTATTTTTGCTTTAATTTACTTTCTAACCATTTCATATCATATTGATATGTCAGACCTTGCCATAATTTAAATCTACATGTTTTGGCATGTTTTAAGGTTCTGACATGTTTTAAGGCTCATACTGTCGTGGAGAAAGTGTGTCCCGCTTTTCCAGGGGCTGTCGTGTGGCGTTCCTTGGCGCGCGTTCAAGTGTGGAATTTCAGATGGCAGGAACGCTAGACAAGATGAGACTTCTCAGGCTTTCATCTTTCACTACTTTAGTCGCTAAAGTCCCTGGTAATTTTATTTCCTTGTTTTGTCGAAACAGCATTTTTAGGGTGCTGCAGTTTTGGAGGAACAATATCTGGAAAAGTTGGGCTTGTTTTTCTTTTGAATAAAATGCTTCATGATAACACATGCTCATTGTTTTTGATTGAATAAATACTTCTGATAATCATTGGTATAGATAATGCATGTAATACTGGCTTTCTTAGTGTTACACTTCCTTGCTGCAAAACACCTTGAAATAATGGACAGGGAAGGCAATGGCAAGATAGTAGATGTAAATCGATTTGTTCACAATAGCTGAGCTGATGTATTGGCTTCTTGGTGAGCAGCGGACCTTTTAGAAACAACACATAGGTGCTCCAAAGTGCTCCAATCACTTGTCAAGCTGCTCCAATGTGCTCCAAAGTTCATTTTTTACTGCTTCAAAAGTTGCTCCAAATCACAGTTTGGCAGTAGCAGCACTGACAGCTGCATATTTCTGTGCTAAGCTGCGCCATAAGAGTGGAATATATTAAATTTGTGCCACGCTGTTCAAAATGCTCCCATTAGCCGCAAAAATTTGCCATACTCCGAGACCACTTTCTGTGACTTGTTACGGGACCAGTCATGGTGTTTCAGATGCTGCAGCATGCGTCACTGGCCTTTAAGTTCTATTTTGAGAAGGTGTCATGCTGTCCTAACACTTGCTCATATTTTACTTTTTGCATCCACATACTTGCTCTGCTTTTCGAGTATGCTGAACCTTTGTGATTTGAGGATGCTTCACTGCAGGGGTCACAGTGCATGCGATGCAAAGAGGCTTCATAATGCAAAGGGGCTGTTTGTAACAACGTACCACTGCTACTGCGTTGCACTGCGAATAGGGCCACAGTGGTGATTGTGAATGCTCTGTACAGTGTGCACAAAACAAAGCACTTCATGAATTCACGAAACATTGTCACTGTTGCATAGCTTTCATCTCAAATATATCACAGCCGTATTCCAGGGCTTCATTAGAAAAAGTTGCTGTGATGCAAACAGTTTTTGGCAGCTTTTTAGGCTATCCCCTAATTCGAACATTTTTTCTGACTGCCTAATCAATGAGATTTTACTTTATTAAAAGAAAGAGCTCCACAGCTGTATCTGATTTTTTTTCTCTCTCTCTCAAGATGTAGGCTGTGTTGTCATTATTCAGGTTATACCACCACTCCCCACCCTATTGGTCCTCAAATGTCCACCTCTCAAAATTTTCTCTGGAAAACCCTGAACACAACTAATGCAACTTAGGAAAAGCACATGGGTGTTTGTCAACACAGAGATTGTCTTAAATGTTCAGATTTTTATTGAGCCAACTGTGTGTTCGATGCAGACCTAATTGACAGGTGCTGCAAATTAACACGTCCATTTCGGCAGGCATATCTGCTGCCAGATTTGTCTGTGTCATCGTTTGACAGGGTTTTTTGCTGAAGGGGCAGAACAGGCACGCAGAAATTAGTGGGGTGTATTTTTACTAGTACAGTTGTGTCTTGAGCAGCACATGCTTTTAAGGGATGTATCGCTTGTTTTTTTATACAGCTCTATGAAGTTTTTGGTATTTTGTTGTGCCACTGATGCACAGTCATGTATCTATGCTGTCTCTTCAATAGAGTCATGTCCCCTTCGTCAGATAGTGTAGGAGGTGCATCAGTTACGAGCTTCTGTGTTTGTGGTAATATAACTTAAGGTGGTACGTGTGGAATTTATTTGGGGTGTCTGCAGATCAGGAAATGCACACCAGCCTTATATTTTGAATTCCATAACGGTGCAGTGGAGCCCATGACTGCCAAAATTAATGTTTGAGGAGGCTGGAACAGTGAAATACTGTAAAATCTGGTCTATGCCTGAAATATATAACCTAATATTCGAAGTCGTCACCAGCCCCTAGAAAGCATAAATCACTAGCCAAAGACACACTCGTTTGTTTTTTTTGCTTTGTGATATCCTTGCAGCATTTGTGTTTTTGCTTTTGCTCGCTTTTTGTTTTTTTTCTTGTCATATTTTTTTTGTGTTTGCTTTGAACTGACATTTTGTTTTTTCTTTTGTTCTTGTACGCTCGCTTTTGGCCGCAGGCTGATCAGTCACAGCTTCGAATTGGGCTCTTCTGGAGCTGTCTTCGTTCAACACAACCCAATAAATGCAGAGTTGTTCAGAGAATGTTAGGACATCCTTAGGTAGTCCTCAAATGATTCTAAACTAGTCCATATGAGATCCATTTGTCCATCCAAAGCACTTCCTCGGAATCTCCTCAGGAACAAGTTTCAGGATCTTTTACGTTTCATTCAAGGACTATCTCTGGCTGATTTCCTCGCATGCTATACTGGAATTTCAAGCAAAATTGGAGTTGTGCATGGCACAATAAGCAAAAGATGCGTGCTTAGCTGACATGCCTTTCTATCCCTCTGCAAATGTGCCCACTTGTTCAGCAGTTTCAGAGGATTAGAAAGGCATGTCAGCTAAGCATGCATCTTTTGCTGTAGTGCTTAATTGTGCCATGCACGACTTCAAATACTGCTAGAAATTTGAATCTCACATGTAAGCAAATCATAATGAGATATAGCCCTGGAATAACATGAAAAATATTCTGAAACTTGCTCCTCAGAACATTGTAAGGTGACACATTAACAGATGACTAGAAACAAGCAATGACAGCTAAGCATACATCGTTTACCATAGTGGTATTTTGCCAAGCAGAGCCCAACGTGCACCCCTGTTAGTGAAAATTCCTTGCTTGTGTCAATGTTCCTATATATGCTTCCAATGCTGAACATATAAAGGGATTTACAAGTTTATGTCAGTGTTGGTCACATGCATATGAAAGACACGCATGTAGATGAAAACAAATGAGGTACATTTGTTCATAAATTAGAGCAGCATATGCAATTGCAGAAAAGCTAAATGTTATATTAAACAAAGGCAAGTATATGCAAAGTGTACAAAATAAAACATGCTCTTCCATCTGGAATGCTATGGCAGGGGCTGCAGTTTTCTTGGAGACCTGGAAGCACATGTCTTTAGCTAGCTTGTAGAGGACCCTAGAAAAGGTGATTAATAGATATGTAATTATTTTGCCAATCTCGAGAATTACTAGTCCAGTTTACTATTTGCAACACAAAATGAGATTGCTGAAGTTGTCAACTGCATGGTAACTTGCAGGCTGATATTACTGCGAAAAATGATTGTGGCCCTATAAACCCCACCAACGGGACAATCAATGTAATCTACTTTGAGACATGAACACTAGCATGTTTCATTTTCTCGTAGCAATTCAAGTTGTCTGCAAAAATGAAGTGCTAAAATTAAGGGTAACATGAGAAGCTATTTACTAAATACAGAAATACAAGCGAGCAACAGGTACTCTATCAGTCCCCTCCACAATACTAATATTTTTCAAACTATAAAGAAAATTAAAGGGTCACTGACCAAGTCAAAGTTTAATAAAAACGAAATGATGTTTCGGAAGCCCTACGGCTTCCTTGTTCACAATGGGGAAACCAGTCATAAAGCATGCGTTTATAGCTTCTTTAAAATGCATCGTAATGATCTAGCATAATCAGATGGTAGATTCCCCTGCGTCCGATTGAGCGTGCCATGAGTGGTCTGAATCATCAAAGACTAGATACAATCGTCTAGCAGCGATCCGTTCTCTGGCAAGCACACGTGCCCCGTCCCAACTGATGGCGTGTGCAGTTTCTTGCACATGTTCGGCCAGAGCGTTAGTAGCACTGTGTCTTTTCGCCACATCATTTTTGTGCTGCTGTATCCGTTTGCACCAGTTTCCTGTTTCTCCGATATAACTGCGGTCGCAATCTGCGCACGGAATCTTGTACACGACCCCAGGATATCTCTTAAGGCGAAGGGGGTCTTTCACATTGACAAGCTCGTGCCTAAGTTTGCTCGTTGAAACGTGGGCAACTTGCACGCCGTACTTTCGAAATACCCGACCAAGCGCTTTACTAATCTGTGGGATGTAAGGGATGCTTGCTCGTTTTTGCTTAGAGGCATCGGAAACGTCAGAAGGTGGCGGTCGCTGTAGGAGTTTCTTTTTTGTGTTTGCCACAAAGCTTCTTGGATAGCCATTTCTCGTCAAATCCTTTTCGACAGTCTTCAGCTCTCCCTTGAGGGATTGCTTGTTAGAGCATGTGTTTATTGCTCTTTTGATCAAGGAGCAGACAACAGATCGCTTGTGTGCCATCGGGTGGACAGAATAAAAGTCAAGATAACGGCCTGAGTGTGTAGGCTTTCTGTACACGGTGAAATCCAGGCTTGTGGGTTTTCGGATCACACGAGTGTCGAGGAACGATATACAGCCATTCAACTCCTCTTCTACGGTGAAATTGATTGAGGCTTCTATGCCGTTCAGGTGGTCCAAGAAACGCTGGACATGTCTCTTTAAGATGCAGAAACAATCGTCCACGTACCTGACGAATAATTTAGGCCTTGGCTCGAATGTTTCAAGGGCTTTTGTCTCGATGGCTTCCATTGTCAGATTAGCCGCCGTCACTGAAATTGCTGCACCCATGGCTGTGCCGAAGGTCTGCCGATAATAATTGCCACCGTACGAGAAATAGGTATTTGCAAGGCAAAAAGAAAGAAGCTTACATAGGTCGGTTACCTCGAAAGGTGTGCGCTCTTCAAGAGAGGGGTCCTCGTTCAAACGAAGCTTGCAGGTTTCCACCGCCAGGTTAACTGGAATACTCGTGAAAAGGGAGCAAGCGTCGAAGGAAACCAACACTTCATCGCTTTTAAGTGCGACGTTTTTCACTTTGTTAATAAAGTCCAATGTGTTCCGTAAATGCGTCTCGGTCTTGCCAACTAAAGGCGATAAAATATTGTGCAAGTAGCGAGACAAACTTTGCAGTGGTGACCTTGTAAAATCCACAATCGGATGCAAAGGAACCCCTTCCTTATGAACTTTCGGCAGCCCGTAGATAGCTGGAGCCGATCCGTTTGTGCAGAGTAGCTTGTAATATAGGCTTCTTTTTGACGGCGGAAGAAATTGAAAAATCGTTGAAAGCATCTTTCTAAGGTCCCTCTGAACTTTAGAAGTGGGGTCTTTGGCTAGGCGGCTGTAAGTTGTTGGGTCCTGCAGCAAGTCTTCAATTTTGGCTTTATAAGATTCACGGTCGAGAACAACAGTGACGCTTCCTTTGTCGGCTGGTAGTATCGCAATCGTCTGGTTGCTGCGTAGCTTTTCTAACGACTTCCGCTCTTCTGGGGATAGAGGGCACTGAGGGTTAGATTTGTGCATACGTGAAAGTATGCCTATTGCCTTTGTACGGACTTCATTCCTGAGACCAACGTCTAAAAGTTGAACAGCGCTTTCAACAGCAGAAATCACTTTTCGTGAATCTGGTGGTTTCCCTTGGTTGAAATTGAGTCCGTGACTTAGAACCTGGGCTTCGCTCGGAGTCAGAGTGTAAGACGAAAGGTTCCGTACCTCAAACATTGGTGTCGTCCGTATGCTCCTTTTCTCGGAGGTGAGTTTGTCGAGCTTCACTTCCTGGGCCCTCTCGTGCTTTTCCTTCGTCAAGCGGGCTTCTTCGTTTGCAGCCAGTACAATTTCTTGGAAAACATCAGGAGCTGCAAGCTCTAGGAGGCGCCTCTCACAGAACACATCGTTGTCAAGGCGTTTCAGAGCAAGTTTGCACTCTTCAATGCGGGCTTGGACGAGAAGGCGCTCCGCTTTGTCGATCACTTGATGTCCAAATGAAAATCTTACGGGTCGGTGCAGACGCAGTGATCTCGGCGTCACACGATGAACCTTACAAGCCAAGTTGAATTGCAGATGCGTCCGGAAAGCCGCCAGTTTTGACGAAGTACAAATGAAATGGCGAATGCTTGTAATGACTGGCTGCCCATATTGTTGGCGTATGTTGATGTAATCAAGAGTTCGACGAAACTTTACCTTTATTAAACTTTATTAAACTTTGACTTGGTCAGTGACCCTTTAATTTTCTTTATTTCACCACCTGACCAGACGATGTTTCGTCGAACTCTTGATTACATCAACATACGCCAACAGTATGGGCAGCCAGTCATTACAAGCATTCGCCATTTCATTTGTACTTCGTCAAAACTGGCGGCTTTCCGGACACATCTGCAATTCAACTTGGCTTGTAAGGTTCATCGTGTGACGCCGAGATCACTGCGTCTGCACCGACCCGTAAGATTTTCATTTGGACATCAAGTGATCGACAAAGCGGAGCGCCTTCTCATCCAAGCCCGCATTGAAGAGTGCAAACTTGCTCTGAAACGGCTTGACAGCGATGTGTTCTCTGAGAGGCGCCTCCTAGAGCTTGCAGCTCCTGATGTTTTCCAAGAAATTGTACTGGCTGCAAACCAAGAAGCCCGCTTGACGAAGGAAAAGCACGAGAGGGCTCAGGAAGTGAAGCTCGACAAACTCACCTCTGAGAAAAGGAGCATATGGACAACACCAATGTTTGAGATACGGAACCTTTCGTCTTACACTCTGACTCCGAGCGAAGCCCAGGTTCTAAGTCACGGACTGAATTTCAACCAAGGGAAACCACCAGATTCACGAAAAGTGATTTCTGCTGTTGAAAGCGCTGTTCAACTTTTAGACGTTGGTCTCAGGAATGAAGTCCGTACGAAGGCAATAGGCATACTTTCACGTATGCGCAAATCTAACCCTCAGTGCCCTCTATCCCCAGAAGAGCGGTAGTCGTTAGAAAAGCTACGCAGCAACCAGACGATTGCGATACTACCAGCCGACAAAGGAAACGTCACTGTTGTTCTCGACCGTGAATCTTATAAAGCCAAAATTGAAGACTTGCTGCAGGACCCGACAACTTACAGATCCCACTTCTAAAGTTCAGAGGGACCTGCAAAAGATGCTTTCAACGATTTTTCAATTTCTTCCGCCGTCAAAAGAAGCCTATATTACAAGCTACTCTGCACAAACGGATCGGCTCCAGCTATCTACGGGCTGCCGAAAGTTCATAAGGAAGGGGTTCTTTTGCGTCCGATTGTGGATTTTACAAGGTCACCACTGCAAAGTTTGTCTCGCTACTTGCACAATATTTTATCGCCTTTAGTTGGCAAGACCGAGACGCATTTACGGAACACATTGGACTTTATTAACAAAGTGAAAGACGTCGCACTTGAAAGCGATGAAGTGTTGGTTTCCTTCAACGTTTGCTCCCTTTTCACGAGTATTCCGGTTAACCTGGCGGTGGAAACCTGCAAGCTTCGTTTGAACGAGGACTCCTCTCTTGAAGAGCGCTCACCTTTCGAGGTACCCGACCTATGTAAGCTTCTTTCTTTTTGCCTTGCGAATACCTATTTCTCGTACGGTGGCAATTATTATCGGCAGACCTTCGGCACAGCCATGGGTGCAGCAATTTCAGTGACGGCGGCTAATCTGACAATGGAAGCCATCGATACAAAAGCCCTTGAAACATTCGAGCCAAGGCCTAAATTATTCGTCAGGTACGTGGACGATTGTTTCTGCATCTTAAAGAGACAACACGTCCAGCGTTTTTTGGACCACCTGAACGGCATAGAAGCCTCAGTCAATTTCACCGTAGAAGAGGAGGTGAATGGCTGTATATCGTTCCTCGACACTCGTGTGATCCGAAAACCCACAAGCCTGGATTTCACCGTGTACAGAAAGCCTACACACTCAGGCCGTTATCTTGACTTTTATTCTGTCCACCCGATGGCACACAAGCGATCTGTTGTCTGCTCCTTGATCAAAAGAGCAATAAACACGTGCTCTAACGAGCAATCCCTCAAGGAAGAGCTGAAGACTGTCGAAAAGGATTTGACGAGAAATGGCTATCCAAGAAGCTTTGTGGCAAACACAAAAAAGAAACTCCTACAGCGACCGCCACCTTCTGACGTTTCCGATGCCTCTAAGCCAAAACGAGCAAGCATCTCTTACATCCCACAGATTAGTGAAGCGCTTGGTCGGGTATTCCGAAAGTACGGCGTGCAAGTTGCCCACGTTCCAACGAGCAAACTTAGGCACGAGCTTGTCAATGTGAAAGACCCCCTTCCCCTTAAGAGATATCCTGGGGTCGTGTACAAGATTCCGTGCGCAGATTGCGACCGCAGTTATATCGGAGAAACAGGAAACTGGTGCAAACGGATACAGCAGCACAAAAATGATGTGGCGAAAGGACACAGTGCTACTAACGCTCTGGCCGAACATGTGCAAGAAACTGGACACGCCATCAGTTGGGACGGGGCACGTGTGCTTGCCAGAGAACGGATCGCTGCTGGACGATTGTATCTAGAGTCTTTGATGATTCAGAGCACTCATGGCACGCTCAATCGGACGCAGGGGAATCTACCATCTGATTATGCTAGATCATTACGATGCATTTTAAAGAAGCTATAAACGCATGCTTTATGTCTGGTTTCCCCATTGTGAACAAGGAAGCCGTAGGGCTTCCGAAACGTCATTTCGTTTTTATTAAACTTTTACTTGGTCAGTGACCCTTTAATTTTCTTTGTCACCACCTGACCAGACGATGTTTCGTCGAACTCTTGATTACATTTTTCAAACTAGTTTCAATAATGCCAAACATATCAGGGATGAAAAATAACTCCCGGATCTCAGCATTTGTTGACACAAAAAGAAAAATATATTTCGAGACGCTTAGAACTGCCTGCATATATGAATGCGAAAACTCGCTCCAGCAGCAGTGCCTGATTCCAGTGCTTTCTCCTTCGGTGCATGCCACCACGCGACCTGTAGCTTGATGCTGTGCTCATTCTGCTTCTCTAGCACTTCCCTCTTCACTTAACCTTTGAAAATGCTCTTCGGTCATATGGCATAGGGAGGTAATTAGGGCATACAAATGGAAGCACATATGTTGGTTCGAATCCCTATCACTAACTTGACTAGCAGATGCATGCCAATTAGCGAAATAGTAGGACACCATGCGGCAAGCTGCACGAAGGCAGTTTTTGCATGAATATTTTGATACGTAAAGTCAAATCTGGTGTCTGTTAGTGATGCCTTTAGATGGCATGACAGAGGCAGCAAGGAGGGATAGGCCCAGCCATAGGAGTGTCTCTTGTTTACGCTTTTGTCCCACTCATTGCTTCGGTGACTTTAAGGTATGAGTGGACCTTAACGGATGTTGACCAAATAGCAAGGCATGATTGGATATGCAGCCTTAATTAGCTCTAGTTACAACACTACATTCCTATCCACTTTATGCCTTATTCATCATCATCAGCCTGACTATACTCACTGCAGGGCAAAGGCCTCTTCCATATTCTTCCAACTAACCCGGTGCTCTTCTAGCTGCATCCACTTGACCCCTGCGAATTGCCTAACGTCATCAGCCCACCTAACTTTCTGCCGCCCCCTGCTACACTTTCCTTTCCTTGGAATCCAACCCTAAGCGACCATCAGTTATCCTCTCTTTACACTACATGTCCTGCCCATGCCCATTTCTTCTTGATTTCCACTAGAATGTCAGTGACTCGAGTGATTTCTCTGACCCACTCTGCACACTTACTACGTTATCCTTACCATTTTTTGTTCCTAGCCCTCTTTGTTAGCCTAAATAGCACAAATAATTTTTTACTCATGACATCAGCTCTATGTGGCATGAGACTTAAGGCTTCTGGCTTAAGAAGACAAGCTGTGATGATACCCCACCACAACCCATCCTGTTTGTTTCATGTGGGATTGTCAGATAAGTGGGTGCACCCAGAAAGCCGAAACGATATCAGTAGGAAGGGGCATGCATGGACGTGTCACCATAATAGGTTGCAGGAGGATGCCAAGTAACTTTTAAAATTTTTTATAGTTTATAGGCTCCACCCTGACCTTTTAAATTTAACTTGAATTTTACAAAACCATCTATGAATTCCTTGCATCAAAATTTACCTTAATTATCGTGTCAGGGTTCCTTTATTATAACCAGAGTCCTTCAATGCTTGTGATAATTCAAGCACAATGATGACAACACACAATGACGGCACATGATTTTATGGTCATGAAACTGCAGCCAAAATTTTATATAGAGACAGCGCGTGCCGCTAGTGGTGCAGCTGTTGGAGAGGGGACATGAAGTGATCTGGCGAGCCTTGTATATGCAGCAGTTTTCCGGCCAACAAACTCACACTCTCTTGGTAGTTGTGCTTTTTGGGGGTTGGTATTTGGGCTTTGTGGGATGCTAGCTTACTGATAGCCTAAAAGCTTGGCTGCAGCAAGACCATACTAAAAACCCTGTGCCATCGACAGCGGCCACTAGCAAACCCTGCTAGGTGCCATTTTCTGACGAAATGCGCTTGCTTTTGTTTGTTGGTTGTTATGAAACTCCAGTTAAGATTCAAACACAGAAGGTCTGAACAACTGCTCGCGAAACTTAGAGCCATTTTTGATGAGGAAAGTGGGATATGAATGTTTAAGCGACAGCTCCCTTGCCCTCTGCGAAAGAAATAAAAGTTTTTTCACGTGCCTTTTGTTAAAAAGCTGATTTCTCGGATTAATGTACAGTTAAGCCTCTACATGTCTGCGAGCATACATATATATACCTTGGCTCTTTTCATTCAAAAATCGGTTGTCAGTAGTGCCAGTGTTTCATCCTGTGTGTTTACTTATTTTGTCTGGTGTGGGGGGGGTCTTATGGTTTAAATGATGTCGCAGTCAGTCAAGCAGTGTGCACCAGTTGCTAAAAATGAAAATTCGGAGAGAGCTGGCGGCTTTGTGGTTACATGTCAGTTACAGCTTTTTGTTTGCCTAAACTGCTGTGCTTTTGCACAAATATTGCCTTTAGAATCTAGTAACTGCATCAAGGTGTCTCTTTATTTGGTGGCCAATGCACGTCTAAACAACCTACACTGATTGTACGTGTTTGTTGCCTCTCGTTGAAGCTAGTAAATTAAGTGGACCTCTGGTTTTGGTAACTTTTTGTCCATGCTAACACTTTTTTGACACATATCAGTTACTTATTTGTTTTTGACTTGTGAGTAAAATGACTGTTACTTCCCTTTTGCAGTGTCCTTCATGTGGATACTACACAGGATGCTCAACAGCCTCAAGACTTCGTTTCAATCTGAAAGGCCACTTTCTCTGCACCTGAAATTTGGAATTGTTAAAGAAGGTAGCAACTATTTAGAATATGTCTCGGAGCAGTGTTAACATGTCGAGACTGGTCTCGCTGTGTGTATGCAGGTTATCAAGTTTTGAGTTGGGCGCTAGAGCCACACTTATACACTGCACTGCATCGGCTAGCAATGGAATTGACATGCCAATAATGTTGGCAATAAAGAGATATTGATATGGTGCAGGACACAGTTTACAACAAGCCAGGGCTGTTGGTCTAGTTCCCATCACAGACATGACTTAGGGCATCTGCAGACACTGCACAGAAAGCATACCATTTGATGGCCCAGTCTTGAATTTAACAACAAATTTCTGTGTGCCTGTCAAAGCTGTATTTAAATGCGGTACTGTTTACTGTAGGCTTCGTGTTAGTCTACTCTGAACATTACCTGCCTCTCAATGCTGTGGTTTATGAAGTTTTCATTTGCAGCAGTCTTTTCCAGTGTGCTCTGTGATATATCTTTAATGTACAGCACATCTAGGTTTTGTGATTCCTTGTGCACACTCTACTAGCAATCTGTGCTCGGAAACTTTGTTACGGGAGCTTTCGTCTTGAGTTGTTTTCACATGGCTACCAGCAACTTATTGAAACTGTTTTGAAACATTTTCCTGCCTAAACCAGACGTTTGAGGTGAACCTCAACACAAAGCTTGTGCATTGTTGTCGCTTTTGTTGCCTAGGAAGCTCAAAAGTAGCACTTGCCTGGTTTGGCCATGCATAATGTGAAACCAGAACCATCTGCGTTAAGATTGAGGGAGCACAAGGCTCAAGGTGTCTAGCAACTGGAAATTGTCAGGGAAATTTCATGCACCGGGAAAAAGCGGAAATGTCAGGGAAACCATCAAAAATGTCGCCAAGTCAGGGAGAATGGCATATTGTTAGATTAGGTGGTGCATGCACTCTTATGTGCATAAGGAAGAAGTATCTCGTGGGTTTTGAAGAAGACTACATTCGAGTAGTGTCGGCTGGTGCCTGGTTGACGCTGCTGTGTTTCTGTCTGCTGTGTCATCTTGGACTAATCTCTTGGCCTTACCTTCCTTGGCACGTATCATCTTGGTGGAGGTTGCTAAAGATCCCCTTGTGCACAGAATAGAATAGAAGAGCAAAACAGCACAGGAAAAGCTGGATTTGCGCAGTGGCCGCCACCTACCTGGGCTCACAACGGCATTAGCAACGACAACTATGACCTCCGAGGCAGCCCCTACCATCGCAGCAACATTGGTGCAGCCAGTGGTACTCACGAAGATCCCCCACCCTCCCATCTTTAATGGCAAAGACAAGCCAGACGTAGACGACTGGCTAGATGAGTGCGAGCACTGCAGCAGAAACAACCACTGGGACACGACCATTATGCTGGCGAACGTAATCTTCTATTTGGCGGAAACAGCTCGAACATGGTTCCAAAATCATGAGCAAGAGCTAGTGACCTGGGAAATCTGTAAGTAAAAGCTTCAGGACTTGTTCGGAAAGCCGATTGGGCGGGCTGTCGCAGCAAAAACAGAACTTTCTACTCGCACCCAATCTCGCACGGAGTCCTACCTTGCCTATATTCAAGACGTGCTTTCGTTGTTCCGCAAGGTGAACAACTCCATGCCGGAAAGGAACAAGATAGGGCATATCCTCAAGGGTATAGCGGATGCTGCGTTGAACATCCTCTTCTGCACGGATTGCTCTACCGTCGACTCGTTACTTCAAGTCTGTCGGAAATTTGAACAGGCTAAACAACGTCTCATACATCGCTTTGAGCGCCTTCCGAACACAGCGGCTACATTATCCTGCGCTGACCTGGAGTCTTTGCAACAGCCTTCTCATCCAGCGAACATCACTCGGATCATCCGGAGAGAACTCGAGGCCTTGGCTCCTGCAACTCACGTCTCCGCTGCTCGACACCATGGCCATGATACAGGCCGTTGTTCGAACTTGCCAACGTCGGCGTCTCCTCCAGCCCTGTGCCGCCACCGTCACCAACGCGCCCTGTTCCTGTAGTGGCTGCTGCTACCGCCAGCCAGGCTTCCCCATTTCGCTACCTTAGCCATAATCCTAGAGTGGCGTACCTCAGACGGCAGGCAAATTTGCTTCATTTGCTGTTGCGCCGGCCACGCATCGTGATATTGCCATAGCCGTATCTTCACCTTTCGCTCTTATTACAACGCCGACCGTCGATACTACAGTGGACCTCGACGCTTCCCTGCCCAACCAAAGGAGCCCTGCCCCACCTATGATGGACCTGGACATTATCTTCCTCAAACAGATCAGCCTCGCAACGAAACCGTCCCCACTGCCCGTCGCTCCAGCCTTACTCCTTCCCCACTGGCTCATCGATCCTGTTAACCAGTGCCTCGTCGCAGCTCCTCCCCATCATACGCCGACACCTACTCGGGAAATTAGCGAGTGCAGCGCCCGGGAGTGACGCTGCATTACCGACCCGGACTATCAACTCGGAACTGACCCCCACACCCAGACGTAACCTCATTGACATTCTTGTGGATGGAGTCTCTGTTTCTGCCCTTATTGACACTGGAGCCCATATTTCAGTCCTTAGTTCGTCGTTCCGCCCAACGCTAATAGAGATCAGATGCCAAACTCTCCGGGTTCTCCATGCTGCTTAAGCGGCGCGTCAATTTTAACGCGAGGTGGCGCTGCCGTCGAAACAGGCTCTATCTAGCCGCTGCTTGGCCGCTGTTGAAGCACAATCAAATGCTGCGGGCCCGGCCGTTCTGCGTAGCATGTAGCATTCGGGAATGTTAAATTACTTTGTGTCCTAAATGCCGTACTTATCGTTAATTACTCACAGTGACCAATCAAGTCTGAATCGTGTGTGGCGAGCATGCTGCAAAACTTTACTGCAGCAACTCGAGCTATACAGGTGAGCGCTGCTCAGGCAGCGCGACTGTTGTTTTGTTTTTTAGGAAAGTTGTTTTGCTAGTTTCTTCCCCGAAGTGGCATATGAGAAACGTGCAATAATGTTAGAGATAAGATCATTGCAAGGTTCATCGTCAGTTCGAAGTATGTTTCTGCAGTTTCTGCTCAACCGCATGCATGTGCATATGTTTAACAAAAAAAAACAAATTACCAGCGCTTTTGCAGCAAAGAGCCGCATTGTCTGTGGTGCAGTTTAACGGAATAAGCGAATTTTGCGCGTTGCATTCATTTTGTCAATAAGCATGCATGTGACTTTTAGCCGAGTGCCGCACGCAATCTGTGCCGCGAAAAGAGCGAACTTCTGCTTCTTGAGTTGTCGGTTTCTTTCTTCCAGCAAGAGAACAGAGCTTACACAGGAGGTTAGACGCCATCAACTCGAGACAATAAAATTTAGTCTTTTTGGGATTCCCAACTGTGGGTTTATCGTTACTGGCCTGCGCCCGCGTCGCAAGTACTTTTTTTTTGCGACCTTTCACGCAGTGGGCTACAGATAGACACACAAGTAAATGTAATTTTACATTTTATTCACAGCACTTTTTCACACTTTACTGAATGCACAAATTACAGCCGGCGAGACTTCTTCCTTGCATTTTTAACCTGGCTCACATTGCTCCTCTCAGATAGGAATCGTGTGTAAAAATGCATCCGCATTACCAAATAAAACTTCACCACTTGCACAGTGAACTGTGCAGGCTACAACCTATTCGGGGTAGCTTCCTGCACAAAAGCAGGTACAGAACAGATTTCCAAAAACTTTTTCTTTGTTTGTCGCTCGACCACTGACTTGATGCCAGTCACCATTTCAGTCAGGGAGCTTAAGGGTGCTTGAGCACTCCAGGGACAAATGAGCGCTTGTCAGTTAGGGAAAACCTTCGGTACACATCCTTCAGCAAGGTTCCATTTGCCCCTATCGATTTTTACTTCCTTACCATTAATGATATGACTGTACATCTTCAGTATGTCTTCATTGTAGAAATGAAGATCGCACACACGTGATTTGTCAGAAAGTTTCCTGTCATCACGCGGAATTGTGCGGTCCCATGCCGCATGGAGATCCGCGTCACGCAGAGCCGAGAAAAAATGCCTCGCTGTGTTGTCAGTGTTGTCGCTCTTGGAACCGCTCGCACAGCCCGGCACGCAGCACGTCTGCATGGTTACTGTAGCCCCTTCAACTTTGCATGCTAGCAGAGGTAGCACAAAAAACGATCACTGCAGCAGCCAAGTCGGGAACGCACTGTACTCATGCTGCCCGCACTGCACAGGTTCAGCCCACGTTCGGGCCGACGAGAGCCTGGTAGAACTGCAGCGCCACTCAAAGCAGCCAGCGGTGAGGGCGCCGCGAAACAGCTCTCAGTTTGGCAACTGATCTTAGTTCTATTAACGTTGGTTCCGCCAGCGCCTCAAAAAAGTTCTTACGCCCGCTAACACCTCTACAGTTCGTGTTGCTGATGGAAACACTGCTACCATCATTGGAATGTACACTGCGCACGTCACCATCACTGGCCACCACGTCCTTGTGCTCTTCGCCGTTCTTACTATTGTGCTCAAGACGTGATTTTAGGCCTAGACGTTTTTACACCCCATTCCGCTCTCATTGACTGTTCCTCTGGACTTCTGCGCCTAGCCCTGCCCCATTGTGCTCACAACCGTAGTGCTGACCATTGCCAGCCTCGCCTCCGCTCCAGTACATTTACTCGCCTACCTCCCGAGGCGGCAGTATGCATTCCCATGTCACCTTTTTCCCCTCTTTCGAACGGCGACTATGTTGTCAACCCCATCACCGACGTCACTCTACAGCGCAACATCGTCCTACCTCATAACATTGTACACGTCGAGAATAACTTCAACTACATCCCCGTACTCAACTTCAGTATGTCTTCGCAAGTTCTCCTGGATGGCATTTTCCTTGCCGAGCTGTCACCTTTGTCCAGCTTTACTATTTCTGCAGTGCTATCCGACGTCAAGCCGAGCTACCTGCACAACCTGTCCTGTCACATAATCTGGAGGACTGCATCTCAGCCATGGTGACCTCTGACCTGCGTCCCGTATGTCCCAGCACCTTTGCCGGCCTTTTGCAGTCACACAGTGACATTTTTGATTTCGGTCACGGATCCCTGGGCCAAGCGTCTGTCGTCACACATCGCATTGATTCTGGAGATGCCAGCCCTATTCACCGATGGCCTTAGAGTTGCTCTTTCCGAATGCTGAATCATTCATCAAGTGGAGAAAATGTTAGCCAGCAACATTATTGAGCCGTCGAGCAGCCCCTGGGTGTCTCCGGTAGTACTCGTCAAAAAGAAACACAACAGCTAGAGGTTTTGCGTAAATTATCGTCATCTAAACAAGATAACAGACGTGACCCTCTTCCTAGGATCGACGACGCCCTCGACTGCCTGCATGGTGCCAACTACTCCTTCATCGATCTTCATTCTGGATATTGGCAGATCTCTGTTGGCGAAAGAGATCGTGAAAAGACAGCTTTTGTCACCTCGAATGAATTCTACTAATTCAAGGTGATGCCTTTCGGCTTATGTAATGTCCCTGCGACCTTCGGGTGCATGGTGGACTCTACTACACTGGTTCAAATGGACCACATGTCTGTGCTACCTCGATGACATCATATTTTCATCAACCTTTGATGACCACCTCCATCATGTTTCGGCTATTGGCGTCTTCCAACGAGCTGGCCTTCAGTGTAGCTCGTGGGTTTTGGAGAAGACGTTCGAGTAGTGTCGGCTGGTGCCTGGTTGACACTGCTGTGCTTCTGTGTGCTGTGTCATCTTGGACTAATCTCTTGGCCTCACCTTGCCACGTATCATATTCTGCAGTGCATTTTCTTTTTAAGCTGGCACATGGCAAGTATGCTATTCATGCAGACTTTTTTTCGTAATGAGCGCGCGGCTGCTACCCGGCTACACCACAAGACGAGACGCGATATATTACTTTCACGCCAATGCATGGCTGAGCTGCCACAATAGAAGAACCAATATGCACGAGAGTTGAGTACTCAATAAAATATAGGGAAGCGCTGCTTGAGAGTAGTATGCAACAAAAAGCAGGAATAACCACATCAGCAGAGGCCAGTGCAAAAGTGATCGGTGAGCTGTGCTGCCAAATGCGTGCGTGCAGCCATATTGTATTGGACTGGCTTGGGCTTTTTGCCGGGGTGGACGAGTCGCGTGCTCTGAAGCTCGGAGCTTTGGGATCATACCAGTTGGGAAGGTCCGCTCAAAAAGTGACTTTTTTTTGTATGCATTTTTCGGGTGCTTATGAATTTTTGCACCATTTAGAAACAGTCAATGGGGGCTTTCTGCTGTTGCCATTATTGCCTGTTAGAAATCACTTTTTAGTGCATATTACTACTAGCCGCAATCACGGAATTCATCTATGTCTGAAGCTGCTCACTCTCTTTTTAGTGAACGTGAAATGGAGAAAAAGAAGGGGGGCAACAGGCGCGGCTCAGCATTGAGAAGGTAGAGCGGCTGCACAGCTACAGCAGAAGCCGCTCTCTCTCTATCCATCCGTCTCTCCGTGAACTTGAAGAGGAGGAAGGGAAAGTGGCGACGCCCGCATAACACGACTTAATACTGAGGGGGCGGAGCAGCCACATAGATGCACCCAGTGAGAGAATAAAACAGTAAAAGAGGGGCGTGTTTGTTGCAGTCGTGGCAGCTGTCACTGGGCAGTGTTGCACAGGTGTGTGCTGCTCCGCAGTGAGCAGTCTTGTGTCGTTCACGCGTCCTCAACTTCGGCATCTCACCCTTCTAATCAGTCACTCCTTAGCCGTCATGGACAGCAGACGTTCACTCGCGGTGCTTCCTAAATCCTGGCTCTGAGCTGCTCGCCGCGCTGTGAAGCAGCATGCGCTCACCTCCACCTTCAAGTGTTTCCCTCTCTCCCCCTATGATCCCACCCCAGACCTTTCGGCTGCAGAGCAGTGTTTTGTAAAGGGGTACATTGTGCCTGTTTTCACTCATTTTTGAAGATGGTGTAAAGAAAGCTGAGTATGCGGCTGTGCCACGTGTTTGCTTCTCATCGTAATGAACAAAGTCGGGCCGTCAAGCACTGCAACGCAGGTTCCCAGTGCACAATGTGCTGAAGTACAATGGGATTGTGAGTCTACTGACTGATATTGCAGCTAAATAGTGCAAGAATCTAGAAGCACAAAGAGAGGAAATGTGCTGAGCATGCTCAGGAAACTGCTCGACAGTGAACGTCGTCGTGAAATGGATACCGAAATGAAGAGGAACAAACGTGTGGTAAAAACTCAAGGACAACGGGATGCACGACTGCAAGTGATGGAAATGTATAGCAGGGATAAGTAGTGCTACGCACCTTTGCATTTCATTAAACATGCAAATTGGCACTAATTTTTTCTTCTTTTGCATCTTTATTTGCATTTTTATTAGATGCTGTAATCAGATTTGGCATGCAGGTGTATTTCTTCCTTCTGTTTTCAAAAATGTAATTTGTTTCACTCTGTCTTAATTCTCATACTATGGGAACATAACTGGTGCCTAATTAGGTAATTTCTTACAGGTCGTTAAGACCATTACCATCAATATTATTTTGTTCTGATCAAAATGTAGCTGTAGCCAAATGGCCTGCCATGTGGAGCTATGCTATTTATATTGTCAGTGAGATGCATTATTATATAAAAATTTCCTATTGTGCCGATGCCCCATAATTTTAAAGCGGTGGCATTGTGGTTGAGCATCTGCCTGATATTCGGGAGGTAAAAGGTTCGATCCCCTCTGCTATCGGGCACCCACCGGTTTTCAGTAGGTACAAGCTTTCCCCTGGCCTGGTGCTCTGCTCTTCTAGGGTGAAATTCCTGGGGAAGGGGTCATGGCCCGAATAATTGCGCCGATGGAACAGTGATTCGATTCGCCATTTGACGACCATAAGCCCGCCTCGCCCGGCAGAAGCCCATATGTGGCTTTATTTATCATTGCTGCTGACTGCTGCGGCACCCAAGGCTCAAAGTGAGAACCAAGATGAACATAAACCACCTTTGCAGGCTGTGTGTTTGTTCGAAACTGGGTTTGGCCCACCAGGGGCTCAACAGGGTTTACGGAGCTTCTCCCAAGCGCATAGCCCTAAAAAAGCTGAGCACCAGGCCGAGGGATGTTTGTACCCATTTTTACCAGTGGGTGTCCGGCGCTGGGCTTCGAACTAACCACCTCCCGCAGCTGAGACGAGCGCTCTAACCACTAGGCCAAAGCGATAGTTTTGTGTTAGAGCATCCGCCTCGTATTCGGAAGGTACCAGGTTCAATCCCTGCTGCCGCCGAGTACCCACCAGTTTTCAATGGGTACAAGCTTTCTCCCGGCCTGGTGCTCGGCTCATTGGGGTGAATTTCTTGGGAAAGGGGTCATAGGTCCCAAATAGCTGTGCCAATCAATAGCCAGTGATCCATTCTGCCATCAGACAACAATAAGTTCGCTTAGCATGGCAAAAGCCCATTATGTGGCTTTTTACTCTACGGCAATGAACCGGCCTCAACTTCACAGGGATCTACTTGGCTATTCGTAATCTGGGTCGGCCTCACTGAGAGGGGTAACATGGACACGAACAGTGACTGCACATATGCACCAGTTTCTACACCGAGTCTGTTTCCACAAGCCATAGCCGCATCTGAAGAGCCTCCTCCCAGGCACTCCTCCTGAAGAACCCGGCTGCAAGGTCGGAGGAAGCCTGTATCAATTTTTAGCGGATGGCCAGCGGCGGATTCGAACCATCCACCTCCTGCTGCCGAGGCAGGTGACCAAACCACTGGGCCACGACTGGGATCTGAGGCTGAGGGACGCCGCAGAGGTAGGCTATGGACTATTTCTCTCACCCGGGGTTCTCTAGCGTGCACTGACATTGCACTGTAAATGGCCAACTGTATTTCCCGCCATTGAAATGTAGCCAGGATTGATTACGAATGACTACAGATTTACTGATCAACTTTGGTGTCAAAGGCGATTATCATCATCATCCCCCGCCCCCCTGATCCTATCTTCCTTTTTTTTTGCTACCAAATGTCCAACAGCTTTTGTAGTCGAGAATTTCTGGGGAGAACCCTGAGCATAATGGTTTAAAAAGTGCTGTGGTTAAGCACTGCTTCCATCTAAAAAAGGGCACATATCTCTGGTTAAGCCTTGATGCCACTGTCATGGGCAACGCGCAGGGAGCTTTTTAGGGCATTCCTTGGTGGCCCCGTCCTCATGGGCCCCAGCCGACTACACCAGGGTGACCATTGCTTGGTGATGGAATGGGCAAGGCTGCGCTACCCATGGGATCACTACTGGCCACATTTGCCTGTGAAGTTGGCGATCGCCTCCGTTCAACATTGGCATTCAATCTCAACTGCAACTGCTGCATGAACTCTAGATTAGGTTCACTCATGAATGGTGCTTCACTGAGTGGCAGGAAAAACCGATCTGAATCTTGCAGACTTCGTACAGTGTAAGGCAGCCTTTCCACAGTGATGCATAACCTTAGGTAAGCTTGCAAATATCACCTTGCTGAATGCATGTGCCCAGTTCATCCCAGACAAACATTTATTGACCCGGATTGGTCTGCCACTTTGCATGTCGGAACTTCGTGTCCTTTGGTCGCATTGGGGCTGGCCTATTTCCAAGACAATAAATGTAATACTGAAGTTTTTAATTCCTGGCTTCAAATCGCGTTTTGTAGACTCAATGGTGAGTGAGTAAACTTATGAAATGCTTGGGGATCTTCTTCGCCTCTTCAGCTGAGGCTGACGAGCGTTTGGCACCCCCAGTCCAGGGCACCACTGGCTTTCCCCAGCTTGCGAGTCCTTGTGACCAAGTAGAGCTGAGCTTCCTGGTCAGTGCTGGCCAGCAAAGCCTCCCACTGCCTTTCATTTTGGTTTGGAATGGTTTGTAATTGATGTGCACTGCATTCCCACATTATGTGGTACAGGGCAGGAGTCCTCCCGCACCATGGGCATTCATCTCTGAATGTCGTGGTATGCATCTTGTGTAATATGTGTAAATATTGAAGGTGCCCGTCTGTAGCCGCCTCAGAACCATGGCCTCATTTTTTATGTGGCTCTAGATATACTTCCCGCAAGCCTCTGTAGTGCTGCAGTATTATGGTGTAGTTGGGATCAAGCGGAATCAGGTCCTCTGATGCGAAACTGTTAGGTGCACAGTAGGTTTTATGTCCTCTGGCCACCCTCTCTGCGTAAAAATTTCCGTGATCCCTACGTGCCCCAGAATCCACACTAGTGTCTGCATGTATGGTTTTGTTGGCTCGCTTGTGGAAGTCGGGATTTGGTGTGCTGTCTTGGATATCTTGCCCCGTTGAAAATTTCTGCATGCAGATTGAGAATCCAACTATCGTCACTCTCCCCCGTTTCTCTTTCCTGCCTAATGGTCAGTGCGATATAGCCTTTTCTGCCTCGGTGACCTTACAGTTTTGGATTGAGGCGCTAACTACCTCGCGGCCCTCGCAGTCCATGACCGGGGTTACCGCCCTCTTTGGTGCGTCAGTGAACCTTGACGTGGCTTGGCCGAATGTTTTCTCATCATATTCTGCGCTCGTCTGCCTCCTTCCCGGGTGTAGGTGGGGGTCTATGTTTCTTGTTATGAGCCGAACTCCGTACCAAATTCTGGCTTCCCGCGATACCTCTGTTGTCCTGTTATAAGCCTGTAGGTGAGTGCTTTACCCCAGCCTTTCCAGCACCCGTCTTCTCGTCCTTGTTTGCAGAAGTCTGTTTAGATGCGACTTGATCTGGGCTTCTGCCAATTATTGTATTTGTATTGTGTCAACCCAGGGCTGTCAGCTTGTGGTTTGGTGTGTTCATGGGGAGCTTGAGTGTGGTCTTGATTGTCATTTTGATGATGGCATCCACTCTGTCTTCCTCTCCGTTGGTCATATTGTTATGGGGTGTAGTTCAGCTTGAGGTTGCAGAGAGCGGATGTGGGAGACAAGGCTTTAACACAACAGGCCTTTCCTGCAGGCACCAACCGACACTGCTCGAACGTTGTCGTCGTCTTCGCCACAAACTACCAAGGTTTTTCTTTTTCCTTATACGCATATCAGCACATGCATCGCCTAACGTAACACTACCCCGCCGGCTGAAAAGCACCGTCCCGGTGCTTACTAGCATCCAAACCCGGATCCGTGTAGTATGACTTTAGGCGTGCAACATGGACTGTTTCGGTGCGTGGTGTAGAGGTATGGTGTGCGGGATGCAAGGGCGCAATTTCGTATGTCACTGGGGTCACTTGTAAAATACGGTAGGGTCCTGTATAACGGGGCAAAAGTTTTTCCGAGAGGCCAATGCAGCGAGCTGGGGTCCAAAGCAGCACGAGAGACCCGCAAGAGTAATGGGTGTTACGACGCCAGAAATAGCAAAGTTTCTGGGAGTGCTGGGAGGCTGCGAATCGGTTGTAAGCAATAATGCGGGCAGCATCAGCTTGGGCTAGGGCGTCACGAGCATGAGCTGGCAGTGGCGACAGAAGGAAGCAGGCTTTCAAAAGGAAGCAGAGGTTCACGGCTGTATAGAAGATAGAAGGGGCAGTAGCCGATAGTGTCGTGACGCGACGAATTGTATGCAAATGTCACAAACGGCAGCATTATATCCCAGTCGCGGTGATCATCAGAAACGTACATTGACAGGATATCAGTCGATGTCCGGTTAAGGCGTTCGGTAAGCTCGCTCGTCTGTGGATGGTAGGCAGTTGTGAAAGAATGACGAACATTGCACAACCGTAGGATCTCTTCGACTATACGCGCAAGGAAGCAATGGCCACGGTCGGTGAGCAGTTGGCGGTGAGCTCCATGGACGAGTATAACGTCATTGAGGAGGAAAGCAGCTACATCAGTTGCACAACTGGTTGGTATTGCTCATGTGACCGCGTTGCATGTGGTATAATCAGTGGCCATCGCAATCCATTTGTTGCCCGATGCGGACAGTGGAAAAGGTCATAAAAGATCCAGACTCACTCAAGAAAATGGGTCTATGGGGATGTCGATCAGCTGCAGAAGTCCAGCTGGTAAAAATGATGGCTTTTTCCGGCGTTGACAGCGGTCACAAGCAGCCGCGTAGCGGTGGACTGCGCGGTATAGGCCTGGCCAAAAGGACCGATGGCACACACTGTCGTATGTGCGAGAGACGCCTAGATGACACGCTGTTGGGACGTCGTGAAGCTGTTCAAGGATGGCTGTGCGAGGTGCTGAGGGACTACTAGTAGAAGGTTGGGGTCATCAGGTCGCATATTGTGCCGGTATAAGGTGCCATTGGGGAGCACAAACGAAGGGAAGGGTCATGGCGATCAGCGCTGAGGCGATCGATAATTTCACGAAGCTGAGGGTCCTGGCATTGCTCATGGCGAATGTTGGAAAAGTAAAAATAGAGCACACAAGCGTCGTCACATTCAGGTTGGCTTGGTAGGTAGACTGGATGACGGGACAGGCAATCGGCATCTCGATGAAACTGGCAGGACTTACAGACCACTGAAAAATTGTACTCCTGGAGGCGCAAGGTCTAACGTCCAAGGCGGCCAGTAGGGTCTTTGAGTGTAGAAAGCCAACACAATGCGTGGTGGTCAGTGACTACTGTGAATGGCTGCCCATACAAGTAAGGGTGGAACTTCGTAATGGCCCAAACTAGGGCTAAGCACTCACGTTCAATTATGGAATAATTCTGTTCGGCCGCAGAGAGGAGTCGGCTGGCATAGGCGATGACGCGAGGGGAACCGAGCTGACGTGCGAGAACGGCACCAATTCCATGACCACTTGCGTCGGTGCGTACTTCTGTGGGCGCTGACGGATTGAAGGGAGCCAACACTGGCGGACTGATGAGGTGGCCAGTAAGAGCGGTGAAGGCGGCCGATTGTTGGTTGCCCCAGAAAAAGGAGACCTTTTTTCAGAAGCTGTGTAAGTGGACGGGCGATTTTCACGAAGCTTGGTACAAATCGCCGGAAATGTGAGCAAAGTCCGAGGAAGCTACGCACGTCGCTGCGAGATTTTGATATAGGAAAACCACTTACAGCGCGAATTTTGTCGGGGTCCGGCTGGATGCCGTGGGTGTTGACTAAATGTCCTAGGACCTAGAGTTCCCGGCGACCAAAGCTACACTTTTTGGAGTTCAACTGAAGGCCACCTCTTCGGAAAACGCCAAGAATAACACTATGGAGGTGGCCCTCAAAGGTTGATGGAAATATGATGGCTACAAGGTAGCACAGACATGTGGTCCATTTGAACCCACGTAGTAAGGAGTCCATCATGCGCTCGAAGGTCGCAGGGGCATTACATAAGCCGAAAGGCATCACATTGAATTGATAGAGGCCATCTGGGGTGACAAAAGCCGTCTTTTCATGATCTCTTTCGTCAACAGAGATCTGCCAATATCCAGAACGGAAGTCGATGGAGGAGAAGTATTTGGCACCATGCAGGCAATCGAGGCCATCATCAATCCTTGGAAGAGGCTACACGTCTTTCTTTGTTATCTTGTTTAGGTATCGATAATCTACGCAAGACCTCCAGCTGTTGTCTTTCTTTTTGACGAGTACTACTGGAGACGCCCGGAGGCTGCTCGACAGCTCAATAATATTGCTGACCAACATTTTCTCCACTTCTTCCTGAATAATTCGGCGTTCGGAAAGAACAACTCTGTAAGGCCGTTGGTGAATAAGGTGGGCATCTCCAGTATCGATATGATGTGTGATGACGGACGTTTGGCCCAGGGATCCGTGACCGAAATCAAAAATGTCGCTGTATGACTGCAAAAGGCCGGCAAGGGCACTGGCATATTTGGGACGCAGGTCAGAGGCAACCGTGGCTGAGATGCGGTCCTCCGAACCATGTGACGGGATTGGTTGGGCAGGTACCTCGGCGTGACGGTCGGACAGCACTGATGATATAGTAAAGTTGGACAAAGGTGACAGCTCAGCACGAAAAATTCCCTCCGGGAGAACTTGCGAAGACGTGCTGAAGTTAAGTACGGGAATGTAGGTGAGGTTATTTGCGACGTGTACAATGTTATGAGGTAGGATGATGTTGCGCTGTAGAGTGACGTTGGTGATGGGGTTGACAACGTAGTCGCCATCAGGAAGGGAAGGAAAAGGTGACATGGGCACTTATACTGCTGCCTCGGGAGGTAGGCGAGTAAATGTACTGGAGCGGAGGCGAGGCTGGGAATGGTCAGCACTAGGGTTGTGAACACAATGGGGCAGGGCTAGGTGCAGAAGTCCGGAGGAAGTCAATAAGAGCGGAATGGGCTATTAAAAAATTTAGGTCTAAAATAATGTCTTGACGTCGTAAGGACGGCAAAGAGCACAGGGACATGGTGGCAGCAATAGGCAATGCTGACGCGTGCAGTGCACATTCCGATGATGGTAGCAGTGTTGCCATCAGCAACACAAACTGCAGAGGTGTTAGCGGGTGTAAGAACTTTTTTGAGCCGTTGGCAGAACGAAGAACTAAGGACTGAAATATGGGCTTCATTGTCACTGAGAGCGGGAACAGGGACTCTATCTACAAGGACATTGATCAGGTTGTGGTGTGGTGCGATGGTCGAAACACAGTTGGCTGTCTGGTTTGGTAACGCAGTGTCACGTCCGCCCGCTGCGTTGCCTAGTTTCTTGAGTAGGGGCCTTGGTACGTTGAGGATTGCCTAGTTTCCCGAGTAGGGGCCTTGGTACGTTGGGGACAAGCTGCAGCGAGGAGTCGGTGATCGGGAATGGTGGGCTTTAGGCGATGGTGAACGGCTAGGATGACGGGCTTGCTCATTGTTCTCGGTACGAAGCTGTGCTGGAGTGACAGAAACGCGCCGTGGGGCATAGTAGTCATGGCGGACAGGACTCTAATAGGGGCGAGAGGGGGGAGCCGGGCGGCTGCAGCAATAGCGGGACGTATGGCCAGCCCGACAGCAGACGAAGCAGATAGGCCTATCGTCAGATGTGCGCCACTCTGCAGGATTGTGGGTAGGATAGCGCGGTGTGTAGGGCTGTCTTGGGGCAGCAGCAGCAACCATTGGTATTGGCTGGGGTGCAGGGGGTGGCGTGGTAGGATTGGAGATGAGGCCCACATTCGCGAGTTCTTGGCGGATGACAGCCTGTATCATATCTATTGTTGGCTCTGAAGGAGGTGATGTAATTGTAACAGAAGTCGAGGCCTCGATTTCTCTGCGGACGATGGTAGTGAGGTTTTTCTTACTTAAAGGCTGCTGCAAAGTGGGCAGATCATCACATGAGGATGTAGTCGCCGTGTTGGGAAGGCGCTTAAACTGATGAACGATGCAGCGCTGCTTCGCCTGTTCGAAGCAGTGACAGACTTGCGGGACTGAGTCTACTGTAGAGCAGTCTTTGCAGAGAAGTACATTGAATGCGTCATCAGCGATAACCTCAAGTATATGGCCCGCTTTATCATCTTCGGTCATGGAGGTGTTCACCTTTAGACACAGGGCGAGGACGTCCTGTATGTAGGCGAGGTATGATTCGGTTGACGATTGAGTACGAGTAGCCAGTTCTTTTTTGGCTGCTAGAACTCGCCCAATCGGCTTGCCGAACAAGTCCTGAAGTTTTTGTTTGTAGATGTCCCAAGTAGGCATCTGCTGTTCAGGGTTGGTAAACTAGGTCTTCGCCATTCCCGCTAGGTAGAAGATGATGTTGGCAAGCATTATGCCAGCATCCCACCGGTTCTTGCTGCACCTTTCGTATTCATCGAGCCAATCTTCAACATCTGTCTTGTCTTCGCCGTTAAAAATAGGTGGATGGCAGATTTTGGTTAAGATCATGGGGGCAGGGGGAGTTTGCATAGCGGGTGATGCGTCCTGGGATGCTATGCTTACTGGGGCAGTCGGTGGGGTGAGCTCGGGAAGATGGCGTCCACTGCGCAAATCCAGGTTTCTGCCATGGAAATACGAGTAGCTTTGGCGAGGGGATCGAAAGCACCTCCACCAAGATGTTACGGGGTGTAGTTCAGCTTGAGGTTGCAGGGAGCGGATGTGGAGACGAGGCTTTCACACAACAAGCCTTTCCTGCAAGCACCAGCCGACACTGCTCGAACGTCGTCATCTTCGCCACAAACTACAGATTCTTCTTTTTTCTTATGCGCTTATTAGTGCATGCATCGCCTAACATAACAATATTAAAGTAGGGTAGCGCATACGCTACTCTATCACAAGGCTCCGGACCAGTTTCAGAGTGTCCGGCTTCATCATCTCCATCTTTTTGCTGGTCACCCACACCATCATTCTGGCGACCTGCTGGGTCACAGTTTTAAGCAAATTAAGTTTGTGTTGGCACTTTTGATTTGATTTGAGCCACATCCCCAGGATCCTTACGGTTGCTTTTCGGGCACGGTCTCTCCTTGTAGCCGGATCTCGAGCTTCTGGCCTTGGTCTGTGGGAACAGATTGGTTGCCTTTCACTCACCAGAATCTGATCAGTTCTGATTTTTTTGATGAGCACCACAAGCCCCTCTGCATTAGATATTCTTCTGTGACAGATGCTACTTCTTGCAATTTCACCTCTGCCCGAGTGATGCTGTGGTCGTTCAGGACGTCATCTGCGACATAGCGTGCTGTATGCCCTCCATCTTCTCGAGTCGCCTGGCCAGGCCAATCATTGCCACGTTGAAGGGTGTGGGCGAAATGACTGCTCCTTGAGGCGTCCCTCAGTTGGGCGGAGAGGTGTCTGTTTTTATGTTGCCAGTCTTGATTTCGGCCGTCCAGTTACTCGGAAAGCTCTGAACGCACTCGTAGACTGGTTCCACAATTCGTGTCTACCAGACTGTCCAAGATCCCCTTGTGACTAACATTATCAAATGCACCTTTAATGTCCACTGCCAAAACCACGTGTTCTGCCGAGCATGGGATAACTGTCAGGACCTCTTCTTTTTTTCTGCAGGAGAACGTCCTAGGCTGATAGCTTTTCCCTGAAGCCAAACATGGTGTCCGGCATCTGAGCGCTCTCCTCCAAGCAATTTTGCAGTCTATTATTGACAACCCTCTTGAAAATCTTCCCCAGGCACAAAGTTAAAGAAATGGGCCTAAAATTTTCTATTGCCAATTTCTTCCCTGGTTTCGGGATCATTTTGGCCACCAAGTGTTTCTACTGCGTTGGCACCCTTCCTGCTTCCCAATGCTTGTAGTAGTAGCCAATGTGTGTAGTAGCCACTCCAGTGACTTCTGCCCCTCTTGCTTGGTCTTGGGGTCCATGATGGCTTTTAGGATTCACCATGTCTTGGAAGTGCTAAGTGTCCCCTGCAGTGATTCACAGAATTTTCCCCAGTTGGCTCTCGCTTGTTCGGCGTACTTTGCAACCTTCTGTCTGATCTCAACTGTCTTCAGCCTAAGCTTTCGATGTGCCTCTGTTTCTTCCATCTTCCTAACAGTCCCCTTCTACCTTCCCACAGGGAGATGGGCGCCTATTTCTGGGGCCCCATTTGTGTTTGTCTATTGTGTAAATCTCTTTTTGTTTCCCGGAGTACTCCGCAACAGCTATCAACATCCTCGATCTCGCCTTGGTTCTTCTCCTCGCTTCTCTGAACTTGTAATCGTGGTTGTTTGTAATCGTGGCTGCACCGATTTGACGCCTAATCTTGTACATGCGGATGGTTGTGCATACTGTATGGTGATCACTACCGAGATCGTTAAGCATGTTTACTCAATGTCGCTGAAGTTCTTGACCATTGTAAGGTCCGGGGTAGTGTCCTTGCTCACACTTTTGACCGTTCTCGTGGGCACTCCTGGGTCCATTATCAGTATCAGTTCATGCCTGTCTATTAGTTCTCTAATAATGCGTCCTTTCTTGTCCTGTCTCACAAGACCCCAGTTCGGGTCGTTTGCATTAAAATGGCCTAATATAATTAGCTGATGTCCTTTTGCCAAGTTCAATGCTTCTTCGAGGAGCCTGTCAAAGTCAATCTTCCACTAGGAGGAGGGGCTGTATTGATTTAGAACAAAAGTGCTGTTTTTGTCACCCTTTTTGACCACCTCCACCAGATAGGGTGTTTCAATCCCTTTGCATTGGCCATAAATCTTCTCCAACATTGTCGCCACCTTCCAGCTCTCGCCATCGGCAGCAAAGACCTCATACCCGGGAAGCCGATGGTTCTGCTTGCGAGGTCAGCAGCTGTGACAGCATCCCCTTCTTGCGTCTGATGCTCCTACAATTCCACTGCCAATCTCTAGGCGGTCTTGCTTCGTCTTCTGGTGTCTAGTCATGATTGGACTCGGATTGCAAGTTGGTCAGTCTGGGCCTGTGGTTTGGCTTCTCAGCCCTTTCACTTACTATGTTGGCTGATGTTTGCTTCCTAATCAGTTTGGTCATCTCGATTTGCATCACCTGTAACTTTTACTTTATATAGGCTGTGACTTGCTCCATGGCTTTGTTCGGTATTTGCTCAATTATGTATGGGAGCAGCTGTGCTAGCTACTCCTTACTCTCCTTCCTATAGCTTCGGTAGTCTGATTTACTGAGGGTGTAAATTTTTTAACTTGTTTTGTGTAATGTTAGTGTGCTTCTGCATCTGATCTAATTGTTCCTAATGTGTTCTCCTTTCTAATTCCTTTTAGCTCGGCTAGAATTTCTGTTCTCTCCTCCTCCAGCTGTTTTTGGGAGGCCAATGCTGGCAAACTCACCCGATCAATATCTTTTCTTTCTTCTCTCAGACGCCTGGCTTGCTCTTCTGCGCTGGCTTCTTGGATTTCGCCTTAATCTCCGACCTGGACTGAGTCCTGGACCGCTCACGCTGTCTCCTCCCCATCCAAACTGAACTACCTCTGATGCTTCTTCATGGTGCCCCTCATCGCTGTGCGGCTCTGCCGTGGCCCTGTGTTTTCTTTGGGATGTCCTTGAGCGCATTGGGGTTCGCACTCGTGACTCTCCTCCAGATCTTGCTTGGTGGATCTTCTGCATGCGCTGATAAATGTGTTCGAGCATACATCTGCTTGTTGTTCTGGCTTTTGGCAGGTGTGGAAAAATGCTTCGTTGGCTTGTACGGATCGCATGAGATCTGCCCCATAGTAGTACACTCACTTCGATCCGACTGGCCCCTCAATGATAATGAGGGCCGAATTGGACTTGCCCATTGCTCTGGCCACAATTATTTTCACACCCTGGGTCATGACGAACAGGTTCTGCATTATTTCTTGCTATGTTGACCTGGAGTTAATGCTGCGGGCCACCCCTTTGAAGTACTCTTCCGGTAGTCATGAAGACGTTGACCGAGTGGCCTCTTTCGAAATTCAAGCTGCGGATGCTCATCATGTGCTCCGCTATCTGCATGTCTGGGGTGCTGTTGACTGATGTTGGATCCTGGTCGGAGATGGATCAACAAGTCTTTTAGACAAAAATCCTGTGGACCTCCACAGGCTTGCACTATAGCTCTAGCCACTTCGGGTGTCGTCAAGTTCTTCACCACCAGGCCCTGCTGGGGTCTGAAGATTATCTATGCATCATTCATCGGCAGTAGTCTGAAGCACCTGAGTCGCCACTCTGCCTTTAATACGCTTTGAATTTCGCGCTCCCTCCCCACTGGGTTCATAGCGCCCACTTGGAGCAGGTGCGCCGTGACCTTGGCTGGAGTTCTGCATGGTGGGGCTACCTCCGCGGCCTTCCCGGCTAGTCTCCGTGCCGCTTGCCATCTTGGAGTCATGTACCGCCGTAGGGGCCATCTTGGCTGGCAGCACTGTCGTCGCCGTCTCGCCCACTTGAGCGTTTCCTGTCATATTCTCTGTACTCTTGCCCTGCCGCTCCTGTCTTTTTGCTTTTTTCTGCCATAGTCTCAAAACTACGATTTTCCACTTGCCTTGAAAGGTGCTGTCCATGTAATTTGTATCTTAGGCCTTGCTGGTCTTGGCAGCCGGCATACCGCCTGTTTCCCTGTCAGATGGAGATAGGTTCGGGCACAGCGTAGTGTCCGTCGATAAATCTTGGCCTTAGGTACCGTCCATTCTCGATCTAAATGTTGGCCTAGATATACCTCATATCTAGATCCTCACCCTCACGGTGGCTGCCGCCTGCCGGCGCCCATAGTCCCGCTCCTCTGCCGCCGTACCTAAGCCTAATGCTGGCATAGTCGATGGAATTGTGGCTATAATCGAAAAAGCAGTGGTCCGTTCATCAAAAACTTAATATTGTCAGATTCCTGTCATCTCTGATCTTTGCTTGGTAATTTGGACGTGGTCCGATGGAAGTTGGGATTGCTACGGACCCTTTTGTCGGGAGCCGATGTGGACATGTCCGACCTATGAGTTGCCAAAAGAGCCAGCCTCTGTTGACTCCATAACTTCCAGCCTTTCCAGAAGCCTGCTCATCACGAAGGTTAACTGCGTAAAATGCCAGCAAGCGCAGACATCAGGTTTACACTTCACACGTGCATGAGTGCGTATGTAGTACTTACGGTCCTACCAGGGGTGTGAAACTCCCTATACCTCCCAGCGGCCACGAATTACAGACGCTAGCGCCAAACTCCCCATTATAGGATTATAGCGGGAGGGGGCGCATAAAAAATTGACTTGACGGGAGAGGCCGTATAGCAGACTGGTCCAAAAAAACGGTGCGCTGAAGGGGGTGTTGGTAGGTTGCTTCAAGCAACGCGGGTCGTGCGCTCGCGTGTGCCCGCGCCCAGGAGAACGCTGTGCCCGTGTATTTTCTACCGCATCATTTTGGGCCGCGGCGTGACCGGCTCGCGGCAGGAACAGTGTGATGGAAAGAAAAACCACAAGCATAGCGCTCTCGAGGGCGCAAGCGCTCGCGAGCAAGCATACCTGACTGCAGCAAGAAATAGCACAGAGAACAGCAGATATTGTTTCCCTTTTTTATTAAGTGCACGTGAAACAGAAAATGAAAAGATGCGACGAGGTATCCCTCACACACACACACGCACACTTTACATAGCCAACAGTTTACGGTAGTGTTCTGTGTTCTGCGCTAACATTGTAATTTTGCATGCTTGCTTTATCTCTACAAAAGAACCAAGTTTGCCGGCACTGCTTCTGTCAGCATGCATACAGTTGATATGAAATTAAATAAATGATGCACATATTCATTCTATGCATACCATACCATCAAACCAATGTAGAAACATGGAGCAAATACCTACGTTCTAGTAGTTACCTAGTGGTTGGTATTTGATGCAAGTAATCACATGTCACTGTGCTATACTTAACCAAAAGGCATGATTAAAACTTTACACTACCCTTCCTGGAAGAACCGTCTTCGAAACGCACTTACGTCTCTCCACAGCACATGAAGGTAACAAGTTCGACAACACAAACCACAGCGGATATCGCCGACTGTAATGACCAGCACAATCGCAGACGAGATGGGTCCATGGAACTGGAGCTGCACACAGACAAGTCTCTCGTCTCACGAAGGGGCGAAAAGCCAGCAGGAATGAGATGCACAGAGTAAAAGAACAGCAACGAAAAATCGCGACTTTGGCCGATAAGCCAACACGCAGAGAATTCACAGCGCTAGGCTACGCAGACGACCGACGCAGACGACGGTTCTAATTCAAAATGAGCGGAGTCGTAACGGTTGCAGCGGTTCACGCGAGGACGAAGCAAGCCACGCAGCGAAGTCGGCGGCGCCGTCAGTGCGAGGGGAAAATTTAGGCGCGAAGGAGAAGTCCTCCTCCCAGCTTTTTCTTTCCTCCTTTCGCCCCCGCTTGGGAGAATTAGACGGGACGGAAGTGCCACTGAGTTTCCGCGGCCTGGTCCTACCGCCACAGAAACGCTTAAACTGTCAGCCTGACATTAACCAAAATTTGATATGTACCTAGCATCATAAAAATAGCATAGCTGCACAGTTCAATTCTCCCTAAATTCAAGAGTATAAAACTTATAGAATTATGCCACAATAAGATAATGAAAACTTCCGTAAGGTAAGTCATGTTGGCAAAAAATATAAAGTTGTGAAAATTGCATTTGAGGTTTTGACACTGACTGCAGAAACTTTTAGGTGGAATAGTCAACTGGAAATTTTATTTGAATGTTCATTATCTGTCCCCCTGCAAAACACCTATTTCATGCAAGGAAATGTTTTAAAGAACGTTGAATATCTGTGCATGGTGAAATTGCAAGACATTTTCATGAAGTTATGGGTGGAACTATTTTTGGCTGACGAGAGCACAGGGCTAGGTGTGCCCAGTTGCAAGCACAGTATTTTAGCCCTGAAAGTTTCTTTAGGGAACTAGCAGTCTGGAGCCAAGGAGGTCCGAGCCCCACCATGAAACACTGTTGTGTGGCCCTGAAAAGGTCCTTTGTAGCACTCAAGTGGTTGACCGCTCATCTCTTCATGATCTCGTCGCAGGTTCTGTGCTTCGTGTGTGCAAGCAAATTGCTTAACACTTTCATGTCCACAATCACGAACTCAGTACTGGCGTTGCCTTTCAAGCTGACGCCGAGGTGAAACTCGTGTTGGGTAGGTGACTTCTCTGTCAACGGAATTTGCACTGGCCACTTGACATTTTGCCGGCTCCACTGTAGGGTAGTATGTAGCGGCAGTGTCAACACGAGGTGTACCATGATCCAGGATGCAATTCGTGCTGTAATTTGAACTGGCGGTGTCTTCATTGGGCAGTGTGGTTGATGTTCCTTGCACATCTAACAAGTCTGGCACCGGCTGTAACACAGCTCCCGACTGCACGCTTGTGGCCAACGCCTTCTGGTCTTTATTCCATGCCCGTTCCTGACGGCTTCCAAAGGCTCGTTTTATCCACGGTTACATTCTACTGTTTTCCGGCATCTCGATCTCAAAGAAAAACTGCACAAAGCGATGAATCGAGGAACACGAGCATAAATGTATGCGTACATGAAGCGCCAGCTATGGCAGCAAACGCAAAGTAAAATGGCACGCTGATGGTGCCAGCCAATGGGAGACATGGAACGGCCACTTGAAAAGCGTGCCAAATGTCACTGTCAGCCAGAGCAGCCAACGTAGGTCAGAAGGTAGGTTTAATCACTGTGACACGGCACTGAGACGTGGCAAAGCAGCTGGGAACTTGAGGAAGACAAAGCACCGGAGTCACTAGCATGGCTAAAGCCAGCTAAAACATCCGGTACTGCAGTACGGCCACATGACGGCACTACGAAATTAATTAGGAATACGGCATTACTCCCCTCCTTGAAAGGCGCCCGCCTCGGCGCTAACAAGTGGATCCGAGCAACAAGGAACAACGGTAGTGTCGGGTGGCTGGGGGGTAAGAAACGAACGAGCAGCTAAGCCTTCATTCAAATGACGTGTACCACTTTGGATGTCGGCCGTTGAGAGGAACAAACAGCTCCTTGGGGAAGAACTTCATAATTCACTTCTCTGAGTTGGCGGACCACCTCGTACGGGCCAAAATATCCATGAAGTAGCTCTTCAGACCGCCCTCAAACGGATTAGGCTCCATGTCCAAACTTGTCCTCTGGGCTCGTAACTTGCATTTTTGTGGTGTAGATCATACCGGTGAGCGTCTTTCTTGCTGGCGCCGGATACGCTGTCGTGCAAGTTGGTGGGCGGCCTCAGCATGAAGAACGGAACTCATCGGCATCCATGACGGATTAACATATCAGGAAGCAGCATTGCATCCAGCACAGTCATGGTTTCGCAACCATGGACTAAACAAAACGGAGTGAAGATTATCGTTTCTTGCGGTTAGTGTTATATACGAAGGTGGCATAGGGAAGTATTTTGTCCCATTTCTGATGGTCCTCATTGGCATACATTGAAATCATGTCGGCGATGGTCTTATTAAGCCGTTCGGTGAGTCCTGTTTGCGCTGATAAGCAGTTGTTCTCTAGTGACTTGTGCCACTGTGTCGCATAACTTCCTGTGAGTGCCCAGGTGAGAGCCGTTCCCCTGCCAGTTATAACGACTATGCTGTGCTATACTAAACGATTATGCTCTGCATGAAGAAGGTTGTAATTTCAGCAGCAGTTCCACGAGGAAGAGCTTTCGTCTCACAGTGTCTGCTGATATAGTCGGTGGCAACCACTATGTACCGGTTAGCGAGCGAGGACTCCGGAAACGGGTCGAATAAATCTATGCTGACTTGATAGAATGGGACTTATGGCTGATCAATTGGTTGGAGTAGTCCGGCTGGCTTAGTCGGTGATGTTGGCATGCCCGGCAAGTTTTGGTGTAGTGCTTCACAACCGCATTGTGCTTAGGCCACTTTTGGCATATGCGTGCCAACGCTCGGAAAAAATCCAGGTGCCCAACAGAAGGGTCTTAAAAGTGCACCGCCAGAGAACTAATCAGACCATAAACAGCCTTCGGAAAAACTGGTGTCGCAGCCAGTACGCTTGAGTGATGCTATTTTGAGGTAGTGCAAATTGCGCACAAAGAAAACTTCAAAGAAACTCAAGATGGCGGCAAGCGGCCAACTGCAATGCCCACAGCGCACGTGGGAATTTCGAACAAAGTTCCTTTTTTAAGGGGCATTTCGTGGCTGGCATGAGGTATTGAAAGCCGATATCACATTTCCTGACTGAATTCAACATTAATAATATCAGTCCAGGTGCTCGAAAGGATAAACATTTCGAAAATGACTTTTTCTCGAAATCGATATTTGACCATTTTCGACTGTTCTAAGACTCGCGTCTCCCCTTAACTCCATGGCTTTTATCTTTAACAATTTTCGCTACTGCAAGCCTTAAGGGGGAGGCTACCTTTGAATACCAACTTTGTTGTTTCTTAGATAATTGACTGAAATTTCAGGGTAGACTCATGGCACAGCCATTTGAATAACTGCAAAGTTTCAAGGAGCTGCACACATTCGTACTCAAGTTAGAGAAGTATATCAGAATGGTTCACATGGGTTCCTTGTACCATGCCTGGTGAACTTGCAAAATGTTTTGGCACTATGAAATTCATTATGAAGGTTCCTGATAGGTACCACAGGGCAAAACAGAGCCCCTTTTTTAATTTCCCTGGCAAAAAATTTTAGCAGTGCATTGAGGTTAGTGCCACTAATTGGACTTGCATTAGCCTAATTTTGATTGTTTATGATAAATTCCAGACTCAATAATTTGAAAAAATGAGCTTGTCTTGCCCTCGGAAATTTATTCAGGCACACAATAAAAAAAAAACAGGTGGGAATCCGATTAGCAGTTCCAGAAATACTGCGGGAATAAGCAACCATACCATGAAAAAAATTCACTCTGAGAAAATGGCCCTTGAAGTTTAAAACAGCATTTTCAAGTCTAAAGTTTGTTTTTCACTGCAGCACGTTGTGCCTCCACCTCCCCGATTCCCTCGGAAAGTGCATTTTCATGCAAACACCGGACGACACTGACGACGCGTTATCGCCTGTGATGACAGACGCGATACGGGAGGTCGAGAACGCCGAGGTTGATATGGTCGGTACAGCAGGCACGCTTCTAACGCCAGCTCCTTACGTTGACGCGAAAGATAAGCAGTTGGAAGTGGCAGCGCAGTCGGCCTAGTAGTGATGTAGCAGAAGCAGCATTAATAGTAGCGTCTCTGCGCCCGTTGGCAACGCCCTTCGCTAACTTCACGATTCGGACGGCATTCACAGAACGACGACATACGCAGTGTTTTGAACATCTTAGCGTGCATCGTGGTTGACTGTGCAATAATCCACAAAGTGCACATAACCGTTCAAAACATGCCACCAGAATTCGTAAGGAGCGATGATCACGGCGATCTCAAAAGGGTGAAACGTGAAGCGATTTGGCGAGCGCACAAAGAACGCCAGCTCAGTAGGCAGCCGGAGCAGACGACGCGCCGGGGAGGGGCCACTGCGTCAGCGCGCGCAGCAGCCAATAGTAGTCACACGATCCCCCGCATTCTCACGGAGCGCGCGCTTTGTCCAATCACAGCCCGAATTCGAGACGCGGGAAGCCCAACAACCCCTGTGAGGCCCCCAATCACAAGCGAGCCATGCTTCTGCTACGCTGCGGACGCCGTCGGCGAAGGCAATATGGAAAAGGGCAAGCATTCACAAACAAAACAAGACCAAGATGGCGGCGCTCGGTTCTTCGGCAGAGAAATGGCGCGCGCACGAATTTGGGTACTTTTGTCATTCGCTTGCGACTCTGGGACTGCCGCGCCCAGTTGTATATTTAATTTAAAGCAGTTCCACGATAAATTAGGCATTTATAATTTTAGGAAAGGTTGTTTATAACATATACAGCCGAGATATGTACTTTTTGAAAAGCCGACTTTTTCGCGATTTTTCGACTTTCAAAGCCCGCGTCCCCCCTTAAACTAATTTTATTTTCCAAATTGCATATTTATGAACAATCTGAAAGTTTGTCATTAGACTCAGTTTCCTTTAAAGGTCCACAGAAATGGTCACCAAGAAGCCACTGATAAACGTGTTCAATGTGTAGAATGAATCCTTTTGAGCATTAGCCAAAGTATAACTCCTTGGAACAAAGCCAGTGATTTATTAATTTTTAAAAACTGCATTTTTTTCAAATTTCCGGGCAGAGAAGTTGTCACTTGGCGGTGTCGCATGGAACTATTTCCTTAACCTGTGACGTCACGGGTGAGTTGACTGGTAAGGCTTGCTAGAAGCTGCCATTCGCTTCGGCCACTGCAGCCATGACGTCACGGACACACTTCTGGTAGCTGCGAAAGGCGCCTGCTCGTTCTGTGCGCGAACTCCTCAGGCGCCTCAGGCTCAGGCGTGTGCGGGCTGTTGTTACACAGCTCGCCGCCCTTCTTGGTTAGGCGGCCATTGCCCACCAAGTACAACAATTGAAGTGACGCAGTGGTCGGCGGAACGAAGCTGCATTTACTCACCTTATTTATATAACGTGGTTTCAAAAGTACCGGAGTGTCGTCCAACGAGGCATCAACAGCACGGTTAAGCACCACACGATGGCAGCACCTCCTCGACCGCTGTAAACACCACCGCTGTGGCCCCTCTCGCATACCGTACACGAACGACTCTGCAGATTGTTAGCGCCGATGTCCGAAATAAAGCGTGGTAAAATTTGTTGGTGTCTGGAATATTGAGCCGATTATCAAGTATGAAGCCCTCATGAGGATCTCTGACTAGCAGCAAATTGCTGGTAAGAGCGATAGCCATGATACAAGCAAGTTTCTGCTCAAGCCAGCTGCCGCTGGAGCATTTTGGCTTATCTGATATCTGCTCATACTAGCTCTGCGAATAATGCGTCGCCAGAGTTAATCGAATGATTCTTTTACTATGCCAGGATAGGATTCACAATAAGGGCGTTTCATAAGTAGACGATTTACGACAGCGTTTATCAGTTCCAAAGTGCCGATCGCTGTGGCTTCGAAGCAAAACATTTACGCCTAGCGACGACTAGGGACGGTGACGCACGGCGCCGTCATTCGCTGCGCTCGTGTGCTCCACCCCCGCGGTAATTGTATAACATAGCTCAGCCTGCTCGCAGCATTCCGTGCTGCAAGCATTGCAAACTCGTATTTTCATTACAGCTAAGGCTGCGCATTTTTTGACATTCTGCTCAGCAACGAGCCGTTCAAACGATACTGCAGGCAGGACAAGGCTTCAGTACGCTGTCGCTGCGCTGTTGGCCATAATCAAAGACGTGGGGCGGCACAGTAGACACCACATATTCTATACATCGATCTTGAAACATGATATAGTGGACAAATGAATAACTTTGTGAAGCAGACCCACTCATACGTTTCGCGCACCAAGTTCCAGGTCGCCAAGTTCAGTTTGCAATAACTGCGGTTAGTGGTGTAACCAGGATTTGGTCCGCCGTGTAACATGGGCTAACCACGGTTTCGCGTAACCGTGGTTAACCCTGCCTGTGAACAGGGGCTGCGCGAACTGGGGAGCAAGGACAGGTTGACGCGAGTACGCCAGCGAGTGAGTGAGCGTGCAGCAATCGGAAGTTCATCGAAGTTACGTTTTTCTGGGCGAAGCTTTAAACTTGCTTGTATTCTTTATTCTTTTATGACTTCCTTCGGCGTACGAGTTGAGGGAAAATTGGAGGGGTCATTTTTAATTGCTGATATCTCTGGTGTTGCAGAAGCTAAACCGAAAATTTTTGTGGGAGAATGATGGATGGTTCAATATCTATCAGTGTTATGGCATTGTTTACCCTTCTTGGTGACCTTTTCTGTGGACCTTTAATGGTTGCAGGTGCCGCCACTGTTCGTATACACCCAAATTTCGACCAATCAAAACTGCCACTTTTTGATACATGAGGTCTATGGAAGTTTCGCAGCTGGTAGTATCAGCTAAGCTGAGGCTGGCATCAGTGCCCTTCTAATTTTCAGTAAACTTGACGTTTTTGCCGGCCTTTAACACTAATAACAGCCTTTCACTATTGTAAATTGCAGAATAATAATAACAAATAACTTTTGGTTGGGAATAATTCGTCTGCTCATCATCAGCAGCTACATTTTAGAGCCTCTTCACGTTTTTCATATGAAGACTCTTCAGATGGACTTTCCACTTCTCCAAGCACCTTCACTCTGAAGAAAATATTGCCAGTAACTATAGGGAACTAGAAATCATATTTCTAGCTCACTGTACCTGCAACTTAAGTGACAGAATTCCATCGCATAATGACTCAATCTTCTTTGTAGCATTCGCGCTGTCAACTTGTTTTGTCCTGGTCGAAAAAAAAAATTTCACGCCTGTTTCGATTTGTATGGATGCATCAAGGTCACTCGCAGGGTTATAAATGCACGAAGGTTCTTAAGAATGCTCTCATTTTGTTCTCTCTGCTTTACAGGAGAGGTGCATGAGTGTAAATGCAACATTCTCCATTATCGCTTGCAATGAAATTTAAGCAATCTGTTGATCTTTTTTTTTTCATATACTTGGAACATTTTTATTTAAATCCATGTGATTTTATTCTGCTTATTTTGCACCCCTCGTAGCCAAATCCACTTTGGGACATGAAACACCATAATATATACCATACTTAAATCCTGCTTGATCAGTGCTAGGTTGTATGTCAATATTTAATTCGTTCGTCAGGTTCCTAATCATCTTCAAAAGAAAATTTAATAATCTGAAAACGCTGCGTGACCTTGCCGGGATCCTAACGATGTTTACTCACTTTCTGTGGACCGGTGATGAAGTCACATGTTGAAACTCACGAAAGTGAAAACAGATCTTGAGCTTAACTTCACAAGACCAGGCCTGTTTCCGCAATATCGTGCTGCAGTGACCGCTCAGAGTAACTGCAGTCTCCCTTGTAGCAGCTTTTGCGTCCTTCTCTGTACGAACATATACTTGGACAGTACTGCAGGTGAATGGGGTGTCTCAGCATGGCTTTCCTGCACTTTTGCTTGAGAACATACGCACACATTATATCGTGTCAGAACTTCTTATGACTTGATAATATATACAACAAAATGTGTACAAGCTGCAGGCATTTGCTATTGCACTCTTCGTTGTGCGGCCGAAGAGCAACTATGAAAATTAAGAGTTGCAGACGAATTGATCACGTTCATGCAACGCTCGTTAGCCGCGGAGGCAATCCGTCACTGAAGGGTCTACTTGCAGTGCTCAACGCTGCTGCCCTCCGCTCTTATCTTTATCCGACCACAAGAAACATGTGAAAACAGGGGCCGTTTTATTTTTGCCTAGTGGCGTAACCTACGCACCGCAGGTTGCAGGAATATATCACAAATTATGCTCCAAAACACAGCAAACGCCGCGCATCCAATGCAGACGGCTCGGCCTTTTGCCTACAGCCAAAAGTCACTGCTGTTGCCAGTGCCACCGCATCTCCACTAAAGTCACGGACTGACGCTTGTCTATATATATCACTACAGCAGCAAATACAAAATAATTTTGCATAAATCTTGTACCCTGGCACAGAGCTTCGGCTTGGCAGCAGCGATGATCCTTGTACAGCTTCTGATCGCTCCTATGGCGAGGGGTGCTGCAATATTCATCAATGATAGCATTTGACATTTAACTGGGTTGCATGCGTTCAATCGATGGGAGTCGGATAATTTTTGGCGCCCTGTTTAACATCGAATTTCCTGCACAAAATCAGTGCTAATACCTATCCGGCAAGTGCACTGCCATGAAGAAGTAAAAGCCAGCAGTTTGGTATACAGGAGACCAAGGACCTCAGGCTTTGGCGAAACGAGCTTCCACTGTTGCAGCCAGTTTCCAGATCGGCTAATATCTTCCTGCACGATCAGCGGCAAAGCCCGCATACCAATAACAAAATATGCATTTACAGTAACAACATGCGCATAAGTCTCAGCACAATACATAATTAGTTGCACATTGTCGTATCAAAGAAAATCAGCGCTAATTTGACTTACCTAATCGGTATACACGTAGGAAGAAGTGAAAGATGCGTGTTTTGGGGCAGAGGAGACCGGACCTCGGACTGCAGTGAAACGAGCTAATTTAACTTACGTAGCTCGTTTCAAATCGACTCAGCACGCCTTCCAGCACAATCAGAGCAAAATGTGCACATAGTGATTATGAAAAAAAATGCACGTAGTAACAATTAAGATGCGCATATATATACACGCTCCAGAAGCAGTTGTTAGTTGCAGCTAGTATATTGCCATATCGAACAAAATCTGGGCAATTTGGACTTAACTGATCGATAGGAAGGTCCACAGACTGCAGCGAAATGAGCCAATTCTGCCGCCGCCGCAGCTTGGTGGCCTTGTTTCCAAATCGGTTCAGCACGTCTTCCTGTGCAATCAGCGCACACTCCAATTTAAAAAAAAAAAAGATGCAAGGATTAACAAGGTCAGCATATGCTTCAAAGCAGTATATTATCGTATTGAGCAAAAAAGCTCTTCTAAAAGACTGAAAGATAATGTACTTACACATGTTTTGATGAACTTCGGCACGAAGAATCCATACAGAGAGGCTGTGATTATCAGCTGCACATGTGGGCTGTTCTTTTGAATGGTGACTGCTGCAGGAGGTTGAGACTGATTGAATTTGTGCGAAATAAAAGCTGACGATAAAACTAGGCATTAAGCATCGCGCCCACACGGAGGCTGCACAGGCTGGCCGTTGAGTGAGTGGCGTCTTGCTCCCGCGGGAGGTGTTTTCCCGCCATTTGGACATGTGACCTCAACGAGGGGAAAGACAAAAAAGCTGCAAAGCAGCTTCTAGTTCACTTCAAGGTCCACGGAAACGGCCCCCAAGAAACCACTGATAAACGTGTTCAGTGTGTAGAACACATCCTTTTGAGCATTAACGCAAAGTATAACTCCTTGGAACAAAGCCAGCGATTTATTATTAATTTTTAAAAACAGCGTTTTTTGAAATTTGCGGGCAGAGGAAATGTCGCTTGGCGGTGTCGCATGGAACTATTTCCTAATCCCGTGACGTCACGGGTCGGTTGACTGGCAAGGCTTGCTAGAAGCTGCCATTCGCTGCGGTCACTGCAACCATGACGTCACGAACACACTTCCGGTAGCTGCGAAAGTCGTCTGCTCGAACTCTGTGCGGGCTGTTACAGCTCGCCGCCCTTATCGGTTAGGTGGCCATTGCCCATTAAGTGCAACAACCGAAGCGACACAGGGATCGGCAGAACGAAGCTGCATTTACAAATATCTTATTTATATAATGTGGTTTCAGGAGTATCGGAGTGTCGTCCGACGAGGCGTCAATAGCACAGTCAAGCACCGCACGATGGCAGCACCTCCTCGACCGCCGTAAACACCGCCGCTGTGGCCCCTCCTCCCGCATGCCGTTCGCGAACGACACGGCGGATCGTTAGCGCCGATGTCCGAAATAAAGCGTGCTAAACTTTGTTGGCGTCTGGAATACTGAACCGAATATCAAGTATGAAGCCCTCGTGAGGATCGCTGACTAGCAGCAAATTGCTGGTAAGAGCGATAGCAGTGATACAAGCTAGTTTCTGCTCAAGCCAGCTGCCGCTGGTGCATTTCGGCTGATCCGATCTGCTTGTACTAGCTCTGCGATTAATGCGTTGGCAGAGTTAATCCTATAATTATTTTACTATGGCAGGATAGGAATCACTATAAGGCAGTTTCATAAGTAGGCTATTTACGACAGCGTTGATCATGTTCCAAAGCGTCGACCGCCGCGGCTTCGAAGCGAAACAATAGGCCTAGCGACGACTAGGGACGGTCACGCACGGCGCCGGCGTTCGCCGCGCTCCCACGTTCCACCCCCGCGGTAATTGTGTAACGTACTACCTCAGCCTGCTCACGGCATCCCGTGCTGCAAGCGTTGCAAACTCGTTTACTTTCATAGCTAAGGCCGCGTATTTTTTGGCGTTCTGCTCAGCAACAAGCCATTCAAACGATACTGTAGGCACGACAAGGCTTCAGTACGCAGTCGCTGCGCTGTCGGCCGTAATCGAAGACGTCGGGCGGCACCATAATCTATACATCGATCTTTAAACGTGATACAGTGGGCAAATGAATAACTTTGTGAAGCAGACCCGCTCGTACATTTCGCGCACTCGGGCGCCGACGAGTAGCTTCCGTCAACAGACGCCGTCATAACCTCGGTTAATGACGCAAACCGAGGTCATCAAGCTCGGTTTGCGGTAACCGCGGTTAGTGGTGCAACCATGGTTTGGTCCGCCGTGTAACATATGATAACCACGGGTTCGCGGTTACACTAACCGTCGCTGCGCGAACTGGCGAACTCCTCAGGCGTGTGCAAGCGAGGACGGGTTGGCGGAGTACGCAGAGTACGCCAGAGAGCGAGCGCGCGGCAACCGGAAGTTCGTCGAAGTGACGTATGTCTGGGTGGAGCTTTGAACTTGCTTGTATTCTTTGTTTTTTTATGGCTCCCTTCGGCGTACGAGTTGAGAGGGAAAATTGGAAGGGTCATTTTTAATCGCCGATATCTCTGGTGTTGCAGAAGCTAGATCGAAAATTTTTGCGGGAGAATGATGGGTGGTTCAATAACTATCAGTGTTATGGCGTTGTTTACCCTTCTTGGTGACCCCTTTCTGGGGACCTTTCAGTAAAAAAGCTGGTGCGCAGTCTTTCAGGCAAGAAGAACATGGTGGAAGGGGATGGATTGTTTTGGCTGTTTTTTATTATTAATATTATTAACAATTTTCCTCTTTTCCTGGAATCAGTCATTACTTTAAAATTCCTCCATGGCTTACTTGTCATCAGTTTGTGATTTTTATTATTTTCGCAGCTCACTAAAAGTGGTGAATGAAGCAAATGGAGCAAGCAAAGGACCAAGCAAAAGAACTGAGCAGCAGTAAATAAAAAAATTCAAACGAATTTTAGCTGGTCCACGTTTTTTATATGTGCATGAAGTAACTGCTTAAGTTCGAAGGGGTGTTCAGAATACACGTTTGTTTCATGTCCAGAACATTCATTTTGGGCATCCAGAAGACTAAGAACAGATGTCAGTAAGACATTGCATGGAAAGTTCAAATATGTTCTGTAGATGTTGACAGGATATTCTTGTCATCTTAATGGGTCTTCCCAGGACATGTGGATTTCCATTCTGTGACAAAACACGTGTCCAGAGGATGTCCTGTGGACATCATGTGGGCATTTATGGATATATGGATATCGGGTATCTTCATGGCAATATTAGGTGGATGTCCAAAGCCTGACACTTTTGCTGACGACAATGATGAGGCAATAAAGGCTTTCACCTTAACCCAGACAACCAGGTGGTATCCTCTGTACATCCACCTAATATTGCCATGAAGATATCTGATATCCATATAATGTCCATAAATTATATTTTTACGAGGTTTATTTAGACAGATCTTAGGATGCGCTAGAGATTAGCACACCAGAGCGGGGCAGAACCAGCTTCCTCTTCTGCTTATCCCGCCAAACCTATTCTTCCAATATAGGACCGCAGGAAGTGCGTGACACTGCCCCCTTCGTAGACGATGCCCACCGGGCGTGTCAAGGTTCGTCACTTTGATAGAAGGGCTTCATGCGGGCCACGTGGACTATTTGAGTCTTCTGAGAACGACGACCTCGGGTGGTCAGGCGAGAGACTACAAAGTTGACCGCGCTGAGGCATTCCAGTACAACGAACGGACCAGTATAGTGGTGCAACAATTTCTGGGACAAGCTGCGCTTACGCAGTGGCATCCAAAGCCACACCAAATCACCAGGAGTATAATTAACATCTTGATGACGCTTGTCGTAACATTGCTTATAGCGTTCCTGGGAGGCAAGTGTGCGAACTCTAGAGAGTCGACGAGCTTCTTCAGCCAAAGAGAGTATGCGTGAGGGAACTTTCAGCAGGGAGTGAGAAAGGTAAAAACGTGTCCAGAGTAATTTGTGGAGGTCGTGCGTAAAGAAGAAAAAACGGACTGTAGCCTGTCGTTTCGTGCCTAGTAGTGTTAAAGGCGTACATTATAAACGGAAGGACTTCATCCCAGTTTTTGTGGCGGGAGTCGACATACATTGCGAGCATATTGCTAAGCGTATGATTGGTGCATTCGGTAAGACCGTTTGTTTGTGGGTGGTAAGAAGTTGAATGGCGAAAATGGGATGAGCAGAGGTGAAGAAGTTCCTCTACAACTTCTGCCGTAAACTGTCGCTCACGGTCTCTTATTAACACACGAGGAGGCCCTTGTCGAAGAATGATAGACCGTAGGAGGAAAGCCGAGACATCAGAAGCAGTGGCTGACGGTATGGCAGCAGTTTCTTAGTACCGCGTAAGGTAATCTACGCACACGATGACCCAGCGGTTTCCATTAAAGGATCGAGGAAATGGTCCTAGAAGGTCAATTCCCGCTTGTTCGAATGGGGTTCGTGGTGGCGTTATAGGCTGACGATGGCCTGGCGGAGAGCAGGTTTGCTGCTTGAAACGCTGGCACTGGAGGCAGCTGGCCACATAACGTTGAGTAGTTTGACGCATCTTCGGCCAATAAAAACGTTTTTTAGTCCTGTGCAATGTCCTGGCGAAACCCAAGTGTCCAGCTGTGGCATCGTCGTGTATTACCCGAAGAACCTGACACCTAAGACTTGTAGGAACTGCCAGAAGAAACTGCGCACCTACTGACGAGTAGTTTTTCCTGTATAGTAGACCATCACGAATGCAGAATGAGGGCGGAGGGTTCCGGGAACTTGCTGCATCAAAAAGTGGTGCCAACTCCTCGTCGTTCTGCTGCGCAATCTTGAATTCACCATCATCGGAGAAGCTTGGAGAGATGGCAGCTATATATTCGTCCAAGATCTCATTGTCGCAATCAGTAGTTTCAAGCGGCAACCCTGACAGGCAGTCAGCATCGCCGTGCTTACGACCGGTGTGAAAAGGCACAGTAAAATTTAATTCTTGCAGGCGCAAAGCCCACCGCGCAAGGCGTCCACAGGGGTCACGAAGGTTTACAAGCCAACACAAGGAATGATGGTCCGTCACAATTTTAAATGCACATCCATAAAGATATGACCTAAACCATTGCACACCGAAAACAACAGCTAAGCATTCCTGTTCAGTTACAGTGTAATTACGCTCAGCCTTGCTCAAAGAACGGCTTGCATATGCAACGATATGTTCATTGCCATTGCGGCACTATACGAGCACAGCACCAACTCCAACTGCGCTGGCATCGGTGTGAAGATCTGTTGGAGCTGATGGGCAGAAGTGGCGTAGTACAGGCCCAGATGTCAAAATAAATTTTAACTAGCGAAAGGCGGAGTCACAATCGGCAGTCCACTTGAAAGGTACATCTTTTTGCAGAAGACAAGTAAGGGGATATGCTAGGTCCGCAAACTTCGGAACAAAACGCCGGAAATAGGAGCAAAGTCCCAAAATCTCCTCAGCTGTTTTAACGATTTCGGCGGTTTAAAAGAAGTGACAGCTTCGATCTTTTTCGGACCAGGCCCGATTCCATCCTTGTCTACGAGATGTCCAAGTACCACAGTCTGGCGTTCTCCAAAATGACATTTCTCGGAATTGAGTACCAGACCAGCTTCTAATACACTCCAAGACAATCTCTAATCGACTGTTGTGTTCACGAATAGTAGTTCTGAATATCACTGCATCGTCCAAATAACACATAAAAATGTGCCACTTAAGTCCGTGCAAAACTGTATCCATGAATCTTTCGAACGTGGCTGGAGCATTAAATAATCCAAACGGCATTGCATTAAATTCATACAGCCCATCTGGGGTGATGAATGCCGTCTTTTCTTTATCTTCCGAGTGCATGGGGATCTGCCAATAGCCTGATCGCAGGTCAACTGAGGAAAAATAGGAGGCAGAATGTAAACAATCAATGGCGTCATCAATACGTGGCAGGGGATACACGTCCTTCTTGGTAACAGTATTCAGCCGTCGGTAATCAACACAAAATTGGTATGTGCCGTCTTTCTTTTTAACAAGTATCACGGGAAGCCCACGGACTAGATGATTCCTGAATGATGCCCTTATGCAACATATCACAAACTTGTTCTTCGATTGTTTGTCGCTCTGATGGGGATACACAATAAGGCTTCTGACGGATTGGATCAGCAGTCCCAGTATTGATTCGGTGCGGAGTACGGGAAATAGGAATCCGTGGTGGTGAGTCCCGAGAGAAATCGAATCCAGCAGTATGTTTTGACAGAACTTCTACTAAACTGTAACGGTCACATGTTGGCAGGGACTTGTTAATCATGGCAAGAAATTTGGTCTTATCTACTTCTGAGCATGTGGTAGGATGGGAATTCGCGATTCTTGCAATCCATGCGGCACCTGCCGGCGAAACCATGCAACGCGCCAAAGAGGTTCAGTAGCAGACGCCCCTCGCCTGCGCTATGGAAATCCGCTAGCACAGCGCTCGTAGCACCGCGAAAAATGTAGATAAACAACGGAAAACTGATTAAGGTGGGGGTCCCACGGTGGCCATCTTGGTATTAGTTCAAATTCTGCCACCAGGCTACGCCACTTATTCAGGACTGAGAAAGTGCCTATTGGCCTTGCCCCCAGTTGGCCGAGGGACCCAACCTTTGCTTTGTAGAGAAGCTTTCTTTTGTTGGAGGGTGGGTTTTCAAAGCCCCATTCGTCTCCCCGCCGTGCGCAGGGGGAAGCGTTCACCTGTTCTTAGCTTGACTACAGCGGATAGCAGGACTGCAGGGTGCTAGCTTGCCTTACCGCGGCTGAACTTGAGCGGCGACGCGGACTGCTGCCGTTCGATTCGGCCATGACCAAATGTGCGTAACGTAAATGAAAAGTACCACCTCGTTTTGCTGTTGTTCACTGTTCTGGATAGAGTGGAAGTTTGAGCGAGTTGATGATACATCGTCAACATATGTTCACGATAGCTCAAGTGGATACCAAAAATGGAAAGGTGCGATATGATGGAAGATATTTATGTGGGCCTTGTATACTATACTTTGACTCACAAGAGATTTGCACCACTGCGAAAAACGGGCTCCCTAGCCCATTCAAATGCGCACTGTAATAGGTAATTGTGCTCCGGTGCACCCCTCGAATTGGCAAGGGCGACAGTGGGAGCACAATTGCCTATTATAGGTGGTGTGGATAGTGGTTATTCAAACAAAAGGAAGGAAAAGAGTGCTGCCGGCCGCTTCAACTGCTATCTAAAATCTGAAGCGCCCATGCTGCAGCCAGCGGGAAAGCAAAATGATGGGGAGAGGAAAGCGAGGGGAAGTGCAGAGGGGAGCTATAGCAAGAAAGTACAAGGAGAGCTTTGTACATTAGTTACAAAGTACAAAAAAAAAGGGAAATGCGTTTGCCTCGCTCGCGCGCAAGTGTCCAAGTGCTCTTGGTCCATGGCGCCCCGGCCTTTTGCAGTACTAAAAACATTTTGTGAGACGAAGTATACATCTTTGGTGGTTTTGTCATAAACTCTGGCTGAAATCGACACCTGTATTGTCTTTCCTTTGATACCCATCTTTTGAGCTGTTATCACATTTGAAGTTATAGAAATTATAGTAGGATATTCTTGCGAGCTGTCTGGCACAGAACTACTTTTATCAAACATTATTACAAATAATAAAATTGCAATAAAGTCGGTTTCAATCAACAGTAATCATTTTCTTTCTCTTTTTTAGTTCGGGCTTTTTTAACCATAGAAACTGACGTTGGTAACCTAATCAGCTGAGAAAAGGGCGATGGCCAATTTCATTTTACCTTAGAGAGGAGAGTCAGCATTGCAAAATAGGTGTGAAATACCTACCAAAAGGGTAAGCACCACGCAGCTGCCGCAATGCATTCAGGCTAAATTTTGGGGGAAATGAAGTGGAGAGGGGAGGGTAGCAGGCAGTTATGAGGCAACGTCGCCAGTAGAAGTGGGTTAGTTTCGCAAGCGCGTTAGACCGCTCCTTCTCGACCCTTCCCCTTTAAATCTCCTCTGTACTCTTCATTGGTTAGAGGTACGTCTTTGCTGCATTGCGAATCCAGTGTACTTTCTATATATTTATTTACTTATTTATTTATTCACTACCAGCCTCACCTGCTTTCATAACAAGCATAGAACGGCAATCACTTGTGCTAACCACGGTAAAATGCATAACTGGCTGCCACTGAGGCATTCTTTGGAGTCAAAGGATTCGTTTCTGTCGTATGTGCAACAAAAGAATAATGCAAGACGTCCCTTCGGTTACTGCCCCTAGAATTTGTCCGGACATGTACTTCCTCGTGCTGCCCTGATGTGGCGATTTGGCATGCTGAACAGCTTTCTTTTTTTTTGTTTTAGAGCCCAGCTCTTTGGCACCCGTTCCTGCATTTCGCGTCGCTGTCTGCGTTGTCCCTCGTAACCAGCTCCGTAGCCAGGGCAGCACGTGCTCCTGCCACCATTCGCCGCTGCGTGTCCCCCCCACCTTTTTCCTTTGTGGCGGCGACGGTATTCTCAAGTGTAAGTGGATCACGGTGGATACATCCTAAGCCGAAACACAGAGCCACGTTGACTTGACTCGCTAGCGGCGTCAGCGGCATCAGTCAGTCGCTGCTATTTCTTCGCTGTGCAACGCACCTACAGGTCCACACGCTGCCTTCCGCGAACTCCTGATCCACAAAGCTTCCTTCATGACAGTCAAAAACTGTTAGTGGAGTGTTTCTTGAAGAAATACGTGTGAAAAATAAAAAAGTTGTCTGTAACTGTACATACATGTCTTGCTCGAAATCTTTGCCTCAATCTATCGAAAAGCTGGAACAGCCAATGAGATATGCTCAAATTTCGCATTAGGAAGTAACATAATCGTCGGTAATTTTTCTGTTGTAATAAAAGTAGAAAAAAAAACGCGCGCGCTGATATATAGGGGTGTGCATACTTTCCTTTTCATAACGCGCTGACCGCTTTCTTTTTTCCCTGGTGGGGGGGGGGAGGTGGAGGCATTTTCATTGAAACACACGAGGCTATATAGTGTTGACGGTAAGCTAACCGCCCCTCCCCCTACCCCATTTTTATTTTTATTTAGAATAGCAGCTTGGGCATGTTGGATATGCATTTTGAGGTAACAGCGCGGAATGTGGACGGGAGCACAAGGTCAGAAGACGACACAGTGAATAGATTGATGTTTTAGATTGAGCTCCTTGGGCTATATATAGCAACATGAGCAGGTGGGCTGAAGGCGAATGCACCAGCGCTGGTAGTAAGCATACATTGGTAATGATACTCCAGCTATAATAACTACCGCGAGCTGTAGTTTCAAGTCAGTCTGCGCTCTTGTTGCGACATTTTTAGCTATAAGGTACGTTGAGAAAGCGGACTGCCATACCAGCAGCATTCGAGAGCGTGAGCGCAACATGATTTTTCTGAAATATATGCAAAATATATGTAATGCCTCCCTGAGGGGTAATGTAAATAAAATAAACATATTCTGAGCAATAAGACGACCAGAAAAGTGAGGCATCACGAGCAGTTATCTAAATATGCACCGCTTTGCAACTAGCACGTGTGTTTCTTGACAATGATTTCATAATTTGAAATTTAGCAGCCCCGGAATTCTTTTTACATGTCTGGGGATCGTACAGTAAGATACCCTTGTTGATTTATCTGCGGTTCCAATGAAGACGGGGGAAGAAGGGGGTGGGATCGCCCCATTTAGACAAGTACTGGCAAACCTGCACTGTTTGCAAACATTGTCCCCAACAATGTGTGAAGGGTTTGTTTCATCATTGATGAAAAAAAAAAAGAAAAACAGCCCAAGGAAACAGTACGGAAAATCGAAGAACTGCAAACGTCAATCCTCACATTCCTTCGGTAGGTAAACCCTCGTAACTGCCATAACTAAAACGGGTTTTCCAACACTTTTCCATGCGCCGCGACGTCAACGCCGCCGTCACGGCAGGTGTCGCAAAAAGGGAATGCACCTGCATGTTTGTGGTGCTGGCTCACTCACCCTCTCGCGCAGACTGAGAAAATTTGAAAACCCTGAAGAAAACTATTCTGTGAAGAAAAGAAGCAGGGGGAGCTAAGTGGACTTCAGGATGAGAACGGAATAGGGGACAGCCGCGCGGTCCCAACCCCTCGCTAGTTTCCGACGCGTGTAGCACGCGCCAGATATCTGGTAGCGACAGATCACAGCATCAGAGCTCGCGATGCACGCAGGCGCTGCGCGCATGCGCAGACCGGCTTTGGCTGATGCGTGCGACGACGTTAGCGTCGCAGTGCATGACGCATGTGTGTTTGGAGTCGGGGCTTATGTATTCCAGTAGTTCCCTTCACACCACGCCACTTATACCCCCAACATGACGCAATTTTGGATGTACTTTGGGGAAGTGGTATGCCTTTATACTTTCTTCAATCGCCACACTGAGAGAAAAAACTTGACAAATGCTAAGCAGCACAGGCATCGGAATGTGTTCATTTTCATGTTTGACAAAACATTTTCCCAGTGCATGCCCAGATTATTGTGGTCAATTTTGGTCAATCTAGTCTGAATTTACTAGCTTTTGTAGGCTTACAAAAAGTGTCTGTGAGCTTTAGGCACACGGTCTCTCTGCAATGCTGTTTCTTGGGCTAGTTGGTGGAGTTTGCTCATTTTGACAAAGCACAAAAAAGAGGCAGGGATGGTCGAGAGACATGGGACAGAGCGCTTTAGCTGTCCCTCGTGCCTGTATATTTTGAGCCCTTGCCCAAAATGACAAGTCCCTGTCCTTCTCTCTTCCTCTATCATGAGATCAATCATGGTGGCAATTCGTTGACCTCACCCCAATGTTTTGTTGTTTCAGTATGTCATGCAGCGTTTCAGCAAGATTTGAGTTGAACACTGGCAGAGCTGGTTCAGGGCCACTTGTTACACCTAACCCTTATCCTCCTGCTTTTTTTGTCCACACAAGAACTCCTTAGAATGACTTTCCAATCAGTCGGCTGAAGTATGCTCATGAACGTTCAAGATGCAAGTTGATAGACCCTTGAAGCAATTTGTCTAAACCAAGAAAATGGCAGATGCTCCGAATATTTATGCAGTTTCTTCTGCGGCGATGCTGTTTCAAGTCATTTCGTTTTTTGAACATTATGGTTCCATTCTCTCCCATTTATTTCCGATTTTATCATTGCAAAGGAGTGGAAATTTGCCTTTCAATCACTAAAAAAAAAGTCTGCAAGGCATGGTCGCCGTTTGTTATCTGTGCACAGCAAAAATGGGTGATGTTCGCTACACGTGGGAACGAAGCTATTTCAATAACACGACGCAGTCAACGGTGGGTTTCACCGCAAGGTCTCGACATATAGCAGTCTACATCAAATTGACGTGGTATTGTTATCAAAAATCATTTCGAAATGGATTGAACAGGTTCAGCCCAGTTCGTGAATGTGCCTTCGTGCAAGACTCAGACTCCTATCTCCTGAGGGAAGCAACAACTGCTGCCTTGGTAGCTCTTGCCACGTGTCTTCTGCGTGTTTGCTTGGAATTGCTTTAGCACTGCTAGCTGTGCTACTACGCTTATATTTCTGAATATTTTTGAGTAAGACCACGTGGCTCCTTGATGCTAAGCAAAGCATTAGTCTTTGGTTTTATTTTCTTTTACTGCTTTGCATGTTTGTTACCGGAAATGCTTTCAGTAAAAAAAGAAAAATGCCGCTGGTGACCTCGACGTCAGAACTGCGCGCCGAATCAGACTGTCATGGGATTTCCGCTCCACACATCGTCGCATATTTCATTTCGGTGGTGTCAATCGACATTCAGCCATTCGGAGGCAAAAATTCTGAGCCTCTTCTACTTACTTTACTAAAACCAACTGACGTGTTCGAAGGTGTGAAGAAAACGATGTCCTATGTCAAAACCACACGCAACGTTTATTTACTTTTTTTTCGGTACAAAACCAGAATGAGGTGCAAGAAACACCCAAAAAGCTTGGAATTTCACCGCGATGACTAATCGGGAATGACCATGTGCGCTCATAAAGGGAGGCTGTCATTGGGCTAATAAATACGTTCGATTTTTTTTATTGCGGCAGTCTAAAAACAGCGGCGATGTGCGTGTGCCGCGATGGATATCAGTACTGAGTTCTGCACGACCGCCCGATACAGACACGCGCTTCATTCCGTCAACCGACCACATGCACTAAATGTCCGTGAAAGCGTTTACGGTGCATTGCATAATAATAATAATAATATTAAAACAGACCCCTGGCCTTGAAATATAAATCCACGGCTTCGAGGCTTACTATTTTGAGCATAGCGTAGACGCACAGAGTAGAGTGCCGGCTGCACACGCGCATTAGCCCTACTTGGCCCCACTAATGCCACTGCGTGTGCGCCGAAGGAATCCGGTAATTTGGTTTACATGTAGGCAAGCACTTTTCTTTTGTCACAGTGAAATGTGCCCAGCTGCCCTCTCGGCGTCACTTTGTTTATGTTACGCTGTCTGCAGTCGAAACTTCTCTCTTTCCACGCAGCGTAGTGTGGTAAACTGTCCCACCTTTGCGAAGATGTCCATACATGCTTCGTAAGTGACCAAATACAATTAGACAGACGTACAACGGCTCTTATGTTTCATTATCGCTTCATTACGGTGATTATCGGTGATGTCTGGTTTTTGATTATCTTTGAGCACATATTTGTAATGTTTATAAGCATGACAAAACCACTGAACCAAAACAGTGTACATTCTCATTTCAGCTAATGCTCGACATTCGGTTCAGCAGCGTCGAATTCCTTCGTTTCTTTTTTTTTTCATCTGTACTCCGTATGCGACGTCGTCCTTTTGCAGTTGTGTTTCTTGTAGCGGCTACGAAGCTACATTCAAAACGGTGCTTTCTGAGAGGACAGCTGCACCTAAGCACACGTGTGCCACTGAAAGCTCTAGGGAACAGAGCACGCACCAACGAAGATGTGAAGGAGACAACCGCTCGATGCCGCTGGCCGAAACTATTTCTTTTAGTCTACTGTCCTATTTCTTTTTCGACCAATATTTGAGAGTCGCATGATGCACATAACATCTAAACGGTGGATCATACGCGTGGTACGTCAGCTGGCGTATCATGATGTCACGTGCGAACATTTTGCCTGCACACCATGCAGCATAATGTGGCGATATCCGTAGCACTCGCTGTCAAACACATAATGTCTAGATTTTGCAAGAAATTCCACTGGACCAACCGCGCGCACGGATGAAGAACCTTGTCCAAGCAACCTGCAATCTGTCAAGGCATGTCTTAATTTTGATAAATTTGCACTTTTGTCGCCAGCCAAAAAGCAAGCCCGAGACATGTAAATTTACTGGAAGATTCTGCGCATTCTGTTTGGTTTTTGCTAGCCGTGTCACTTGCTATCCGAGCCTGAAGCGCCTAGCGAAATATGAATGCGTGAGGGAAAAAGTACAGGACCAGAAGTATATTCAGAAAAGCACAAAATAGCGCAAAGCCCCTCAGCGATTGGGCGTGAAGGTTAGCAGCTACCACTGTTCGCACACAATACAGGGGTGCGAAGGTTGATGTGGTGACCATGTGCAGGTTCTTCGTGTGCGCGAATAGCCCCTGCATAAACCACAATGTATGTGCGCAAAACGTGCACGCATGCAGCATGTGTGTCATGTCTTGTCACCTAAAAAAAACTCACTCCGCGGTCCTTCCCTAATGAACTGTTTGTGTTTCCACTTTGAGTAGATGCGTCTCCTTGTGCTAAGAACTAGCGGTGTCTCGCACCACGGTCTCGATCGAGTGGTGCCTCCAGGTATTCATTCTTTCTTTTCACTCCACTGACACTCTCTGCTTTCCTCTAGATCACGAATTGTAGCCTCTGCATCAGGTGACAGTTGTCGAAATTCTTCCTCTATGGAATGTTTGAAACCCGATCTGCTGCAGAAAAAAGTTGTTTCGAGAGGCAATGAATTTTTGAAAGGTGTGACACTCACCTCACAAAAAGCAATGCAAATAGCAACAAGCAAAATGCTTCACAGCACTTCACAGCACATAAGTAGTAATAGGTGGGTTGCAGAAACCTAGAAGTCAGCAGAGCAAAACCCCTTCACCATGGCAGCCAAACCTGTTTTGAGGGCAGAAGTTGGGTGCAACGCAGAATACTTCTATGTCCAGCCTGATGTCATGCGCAAACGTGTTGAGCAGAATTCCTTCAACATTGAGAGCCTGGAGGAGGTAGGGGCAGGGGAGGTGTTATGAATGGCACTCACAAACGGAGGGGAATTCAGACAAGAAGAAGAGGGGTGCAGGAAATGGAGGTGGCCATTATTGCCACAATAGACGTCTCCTGCACTGCACCTGATTTCTGCCCCCAAAACAGGTTTGGCCGCCATGGTGAAGGGGTTTTTGCACTGCAGAGAAGCTGACTTCTAGGTTTCTTGACTGGCTTCAGTACTTTGAAGGAGTGTAGTCACGCGCTCCTCTCCTGGTAATTGAATGAACTCACAATTTCGCTGCTTTTACCTAGATGGCACTAGCAGCAAAAAACCTTTAATGAGCGAATACAGGTGCAAATACTAATTATCATGGTTCGTGCTTCTTATTTTAACTTTATTTTACAGTAATACAATATTAAAAGGAAGCCGACTCAAACAAGGCTCACATTGTTGAGTATGGCGGCCTTCTCGATTGAATGTCGTGTAGGAAAAATTGGTTATATTTGAAGGCTCAGTATAATCATGCTAATTGTATAAAGCACAACTTACGCTTATTTGGACCAAGAACTACTATTCTAGTTTCACCATGCATGATTCCTAGGCTGTAGAATGAGCGGTTTTTCTGGTCAAGCTATGCGATGTGAGGCAGTATTACGGAAATCTTCAAATTGGAAAGGTAATAAAAAACGAACTAGCAAATAAATTTCTATGAAACTTCGTACACTGAACTATTATAATGTGCGCCCGAAGTGGTAAACATTTTACTGCTGTGCACATTGATAAAGCGCAGCTATTCGTGCCCAAAATAGCCAAACTTTACCATGTTTAAAAGGCAGCCGATGAAATACTGATTAAATTAAAAGAATTTTGCTCTATAAAACAAAATATATACCCATTCTATGTGTAGGCCAAAGGAAACTGTTCTAAGTGCAGCAGTTTCTTCAGCAAATTGATCCGAAGTAGGGTATGTCAATGACGCTAGCGAATTTGTCATCTGCAATACCACCTCTCATGCAGTTGATAACGTTGGCACACTAAAGCAGCGCACATCATTTGACAGAGCGTATATTAATCTTTCGAATGATGCCTACAGTGTGATGTTCGAAAAATAACTCGCAGAGTGCTCACGCAAACACTGCCTAAAATGGCACATTCGCGCTGCCGGAGTGGGACCCCCGCCTTAAGCAGAGTTCCGCAGTGCTTGTCAGCACAGTGGCACATAGTTTCATGTATTTCCTTCGTGCTCTAGCGATCGGCGCCGGAGAATTGATGCATTTCCAATCTCCGCGGAACGCAAAGTGCCGTCGACAATTTATATATAGTCTCGTCAGTTTTTGTTGTACAATTTCTTTCCTGGTATCAACTGCCTTCTACAGGCATGGAACACCTACGGATAAGTACCAGTAAAAAATACGTACTACGCAGCTCAACTTCTCGCGTCGCATACATAAGTCGATATCAGCGCACGTATGAACAACTCTTAGTCGTGACAGCTTGATCATGGCACTTTTTAACCTCGTTCTGCTAAGGAAGTCATCAGCAAATGCACTTAAGGGAGCTGTCTACGACAATCGGCTGAATTCTTCGCCCCGTCAAGCAGGCATCTCGAGATCTGTAGGCCTTGAAGCGTGCGACACTATGCTCGATCTTGGATGGCGCACGTTACGAGAATTGGGCCTGTTGCGTGATCGTTCGCCTATGTGCAGCCGCTCACTTTCCGCGTTGCAGCTTATCACACTTGAATAAGATCCCTGAATCGGTGTAGTTTTGTCGGCAGGTCTGTGACGATTACGCGCGGTCAACCGGTCGAGCTGTGGCACCTTTTTTTTTTTAATGTATTCTCAAACAAACGGTAATTCGCCAGGGACAAAGCTCGCTTCAGGGCGCTCATTTGGTCAAGTGCCCGCATGCATATCACACCTCGCCAATTACCAAAGCAGCAGTGAATGTAGTTATACATGCATATACATACATATCAGATCCAGAATTAGCTTAATTACTATATATTAAACAATCAAGGGGTCGTTGAATTAACTCAAAATGATGCTGAAATCAACAGCTTATCTGTGCTCAAAATGCAACTTAGATGAGCTCATCTTTTGAAGTCAAGCTCCTGATGGCCCTTCATACCTCTTGCCACAATCAAGTTTAGTTCTAGGATATTCCATACATGTGATATATGCTGAAGAAAAAGTGAAGTAAACATTGCACATTAAGAAAAGGATATCAATAAAACAAATGAATGATTTTGCAGGTATATCCACACAACACCTCGTCAACTGCAGCATAAATAACCCCCATGGATAAGTGAAAGTGAATGCAGATTGGCCATACAAAACTGATGCACACAAACTTCCTTGCATATAGGTAGAGTGTGCTTTCTTGGACACCCGACAATTCATTGCAAGAAACGATTTGCGGCTGCTCTAAAGGCTGTTTCATAAAACAGCTGTCTAGAGGAGCTTTATCAGTTGTACGAACAAGCCAACGCACTCATTAGTTTTTCATGTTTGATGACATACTATTAAAGGAGATGGCTTTCTTGGCAGCAGCTAGTATTTACGTAATTCCACAACTTGAACGTTTTTCTGCATATGCAGTGCACAAGAGTATCGCAAATGTGCATAAGCACTCACCAGACTGAAGGCAAGATGTATACACAGCATCAAAGAAAACCAAACAAGGGTTGAGCATGAGCGATCAGTTTACATGCAAGCAGGATCGGTCTTCACCTGGATGGAGAGAAGCCCTCTTGTTGAAATATTTGCTTGTGAACTGAGGCTTCCCCTCAAATCTTGTTTTTCTTTGATACTAGATGTCCAACACTTTCATATGTCACTTTTCTAATGCTCTATTTTTAGACTGCTAAATACAAGGTTGAAGGCATATCATCTGGCACAAGCAGTAATTGCCGTGTGCCTCCTGCACCTGATATCAGATTGCTTGCTCTCTTTACAGCAAAGCATTTTCAACATTTACACCCAGCCGCACGTTTTGTTGCATCCTGCTAAGTGGTAAATAAGCCACACAGTCTCGGCAACAAATTAGCTCTGAAAGGTGTCACAAACTACTTTCAGTAAACTTGCACACTTGTGTTAACAAAGCACTATTGCATCAATGTCTATATAGTAACAACATACTGTACATGACTGAGTCTGTTCCCGACATATAGTTCTCTTGAAACTTATTGCTTTCTGCACCATTCTCACTTTTCCAGTTTACATCTTTTGAAGGTATGTAGGCAACAGCAGCAAGCGTGCCATTGTTCGAGTTGTGTGAAACTATAAATGAGCATCAGGTAAAGAAAGAACAAAAGATATGGCAGCTATGTACCATAAAGCATAAGTACAAATTTTATTAGTTGCTCTACCGTGCAGCTTATATGAAAGGCGAAACTACTTACCACGTATAGAAACATAATCAGCACAGCCTTTGACTGGAACATAGTGTTTCCACTGTCACTGAAGCCACACTTCAAGCTTTCACTTTGGGTTGACACATGAGTATTATCAATGTTTAATTTTTAGAGCAGTGGTTTCCTGCTACAACTCCATCATTGCAGCGATCAGCTTCCAGTGAGCAGGAACTGTGTTGTTTTCTCATAAGAGCGCACACTCAGACATTATACATGAAATATTTATGTTACAAACCACGGAATGATAAACTAGTTTTCTCCGTGACAGTTGCACTGTTATTCTGTGTCCTGATCTTTGAACACTATGACAAACACATAAAGTGGCCCTGCCCTCACTTTCAGCAAGGAGCACAGTACCATTCAGTGTCAAAGATGTTATCTTCAACAAACACCAGAATACATATCAGTCGTGTAGTTCGACATGGAAGACCAGGAGGCATGCTTGAAGATGATGGTAGCAGAGCATATATTTAGAGCATAATATATTTCAGAGTAAAGCTGGAAGGACCAAGACTGAATTAGCAAAAACAACTACTTTCTGCTACTTAACTGGTTAGGTCCTAAGCACCTAAATGGTTACAACCTAACCATGTTACATGACTAAGCATGGAGTCCAAGCTCTCAATGGTGTGAACTACCCTTTCTTCAATCACTTCGTCAACAAAGAAATAAGGGCAGTAATTTCCAGTGGTCTGGCCTACAAGTCAACTCGTGTTGCTAGCCTGGCCCTACCCAGGGCCCCACTATATGAACTACATCAAAAACAAATACAACAGCACTTTCTCCGGTAAAGTATAGAACCCTTTCCCATCAGGAGGCTGTCTTCACTTACCTCCTGCACCCTGTAGCCCCATCGACACACGTGTTGCTAGTCAAATTCAATTCCTATTTTATTTCCCAGAATGTTCTGGTCGGCTGCCTGGGCTAAAAGCTGCGAGTAAATAGCTTGACGAGACCCACGCAGCTGTTATAAGGCAGGCCAGCATACAATAAAATAATATACATACATATCAAGAAGCAAATACTTTTTTTTTTTAATGTCTTAAATGAGCTAACCGGATCACTAATGTAAGTAATGAAATGGAAACATAGGTATATCACAACAGCATCTAAATATCAGTTCTGCAAGCAAAACAAACTAGCAGATATATTCACAGAATCGCCAAAAAAAATGACCGCAGATAGTGCCGACTTTAACAATGCTTTAAGTGCGAAATTATAACAGAGGCCATGAATGAAAATAAGAGAGAACTTTATAACTGTGGAAGATACCAACGGGTTACATAATTACAAAACGCTGATGCAGTGCAGCTTTAATGGACTGATTTATGTCTTTTATTTTATTTAAAATTGAGGGAAGAGTATATCCTAATGTCTGCAGCCTATAGTCGATGCAAAGAAATGGTACCAGCCATTTGTCTGTGTTACATGTGTTCACTAGATGCTGATTTTCTTTCAGCAAGGTGGCATCTTTAATCAGAGTTCTGAAGCTGGAAGGAAAATAATATAACAGAACTCGAAACTTATACATATTTTGAATCCTTACTACATTATATGTCTAGAGAGCTTGTCGAGTATGGTCGCTAAGTAACCAAGATTTACTATATGACGAATGGTTATCTTTTGAAGGAGATAAATTTTCTCTATGTTTGTTTTAGTAGTTGTGAGCCAAACTAAAGAACAATAATTCATACGCGAGACGAATAAGGCATTATATATCTTATGTTTTATTTTAGAAGGAAGAAAAGTACAGCAACGAGAAATTGCACTTGTCACTGATGAGAGCTTATTAACTCCTGAACATGCGAATCCCAGGTCAACCAATTCTTTCCACTGATGCGCTTCAACCTGTCATTCATGATTGTATTCTGCCAAGAATAACAGAAATGGCTGCAAAGCCTCTATGCCCAAGGCGATTGAGGGCTCGGAGCAGGAGAGGATGGAAGATTCTAGTTCCCATGCTTTGTACTATGCCAGAGTGATGTTTCAGCTGCTTTCTCTAGCACTCTGTTGCCTTATCAGAGAAGGTAAGGAGAATGCGCATTTTCCATGGCACTCGGTTATATTGTTACAAAGTGCTGTTACATATCCCTGAATGGCACCCATGTTAGTCCATGCAGCGACATGGGTGGCTGAACGTCTTTCCAAAATTGGGGGCGGTTGGCCGTAGTAGAGAAAGTTGCATAGGCAGATACTGGAGGCATGCATCTATATGCGAGTGCAGACCTGCAGAATCACTACTGCACAACAATAACATATTAGCTGGAAAAATATTATTACACTCACCAAAGTATTGTTTTACAAATGAACACCAATCTCCATCAGCAGTAGCCATGCAACACATGAAAATTTAAGCACAAAGAAATGTCAGGAAGGCGAACTACAGTGTAAGAACTTCAATTAAGCGAACCTTTGCTGGGCTTATCAAAGCCAACAGCAGAAGGTTTGAAGGAATTGAGCTAATTATCTGAGTGATATATGAAATGCAGAAGAGGTCGGCAATAAACTGATGGACTTGTATAAAGATGCATGAAGCCTGCTCGTCTTCATAAATCATTTTTAAGTGAAGAAACCAAGCTTAAGACCATAAGCTACATGTGTGGGGTACGTGAGGTACCAGAAAATGTTTAATTGAAAAACTCTCACTGTATGTCCTACAGATTGAAACTTTATGTGGAGTGGGGCTTTAATGTAAAAAGTTGTGAAGTATTCACAATCATAAATAAGCACAATACTGAGCTCCAGGGAGACTAGTCTGGCACTCTAACAGTTTGTGAACTTCCTTACTGAAGATCCGGTGCCCAAATAAATATTTTCGCCCCCTTCCAGCGTCGACTAAGAATTTCCGACAGTCTTTGTGAAGGAACTGTGATGATTTCTGCTTAGTACACTTTTACAAACAAGTCTTAAGGTGCCTAGAATGCAGCATCATTACAGCAAAGATTCACAATATACAATAATCATCACTGGAAAAGACAGTCGACTATTTTAGATGGCGTTCAGGCGAGTTATGTCACCCACCTACCATTCAAGTGCTTCATAATTGAATTTAATTTACCAGCTTCATGGGCACAAAGCATCTGGTGATAAGAAACTGGAATGATGTGATGCCTATCTTGTGTATCATGACTCGGACAACTCAGTGCGTATTAGAAAATTTTCTTTTGGCATTCAAGCAATCGTGGCTAGACTACAGATAGGTTTGCTTTTAAGATTCGAGTAAGCAATGGATAAATGTCTGATAAGAATTTTGCATGAAATTGTTTGCACAGACTGCAGATGCATAGTTTGTAAAATTGACAAAGCATCAAATTTTATTTCTTAGTCATGCAACACAGCACCATGCTACCTCCAAGCTCTAAACTTCTGCAAGGTAAAGAGCACCATTTTCCTCGAATTATAAGGTGTTGTAGTCTTTGGGGGTGTTTGGCATACAGTAAGTGGCTGAGAAGCAAGCCTTGTTGCCTGGTAAGGATGGTATATGTGATAATTACAGTGATGCAATCCTTTTGATATCTGAGTCACTCAAGAGAATATTCAGTGTCATTGACTCGACGGTTTTTCTGTCACCCTTTGCGGCGCGTGTTCCACACACAGGCATCCGCCGGTCCTCTTCAGCGCAATAGGTTGATGTGGATGGCAGGCCTTTTCAGCTGCATTGTTAAAAAACACAATTAGAACAATGAAAAATACTAGCAGTAAATGAAATGAGCACAATGGTTCATAGAAATTGTATAAACATAGAAATATGGTGAAGAAAGCCTCTGCAAACTGAGTACAAATAAAATAACTTCACAAAGGAGTCTGCAACATAATTGCTCAATTCCTTTGCCAAAGATATGTAACATCTTAAGAAACATGTTTATGACAACAGATTAAAATAACAATGATATGCTGTTCCACAGTCTAGTAAAAAGGTCTACCACATTAAAGGAAGGACAAGTCACTCTTCTTATACAATGCTCAAGTTATTAGTGCCAAAAATGCGTAGAAGCATATTCTTCCTCAAACAACTTTTTTCTCTCCTGAAATATCTTCCTAGTGGTACTTGCAGCCTTAGAGAACAGGTTATATATCATGTAACTAGAAAAGTTTCCAAAAACAGAAGCTGGTGCCATAAAAAAAAAAAAAAACTCTTGCCACCCATCCTACACCAGCGGTGCCATGCTCCCTTAACCTGAAACCAGGCCAATGGCAACGTAATGGGTGAGATAGCATGTAACACATGTTATGGTCCGAATGATTTAAGCACACCGATTTAGGCATCCGAATGAGAAAGGCACACACATCCAGAGCGTGTGCTTTGCAACAACTGGTCACTGCTGTTTAGAGTGCACAGTAGGGGAACCAAAGGTGCCATAATAATTTCACTTTCACTTCAGTTGTTGAATCACTTTACTGGTTCAAGCATCAAAGGAGCAAGACGAAATTGAGGGTGACGAACCATGCAAGCCAACAGAAAGCACAGTTTTATGGTTTACTTTCCTGTCTGCCCTTTTAACAACTTTCTTAGCAACTTTTTTTTTAAACCCTATAACTGGTTTGGAAATACATTGTCGACAGGTAGACACAAGCCAGGCGGGCTGAGCAGCGTGTGAATACAACACAATACGAAATTTATACTAACAAGCTTCTCGATCACAGACTGCCTGAGGGAGCGAAAATTCCCTAGGGCCTCGCTAGAGAATGAGTTTATAATATCTGGTAGCCTAGATGTAAATAAACACCCGAAAGAGGCGACGCAGCACGCAAGCTTTTCGAAGGCGTCACTTATCACGCTCGCGCTCTCGATGAAAGCAAATTCACACGTGCGCATCACACACACAGTAGGCGTAGCGACATAACACGCAAACATATGACACCTGCGTGCTTAAATTGACACCTAGCAATGCAAGCAGCACCATCAATCACGAAAGAATTGTTGCACTAGTTCAGTGAAATAAACTGCACTATCGTGCACAAGCCAAATCTCATCAAAAACCACATTCGTTTAAAATATTTATGATGACCCTTCTGGTCACTAATAGCTTCATATTATTCGTGCAAATGAAAACATACCGCTGACTGGGGGAAAACAAAAAGGTTATACTACTGATCGCTATCAAACAGCGGCAACAAGCTCGACAACCGGAGGCTCGTAAGATGAGCGTGCCACGCCTTTCCATTCACGCTGAATAATTGCGAAATCGTTGAGGTCCTTACCTGTAGTAATATGTAAACACAGTGCAGTGCCAACGTGCTTCCGTAAAAGCATCGGCGACGCAATAACACGTCGCTTTTCTCCACGGTAGATTTCATAAACACGTTTGTCAGCTGATCACTATTTCTTGAGGATCTCCGGCACCTGAACTTCAGTCTGATAGTCCCTGGGGCACTTGGGGCATGTCAGAATGAAGCGTGAACCATCACAAACGCGACCACTCTTCACAAAACCACAAATTTCGTCACAAGCAAGGAACAGCACTACATTTTAAAGGGACGAGTTGCGCACAGACCTCTATATTGCTGCCATCTTGCCCAGTATGGCCAGACTTCGCAGCGCCCCCTGTCGTTCATTAGAGTTGCGAATTGTCGGTGCTGAGCACTGCCACTGATTTAAAAGCATCTTCATCAAAGTTGGCAAGTTTTAGACCACGTGGCAAAACAACAGGTTCGTTAGAGCAGTTAGTCGTCCACAAAGAAGAATGGCCATTCATGACTGAGATGACGCAGCGAGGAATAAGAATACTTTTCTTCGTGCAGTTAAGGGTGAGTGGTTCAACCACAGCGTCAAACTCATCACTGGCACAGCTTGAACTAACAACTTGTATAAACTCTGCTGACATTGCTGGAATAATTATGTCGTCCGAAACCGAAAGCGTGCTGGGATTGGTCCGCGAATTTTCGCACAAAGCAGATTCAATTCGAGTGCTCACAGAAATGTCTCCATTGCAAAAGTCGAGAGTGGCCCTACATTGTTCCAGAAAATCGAGTCCAAGAATTACGTCATGCGTTGATCGAGCAAGTACTGCAAATTCAGTTCAGAATGTGTGGCCAGCGATAACAAGATTCACGGAACAGACTCCAAGTGGGTTAAGCAGTTCGCCACCAACACCACACAATGTCGCCACACTATCCCAACCAAACAATTTTACGACCAAGGCAGTGTTTAAAAGCGAGGCTTATAAATAGAAATGGTTGCACCTGTGTCCAACAACGCCATAGTATGAACACCATCCACAAACACTTCAATTCGGTTCTTTAACATCGAAATGGGCAGAGGCATAGGTAATCTAGAATCATTTGCGACCTCACCTCCATCGGCTGCACTCACTAGTTTCCCGGACGGAGGTGGCGACCGTCGTCGGGGAGAAGGGGATCGTCGTAGGCACCGAGATGGTGGTGTCAGGCTACGGTCAGAGGCCAGGGATTCATTTCGGTTCAGTGCCACTCTGCATTCTTGTCGGCTAGCTGTTCTGTACTCACGCCGGCCAGGTGTTCTTTTGTATGAATCATCATTGTCTGCAGGAAACCTTGCACCGGAGTTCACCCACTGTTGGCGATACTGCTGCTACGGACGGCGATTGCGGCAAAAACGCGAAATGTGGCTGACCATTCCACAGGCATAGCGCACTGGCGGCTCACGTTCATTCGATGAATAAGGCTCATCGTCGCTTGGATTAAGCGCATTGTGTTCTGGATGTAGTCGAAGAGGAGGTCGAGAGTGCTCACTGTTGTAGGCGTTGATGGTGAGGGGTTGCATGTTTGGGCGATGAGCTGCAGAGTATCGGATGTCCGAAGGAGTTGTAACAGAGGGAGCATAACCGGTAGAAGATGGGCCACCAACACCACACAATGTTGCCGCAATATGGATATCATCTATCTTCATGGCAATATTAGGTAGATGTCCAGAGGATACCACCTGGTTGTCTGGGTTATTAAGGCGAAAGCCTTTATTGCCTCACTGCTGTCATCAGCAAAAGTGTCAGGCTTTTGCAGCGGCTCTGATTGGTCGAGACAAAATGATGTTATGGAGGTCTCGACCAATTACAGCATGCCACCACAGTATGTGCGAATGCATGCCTTATGGCCGTATGCCGATCAATGATCAATTTTTGATGAATGAATTATTTACTAATCACTGACTACAAAATACAAATTACTGATCGCTACATACTAATTAAGGACTAATTGCTAGTTAATGTCTAATTACTAATTAACGACTGATTAATAATAATTACTCATTAGCAACAATTGCGTAATAATTATTAATTACTAATCAATGTTGTGCACCCGGTAAAATCAACCACACAACAGTAAGCATAGAACTGTGAGTTCGATCCAGTCGCTGCCAAGCAGAATTCAGTGAATAAATGCACTTGCAGAATGTGAAAGAGCAGTTGCTCGCTTTACTCGTAGCAGAATTCATCGCTACATGAGTAACAGTTGTGTAGCAGAATTCAACACTCAGCCTTTCGCCATACATCACTTTAGCCGCCAAAGTGTTCTCGAATTTTTCAAGTCGCATTGCATACACAGGCGTGCTCAAAACATTTAATGCAGATGACTTTGTACCAGGAGCGGCAAAAAAGTGCTCAGAGATGAAGCGGTTCCCACTGTGTTCATGTTTGCGTGCACAAAAAAAGAAAGAAAGGCTCCGAAAGCACGCAGACCTTTGGCATCAAGAAAGAAAGCCGCAAGAGCAACACTGTTCAGCACCACAGGAAGAAATGGAAAGTGAAGTCTGCATTGCAGACGAGCAGCTGCCAACTGAAATACAGCAAAGTTGCCTTGCAGAAGGGCAAGCATTGATGTTGACGCAGGCCATGGAAATTCAGTGACTTAAGGTACAGTGTAGCACTCTAAGGAATGAACTGGCACAAACAAAAACGGCAGTTTATAAGTTAGAAGGTGACAACATTTTGCGACATCAGCTTGAAGCAGAAAAGTCAAGGACTGCTGCTTTCTGCTTGGACCATATTAAAGAATCAAATGAGGGTTTTATGTTTTATACAGGGCTCTGATTACGAACACTTTGTTGCATTGCTAAAATATATCCACCTAGACGACAACACTAACTTGCAGGACAGGAAACTAAAGGACCTGTATAGTCAAGGAAGAAAAAGAAAGTTGGCCAAGGACAGCAAGCTCTTTCTGGTTCTGGTCAGACTAAGACTTGGCCTCTTTGAGCAGGACTTGGCTCACAGGTTCACCATCTCGCAAGCAACCGTATCCAGGATGTGCACAACATGGATCTGTCTGCTCAATACCAAGCTGAAGAACTTACCTCTATGGGCACCATGAGAAACTGGATGAAACTATGCCTGCTGTGTTTGTCGAAAAGTATCCAGCAACTAGAGTAATTCTGGATGCGACTGAAGTGTGCAGTGCTTAGCTTGTTAGCACTTCAGTCAAGCACATAATCCTTGTACAAGTCTGCAAACACGTTCAAAGGACTTGTCAGCATAATGCCAAATGGCCTTCTGTCCTTGGTTTCGGAACTGTTTGCAGGCTCAATTTCTGACATAGAACTAGTCATTTAGAGTGGCTTTCCAAACCTTCAGTTTGACATAGGAGATGCTGTTATGGCTGATAAAGGTTTGAAGATTGGAGATCTTTTAGAGAAAAAAGGTGTGAGCCTGAACATTCCTCCATTTTTGTGTAACAGGAAGTTTTCTGCAGAAGAAGTGTAAGGAATGCAAAAAATTGCATCTCTCAGGATTCACGTTGAGAGAAGAATACAGCGAAATAACTCCTTCCACATTTTTGACCACCCTGTTCCTCTCACCAGGCACCATTAATCAGATGTGGACTGTGGTTGCCATACTGACTAATTTTCAGTCAGCCCTCATCTCCAAGCAAGAGTCTACTAGTGCAGCGTGCTAAGTCTAGTATGAGTGCATGCTCTTGTCAAGCAGATCCGAACTAGTAGTGCAGAGTGCAGTAAATGAAGAGTTAACAAGTAGAGTCTCTTCTTGCAGTGTTCTTTATTCTGCTATTTTATGTACCATATGTCACTTCTTAACACATACAAGTTCCATGATGTAAGCATTGAATAGTGCAAGAAGCTATCTGTGCAACACAATCACCAGTTAAGCGTGTAATTACAATATAGGACACACAAAAAATTGAACAAAGTTCTGGAACAAAAGCATTACATGTTCGGCATGCTCATTTTAAGTGACGAACAGTAGCATGGACCAGAAACAGTTAAAGAATATCAGAAACAAGTACTTTATGACATGGCCACTTTAAATTCCTGAAACGCTTGATGGTTCACACCATACAGCAGTTGTTTCACATAGATGACAGAGTGCATGGAATTTGGCTTGGGCTGCATCACGTAGCACCAGCCTATTTTGTGGCAGATGTGACAATTCATATTGCACTGCGATGTGTAACTATCATTTTGGCTAACTCCACTGTCAGCATTTTGAACCAGTAATGTACGAATTCCGGCTCTGTTAAGTCCAGCTGCACAGATGACAGGTGAAGTTGGTCCAAGCTCAAAGCCATGGGCACTGTAGCTCACTTTTGAAAATTGTCAAAAATATACATCTCACAAGATTTGTTTATAAGACGTAATTCTTGTAGTACTGGAGGAAGCCCTGAAATTTAAGGATGAGAGTTTTCTGCATCTATGAGATATCTGGAACTTCGGAGATGCAAAGAAAGCTACATTGAATGTCTCAGGAGCATAAGCCTGCCAGTTTTTCTAAGAGGCTGTAAATATGCCGGACTTATGCACCTTGCAAACTCTGTGAATCATACTGTTTAGCAATGTAGCTACCCAAATTAAAGAAGCCCAGCAAGACTAACACTGTCTCCTCTTGTGTAGCGTGAATCATAACAATGGTTGTGACCTGTTTAGGCTGTGACATTTGAATTGAAGGGACAGTCAACTGTCGGTGACAGTATAAAAAATGTATCTATGCAGTTTCATACAGGAATAGTAAGAAGACTAGAAGTCCAAAGAATAAAATATGTACTGCAATTCAATGAAGCAAAATTAACTCAAGTAGAACAAACAGTGCAAAACAGTACAAAGTAGATAGCACTAAGATAAAAAGTAAAGGGCAAAAAATTGCAGTGACAAGGAATGCAATAATGAACAGTGCACACTGAACGATTTGATGGTGAATAGAAAATGTGCACAAAATAACTTAGTAAGAGTAGCATAATTTCTATACAAGATCTGTACTTCATGGCAAAAGTACTGCAGCATATTATTAAAAAATGATCTAGGTGAGGCTTCATTGCTCCCCATGGGCATATTCAAAGCACACCTTCTCAATGATTATCCAGTCCTGAGAAAAAACAATAAAGTCCCCCACTTGCAGGAGCTCAAGGCCATCTGTCCGGTTAACTGGCAGTATAGTACTCATGATCCTGTGATAACCTAGGTTCACCATTGTCAAGAAACTGAGCATAAATGTCGGAAGCCTTCATTGATTCCACATCAGAATCCTTCAACGAGTATGGACATTTAACTTCAAGGACTACAAAAGTTCCCTCCTCTGGGTCAAACGCCAACCTGTTGGGTGATGCCCCCAACCACAGACATGAAGGAGCAACAATGTCGCAGTGTTTTACTGTCACATCATGCCCAGCTTTCTTAGCACTTCCACATAGCACTCGACAGCAATAGCCTCATTTTTTCCACTTTACTGAATGGCTCGCGCCCTGGAAAGGTCTTTGGGGTTGAGCAAGCTGTGCAGACCTTTCTGCATCCACTCCTTTCTCATCATCACCTTGCCTGAGGCTGAAGCAGTCAGCCCATGTCAGCGAGCGTCAATCCAAGGTTGGCTCTGCACTTTTTGTTGCGTGTTCTTCTCAAGCTCAGGCCCCGCAGGGGGCATCTGTTAAAGCAGATGTTTGCGTGTGCTGTGCGACACCACGGACCCCGAGCACCCACGCTTAGCCGTGCGTGGCATCGCCGTGTCTGGGGAAAAGGGGATCCTGGTGGTTGAGCCGATGCCGAGTGTTTTGGACCTTTAAGGCCCCTCGGCGGAGGCAACACACCACTTTGGCCCACGCTTCCCACAGACGGCACCTCCGGGCTGACCCACCCGGGGGAAATTGGCAGTCGCCTTTTCCTGTCCTCCCCTCCATCTTTCACTTTCCTATCCCCTCTCTTACAACTTTCCTGTCTTCTCTTACCTTTCTTCGTTTCTTCCTACTTCCAGGCGGCGAGGGTTAACCTTGTGTGGCTAACCACCCTGAGTTGCGCCATATTGGGTTATAGTTACGGTGTACAGCTGGCGTGGGCAGGACTTGATTGCCAACTCCTGTCCCGTCCCCTCGTTGGGCTCCATGGTGGGTGGCTGGCACCGCAGCCGAACAATATACTTTTTTTATGGCTTCCTCTTCTTCTTCAACTGATCGCCCTCCTTCGAAACGAGGGCGCACCGACCAAACTGCCCAGTTCTTTTTGAAAACGAAGAGCACCTTCCCACACTTTCATGTAGTTCATAGTGAGCACTCAGAAAAGACAGCAAGACAAGCCTCACCGTTCATTGTTGCAAAGACACTGACTGAAGCTATAGGCAAGGGTTACAAAATCAAGAAGCTTGCAAATGGAGACCTGCTGTTGGAACTTTTATATCATCATCAGTATGAGAAACTCTCAGGAGTCAGCGCTTTTGGTGACATTCCTGTTGTGATTAGCCCACATCGTTCTTTGAATACTGTTCGCGGTGTTCTTTCTGACCAAGATTTAAAGTACATGACAGAGGAGGAGTTGCTGGAAGGGCTGAAAGAGCAACACGTCACAAATGTATACCGAATAAAAATAAGACGTGACAACAAAGAAATCGAGACTAAACACTTTGTCCTTACCTTTGCACTGAGCGTACTCCCCGAGTCTGTGGAGGTGGGGTACACAAAACTCAACCTGAGACCATACATTCCGAACCCACGACGTTGCTTTAACTGCCAGAAGTACGGTCACGGTGCTCAGAGCTGCCGAGGCCGACTCACTTGTGCAAAGTGTGCTGCACATGAGCACCAAACCGATGACTGTCAAGCTCAACCCCATCTCTGTGCAAACTGTCAGGGCAACCATCCTGCTTATTCGCGTAGCTGTCCGGTGTGGAAGACTGAAAAGGACATAATCACTCTAAAGGTAACAGAAAACATCACGTTCACCGAAGCACGCAAACGATATTCAATCCAACACCCTTCCTATTCCTCTGTGGCGCAGCAGGGCGCGGCACCACAGGAGTCTTCAGCACCTACCCAGGCAACGAAAAATGAGTCTGGGGTGGTGCCATCCGCGCCCCTGGTGGAAGTAGCTGGTGCTGCTCCACTACCCCCAAAACAGGCTGCGCTGACCCCCAGGTCAGCGGGCCCGAAGGCCTTGTCCCAAGGGGCAAGGCCTAAAACAAGTGCACCCGTGCCTTCTGCACGAACGTCCAACACATCTGAGGATGTGATGGACACATCTCCCTCCTCGCCGCTGCGTCAGCGGCGGCAAAGCTCTCTCGAGCGAAAACGAAGGGACAAAGTCCCAATAACAGGTCCAAAGGACCCAACTGCCTAGGTTTTTAAACCATCCTCAACTAATATTTTACTATGGCATTTTTAGTTCACTGGAACTGTCGTGGACTTTTAAACAATTACACTGACATAACAGATATATTAGGTTCTTTTTCCCCAGTCGCATTGTGTCTCCAGGAGACAAACCTTGGACCACAGAATAAAAACATCCTTAAAAAGCATCAAGTCTTTCGTTGCGATCGACAGAACCCAAGCAGACTCTCAGGCGGCACTGCTATTGTGGTCCAAGGTGGTTTTCCAACCCGAAAAATCGACCTTAAAACCACATACGAAGCAGTTGCAGTCACAGTGCTCCATTTTAAAGCCATAACAATATGCTCCATTTACATTGACCCTCATCTAACCGTTACACTTCATGACTTAGAAACTCTTTTATACAACTACCAGAGCCATATCTTTTAGTTGGGGATTTTAGTGCTCACTCCTATTTTTGGGGAAGCAGACAAACCGACGTCAGAGGTCAGGTTTTAGAAAGTTTTATTCTGTGCAACAATGTCTGTTTGTTAAATACGGGGAAACACACATACTGCTCTCCAAGCACTGGCAAATTCAGCTGCCTAGATTTGTCTTTTTGTTCACCAAGTGTTTTTGCCGATTTTAAATGGGACGTCCTTGACAACCCCTATGGAAGCCATCATTTTCCAGTCATTATCAGCCTAGCATCATCACCATCAATCACCCTAACAAAACCACGGCGCTGGAAGCTAAATTTGGCCGACTGGGCACTCTTCCGCGAGGAAGCTGCCCTAGAAGAAATCTTTTCGGACAGTTCTGATGTGGATAAATTAAATGAAACTTTCACAGCACGTATTATTGCCGCCGCTTACCTAGCCATTCCACGGACTTCCGGTGTGGTGCGACAAAATCGTAAAGCATGGTATACGCAAGAATGTAGAAAAGCAAAAAAGGAACAAAATAAAGCATGGGGAATTTTACGCCGCTACCCAACACATGAAAACCTGATAAATTTCAAGAAGGCAAAATCTAAAGCTCGGTATATCCGCCGCACAGCTGAAAAGCAATCATGGCAGAGGTATGTATCTTCTATCAACAGCTCAGTTACATCCAAGGACATGTGGGAAAAAGTACATAAACTAGATGGAAAGTACTCCCCCTTCACAGTTCCATTTTTCACAACCTCTGGTGCACAAACCAGTATAGAAGAACAAGCAGACATATTGGGAGAATATTGTGCTGCAGTTTCAAGCTCTACGCACTATACACAATCTTTTTTAAAGTATAAATCAACAGTTGAAAAACAAAAACTCCCAATGACTGGTAGCATGAATGAACCTTTTAATGCTTTAATTACACTAGAAGAAATACATAGAGTACTGTCAGCTGGCAAACACACTGCACCAGGACCTGATGATGTGCACTACGAAATGTTGGCCCATTTATCAGAAACCTCTGTAGAAGCATTGTTAAAACTGTTTAACAAAATCTGGATATCCGGAAAAATTCCTGAGTCCTGGAAGAAGGCCATTGTAGTGCCACTTTTGAAGCCTGGAAAGTCTCCAAATTCTCCAGGTAGTTACAGGCCAATAGCCCTGACGAGCTGTCTTGCAAAGTGCTTTGAAAGTATTCTAAATATAAGGTTGATGTTTGTCCTCGAATCCCAAAAACTGCTTGACACTCACCAGTGTGGCTTCAGGAAAACATGTTCCACTACTGACCACCTTGTCCGCCTCGAAAATACAGTTCGAGAAGCGTTTCTACATAAGCAACACTGCCTTGCCGTCTTTTTTGACCTTGAAAAAGCCTACGACACCACATGGAGGTTTGGGATCCTGCGAGATTTGGGAGAGCTTGGAATTCGCGGCAGGATGCTAAAATGTCTAGCTGACTTTCTACATAATCGATCCTTCCAAGTACGTCTTGGTTCCGTACTTTCTAAAAACTTCACACAAGAAACTGGAGTGCCCCAAGGGTGCATTTTAAGTACCACGCTTTTCATAGTAAAAATGAACTCTATAGCTAAAGTAATACCGAAATCCATTATGTATTCAGTTTACGTAGACGATTTGCAAATTGCGTGCACATCATCAAACGTAACTACATGTGAGAGGCAGATTCAGCTAACCGTAAATAAGCTGGCATCATGGGCAGATAAAAATGGTTTCAAGTTTTCCACGCAAAAGTCTGTGGCTGTTCTCTTTTCTCTTAGACGAGGACTGCACACTGACCCCACCATCTACCTAAATGAAATCACACTACCAGTAAAACACGAACACAAATTTCTAGGTTTAACATTTGATAGGAAGCTCTCTTTTCTTCCTCACATAAACGTCCTGAAAAAGAAAGCTTCCAAATCTCTGAATATACTCAAAGTCCTCTCACGCAAACACTGGGGGTCTGACCGGACGTGCCTTTTACACATCTACCGCACAGTCATTCGCTCTTGCCTAGACTATGGCTGCATTGTATACGGATCAGCAAGACCTTCATATTTGAAGCGCTTGGACCCTGTACATTATTCAGGCTTGCGTCTTTCTACTGGTGCTTATAGGACATCACCTATCGCAAGCCTTTATGTAGACACCAACGAACCATCCCTAGAACTTAGAAGGACCATGCTCACATTTTCATATATCCTGAAAATACGCTCCCTACCAAAACATATATGCTACCCCATTGTCACTAAATGTGCCTCCAGAATATTGTCCAAAAATAGGCCTCAGTCAATCAAACCCTTGTTACTTCGATTTGAGGATAAATGCAAAGAATTAGGAATACTAAACGCCCTCCCCAATATTGCATCAAGGCAAAATTCACTGCCACCATGGTACAGCCTTCCTGTTGTGTGCGATTTCACACTAACTCAGTTTTCTAAACATAAAACACCACCTGAACACATCCTGCAAGAATTTCTAGCTCTTAAAGGAAAGTATGACAATTGCACACAATTTTACACGGATGGATCCAAGACAACAAAACACGTAGGAAGTGCAATAGTGCATGGAAAATGGGAAAAAACTGTGAGATTACCTCAGTGTGCAAGTATTTTTACAGCTGAATGTTATGCTCTGGCAGTGGCTGTAAGCAAAATAGTAAACGAGAACATTACAAACAGTATTATATACACAGACTCCTTAAGTGTTCTCACAGCCCTTCGCCACAAAAATGCAGTTGTACCACTACTCGGAGAAATCATACACAACATATCAACAGCCTCTGCTCGAGGACATAAAATAACGTTTTGTTGGGTCCCGAGTCATGTCGGCATTGGAGGCAATGAGAGAGCAGACTTTTGCGCTGCCCAGGCCCATGGAAAACGAATAAAGAACATAGACATGCCATACAGAGACTGTATGATGCTGGTGCACAACAAGCTAAAGGACGAATGGCAGTCATCATGGAGTAAGGAGGTAAATAATAAACTGCAGTTGGTGAAGCCCACTTTAGGGGAATGGAAATCATGTCGCAATCAAGAACGTTTTATAGAGGTGATTTTATGCCGTCTCCGCATTGGCCACACGCATATGACGCACAATTTTTTGTTGAGAAAAGAAAACAAACCTCTGTGTGAAGAATGCGGACAGCAACTCACCATAAACCACGTTTTACTTTCATGCACAAGATTTGAAATGCTAAGGAAAAAGTATTTTACTCGATTTTATGATGAACACATTCCTTTCCATCCAGCTTTGATTTTAGGTGAAAGCGGACTTATCGATCTATCATGTGTTTTTAGCTTTTTAAAGGAAGCAAATGTTTTACGGAAACTGTAGAATAAATAGTGTGCGCCATTTACAACCTTGTGCTTGGCGCATGATAGCCTGAGCTGCTTATGCGCCATTAAACCCAACACAACACAACATTCTCAAGCTCAGGGGCGCCTTCAGCCGACATGGATATTTTCTACAAATAAGTAAGAAGATTTAAAGTTATACTGTAAGGCACGAAACAAAAGTGCTGTTTGGATTCAATCACAGCATGTTGTTATCTATAGGCAGCCAGATAATTCCAGGCTGCAACAATTTGGACAAGGAGAGCTATGCTCCTGAATCGTCCTTCTCGTGGAGGGGGTGTTGCCATTTACGTAAAGAACAGTGGCCTTCATAGCGAAGTATTTATTACCTGAGTTCTCTATAATGACTCCTGACTGTGAAATGCTCGCGCTGAAGACTGCGGACAAAATGGTTTCTGTCATTTACAGGCCGCTGTCAGGTGACCCAGATAAGTTCTTAACACATCTCGACAAATTTCTTGATTCTGCCGCTGAAGTTCAATACTCTACTATTATTGGTGGTGACCTCAACATTAATACACTTGCACCTTCTAGTATAAATTGCCATTTGAATCACACAATTGCTTCCAATGGTTTTACAAATCTTATTACTACACCCACAAGGATAACAATGACGTCAATCAGTGCAATGGACCTTTTCATAGTAGACATTGTCTCCCCCGTCATTTCTGCTGGTACTATTGCTTGTGACCTTAGTGACCACTGTGCCACTTTCGTATCCGTGCCACATAGCTGCTCACCAAGTTACGCACAACCAAATAGTTTTGCTTATCAATGTATAACTGATGTGACACTTGCCCGATTTCGCGAATCTGTACGTGTTGCAGATTGGAACTGTGTTTTTGCCTGTTCTTTCGTTTATGAATCTTATGAGCTCTTTTTAAGTACTTTGAAAGACATTTACAATAGGTGTTTTCCCTGGAAAACAAAGAAATCAAACACGAAACTCCGTAAACCTTGGGTGACTCCGACACACGTCAAAATGATGAAACTTAAGTCTAGGCTCTTCAAACGCTTTATGTCCACTCGGAACCCTGATCACCTTACAGCTTTCAAAAAACACCGCAACAAGTTAACCAACGAACTGCGAAGATCTAAATATGCCTATCAATCGCGTATCCTCACTAGCAGGGAAGGTCCGAAAGCATTCTGGAAACTTTTAAATGAATCGTTTCTAAACAAGAATAAAAATACGCACTTAGGTCAGCTTGTGATCGATGGCTTGCCCTATTCCCGCTCTTTGCTGGCAGAAAAATTCAATGACTTTTTCTCAAGCTTTAGACCAAGTGGTTCCACGGTCGAAGCCCTTCGGTATCTGCAAAATACAGGTTTAGAGACTTTTGCGTTTCATTTAACGACCAGCGAGGAAGTTTTTAGTGTTATAATGAACCTAAAAGCTACAAGTGGCACCAATTTCGATGGCTTCCAAATTAAACCAGTCAAATTTGTTTCGGATCTCTTAGCACCATGCTTAAGCTACATCATTAACTTGTTGCTCACATCAGGAATTTTTCCTACATGAATGAAATATGCAAACGTAACTGTTATTTTCAAAGGAGGCGATAGAAATAAGATGACCAAATATAGGCCAATTTCTATTTTTCGTTTTTTCAATGGCTCTTGAAAAAGTAATGCTCAAGAGAATCGATGGGTTCTTTTCTAAACATGCCTTAATAAATGCCAGTCAGTTTGGATTTCGAAAGGGCAAGTCCACGGAATCTGCTTTACTCTTGCAAAAGGAAATTATTTTAAATAATATCGAAGCTAGAAGTTTGACCCTTGGTATTTTCATCGACCTTACCAAAGCTTTCGACCTTCTTAATCATGAAATACTACCCTGTAAACTTGAAAGCTATGGTTGCCGTGGTCTTTCCCTCCAACTCTTTCGTTCTTATTTAAACATGCGCCAGCAGGTCGTTTCGGTCGATAATCATAAGTCTAGCTCCCTTCTCATTGAATTTGGTCCCGCAAGGTAGCCTTCTTGGACCGTTCCTCTTTAATGTATATGCTAACGACCTTCCGAGCATAGCTTATCATACAAGTTGTATTCAGTACGCTGACGACACAAGTTTCTTTCTTAGGGGATCTTCTGCCGATGAACTAATCAATAGTGCAAATCTGGTTCTTTGTGCTCTCCACAAATGGTCCACAGCTAATGGTTTGGTAGTTAACTCTAACAAGACCAAAGCAGTCTTTTTTCGTCCCCTTAGCCAGGATATTACAGTAAACAGTACTCTGCATCTAGAAAATAACTATATTGAAATTGTAGACAAGTTCAAATCACTCGGTGTTGTATTCGACTCTCGCATGAGGTGGTCTGACCATATAATGTATATTGAAAGCAAGCTCACTAGATCTGTTGGTTTCCTCTCGAGACTGCGCAACGAATTTTCCCCAAAGCATAAGCTCCTTATTTATCACGCTTTAATTCAATCTCACATAAACCACTGTCACCTCGTTTGGGGTACAACATCCAAAACAAATCTAAACATCATACTTGGTCTCCAAAAGAAGGCAATTAGACTGATCGCTGGTGCATGCTACACTGCCCATACAGAAACATTATTTCCGAAATATAGGATTCATCGTGTGTATGCCATGTTTGAGTATCATCTACTTCACTGCATTAAATTGTCACCTCAATGCTTAACTGACTTCTTGAAGAATATATCTGGACTTAAGCCTTATGAGAAACCCTTTCACACCAGAAGTAAACAAATATGGGACGTTCCTCGAACGAGGACGTTATACGGTAACCAGAGCCTTCGTTTTACTTTACCATGCATATTAAATCATTATAGCATACACAACCCAAACATCTTTACCGCATCAATTAAGGACTTTAAGCTATATTTTATCAATTCCGCACTGTCTCTCTGTACTTTCCATTCCTTGCCTTAAACATTATTACAAGAATAGTCACTTCATTTTCATTATGTTTTGCTATATTTCATGCATACTGTTACACTATTGTGCGTCGTTAATTTACTGTGCTGTTTTTTAACTTGCTGTTTCATTTGTATATATGTGCTCTTTCTGTGCTTTATAATTTTCATGTTATATATGTATATCTTCGCCTTAACGTCACACGTCCTGTTGCTCTGCCATTACTGGGCCTCGGGCATCTCTCAAGCTATCACTGTAGCTTTTCGCCCGAGGCCCATTTCCTGTATTTTACTGGAAATACATTTTTTTTCGATTTTCAATTAGTATCTGTGAAGAAAAACAAAGAATTCCATAAGCACTTCTTCACTTCCTTGAATGCATGTTATTCAAGATGATAGCTGTACAGCAAATGGCTTGATATATAAACCGAGACAAAGAATATACGGCACACACATTAGTTACTATTGTAAAAGTTCGAGTACCCCTTTGCTTAGCAAGTACCTAGTTCCCGTCAGCTACAATAATTAATGTATGGGAAACTAGCAATTAAGTAAAGAACTAAGTGCTGAGAAAATAATGCTGTTTAAGCTATGGGATCATGAAGACAAAGGCCTTGTCAGGCATTAGGGGTAATTTAGGCAGCATCTTAGATAGTTTGTAGAGTATTAACATTCTAAAACGACTCTAGAATGAGGTACGCATAGTGGAGAGCTCCAGATGTTTCGACCTACAGGAGTTCTTTAATGTGCGTTGACAGCACACAGTATACAGGTGCCTTATTTTTCACATCCATAGACAAGTGGCTGCCACAACTGGGATGTTGTGTAGCATGTGCCCACATGAAACAACTGATGGTGCACAACTGCTCTACACCTTGTAGCGTGCAGAGCTCCTTAATTTTTTGTAGCAGTAATTCAAGATGTAGCAAATAAATGATGGACTGGTAGCACAACTCGTTTTGTGCTCCAGCCTCATAACTACTGACACCTTTGACATGCAATCCTACACTGTCTATATACCACTGCATACAAACCTATCACAGCTGGAAATGGTGTTTTAGGCATTTATGTGTCATCCTTCAGCAGTGCCATTGTTTTCTTCCTAATATCTATATTCTCATATTCCAGCGTACAGCCCTGTTTTTTTTCACATATCAGGTGAGGGCACATACGAGGGCACGTGAAAACTACTGGAAAAAGCTTTGTGACAATGTCTTCTTCAATGACTTAAGTCACAATGCTATCAAAATGTTCAATAAACACCCTTTCAGTTTGCAAAATAGCAGAACTTTTTAGTTATGGCACTGAGATACATCAAATATAGCCTTTTCTGCACTCGAACATTGTCCTCAAAGACATGCTCATCAGCATCGACAAAAAGCTCGATGCTCAAAAAAGTGCATATCTGATCTGTTCCAGGCAGCAGGTTGCCCAGAAAAGCTGCACGCCCAGACAGCTGGCAAGACTGGTGGTTAGTCGCAGGTGAGCCGGGTGGTGCCAAGCCAGACTTTGTTGGCACTAAAGGTAGCATATTGCTCCGAACGGAAGCAAATGAAGTTCTTCCCAGGGCTCCCCAGGGTTTCTCCATGCTCTTGCACTGAGCTGACAATTTCGCAACTGTCATCACTTTGGCATTTAGACATCAAAACTTTCAGTCAATTGGGCACAGTGCATCCACCATCATGTACCTGTTGCCAGTCAATAGTCTGTACACTTGCTAGTTTGAGTCCTGTTTGCCGAGGACATCTCCAATGCCGGGGCAGCTCAGTGCAGGATAGCTCAGGAGGTGCCTCTTTGTAGCCACCTTTTACAAGGAAGGTGAGGAGCTGCAGAAGAGCTAGCATATGGCTGCAGACTCCGTTTCCAGCCGGACACTCATAAGTGCTGGCAGTTATTTCATCTGTATCTCTCTTTAGTATTACTGTCACAGGGTTGGGTTCTCCAGTGTTCTGACTTCTGTAGCAGATCCCACAGGCACGGACAACATCAGGGCTGCAGTAGAAAGTGGACGACGAAAGCAATTTACAGATCAAGCATTACATTAACCATGCATTGTGCTGTTATCAAATGCAGTACAGTTCTCTTGTAATATTATCGCACATGCTCAGCTGGATATCAACCAACCACCAAAGCAGAGCAAGGGTTCTCTCAAATATCGCATGCCATCTTTGCAACTCCGTAAAAAAACTTGTAGAATAGCGAAAACAAAAAAAAAAAAAGCAGAGGACTGTTGTTTTACCTTCACGGGTGGATTTACCGATTGCACAGAGTATGTGATGTCATCAACAACACAATACAGATTGTGAAGCATCAGATATTAAAAGCAGACTGTTTGCCTGTCTAGTTATCGACCCGCATTCCACCAGTCCGCCGCAGGCGATTAAGCAGTAAAATGGAGGGCACGGCATCATTCGGAAAATGTTAAAGCGTGTATATCGTATCGGCGTACCCAAATGATCCAAGATGACGAGTTTGCGTGTCCTGAAAAGCCAAGTATCATCCCCGAAGTTTCAATCTTTATTACGGAACAGTTCAAAGGTATCCGAGGCAAGTTTGACACTGCTTTGCTGTATGGAATGGTTTTGTTTTTTGCAAAAACTATGAGCGAACGGCAGGACAGCTGGGATAGCATGTCCTGCAACTTTTCTCAAAGGTCCAGTAGAATAAAGTGCTGTTCGTGAGAGCAAAGCCTTGCGTGCCTATTAAATTCTAAAGTTGGCTTTCATACCGCTGTCAGCGGGGAGCTTCACAGCAGCACACTCTGAAACTGAAGACAAGCAGCAAGCACTACACGTCTGCTCTGAATGGCAAACAATCTATAAACGAAGGTAATGATTTTGAAGTGCTTACCTCAGCTCTGGCATGCACATTGGCACAGAAGGCTCGGCGTACGCCTCAATGGTGAAGCTGCCTTCCGCTGCTGCTTGCCGGACGCATCCCTGAGGAGGGTGGCTGCTCCTGGCCCTGATAGGGCTGGGTTGGGACAGGTAGGTCACCACCGCTTACGGCAGGGGCTAGCCTGCCACCGAATTTTTATTTCTTGTAGGCCGTTATTGCACCCGCCACCGCTTCAGTGGTGGACGACGGCTGTTGCTGTTGCTCCCCAGGTGAAAATTTTCTGCTGGTTTCCTGCTGGGATCCTGCTGGTTCCAGCAGTGCTGGGTTATTAGCACATTCCCAGCAGCTGCTGGAACCAGCAGCTGCTGGTTCCAGCAGCTGTTGGGAATCTGCTAATAACCCAGCACTGCTGGAACCAGTAGCTGCTGGGACCAGTAGCTGCTGGGACCAGTAGCTGCTGGAACCAGTAGCTGCTGGGACCAGTAGCTGCTGGGACCAACAGCCACTGGGACCAGCGGCTATTGGAACCATTGGCTGCTAGGTTTCAACCGAGGGCTGCATATAGTCAGAATTTGGTGGATTGGTTCTCTGGGGGCTTGTCAGCCTACGAGAATTTGGTGCAGCGACTGCCTTGGACTGCACAAAGAAAATAATGGCAACAGCAGAGGTTTCAGTCATGACTCATAGTTTAATTTTATTTTCCATGCCCATATAAATTCTGCAATCTGCATGGACACATTTTCCCTTTGAGACTGTGGTACTGCAGCAGGTGTGCTCCAGCTCCAACTTGGATGGTGCCAGGAAGGTAGCTGCATGAAAAAAAAAACAGACCAGAAAAATATGCTACCAAAACCATGCTACTGCACATAAAATATGAATAATGGAAATTGAAAGCATCTACCCAAGAACCACATATTTGGTGCAAATCCACATGAGAACTGGTCAAGTGTGATGCAAACCACGTTTAGAGAAAATTTTCAATGAGCAGCGCTTCTACTAATGTGTGGATGGCTAGCTTTTGCGTGTGCCTGTGCAGACTGCACCAATGCCCACACGCACCCATGGTGTTTCATTCATTCAACCATGAGAACGCCACTCCTAGGAAAGTGTCTGCATTGCTTTAGGCAGATGCAACGTAACAACTGGTGTGGTATTGCCAGAAAGGTTAGATGAAATGAGGGGCTCGTTATGATACAATTTAAAGGAGCAAACAGTCTAGATGTCCAAGGTAAACATTGGGGATAATTTTTCTTTTTAGGTTTGTTGTCGATGTTGACAAGAATGAGTGTTAAGATGATTTAGGGAGAAAGAATATTAAATGAAATGTGGAAGGAAAAACAATGCCGCTTTTCATGCAATATTATTTCTCCCTAAATCATCATAAGACTCATTCTTGTTAATAACAACAAACCTAAAAAAAAATTATACCCAACGTTTACATTGGACTCGTAGACTGTTCGCTCCTTTAAATTAAATCAGAGAGATTAGAGGTATACCCATTGCTAGCCAGACATGACTGTTTAGCGGCATATTGTTTTAACCTTGTTTGGTATGCCACTCGTCATACACCCATACCCTGCAAATGGATTGGCATGGAAATACAGTCTAGTTAGTCTATTTGCAACGAACCGTATCGAATGTGTGTTAACTTGCACAGTGTGTTAACTTGCGATTAGACGTTCTTTGAATCCTTGGCTGTTCACCATTGTTCGTACAAAGCGAAAAACAATCGGGCGACAAAGATATTTTACTTGCCGAAAATAGCACCAATGATACTTCAGCAAAATGATATGGCCTATTTTAAACTAGGGACGACAAAATTACCAGCTCACTTAATAGTCAATTACTAGTCACTCGACTAGTAAGCGGCTCTCATCACTGCCGAACTGCGCTGTCAGTGATGCGCGCTTGAGTCACTGTTCCCGCTTGCTTCACTGTTCTTTTCCTCCGTGCTTATAATAAGCTCTCGCAAATCCACTAGACGTTACACAACGCGAGGACTACAAAAAAAAAAAAAAAAAGAAATGAGATGCACTTTTTTACTTACCAAACACACGCAGGTCCTAGGCCTTGCAGATGTCACATCACATTTCTCAGTCTTGACAGAAGTTGTTACACCACCTTGATCGGTTCAAACTTAGGTAGATGTTTCAGGTAAAATGCCTTAAATAATTCATACTGACGACGACGTTTAAATATTGTAAAAAGCACAAAATACTCCTGCATTCGCAAACACGAGCCAGCACAGAACAGCTCACTATAGCTCACTACGTAAATGTCTAAACTTCGGAACGGCTTCTTTTGGCTTGTTGAGCGTCAACCGGAGACTGGTTACGATAGTGTCGTAAGCGCTGAAAATGCGCGTTTGTCAAACGGTACGAAAAAATACTCCTTAAATATTTCAAATTGTGCTAATATTACTATTTGTATACCATCTTACACGTAATTGTATTCGCTCTGCTCTGATCGTTGCACCAGATCGTTCGAAGGCGCGTCGTCTGCTACGCTAGCAGATGATGGTGACAGCAGCCTCGTGCATTACGCCGTGATAAACAAATTCGTAAAGGTCAGATAACATTTTTTGCATCTTTGATGTTTGCAATAGCTCATAGCGGTATAACACTGCGGCTACCGGCCGAAAAAAAAAAAGCATAGCTTCTTTAAAAAGGTGTCTTTCGCAGCTACGGTGATATTTTGATCACGGAGCAGAAACATGGTGTAAAAACGGGTATATACTTTCCGTGCTACGTTTTTGTAGAATGAATGAGCTCGCGATAGGGCAGTGCAACAAGTTCTCACGTGCGTAAATGAACTCCATTACATGCGTTTGTAAACTTGGGTGGGTTACTTGCTGGTTCCAGTACCATTCCAGGAGGGAACCAGCAAAATTCTAAAACCAGCAAAGAAAACCAGCAAGCACCCTGCTGGAACCAGCAAAGCCAGCAGGTTGCCTGCTGAGACCAGCAGACGCTCACTGCTGGAACCAGCACAGCCAGCAGGTTGCCTGCTGGGACCAGTGGAAAACCAGCAAGCACCCTGCTGGAACCAGTACAACCAGCAAAAATCCAGCAGGCTACCTGCTGGTTCCAGCACAAACCAGCAGCTTCCAGCAAGAAACCAGCAGAAAATTTCCACCTGGGTCTCCTCTAATTTGGTGGCACATACCCACACAGGGGCTGTTGCGGCGCGCGTCTTTCTCTTTCTCTTCTTTTTCTTTCTTCTCTATTTTCTCTTCTGTCCGCACGAGGCAGTTGAGGTGGCTCAGCTACAGAGCCAGTAGCAGGTCCGTGCATTTTCTTTTCCTTCTTCCTACAGCCACAACAACGCATCACTGTGCGTGCAAAATGCTGCCAGGAATGCACTGGTTAGCTGCGGAAGCACACTGAGGTCTGGTGACAATTTCAGAACTGACGCTGAGGGCGTATGCTGCATGGTTGAAAGCTAAAAAAACTTTTTAGGCGGCCCATGCTGAACCTTCCACACACAGCATCGAACAGCAAAAATTCGATCACGCCCCTAACGACATCGCGGTCGCTGCCAGTGTTGCTAGAACACTTAGCATTTTGAATATCCCGTGACATCATTATTTTCATTTCTTGTTCGTTCTTTCGAGTGCTTCGGTCCCTTTGAGAAAAAAATGTTCGAATAAAAAATTATTTGTGTACAACACAAAGCATTCGCTTTCTAAGTTCCAGTTTTGAACTACCAGGCTGCTTCCGGTGGCGTCCAACACCTGCATGCGCTTGTGTGGTCGTTCTTCAACAAAAAACTCGTGTTTTTTGAGGTCTGGCAGATTTTAATAATATACAGGAGCAGCAGTTCAGTAAACATTTACTCGGATGCTGAGACACCGGCGTTCAAGCCTTGGTCATGGTGGCCATCTAGCCATCATACCGTGGGTATAGTACCAGTAGGGAAGCGACGGGGTCCTCCGTACTTGTTGCATGGAATCTCGGCAGCCATCGACGGCCTTCTTTGCGGACATAAGCTGCTGCACGTCCTGGTTTGTCTTAGAGCGCGTTATTTTTCCAAGCAAATGGTAAGATTAGGGAAGAGGCCTTCATGTTTCTGGAGATCTTCAAGACCATGCTAAAACGAGGCAGGCTGCGCCACTTCGTTCGGTTATTACCGATCGCATTGTGTGTTTAGGCTTATGGTTTCGCCGCGATCTTTTGTTCTTGAGAAAGCATAGGCACAATAACATTTTGTCTATGAAATAATGTTTAGCTTATTTATTCTGCATTTACACATGATGGGCTGGAGTCCAAACGAAGCATTGGAGTGGTGGCGATGGCATCACTGCGCGACTGCAACTTGGTATGTGCTCGACAACATAACCCATGCGACAATGGCGTCTTTCGTTAGTCCTAAATTCTCGCTGTGAAATTGTTTCAGAAAACAAGGGCTCTGTTGGCTAATTAACACGTGCGGCGGCGCGGAACTGTATGGGACTGTTTATTGAAGTATATGTCCGCGCTGATTTTTTTAGCATGTGTGTAGATGGCCACCATACCGTGGGTAGTACCAGTAGGGAAGCGACGGGGTCCTCCGTACTTGTTGCATGGAATCTCGGCAGCCATCGACGGCCTTCTTTGCGGACATGGTAAGCTGCTGCACGTCCTGGTTTGTCTTAGAGCGCGTTATTTTTCCGAGCAAATGGTAAGATTAGGGAAGAGGCCTTCATGTTTCTGGAGATCTTCAAGACCATGCTAAAACGAGGCAGGCTGCGCCACTTCGTTCGGTTATTACCGATCGCATTGTGTGTTTAGGCTTATGGTTTCGCCGCGATCTTTTGTTCTTGAGAAAGCATAGGCACAATAGCATTTTGTCTATGAAATAATTTTTAGCTTATTTATTCTGAATTTACACATGATGGGCTGGAGTCCAAACGAAGCATTGGAGTGGGGGCGATGGCATCACTGCGCGACTGCAACTTGGTATTTGCTCGGCAACATAACCCATGCGACAATGGCGTCTTTCGTTAGTCCTAAATTAGTTCTCGCGGTGAAATTGTTTCAGAAAACAAGGGCTCTGTTGGCTAATTAACACTTGCGGCGGCGCGGAACTGTATGGGACTGTTTATTGAAGTATATGTCCGCGCTGATTTTTTTAGCATGTGTGTAAACAACTTTGCCATCAGGATGCGTTACACAACGTAACCCATGAGGCAGTGGCGTCTTTCATTAGTCCTAAATTAGTTCTCGCTGTGAAATTGAAAGCTCAATTTCCAGCAAACAAGGGCTCTGTTGGCTAATTAACACGTGCGGCGGCGCGGAATTGTATGGGACTGTTTATTGAAGTATATGTCCGCGCTGATTTTTCGAGCATGTGTGCAAAAACTTTGCCATCAGGATGCGTTATTGTTACAAACAGGGCACAGAACCTTTGTGTATATCCGGTTAAATGGTCTCGGTGTGTGCCAACGTTAGCATATTGAGAAATTCGTCAGTTCAGCACCTTTGTCGTCTTGTAAAGCCAATGCCAAACATACGCATTCTGTTTTTCTTTTCAAAGAAGTAGTGAGGCGGGATTTGCTGGATGGGCTGCCATGGCAGGCAATAGACCTCTCCCTCGAGTAAACAACGTGACGTCACGGAACGCACGTGCGGCGACTGCAGCGCTCTTCGATGCAGCAGCGATGGGCAAAATCCGTCGTTTTTCTCGGCCACGGCCGTACTGAATGCAGCGGCGCGCGCTTGTGTCTCAATTATTTCTTACGCCGTGGTCTCGACCAAGGCCCATTCCTTGTCTCGACTAGCCTCCAATGCGTTCCTGTGTATTCCAAACCGATGGAGCTGCCTGAGTACGCGACGTTATTGCCTGAAATCGCTCGCCGGCGGTATGTTGAAAAGTAAGTAGTTGACGGGGGCCAATACCCCGACTCTTCCTTTTGAAGGACTGGAAAAATGACCCCAAATTGTGGCCGAATGTTCGTTTTGGTGACATATGCGTGTATCTTGTTCAGACGCCCGGCCCTAGCTACGCCACGGATAGCTTAAGTCCTATCGCTCGTTGAAGGCTTACGTTCTTGCTGCGGAAGGGTGTGTGCGCCAAGGTTTCATTGCCGACGCTGGCTTAAAGTGCCGCTTTTTATACGCTAAAGTGGCGCCGTCGCAGAGGACCACCGGAAAGCTATATGAAGCCTGGACGCTTTTGCACAAGGACGGAATCGAACAGGCAGCTCACTGCACATGCATGGCCGGGTAAGCTGTGTTCGGTGTGACGTCGAGCAATAGCGTTTTAACAGGTTATTTTGATAGGCAGGAATATGAATGGATGCGGCAGATTGGAAATGCAGTACACGCAAATCGTCCCGCCAGAATATATCCTTCACGCGTGAAATCAGCCTGCGATACGCAGAGCATATAGGATCTCGTATTTTTTGATCGTGTTATGTTTTCGACGTCGCTGGTTCGATCCCGGCCGCGGTTGCAGCGGTGGAAACTTATCGATGGGGCCAAAGTTGAAAGCGTGCTCTTGTGTCGTGCAGTGTCAGGTCTTAGGTGGCCAAGATGCTCCAGATCCGTGTTATGCGACGTGCCTCACAACCCATGTGCCGCCTGAGCACTTCAGACCCTGCCTATCTAGCCTTTACGCTTGCAAGTCTAGCCTTTACACTTGTAAGTCGTACTATGCTACCAGTTTGCTACAATTAAAATGTTTATTACCTTCTACCATCCCTGTGCACGCTGAACGTTTTCTAGAGGTTCTGGCACTTTAGTTGCTGCAATAGCTCGAATGGTAATCTACAAGTTTCAAAGTGTGCGCGGTCTTGTAATGCTTGACATTTAACAGTAATAAACATTTATCTTTTAGTTTAGCCATGCATGTAGCTTATTTACTCTTCAAAGTGGAAATGCTCGTTTCATCTGGACTAATTCGGTCCACTAGTTCACAGCTTTGTGAGTGGAACAACCAGTTCCTTGAAAGTGTACGTAACAATTTTTTTATTCCCTCTAACTACTTGATATTTATTACCTTAGTTTTAGCTTAAACTCTCTGACAACGTACCCGAGATCGGGGAAGCCCTTGCTAAGCTCCAATTCGGGGCATTCCAAATTAGTGTGGAATGGGATGATCAACACATGCTTGCTAAATGCGTTGAAGAAATCTTGCTACCACTGCATGGGCAAGCGTTTTGAAAGACAATTGACAAGAATTGCAAAGGCCGGTTATTGGGAGTCGGTTATTATTGGATGCCAGTTGCCGGGTACTGAAGAGCCTTTAAGGATCGCACAGACAGATATCCCTGCCCAGCATGGGTGTGAAGAGGAAGGTTGTGGTGGTACCGTATGTGCACAGAATTGCACAAGGCCTCAAAAATGTAAGAGGTATAGTGTCGACGTCGCATTGACCGCCCCACTCAAGATGAAGAGGATTTGCTCGGCTATTTCAAGGGAAAGAGAATCGAAGAAGCAAGAATGTGGGGTGAAACGTAGAGGCCCATTTGTTGGATGCAAGACTGGTGTTGTGTACAGGCTTCCACTCTCTTGTGGAGTCTGTTATATAGGACAAACAGGACGCTGTATTAACAAGAGACTACTGGAACACCGGAACAACTTGGAAAGTGGCAAGGACAAAACATTTCTGGTCTCACATTCACATTCATGTGAAACAATGAAGAAAGAGAACAAGTGTACGCCTATGTTTGACAAGGTTAGGATTTTGTATCGCCACAAAGAAAAGATAACGAGACATAGTTTAATCATATTTCAACGGACAAGTGTGTCAGCAAGACTTCTCTTGCTCTTTCAAGCAAAGAGGTGCCTTTTTTGAGCGACTTTTGTGCGGCAGGTGAACCCAGGGGTTGTTTCACATGATTGTTTCATTTTCGTCGTGTTTGTTTTTATCTGGGCCTTGGAGTAAAGGCTTAGGCATAGTTGTGAGTCAGCGCTTGTACTGTGGCTTCCTTTTATCTTGTCCTTTCTCTTCTTGTTCACATTTTTTTAATTATTAATGAATATGTACCAACTCGTCCAACAAAGTATCTTGGTAAGGCTATATGATCATCCTGTTTACAGGTTTTCCTGGTTCACTTCAGCGTCAAGCCACAGGGTCGGTGGAGCCTACTTTGAAGGAGGCAAAGAGATCTACATGATTTGAGTTCCTGCTGTCTTTCCTCTAAAGATGCAAAAGGTGATGGAGAGACGTCTGCTAATACAAAAGGTATAGCAACTAACTCTAGCCAAGAAACTTGGCATCCACATTTATATATTGTACGGATTTCTGTGTGCTGCAGGTTAATGCATCTAAATGCTTAGTATTGAGTTGCAGAGTAGTCATAGCATGAATCCCTAATGTAGCAGGTACTGCTGCAGATTCCATGTGCTGATTGTGAACAAACTCAAGAAAAATACTTGGTTCTTATTTCATATATAGGACCATCAGATATTCTCGCCTTAGATGTGTGATATGCACTACATAGGATTTTGGCTTATTCTTGCACCTTTCTGGAATTCAATACTGCTATTTGACTTTTAATGTGCCTACTTTAGCTCCTAAGCTACACTATTTCGTAAATAAATGGTATTTCTCTCCTTGCTTCAACTAGCCCACTCAAAACAACTCTGCATTGCAAGTGATGCCTACCAGTAGAGCTGAAGCTGACCATGCCACCATCGATGGTACAAATTCAAATGGGGCAACCGTAGGTCGCAACTACAGCTTCACGAAAGAAAGCGAGCAAACTGTCCTTGACAAACTTGCTGCACAAAAAGAGATAATTTGAATGCTTCAAGATAAACTGGACAGCACAAAGACAGAAGTAGAGGCAATTAAGAAACAGCTAGAAAAACTGCAGCAAGAACAAGCCAAAGTGAAAAAAGTGTGCAGTCGATTGCAGCAGACGAACAGGTTACTAAAGCTTGAATTATCAAGTGCTGCACAATGAAGTCAAAGACATGAAAGCTAAAGCCAAAAAAATGAATTTGCATATGAGATGTTAACACCTAAAAAGCTGAAATACTACACGACATTCACGTCACGTGAATGGCTTAATGCATTTTGGTTTTTCCTAGAGCCAAAAGCCAAGCGACTACGTTTCTGTAATATGTCAAATGCAGAAGGCAAAAACAGGAAGTTTGTTTTGTCTTTGAAAACCCAGTTGATTCTTGTGTTGATGCGTCTGTGACTGGGCCTTGAGGAACTGACCTAGCCTATAGGTTAGCAGTGAACACCACATTTCCATGCTCCCGAGTATAACCAAAGGAGCATTATGCAGAAAAAGTGGCGTAGAGCTGCATCTGTGAAATGATTTTAAAACAAATTTTATGCTCTTCATGGCACAAAAAAGTTCTTTCTTTGCCTATCAGCAGCTCAGATAAGTACTGTGTTGAGGTAAAACTATTGTGCAGTAACAAAAACAGCTGAATGTTCCTGCTTAAAAACAATACTTGCCTTATTGAATTAGTGAGAAAGAAACGAAATATGGGTAGATTGATTGTGATTTTGGTTAGCAGACAATCTTAACGAGCAGCTATGACTCAGAAGCATTAAGATTTGGTTAAGTTGGTCTTGTGTTAATACTATTACTGTTAAAATGCTGTTTACTCTATTGAATAAAATTAGCAGGTAGTATCACTTACACACAAAGTTGCAAAGTAGTCGTAGCATGAATCCCTTAGGTAGCAGGTACTGCTGCAGATTTCATGTGCTAACTGTTAACCATGTTTTATTTCATGCACAGGTCTCGAAACACTAAGAAAAAATATTTTACCCCATTTTACAAACAACACATTCCTTTTCACCCAAATTTGATATTAGGCGAAGACGGACTTGTAGATTTGTCTTGAGCTTTCAATTTTCTAAGGGAAGCAAATGTCTTACACAAACTAGAATAAATCAAGTGTGCATCAGTAAACAAAATCTCATGCTTTCCACATCACCATAAAACTCAGCACAACTCATTTCCTAAAAGGAGACCTTTTAAGCAAACTCTAGTTTAAACACACCCGTTTTCCCCTTTTTCACAAAACAATTTAACTTTGCTCTTGGTGCATGATAGCCTTAATTGCTTATGCACCAAAAAAAACCAACACAACACACAAAGTTGTGATGTTGCATGCTTTATGAGCGAATGAAGGCAAATGATCAAGTACAGTTCTATTGATCGCATGTGCTGTATTGCAAGAAATTGTCTTGGTGCAATCCATACTAGAAATTATGCTCATAAAAATAAATTCTTTAATAGGGTTTGCTTGTCACAGATGATGGTGTTATGGATATGAATCACCTGGCTGGATTTCCTGAACAACAGGCTGTGTCAGGTAAGAGGAAAATACACAATATTTCTAGCAGATGGTCAAATGATACTGTAACCAAAAGGCTGCAATAATTCAATTTCAAAATTTGATACAGGTGCAAACACTGATGCCATCTGTGATCTGTGATTTTCAGAGAACACTTCAGGCTGGTACCTGAAGGGTTCTCTGAAAAAGGATACAACACAGTCGATGGCATCATGGATTGTACCGAAATATTTATAGAGATTTCATCATCCTTCAGAGTTCCCCTCCCCCAGAGTGAAACATACTCTACAAAAAACAACACAGCCAATGGCTTGATAGTATGCAGCCGCAATAGCTTTGCCAAGTTTATTTCTGATCATGCACCTGGAAGGCTCTCCGATAAGGCCTTAACACTCATGCGCCGCTCTTGAGAAGTTCTTACCTGGGCGCAGTGTAATGGCGGACAGAGGATTCACCATAGTTGAGGAATGCCAGCAGCTTTCTCTACACTTGAACATCCCCCCATTTATGAATGGGTGTTCACAACTGTCAGAAGACGACAAAACAGAGACAAGATGCATGCAAGCCTTTGGATACATGTTGAAAGAGTAATAGGAAAGGTGAAAAACTTCCGAGTCCTCTCGCAAGCGTTTGCCAACAGCATGATTGACCAGCTCAACCAGGTCTGGCACGTGTGTGCATTTTAAACAAACTTTGTTGATGAGCCCTTGCTCAAGTAATGTATATGAACCAAGTACTATTGCAAGCAAAAGTTAAATGCTCCTGCACGCGTGTGCCGAACCGTGAAGAAAAAATGGTGTTGCAGTGTGTTGCCGACATGTATTTTCTGCTTTTCTTGTCCAATTTTGTTGTGTTCAAAAGAATAATTTTGATTTCAACACTATCACAGCCCACTGCACACTTGCTTGAAGTTGCTCCTGGCATGAAGGCATTTTATAGCTACTATATGTTCACTATTATAACAGTGAACAAAAAACTGTTTGTATGAAATGCTTCCACTGATAGCATTACAGAAATAGCCATGTCACAGTCACAGAAAACAAATACCAACTCCACCATGAAGGGGCATCTTCACATGATTAAAGTTAGGTGTGCTCCCACTTCACCTCTCCCTTTCCTAGCTAGCGCACAAGTTTTGTTATCCAACATTCGTAGCATGCTTAACAAACGTAATGGATTATGCTCCTCCTCCCGAACTACAGCCATCTGTTTTTTAAACATATTTTCACTGCCAGTTTTTTTATCTCCATAAATCTCCCTTCTCCAAGTCGAGTCTTTGTTATTTGCCCATGTTTCTAGTCACAGCTTTCCTTGATGGCGTGCTGAAATTGATTAACTCACTAAAATATCTGCCGCTTGGGGTTCCAATCTGAACAATGCCAAGTTTCTTAAATTTACAAGTGCTTACTCTTGCATATATTAACAGAAATTTTCCAGCAGGCATTAGACCAGGGTTTGCTACCTGCCACATGGAAGGCAGCAGGTAGCAAAAAAAAAGATAAATGATCTTTTGTGACAGATGTACCACGTTTACCCAATGATTTGATAGCAACATTGTTGACGTTGGTTTGCTGACATTGTTTTTTTTTTGTTTTTATGCATAAGGCATTCATATGTGTGTTCTCTGCAAAAAAATTTCAGTTGATAGTTTGCGCTCCAGTGCCTCGTATCATTTTCAATATCTCTTTTTCAAAATTGCAACAATGCTTGAAAAGGTCGAAAAGTTGATTCTGCTGCACAAATGAAGTAACAATAAAATTTCACTCACCAACATTCCTTGTAAACTTCATGAGCACATCCTTTTTGCTCATCTAGCCAATTTCTTGGAATCAAACTCTTTCTTCTCCCAATCTCAGCACATTTTTTGAAAATCATACTGATGTGAAACCCAAGTTCCATCTTTTGCAAACAAGTTGCATGCCTTTCTTGATTGTAACTCACTAGCTAACTGCGTATCATAGATTTTGCCAAAGAATTTAATAAAGTCTGCCATACCGTACTACTATACAAGTTACAGAACCTTAACCTGGACTCAAAGATTCTAACCTGGCTTGACGCTTTTCTTACAAGCCATCAATTCGTTCGATTAGCGACCTCACCCCGGATCCAACTATGGTCGAATATAGTGTTCCTCAAGGTTCTGTACTTTGTCTGTTTCTTTTCCTTATTTATATTACTGATTTGCCTTCCCACATTTCTTCTAAAATTTGCCTATTTGCCAATGACTACATAATTTTCAGAGAAATAAAATGTGATGGCGACATACTAACTTCAATCTGACCTCGATTCCATCTCTGCATGGTGCTAATCATGGCTAATGCACCTTAATGCTACAAGTCTAAATTTATGCATGTGTGTAGAATGAATAATTTTCCTCTGATCACATTAATGGCATGCTTCTAGATTCAGTGCTGTCATGCAAATACCTCGGTGTTCACATCTTTAACAGCCTTACCTAGACTGTTCATGTTACGCATGTTAATGCCAGCAAAACACTTGGATACCTTCGTTCTGACCTTTCCGAAGTGCCTTCTTCCCTGAGACTTTTACTCTAAAAATAACTCACCAAGTTACCTAAACTTAAATATGCAGCATCAGTATGGGATCCTTACCAGCAGAACTTAGCACAGTTCTAAAAATGGCTCAAAATAATTCTGTATGGTTCATCCCTCTTCAATTATAACAGAACTGCAAGCATATCCAGCATGAAAGACAGCTTCGATCTGCCATCCCTTGTATATTATCGTAGAAAACTTTGTCTTCACGTATTTCATAATAGTTTTCATCATTATCACCCACGAGAGTTGATTTCACTTCCACAGTGCATGTCACCACAGATGGATCACTCGCAAGGTTGATGTACGTACCTTTCTGCAGAATGAAAACCTGCCTTCATTCGTTTTTATCCCGTACATCGTACAAGTGTAATCACCTTCCCAGATACTGGCAGTAATCAATGACAACTGTTTATTCCATGAATGCAATAAGTAAAGTTGTATAACCAGCAACATCTTGTAACATCATGCTCATGTTATGTGTGTTGTATTACTATGGTAAATGGCTCCCCTCTGTAATACTGTATGGCCCTGAAGGATTTAAATAAATAAATGATCACAGCACATGCAGCTGAATTCACAGTCTAACTGGGCTGGCTTTAGAGTAGTAGACACATGTTTTCAATGCATGTAGTAGACACATTTTCAGAATGAAACGAAACTACATACTTCAGCCCACTTAATTTTTCCAATTCTTTCATGAACCTCACTACGGTGATTCTGCTTGTGCATATATTACCAATGAATTGCAAAGAGAATAGACATTCATGTCATATATTATGCACCTTAGAAAAGAATCATAGCTGCTTCTTGCAATTGTTTGCATACATATCACAGATCTGTTCTGAAAATACTGTTTCCAGAAAAGCCAGAACTTCATGTATCAAGCTGTTTGCATAGTCATACAACATTTCCCTGAGCAACACTTGAACAAGCAACAAAATTTATTGCACCTCATGCACCCAGTCATCACAGATCTGCATTGAAACATACAACTGAAGGTATGAAAGTGACTAGAACATTGAAAAAATTGTAAGCACTATTATCAAGAAGCATAAGAGAATACTTTTATAGAGTCAAATGTTGACTAACATTTGTTTCACAATGATCAGGAGCTAAAAATGCTCTAAGACCGCAAAACAAGACTGCAATTTAGGTAACCTCCAAAATTCACCTACAGAGGTTCAGGAAGGAGTCCTTATGTGGCTAAAACAACCGAAGTTGGTTCTCTACACGTGTGCAGGAAGTTCACGTATCATCATGTGCAAACTCTCAGAAGCCTCCTTCATAGCTTGCGCAAAACATATTGCAGAAAATTAATTAGTGGGTAAAGTGCTAGGCTACAGACCAGGTAGCCTTGGGCTTAACCCAGCCATGGCAGCTGTGTATCTATGGAGTCTGAATAATAAACACACCCGTACATAGCCGTGTGCATCGGCAGCCCCCCCCCCCTCATTCCTCTAGGGTGGCGCCAAGTTCACCCCTATGCCCCTGTCGGACTTGTGCCATTGTTTTTAAACATGCAGGCTATGTCCTTGCAGAGCTTTTTACTATACTGGTGGCCGAGGACTTGTACTGTTGCGTTACAAGTCATCTTTCCTCCAGAAAGCCAGGACCTCAATTAAGGGCCGTTGTGAGAAGTGTGTCGAGCAGTTTTCAATTTTAAATTCTTGCGAAGCCTGTTTTCTTTCTTAAATGCAGACTGTATGTGTCCTTACTCCGTCACATCAAAATAAATGTTGTATAACCATTCCTCCTCTTGGCGCTGTGTTTTGGCTGTAAGGATCTTGTGCTGCGGGTGGGGGGGACACTACAGTGAAACTTGTCTCCCCCTAATGCAGAACCCTGTGGAGGCCTATGCACCCATATACTGTGTAAATCTAATGCACGCTGAAGAACCGAAATAATTTACATCAACCTGGAGTGCTTGTGTTGCTTTAAAACATTAAACCTAACAATTTACAAATTTTCAAAACAGATTACCATTGTGTACATGTGCTCTTTATTATTTCAATTAGTACTGCTTTCAAGAGCTCTGGTCCTTCTTTGTATTAGACACAATAAAGACATACACATAAATGCTATTCTTTCAAAACACTTGCTTCAGTATTTGTTTGAAATGTGCAAGTAAGTCTTAATAAAAATGTGCAGGGGTCCACTAATTGAATGAAGAAGGGTTCATCAAACAGCACTGTAACCTGCAAGTACTTCTCTTTACTGTAAACAAATAGCACACACAACTTGATCTCAGCCACACTCATTTGAATTTGAACTTGTGTGTAGTACTTGCTACAGGACATCAGGCTACTATTACGCAGCTCCCCCTTTCCAAGTACTTCCACATTCATTGGAATTTCGATTTCAAGAAGGCGAGCCTCACAGCAGCTGCATGAAACAGTACCATCTGGACTTGCATCCAGAATTGGCTTGTGGCATGTGAGAAAAAGGCCACATTCTTTGAAATGAACGTCAACATGGCTGTCATTCTTACTGATGAAAGCTGTTCGTACCTTGTCTTCCAGCTACAGCCCTCTTTTTTTCGCATAGATTGGACGGATTTTTTGTCATTATTGCGTCAATGACAGGCTGTGTGTCATGGGGTCCCATTTTTGTCTTGCATGTGTGCACCCACGTGTAAACCCAGTGTGCAGTTGAGGCTGTGATTAGGCCTTCCCTGTAAGAGTGCTACAAGAAACTTGCACTTTGCAGCCCTGTGGCTGCCTCAATGACTGTCACCTCTTCATGCATATACGGTGTTGAAGGACGCTTTTGTTCCATCCGTTCCAACCACCGGGAGGGAAGGCAGTTTACAAACTGTGGCTGTATCTGGCCTCACAGTTTCCTTTGTTTGGATGGGCAAAAAGTCATTTGCCTCCAACACATCGGCAAAGCACTGAAGGCCACTTTTAAGTTTTCCGTGTAGGTACACCAATTGTGGGGTGCGAACATTTAAGTTTTTGTGCCCAAGTGCTGAATATGCCACTCGCCTTTTGTGGCGAGTTATTGCAGGACTAATCCTTTGTGTGGTCCCCTTGTAGAAAACTAGGGTGTTAACCTTCTCGCTCACTGCCGTTGGGTTCCTTGCTTGGTACCACTGGCATTCTTTCTCTGTACAAGAAACTGAATCCTGTACACAATCGAGATGATGCTGTGCAATGTACATAAGACCATAGAGCACACAACAGAGATGTTTGCACCCCCCCCCTTTCCTGCAACACACGAGCAGGCCGGTGATTACCTCACCATCACTCTTCGAGACTCCAGTGCTAACTTTGTAGACTATTTGTGTCTACATAGATGTCAGCACTTCAGCACGGACGATATTTTTTGGGAATCACCTGGTAGAAAACTCAAGTTTTTGATGATGGCCAGATGTAAACAGATGCAGGCCATCTTTTCTATGCTTCCTTGCTCCTTTGTTTTCGATGTATCTGCGTGAGAAAAATAGCAGTAAGGGTGCATCAAACAGCAACTGTTTCGATGCTGTAAAGAAGTGTTAGGAGTTGCAATGCCACAAGTAACTATGGCTTCTTGTATGAGTAACAAGACTTGCTTACTAATTGAACATGCAAAGAATTAAAACATTAGGCTCCCTACCCATAATGGTTCGACCAAACTACTGAAAGTAGATTCAAAAGGTATAATTTAGTCTGCAATTTTGTCATGTGGCTTTGTTTAGAAAACAATAATTTGAGCTTTATTCTGTAATTTTGTTTACTTAATTTGCCATGTAACTAAAGGGTTATTCCACGCCAAACGGCACAGTATTTGTGTCGCACGGTGTGACTGAGAAACAAGCTCCAAATTTTGACAGACTGTAAGCCGGATCTAAGCTGTTTTGTGACCTAGGTGACGAGTTCTTTGACATCAGCAGATTATGCACAAAAAAGAGCAATTACTTATGTAAACCCGTATGTATTCTTCTCTGAAAAGTGTGTTTTTTTGTGATTTAAAAAATATCATGGAAGCTTATCCCAATGTGCGTAATGAAAGCCTAAAACATTTCTGCAAAAACATTATATTTGTGAGGTGAGCACCGTTTGTTCTGAATCACACTGAAAGCCAGAATCTATGCAAATGCGTTCTGGAAATATTTGAATTTTTTTAATTATTGAACGGCCCTTGGTTTCTGTTTTTGAAAGGTTCAAACTGCGCTCAGCTCGCAAATAAGTTTTTCAACAAAAACATTTTAGGCTTTGATTACGCACACTGGGATAAGTAAGCTACATATGCAATTTATATTTTCCAGCAGCGCGCCCGCCAAGCAAAGTACCATTCGCAACTTTCACGTACAGTGCTGCCGGCACGCGGCTGCTTCCGGTACCACCTTTGGGGAAATACTCGGAGAACGGCTCTGGGTCGAGCAGCATGTAGTGTGTAACTGCTTTTTGAGTTGGCTTTGTCTCGCAGCCATGATAATAGATTAGTAATATAACTTGTGGGGGCACGCAGTATAACGGGAAACATAAAAGCAGTCGACTCTTCTAAACACCGATGTTTCCTGACTGTGCAGTCAAAGGCGGGATAAACTTGCACATTTTACCTCCAGATTATATGCCCAGGAAGGAGAGGATAATTAAGTTATCTCGGTAAGATCAAGACTGTTACTTTACCATGAAAAGCATTGTGCTAAATCCTGCTCGATGAAGAAACACCCCCTTAGTGACAGTACGAGCTGCGTAACTGTCTTATTTCTGATGGTATGCATTGGTCTCAGTTTTTCTTGCCCCTCTAAACTCTGAGTAGAACCAAGTTTTACAAAAAAAAAAGACTGTGACGAAAGCTATGACGGTTTTTAGTGCGCATTTCTGATAGATGTTTGACAGATGCAAGTTGCAAGCCATACGTTATGCAACATTTTTTATTGCCGACCAATTCATGGCCCGCACATTTTTTAGAAGTTAGGAACATTTGTTTTCTACCCGGTTGAGTGAACGCAGTGTTTCAATCAGCAGCTATCAGAATGTTAGACTAGGAGTTTGTATTTAAAGTTACAGAGCATACACTCGCAGTCCATATGCGGTTGGTTCTCGAAGCTGGAACTCTAGCTGTCTTGCTCGTCAGGTAACTGTTTCCAATCAAAAATGTGTCAGCACTGTGTCATCACTTGCTGAGGTCAATCCCTATCAGATGTGCTACAAAAAAAACATGGTGGTTAAAGTCATCACAGTAGACTATCAATGTTATCTTGTAGTGCCGTTCTCTTGTCCCCAAACTTGGTATAGTAGGTACTTCGATGCGATGGCGTATATTTTGAAGTGAAGGAAAAAATTCGGCCATGCGGGGTTGGCCGCTCGGCAGGCCTGTGCTATGCGCGTGAATGCACAGCACGACATGTTGAAATGCTGCAGCCACACTCGAGGGGTCCTTTGTATCACACTTCTGCAATTCATGCTCACAAAGGGCTTGTACACTGACTGACAATACCGTGCATACCTTCACACCACAGAAAATGCGCGAGTATTTTCATGCAGCATCAGAAAACCTAGCTCCGCACAACACACTTGAAGCATGAAGCCGGATTCACCCTAGCCGGATTCGCTTAAGGGCAGCCATATTGGATTTCCAGTGGAGCCTGTGAAAGTTACGAATTGCCAGGACTTGTTACTGAGGCCCCACCGCATTTCAAGCAGCAGATGAATGCAGGGTTTGTCTCGCCTAGTCTGAGCAGAGATGCAGGCACACAGCCCCTTCCCCAATCTGGCCCTGTCTTTAGGTTATTCTCAGAAACTGCTGCCGCGAAAGGCAGGGGCAACTTGGTCCAATAAGGTACATGCCCACTACAGGAGGTGTAATTGCGCTCATAGGCGCCTCTCGCCCTCCCCGACCACATAGTTGGGGGAGACAGTAGGAGCACAATTTTACTGGGCATAGGTGAGAAGCATTTAGAAATTCCCATAATACTGAATGGGCTAGGGCTCCCGTGCATTTCGCAGCGCTAAAACATCTTGTGGGACAGTGTTGCCCAGTCAAAAAAATTCAATGGGTCCAATTGGGAATTTTCCAATTGAAATGAATTGGTCAAAAACCAATTGTGTTTTTGCCACTCATTGGGCCTGACCATTTGATATGAATTGGTGCTCTCAATTGGAAATAATTGGTCACTCATGGAGACCAAATGGTTCACCAATTGAGCTCAAATGGCACACCCATTGAGCCCAAATGGTTTGAACTCACATAGCTGAAAGAAAAAAGAATGGAGATACAATTTCAATGTTTCCTGTCAAGAAGTTATAGGGGAGCTGACTTTTGTACAAGTGGAATGAAATTACAATTTTTTACAGAAATCAATAGGAGAGACAAGCAAGCATTACACTCATGGAACTAATACAGATTCATGGTATATATCCACTTGATGCAGACTTATATATTCCATTCTTTGAACAGTGCTGCTGGGACCAGGGACACATCTTTCTTATTCAGAGTTAACCTATTTAATTATGCCTGCACGTACAGTGAACACGATATAATATACGATAATCAAGTGGCATATACTTTTTATAAGAACTTAAATTTTTCACTGTGGTCTCTTTATAGAGGTATGTATATCTGTGCACATCTAAGTCAAGGATATCACTGAATTGACTTTCCCAATTAGGAATGTTTGCTTACAACCAATTAGAAGCAATGGAAAGCCCAATTCGTGTCAAATGGGCATCCCAATTGGGATTGAAGTAATCCATTGGGCTTTCCATTAGGCCAATGGGTTTATTCAATCCCAATTGGGATGCCCCTTTGGTTTCTTCATTCCCAATTGGGAGTGAAGAAACCAACGGTGCTTCCCAATTGAAAATGAAGAAACCAATGGGTTGGACATTACCCATTGGACAAAACATTTGGGATTGGCAGAACCAATTCAATCTGACTGGTCTTCCCAATTGGACCATACATTTTTTTTGACCTGGAGAAGAGGTGGGGACAATGGCGTCCATTACCGAGAGGCATTGAAGATGCTAGCACTACATGAAATTATTTTGCAACAGTTCAAGGTGTCAGTCAAGCAAGGGACGTCGTTTTGTGAAAAAAATATGTGCAGCAAGCTCTCTCTCTGCCCCTTCCTTCCATTTATGCCTAGCATCGCGGCGAAAATGGCGGTCGAAGAAGCTTAGCAATACGCAGTGGTGTTACATGAAAAACTCCTTTGCAGTAGGCACAGTTTATACTCGTGCGTCGTATATTTGCAAAACCGGAAATGGTTTCCTGCGCTTCTTCCAACCCCATGTTCCAATATGTAGGCTCCTCAGCCAAGAAAAGTGCAGTTAATATGCTTACAAGCACTGTGTTTTCTCATTATTTCTGCACTCTGCCGCTCCAAAATAAGGCATGCACTTTTCCCAGTGGAGTTATTTCTATGTGCTCTCTTCTTTAGTACTGCACTGGTCGTGAAACGAGCTTTTTTTGTGTGTGTGCGCGCGTGCGTGCGTGCAGGGGGGGGGGGTAGCTGATGTAACAATCTAGCGATATAGCTGTAGCGAACATGAAAATTGCACAGCCAAGAACGTAGTGAATACAGTTTCTCGGACTGGAGTTTCAAGATATTTGGGATTCTTTTAGTGAAAAAGCTGCTGTCATATTCACAATTTCCTAGCTACCCAGACAGGTAGTACCGAAACATTAGAGCAATATTACATTTTTGTTTCAGTCGAACATTTTGATGTTGGTAATGCCCTTTTTTCTAATGTTTTAGCAATGTTACATACAAATATTGGTATAATGTTTCCATAAACATTCGAACAGCATAAATCTAATACTTATGCAACATAAATGTAGCATTCGTGAAAAAGTAGAGCAACCTTGCACAAGCACGTAAGCCCACTGCTCGGGATGGTACACAGCTTCCATGCTTTGCAAAGACCACAATACAGCACAACTCCATAATGCAGTACCATTCCTGCACTCACCTCTGAACAAATAGCGTAGAGTCAACTTTTTATATCCATCGTCGAGTGATGTTCCATGAGTGATGCGCTTGCATTCTTCGTTGGGCATCATCTCAAAACTCTAGTTGCAAAGAAGTGTTATTGAAATAAACATGGTTACTGGAAGAAAAGGCCAAAAGTGCTGGGACTCAGTGTTTGAAGAATATATATATATTGTGAAGAGGAACAAGTACACAAGGAACATTCTAGGCAGTGGCATCGTGATCGCTGCGCGTGTTGGACCTGACGGTGTTCGCTGTCGCTGTGCTCTCCGCTGATCTGCCCAGTCCTGCTGATCGAGTCCTGCTGATCTGCTCAATAAACCGCCATCTTAAATTTAGTGGAGCTGCCGGTTAAGATCGATCCTCTCGCCCTGGAACTCCGCAGCCGCACATTGCCACCTCTTGCGATGCCCGAGGACGTTAACCACTAAGCTGTACAAGTTGGCTCAGCCATTATCTGTCCCGGCTCCCTCCGCCAGCGAGACCCCGCCATCTTCAGCGGCACTGACGACCATGACGTCAAGGACTGGCTCACATCCTATGAGCGAGTGAGCGCTTATAACAAATGGGACGCGGAAACGAGTTAGGTAACGTGATATTCTATCTTACCGGCGTAGCAAATCTATGGTTTCGCAACCATGAAGCGGACATTCCATTATGATCCGTGTTCAAAGCTAGCTTCGCTGAAGTTTTTGGCTGTCCGGCTGTGAGGAAACTCCGCGCTGAACAGCGCTTGCGTGCGCGGTCTCAGCAGGTTCGTGAGAATTTCACAAGTTATATCGAGGATGTCGTCGACTTGTGCAAGCGCGTGAACGCACAATGTCAGAGGCCGACAAGATTAAGTACATACTGCAAGGCATTGATGACCACGCCTTCCATATATAACTCGCGCGAACACCATGCACACTACGAGTCGCTTGCTGGCCTGACAGATGCAGCTGAACATTCTGCACTGCTGCCACAAATCAAGAGCTTCATTCGGGAAGAAGTTGCTCGACAGCTCTCCCTTATGTCCTGCCATGAAGAGCCTTCCTCACACCTAGCTCCCAGTTTGCGCCAGATTATTCAGGAACAAGTAGCTGAATCTTCCGCTAGCCGCTCAATTCATGCCTGTCGCAGCCCCGTTGACATATGCGGCTGTTGCTGCCCGACCACCACCTACATATGCCCGGCTGCAATCTGCCTACGTTCAGCCGCCTCCTGGTCCTGCTCGAGAACCTGCGCAGTTTATTCGACCGGCTCCAAGACCGCGCAATCCCTGGCGCACGACAGATAACCGTCCAATTTGTTACACTTGAGGGCTGGCTGGACATATTTCTCGTTATTGTCGAAGCCGTCTCCCAGTGTCCGCACCACCTACTTATGGTTCTGGGTACTGGTCTTCGATGCCTCAGTATTCCGCGCCTACTGAGTCTCCAGCCAGCCGTCATTTCTCCCCAGACCACTCAGCCATGTCTGATCGCCGTTTACCGTCGCCGCGACACCGCTCTCTCTCCGAAGCGACGGCGACAGAACGCTTCACATGAGGAAAACTAGAGGCCGCAGTTCCTGAGGCGAGAACTGCGACCCCGTCGAACTTTCAAAGTCCTCATCTGTCGCCGGCCAATCTTATTGAAGTTTTCGTCGAGGGCGTTGCTGTCATGGCTCTAATTGACACTGGTGCTGCGATTTCGGTTATGGACGCAAACTATGTAGCTCTTTAAAGAAAATGAAGACGCCAATGGCGGGACTTTCGCTGCGAACGGCCAGCGCTCAGCATATCAAGCCTTTAGCAGCGTGCACCGCTCCAGTAGGCATCCAGAATTGCCTTTATACGATTGAGTTCGTCGTGCTGCCAAGTTGCTCACATGCTGTTATTTTAGGCTGGGATTTCCTGTCGCGTCACGCTGCTATTATCGATTGTGCTCGAGCTGAAGTGGGGTTCTCGACTTTGCCCGATGCTTTACCAGACGCTGATCCACGAAATTCCTGTGCTAAAGCCCTCGTCGCCGAAGACATTGACCTTCCTCCCTGCTCTTCTGTGCTTGTTCGTGTCGCTTGTGCCTCTGTTAGCGATGAGACTGCTCTCTTCACACCAGCCCATACTTTCCTGCGCCGCAAGTGTCTTCCATTGCCCTACGCTGTGCTCGCTATTTTCGCTAGCCTTTCCATGTTATGGATCTCTAACCCATTTAACTCCCCTACTGCTTTGTGCCATGGTGAATGCCTCGGCAGTATCCAGCCAATCGCATCTCTTCTGATCTCCTAGGAACCTGACGACGCGTCGTACTCTGCCGTGACTGCGCTGAGCCCCCCTTCTCCAGCGCCCGCTCCTCTCTCTACAGACTTGTTCCTCCGCTCCATCGACGCCGATCTTCCTCCAGCGCAGCGCACTCAGCTTTTGAACCTACTACATCAGTTTCGCTCCTCCTTCGACTCTCATCAAAGTTGTTTGGGTCAAACTTCTACAGTCACTCATCGCATTGACACCGGCACCTACGCACCACTGCGACAGCGCCCCTATCGTGTGTCTGCAACCGAACGCCAGGCTATTGAAGAGCAGGTCGACCTAATGATTCAGAATGACGTGATTCAGCCCTCAAAGAGCCCTTGGGCGTCACCTGTTGTCCTCGTAAAAAAGAAAGATGGTTCTATCCGCTTCTGTGTCGTTTATCGCCGCCTTAATAAGATTACGCGAAAGGACGTCTACTCTGTCCCACACATCGACGACGCTCTCCATTGTTTGCAAGGCACCGAGCTCTTCCCTAGATTTACGTTCCGGCTACTGGCAAGTTCCCCTGGAAGCGGCTGATCGCCCCAAAACTGCCGTTGTAACTCCCGACCGCTTGTACGAATTTACAGTTATGCCGTTTGGCCATTGTAATGCTCTGGCAACATTTGAGTGCATGATGGACACCATATTGCATGGCCTAAAGTGGAAGACATGCCTCTGCTACCTCGACGACGTCTTTTCTCCTGACTTTGACAGACACATCTACTGCCTGAAGCACGTTCTGACCTGCCTATCTGATGCTGGACTGCAGCTGAATTTGAAAAAAAATGTCGTTTTGCCGCCCGCCAGCTCACCATTCTTGGCCACGTTGTCCCCAAAGAAGGTGTATCTCCAGATCCTGCTAAACTTCGTGCCGTAGTAGCCTTTCCCAACCCGATTTCCATCAAAGATCTACGTAGCTTCCTCGGGCTGTGCTCTTACTTTCGCCACTTTATTAGAAATTTTGCTTCAATTGCTGCTCCCTTGACAGACCTTCTGTCCGGCAGTTCCGACCTTTCGTCGTGGTCGCTAACGTGTGACGATGCCTTCAATACTTTACGCCGGATCCTCACGGCACCACCTGTCCTACGTCATTTCGATCCCACAGCGCCTACTGGGGTCCACACGGACGTCAGTGGTATTGGTCTCGGCGCTGTGCTCGCTCAGCGCAAATCAGGTTATATTGAATACATGGTCGCCTATGCTAGCCGAACACTCACGAAGGCTGGATCCAATTACTCTGTCACTGAAAAAGAGCGCTTAGCGATTATTTGGGCTCTTACTTAATTCCGCCCTTACCTCTATGGCCGCTCTTTTGACGTAGTGACGGACCACCATGCGCTTAGCTGGCTTTCGTCACTGAAAGACCCGTCCGGCAAACTGGCAAGATGGGCTCTTCGCCTTCTGGAATATCATGTCCGCGTTGCTTACCGCTCCGGCCGCAAGCATCACGACGCCGATGCACTTTCCCGCTGTCCCCTTACAGCTGAGGTCGGGAGCCTTTCCTCTTCCGACATTTCCCCGCCATCGCTTCACATCAATGAAATGCCGTCAGCGCAGCGGCAAGATCCTTGGATAAATTTTCTCCTAGATTTTATCTCCAATCCTACAGCTGCTTCTCCATCGCGTGCTTTCTGCCGCCATGCTTCCCACTTCGCCATTCGTGATAACCTCCTCCACCGCCGCAACTACTGCGCAGATGGACGCAAGTGGTTGCTAGTTATTCCCCGGCAGCTACGTTCGCAAATCTGTGACTATTTCCATGCTGACCCATAATTCGGTCACGCGGGTGTCTTCAAGACATACACTCGTCTCCGGCTGCGTTACTACTGGCGGGGCATGTACACTTTCGTACTCAAGTACGTTCGCTCATGCCTCACCTGTCAACGTCGCAAGCCATCTCCTCAACGTTCCGCTGGAGAGGCCCTTTCGACCGCGTCGGCATTGATTTTTACGGGCCGCTTCCCTACACTACAGCCGGCAACCGCTGGGCTATTGTAGCAGTTGATAATCTGACGAGGTATGCAGAAACCGCCGCACTTCATCTGCCACAGCGTCAGAAGTAGCTTCTTTCATTTTGTAGCGATTTGTTCTTCGCCACGGCGCACCTAGAGAGCTGCTCAGCCACAGAAGACGCGTTTTCTTGAGTGACGTTGTGAAAGCCTTGCTCACAAAGTGCAACATTATTCATAGAACAACCTCTGCCTATCATCCCCAGACTAATGGCCTCACTGAGCGTTTCAATCGTACCCTTGGCGACATGCTGTCTATGTACGTCTCCTCCAACCACTCAAATTGGGACCTCGTCCTTCCGTATGTCACTTAAGCTTACAATACCGCTACGCAGTTTACTACTGGCTTCTCCTTTTTTTCTCCTCTACGGCCGTCACCCCTCTGCTACAATCGACACCATACTTCCGTATCAGCCAGACATATCAGAGTATGCTCCTGTGTCTCAAGCAGCCCAGCATGCTGAAGGCTGTCGACAAATTGCCGCGCATTCACGGCTAACACCCAGTACAGCCATAATCCAACCACGACAACCAACACTCGACACAGGGCTTCTCGTCTGGCGCTCTTGTGTGGCTGTGGATACCTTCCAATGCTCCTGCACTGTCTTCAAAATTTCTTGCTAAATACCATGGCCCATACCGAGTTCTGGAGCGCACCTCTCCGGTTAATTATGTGGTGGAACCTCTTACGCCGTCTCATGATCTACGCCGGCGCAAACGCAAGATTGTTCACGTCCAGCACCTTAAACCTATTACGACCCTGCCGTCTTGATCATGCCATAAGTCGCCAGGATGTCTCCTCTTCGTCCCTCGGGCAATTGTGAAGAGGAAGAAGTACACGAGGAACATCCTTGGCAGTGACATCGTGATCGCTGCGCGTGTTGGGCCTGATGGTGTTCGCTGTCGCTGTTCTCGCCGCTGATCTGCCCAGTCCTGCTGATCTGCTCAATAAACCCCCATCTTACAATATATATATATATATATATATATATATATATATATATATATATATATATATATATATATATATATATATATATGCTATGTTGTTTTATACCTATGGTAAAAATATTACTTTAAAATTTAGGAGGCAATATTAGAACTTTTGATTGTAGCATTGAAATAATGTTTACAATGGAACATAAACATTGAGTAACATTATCATAACATTCAAAAGTCAATATTAGTAAAACGTTTCTTTTGAATGTTCTACTAATGTTATTTTTATGTCACAGAATGTTAAGCAACATTCAGGCAACTGAGATAACAAATTTATAACATCATTCTAATGTTTGTCGCTGCCTGAGTATGTCATGCGCAATGCACGGGGACTTTTCGTCTCTCATTCTCGCTGACCATTCCAGACGAAAATGGAGAAGTTCGCTGCTAGAGCTTTTTATGAATATCGTTTCCTTGAAAATCGCAGTGACATATTGCTGGAGAGTAATTAGGTGCAGTGAAAGCATATTCCAGGCCTTTGGAAATGCACAAGCGGTCTTCCCGCCTTTATATCTCAAGCAGAGACGTGGTCAGGTTCGCCAGCGTCCTTTTGTCCCAGAATAACATACAGCGCTAAAGTTCCAAGGTGGATCCCCAGATGTGTCACGCACCTTTGTGCGCTCGAAATACTGGCTGGCAGGTTTTGGTGCCTCTGCAGCAGGGAGACATGCCTTTGTCAAACTGCCATGGGATGTATTGTTCGGAGTAGGGGTGGGGTGGGGTCACAGGGGGAGTTGGATAGCCGATTCTGCATAGGACAGGGACTGAGGCCAGTGACCTCTACCCTCCTTCTTGGCGTTAGGTGTAGAGCCACAGAATGCTGTTCCGGAATATTCGGTCGTTCCAGCTCCTATAGGTGGCGCGGCGGCAGCACGATGTGGCGGCTGAGTCGGTGATAGCGCCGCTGCCATAGAGCGCACGTTTTGACAAGCGGGCCTGCTTCTTGATGTTGTGGCATCGTTCGTGTGAGATTTGGCATTTAAATAAGCAGCTGTATGTCATATCAGTCATAAATACGAAGTTAATTATGAGATTGGCTACACTAGTTTCAAAATAAACGTTCGTTGATATATGAGCGCGCATGGATTCGCTAGCTCAGAAGTGAAAACTGCGTCAGTATTGCTGCATGCATTAAACATGCCGCATTAAAGGGCGACAACTCTTTAAGCGGCAGTTTTTCGGATATTTACATTTTATTTTATGACATGTCTCAGCGCAGCCATTGAGCGTATATATTGTTCGCGTGCTCAATACCGAGTATATAACAGCTTGTTTGTCTTCAGCTTCATCATGAGGCAGACTGAGGCAAATGTATGCTGTTCGAAATAGTAGCGAAACGGCCATTTTAGCCTAATAAAAAAGCCGAAATTAACACTACCGAGAGAAAAGTGCATGGTCATGTAGGCAGAAGACATCCGTAAAGAAATGATTGCGTTTGTTCAGATCCATTGCGCACCCCAACCGAAAAACTAATATTCAACTAAAAGGTTAGCGCATTTCAAATATATATCTCCCATTTACCCCGCTGAAAAATGAAAATGCATCTGAAGAATGTGCGCATTTCACATCGTTATGCCGACGCGGTATGGCCAGGAAGTCACGTTTATAAATCTTATCCTTCATTTTTATTTTTCAATTAACCTCGTGGTAATGAATCAGAAAAAACTAAAAAAAACAAGAATAAACGAACAGCTGCACGCGGAGAAATATAGGCGATTATTATTAAGAGAAAGGGCTCCCTCTTTTGCATGTCCACCTTTAAAGATATCACCATATATCGTTTCATATCAGCTTGGTGTTTAAACACTGCAGCTTTTTCGTGCAGCTGCGATGACATGATATTAAGCCCAAACTTATTGCGTTTCGCGAGCAGGAATGCACTGACGACGCGGTTTTTTTCCCTAACAAAATATGTCGCTCGAAATCCGCATGCGTCAAGTCAAAGCGTCGTACAAACCGGCCCAGCGAAGCAAAACGCTGCTTTTTACACATTTGCTCCATGGCGAGAACAACATATTTGCTTCGTCAAACAGTTTATTGATTTGCACATCTCGGAGTCGCAAAAATATTCGCTTTCTGCTCGCATCTCCACGCTCCAAACCAATGCGGTCGCCCACGCAGCGAAGAGCTATCACCGGCTCGCTGCTTCAAAAACAGGCCGCGCGGCGCCGCCACCGTCGCTGAAACGACCGAATAGTGGAAGCTAGCCCAGCAGATGTGCCCACTGCCTCTTTGTAAACGAAATTTCGCACAAGATATGCAAGAAGGCTTCAGCAATACAGCCATGCAAGTGTAATTTGTAGCGTGCTCTATTGACTAGTCTATGAACAGAATGATGCTACGAAACATAAGCTTCATGAGGCAGGATAAGCAAGTCAATAAATTACAGTGATCATCATTTTGACTATACATTACAGAGTAAAATTCTCTCTGATATCCTTTGAACATCAAAACAAGGGTTCATAGCCCGTTTTTGGCTCCCAGGACAAAATGGTAGTTTGAGGCAGTTGGTAATACAAATGAAAAAAAGGACGTGATAGGAACACAGTGCTTATCCTGCGTGCCTTTCATGTCCTTGTTTCTTTCGAGCTAAAACCCCCTCTATACCTAATTCATCAAGCAGACATGTCTAGCCGCATTCGTGCCTACAAAATATGTCAATTCGCGCTTTGAGAAATATCATTGTTTTTGTGAGTGGACAAACGTCTGATAATTACTACCCGATCTGCCTGTGTACGCGACTGATCCCTTCAAAAGGTATCACTTGTGGCAGGTTAAGATAAAACTGATGTATACGCACGTAAGTTTCCTTTTTTTTGCAGTTCGAAGGCAAAACCTTCATAATTCAACCTACAAACACGAACAGCACAGTGGTCACCGATAGCCTACATCATGTCCTTATTTCCGGCAAAGGCAGCCCGGCAAACTGGACGGCCAGATCATTCATATGGGGTTCTCTGGGCTTGTATGAGGTTTCTTGCTTGTTTTTGGAGCGCTATATACACACAACTAACCCGCCGACGTACCCTTTTTTAACTCTGTCCAGGAGACAGTCAAAGGTTCTGGACAACGCAGGCATGCCTCTGAGCATTTTTACGTTTTTTGTTGTGCAGGGTGTGCTGGGGGGGGGGGGGTGTTCTGGCAGAAAATTCTTTCCGTCATTTGAAAGAGCACTGAACGAGGGTGGGGGGAGTCTAGTGTAGTAGTAGTAAAAAGCATTTGCACTTTACACTTTTTTTTTAGAGTACGAGCACCTCAGCTCTGTCCCGAAAAGAAACCTACAGTGCACGTTCATCCTATTTTGATTGCCGCTGTGTGTCCCTCATTTAGTAGCCTTTACTCGCGAGCTTTATATATTATATAAATATATACGCACACATCTGGTGTCCCAGCTAACTTGTGCCAGTAGTTCAAAAATCGAATATTGGAGATAGCCCAGGGAAATTCGTTGTATGCAGCTGTCAGCTGTCCTGCGCACAACAGGCACTTTTTGGTTGTAAATAATTCATTAGTTGATTAGTTAAGTTTTCTAATATACTTTAGATCATAAATGTGATTTCAAAATTGAGACACCACACAGTCAAAGGTTCTGGACAACGCAGGCATGCCTCTGAGCATTTTTACGTTTTTTGTTATGCAGGGTGTGCTGGGGGGGGGGATTTATATGCGATAGTGCGCGACACGCATTTTTTGTCGCATTGTCGACACGCATTGTCCCTTATCGCATACATCTGGTTTTTGCCTATGCCCAATTTCTTCTTTACCGCTTGTTCGCGGATAACTTGCTGCAACTTTGGCACCAAAGGAGAGGAAGCGTCAGGACGATGGGGAACGAGAGACAGTTGACGGGCAACTTCTTCTCTAACAAACTGCTTTATTTGGGGCAGCAATGAAGATGTTCTGCGTCAGGTGTTAGAGCTGCAAGAGGCTCCTGTTGTGAGAGCGAGGAACGAGTGATTTTACGGCGCTTGCGTAATTCCTCAGTTTTGGCAAGCAGTGATTACGTCGACGACGGTTGCTGGATTTCTGGCCAGAAGCATCTGGAACGCGGCGTCGTCTATTCCTTGTAAATTGTGACCAATCTTGGCATGTTCTGTCAATGAAGTGTCCACGCGCTTGCAGAGGTCTACAACATCTTCAGTATAGCTTGTAAAGGTCTCGTCAGGTAGCTGGGGACGGCCGCGCAAGCGTTGCTCAGCGCGCAGCTTGCGCACTGCAGGCCTGTCAAAGATATCGGAAAAAATGTTCTTGAAAGCAGACCACGATGCGATATCCGCCTCGTGGTTGCGGAACCACAGGTTGGCAACGTCCGTTAAGTAGAATATGACGTTATTTAATTTGAGGCCGTCGTCCCATTTGTTGTGAGTACTGACCGGCTCATATGAGGAAAGCCAATCTTCGACATCGTGGTCGCCGGTTCCGCTGAAGATTGGAGGGTCCCGTTGGCGCAAAGCTCCAGCGCAGAAGACGGGGGACGAGGAGCTGGTTGTACTAGGGGTGGTAGTGTCGGTCATGGCTGTTGTTGATAGTGTGCGGCTGCGAAGCTCCAGGGCGGACGGAAATCCTCACCTCCACCAAGTCAAAGGGGTTTTACTGATGGTTCAACAGGGAATATAGCCCTCTGTAAGCTGCACGGCGAACAGCAGAAGCACACAGGCCGTCAAGGCACAAAACCAGGGAGCTCGAGCAGCGCAGCGGCACTTCGTCGTCCTCTTCCTCGTCTTCGTGAATGCACCCTTCGTTCACTACAAAAGTATAGAAAATGATACACAAGAAAATAGACAAACTATGCTTAAAATACATCCGCGGCTCGCTCACAATACTCTGTGTTTTATTTTAAATACACATTTCAAAGAAATATACTTCAAGTAGCCTTGGGTATTATGCCACAGACACATTGCTTTCAGCTTAAATGCGCACCTTTCCCTTACCATCATGTGTTTTTGGATAGGACCTTGGCAGCAAAATTCCAGCAGACGGTCACGTCTGCGATCCTCAGCATTACTTTTTTCATAACGTTTGAAGGGTTTATAAACACAAATAATCTGTAGGCCGAAATAAGCTGGAAAACATTGACTCATGTTACAAAAAGTGCCTTGTATTTATTTTACAATTACAATGTAACTAGCACTCATCAAATAGCCAGAATGCTCAACAGTGTCAATATAAGAATGGTTCCTCTATTATGCGCGTCTTCATAGCCTGGGTCTCTTTGGGACTGTAAATAGAAACCAGTCAAGCTTAGCTAGCAGTGTTCTCAGATGGTCAGTTTGTTGGAATGTGAAAATATTTACTGTAATAATATTTCAGGAAACAATGGGACATTTATTTTATGCTTATTAACACATATTTCATGTTAAATAACAATTATATTGTTGCAGAACACCTGATGTGCCCATTAATACCCGTGTCACATGGGCACTGTAAAGGCATTTGACTAAAAAGGCATCTTCCGTAAAGGAATTTCATCCGCAGACACACGACAGAGTTCAATCGCCTTTCCAGAAGCGGCATTTTCCGTAGGCAGAGATCGCCGATCTCTTCACGCCTGGAAATGAGTAGCCTCCAGCCCAGTGGACACCAATGATTGTTTTTTAATAAATAAAGGAAGCAAAAGGGGAATTTCAAGTCGCGTTTTATAGATTATAAAAACGTTTTACGCTTCGCAGAAAGTTAACTACGCACGATAATGTAGTTTTTCTGCAGCACTCTCGTAACCAGTTCAAAAATATCGCGTGGTGACGCTAACCGCCGATGCGTATGCGCGCCATCTTCTTTAATTTAATGTTAGGGAACACTGTAGTTATATTTACTATAAACAACGTGTAATAACACACGTATATGTTTCGATACGTCAGTTTATTTTGAGTGGTTTTGTTTCAGGATCTAGCGCCACGCTTTCGATAGCTTTCGCGGTAGGAAACGTGAAAAAGAGATGGCCAGAGCCGTGTGTCTGCTATGCAATTCCTTTTGAATAAAAGTCTCAATTCACTAAAGGACCGCTTAGGTGAAAACGTTTTTGCTTGCTCGTATGACACGGGTATAAATCATGTGAAATGGCAACCCTAAAGTGAAAGCTCAAACCTATCGACTCGTGGAATGCGGGATATTGGTCTGGACATTCGCGGGATATTGGTCCTGCAGGCAATTCTAGCTTTCTGTGTGCAGTATTCGCTGAGTTAGGAAAGAAAACAGTAGTCGAGGTCGACCCCTTGCTGTCCTCTAGCGAAAAACACGACTCCCTGCGCTGCCGGCGGCAAGCAATACTACCAAAAAGATGTCACCCTGCAGATAATATTTGTGACCTTCAGAACAGTGATCTCCTCCAATCAGTGCGCAGCAAAAGCGGGAATTTTCGGGGGAGCGAACGCGAAACTTACCGAGGCATGGCTGTTCATATTCCGGGTCGGTTTGACGTGATTTGGCTGTCAATGCTAAAGTCTGAAGAGCTGAATTCGTCTTCCGAGTCATCTTTGCTGCTGCTCGCATCCAAAAGCGAGCTTTCTGATGCGCCAACTTCCGCGAAACTATGCGGAAGCAGGAGCGCGCGATGTCGACGCCATGATGTAAACAAGGGGCGCTGATCACCCGACTCCAGAGACCCACTGAATGAGGCCACTCATCAGGAAGCGCATCGAAAGCGGGAAAATGCGAGCATCGAACGCGGGTGACTCTTATCGGGGTGTAGCTTTCGATGTTCCGGGTCAGTTTGATACAGTTTCGCTGTCAGTGCTAAATTCTGAAGAGCTGAATTCGTCTTCGGAGTCATCACTGCTGCTGTTCGCATCCAAAAACGAGCTTTCCGATTAGTCAACTTAGCGGAAACGCAAGTTCCCGCGCAGCAAGAGCACGTGACGTCGACTCCATGATGTAAACAAGGAGCGTCGAACACGTGACTCTGGAGACCATCTGGGCGGGTGCGGCACGGCGGAAAAAATAAATGAAAAGCAAAACTGAAAGAAGTGTTCTATTTCTCATTGGATGATGCCACTTGTCAAGGAGTGCTTTGAAAGCGGGAAAATTCGAATCGTGAAACCATCGGTTGCGGGCTATCAATGAGTATAGATGCTGAAAGGAAAGTGTTAAGTGCCCCCGCCCCCCCCCCCCCTCCCCCGAAATATTAGCTGTTTACTTTATTTAGTCTGAGGGTCGGTGACCAAGATGCCACAATTGTTTTATTGTGACTTCCAGCCCAATAAAATAATTTTAATGTCTGATTGACAATACCAACATAATCTTATAGGTATTCTGAAATGGAAGCCAAGGCGGTCGAAATTTCTTGAGTGTTACAATGCAGCATTGTTCAGCCTTAGTTGCTCTGGAGCATTAAGCATGTCTAACAAATGCAAACCCTGGGGTGTTTGGCTGGCCGGCCACAGATCAAATCGGAACCATTTGAACACGGGTATCTAATTGGACCATCTAACTGGTGCAAACCATTTGGGCCAATGGTATTTCAGTTTAATTGGATTCATTTAGGCTTTGCAATTGGTTTCAGAGATTCCAGATGAGGCTCGAATAACACCTGGGGGCTAATTAGCCTGGTTATAATCATACAACATACCATTGCCTGTGAGGAACTGAAAACTTCGACTGAAATTGCAAATGGGCCTATTGGAAGGTCCAACTAATTCTGGAATTGGCTGAAAATGTGTGTATATTTGTATCTGCATATATTGCTGTAAGTTAGGTTTTTGATAAACAAAGCGCCTTTTAGTAGTTTTATTACCCACCGTCACCGCTGGCATGATAAAATGAAATAACTGCTCAACAGACAAACACAAGTTTTTTTTAGAAGAATAATGCCATGTGTAGCCTGTAAAACTGGGAAAAAATTTGGCGAGTCGATGCATATGGAACTTGGTTTTGTTATGCCCAATGTGTAGGCTGAGGAGTTGCGTACAGGCTATGCGCTTTTCTTTTAGCTCCTGACTGAGCCACCGTGAGTGGCGTGCCACCTGGCTCTCTCCTGGGGCCAGAAGAAGCCTCCGTGACCTGGGTCACCACAGGGCCACGAAGTCGGAGACCAGTGACTCCAGCGCCTTCGCGTCAACTCATCAGAATTTCGGGGGTGGCGACTACAACCACGGTTAGTGACAATGGCTTTGCTACGTTTTTCTCCAGTGGTTCAGATGTTAGCCCGTTGTACAGGGATGCCAGTGCGCGATCCCGGCAGCAGGGGGCGCGTTTTGGTACAGGCGAAATGCGAGGCACCCGTTTACTGTATTATTTTAGTGCATGGAGAAGGCACCCCAGATGTTGAAGTTATAGCCCTCCATTACAGTGAGCCGAGTCACTGGGATTTTAAATCTCGTAAAGCAAACCGAAACAAGGGTGTTGCTTTGTCTTTCCTGTTGTCATTAAAATATTTCTCTCCAGTTGCCTGAAACAATTTTCACAAGGTCTCTTCGCCGGTACAAATTTTCGCAGTAGGTACAGTGTTTTCGATGAGATGTTGACGTTTATGCGCAATAAAGACTATTTGAAAGAATCGAAGTCAGGTAGGATATGAAACTAGTATGTGCTTATTGGTTGCATACCTAATTGCTATTGATGATGTCCAAAATCATTTTGTTCATTTCGAATTCCCACTGTTTTTAGTGAGATAATCTTACCAGTATCCACTTGCATTTGTAGGTCACCGGTGAAGATGTTGACTCTGTTCGTACACTGTTTTGCGAAAATTAAGTTCCGACTTTTCGGGGCAGCAGCACAAGCCTCATTCCTTGGCATAGCTTCTGGTGGTGGTGGGGCTGAAAACCTTTTATTTTGAAGGCAAAAAATGAAATTAAAATGCCGAGTTGCCGGCGACCTTCATGATGCAAGTTGTGGCATCCAGGGCGTGTCTTGCCGCGAATTCCTCCGCCCATGTCACCAGCCGAAGTCTGTCAACAGCCGAGGAAAGCGATGATGAAAGCATGATAATGGTATCCGACATAGAGAGTTAAGAGAGCATCCAGAATAGTGGTGTGGTGTACATTGTCGAATGCTTTTGTGAGGTCCAGCGCGATGATGGTTCGAGTGCGCTTGTGGTGGGAAGGTTGGAGGGCATCATCGGAAAGCTGCAGCATAACATCCTGGGTTGACAGCTGGGGGTGGAAGCCCATCATGGAGTCCGGTTACAGGTCCTGATCATCTAGGTAGGTTAGGAGGCGGGCCAGGATGACGTGCTCAAACTGCTTGCTGAGACAGGAGGTGAGAGATATGGGGCGCAGGGGTTCTACGGCAATAGGTATGCCAGGTTTGAGGATGTCCAGGAGGCGGGAAGAGAGCCAGCTTGCCAATTTATATTGAGAATGTCAGTAAGGGCTTCGAGGGAGGGTATATCTAGGTTGCGGAGTGCCCTGTTAGTGATGCGGTCCGCTCCCTGGGCCGATATTGTGCGGAGCGTCAATAGCGCCGCACGTACCTCGCCCGTGGAGATATCCGCATCAAGGTTGAGATTGGGGGATCCGGAGTAAGAAGGACGAGGTTTAATGGGGTCGGTGCAAAGGTAGCGGTCCCGGAGTACCTCCGCAAATTTGGTATTGGTGAGCGAGGACGAGTGAACGAGATGGGAGATATGCTTGCGCTGGTAACATTTGATGTGTCTGTAGTCTAGCAGCACCCTGATAATCTACAACTTGTCATGAAGGCCCAGGTTTCTGGCCATTTGGTCACAGGTCTGGCCCCACTGTTGCCGAAGAAAGGAGCAGCGCTCCTCCATGTCCGGCGCCAGCTATGCCAAACGGAGGCGCAGGTGGCGATTGTGTTTCGGGGCCAGCAAGCGGCGTTGGACAGCATGATAGGCTTCTCAAAGTTGCAGCAGACAGCTCTCTGTAGTAGTGGTGTGCGGTGCTCCAGGGAGTGTGGGTGTGGCAGTGCGAACGCCTGCCAGAAGGTTCTCAGTCCAGGCAGAGAGATCGGTGATAAGAGCCGAGGAGGAGTAGGGACTAGTGAAACGGAAGCAGTCCCAGTCAACAGCCTTGGTCAGAAGAGTAGAGGTGCGAGCAAGGGAGGGGAGTGGAAAAGTGGTACAGACGATGTAGTGACCGCTACCGAGGGAGACCCCTGTATTATTCCAGATTGGATTAGAAGCATTTTTGGCGAGGGAAAAGTCGAGGTTAGTATCTCTTTGGACACTCAATTCAATCCTTGTGAGGTGAGTGAGGTGGTTATGAACTGAAAGACACTCGATCTGGGTCAAAGTCGAGTTGCCCTTTCTAGTGTTTTGGGTCTAACACCAGCTGATATGGTGGGCATTGAAATCTCTTAGAACGACAAGGGCGCTGCGGCAATCGCAGAAGAGCGCTTTACGAAGGACGAGGAGGAAAGAGGGAGCAGGTGCTTTTGAGGCTTGTACACATAGAGTACAGATAAACTTGCCTCAGTGCGACGACGGGAAAGGATTTCGAGAAGTAGATGGGCACGGTCCAAGATGGCAAGCTGGTGGAGCAGTGCAGCAAGGTTGCAGTGTATTAGCAGGCCGCGGAAAGTCAGGGGCACTTCCGTCCCGTCTAATTCTCCCAAGCGGGGGCGCAAGGAGGAAAGAAAAAGCTGGGAGGAGGACTTCTCCCTCGCGCCTAAATTTTCCCCTCGCACTGACGGCGCCGCCGACTGCGCTGCGTGGCTTGCTTCGTCCTCGCGTGAACCGCTGCAACCGTTACGACTCCGCTCGTTTTGAATTAGAACCGTCGTCTGCGTCGGTCGTCTGCGTAGCCTAGCGCTGTGAATTCACTGCGTGTTGGCTTATCGGCCAAAGTCGCGATTTTTCGTCGCGGTTCTTTTACTCTGTGCATCTCATTCCTGCTGGCTCTTCGCCCCTTCGTGAGACGAGAGACTTGTCTGCGTGCACCTCCAGCTCCGTGGACCCATCTCGTCTGCCGATTGTGCTGGCCATTACAGTCGGCGATATCCGCTGTGTTTCGTGTTGTTGAACTTGTTACCTCCATGTACTGTGGAGAGACGTGCGTTTCGAAGAAGACGGTTCTTTCAGGAAGGGCAGTGTAAATTTTTAATCATACATTTTGGTTATGTATAGCACAGTGACATGTGATTACTTGCATCAAATACCAACCACTAGGTAACTACCAGAACGTAGGTATTTGCTCCATGTTTCTACATTGGTTTGATGGTATGGAATGCGTAGAATGAATATGTGCATCATTTATTTAATTTCATATCAACTGTACGCATGCTGACAGAAGCAGTGCCGGCAAACTGGGTTCTTTTGTAGTGATAAAGCAAGCATGCAAGGTTACAATGTTAGCGTAGAACACATAACACTACTGTAAACTGTTAGCTATGTAAAGTGCGTGTGTGTGAGGAATACCTTGTCGCATCTTTTCATTTTCTGTTTGACGTGCAGTTAATGAAAAAAGAGAAACGATATCTGCTGTTCTCTGTGCTATTTCTTGCTGCGGTAGGGTACGCTTGCTCGCGAGCGCCTGCGCCCTCGAGAGCGCTATGCTTGTGGTTTTTCTTTCGATCACACTGTTCCTGCCGCGAGCCGGTCGCGCCGCGGCAGAACAATGATGCGGTAGAAAATCCACGGGCAGAGCGTTTTCCCGGGCGCGGGCGCACGCGAGCGCGCGACCCGCGCTGCTTGAAGCAACCTACCGACGCCCACTTCAGCGCACCGTTTTTTGGACCATTCCGCTATACGGCCTCCCCCGTCAAGTCCATTTTTTACGCGCCCCCTCCCGCTATAATCTTATAATGGGGAGTTTGGCGCTAGCGTCTGTAATTCGTGGCCGCTGGGAGGTATAGGGAGTTTCACACCCCTGGTATTAGGGTGGCAATGTTCAGGAGGGTCTCATAATTATTAAATGAGGTGTAGTCACACAACTTAATGGGAGTTAAGGGCTACTGTAGTGCTATAACTGAGGGCAGAGTTCCGGGACGGACATTCTGGAGGTGGAGCTGCAAGGTGCTCCGTTTTTCGTATGACTTCCTACAGTTCCACTGCCAGAGATTAAAATGCGGGGGTGTCTGCCCATGACAGATGGTAAGGTTCTTGGAAGTGGTTGGTGTAGATCCAAGGATGGGTGAGGCGGGGAGCGAGAGTTGTGCACGGGCGGACTCAGTCGCACTCTGTCGGGCCTCTGGGGCCACGACCCTATTGCCAAGGACCCTGAGGTGGCATTCAATAGCGGCAATGCGGGTGTCCATACTGGAGATGCGATCCTAAAGTTGCGCGAAACGAGCCATGATGCGCTGGTAGGACGCCTCCAACGAGGAGTCTATTGGGCGAGCTATGTCACGCTCTGACGCGACAGCATAGTACGAAGGGGATCGGGTTTATTTGGGGGGGGCTGCGCGCTGAAGAGGAAGAGCGCGATGACGTAGCCGAAAGTGCCGTGTTCATCGGCTCCTCAGGTGACACCGGCGGAGGTGACTATAGAGGTGCGGGAGCTGGGGAAGGAGGAAGGGGAGCTGGGGAGGAAAGACCCGCCAGGGCGTCCTGCAGCCTGCGCGACAGTTCCTTAATTTGGAGTAGCTGGGCAGCGATAGTAGCCTCGAGGGTCGTGAATTTGGTGTCCGGAGTGTGGTGCTGCGATTTCCGGCTTTCCGGTGATATGGTCTCGAAGGAACTGTTGGCGGGGATGGAGGAAGCCTCCGACTTGGGCAGAGGCGGGAAGGAGATAAAGCAGTGGCGGCTGGTGGGCTGTGCACCACGGGAAGCAGACCAACGGCGGGGTCGGGAAAGCCGGGAACTCTTGAGGATGGGCCTGGCGGGAGGCGCTGGGGGGAGGCTGCTGCTTGGAGGTAGCCGGGGGTGACGATGGTGTGTTCCGGTTGAACCGGAGCCTGCACGGGCGTGAACCTGCGATGTGGGCCTCCTTGCACAGGATGCAGCAGGGGACGCAGGTGGGGGACTCGACTGCATGGTGGGCCTGATTGCAGCGGTGGTACATGTCAGACTTGGGCTTTGTGCATAGGTCCATATGGTGGCAAGGAGCCCAGCAGTTCGTGCAGACGTCGGCTTTCTGGCGAACGGGTGGCAGCGGTAGATCCCACAGTTGAACATAATGGAGCTGGGGAACGTGATGAGAATGGATTCGTGCGCCCCAGCTGCCGCGCGTCGGCGTTGGCGTAGGGTGTGTTGAGATTCATAGACTGCAGGTCCTGGATAATCTCGTCCTGTGTTTGTGTCCACAGCGTTGTATAAATGCTGCGGAGGGCGTTGTAGGGTGCGGCGATGTAGTAAAGCCGGGGGTAAGAGATGCCCCCAATGCGGAGTTCCGACATTCGAAGATAGAGACCAGCGCGCGGCTCAGATGGGGTGCTGATTGGCAGGGAGTTGTACAGATTTATTCGCACACTGTCGGCGGCACGGGCGGTGGCATAATCGATGTTGGCATGGGTGCATAGAATATGGAGCAATGCTCCATTAGTACAGTTGCGTAAGTCAAGCCAACCTCCTGGTCTGAAGCCGATTTTGAAGCCTTCCGCAGGGAGGCGAGGGAGGGGAGCATGGCGATGGAGAGTGACAGTAGGGGTAATGGTTGTTGACGGTGGAGTGTCAGACTTGAATGAGGTCGAGGCGGGTGGTTGCGAGATGTCGAGCTGGTGGGACGCAGCTGCACAGTGTGCATTCACGGCCCAGACCCAGTGCGAGGCTGTTTCAAGCTCGACAGAGGTGATAGAAACACCTTCGACTTGGTAGACCATGTCGGCGGCTTCGAGGTTTGCGAAAGCGGTGGTGGTGGTAACGAACGCAGGTGTAGCGCGGAAACGCAGCTGCGCGCTGCGCAGGGGCTCGGTGTCGAGCATCGAACGCTATCCTTAGCGCATCGGTGGCGTGGCAGAGCACAAACGTAGCCCAGAAAGGTCGTAGATGGACGTAATTGAGCTCCGAAGGTGACCAACGAATCCTCTCACCTTCACGGATGCGTCGGTAAAGATTCGTGTACAGATGTTGGGGATATCCGGCGAAATAGGTAGAAAATAGTGGAGCACAAGCAAAGCACGTCCGTTCAGCTCCACGTCTAGAACACGAGTCCGCGTAGCTTCTGCGGCTTCTTAAGGCGCTGTTTGATTTGATCATGGTTGCCTTGCATTGAAAAGGTGGTGACGCCCACCTATAAAATTATAACGGCTTGCCTCTATTTCGACAAGCTTTTGGGACAGTTGTTCAAGGGCAGCGTTAGAGCCAGGGCGAGAGGGCCGCGCTTTGCAGTGTGCATGTCCTTGTTGCCATGGCTATTGGGTCAAAACTTGCCCTCTATGCTAAGGTGGACCTTTCTCTCTCTGAGAAACATTTAGATGTATGTGAATGTGCACGCCGCGCAGTGTATAGCTGCAAGGTGTTTTTGTTCTTTATGGAGCTGTGGCGCGATGTGTCGGTACGGCGATATCTGTATTTATTCGCTTGATGAATGCATTTCCTCCAAAATAATCTCCCAAGAAATAGGGAGTGCGCTCATTGCGAACGCTTTACACCTATCGATATTGAGAGCAATAATTTGGACAAACCAGAACTAGGTAAGAAGTAGGCTGTTTGTATAAATGCTTCTATCGCTACGTCTCTTAAAACAAAACAAAACACTGTCTTTTTGCAGGGTTGACATGCACCCGAATTTATAAACAGCTTTTATTTGAAACACGCACTTATAAGACTTATTGGTATGAGGTAAACTGCATGGAGCGCTTATGGAGGTAACCATCGTGTGCGACAATATTTGCCACGAGTTCTACACCTATGGGTGACGGCAGTATATCGGTCTCTCAGTGGGGTAGTGGGGTTAAGTTTCGGCGGCACTCGATGAAACGAACGCGGCCTCATTTTTTCCTTGTGTACAGCAAGTATTGTGCCGAAAAAGAACGTTCCACCTGCCATGGCTGAGCGATTTACAACTTGTTTACTACCAGATAGAATTGGCAGAGATATCAAAGTTAATCAATAAGCGCAAAGTGGCCGATATAAGGAAGTATAACATGCAGAAACTGAGCATGCTGTAAAGAATGGGAGAAACATTAAAGCGGTGAAGAAATTGGGCATATGCAAAAATCAGATGTATGCGCTAAGGGACAAGGCGGGCAACGTCATCACGAATATGGACAAGTTAGTCAAAGTAACTTAGGAGAACTTAGGAGTTCTATACCGATCTCTACAGCAGCCAAAGTAATCAGGACTATAATGAGATTGGCGGTAGGGAAAAACAGTCAGACGTTCCACCAGTGACGAAGGATGAGGTTAAGAAAGCAATAGAAACTATGAAAAGGGAAACGCAGCTGGAGAGGAACAGATAACTATAGTTTTGTTAAAGGACGGGAGGATATCATGCTAGAAAAACTGGCCACCCTGTATCTGCAGTGCTTGGTGGCATCGACGGCACCGGAATCATGAAAAAACGCAAACGTTATCCTCATTCATAAAAAAGGGGACGCCAAGGAGCCTAAAAGTTACAGACTAATCAGCTTACTGTCTGTTACGTATAAGGTGTTTACCAAGGTAATCGCTAATAGAATCTGGACAACCTTAGACTGCAGTCAAGCAAAGGATCAAGCAGGTTTTCAGAAACGGCAATCTACTATCGATCATATTGTCACGTCCTGACACACAGGAACTTCGGATCAACAGGACAGCGGTACAATGCAGCACAATAGCAGCGGAACCAGCCCGTACGCGAGTCGCGGCAGCAGCGTCGTCTTTGTCGAAGCGATCGCGCTTCTTCTTCGGACGCTACACTGCCTCCTTTTCGAAAGAAGCATCGTCTCGATGCTAAACGAAAAAAAAGAAACCACCATCAAAAACACGGTTAGTGTCTGCACGTGTTTCGCGATAAAAAATGCAGCGGACAAAACATCGAAGGATTCCTCCAGGGTCACACGTAATACGGCTTAAGCCGGACAACATGAGCAACTTCAGGCCGTGAGGAAAGGCGTGACGAGGGTCGGCTTCCGCTGTGAAGCACCTCGTAGTTGAGGTCACCGATGCGATGAATAACCGTGTACGGTCCAAAGTAGCGCTTCATAAGTTTCTCCGAAAGGCCTCGACGGCGAACCGGTGTCCAAACCCTGACCTTATCACCAGGTCGAAAATCAACGTTACGTCTCCGGAGGTTGTAGCGATGAGCGTCGGTATGTTGTTGGTGCTGTAAGTTGAGTCGTGCCAGTTGTTGAGCCTCCTCCGCGCGTTTGCATACTAGTCGAGCATCATCGGTGACGCCGTGAGGCGGCTCGCGTGGCAGCATAGCATCGAGCATTGTAGTGACCTTTCTGCCAGGCGCCAGTTGGAAAGGTGACATATGTGTTGTCTTCTGGACTGCAGTATTGTAAGAAAACGTAACAAGGTGACACCTCGTCCCAATTTTGATGTTCGGCGTCCACGTACATGGCGATCGTATCAGCCATCGTCTTGTTGAGCCTCTCCGTCAGCCCATTGGTTTAAGGATGATACGCACTAGTTAGACAGTGGCTGGTACAGCTTAACACGCAGGATCTCTTGTAGAGGTTGTGCCAGAAATGCGGTACTTGGGTCAGTGATCAAGACAGCTGGTGCGAAATGGCTCAAGACAATACACTCACTGAAAAATGTGGCTGCCTCCGCAGCCATCGCAGACGGAACTGTGCGGGACTCCGCATAGCGCGTCAAGTAGTCTGTCGCTACTATGATGTATTTGTTGCCGGACTGGGACGTGGGAAATTGGTCAAGAAAATTCATTCCGATTGTGTGGAACGGGGCACTGGGTTGTTTGATTGGCTGAAGAAAGCCCGCCGGACGTGTGGGTAGCGTCTTCCGCTGTTGACACTCGCCACTAGTTCTTGGGTACTGACGCGCATACTTAGCGAGTTTGGGCCAGTAATGCTTTTCGCGAATCCATGAAAGCGTTCGGCTGTAACCAAGGTGACCAGCTGTAGGATCATCATGTCAAGCTTCCGTGATCTCGCTACGCAGATCTTTCGGGACAACAAGAAGCCACGATGTCTGGCTGCTGTCGAAGTTCGTTTTGTACAGGACGCCGTTCCGAATTCTAAGTGTGGTTAGGACACGCAGGAAAACACTAGGTACCACGTGGTCGTCTCCTTCAAGGTGCGCCATTAGCTGGCCAAGCTGTGGATAATGTGATTGTCGAACCGCCATATCTGCCGTGTTTAAGACCGCAATAAAGCTGTCGGCGTTATCATCGTCCCCTGGCGCCGGCTCCAGGGGGGCTCGAGACAGGCAATCAGCGTCATGATGCTTTCGACCGGATTTATATACAATAGGGATGTCGTACTCGTGCAGTCGAAGGCTCCATCGAGCGAGCCGTCCCGCATGATCCTTCAGGTTGACCAACCAACATAATGAGTGGTGGTCGGTAACCACACGAAAATGGCAGCGTTTGTTGTTGCCCAGATGACAGCGAGGCACTCCTTTTCCGTTGAGTAATTACACCCTGCCTTGGAAAGGGCGCGGCTAGCGTACGCCATAACTCGCTCAGCGCCGTCCTGCGATTCCACAAGTACTGCACCCCGTCCTTTGTTGCTGGCGTCGGGGGGAGCTCAATGTCGGCAGCTTGATCGAAGTGTCCTAGTACAAATGGTGTTTGAAGGGCTTGTTTTAGCTGCCTGAACGCTGACTCCTGCTTCTCATTCCACTCAAAAGCGATACTATCTTTGTAAGGTGGATCAGGGGCGCGGCGATCTGGGCGAAGTTGTGTACAAAACGTCTGAAGTAGGTGCACAACCGAAGAAACCTTCTCAGACTCTTTTTGTCCGACGGCCGTGGAAACGACGCTAAGGCTGCTGTTTTTTCAGGATCTGGTTTCACGCCCGCGTGGCTGGAAATATGCCCAAGAAACTTTAACTCGCTGTACGCGAACCGGCATTTTGAAGGCTTGAGTGTGAGGCCGGTCTTCCGTATAGCCTGGAGAACCGCTTAGAGACGCACAAGATGGTCGGCAAAGGCGCTCGGAAAAATAACATCATCTAAATACACAAGACAGGTCTGCCACTTCAGTCCCGCGAGAACAGTGTCCATGACTCGTTGGAATTGTGCATGGGCAGTAAATAAACCAAACGGCATCACCTTAAACTCATAGCCATCTGGTGTTATAACTACAGTTTTCTCCGGACCTCGCTTATCTACTTCAGTCTGCCAGTATCTGCTGTTCAAATTGATCGACAAAAAATAGCGGGCGGGACGGAGTCGATCGAGGGGGTCGTCGATTCGTAGCAGAGGGTATACATCCTTATTTGTCACTTTATTGAGTCGCCGGTAATCTACGCAGAACCCAAGTGACCCGTTTTCCTTTTTAACCAGCACCACAGGTGCAGCCCACGGACTGTTGGAAGGCTGGATGACGGCGTCGTTCATCATTTCACGCACTTGCTCTAGTATCGTCTCTTTCTTTTAAGGAAACCCGGTATGGCTGTTGGCGAATCGGATGTGTTGCGCCATCGACAATAATTCTTTGTTTTGCGAGAGTCATCTGGCGTACCCTGGATGTCGTGGCAAAACAATCGTTGTATCGATGTAAAAGTTCGAGAAGATCGCGCGTCTGGGACAACTCTAGTCTTTTATCTAGGTTCAGCTGCAATTCCCGTTTTTCTTGTGGTCCGGATGACAAGCCTTGGTCAGAAAACGCCACGGCCTCATGAACATAACTAGTTTCTTCCATGTGTTGCGGCTCATTCCTAAAGTTGGTCACGATGACGTTGGCCCGCCCTTCGTTAACGTTTCCTATTGCTCTCGCCGATTCTCCTCGTAAATAGCATTCCAACATTTCCTTCCATGACACCTTCGCCCCAAACAGATGTTTCGGCTGTAACTTGCAGTCAGAAAAACTCGACAGCGGCGGCGAATTTACGTGTTCGGAGTCTACTCGAAGCTCAGCTCGGCTATCTGCATGAGGCCTTGGCAAAACAGAACATGTCCGGAGCGTCAATTTGTTCTGCCCCACGTCGATCACTGCGCCATATTCGCGAAGAAAGTTCATTCCCAAAATAACATCTTTAGAGTAATGCTCCTGCATTACAAATTTTGCTGGGCAGGTCTCGCCATGAATTTCGATACGGGCGGTGCATTTTCCCTTAGGGTATACCAAGTGACCTCCCGCGGTTCGTATTGGAGGGCCATCCCACGGGGTAGTCACTGTATGCAGTCGCCGGCAAAATTCTCCACAAAATGCCGAATAATCAGCCCCGGTGTCAACGAGCGCGGCAGCTTTGTGACTGTCGATAATTATCTTGATGTTACTGGAAACTGCAGATCCGTTTGTGTCCCCGAGGGTGCAATCGTTCGTTGCGCTACGTTGTAACGTACGTAGAGGCTCTTTGTTTCGGCCAACTTCGGCAATGCCGCCTCCAGGCGTCACCGTACTCAGTTCTCCCGACGAGGAAGAGGGGACGAGCTCTGACGGCGGGAGCCGCGGGAAGGGGAAACTTGGTGACCTGGTGACGGCTAGCGCGATGGACGCAAAGAGTGCACTGGTGATGATGGAGGGCTTGAAGATACTCTTGGGTCTCCTGCGGCTGTTCACCGTAGGGGTGGGGGCGAGGATCACGTCGGCTGAATCCTCGAAGGCCGATTTCTCGAAGGGCGACGGCGATACATGTGGTCTGGCTTACCGCAGCTAAAACACAACGGCCGGCTGTCAGCGGCCCTCCAGATGTTGGACGTCCTTCGCCCTCGCGGCTCTGTGGCCGCTTCATACAGTGGCACAAATTCGCGGCGCTGAGGGCCGAGATCCTCAACCCGGCTGCACTGGTGAGGGGCGGGAGGCGGCAGCCTGGCAATAGCGCCATAGCTCACCGTCGGTTGTGCATCTAGAGCAATAACGGGTACTCCTTCTGAAGCAAGTGCGTGTTTCACTTCTTCTCAAATGGCTCTAGTAATAGTTGCTGGGGAAAATTGCTCTGAAGCAGGAAAAACCCTCTTGAGCTCTTCTCGCACGACTTCGCGGATAATATCGCGAATATCGGCGATCCGAAAACCTCTTAGGCCATGTGATGTTAAGGCTCGATATGTTCGAGAAGTTGTTGCCCAATCGCTGATAGTTTGTGTTCCTTGTGGCCAACGCCCGCTCAATAGTAGTAGCTTCGATGACAAAACTCGCTACTGTAGTCGGTGGATTTCGTGTAAGTCCACCAAAAATCTCATTTCGTACGCCTCGGATCAACGCGCGTACCTTATTCTTCTGTGTAGCCCTAGGGTCGGCGCGAGAGCTTAAGCGCCGAACGTCCTCGACGAAGCTTCTCACGCTCTCCGCTGGGTCCTGAATACGAGTTTGCAGTAGCTCTTCTGCCTGATGTCGTCGGTATTGGTTCGCGAACATATGTAACAGTTCGCTCTTGCACGTCTGGCAAGATATCAACGAAGCTTCGTGGTTCTAGAACCAGTATTTAGCCGGTGCCGCCAGCGAGAAGTAAATGTTTTGTAGGCATTGATCCGGTGTCCACCCGTTGTGGCGAGCAACCCGTTCATAATGCTGTAGCCAGTCTTCAATGTCATCCAGGCTCTCGCCTCGGAAAGAGGAGACAGTCCTTGTTGTTACAAGCACGTAGACTATCTGTGTCGCAGTCACATTATCAGGCTGTTGCGACTGGGAGGTCATGGTGATGTCAGCCGAAGACATGTTCCGCTCGACGAGGAGTCCAAATTCCGGCGCTTTGCCTTGCTGACGTCGGCTAGCGCGGATCTCAGGTGCAGTTGCGGACTCCAAGAAAATCCGGCGGCCAGGACTTAATACTGGGCTCAAATTTCGTGTTGGGGTGTACTGCATGAGAATCCTTACCCAGCAGCTCCGCCAATGTCACGTCCTGACACATAGGGACACGACGGCAGCAGATACCTCGGGTCAACAGAACAACGGTACAGTCAGCACAACAGCAGCGAAACCAGCCCGCACGCGAGTCACGGCAGCAGCGTCGTCTTTGTCGAAGCGATCGCGCTTCTTCTTCTTCGGACGCTACAATATCGATATCATCAACCAGATGATAGAAAAATGCTCTGAATATAACTAGCCCCTATACATAGCATTCATTGATTAGGAAAAAAGCATTTGGCTCAGTAGAAACCTCGGCGGTGATGCAGGCAATGCGAAATCAGAGGGTAGACGAGCCGTACGGGAAAGTCCTAGAAGATATATATACTGGCTGCACAACAACCATAGTTCTGCATAAAGAAAGAAAGAAGTTCTGCTTAGCAGACGTGTCGCCGTCCATACTGCTGCCTCAACTGTGAACGCGGCGCACGCGCGCTCTTTTCAATATTTCGACATGCTAATAGGCATGCAACACAGCTGGCGAAGCGTGCGAAGGCGAGCGCGCGGCGTCCGCCAGCTACACCGGTTGCTAGGCAACAGCTCCAGGTCTTTCGGTGCCTCCTGGGAGCACCGCCACTGCGAAATTGCAAGTTCGTGGCGCTACAAAAGTTGCTCAGTGTCCATGTTACAGATGCGCACTTGCCTTTAAATTCGGCAGCAACATAATATACGGTATAAAACGTCCTGAGGCGACACTGGATAGGAGGGACTCTGTAGTGGCCGGAGTCGGTAACCTTTACCAGCTGTTGCACAGCGCAGAGCCTCCTTCCGCACGCTCGGACTCAGACCAGCGCCCTAACCACTGAGACAACATAGCAATGATTTAACTGTAAAAAGCGAATATGTAAGCGCTTACACGTATCTGTCAGAAGTGATTAACTCGGCAAGAAGAATGTACTCAAAAAGCTGACTGCGCATTCGGAGGGTACAGAAACGGTCTGTTCAAACAGCATTCTCTTCTTCAGCAGCCTATAGATGGACTCGCGCATCAGTAGTTGTCGAACTGCAAACATAGGAGGGATTTTTGGGCGATTACATTAACTTGTATCCACGACACATATCTATTCACTTTGCTTTGACGCGACACCCGACGACACCGTCGCTGTGTTTAACAAGCTGCGCCGCAGGGAACGTCATGCTTCGAAAATCGACGGGATGTGCCATGATAAAGCTTGCAATGGGATATATGGGCATTTATTGCCTTTGTTATTACCCGGATCAAGAATTCTTTTTAAATACAAATATTCTGAGCTCCTTATTATTACCCTAAGCCAGGATGAATTTTTCATTAACTACAAAGTTTTTGTCAAAGCAGTACAGCTTTCCTTTGTAACCATATGGTTTCGCTTATGTGGATGTAAATGAGTAATTATTTTATTACAAATCCGCTCCACCTTGGGATATTCCGAAAAATATTCGACTCATTATTGCCGTTATGTTAGCATGGGATGATAACCTGTTCAGTTATTAGGAAGATAGCTAAATAGAAGCCCCCCATAACCGAGAAAAAATAACAGACACCTCACATGTACGTTACGCGCGCACATAAGCACCATTGGCTAGCAGATGATGCGAGCACGAGTCCACACCACGCTTGGTTCGTCGTTTTGTCACAAAGTGGCTACTCCGCTCGGTTTTTCGGCAAATAGCGCTTCGCGTCACTACTACACGTTGTTCTGCGTTGTTTGTGTTCTGCGAAACGGCTGGCGCTTACCGATCCCAAAAAGGCATCTTCGTCGTCATCTTTCGCCGGCGCATCAACGGGGGCTTGTGACAAGCAGTCTGCATCGGAGTGCCTGTGGCTTGACTTTAGATGACTGTGATGTCGAATTCTTGGAGTCTTAGGCTCCATCGGGCAAGGCGGCTGGAGGGGTCTTTCAAGTTGTCCAGCCAGCAGAGCGCATGGTGATCGCTTACCACCTTGAATGGTCATCCATATAAGTATGGATGGAACTTTGAAGTGGCTCAGATGATCGCGAGGCACTCCTACTCGGTAGTGGAGTAATTGGCTTCGGCTTTCGAGAGGAACCTGCTACCGTAAGCGATTGCTTTCTCCTGTTTGGCATTTTTCTGAGTGAGAATGGAACCCAGGTTTAAGGTCTATTCACACTTGCGACTAGATGGGGTCGCGCGACTGGTAGTTGCGCGACAGAGGAGAGGAGCTCGCCACTACCGATGTTCACACTTGCGACTGTCGCCTACTCGTTCTGTTCTGGTTCCGAACGAGTTGGGGTAGGAGAGCTGCTGGGCGACGACAGCGAACGTCGGTATACAGCCGCTTGCCAGGCACTTCAGCTTTTTTAGGCGAGCCCGTGCGGAAGTCGCGCTCTCGTGTTTCCAGGAGAACGCCGACGTGTCAACGTAAAATGTTGCGCCTGCGTGAAAAACCCATTTCTCAAACTCCTCCCAGGCCATATCCTGCTCCCTGCCTTTCAATTCCGGGTGCCATTTGTTGAAAAGGTAGGGGTATTCCTTAATTTCATTGAGAAGGTACTCGATCAAGTACTCCGGGACCTCGCTGATTGGTGAAATGGTTTGCAACTAGTAGTCGCGTGACTGAAACTTCGAGCAGTGCCCGATCGGCCCGCGGCAGTGGTTTTTCCACCGATGCGACCATTTGCGACTGTCGCTTTAGTGGTGCGGGCGGAGTCTGACTTTGGACTCCATCTTACTATTATGTCGCTTTTCGACCAAAACGTTCGCGCGACCGCTGCTAGTCGCAAGTGTGAACGGGCCTTTAGACTGCTCGCTTTGGTATGTAACTCTGTCTCAGCGCTCTCATCAAAGTGGCCTAGCACAAGAGGGGGCTGTAGGCGGCGGTTAAGTTCCTCGAAGGCTTCCACTTGCAGTGCTTCCCATTTAAATGGTACATCAGACTTTGTAAGCTGCGTCAAAGGTTCGGCGAGGCTACAAAAATTCTTGACGAATCGTCGGTAATATGCGCACTGTTCGAGGCATTGGCGCACAGCTTTCTTGTCACTGGGCTGTGGAAACTGCGATCGCAGTTGTTTTCCGTGGGTCGGGGCGAGCTCCCTCCTTGCTGACGATATATGACCAAGAAACAACGCCTCTTCTTAGGCGAAGCGGCACTTCTCTGCTTTCAATGTTAAACCTGATGACTTGATTGCGTCAAGTACTGTTCGAAGCCTTCTAAGATGGTCTTCAAAGTTTGACGAGAACACAACGACGTCGTCCAAATATACCAAACAAATTTGCCACTTTAAGTCAGCCAGGACAGTGTCCATTACCCGCTGAAACGTGGCTGGTGCGGAGCACAAACAAGCCAAATGGTATTCCCTTGAATTTGAAGAGGCCGTCCGGTGTTATGAACGCCGTCTTCTCGTGTTCTCTTTCGTCGACCTTAATTTGCCAGTACCCGCTCTTCAGGTCCATCGACGACAAGTACTAAGCGTTACAGAGCCGGTCCAGTGTGTCGGCGATACGGGGAAACGGGTAGACATCCTTCTTAGTTATGCTATTCAAATGGCAGTAATCAACACGGAAGTAAAGTGTGCCTTCTTTCTTCTTCACCAAAACGGCTGGTGCCGCCCAGTGGCTGTTCGATGGCTGGATCACGTCATCACGCAGCATTTCCTCAGTATGATCGCGTATGACCTGGCGTTCTCGCGGCGATACACGGTAGGGGCTTAGACGTAGCGGTCGAGCGTGTTCGTCCGTGATGCGATGCTTTGCCAACGGAGTTTCTCTCACCGTCCACGCTGAAGAAAAACACTCGCTGCAGCTTTTAATAAGAGTGCGAATCCGGTCTTGTCTGTCTTAGGGGAGCGCTGGGTTGATGTCGAAATTGGGCTGCTTGGTTCGGTTGGATGCACCGTCTTCAAGTTTGCTGGGGAGCGCGAAGACTTCTCTGGTGTCCGCTAGCTCGTCAAGAACAGCAATAGTCATGCCCATGTTCAGGTGCCGGTATTCTTCGGTGAAGTTCGTGACGAGCACTTGAGCTTGTCCATGACGGAAACGGGCGACGCCTCTTGTGACTCCTAGTCTGCGCTCCAAAAGCAACTGGGTGCTTCTTTCGATGACACCTTCAGCAGTTTCGATGTCGCTGGAAAGCACGGAGACGACAATGCTTGATCAGAGCAGTATACTCAATACTTCGTCGAGGACATTTAGAGCGAAGTGTTGCGTCGAAGTCGTCGTGTAAGATATTTGTCCGTGGAGAGCTTGATGAGCTTTGAGCAGAGGTCAATGATCGCCCGATGCTCATTGAAAAAGTCCATACCCAAAATCACGTTACGGGAGCACTGCTGCAAGACCACGAAATTCGTAGGGTAAATGTGTGCATTCACTGTCACTCTTGCGGTGCATCGCTCGGACGGCATAATAAGGTTATCAGCAGCGGTGCGGATTAGCGGGCCATCCCAAGCGGTCATTACTTTCCAGAGCTGGGAGGCGAACGGTCCACTGATGACTGAGTAGTCAGCTCCGGTGTCTACTATATCAGTGACTGTGCGACCGTCGACAGCAACCTCAAGCTCGCTTGTTTGCGTCCTCGTATTGCACGTTGGCTTCCGTGTTCGATCTCTGCTTCGTCTCGTGCAGAGGCCGCGGCCGGGGCATATACCGTCGTCACTTCGCTGGTCGGTGATGTCAACTTGAAGTCTGGTCGTGATCTTGTCAATGTCCTGTGGAGCGGCGATTTAATGGCTGCGTCGTTGTCACTCGTCGTCGGCGGTGGAGGATCTTTGTGTTTTCGCCGTGAAACAACTTCTCTCCAAAGGTTGTTCAATTTAGTTTCCCCTGCGCGGGCTTGGGGAACTTCCGCGTACACTTTCATCGTAGTTACGGCCTGGCGACGCAAAGCTGTCCCTGTGCGGGGATGGTGACCTGAACCTACGGCTTGGTGGCGCAATCTCCCCGCTGTGCAGATAGTTGTCGATTTCTTGCGGGCGTTCACCTGGGCGTGGTAATGGAACTTTGACTGCAAATCCGCCGCCACTGATTCGTCGGTATGAGCAGCGGCACAGAATGTGGCCGGCCTCACCGCAGTGGATGCACAATGGCCGGTTGCTCACAGTACTCAAGGCGTCGCACTTGCTGGGGTTTGGAGGTCAGTGGTGGGCCTAGTTGGTGGGAGCCAAGGGTCGGCTTTCACGAACAGGACATTAGCGGCGAGGGCTTGAAATGACATCACGTTGGGGCGCAGGGCGACGTAATGCAGCAGCATAGTTCATCGCTGTTGCCTCTTGTGCTGGAACCGTTGCAGCCGTCGCTTGAGGAACGCCCAACGCTTGCTGGACTTGTTCACGGACGACGTCTGGGTGCACCGCCACCTGGAGTTGTTGGGATGATGGCAGCAATCGCCGGAGCTCCTCTCGCACGATCTCCCGGATGAGGTCCCAAAGGCTCTGTTCGCTCGCAGGTTCGCTGGGGTAGTGGCCTGAGTAGTCCGGTTGGAGCAGTCGTTCATAGTGGCGCATCCGGGTGTCCATCGTCTTCGCGGTGGTAGACACTTCGATTTAAAATTCCGCCATGGTTTTTGGCGGATTCCTGACAAGTCCTGCAAAAAGAGACTCTTTAACGCCTCGCATTAAAATTTGACTCTCACCTTCAGTCATGTTAGGGCCGGCGCGGCGAGAGGCGCTTCATCTCGTCAACCTATACCAGGACAGCCTCATTTGGGAGTTGTCTTGAATGAAGTAGGGCCTGGGCTCGTTCCTTGCGTGTGACACTTGCAAAGGTCATCAAAAATTCAGCCTTGAAAATCTCGCAATCTTTCAAAGCTGCCTCGTGATTTTCAAGCCATATACGGGCAGCCTTTGAAGAGCAAAATATGCTTGCCTCAGCTTCGCTTCATCGTTCCAGGTCTTGAACGTTGCCAAGCGTTCGAACAGGTCAAGCCAGTCTTCTACATGCTCGTCCGGTCGTCCTTGTAAGCAGGGGGGCTCACGGGGTTGGAAGAAAACAAAGGGTGCTTTCTGCTCGACGGATGTCGTCTTCTGGGTCCTTCACAGTGTCGGGATTCAGCATCTCCGCCAGAGGTCATGCGGTGGTGACAAGGCCGTAGACACCAAAAGAAAACAGGCTTGAAGTACTGAAATGAATTCTTTATTGGGCTGACTTGCGCCCGCAAAAGAACTAAGCAACGCGGCGGCAACAAAAGCAACAAACGTGCTCGTTAATCGTCGAACAAAAATGCCTGTCGCACATGTCAACGCTAAATTTAAAGGCGGCTTAGAACCATCTAGATAACGTCGCAAACAGCTACTAGCATAACCTGGAAATTTGTAGAAATATAAGCGAGTGACCGGAATCTTGAGACAGATCTCGGCGTGTCTTACGCGACAAAGAAAACTGATAAACGTGCGTCTCGCGACATCAAGCATTAACAAAGAAAGAATACAGAATTGATATGCGTGCCACAATCACAATGAAAAGGCCGCATGCGGGCGGCTGCTAAAAAACGACAAATACAGTTTCGAAGGTTTCGCGGCAACATACACCTTTAGCATATTGTGTACAGAGTCATTGTTCGCCCTACCGCAGTAGCGGGAACCCATTCATTTGCATTGCGCACGCTCTGATTGGTCGGGACGCAACTGGCATGCTTGCAGTAGGCTCAGGTGTCTCTTTGGGTGGGGATGACCATGTTATGCCCACATCCCCCATATTTAAACCCACTCCTCATTTCGCGGTTCGCTACCGAGTATGGGACTGAGCGCGTGGGGCCGCAAAAAAAAGTTTATAACGTCCGCCGCAACGGGTTCGTAATATTGAAATGCTGGAGCTTATAAGACGAATTGATGAAATATTTCACCACTGTGGAGTTAAGTGAGTGCATCGGCCGGTCTTCAACAGCTCCTTCTGATTATCTCTTTGCAACAATAAATTTAATGCGTACCATTACATGAATGTCATTTAAGTAATCATGTGAAGAAACGTTCCTCATATACAGTGCCAAACGAAGCTTAGGCGTGGTTTTGAAGACTTCTCAAACCTCATGCGTACACCTTACAATCCACCGAAGTCCACACGCTTGCGTCACCTCCAAGCGCGAGCAGCAATTTGTCCTGCCGTTTTTTGCCGCTCATGATAACTTCATGGTTTCATGTCCAGAGAGCCCATCTCGCCATCCATGCTCACTGCAGCAACTCGCAGCTCCACGCAATTGATCGGAGTGCAGCGTAACGGACGTAACATTGACGGAGAGCAGTCCGAGGTGGCGCCTTTCATTCCACCTCGCTGCCATGGTTACATCGCCGTCCAATGTGAACATAGTCTAGGCCGGTTGGCGGCTTCCGGGGATCGCTAGTCTATATGACCACGAAGCCACTTCGTGTCAGAAGTCAACTTTCTGGCATTGAGTGCGCTGGTTGAGGCTGTACCGGGAGCCCAAACTAACTTTACCCAAGGTTTAAAAAATAAAACCTTTGAGATAGACCCGAGAAACTACTTGTATGCAACTGCCATTTTGTTGTTTTTCGACATCCGCTGGTATGCGACCATATCACTGATTCTTGCGCGTGAATCGATTCTGTATGCTTTATTCATTCTCATTGTCGCGAGTTGCTGTGTCTAGATGTATTTAGAAGACTCCTGGCAATAGCGCTTGTTTCTGCAATGTTCCATGTTATGCTAGTCAGTCGGCGGCTTTGTCTGGATGTTTCTTCGCCGGCTTTAAATTGCGCGTTGGCGCGTGCTATGGGCATTCGTAGATCGACCACAACTGAGCACGATTGTTGCTATCGCCTCCACCCAGTTCAGTTATTTTGCGGGCGCAAATCAGCCAGATATATAGTTTATTCAAGTGAAGTTCAAGCCTCCTCTTTCGCTACTAACGAAGTGGTCACCACTACGTGATATCTGGTGGAGATGCTGCCCTTCCGGTTTACCTGTCACCCCGGGGTACCAGGCAACATGCCATCAAACCAGCCAACGAATTCAAGGGCTCCAACCTCTTCTTCAAGGGTCTTCTTCCGGACCCGTTTTGTCCCCAGAAGGCGTCAACACTGGCAATGATCCAGTCTAGTTGTAGTCGTGCAGTCCCGGGAGCCCACCATCTTTCAATGACTCCACACTGAAAATGCGGAAGACTGGATGAAACCTTTCGACTGTGTGGCAGAATTAAATGGCTGGAACGACGCTGCGAAACTCAGTCAAGCCTACTTTGCTCTTCAAGGACATGCACGAGTCTGATTCCGAAATCATGACACTTTTTCAAGGATTGGGACACATTCAAAGCAGAGCTTTGATGGCCTTTGCAAGTTCCGACAGAAAAAAAGGACCCAGGCCCTCCTCCAATCAACATTTAAGCTACCAAATGAACCTCTCCTGACATATGTTGTGGAGATGAAGCATCCCTTTCGCCGCGACGATCCTGGCGCGACATTGAAAACCATGGTGACCTTGTTGATGCGCGTCTTCCGTCAGAATGTCAAGTAAGCATTGGCCATGTTCCTCAGGCGACGGCTCCGACAGCTGAAATGCAAAAAACAACAGACATGAATTATGCTGCTCCAATACATCGTCTTGCGTGCGAACGTGACCTTCCATGTCATCGACACTACCGTCCTGTTTCAGAAAGCAAGCCGCTCCTTGGCCCTGCCAAGCCTAATAACGACCTCCAAGTCCCAGGAAGTGCGACGCCTGGAGGACCTCTAACAGTTGACCACTCTGTTTTCATTGTGATGAGGCTGGACACATCCTCCGTCCCTGTCCGTACAGGGGCATTGGCCTTCTTGGTTTCGCCATTGACGCCCCACTACCTCATCCTACAACGACTACAATCAATCGACGACTTCCTGAGGAGGGGAGAGATGGTTGCTAAGTTGTCTGTTACGCGCCCCATCGCCATTCAGGTTGCGCTTTGCGTCGCCGGGCTAAAGCTGAGTGCGAAGAAGGTCCCCTATTTCATGCAGGGGAAATTAAAGACAGAAACCTTTGGAGGTGAGGTTACTACACGGTGAACTAAAGAAGATCCTCCGCCACCGATAAAGAGTGATGACGCCACAGTTACGCCGCTACTCCGTACGAAGACTGATGATCACACACCGAGTTGATGCCATTGCCCAAAGAATTGACAATTGTGTGCCACAGCCGCGAACTCAGCACACGACGAAGTAGAGATCAAGCACTGAGTCAACATGTAATACGAGAGCGTGAACATGTGACCTCGAAGTTGCTGTCAACTTCGAAGTCGCTGTCAACCGCCTTAGTGGATACCGAAGCGGACTATTCTGTCACCCGTGGAAAGTTCGCCGTCCAGCGCAAGAATGTAACAACCGCTTGGGAAGGCTCGCTAATCCGCATCGGTGGTGCTAACTAATTACTAAGCCGGTCGAGTGATGCACTGCAAGAGTAACAGTAAATAGACGCACTTACCCTACGAGCTTTGTGTTCTCAAAGCAATGCTCTAGTGACATGATTTTGGGTATATATTTTCGCTCAAAGCTCATCAATCTCTCGACGGACAACACAATACCTACTACGACGACATCGACACATCACATCGCTCTAAACGTTCTCGACAGACTTGACCGTGCCTCCCCGATCAAGTATTGTTGTTTGGGTGGGCAATGCTGACATCAAAACTGCCGAAGGCGTCGACGAAGGAAACACCCAGTTGCTCTTGGAATGAGGGCTCGGCATCAAAAGAGGCACCGCCCATTTCCGGCGTGAACATGCTCACGTGCTGTTCACGTACTTTACCGAAAAATACAGGCATCTCAAAAAGGGGAGGAAGGTTGCTTTTCTCTACGACCTAGAAGACATCCGGGATGTCTTCGCCATCCCCGAACAATCCGAGGATGATATACATAGCCATGGCTACCAGCCCACGTTCGATGTCAATCCAGCGCAACCCCGAGCCATGCAGGACCAGATACGCATCCTTCAAAGCCACAGCGAATGCTTTTAGTCAGCATCGAAGGTGCGTCAATCCCGAATGACCAAGCACTGGATTGCCACCGACGAATACACCCGGCCACTGCGCTAAAGTGCCTATCGTGTGTCACTGTGGGAAAGTCAGGCCATCCGCGATAAAGTTAAGGAGATGCTTCGTGATGGTGTCACCAAGCCATAGAAGAGTCCATGGCGCGGCAGTTGTTCTAGTGAAGGACCACCTAGATTCTACATTGATCACCACCGCTTGAATAGCGTAACGAATAAGGATGTCTACCCGCTCCCGCGCATCGACGGCCCACTAGATCAGCTTTGCAACACTAAGTCTTTTCATCGATGGACCTAAAGCGCGGATATTGGAAAATTGAGGTCGACGAAAGAGACCGCGAGAAGACAGCGTTCATAACACCTGACGGCCTCTTAGAGCTCAACGTAATACCCTTCGCTCTCTGCCCTGCACCAGGCTATGTTCCAGTGAGTAATGGATACCATGTTGGATGGCTTGAAGTGGCAAATTGTTCTGGTGTACTTGTTATGGCGTCGTTGTTATATGCCATATTATATGCGAAGATTGGTACAGCAAGATGGCGTCCCAGGTCTTGTGTTCGGCGTTGACGTGCATGACGAGCATTTCTAATATAGTTTTATTCAGATGTTCCGTGAGTCCGTTCGTCAGCAAGTTGTAGGCGGTCGTCCTCCGGTGGCTTATTCGGCTGTACTTCAGGATAGCATGAGTGAGCTCCGCTGTAAATGTTCAGATGTTCGTGATGACCTAGTGGCATAGGCACAGGTATATTATTTTCTATTGATTTTGGGTAGCCTCACCATAATATATGTCCGTGATGAGCACTTCGGGGACGCCGTGTCGCAGGAGAATGCGCTCGACGAAAAAGTTGGGTACTTCGCCTGGGGTACCATTAGGCTGTGCTTTTGCTTCAGCATAGCGGGCAAGGTAATCAGTGGCCATGATGACCCACTCGTTACGTGCAGAAGTGTAAAAGGGGTCGAGGAGATCCAGCCAATTTGCTGAAATGGCTTATTCGCGGTTGTATAGGTTTCAGTAGTGGTGCAGATCTGATTGGAGGCGTCTTGATACTCACGGCATATTTTCACGTAATGTGCAAAGTCGGCAGGTAACCGCGGCCAATAGTAGTTGGACTGGTTGTAGCGTGCGTGCCATTGCGAGATGCTCTACTGTTGGCCGGTTGTGAAAAGCTTGCAAAGTTTTCTTTCGTAGTTCCATTGTCATGACAAGGAGGTATGTGGTCATGTTTGGGACAACGTTCTTCTCTAGGACGCCTTGTTCAGTGCAAAGGACAACTTATGCCTGAATACAGTAGGAAGAAAAGCGGTCTTGCATTATAGGTAACCCGCTAAGTCTCCAGCTCAGTGTCCTAGCACTGCTGCGTGTAAAACTGGTGGTGTTTACCGGTTCAGAGAAGGCATCGTCGTCATCGCACTTCGGGGGTGCTTCAAAAAGTTCCCGTGCCAAAAAAAGTCTGTGTCGGAATGCTTGCGACCAGACTTTTAGACCACCCTCATGTGAATTTTGTGAAGGTATAAGCTCCATCGTGCAAGACGATCGGGGGGTCTTTTACACTGGTGAGCCAGCAGAGCGCGTGGTGACCGCTTACCACCTTTAATGGCCGACTGGATAGGTACGGACGAAACTTTGAAGTAGCCCAAGTGATCGCGAGGTTTCGGCTTTCGACAGCTAGCGCCTGGTGTACGCGATAACTCTTTCCTGGCCTTCGGTTCTTTGAACGAAAACTGCACCTAGGCCAACGCTACTTGCGTTGGTATGCATTTCTGTCTCGGCGTTTTCGTCGAAGTTCCTGAGGAAAGAAGGCGACTGTATGCGGCGATTAAGTTCCCTGAAAGCTTTCGCTTGCAGCGCTTCCCATTTAAAAAGCACATCCGCCTTTTTTACTTGCGTCAACGGCTGATAAATCAGCGGTAGTAAGCGCACAGCCCAAGGAATCTGCGCACGGCTTTCTTGTCGCATGGCTGTGGAAACGGCGATCAGAACAGTTTTCTGTGGGTCTAGGCGCATGCCATCCTTGCTCACGGTATGACCCAGGAATAACAGCTTCTCGTAGGTGAAGTGGCATTTCTCTGATTTCAGTATTAGTCATGACGACATGATTCCGTCGAGCACTGTCCGATGCTTTTTCAGGTGGTCTTCAAAGTTGAAAGAGAAGACAACGCCATCACCTAAGTATACCAAGCAATATTTGCCACTTCAAGCCAGTCAGGATATTATCCAATATTTCCTGGAACATGGCTGGTGCAGAGCAGAGGCCGAAGGGCATTACCTTGAATTCGAAGAGGCTGTCTGGTTTTATAAACGCTGTCTTTTCGCGGTTTTTTCGTCGACCTCAGTTTGCCAGTACCCGTTCTTTAGGTCCGTGGACGAAAAGTACTTAGCGCTGCAAAGCCGATCCAGTGTGTCGTCAATGCGGGGGAGCGGGTAGACATCCTTCCTCGTTACGCTATTCAAGCGGCGGTAATCAAAGCAGAAGCGAAGTGCTCTTTGTCACTAGAACGACTGTCGCCGCCCAGGGACTCTTCGATGGCAGGATGACTTCATCGCGAAGCATTTCCTTAACGTGATCGCGGATGGCCTGGCGTTCCCGTGGTGATACCCGCTAGGGGCTTTATCGTTGAGGTCGGGTGCGTTCGTCGGTGGCAATGCGGCGCTTGGTCAGTTGAGTTTGACCCGCCTTCGATGCTGACGAAAAGCATTCGCTGTAGCTTGCAAGGATGCGTATCTGGTCTTGCTTGGCTCATGGTAGCACTGGATTGATGTCGAATGCGTGCTCGTAGCATTGGTTAAGTGTCTCATCTACGGTTTGTTCGGGGAGGGCGTAGACGTCGCGAATGTCTGATGGGTCGTAGAGAAAAGCAATATTCGGGCCCATGTGGAGATGCCGGTTTTCTTCGGTAAAGTTCGAGACCAGCACGTGAGCTCGTCCATGCCCTCTTGCGATGTCGAGCGCTCGTTCTAAGAGAAACTGCTAGTTTCCTTCGGCGACTTCGATCTTTCTGTTTCCTACTCAGGCGACGGCGCTTGATCGAGGCGGCACAGTTAGGTCTCTGTCGAAGACATTTAGAGCGATGTGATGCGTCGATGGCGACGTATCTGGTATGGCGTTGTCGGCCCAGAGCTTCATGTGACCGGAGTGCAGGTCTATGATCGCAGGATTTTGACTGAGAAAATCCATAGTCAGAACACGGTCTTGCGATCAGTTCTTTAGGACCACGAAGCTCCTGGGATAAGTATGCCCATTAACTGTCACTCTCGTGGTGCATGGTCCGGACTGTGTAAAAAACATTCTAGGAGGCGCTTCGAGCCACTAAAGTGTGATGACGCAAAAGCAATTATAGCGCGGTGAATCGTAGCCCTCCATTACGGCACCTCTATCTACCTCTCTTCTTTTACTCTCGCCTTCTTCCCTTCTTTTACGGTGCGGTACATGTGTACGCGGAGGATTGCGACAGATACTGTGCCTTTTCTATCCTGAAAATAAAATTCAAACGCTGCTGATGCCTGCTGTACAAACATCTAGCCATCTGGGTTTGCTTCTGTTTGCTTTGTGGTGCGGTGTTCGAGGAAGCGCCAAATAAAAGGCGCCGCATGGATGCCTGGATTGGACGCCCGGCAAGGTCAGCTTCGTCTATGCAGGAATGCCTGGTGACGTCATCACCTGTCATGACGGTACATCGCGCGCCCCCTGTCGAACACAACCAACATTTTATTGGACGCATCAAAGTTCAGCAGCGTTCTATAATTCTTGTACAGGAAAGGAAAGGCGCAGTATCTGTCACTCGTGGAATCCCGCTATCAACCTCACGGTAGACAAAACGAATCATATAGAGCGTTTCACGATCTGGGGCGTGCCGCATTAGTAAAGCGCTCGGCTGGGGATCCAAGGGATGGAATTCCCGGTGGAGACAAAGTTTATTTTTAACTATCGCTCTCGAAAGCGTGGTACCTCTACTGACAACTTCCTGTCGACAACCTTCTGTCGACATCGATGAGGCATCGAAGGCTTTCGCCATAATATGGTTACTGCGAGCAGAATAGAGGGCCGTCCTAATTGGTCGTAACTTTCTTGAGTTGAGCAGCGAATGCTCCACTGATGACAGAAGTAGTCTGCTCCGTTGACCACTAAGGCGGTAATCGTGCGACCATCGACAATAACTTCGAGGCCGCTTGTTCGCGTCCTCATAATGCATGTTGGCTTCGGTGTTCGATCTCTTATTTGTCGTGTGTAAAGGTCGCACTGGGGCTCATAGTTGTCATTTCGTAGGATGGCGGCATCACCATATAGTCTAGTCGTGTTGTACTTGTCGCTTTGAAGTCTAGGCGCGTGACCGTCGATGGCGTGTTCATAAGGAGTTTCGAAGTAATATCGGCGTCGTTGCTACTCATCGTCGGCGGTGGAGGATCTTCGTTAGTTCACCGTATAGTGACCTCACCTCCATAGGTTGCTGCCTTGTTTCCACTACGGGGGCTAGGGGACCTTTCTTGGACATAACTGCGGACTTGTGACGCACATCGGGCACTCTACGGTGATGGGGAGCGGACCTACAGCTTGTTAACTGTTGATAACTCCCTTTTACCAGGTCTTTTGCCTGGACGGGGTCATGGGGCGTCAACGGCGAAGCCGCGCATGCCGATGTTCCTGTGCGGGCAGTGGCGTAAAATGTGGTCGGCCTCACTGCACTGGGAGCAGAATGGGCGATTGTTGGATGTCTTCCAGGCATCACCCTTACTGGTTCTGGAAGATCGTTTGTAGGCTTGGCGGATGGGGCCAAGGCGGCGTTCAGGAGAAGCTTGTTCGGGTCGAGGGAGGTTTGGGGAGTCTCGTCAGAGTGCAGGACGGCGGCATCAGTGTACTACATAGCTTGGGATTGCTGCATTGCATCTATTAAGGTAGGATTCCCAAGCGACTGCTGCACTTCAACATGGGCAATGTACGTGTGCGCCGCTACCTGGGGCTGTTGAGGTGGTGGTAGCAGACGGCTGAGTTCTCTTATGACTTCACGTATAATCTCATGGAGGGTATGCCCACTTGTAGCTTTCGCGTCACCGTTGCTTGCAGAGAACATATGAAGAGGCCGTTTGTACTGTCGAGCACGGGTGTCTAGGGTCCATTCGATGAAGGACGTTTCCGTTTCCAATTCTGTCAGGGTTTGGGGTGGGTTTCTGATGGGACATGCAAAAGGAGATTCTTTGATAACTGGAATCAAAAAATTAAATTTGTCACATTGTCATGTTTGGGTTTGCCCGAGGGAAGAGGCGTTTTATTTCCTGAATGTAATCGAGAACGGGCTCGTTAGGGAGCTGAGCTCTGGACTAAAGAAGGCGTTCCGCTCTTTCTTTCCTAAACATGCTGGCAATCTGTTTCAACAGTTCCTTCGTGAATTTCTCCTACGTCGTTAGCGAAGATTCGGTGTTTTCATGTCGCTTCCGCGCTGTTCCATCAAGTGGGAAGAATGCATTTTGGAAGAGGAGGAGGAATCAACATTTATTTTGCCCAAAATAATTCGGTGGTGCATGCTTGCACCAGTTGAGGTGGTTTTCTAGTTGCTGGACCCATATGTTCCCAGCAGCTCCTGGCCCCTGTCTATCAGTGCGAGCTGGATGGATAGGGCGGGGCTGGATAACAAGGTCTCGCATCGATCAAAGGGTTGGGGATTGGGGCTATTGGCTTGAAGGAGAGGAAGGGGTCTTGAATTTTTTGCATTCCGTCAAAACGTGCGGCAGGGTGCCTTTTTCTTTTTTTGCAAAAAGGACAGAGCATATCGGGTTTCGCAGGGTGCATGCCGTTCATCAGTACGCGATGCGCAAGCGATCCCTCCTGTGCTCGACGCAGGATCGTCTGTTGTTGCCTGGTGAGTTTGGGGTGCGGTTCTGGCAGTCTGCACCTTTCCTCTCGGTACATACTAGTTATCTCCCGAAAGCTGGTAATCGGATGCGGTAGCTCTTCCGGCTCGTGCTCGCCCCGGATTGACATTTCTCGGGCATGGTAGTCTGCGATGGTGTTGCCTGCTACCTGCGAGTTAGCCGGGACCCACATGAGCTCTATGGCTCTTCCCGGAAGCTTGCACTTGGATAGAATGGCTCGGGCCGCGGAGTGGATTACCCCTCTGCTGAACCTTCTGTAGGCTGTCTTTGAGTCGGTGTGCGAGTGCGAGGGCCACGGTCGCTTCTTCGGCAACTGCGGGCTCTGTTGTCTTTATGGACACGCTGACGATCAGCCTGTCTTTTGATGTAACCACCACCGCTGCACGGTCGCGGTGTTTTCGGAGTGACCAGCCTATGGGCTAAAGCTTTGGCCCGCGCGGTGCGCCTCTCGTCCACCTTGCCCGGTGTCTGTTCCGGGGAAGGGGTTTGGTCTGAATGGTCCCCTTCCACTCTTCCGGAAAGGCTTCCTTGATGGGTACTGGCTCAATCTGCCATCCTATCTTGCGTAGGACGGCTTGTCCATGTTTCGTGTGACTGAGCTGGATTCTCTGATTAGAGAGGTGGGCTTCAATGAGCTCCTCCACCGTGTTGTGGGTGTCCATGTCTAGCAGTCTTTGCGTGGACGAGTTTATGAGTATGCCCAGTGCTTGCTTTGCTGCCTTACGAAGCATTGTGTTTAGGATGTCCCTATTTGCCTTCGTCAGCTGGAGATAAGGGGCGGAGTAGGCAACCCACGACACGACGAACGCGCGTATCAGGCGCACGGCATCGTCCTCTTTGAGGCCTAGGTTTCTGTTAGATACCCGTCTAATCATACTGAGTATCTGTTCGGTTGTGATCTTGATATTTGTGACGGCGGCGTGTGCCCTACCGTCCATCTGAAGTAGTAGGCCGAGGATCCTAATCTGCTGTGTTGGCTTGATGGCCGTTCCGTCGATGGTGACGATCACGTTCTGCGGCAGCTCGTTCTTGGATTTTCTCGGTTGGATCATAAGCAGCTCTGATTTCCGGGGAGCGTAGCTCAGTCCGCACGACTTTGCGTACACGTGCATGGTCGTCGCCGCTTTCTGTGAGGCTTCCTCCATCCAGGCATCAGACCCGGCTCGAGCCGTCCACACCGTAATATCGTCGGCGTAGAAAGCGTGGTCCACGCCTTCGATTTGCTTGAGTAGACCGGGCAGGGGCAGGAGGGCCAGATTGAAGAGCAGGGACGATAGACCGATCCCTGTGGGGTGCCCCTATCACCGAGCTCGACAGGGTCTGACTTCTTCATTATCCTGATGGTAAGTTTTCGGTTTGACAGAAAATCCTCGATGTAGCCGAATGTATTTCGGCCACACCTGGTCATATTCAGATTCCGCAACACGCTCGCGTGGGACGAATTATCAAACGCTCCCTTGAGGTCGAGGGCGAGTATCCCACGCGGCACGTGCCCCCTTGCCGGCTCGACGACCAGTTCGTCAAGTTGGATCATCACGTCTTGGATGCTGAGATGTTGCCTGAAGCCGTACATCATCTCCGGGATCTGATCCGTTTCTTCGAGGTGCTTCTGCTGGCGGCGAAGGACCATGCGTTCCATCACCTTCCCCGCGCAGGTCGTGAGGGAGGTGGGCCGCATGTTGTCTATCATGAGGGCTTTGCCGGGCTTTGAAATGAAGCAAACGTCGGCATCCTTCCATTCCTTCGGCAACCGCGAGCTCTTCCAGGCTTCGTTGATGTGCCCTAGGAGGCCACGGGCCACTTTACCGCTCATGTTACCGAGTAGTTTGTATATTATAGCATCCCTGCCGGGTGCATTTCTCTCGTTACTTCCATCTATCGCTGTCCACAGTCCCGTCATGGAAAACGGCCGGTCCTACTCGTTTCGGGTCCTTCGTACCCCTCGGATATCGGGTGCCCTTCTCTATCTTTAAGTACTTCGCCTTCAGGTCTTCCAGGAGCCTGCGGCTGTCTCCCTTGTACAGGATCAATACTTTGCTAAGGTTGCGATTGGTCGCAGTTTTGCTACTCGGCGGGTCGATCAGATGCCTCAAGAGACACCATGTCTACCACGTATTCCATGTCGAGAGCATGCCCTGAAGGCCGTCGCAGGTCTTCAGCCAATTTTCCCTGCATAGTTTGGCCGCGTGCTCGGCAATCTGTTTGTTCAAGGCTGCTATGCTTTTGGCCAGCTTTCTGTTGTGCCTCTGACATTTCCATCGCCGCGTTAACGAGTGCCGGGCCGCCCACATGTGGGTCAGTCTGGCGTCCACGTACGGTGTCTGCGACGTCGATGAGATTTCTTGGGTAAACGAAGTGTCTTCTGGTCCCTCGACCATTCGGTGTAGGTCTGTTGCCTTTCAGCTAGTCCCGATTCTTCCTCAGACGCTTGTTTTTGTTCCTGGGCGAACTTTCTCATCTTGTTCCAATTGGTGATCCGCGCTGTCCCCAACACAGCCCGATACTCGGAACCTCGGATCGTGATGCTTATCACGCTGTGGTCAGACCCCAGGTTCACTTCCTCGTTTCTCCAGGAGTCGTCTAGCATGCCCGATAACCACCAAAGATCTGGTGTGGTGTCCCTCGCGACACTGTTGCCTCTTCTGGTAGTTACGTCCGGCTCGTTCAGGAGGCAATCTCATTATCCTCCATTGCTTCGGCCAATGCTTTTCCTCTTTTTGACTGGAACTTATAGCCCATGTTGTGTGAGGGGGGTTAAAGTCGCCGAGGATCAGGAGCGGCCTGGTCCCCGCCAACCCTTTCGCCTGGCTCACGATGTGGTGAAATTCGTACTGCCGTAGTGACGGCCGACAGTACGCGCTGATTACAAATAAATTTCTTGCGCTGCCAATTTCTCTTGCATGAAATTCGACCAGCGTGTTCTCGCACCCGCCCTGTGCCGTAACATGTTGAGTTGCCGTCACGTTCTGCGAACGAGCACCGCCGTTCCGTTCTCCCTAGGGTCCGTGTAAGTGACGTACCCCGGAAGTCTTGGTTTCCCGTTTGTCTCATATAGAGCAATTACATCGGACTTGTCTTGCCCGTCAATGTGTAACATTAGTTCCGCTTCTTTGTTGCGAATTCCATGGCAGTTCCCCTGGTAAATTACGGTGGTGTCCCCCCCGGTCTTTTGCTTCTTAACTTGGCTTCTGCATCATCCTTTCGGGCATCTTAAGTCGATTGCGCCTTTTCGCGGCCGCGTTTTTATTTTTTTGGCTCGCTCCTCTTTCAGAGACGCGAAGCTGTTCCTTGAGAATACTTTTAGCGCTTGACGTTTGTGCTTCACCGATGGCGTCTGAGGCTGACTCTCGATAGCTTTAGGTCGGTCGTCTATTTTGCTTAGTCTTTCGTTAATTTGAGAAATTGCGGCCAAAATGGCCATCAGCTCTCCTTCTCGCGGCATCTGTGTCGTTATCATGGTCGCCGTCTCTGCGTTCGCCGCTTCCTCTCCGCTCGCGGGGTTCTCTTCGGCGTCCATCGCCTCTAGATTATTTGCTGCACGTTGCGTGGCTTCAGCGTCTCCCGCTGTCCGTGTCCGCCCTTGGCGGGGCGAGTGGGGGGCCCTCCGCGGCATCCTGCGCAAGCCTGCGGCGTTGCTTGCCGCCGTGTTGTCTTGGGGTAATGAATTTGCCAAGCTACCGTTACTAGCTAGCCTTTCGATCTTATTCATAAGCGCCTGTATTTCGGCGTTCTGCTCCTGGATCTGAGCGTTTTGGCGCTCTATGATCCTTTTAAGCTATATCCTTAGGCAGATTCGCTTGGAGTTTCAAGACGTCTCAATTGTTAAATGCCGTAACGCGTTCGTATTGGTCTAGCTAGTCCTTGGACCTTGTCCTGGGTTGTCGGGGCTGCTGAATATCAACCGTTACTGCAGTCTTGGCCATTGCTGGTGTTCAGGACTTTTCCGGGGTCGGACGGGGTCCGACAGGAGACGGAGTTGGGGTTGGAGCCCTTGAAGTTGGCGTCCGGTTGAGTGGCCTGTAGGCTGGTCTCCCAGGACGGCAGGAACAGGGCTGTGGTCGCTTGAATGAGTAGATCGGAACACAAAGGGCAGCACCTCCACCAGATATCAAATAGTGGTGACAAGGTCGTAGGCACCAAAAGAGAAGACAGGCGTAATAGCACTGGAATCAACTGTTTATTGGGTTGACTTGCGCCCGCAAAAGCGAGACACACTGTCCACGACAGCATGAGCCATTAAAGGCTTTCGCCTTAAAATTGCAAGCTACATGCGGTAATCATTGGTAGAGTTGAGACGAGTTCGCTTTCATAAATTGGCCTTTTTCTGCGTTTATTTAAGAACGCAGGACTCGCGATAAATGATGCGGAGAGAATCGCTCACTTCGCACAGATTTCCAGAATTTGGTTGGTCAGCTAATTTTTAACGCGTTTTGAAGCTGTTGAATCTCATCCGCAATTTGCGTTAGTTGAAACTTCTGTGCTCTATTCGTCCTGCGCGAAAAACATTAGTGGGCGAAGTGGGAGATCTCAGCGGCTTTAATTATGCAAAGCTCACAGCGTAAAAACTGTCACATACCTGTTAATTAGCCCCGTTCCTAATGGTTGATATACTCGCTGCACAGGGCGCGGCTCAATAGAAACAGGGAATCTTGACAGTTAACACTTTCTGCAGTATAATCGGTGCATCGTTTGGCCAGGATTGCGATGCCCCGTCAGATGAATATTGTTTGGTGCACCCACATGCGGCATTGAATTGGAGAAATATCTCTCCTCGAGCTTGAATTGCGTAGCCCATTGTTAAGAGATATATCGTTAATGCCAAGCAGACTGTTGAGAAATAATTATTCTAAGGTATAAACCATACAGCTAACATGACAGAATGTCAAATCAGCTTGGCAAGTCATGAGGGATGGTTGCTACTAGGCTAAGAAACCAAGTGACATACAGGAAAGGACTCACTGCGAGCTGGGGGCTGCTCAGTATTGCAACAATGGAAACAACGGATGTGTAAATGTAATACTCATATATGATTGTGTAAAGAGAGAATATATAATTGGCGTTTTTCGTTCCACTTAACAAGCAGGATGCCTCAATATATTTCAACTAAATATTCCGTCCATCACCTATGTGTACATAGTTCTCGAGTGAACTGATTTTGACTTATAAAAATCAGATCACTTGGCTTGCTACCTAGGGGCTTTTCATCTCCCTCTTTTGGCGAAACTCCCAATTCAGAAGGGCGAGTAATATTTCAAAGTGGTTGTTTTTTTTTCTGCTTTTTCGTAAATAATAACATCGTTTACTGCGATTACAAAATCATTAGAACCAAAGTTATTCCGGCTGATTTAAACTGGGTCTAAGTGCATCTGTCTGGCCTAATCTGATAGGAATGTTTAACCTGATTTCGATTCCATGGGTCTATGCTCAAACAAGGTGAATGGCAGTAATGTCTGCCAAAACTAGGTTCCTAGGAAATATTGAAATGGTCTCTATATCTACTTTGCTAAATAAATATTAATGACATAGCGGAGCAGCGGGGACAAATGTAACAATTTCTGAAAATGCGGTTATTTCTTAATGGTGCCGTAGGGTAAGGCACTTCGAAAAACTAACATGCGTGTTTTTATTTTTTCTTTTGTTCGTAGAATACTTCAAAGGCTCGCACGGCTCACTACATTTGCCCCGGCATTCATACACTTAGTGTTGAAAAAGAGAGGACTGCCGCATGCACTGAATTAATTCAGTTGTTGCAGCAAGAGGGTCATGCACGACGCAGGACATGATGTAAGTACAGCACAGAAGCAATTGTAAATATATTTGAAACTGCTTGATCAGAATTTTTTATACTTTGCTCCTTTCTTCAACACACGGGTTGAATTATCCTAAATCAGCTGAGCGCATTTCTAAGTTCCGAAGTTTGCTATTACGGGTTTAAAAATAAAACAGCGCAAAACACACAGACGAAAGAATAGAAACAGACAGATTCTTTCGTCTGTGTGTTTTGCGCTGTTTTACTTTTAAACCATGTATCACCAACTCGCCCGCTTTGCCATTCTGTTGAATTTTGCTATTACATTTATTACACTAAATAGGTCTAAAAGATTTTATCTTATGTTAAGCCTCTTCAAATATAGAAATAGAAAAGTTATTTTATAGGCAATAAAATTGTGAACTTGCATCCGAACTTACATAAAAATGTGAGTTTTGGGACATAATGTGCTTTAATTATCTGAACGTTCTGTTCAAAATCATAAAAAGCATTTTGCACTATACTTGCACTATATTGTGGCATTAACGGCAACTTCTAAATTTCAACCAGGGTCCGAACGAAAGCTTTACGCTAAGACGTTGACATAGCATATATCATTTTAACCCATTAAGCAGTGATTCCAATAAATAGCTGGGATAACCCTAGTGCAGATTACGTGTAACTTGGTGAGGCATGAATGCAATCTTACTCGCTCGAATTACTTCTCTCGTCTTGAAAGACAAAATTTGATTTCAATTATGTGTTCCTTTATAGCGAAAAGCACAAAATAAGGCATATGTGCGCATATTTTTTCAGGACTCCTGGATCCTGCAGCTTTGTGAGGATGATCGCATTGAATGTCAATCTATAGGTATCCAAATAATCCTCATGCAAGAGGGTGTAATCTTGTCAAATTGATTCTCATGATATATGTGCTCCATAATTTGGAAATTTTAAGGAAGTATGTTTTGCTGAGGAATTTATACCTGTAACGTTTGCGCCTGGTGAGAGAAAATGGCATGAGTTACGTCTTTTATATACTTCACATCTCAAAGCCTACAGCTATTGATACATAAAAAGTGTTATCTGTTACCTTTTGTGAAGAATGTCAGTGTATTCCAATGACATCATCCAGTTTGCAAATGATCGAGACCTTTATATTATCAGATATACAGATCTGTTAAGAGGGATATTTTCCGGCTTAAACAAAGCAAAAGCAGCGCACAAAACACTGATGTAATCAACACCGATATGTTACAAATTTAGCTATTTTTTACTGCGGGATGAAGACACCAGATCGCATCACTCCTTGCATTATCTACTGTGGCGAGTGTATTGAAGAAATGGAGTTTTTGTACTCTTCGTTGAGCTCAAGCGCCTATTTTATATGGGCAATGCAGAAAAAGGACTTTGTTACAGTCGTTCTTGTAAGTGTTAACTGTAATGGAGTCGTGCCTGTAACTTAGCTTGGGAAGGTTAGCGTGGATCGCCATGACAAATTTTAGTTCTCTCGCAGCGGCAGCTATACATGACACATTTTGCGAAAATGTTACCATCGGCATAATCGGTGGTATTTTCCTTCTGCAAGCTGAATCAGATTTTCAACATTTGTTTCACTCTGAGGACGCTACTAATATAATGTCCAGAGGGGTGTAAGCGAGACGAGCTACTTGGTTTTATAGACAGTAGAAGAGCATTCACTTCTGAATGGCCTGAACAAATCGTATCCCAAAAAAAGCCGTTGATTCACTGGCCTCTGTATATGAGTATCATTAACAGAATCTCCAAGTGCTTTTAATGCAATCGATCACTCACGTGTTTTTTATGAACCTGTTTGTTTTAATTCAATTTTGTACACGATAGTCAATAGGCATGTGGAGAGTGCAAAAGAAGACATATACAGAAAAGAAAGCAATACACTAGTTAAAAATAGAACTATAATGCAACCCCGCAGTCTCGCCCCCTGCTGAAAATATAGTTCTGGAGTTCCTGTGCATTACCGATGTACAAGTGTGAGTTGAATGGCTAACGTGAAGGAAAACGCTTGTGTGGTTATGTAAACCGACGCTTGCGGCAACAGCCAAAATGCGGAATGGCCGTTCAAGACACTCATTTGGCCCGCGGCTGCTGCGTACATAAAGGCCACGAGGCCGCCACGCTTTTATTGTGAAAGCAATACTACTATAACTTTCTGCCGCCCCCTGCTACGCTTTCCTTCCCTTGGAATCCAGTTTGTTATCCTCAGCGACCATCGGTTATCCTCTCTTCGCACTACATGTCCTGCCCATGTCCATTTCTTCTTCTTAATTTCCACTAGAATGTCGGTAACTTGAGTTATTTCTCTGACCCACTCTGCACGCTTTCTATCTCTTAATGTTACCCCTACCATTTTTCGTTCCATAGGTGGGCGGATGAGATTAAGAAGTTCGCAGGGGTCGAGTGGATGCAGCTAGCACAGAACCGGGTTAAGTGGAGAAATATGGGAGAGGCCTTCGCCCTGCAGTGGGTATAATCAGGCTGGTGATGATGATGAATACTACTCTAGGTTTCGAGCTTTCAGCATGCGTGGCTGCACCCACGTGAAGCTGTGACGTCACATCCCACGTAACACTAGGGTGAGAGCTGGGATACCAACTCAAGCGGTCGGCGTAGCGCGGTCGCAGCCACGGCGCAGCGCGTGACGTCACACCCCACGTGTGACATAAAGCGGTCGGCGTGGCGCGCTAGAGACGCAGCTGGTGCTCACGTGATACATGACGTCAGACATGTTCATACAGCTTTGTTAAAGCGGGGCTAGCAGGAGCTGCCAACTTGGGATGTCAGAATCAGCCAGCTGAGACCCTGGCATTCACGTTACACCTATAGGCCACTAAGGCACGTTCATACGGCTAGGTTAAAGCGGGGCATTATATGTTGGCTGAGGAAGAAGAAAAAGAGAAGCACGCTCGGTCACCCGCATCAAATGCTTTCGCTCAGTATTTGGTTCAGCAGCGCTGAACCCTCGTAATGTTTTTATTGTGAAAGCAATACTACTCCCATTTTCAGCCCTTCGCGTAGCCACAGTCGGTAGGCACTTTTGACCTTTAATGACCCCAGATGACTGGGACGTCATATCAGCTGCGAGAGATGGGCCACCGAGTCGAGACGTCGGGTGGCGGCGGTCGGTAGGCACGGCGCGCTGCAGCTCGAGCCGCGCTGCTACCGAGTGGAGGTGCTGCTGTCACCTCTTCTCTCGCAGTTGAGAGGAGGAAGAGGAAAAAGATAGGTGTATAAGTGCTCGCGCCTGCTCACTTGAGGCGCTCGCTATACATCCTGATAAACGGAAAGAAAAGTCATGCGATCTCGATGAAGCCAGGAAACGACAGCGGGCTACAGAGACAGACGAAGAATGAGAACAGTTTCTCGCTCGATGGCGCGATCAAGATTCAGCTAGACGAGCGCGTCGCGCTTCTCTTGAATCGTCCTCAACCGGTGACGACTCCGAATGGAATGTAATGGACGCTTTGAACAGTGAAGACTCTTTGTGGACGTGTTCACTCAGCAGTCAAAAACGTAGGAATGCAACTATGCGCAACGACGCGTTCAGAAAGCACAACGGCAAGGGAACTATAGCGTAGTCGGGCGGTAGGAATAGTATGACTAGGCCATAGCCCATATGATTAGGCCATAGAAATATTGCTTTCGCAACCTACTGGGATTAACTGAAGCTAAGCCCCAGGTAACGTTTTTTTACGCGATGTCTTACGTTTAGAGTGTTATTTGGTCATATCCTGTTGTCCCTTCTTTCCTGCATCCGACAGTCACACCGAGTAACGAGAGCGTCGCTGCATCGGCTATTCATTGTGCCTGACTGGCTGACGGCGTATGCCTGCGGTAACCGCGCCTTGCTTCCACGGAGAATTTCTGAGAGAAAACACGCCTCCTTGCGCCTGTGGTCAAGGTGAGTTCCATGTCAAACTTTGACGCCGTTCTGCGCAGGCTAGCATACATAGTTCTTTCCTAAAAAGTGAGAGAGGTTGGGTGAAGCCGATACGGAGTTCTTTGAGCTTCCAGCGGAGATGTGGTAGTTTGCGCCTCTCCCGCAAATACCCTTCAGATGACAATTACGAATCGATGTCGAATGCTGCAGTCGGGTGAGAACAGAAGAGTACTAAGAGCAGCTATCACGGCCAAAAGGTCACATTAAAAAACAATCAGAAAAGGAAACGCGTGGCTTTATGCCGAAGTGCTTCAAGCAAGCCAGCCAATTAGGGGAATTGGTTCTAAAAGTATAAACATGAATTCTGCGGCATAGTAAAGAGCGAGGGCGGCGATAATTCTTTGTTCGTGACTGTGTGCATTCCGCCGTAAGTTCACAGAGCCAAGGCTAGAATTAAGATTGTCGTCACCACTGGCCTCAAGCAAAGCATTCTCCTTTGCCGCGCGTGAGAGTTGTGGTTTGAAGCTTTGCTGATTTAAAATTACTGTTCCAGTGCCTTAAAGAACGAAATTGCGTATTCAGAAAGGTTTAATTAATTTAAACAGAGCGAAATCAGGCGCAGACAAGATATCGCCGCAGTTACCATTTAGTGCTAGTGTTCGCAGGCAGCATATCTAGGTTATATTTATTCTTCTGTACTCACGACTTCAACTAGCCTGTGACGTAATAGAAGAGATTGATCGTAGCACTAATGGTTTTGCTGAAGGTACTATCGCACAGTCGTCCTCCTAATGTAAAGCATGCGTGCAGTCACTTCTCGCATATATTTCGCAACGATAATCTTTCATCGAGGGCAGCTCAAAGGCAGTCAACAGTAAACAGACATGACCTAAGCGCGCACAGAACTGCGTGCCCACCACTGTTGGGAAGTCAAGCCCATTTCTATGAGGGATCAGGTAAGTGTGGGCAGGAACTGCTATGTTGCAGGCTGACAACATCCCGTGCAATTCCACATTGCCCCTCAGAAGACGTAAGACAAAAGGACGCGGTAAGCTTGGATCACTGCCATCCGAAGAGTCAAGTAAGTTAAAAGCATGTTCTTTTCACTCGCAGCGCTTAATTGGTGGACTTCACTGTCTGGTGAACCTTAAAAACGAGCGAATCACCCACTCACCTTTCTTGGAGTCTGAGCCGCGGGAAAAAAATTCAGGCTTGGAGTTTGTGTTGAAAGCGCGTTGTACTTTGTTAAAAGTTATTTTCTTTGTTTACTTGGAATGCGGCAGCGTCGAAATTAGCGTCAAAAAAGAAACCAGGGTGTCTAGCAACCGGAAAAACCGGGAATTGTCAGGGAAATTTCATGCACCTGGAAAAATCAGGAAAATGTCAGGGAAACCATCAAATATTTCGCCAAGTCAGGAAAAATGGCACGATATATTCAGCAGTGCATTTTCATATTAAGCTGGTGCACAGCGAGTGTGTTATTCATGCAGATGTTTGTGTGTGTGATGCGCTGAGTTCGCGGCCCCCATCGCGGCCGCGCCACAAGGCGACGCGCGATATATTACCTTGTAGCAGCTCAGAACCAATACGCACGTGAGTTGGGTCTCAATAAAATATGCGGTAGCGCTGCGTGGGAGTGCGCGACAAAAAGGAATAATCGCGCCGCAGCGGAAGCGATTGCCGAGCTGAGCTACAGCTGAGGTTCGTTGTGGCACCCACTCCAGCGGGTGACCGCTCCCGTCTTCACGATCTCGCCGCAGGTTCCGCGCTTCGTATGCGCGATAAAATTACTTGGAACTTTCATATGTCCACAGTCATGAACTCGGCACCGGCATCGCATTCCGCCGAGGTGAAATGCGTTGGGCCGCGGACGTTCCCGACAGAACGGAGTTTGCGCCGACCACTCAGATCGCCGGCTCAGCAGTAAAGTAGTACGTGGCGGCGGCGTCAATGTAGTGTACCATGATCCGGGATAGAATTCGCGCTGTAATTTGAACCCGCGATGTCATCATCGGGCAGCGTGCTTGATGTTCCCTGCACATCTAACAAGTCTGACAGCGGCTGTAATTCAACTGTCGCGACGGCACCCTTGTGGCCGACGTCTGCTGATTTTTGCTCTTCGCCCGTTTCTTACGGCTTCCATTGAACTAGATTAGGAAATAAGGCAGAAGTACTGCACAGCGAACTTTCACAATAGAAAGGCAAGGGCCTCAATTTCGTTCACCGGCGTTCTCACCGACGCATAAATGTTCGCTGCAGAAACATTCAGCAAGCGAACTACGCTCCATACATGTTTATTAACTCAGCAAGCGATGTAAATGAAACAACTTACGATTGGAAGGCCACACACTTGCCGAAAACACCCGGGTTCGTTGCACCGTGAGAACTTCCATAGAACTAGATTAGGAAATAAGGCAGAAGTACTGCACAGCGAAGTTTCACAATAGAAAGGCAAGGGCCTCAATTTCGTTCACCGGCGTACTCCCCGACGCATAAATGCTCGCTGCAGAAACATTCAGCAAGCGAACTACGCTCCATACATGTTTATTAACTCAGCAAGTGATGTAATTGAAACAACTTACGATTGGAAGGCCACACACTTGTCGAAAACACCCGTGTTCGCTGCACCGTGAGAATTTCCATAGAACTAGAATAGGAAATAAGGCAGAAGTACTGCACAGCGAACTTTCACAATACAAAGGCAAGGGCCTCAATTTCGTTCACCGGCGTTCTCACCGACGCATAAATGTTCGCTGCAGAAACATTCAGCAAGCGAACTACGCTCCATACATGTTTATTAACTCAGCAAGCGATGTAAATGAAACAACTTACGATTGGAAGGCCACACACTTGCCGAAAACACCCGGGTTCGTTGCACCGTGAGAATTTCCATAGAACTAGAACAGGAAATAAGGTAGAAGTACTGCACAGCGAACTTTCACAATAGAAAGGCAAGGGCCTCAATTTCGTTCACCGACGTACTCCCCGACGCATAAATGCTCGCTGCAGAAACATTCAGCAAGCGAACTACGCTCCATACATGTTTATTAACTCAGCAAGCGATGTAAATGAAACAACTTACGATTGGAAGGCCACACACTTGCCGAAAACACCCGGGTTCGTTGCACCGTGAGAACTTCCATAGAACTAGAATAGGAAATAAGGCAGAAGTACTGCACAGCGAACTTTCACAATAGAAAGGCAAGGGCCTCAATTTCGTTCACCGGCGTACTCCCCGACGCATAAATGCTCGCTGCAGAAACATTCACCAAGCGAACTACGCTCCATACATGTTTATTAACTCAGCAAGCGATGTAATTGAAAGAACTTACGATTGGAAGGCCACACACTTGTCGAAAACACCCGTGTTCGCTGCACCGTGAGAATTTCCATAGAACTAGAATAGGAAATAAGGCAGAAGTACTGCACAGCGAACTTTCACAATACAAAGGCAAGGGCCTCAATTTCGTTCACCGGCGTTCTCACCGACGCATAAATGTTCGCTGCAGAAACATTCAGCAAGCGAACTACGCTCCATACATGTTTATTAACTCAGCAAGCGATGTAAATGAAACAACTTACGATTGGAAGGCCACACACTTGCCGAAAACACCCGGGTTCGTTGCACCGTGAGAACTTCCATATAACTAGATTAGGAAATAAGGCAGAAGTACTGCACAGCGAAGTTTCACAATAGAAAGGCAAGGGCCTCAATTTCGTTCACCGGCGTACTCCCCGACGCATAAATGCTCGCTGCAGAAACATTCAGCAAGCGAACTACGCTCCATACATGTTTATTAACTCAGCAAGCGATGTAAATGAAACAACTTACGATTGGAAGGCCACACAGCCACACACTTGTCGAAAACACCCGTGTTCGCTGCACCGTGAGAATTTCCATAGAACAAGAATAGGAAATAAGGCAGAAGTACTGCACAGCGAACTTTCACAATACAAAGGCAAGGGCCTCAATTTCGTTCACCGGCGTTCTCACCGACGCATAAATGTTCGCTGCAGAAACATTCAGCAAGCAAACTACGCTCCATACATGTTTATTAACTCAGCAAGCGATGTAAATGAGACAACTTACGATTGGAAGGCCACACACTTGCCAAAAACACCCGGGTTCGTTGCACCGTGAGAACTTCCATAGAACTAGAATAGGAAATAAGGCAGAAGTACTGCACAGCAAACTTTCACAATAGAAAGGCAAGGGCCTCAATTTCGTTCACCGGCGTACTCCCCGACGCACAAATGCTCGCTGCAGAAACATTCAGCAAGCGAACTACGCTCCATACATGTTTATTAACTCAGCAAGCGATGTAATTGAAACAACTTACGATTGGAAGACCACACACTTGTCGAAAACACCCGTGTTCGCTGCACCGTGAGAATTTCCACAGAACTAGAATAGGAAATAAGGCAGAAGTACTGCACAGCGAACTTTCACAATAGAAAGGCAAGGGCCTCAATTTCGTTCACCGGCGTTCTCACCGACGCATAAATGTTCGCTGCAGAAACATTCAGCAAGCGAACTACGCTCCATACATGTTTATTAACTGAGCAAGCGATGTAAATGAAACAACTTACAATTGGAAGGCCACACACTTGCCGAAAACACCCGGGTTCGTTGCACCGTGAGAACTTCCATAGAACTAGATTAGGAAATAAGGCAGAAGTACTGCACAGCGAACTTTCACAATAGAAAGGCAAGGGCCTCAATTTCGTTCACCGGCGTTCTCACCGACGCATAAATGTTCGCTGCAGAAAAATTCAGCAAGCGAACTACGCTCCATACATGTTTATTAACTCAGCAAGCGATGTAAAGGAAAGAACTTACGATTGGAAGGCCACACACTTGCCGAAAACACCCGGGTTCGTTGCACCGTGAGAACTTCCATAGAACTAGATTAGGAAATAAGGTAGAAGTACTGCACAGCGAAGTTTCACAATAGAAAGGCAAGGACCTCAATTTCGTTCACCGGCGTACTCCCCGACGCATAAATGCTCGCTGCAGAAACATTCAGCAATCGAACTACGCTCAATACATGTTTATTAACTCAGCAAGCGATGTAATTGAAACAACTTACGATTGGAAGACCACACACTTGTCGAAAACACCCGTGTCGCTGCACCGTGAGAATTTCCATAGAACTAGAATAGGAAATAAGGCAGAAGTACTGCACAGTGAACTTTCACAATACAAAGGCAAGGGCCTCAATTTCGTTCACCGGCGTTCTCACCGACGCATAAATGTTCGCTGCAGAAACATTCAGCAAGCGAACTACGCTCCATACATGTTTATTAACTCAGCAAGCGATGTAAATGAAACAACTTACGATTGGAAGGCCACACACTTGCCGAAAACACCCGGGTTCGTTGCACCGTGAGAACTTCCATAGAACTAGAATAGGAAATAAGGCAGAAGTACTGCACAGCGAACTTTCACAATAGAAAGGCAAGGGCCTCAATTTCGTTCACCGGCGTTCTCACCGACGCATAAATGTTCGCTGCAGGAACATTCAGCAAGCAAACTACGCTCCATACATGTTTATTAACTCAGCAAGCGATGTAAATGAAACAACTTACGATTGGAAGGCCACACACTTGCCGAAAACACCCGGGTTCGTTGCACCGTGAGAATTTCCATAGAACTAGAATAGGAAATAAGGCAGAAGTACTGCACAGCGAACTTTCACAATAGAAAGGCAAGGGCCTCAATTTCGTTCACCGGCGTACTCCCCGACGCATAAATGCTCGCTGCAGAAACATTCAGCAAGCGAACTACGCTCCATACATGTTTATTAACTCAGCAAGCGATGTAAATGAAACAACTTACGATTGGAAGGCCACACACTTGCCGAAAACACCCGTGTTCGCTGCACCGTGAGAATTTCCATAGAACTAGAATAGGAAATAAGGCAGAAGTACTGCACAGCGAACTTTCACAATAGAAAGGCAAGGGCCTCAATTTCGTTCACCGGCGTACTCCCCGACGCATAAATGCTCGCTGCAGAAACATTCAGCAAGCAAACTACGCTCCATACATGTTTATTAACTCAGCAAGCGATGTAAATGAAACAACTTACGATTGGAAGGCCACACACTTGCCGAAAACACCCGGGTTCGTTGCACCGTGAGAACTTCCATAGAACTCGAATAGGAAATAAGGCAGAAGTACTGCACAGCGAACTTTCACAATAGAAAGGCAAGGGCCTCAATTTCGTTCACCGGCGTTCTCACCGACGCATAAATGTTCGCTGCAGAAACATTCAGCAAGCGAACTACGCTCCATACATGTTTATTAACTCAGCAAGCGATGTAATTGAAACAACTTACGATTGAAAGGCCACACACTTGCCGAAAACACCCGGGTTCGTTGCACCGTGAGAACTTCCATAGAACTAGAATAGGAAATAAGGCAGAAGTACTGCACAGCCAACTTTCACAATAGAAAGGCAAGGGCCTCAATTTCGTTCACCGGCGTACTCCCCGACGCATAAATGCTCGCTGCAGAAACATTCACCAAGCGAACTACGCTCCATACATGTTTATTAACTCAGCAAGCGATGTAATTGAAACAACTTACGATTGGAAGGCCACACACCTGTCGAAAACACCCGGGTTCGTTGCACCGTGAGAATTTCCATAGAACTAGAATAGGAAATAAGGCAGAAGTACTGCACAGCGAACTTTCACAATACAAAGGCAAGGGCCTCAATTTCGTTCACCGGCGTACTCCCCGACGCATAAATGCTCGCTGCAGAAACATTCAGCAAGCAAACTACGCTCCATACATGTTTATTAACTCAGCAAGCGATGTAAATGAAACAACTTACGATTGGAAGGCCACACACTTGCCGAAAGCACCCGGGTTCGTTGCACCGTGAGAACTTCCATAGAACTCGAATAGGAAATAAGGCAGAAGTACTGCACAGCGAACTTTCACAATAGAAAGGCAAGGGCCTCAATTTCGTTCACCGGCGTTCTCACCGACGCATAAATGTTCGCTGCAGAAACATTCAGCAAGCGAACTACGCTCCATACATGTTTATTAACTCAGCAAGTGATGTAATTGAAACAACTTACGATTGGAAGGCCACACACTTGCCGAAAACACCCGGGTTCGTTGCACCGTGAGAACGTCCATAGAACTAGAATAGGAAATAAGGCAGAAGTACTGCACAGCCAACTTTCACAATAGAAAGGCAAGGGCCTCAATTTCGTTCACCGGCGTACTCCCCCACGCATAAATGGTCGCTGCAGAAACATTCAGCAAGCGAACTACGCTCCATACATGTTTATTAACTCAGCAAGCGATGTAATTGAAACAACTTACGATTGGAAGGCCACACACTCGTCGAAAACACCCGGGTTCGCTGCACCGTGAGAATTTCCATAGAACTAGAATAGGAAATAAGGCAGAAGTACTGCACAGCGAACTTTCACAATAGAAAGGCAAGGGCCTCAATTTCGTTCACCGGCGTTCTCACCGACGCATAAATGTTCGCCGCAGAAACATTCAGCAAGCGAACTACGCTCCATACATGTTTATTAACTCAGCAAGCGATGTAAATGAAACAACTTACGATTGGAAGGCCACACACTTGCCGAAAACACCCGGGTTCGTTGCACCGTGAGAACTTCCATAGAACTAGATTAGGAAATAAGGCAGAAGTACTGCACAGCGAAGTTTCACAATAGAAAGGCAAGGACCTCAATTTCGTTCACCGGCGTACTCCCCGACGCATAAATGCTCGCTGCAGAAACATTCAGCAAGCGAACTACGCTCCATACATGTTTATTAACTCAGCAAGCGATGTAATTGAAACAACTTACGATTGGAAGGCCACATACTTGTCGAAAACACCCGTGTTCGCTGCACCGTGAAAATTTCCATAGAACTAGAATAGGAAATAAGGCAGAAGTACTGCACAGCGAACTTTCACAATAGAAAGGCAAGGGCCTCAATTTCGTTCACCGGCGTACTCCCCGACGCATAAATGCTCGCTGCAGAAACATTCAGCAAGCGAACTACGCTCCATACAGTTTATTAACTCAGCAAGCGATGTAAATGAAACAACTTACGATTGGAAGGCCACACACTTGCCGAAAACACCCGGGTTCGTTGCACCGTGAGAACTTCCATATAACTAGAATAGGAAATAAGGCAGAAGTACTGCACAGCGAACTTTCACAATAGAAAGGCAAGGGCCTCAATTTCGTTCACCGGCGTTCTCACCGACGCATAAATGTTCGCTGCAGGAACATTCAGCAAGCAAACTACGCTCCATACATGTTTATTAACTCAGCAAGCGATGTAAATGAAACAACTTACGATTGGAAGGCCACACACTTGCCGAAAACACCCGGGTTCGTTGCACCGTGAGAATTTCCATAGAACTAGAATAGGAAATAAGGCAGAAGTACTCCACAGCGAACTTTCACAATAGAAAGGCAAGGGCCTCAATTTCGTTCACCGGCGTACTCCCCGACGCATAAATGCTCGCTGCAGAAACATTCAGCAAGCGAACTACGCTCCATACATGTTTATTAACTCAGCAAGCGATGTAAATGAAACAACTTACGATTGGAAGGCCACACACTTGCCGAAAACACCCGTGTTCGCTGCACCGTGAGAATTTTCTAAGAACTAGAATAGGAAATAAGGCAGAAGTACTGCACAGCGAACTTTCACAATAGAAAGGCAAGGGCCTCAATTTCGTTTACCGGCGTACTCCCCGACGCATAAATGCTCGCTGCAGAAACATTCAGCAAGCGAACTACGCTCCATACATGTTTATTAACTCAGCAAGCGAAGTAAATGAAACAACTTACGATTGGAAGGCCACACACTTGCCGAAAACACCCGGGTTCGCTGCACCGTGAGAACTTCCATATAACTAGATTAGGAAATAAGGCAGAAGTACTGCACAGCGAAGTTTCACAATAGAAAGGCAAGGGCCTCAATTTCGTTCACCGGCGTACTCCCCGACGCATAAATGCTCGCTGCAGAAACATTCAGCAAGCGAACTACGCTCCATACATGTTTATTAACTCAGCAAGCGATGTAAATGAAACAACTTACGATTGGAAGGCCACACACTTGCCGAAAACACCCGGGTTCGTTGCACCGTGAGAACTTCCATAGAACTAGATTAGGAAATAAGGCAGAAGTACTGCACAGCGAAGTTTCACAATAGAAAGGCAAGGACCTCAATTTCGTTCACCGGCGTACTCCCCGACGCATAAATGCTCGCTGCAGAAACATTCAGCAAGCGAACTACGCTCCATACATGTTTATTAACTCAGCAAGCGATGTAATTGAAACAACTTACGATTGGAAGGCCACATACTTGTCGAAAACACCCGTGTTCGCTGCACCGTGAAAATTTCCATAGAACTAGAATAGGAAATAAGGCAGAAGTACTGCACAGCGAACTTTCACAATAGAAAGGCAAGGGCCTCAATTTCGTTCACCGGCGTTCTCACCGACGCATAAATGTTCGCTGCAGGAACATTCAGCAAGCAAACTACGCTCCATACATATTTATTAACTCAGCAAGCGATGTAAATGAAACAACTTACGATTGGAAGGCCACACACTTGCCGAAAACACCCGGGTTCGTTGCACCGTGAGAATTTCCATAGAACTAGAATAGGAAATAAGGCAGAAGTACTGCACTGCGAACTTTCACAATAGAAAGGCAAGGGCCTCAATTTCGTTCACCGGCGTACTCCCCGACGCATAAATGCTCGCTGCAGAAACATTCAGCAAGCGAACTACGCTCCATACATGTTTATTAACTCAGCAAGCGATGTAAATGAAACAACTTACGATTGGAAGGCCACACACTTGCCGAAAACACCCGGGTTCGTTGCACCGTGAGAACTTCCATATAACTAGAATAGGAAATAAGGCAGAAGTACTGCACAGCGAAGTTTCACAATAGAAAGGCAAGCTCCTCAATTTCGTTCACCGGCGTTCTCACCGACGCATAAATGTTCGCTGCAGAAACATTCAGCAAGCGAACTACGCTCCATACATGTTTATTAACTCAGCAAGCGATGTAAATGAAACAACTTACGATTGGAAGGCCACACACTTGCCGAAAACACCCGGGTTCGTTGCACCGTGAGAACTTCCATAGAACTCGAATAGGAAATAAGGCAGAAGTACTGCACAGCGAACTTTCACAATAGAAAGGCAAGGGCCTCAATTTCGTTCACCGGCGTTCTCACCGACGCATAAATGTTCGCTGCAGGAACATTCAGCAAGCAAACTACGCTCCATACATGTTTATTAACTCAGCAAGCGATGTAAATGAAACAACTTACGATTGGAAGGCAACACACTTGCCGAAAACACCCGGGTTCGTTGCACCGTGAGAATTTCCATAGAACTAGAATAGGAAATAAGGCAGAAGTACTGCACAGCGAACTTTCACAATAGAAAGGCAAGGGCCTCAATTTCGTTCACCGGCGTACTCCCCGACGCATAAATGCTCGCTGCAGAAACATTCAGCAAGCGAACTACGCTCCATACATGTTTATTAACTCAGCAAGCGATGTAAATGAAACAACTTACGATTGGAAGGCCAAACACTTGCCGAAAACTCCCGTGTTCGCTGCACCGTGAGAATTTCCATAGAACTAGAATAGGAAATAAGGCAGAAGTACTGCACAGCGAACTTTCACAATAGAAAGGCAAGGACCTCAATTTCGTTCACCGGCGTACTCCCCGACGCATAAATGCTCGCTGCAGAAACATTCAGCAAGCGAACTACGCTCCATACATGTTTATTAACTCAGCAAGCGATGTAAATGAAACAACTTACGATTGGAAGGCCACACACTTGCCGAAAACACCCGGGTTCGCTGCACCGTGAGAATTTCCATAGAACTAGAATAGGAAATAAGGCAGAAGTACTGCACAGCGAACTTTCACAATAGAAAGGCAAGGGCCTCAATTTCGTTCACCGGCGTACTCCCCGACGCATAAATGCTCGCTGCAGAAACATTCAGCAAGCAAACTACGCTCCATACATGTTTATTAACTCAGCAAGCGATGTAAATGAAACAACTTACGATTGGAAGGCCACACACTTGCCGAAAACACCCGGGTTCGTTGCACCGTGAGAACTTCCATAGAACTAGATTAGGAAATAAGGCAGAAGTACTGCGCAGCGAAGTTTCACAATCGAAAGGCAAGGGCCTCAATTTCGTTCACCGGCGTTCTCACCGACGCATAAATGTTCGCTGCAGAAACATTCAGCAAGCGAACTACGCTCCATACATGTTTATTAACTCAGCAAGCGATGTAATTGAAACAACTTACGATTGGAAGGCCACACACTTGCCGAAAACACCCGGGTTCGTTGCACCGTGAGAACTTCCATAGAACTAGAATAGGAAATAAGGCAGAAGTACTGCGCAGCGAACTTTCACAATAGAAAGGCAAGGGCCTCAATTTCGTTCACCGGCGTACTCCCCGACGCATAAATGCTCGCTGCAGAAACATTCACCGAGCGAACTACGCTCCATACATGTTTATTAACTCAGCAAGCGATGTAATTGAAACAACTTACGATTGGAAGGCCACACACTTGTCGAAAACACCCGTGTTCGCTGCACCGTGAGAATTTCCATAGAACTAGAATAGGAAATAAGGCAGAAGTACTGCACAGCGAACTTTCACAATACAAAGGCAAGGGCCTCAATTTCGTTCACCGGCGTTCTCACCGACGCATAAATGTTCGCTGCAGAAACATTCAGCAAGCGAACTACGCTCCATACATGTTTATTAACTCAGCAAGCGATGTAAATGAAACAACTTACGATTGGAAGGCCACACACTTGCCGAAAACACCCGGGTTCGTTGCACCGTGAGAACTTCCATATAACTAGATTAGGAAATAAGGCAGAAGTACTGCACAGCGAAGTTTCACAATAGAAAGGCAAGGGCCTCAATTTCGTTCACCGGCGTACTCCCCGACGCATAAATGCTCGCTGCAGAAACATTCAGCAAGCGAACTACGCTCCATACATGTTTATTAACTCAGCAAGCGATGTAAATGAAACAACTTACGATTGGAAGGCCACACACTTGTCGAAAACACCCGTGTTCGCTGCACCGTGAGAATTTCCATAGAACAAGAATAGGAAATAAGGCAGAAGTACTGCACAGCGAACTTTCACAATACAATGGCAAGGGCCTCAATTTCGTTCACCGGCGTTCTCACCGACGCATAAATGTTCGCTGCAGAAACATTCAGCGAGCAAACTACGCTCCATACATGTTTATTAACTCAGCAAGCGATGTAAATGAAACAACTTACGATTGGAAGGCCACACACTTGCCAAAAACACCCGGGTTCGTTGCACCGTGAGAACTTCCATAGAACTAGAATAGGAAATAAGGCAGAAGTACTGCACAGCGAACTTTCACAATAGAAAGGCAAGGGCCTCAATTTCGTTCACCGGCGTTCTCACCGACGCATAAATGTTCGCTGCAGAAACATTCAGCAAGCGAACTACGCTCCATACATGTTTATTAACTCAGCAAGCGATATAAATGAAACAACTTACGATTGGAAGGCCACACACTTGCCGAAAACACCCGGGTTCGTTGCACCGTGAGAACTTCCATAGAACTAGATTAGGAAATAAGGCAGAAGTACTGCACAGCGAAGTTTCACAATAGAAAGGCAAGGGCCTCAATTTCGTTCACCGGCGTTCTCACCGACGCATAAATGTTCGCTGCAGAAACATTCAGCAAGCGAACTACGCTCCATACATGTTTATTAACTCAGCAAGCGATGTAAATGAAACAACTTACGATTGGAAGGCCACACACTTGCCGAAAACACCCGGGTTCGTTGCAGCGTGAGAATTTCCATAGAACTAGAATAGGAAATAAGGCAGAAGTACTGCACAGCGAACTTTCACAATAGAAAGGCAAGGGCCTCAATTTCGTTCACCGGCGTACTCCCCGACGCATAAATGCTCGCTGCAGAAACATTCAGCAAGCGAACTACGCTCCATACATGTTTATTAACTCAGCAAGCGATGTAAATGAAACAACTTACGATTGGAAGGCCACACACTTGCCGAAAACACCCGTGTTCGCTGCACCGTGAGAATTTTCATAGAACTAGAATAGGAAATAAGGCAGAAGTACTGCACAGCGAACTTTCACAATAGAAAGGCAAGGGCCTCAATTTCGTTCACCGGCGTACTCCCCGACGCATAAATGCTCGCTGCAGAAACATTCAGCAAGCGAACTACGCTCCATACATGTTTATTAACTCAGCAAGCGAAGTAAATGAAACAACTTACGATTGGAAGGCCACACACTTGCCGAAAACACCCGGGTTCGCTGCACCGTGAGAACTTCCATATAACTAGATTAGGAAATAAGGCAGAAGTACTGCACAGCGAAGTTTCACAATAGAAAGGCAAGGGCCTCAATTTCGTTCACCGGCGTACTCCCCGACGCATAAATGCTCGCTGCAGAAACATTCAGCAAGCGAACTACGCTCCATACATGTTTATTAACTCAGCAAGCGATGTAAATGAAACAACTTACGATTGGAAGGCCACACACTTGCCGAAAACACCCGGGTTCGTTGCACCGTGAGAACTTCCATAGAACTAGATTAGGAAATAAGGCAGAAGTACTGCACAGCGAAGTTTCACAATAGAAAGGCAAGGACCTCAATTTCGTTCACCTGCGTACTCCCCGACGCATAAATGCTCGCTGCAGAAACATTCAGCAAGCGAACTACGCTCCATACATGTTTATTAACTCAGCAAGCGATGTAATTGAAACAACTTACGATTGGAAGGCCACATACTTGTCGAAAACACCCGTGTTCGCTGCACCGTGAAAATTTCCATAGAACTAGAATAGGAAATAAGGCAGAAGTACTGCACAGCGAACTTTCACAATAGAAAGGCAAGGGCCTCAATTTCGTTCACCGGCGTTCTCACCGACGCATAAATGTTCGCTGCAGGAACATTCAGCAAGCAAACTACGCTCCATACATATTTATTAACTCAGCAAGCGATGTAAATGAAACAACTTACGATTGGAAGGCCACACACTTGCCGAAAACACCCGGGTTCGTTGCACCGTGAGAACTTCCATAGAACTAGATTAGGAAATAAGGCAGAAGTACTGCACAGCGAAGTTTCACAATAGAAAGGCAAGGGCCTCAATTTCGTTCACCGGCGTTCTCACCGACGCATAAATGTTCGCTGCAGAAACATTCAGCAAGCGAACTACGCTCCATACATGTTTATTAACTCAGCAAGCGATGTAATTGAAACAACTTACGATTGGAAGGCCACACACTTGCCGAAAACACCCGGGTTCGTTGCACCGTGAGAACTTCCATATAACTAGAATAGGAAATAAGGCAGAAGTACTGCACAGCGAACTTTCACAATAGAAAGGCAAGGGCCTCAATTTCGTTCACCGGCGTTCTCACCGACGCATAAATGTTCGCTGCAGGAACATTCAGCAAGCAAACTACGCTCCATACATGTTTATTAACTCAGCAAGCGATGTAAATGAAACAACTTACGATTGGAAGGCCACACACTTGCCGAAAACACCCGGGTTCGTTGCACCGTGAGAATTTCCATAGAACTAGAATAGGAAATAAGGCAGAAGTACTGCACAGCGAACTTTCACAATAGAAAGGCAAGGGCCTCAATTTCGTTCACCGGCGTACTCCCCGACGCATAAATGCTCGCTGCAGAAACATTCAGCAAGCGAACTACGCTCCATACATGTTTATTAACTCAGCAAGCGATGTAAATGAAACAACTTACGATTGGAAGGCCACACACTTGCCAAAAACACCCGGGTTCGTTGCACCGTGAGAACTTCCATATAACTAGAATAGGAAATAAGGCAGAAGTACTGCACAGCGAACTTTCACAATAGAAAGGCAAGGGCCTCAATTTCGTTCACCGGCGTTCTCACCGACGCATAAATGTTCGCTGCAGGAACATTCAGCAAGCAAACTACGCTCCATACATGTTTATTAACTCAGCAAGCGATGTAAATGAAACAACTTACGATTGGAAGGCCACACACTTGCCGAAAACACCCGGGTTCGTTGCACCGTGAGAATTTCCATAGAACTAGAATAGGAAATAAGGCAGAAGTACTGCACAGCGAACTTTCACAATAGAAAGGCAAGGGCCTCAATTTCGTTCACCGGCGTACTCCCCGACGCATAAATGCTCGCTGCAGAAACATTCAGCAAGCGAACTACGCTCCATACATGTTTATTAACTCAGCAAGCGATGTAAATGAAACAACTTACGATTGGAAGGCCACACACTTGCCAAAAACACCCGGGTTCGTTGCACCGTGAGAACTTCCATAGAACTAGAATAGGAAATAAGGCAGAAGTACTGCACAGCGAACTTTCACAATAGAAAGGCAAGGGCCTCAATTTCGTTCACCGGCGTTCTCACCGACGCATAAATGTTCGCTGCAGAAACATTCAGCAAGCGAACTACGCTCCATACATGTTTATTAACTCAGCAAGCGATATAAATGAAACAACTTACGATTGGAAGGCCACACACTTGCCGAAAACACCCGGGTTCGTTGCACCGTGAGAACTTCCATAGAACTAGATTAGGAAATAAGGCAGAAGTACTGCACAGCGAAGTTTCACAATAGAAAGGCAAGGGCCTCAATTTCGTTCACCGGCGTTCTCACCGACGCATAAATGTTCGCTGCAGAAACATTCAGCAAGCGAACTACGCTCCATACATGTTTATTAACTCAGCAAGCGATGTAATTGAAACAACTTACGATTGGAAGGCCACACACTTGCCGAAAACACCCGGGTTCGTTGCACCGTGAGAACTTCCATATAACTAGAATAGGAAATAAGGCAGAAGTACTGCACAGCGAACTTTCACAATAGAAAGGCAAGGGCCTCAATTTCGTTCACCGGCGTTCTCACCGACGCATAAATGTTCGCTGCAGGAACATTCAGCAAGCAAACTACGCTCCATACATGTTTATTAACTCAGCAAGCGATGTAAATGAAACAACTTACGATTGGAAGGCCACACACTTGCCGAAAACACCCGGGTTCGTTGCACCGTGAGAATTTCCATAGAACTAGAATAGGAAATAAGGCAGAAGTACTGCACAGCGAACTTTCACAATAGAAAGGCAAGGGCCTCAATTTCGTTCACCGGCGTACTCCCCGACGCATAAATGCTCGCTGCAGAAACATTCAGCAAGCGAACTACGCTCCATACATGTTTATTAACTCAGCAAGCGATGTAAATGAAACAACTTACGATTGGAAGGCCACACACTTGCCGAAAACACCCGTGTTCGCTGCACCGTGAGAATTTTCATAGAACTAGAATAGGAAATAAGGCAGAAGTACTGCACAGCGAACTTTCACAATAGAAAGGCAAGGGCCTCAATTTCGTTCACCGGCGTACTCCCCGACGCATAAATGCTCGCTGCAGAAACATTCAGCAAGCGAACTACGCTCCATACATGTTTATTAACTCAGCAAGCGAAGTAAATGAAACAACTTACGATTGGAAGGCCACACACTTGCCGAAAACACCCGGGTTCGCTGCACCGTGAGAACTTCCATATAACTAGATTAGGAAATAAGGCAGAAGTACTGCACAGCGAAGTTTCACAATAGAAAGGCAAGGGCCTCAATTTCGTTCACCGGCGTACTCCCCGACGCATAAATGCTCGCTGCAGAAACATTCAGCAAGCGAACTACGCTCCATACATGTTTATTAACTCAGCAAGCGATGTAATTGAAACAACTTACGATTGGAAGGCCACGTACTTGTCGAAAACACCCGTGTTCGCTGCACCGTGAAAATTTCCATAGAACTAGAATAGGAAATAAGGCAGAAGTACTGCACAGCGAACTTTCACAATAGAAAGGCAAGGGCCTCAATTTCGTTCACCGGCGTTCTCACCGACGCATAAATGTTCGCTGCAGGAACATTCAGCAAGCAAACTACGCTCCATACATATTTATTAACTCAGCAAGCGATGTAAATGAAACAACTTACGATTGGAAGGCCACACACTTGCCGAAAACACCCGGGTTCGTTGCACCGTGAGAATTTCCATAGAACTAGAATAGGAAATAAGGCAGAAGTACTGCACAGCGAACTTTCACAATAGAAAGGCAAGGGCCTCAATTTCGTTCACCGGCGTTCTCACCGACGCATAAATGTTCGCTGCAGAAACATTCAGCAAGCGAACTACGCTCCATACATGTTTATTAACTCAGCAAGCGATGTAAATGAAACAACTTACGATTGGAAGGCCACACACTTGCCGAAAACACCCGGGTTCGTTGCACCGTGAGAACTTCCATAGAACTAGATTAGGAAATAAGGCAGAAGTACTGCACAGCGAAGTTTCACAATAGAAAGGCAAGGACCTCAATTTCGTTCACCGGCGTACTCCCCGACGCATAAATGCTCGCTGCAGAAACATTCAGCAAGCGAACTACGCTCCATACATGTTTATTAACTCAGCAAGCGATGTAATTGAAACAACTTACGATTGGAAGGCCACATACTTGTCGAAAACACCCGTGTTCGCTGCACCGTGAAAATTTCCATAGAACTAGAATAGGAAATAAGGCAGAAGTACTGCACAGCGAACTTTCACAATAGAAAGGCAAGGGCCTCAATTTCGTTCACCGGCGTTCTCACCGACGCATAAATGTTCGCTGCAGGAACATTCAGCAAGCAAACTACGCTCCATACATATTTATTAACTCAGCAAGCGATGTAAATGAAACAACTTACGATTGGAAGGCCACACACTTGCCGAAAACACCCGGGTTCGTTGCACCGTGAGAATTTCCATAGAACTAGAATAGGAAATAAGGCAGAAGTACTGCACAGCGAACTTTCACAATAGAAAGGCAAGGGCCTCAATTTCGTTCACCGGCGTTCTCACCGACGCATAAATGTTCGCTGCAGAAACATTCAGCAAGCGAACTACGCTCCATACATGTTTATTAACTCAGCAAGCGATGTAATTGAAACAACTTACGATTGGAAGGCCACATACTTGTCGAAAACACCCGTGTTCGCTGCACCGTGAAAATTTCCATAGAACTAGAATAGGAAATAAGGCAGAAGTACTGCACAGCGAACTTTCACAATAGAAAGGCAAGGGCCTCAATTTCGTTCACCGGCGTTCTCACCGACGCATAAATGTTCGCTGCAGGAACATTCAGCAAGCAAACTACGCTCCATACATATTTATTAACTCAGCAAGCGATGTAAATGAAACAACTTACGATTGGAAGGCCACACACTTGCCGAAAACACCCGGGTTCGTTGCACCGTGAGAATTTCCATAGAACTAGAATAGGAAATAAGGCAGAAGTACTGCACAGCGAACTTTCACAATAGAAAGGCAAGGGCCTCAATTTCGTTCACCGGCGTTCTCACCGACGCATAAATGTTCGCTGCAGAAACATTCAGCAAGCGAACTACGCTCCATACATGTTTATTAACTCAGCAAGCGATGTAAATGAAACAACTTACGATTGGAAGGCCACACACTTGCCGAAAACACCCGGGTTCGTTGCACCGTGAGAACTTCCATAGAACTAGATTAGGAAATAAGGCAGAAGTACTGCACAGCGAAGTTTCACAATAGAAAGGCAAGGACCTCAATTTCGTTCACCGGCGTACTCCCCGACGCATAAATGCTCGCTGCAGAAACATTCAGCAAGCGAACTACGCTCCATACATGTTTATTAACTCAGCAAGCGATGTAATTGAAACAACTTACGATTGGAAGGCCACATACTTGTCGAAAACACCCGTGTTCGCTGCACCGTGAAAATTTCCATAGAACTAGAATAGGAAATAAGGCAGAAGTACTGCACAGCGAACTTTCACAATAGAAAGGCAAGGGCCTCAATTTCGTTCACCGGCGTTCTCACCGACGCATAAATGTTCGCTGCAGGAACATTCAGCAAGCAAACTACGCTCCATACATATTTATTAACTCAGCAAGCGATGTAAATGAAACAACTTACGATTGGAAGGCCACACACTTGCCGAAAACACCCGGGTTCGTTGCACCGTGAGAATTTCCATAGAACTAGAATAGGAAATAAGGCAGAAGTACTGCACTGCGAACTTTCACAATAGAAAGGCAAGGGCCTCAATTTCGTTCACCGGCGTACTCCCCGACGCATAAATGCTCGCTGCAGAAACATTCAGCAAGCGAACTACGCTCCATACATGTTTATTAACTCAGCAAGCGATGTAAATGAAACAACTTACGATTGGAAGGCCACACACTTGCCGAAAACACCCGGGTTCGTTGCACCGTGAGAACTTCCATATAACTAGAATAGGAAATAAGGCAGAAGTACTGCACAGCGAAGTTTCACAATAGAAAGGCAAGCTCCTCAATTTCGTTCACCGGCGTTCTGACCGACGCATAAATGTTCGCTGCAGAAACATTCAGCAAGCGAACTACGCTCCATACATGTTTATTAACTCAGCAAGCGATGTAAATGAAACAACTTACGATTGGAAGGCCACACACTTGCCGAAAACACCCGGGTTCGTTGCACCGTGAGAACTTCTATAGAACTCGAATAGGAAATAAGGCAGAAGTACTGCACAGCGAACTTTCACAATAGAAAGGCAAGGGCCTCAATTTCGTTCACCGGCGTTCTCACCGACGCATAAATGTTCGCTGCAGGAACATTCAGCAAGCAAACTACGCTCCATACATGTTTATTAACTCAGCAAGCGATGTAAATGAAACAACTTACGATTGGAAGGCCACACACTTGCCGAAAACACCCGGGTTCGTTGCACCGTGAGAATTTCCATAGAACTAGAATAGGAAATAAGGCAGAAGTACTGCACAGCGAACTTTCACAATAGAAAGGCAAGGGCCTCAATTTCGTTCACCGGCGTACTCCCCGACGCATAAATGCTCGCTGCAGAAACATTCAGCAAGCGAACTACGCTCCATACATGTTTATTAACTCAGCAAGCGATGTAAATGAAACAACTTACGATTGGAAGGCCACACACTTGCCGAAAACACCCGTGTTCGCTGCACCGTGAGAATTTCCATAGAACTAGAATAGGAAATAAGGCAGAAGTACTGCACAGCGAACTTTCACAATAGAAAGGCAAGGACCTCAATTTCGTTCACCGGCGTACTCCCCGACGCATAAATGCTCGCTGCAGAAACATTCAGCAAGCGAACTACGCTCCATACATGTTTATTAACTCAGCAAGCGATGTAAATGAAACAACTTACGATTGGAAGGCCACACACTTGCCGAAAACACCCGGGTTCGCTGCACCGTGAGAATTTCCATAGAACTAGAATAGGAAATAAGGCAGAAGTACTGCACAGCGAACTTTCACAATAGAAAGGCAAGGGCCTCAATTTCGTTCACCGGCGTACTCCCCGACGCATAAATGCTCGCTGCAGAAACATTCAGCAAGCAAACTACGCTCCATACATGTTTATTAACTCAGCAAGCGATGTAAATGAAACAACTTACGATTGGAAGGCCACACACTTGCCGAAAACACCCGGGTTCGTTGCACCGTGAGAACTTCCATAGAACTAGACTAGGAAATAAGGCAGAAGTACTGCGCAGCGAAGTTTCACAATCGAAAGGCAAGGGCCTCAATTTCGTTCACCGGCGTTCTCACCGACGCATAAATGTTCGCTGCAGAAACATTCAGCAAGCGAACTACGCTCCATACATGTTTATTAACTCAGCAAGCGATGTAATTGAAACAACTTACGATTGGAAGGCCACACACTTGCCGAAAACACCCGGGTTCGTTGCACCGTGAGAACTTCCATAGAACTAGAATAGGAAATAAGGCAGAAGTACTGCACAGCGAACTTTCACAATAGAAAGGCAAGGGCCTCAATTTCGTTCACCGGCGTACTCCCCGACGCATAAATGCTCGCTGCAGAAACATTCACCGAGCGAACTACGCTCCATACATGTTTATTAACTCAGCAAGCGATGTAATTGAAACAACTTACGATTGGAAGGCCACACACTTGTCGAAAACACCCGTGTTCGCTGCACCGTGAGAATTTCCATAGAACTAGAATAGGAAATAAGGCAGAAGTACTGCACAGCGAACTTTCACAATACAAAGGCAAGGGCCTCAATTTCGTTCACCGGCGTTCTCACCGACGCATAAATGTTCGCTGCAGAAACATTCAGCAAGCGAACTACGCTCCATACATGTTTATTAACTCAGCAAGCGATGTAAATGAAACAACTTACGATTGGAAGGCCACACACTTGCCGAAAACACCCGGGTTCGTTGCACCGTGAGAACTTCCATATAACTAGATTAGGAAATAAGGCAGAAGTACTGCACAGCGAAGTTTCACAATAGAAAGGCAAGGGCCTCAATTTCGTTCACCGGCGTACTCCCCGACGCATAAATGCTCGCTGCAGAAACATTCAGCAAGCGAACTACGCTCCATACATGTTTATTAACTCAGCAAGCGATGTAAATGAAACAACTTACGATTGGAAGGCCACACACTTGTCGAAAACACCCGTGTTCGCTGCACCGTGAGAATTTCCATAGAACAAGAATAGGAAATAAGGCAGAAGTACTGCACAGCGAACTTTCACAATACAATGGCAAGGGCCTCAATTTCGTTCACCGGCGTTCTCACCGACGCATAAATGTTCGCTGCAGAAACATTCAGCAAGCAAACTACGCTCCATACATGTTTATTAACTCAGCAAGCGATGTAAATGAAACAACTTACGATTGGAAGGCCACACACTTGCCAAAAACACCCGGGTTCGTTGCACCGTGAGAACTTCCATAGAACTAGAATAGGAAATAAGGCAGAAGTACTGCACAGCGAACTTTTACAATAGAAAGGCAAGGGCCTCAATTTCGTTCACCGGCGTTCTCACCGACGCATAAATGTTCGCTGCAGAAACATTCAGCAAGCGAACTACGCTCCATACATGTTTATTAACTCAGCAAGCGATATAAATGAAACAACTTACGATTGGAAGGCCACACACTTGCCGAAAACACCCGGGTTCGTTGCACCGTTAGAACTTCCATAGAACTAGATTAGGAAATAAGGCAGAAGTACTGCACAGCGAAGTTTCACAATAGAAAGGCAAGGACCTCAATTTCGTTCACCGGCGTACTCCCCGACGCATAAATGCTCGCTGCAGAAACATTCAGCAAGCGAACTACGCTCCATACATGTTTATTAACTCAGCAAGCGATGTAATTGAAACAACTTACGATTGGAAGGCCACATACTTGTCGAAAACACCCGTGTTCGCTGCACCGTGAGAATTTCCATAGAACTAGAATAGGAAATAAGGCAGAAGTACTGCACAGCGAACTTTCACAATAGAAAGGCAAGGGCCTCAATTTCGTTCACCGGTGTTCTCACCGACGCATAAATGTTCGCTGCAGAAACATTCAGCAAGCGAACTACGCTCCATACATGTTTATTAACTCAGCAAGCGATGTAAATGAAACAACTTACGATTGGAAGGCCACACACTTGCCGAAAACACCCGGGTTCGTTGCACCGTGAGAACTTCCATAGAACTAGATTAGGAAATAAGGCAGAAGTACTGCGCAGCGAAGTTTCGCAATAGAAAGGCAAGGGCCTCAATTTCATTCACCGGCGTACTCCCTGACGCATAAATGCTCGCTGCAGAAACATTCAGCAAGCGAACTACGCTCCATACATGTTTATTATGAAACACCCGGGTTCGTTGCACCGTGAGAACTTCCATAGAACTAGATTAGGAAATAAGGCAGAAGTACTGCACAGCGAAGTTTCACAATAGAAAGGCAAGGGCCTCAATTTCGTTCACCGGCGTACTCCCCGACGCATAAATGCTCGCTGCAGAAACATTCAGCAAGCGAACTACGCTCCATACATGTTTATTAACTCAGCAAGCGATGTAATTGAAACAACTTACGATTGGAAGGCCACACACTTGTCGAAAACACCCGTGTTCGCTGCACCGTGAGAATTTCCATAGAACTAGAATAGGAAATAAGGCAGAAGTACTGCACAGCGAACTTTCACAATAGAAAGGCAAGGGCCTCAATTTCGTTCGCCGGCGTTCTCACCGACGCATAAATGTTCGCTGCAGAAACATTCAGCAAGCGAACTACGCTCCATACATGTTTATTAACTCAGCAAGCGATGTAAATGAAACAACTTACGATTGGAAGGCCACACACTTGCCGAAAACATCCGGGTTCGTTGCACCGTGAGAACTTCCATAGAACTAGATTAGGAAATAAGGCAGAAGTACTGCGCAGCGAACTTTCACAATAGAAAGGCAAGGGCCTCAATTTCGTTCACCGGCGTACTCCCCGACGCATAAATGCTCGCTGCAGAAACATTCAGCAAGCAAACTACGCTCCATACATGTTTATTAACTCAGCAAGCGATGTAAATGAAACAACTTACGATTGGAAGGCCACACACTTGCCGAAAACACCCGGGTTCGTTGCACCGTGAGAACTTCCATAGAACTAGACTAGGAAATAAGGCAGAAGTACTGCGCAGCGAAGTTTCACAATCGAAAGGCAAGGGCCACAATTTCGTTCACCGGCGTTCTCACCGACGCATAAATGTTCGCTGCAGAAACATTCAGCAAGCGAACTACGCTCCATACATGTTTATTAACTCAGCAAGCGATGTAATTGAAACAACTTACGATTGGAAGGCCACACACTTGCCGAAAACACCCGGGTTCGTTGCACCGTGAGAACTTCCATAGAACTAGAATAGGAAATAAGGCAGAAGTACTGCACAGCGAACTTTCACAATAGAAAGGCAAGGGCCTCAATTTCGTTCACCGGCGTACTCCCCGACGCATAAATGCTCGCTGCAGAAACATTCACCGAGCGAACTACGCTCCATACATGTTTATTAACTCAGCAAGCGATGTAATTGAAACAACTTACGATTGGAAGGCCACACACTTGTCGAAAACACCCGTGTTCGCTGCACCGTGAGAATTTCCATAGAACTAGAATAGGAAATAAGGCAGAAGTACTGCACAGCGAACTTTCACAATACAAAGGCAAGGGCCTCAATTTCGTTCACCGGCGTTCTCACCGACGCATAAATGTTCGCTGCAGAAACATTCAGCAAGCGAACTACGCTCCATACATGTTTATTAACTCAGCAAGCGATGTAAATGAAACAACTTACGATTGGAAGGCCACACACTTGCCGAAAACACCCGGGTTCGTTGCACCGTGAGAACTTCCATATAACTAGATTAGGAAATAAGGCAGAAGTACTGCACAGCGAAGTTTCACAATAGAAAGGCAAGGGCCTCAATTTCGTTCACCGGCGTACTCCCCGACGCATAAATGCTCGCTGCAGAAACATTCAGCAAGCGAACTACGCTCCATACATGTTTATTAACTCAGCAAGCGATGTAAATGAAACAACTTACGATTGGAAGGCCACACACTTGTCGAAAACACCCGTGTTCGCTGCACCGTGAGAATTTCCATAGAACAAGAATAGGAAATAAGGCAGAAGTACTGCACAGCGAACTTTCACAATACAATGGCAAGGGCCTCAATTTCGTTCACCGGCGTTCTCACCGACGCATAAATGTTCGCTGCAGAAACATTCAGCAAGCAAACTACGCTCCATACATGTTTATTAACTCAGCAAGCGATGTAAATGAAACAACTTACGATTGGAAGGCCACACACTTGCCAAAAACACCCGGGTTCGTTGCACCGTGAGAACTTCCATAGAACTAGAATAGGAAATAAGGCAGAAGTACTGCACAGCGAACTTTTACAATAGAAAGGCAAGGGCCTCAATTTCGTTCACCGGCGTTCTCACCGACGCATAAATGTTCGCTGCAGAAACATTCAGCAAGCGAACTACGCTCCATACATGTTTATTAACTCAGCAAGCGATATAAATGAAACAACTTACGATTGGAAGGCCACACACTTGCCGAAAACACCCGGGTTCGTTGCACCGTGAGAACTTCCATAGAACTAGATTAGGAAATAAGGCAGAAGTACTGCACAGCGAAGTTTCACAATAGAAAGGCAAGGACCTCAATTTCGTTCACCGGCGTACTCCCCGACGCATAAATGCTCGCTGCAGAAACATTCAGCAAGCGAACTACGCTCCATACATGTTTATTAACTCAGCAAGCGATGTAATTGAAACAACTTACGATTGGAAGGCCACATACTTGTCGAAAACACCCGTGTTCGCTGCACCGTGAGAATTTCCATAGAACTAGAATAGGAAATAAGGCAGAAGTACTGCACAGCGAACTTTCACAATAGAAAGGCAAGGGCCTCAATTTCGTTCACCGGTGTTCTCACCGACGCATAAATGTTCGCTGCAGAAACATTCAGCAAGCGAACTACGCTCCATACATGTTTATTAACTCAGCAAGCGATGTAAATGAAACAACTTACGATTGGAAGGCCACACACTTGCCGAAAACACCCGGGTTCGTTGCACCGTGAGAACTTCCATAGAACTAGATTAGGAAATAAGGCAGAAGTACTGCGCAGCGAAGTTTCGCAATAGAAAGGCAAGGGCCTCAATTTCATTCACCGGCGTACTCCCTGACGCATAAATGCTCGCTGCAGAAACATTCAGCAAGCGAACTACGCTCCATACATGTTTATTATGAAACACCCGGGTTCGTTGCACCGTGAGAACTTCCATAGAACTAGATTAGGAAATAAGGCAGAAGTACTGCACAGCGAAGTTTCACAATAGAAAGGCAAGGGCCTCAATTTCGTTCACCGGCGTACTCCCCGACGCATAAATGCTCGCTGCAGAAACATTCAGCAAGCGAACTACGCTCCATACATGTTTATTAACTCAGCAAGCGATGTAATTGAAACAACTTACGATTGGAAGGCCACACACTTGTCGAAAACACCCGTGTTCGCTGCACCGTGAGAATTTCCATAGAACTAGAATAGGAAATAAGGCAGAAGTACTGCACAGCGAACTTTCACAATAGAAAGGCAAGGGCCTCAATTTCGTTCGCCGGCGTTCTCACCGACGCATAAATGTTCGCTGCAGAAACATTCAGCAAGCGAACTACGCTCCATACATGTTTATTAACTCAGCAAGCGATGTAAATGAAACAACTTACGATTGGAAGGCCACACACTTGCCGAAAACATCCGGGTTCGTTGCACCGTGAGAACTTCCATAGAACTAGATTAGGAAATAAGGCAGAAGTACTGCGCAGCGAACTTTCACAATACAAAGGCAAGGGCCTCAATTTCGTTCACCGGCGTCCTCACCGAGGCATAAATGTTCGCTGCAGAAACATTCAGCAAGCGAACTACGCTCCATACATGTTTATTAACTCAGCAAGCGATGTAATTGAAACAACTTACGATTGGAAGGCCACACACTTGCCGAAAACACCCGTGTTCGCTGCACCGTGAGAACGCTTCACACGCTGCGCTCGTCCAACAACTTACGATTGGAAGGCCACACAGTATAGGCTCATTGCGTTCACGGTTACAATCTACTGTTTTCCGGCATCTCGATCGCGAGGAAAACTTGCACAAAGCGGTGCATCGAGAAGCACGAGCACAAACGGAGGTACGGAGACGAAGCGGCGGCTACGGCGGGGAAAGCAAAACAACAAGAAAAAGAAATGACGCGGCTGTCACGCCAGCGAATGAGACTCGGAACGGCGAGCTCGCGCCGCGTGAGAGCGACCAGAGACTTTAAACGGCGTTCGGAAAAGCGGCGCGCGCAGCCAGTCAGCTTGAGCGAAGCATTTTGATGCAGCGCAAGTCAGGAAGCAGCAAAGCAGCTTTAAAGCAAGCCGAAGATGGCGACGATCGCCGGATTGAACGCTCGCGACGCGCGCGGGAATTTCGAATACAATTCCTCATTTCGCGGGGTTGTTGTTGTTGAAAACCTTTATTTCCACCGAGAAGAAGCTCCGTTTCGGACTCCCCGGCACGCTGGCCTGATGGAGCCTTACTCAGGAGCCTCGCGAACTAAGGTCTGGTGAATATGCATTGTTTCTTCACGGCCTCAGTCGCCAGGCGGATGGCTTGCTGCTGCTGAGCGGGGTCCTCGCTTCGCAGCAGGGTCTCCCAGGCGTCTCTATCTATATTTTCTTTAGCTCCTGGGCTGTTGTTACATTCCCAAATAATATGATCTAGAGTGCCCCATCTCCCACATGTTATGCAATGTAGATCCTTTTCATCTTTTGAAATTGTTGCATATACCCAAAAGGGACTAATATGATTGCCCCCTTGTAGCCTCCTCCATGCAATTGCTTCCCCTTTTCCGAGGGAACGGTCTGGCGGCGGATAGACCCTTCTGCTTAGTTTATAGTGCTCTGTAACCTCTTTATACGAGATTAGGCTATCTTTTATATCCATGCAAGAGGGCTGCTCGGCAGCCGCCCGGTGATAGAGAGCTCGGGCAAACTCGTGAGCAGCCTCATTCCCTGCGATGGATTCATGTGCTGGTATTCATATAATTTCCACGTTGCGCTCAAGCGGCCTCGATTCGAGGACTCGTTTAACTTCTTCTGATATTCTTCCCTTCTCAAAATTTCTGACCGCATTTTTGCTATCGCATAGTATGAATTTAGCCTTGGTACCGACACAAGCGAGCGCCACTGCCAATTCCTCCGCCGCGTTGGCGTCTCTCGTGCGGCTTGAAGCCGATACTACAGGTGCTCCTGTTCCGTCGACTACTGTGGATACGGCTGCTCCTTGCCGTCCACATGCAGCATCTACGTAGGCCACTTGTTCTGCTGATTGTTCTCCCATTCTTTTCTCGTAGGCTCTGACTCTATGCCCGCGCCTCTCTTTGTTATATTCGGGGTGCATATTTTTTGGCATAGGCGGGACGCGTATCCTGGCTCTTATCTCTTCCGGAATATCCACTGTCTTATGAGCAGTGTATCCCGGTTGGATGTCTATCCATTCTAGTATTTTTCTTCCTGTTTCAGATTGGCTAAGCCGCTCCAGCTGAGCTATTCTAACTCCCTCAGCTAGCTCGGCCCATCTGTTGTGGATACCCATTTTCTCAAGATGTTTCGTTGATGTGGATATGGGAAGTCCCACAGCCCTCTTGGCACATCTCCTCAGTATCCTGTCTAGTTTATCTATGTTCTCTTTGTTCATATTTAAGTACGGCGTTGCATAGCAGATTCTGCTTGTTATGCACGCTTGTGATATTCTTAGGAGGCTTCTCTCTTTTAGGCCTCTCCCTTTTACTGTTATCCTTCTGAATATGCCTTGCACTTGATCCGCATATGTTGCTAATTTCTTTATGGTATTGGTGTTGTTGCCTTTATGATTGATAACCATACCCAGGACCCTCATCTCCTCGACCTGCGGCACCTCTAGGCCCTCTACTACCACTTTGATGTTTATTGGCTTTTTGTCTCTGCTGTTGGTGTTGTACCTAAAGAGCTCCGAATTCTGCGGTGAGCATGCTAGTCCTCTGTCGGCTGCATACTTCACCACGGCGTCTGCAGCTCTCTGCAGGCTCCACTCAATTTCTGCATCACTTCCATTGTTCATCCAGATGTTAATATCGTCAGCATACATGCAGAACCTTATTGCAGAGATCTCATTCAGCTTAGCTGGGAGGCCTCTCATTGCTATGTTGAATAGAAATAGAGATAACATGGCACCTTGAGGGGTTCCTTTGCTTCCAAGCCTTATGTTGGGAGACTCTGCGTCCTGAAATTTAATCACCGCCCTTCTGCCCTGAAGAAAGTTCTTAATTTAATTTTTTGTTCTTTTGCCTACGTTTACTTCCTCAAGACCTTTTAGTACCGCGTCATGCCTGATATTATCGAAGGCCTTCGTGAGGTCTAGGCCTAGGATCACCTTAATGTCTAGCCCTTTCTTGTCTATGATATCATGTCTTAGTCTGAGCATTATGTCCTGCGTGCTGAGCTTAGGTCTGAAGCCTACCATCTCATGCGGCCATAGGTTTTCATCCTCCATGTATTTTGTTAATCTCGCTTGCACTACGTGTTCCATGAGCTTCCCCACACACGATGTCAGAGAGATTGGTCTTAGGTTTTCTAACTTTGGTTCTTTCCCCGGCTTAGGAATGAGAATCACTTCTGCCTTTTTCCATTCGTCCGGTAATTTACTTTCTTTCTAGATTTCTAAGCATGACAATTGATATCTTATCTGGTCCAGAGGCCGAGCGAGTTCTTAACCCCGCAATAGCTGCTCTGACTTCTGCTACCGTGATATCTGCATCTAGTTTGCCGTTCTCTAGACCCCCATATTCCGCTTGTTTAATTTCTGTTGTTTCTCCTATGTATATTTCTTTGAGTCTCTTCATTAGTTGCTTATCCGTCCCATGGAAAGCGTGTCTCGCCTTCACTTGGTTGACGCTAGCTGTCTGTTTTGATTTGTTCGGGTCGAGGAGGTGCCTCAGTAGGTTCCACGTTTTGGCTAAGCTCATATTCCTATCCATTTCGTCACACGTGCTGCACCAGTTTGCTCGTTAAGTTTTATCGCGTAGGTTTACATGTCTTTCATATGCCTGGCTAGCGTTCTTCTTAGGTTTCTGTGCCATTTTTGGGATTTCAGTTTTTTTCCAAGTCTCTCCTCCTTCCACATACTCATTAGTTTGCTGTCCATTATTTCAGGCGTGTCTTCCCCTTCGGCAGCCATTTCCGCGCTCTTAGCATTTGTTTAGCCCAGGTATTTATATCCTCGATTTCTTCAATTCCGTGGTCTCCCCGAATTGCTCGGAATTTATCCCACTCCGTTATTTTGGTCTTTCTTATATTGCTCAGTTTCACCCCTTCTCCCACTTTGGTGGCTATTATGTAGTGATCACTGCCCAGGTTCTCCATGGTATTGCTCCACTCGACTTTGCTAGCATTTTTACTGAAAGTGAGGTGCCTTCTCTGGTTACACTGCCGCCGACTCTAGTGGGCGCACACGGGTCTGTGTGTAAGGTTAAGCCAAGAGTTTGGGACTCTTCCAGGATAAGTCTACCTTTTAGGTCCTGCCTTACATACCCCCACTCCTGATGCGCCGCATTAAAGTCTCCCACTATCATCAGCGGGTTCAACCCGGCCAATTTGATGGCTTTCTTGAATATCGTTCCGAATTTGGTTTTCTTTTGTCTTGGGCTGCTATAAATGTTAAGCAAAAAGATACTTTTTGCTTTCTTCCGCCCTGTGCTAACATCGTGTTCTAAGGTTGCTATGTTTCTCTTGACCAGCGTGGCCACCCTGCATTTTTCTTCCAGATTGCTGCAAAAACTTCAGTATCCGGTCAATTTGACTTGATAACCTTCGGCCTCCTGCAGTGCTGTAGCAATCGGTTTGTCGTCTAGATTTTCTACGTGCTGCTGCAGTAGTGCCCTGTTGCGTCGGTACCCCTGGCAATACCATTGCCATATGGTAGCGTTCTCTTTCTTATTTCGGTTCTTGTTCATTGTTGGAGTATACTATTTGTTCTAGTTTCGTCATCGTATCAGCGATGTCGCTTAGCGCCACAAGGATTTGGTCTATCGACCCCTTTATGTCGCCCAAGGCGTTAAACTTGTTATTAATTTCTTGCATTTGTGCATCTATTCGTCCCTCTAGCTGTGTAAACCGCGTGCTTAGTTCTTCTACTCGCGTTTCTAGCTTTTCAATTTTGCTGCCGAATCTGCTTGCTCGTTTCCTTTCGAGTACCAAGAGAGGGTCTGACTCGCCCGCCTTCCGTTTTACTGGTGAGAGTTTAGTTACCTCCGCGTCCATTTTTTCTTCCACATTTTCTGTTACCTGTTTCGCCTCTGCTGGTTTTTGTATTACCGCAACGTGAACAGGAGGCGTTTCCGGTCTAGATCTGTTATTGATAAGTTCTGCCATCATTTTTTTTAGCTCTGCAATTTCTGATCCTTGCCTTTTTATATCGGCTTCCTGTTTTCCTATTTTTGTTTTTAGCTCTGCGTTTTCTTTTTTTAGCGCTATAGTTTCTGGGCTAGCCTGGGAGGCCTTGCTCGCGTAGCTTACCGCTGCCTTTTGGTGCCCCGTCTTGGGTAGTCGCAAGTCCTCCCTGGAGGGTAGGCACGGGAACTCCTTGTCGCCCGCAAGTACCACACTCAGCCGGGGGTTGGGTTTCCCGGAGTTGGGTCTCCTTCCAGATGCAGGCCCTCCTTTGGGCCCACTCTTGGGTAGCGTAGCCTCGCCTTTTTCATCTTCCAGACTGTTCGTGGGCACGAATGGCTTCCTGTATATTTTTCTGCACTTGCTGTCGCCCAGCATGTGGTCTCCCCCGCATAGTTGGCATACGGGGGTGCACGTGTGTCCTTGCTCCGGGTCTTCTTTCCCGCAGCCGCGACACTTTATTTTCGTCAGGTCCGGGCATGCGTCGGCTCGGTGTCCGAGTCGGCCGCACGTCACACACACCTCCAGCTTCTTCTTGTATCTCCAGCATCTTTTAAATGATCCCAAGCACTTTACCATGTCAGGCACCTCGCTCCCCTCGAATAGAATCAGCAGCGAGCCGGAGTCCCCGAGTCTCCGTGCGCCTAATATCGTTGGGTTAGCGTCGCAATCCAGCGTCTCTCTGATCAGTTCCATGCTCATGGTCATGGGAATTCCGTGGATGACTCATTTTCCCGCGTTTTCCGGCATCGGTGCATGGTTGTTCACCTCCTCGTTCTTCCCTCTGATCACCAGTTTCTTGGCTCCTTGGTACTTCACTGCCCTTTCCTCGTTAGCTGACGCTACGAGGATGGTTTGTTGCGTCATATTAATTGAGACCACGTCCTCTCTCATGAGTACCTTGAGGTCGACTCCAGCTTTTTGCGCTAGCGCGCCAGCAACTTCTGCTTCTTCTGTTTCCCCAATTCGCCGTAATGCCGCCCCTCGGTCTGAGGAGCAGCTTTATAGCGCCGCTTGGTGGATTAATCATTTTCCTCTCCACCGCTCTCTTCGCCAGCCTTTTTCCCAGTTTGGGCTTCAACTTGCCTTGACTGGTTAGCCCTTGCGTTCCATCTTCCTCCGACACGTATCTTTTGCCTTCACGTCGAAACCAGCCGGTTTGAAAGGCCGACTTATCACTTATCAGCCTCATCTTCTGGCGCCGTCATATCGACGCATTCCAGTTCTGGTTCCTTTTCTTCTGTGACCATCTTGGCCGGTCTCGGCGTCTAACGCGCGTCGGGTAGCCCCGACCACGTTGCGACGTTAGGCCTAGCGCTAGGCTTAGCGCTCGGCTCCCACGAGGCGACTCAAGGGTGGTGATAAAATCCAAAAATTGGGGCTACCGTTGAAAAACCGGTATTCCACAGAAGCTCCGTAGCCCAGGCAATCGTCTTGCAAAGTCTCTTTTCGCGGAACATTTCGTGGCTTCCGTGACGTTTTTGAAAGCCGATTTTATCGCATTTCCTGATTGAACTCAGCTTTAAAGGTTCTGAGTGCAGGTGCTCGAAAGAATAACCCTTCCGAAAATGAGTTTTTCTCAAAACCGATTTTGACCATTTTCGACCGTTCTAAGACTCGCGTCTGTCCTTAACTTTACGGCTGCTATTTTTAAGCGCTAAGAGAAGCGCGCTCTCCCTCGTGACCGGCCGTGACGTATATACACCCAAATTTTGACCAATCAGAACCGCCGTTTTTTATACATGGGGGCCCATAGGAAATTTCGCAACTGGTAGTATCAAAGAGCTCTGATGAGGCTGCCATCAGTGCGCCTTTAATTTTAGTAAACTTGCAACTTTTTTACCTGCCATCAAAACTAATAACAGCCTTTCACTATTGTAAACTGCAGAATATGATTAATAAATAGCTTTCCGTTGCTGATTATTCGTCTATGCTCATTATCATAAGCAGCTACATATTTGAACCTTTTCACTCGTTAGGGAATTTGACCTGAAATAATCGGGGAAAACCTGGAAAAGTCGGGGATTCAGAAAATAGTGGTTTGCTAGGCACCCTGGAAACGAAGATGAACTCGCGCCGTGAGCAAAAAGAAATAACGCTGATATGTTCTGCGAAGCTGAGCGCCGTGTCCACATTTTTAAGGCGAAAGCCTTTAATGTCTTATGCTGTTGTGGACCAAATGTGTCCTGCTTTTGCGTCGGCTCTGATTGGCCGAGGCGGGATGACGCCATAGAGCTCTCGACCAATCATGGAGCACCACCACATTATGCGTGAGTGCGTACCTTATATGGCTATATATTAATCAATGATCGGTTACTAATTAAATGAATTATTTACTAATTATTAACTAATTAGCTATTTCATATTTACCTAAATTATAACTTGTTAATCAATTATTTATTTACTGATTAGTGCCAGTTGCGTAGCAGAATGCGGCACTCGGGCTACGCCTTTCAGTACTTGGGTCGCTAAAGTCCCTCGTAATTTTTTAGGTTTCTCTTGGGTGGAGGCTGGCGGAAGTGAAATGCTCACTTCTAAGAATTAAGTGCCCGTTACATATATATATAGATGATGTGGTGTTCCAGATGGTCCGTTGATCCGGGGACACGTTGCAGGAAACGGACGGGACAACTTTTCGAGCGCTACGGGCACTTTATTGAACGGGTCAAAAACACATTTTGCTTTCGCGAAACCAGTTCGCGACTTCCTGCCATCTGTCGTAAGTCGGCAGTCAATCTGTCTCCCAGTCTCTATCTTTTCGCGCCCAAACACCCATCTTAAGTATACGCTTTCAACATCCTGGTGACCAACCTCGTGGCCAATCGGAGGAAAAGAGCTTCTTCGAGCCAATCAGAATGACGAAGCCACATTTTAAATAGCCAATGCAACATCGGCACCTCCGAGATTGGTCCCTCGCGAGCACCTCGTGCCTCCCACCAATCGTTCGCCCTTTCCCCCTGTGGAGACAACGCACAGATACTCTCTCAAAATCATGGGCGAGACAAAACAAATTAACAAAGACACATGAACGCCCTTTCACTTTCACCAGCAATGCATACACGTGCAAGGGCACACAGGGCTTCGCCCTTTCCCCCTGTGCAGACGACGCACAGATACTCTCTCAAAATCAGGGACGAGACAAAACAAATTAGCAAATACACATGAACGCCACTTTCATTTTCACCAGCAATGCATACATGTGCAAGGGCACACAGGGCAGCAAGAAATACGAGGGTAGTGTCCGGACCCCGCTGGCCGTAAGCAGAGGCGGAAAAATAAGAGAATTTATTGCTGCCACGCTCATCAATACGAGCGCCGTGTGCTGCGGCAATGTTTCCGTCAACCTTAGAACTGACAGTACCGGATGTGCCCTACTGTTCTCCCGCGTCTTGGCCGGCTCGGCGAGAGCGCCGCGGGGATATTTATGTTCACGCGAGAGTCGACAGCTCGACGGCGCGGTGCGCGCCTTTCCGCTCGAATACTACGAAGGCATCGCATTAGAAACGGCACCCCCGGCTCGCGCAGCCAGAAAAATGAGACCGCTTGTGTGTAAACGTTGCGCTTCCCGAGCGACCGTCCGTTTTCTTGTTTTGTTTTGACAGCATACGGTTGCGTCGGTGCCGTCCCATCGATAATGCGCTGAGCAGGGAAGTCATGAACCTTCGCTCGTTATTGGTCTGAGCTGACAGGTTAAACGACGACGCGGTTCGCTCTCCGCAGTCTCCACGTCGCCGGCACGCCTGACTTGTACGGATCTGTCTTTGAACCTGAAACAACGTGTGCTACCCGTAAGACGCCCCTGGGTTTCCCACGCGGCTGCAACAGCAACCAGCACACTCCTACGGTCGCACAGGCCAGAGGTCACTGCGGCGTGCACATTTGCAGGCCCCTTAAGTGGTACGAGGGGCAGATGCGGCGTAGGTTGTTTTCCCCGAGAGTCATAATTCCCGCTTCTGGCGCCGTGATGCCTATTCTGTCTCACGGTCCGACCACCGCCTCACAAGGTCTCAGCTCCGAACTCCCGGTCAAATAACATTTCCTTGCGTATTTCAAGTTCAACGGGCGCCCGGACGCGTCCGCATAAAAAAACATTGACAACAAAGTTAACAATTAGAATGAAAAGACAAACAGAAGAAGCGAGCCGGCTGTTTTGGAGTGCGCCCCTCCTCCACAACGGCCCAGCAACTTAACATCCATTATGTACTCAGTTTACGTAGACGACTTGCAAATTGCGTGCACATCATCAAACGTAGCAACATGTGAGAGGCAGATTCAGCTAACTGTAAATAAGCTGGCATCATGGGCAGATAAGAATGGTTTCAGGTTTTCCACGCAAAAATCTGTGGCTGTTCTCTTTTTCTCTTAGACGAGGACTGCACACTGACCCCACTATCTGCCTGAATGAAATCACACTACCAGTAAAACATGAACACAAATTTTTAGGTATAACATTTGACAGAAAACTCTTTCCTTTCTCATATAAATGCACTAAAAAAGAAAGCCTCGATATCTCTAAATATACTCAAAGTCCTACCACGCAAACACTGGGGCTCTGACTGGTCCTGCCTTTTGCACATCTACAACTGTCGTTCGCTCTTGCCTAGATTATGGCTCCATAGTATACGGGTCAGCAAGAGCTTCATTTCTGAAACGATTAGACCCTGTACATAATTCAGGTTTGCGTCTCTCTACTGGTGCTTATAGGACATCACCAATCAGCATTCTTTATGCAGGCACAAATGAACCATCCCGAGAATATAGACGATCCATGCTTACTTTGTCATACATCATGAAAATACGCACCCTACTAAAACGCATATGCTACCTTATTGTCACCAAGTGTACCTCCAGAGTATTTTTCATCAATAGGCCCCAGGCTATCAAACCTTTGTTACTTCATTTTGAAGATAAATGTCAAGTACTAGGAATATTGCATCCCTGATATTGCATCGAGACACGATCCATTGTCACCCTGTTAGTCTTGCTGTTGTTTGTTATTTCACACTAACTCATTTTTGTAAACAGAAAACACCACATGAACACATCTTGGAAGAATTTCTAGCTCTTAAAGAAAAATATGACAGTTGCACACAATTTTACACTGATGGCTCCAAGAGAAAAAAACATGTAGGTAGTGCAGTAGTATCAAGAAAAATGGGAAAGAACGATTAGACTACCTCAGTGTGCAAGTGTTTTCACTGCTGATTGTTACGCGCTTGCTGTGGTTGTGAGAAAAATACTGAACGAGAACATCACAAACAGTATTGCTTACACAAACTCCTTAAGTGTCCTCACAGCCCTCCACCACAAAAACGCAGTTGCACCACAGCTTGGGGATATCATACACAACGTATCAACAACCTCTGCTCAAAGACATAACATTTTGTTGGGTTCCGAGTCATGTCTGCATCCGAGGCAACGAGAGAGCAGACGTTTGCGCTCCAAGCTCATGAAAAACAAAGAACATAAATATGCCGTACAGAGACTGCATGATGCTAGTGCACAACATTTTAAGGCAAAAATAACAGTCATCATGGAGTAGGGAAGTAAATAATAAACTTCAGGTGGTGAAGCCAGTTTTAGGGGAATGGAAATCATGTCATCATCAGGAACGCTTCACGGAAGTGATATTATGCAGTCTCCGCATTGGCCACACACACATGGCACAGAACTTTTTGTTGAGAAAAGAAAACCCCTCTGTGAGGAATGTGTAGAGCAATTCACCATAAACCACATTTTATTTTCATGCAGAAGATTTGAAATGCAAATAAAAAAAGTATTTTACCCGATTTTACGATGAACACATTCCTTTCCATCCGGCTTTGATTTTAGGTGAAATGACTTGTAGATCTATCATGTGTTTTTAGCTTTCTAAAAGAAGCAAATGTTTTAAAGAAACTATAGAATAAATAGTATACACCACTTACAAGCTTGTGCTTGCCGCATGGTAGCCTGAGCTGCTTATGCGCCATTAAATCCAACACAACACTCTCTAAGAGAAAGCAGCTACCGAGATGCGGGGACACTCGCGGTGCAGGTCGCTACGACCAACATCATCGCTCGCAGCTTTTTTTGAGCAAGAACTCTATGCGGAGGTCAAGCAGCGGTGGATTGCGTCCGGTTGACCTTCAGCTCCGCCTGTACGTCAAACCAAGTCAACCCATAGTAACACAGATGGTATATTGCTGTGAAGCTTGTGTTCAGTACAATATCAGCGCAAGTGATATTTCTTTGGATAGTACATAGCGAGTGTAATAGAACTTTACTAATTACGTGTCCTATATTAAAAGGTCTATCACCTGGAAGGTAAGACCTCAAGCGAGGGGTGTACCTCGTGATTACCTGGGAAGCCTGCGAGTGCGGCGGTCCAGATGAGGGTTATGGGGCGGGTGGGGTGCCCCAAGGAGAGAGGCTGAACCGGGGTTCGGGGAATGAGGACGTCAGCGAAATTAGATATGGTAAGGATTTTGAGTCGAAGAGGGTTTTGGTGGCAGGGGTTGAGATAAGAGCGAGTGCAATGGCTGCCTCCTCAGCAATTTCGGAGGAGTCTGTGGAGATGGATCGTGATACGAGTTATCAGACCTGAATGTTAGCGATGGCGAGGGCCATGCGTGAACCCGACGAATACTCTGCCACATCCACTTAGTCTACCTAGGAATTGTCGCCGTACTTCTTGCACAGGGCTCTGCGCGAGCTGCCCTGCGTTCCCCGCCGTGCTCGGTTGTTGGTTGGTAAAATTGATTAAAACAGTGAAGGGGCCAAAGGCCCAGATCTAGGGGTCGGCCAGGACTCCTTGTTATCTGGCAGCCTCTAGAGCGAGACCGATGAGAGCTCATTGGTCGTCCATGGTAGAGCTGCGCAGACGAGCTTCCCAGGTGTTGGCGTGTGTTGTCGTGGACAAGTCCAGACCATATGAAGGATGTCTGCTGGGATATTGCAGGGTTTACACATCGGCATATACCGTTCAGGAAACATAATAGGAATCTTTTGGGATTGCGGAAAGCCTTCGTCTGGAGTTAGCGCCATATGACGGCCTCTTTCTCTAAGTTCTTGATGCGGACCTGGATTGAGTTGACGAGAAAGACGATATTGTTGGAGCAGGTCACGTGAAGTGATTATGTTGTCCTTCCTAGGACCAAGGCAGGCATGTTGGGGGCGGGATGATAAGCTGCTCGGAAAGTGGGCCCTCGAGCTAGCTCATGTGCTCCCTCATTACAATTGGGACCTATGTTGGCTGGAGCCCATATCAGGAGGGTCAGGTACTTAGGATGATTTGATATGAGTACGCGACCCTATTGCAAAAACCAGCGTCTCCAGTGCGAAACCAGTAAGATTTTCGCGCTGGTTTTGCACTGGATCTGCTGGGCACGCTGGAGGTCTGCGATATTCACTGGAGCAGTAACGGGAAGACACTGGCTGCACTGGTGCGATGGAAGAAAAACGCTGGGATTAGCTTTTGGACGCTGGGTGTGTCGCTGGCATCCGCGATGCACTGGGAGAAGCGCTGTATATGCGCTGGGGCCGCACTGGTCCCAGTGCCCCAGTATAGCCGGTGCGGCCTGCGGCGTCAGCCGGAGTAGCATCCCTCAGGGGTCAACAGGGCAACAGCGTACTTTCAATCGACCATCGGGGGGCATATGAAAGATAGGGTTCAAGCAAGCGCTTTTTGCTGCGAAGTCGTTGCGCATTTGTAAGAAAACAAAGGCTGTATCTTTTTTCTAGAGTTTCCATGTTTCGTTAGGTCGTTTCGAGAGAGACAACGACCGCCGCGCCTCGATCTCATGACACATGGGCGATTAACGCACAACTAAAGCTGGAATTGAATAATGTGGGCTACCATGCATAACCAACTTCACAGCTGATCTTAAGGGCACTCTAACACAATGATTACAGCCAAAATGTTCAATGCGGGCTCAATCGCAGGCGAGCGTAGCCTGCACCACGGCCCCGTATAAACAGCACAAAGAAAAACTAAAACCAGGAAGAGTATAGTTTACCGAGCGATGGGCCCATGAGAGAAAACGCAACAACATACAGCGCTTGTAATGCATAATATTTGGCGTGTTTCTCAAGCTTTTGCGCTCCTTCTTACTCTGCGTATGAAGCAGCCGAGCCCTCGGTCATCGCAACGCTTCCCGAAATGTTTGCATACAAATAAGGTTTAGTTACACGCAATATAGGGTCATCGCTGCGGCGCTTGCCGGTATTGAAGCTTGGTCGCACTTTTTTCCTTGAATTCTTGTACTAAAGCTCCATGTTCAGCGAAAATTACGTCCACGGTAGCAGAACACCACCGAAGAGCCGGCGTTGGTAAATTTGCCAGCGATGTCAAACTCCACATGTTAAAATGATTCCAGTGTGCAAAATAGCGCGCATAGGCACACAGAACATTAGTTGCAAGTCGTGAGAGCAGATAGCAAGCTGAAATGATAAGAAGTAAAATGCAGAAATGTTATACAAAAATCCAGTTCCCGGCGTGGCCGAGTGGTTATCGTGCTGAGCTACTGATTGATATATGCCTAGGGACTAAGTTCGAGGCGCGGTTGGTGCACTAATGCTCTTTTTTATATTTTTTTAGGTTTTTTTACGTACCCAACTTGTTTCTTTACTGTTTACTTTTTAATTTTTATCCCACGCCTTTTTTTCTCCGGGCGAACAATGCTGCCAGTGCGGAGCGTCCCAGTGCGCCCAGTTTCCAGTTTCATACTGGGACCATAATCAGGTATGGCGCTGGGGCGCTGGCACCCAGTGGCACTGGTTTTTTCAATAGGGGAAACGCATCGACTGAAATACGGCCATGAGTAAAATTAAGAACGGCGCGCTTTGAGTCATGACTTCGGAGCCGTGATTAATCGCGAAAGCATGGTGCGGCCTACCGCGGTATCCGACAGTCGAGTCAGCGTGTGCATTTGGGGCAGCCTCATCAAACGTGTTGTTTGTAGAAGTGTTCAAGAGCCAGGCATTAGAGGTGCAGTAGGGCGAACTTCGTGCAGATTATGAGGAAAGCGTTAATGCGGTCCCACTTCTTTTGTTTTAAAGGGAGGTAGGGGAATGCTTCCACCGTGCGGTTTGTGATGTAGGCTTGAGTGTGATAAAATGTGTTCCGCTTTCGCCTTGTGCCGGATGAGACGTCTGGCTTTCTGGGTTAGGGTAGGAGAGCTCGGGCGACGTCGCCGTGCGCGCCCTGGAATTGAAGGATGAGGACCAACATGCTAAACTTGGAGATTAGGGATATTGGGCGGTCACCTAGCGTGAGTGAGATGAGAGGTTAGCGGGTTCGTGCGGCTTGAGGCAGTAGAGTCAATTTCGGTTTGGAACGAAGCAGGGAAAGCGCGGATATGAACTTACGAGTCGATGAAGCAGACTACTGCCCGCTTCGCCCGCTCACCGCAGCCGGGTTCAATCATTCTCTTAATTAGGACTGAGATAGTGTGACGGGGCTGTAGGAGGGACTAGGTGGCGGCAAACGGATTTGAAATCAAACAATCCAGAATATATGACACAAACTATTTGCATGAGCGTTCAATTCATTTAAATATACGAACATGGAGACAAGGCAGGCTTCCGAGGTATAGGAGAAACCGAACAGAGCTCGTATCGCCACTCTTAAGCTTTCTCATATCCCTAGCCTTCCCCATGGGGATAGTAGCTCCATTAGAAATGAATTCAAATGGAATTATTCGTTTCATCGTGATCAATATGAGAAACATAGGACAGGGACACAAATGGAAAAGCTGCCAACAGCACCTTGTAAAACCTTCGGTGATCCTTCTTGACAACCATGGCTCGGGATTCACAATAATTAACCAGAATATTTACTGAAACGTAACTCAGCAGGAAATAGTATTCAAACGCAACACATATCAGTTCCAATTTACAAGCCATTTATTTCATGTTCTTGAGAGAAATGTAGCACTCCTGAAATAGTTGCAAATAATCTAAGCATGAGCAAAAACCGTGCACTGTTGTGAAGAATAAGTAAAAGCAAAACAAACACGAAAAGTCTGGGAGTGGCCTCGAGTAAACGAGTCTGTATGAGTACTTCGCTCGAAAGCTAAAAATATATTAAGTGCTACATAACATGCGAAAGCGGGCCTATTTCTCTTAGCGTTTTCATGAAGAACATGTATGCTTGCTTTCTGCTAGCACGTGGCACAAATGCAGGGGTGCTAGATTGAATGTGCCTCACTAATTCGCCTTTGTTTTTTCAAAACGTTTTGCTGCATAATTTACAGTGGGATATACGCGATGCGCAAAACGCCGACAATGCCTCCTGCCGCCAAAGCCGCAAAGCGTAGGCTGGCTCGGTCGGGCGCTGTTCATGTCAGCCTCTATGCGCGCGCGTCGTGTTTTCGTCTTTGGTCGTGGTGTAAATGATATAACGCCGCTGTCAACCTTTAGCGATGTCCGGGGAGAATTGCTGCGTAGTTGGTTTTTCGAACAGACATAAAACCTGGCCAGCAGCACGTTTGGATAAGTTTCCAGTGACGCTTCACGAGAACGACGGCGGCCGTGAATCGCGGTTTTTCGACGCAGAAAGCAAGCAATCGCACCGAATGACATTTGTTCAGGTTAATGTCATTTTTTCGACGCGCTACTACACGACCAAAGCTAAGGCCATTTCTAAAGTATGGTAACTGCAATTTACATGCAAGTGTTGGTGCGCCTTCAATATGTTGCGAAGATCACGGCGATGTAAACGAAAGCAGCCTTTAAATTGACATTCATATCTTACATGCCCTTGTAACCAATCTGTTGATTAGGACTATCAATTACGAAATTAGCGGCAGTGTCGGCGGCGTTTGTTTACGAAGGGGCACGAAAGGTGCGCACGTCTGCGCTCGAATGCGAAACGCGTAGGAGTTTCGACGTTTTCGCCAGATCGTTCGCTCGGCGTATTAATAAGGCCCGTCGAAAAATGCCCGAGCTTGGCCTCATCAAGAAAGCATATGGCAAATGCATAACGCTTGCCGCATCGGATACCGCGAGCGTACCGCAACGACGCTTCCGCGAAAGCGGCCGACGACAGCGCTCTGGCCATGTGCTAGGCCCTAGTCGTCGCTATGCCTAAACGCCTAAACGGTTTCGCATCAAAGTCGTAGCTAGAAGCGCTTTGGAAATAGTAATTTTTTTATTCATCAAATTAAGCGCCTATTATTCAAGATCAACAGATCATGCTTTTCTGAAGGTGGCGAAAGAAATTCGGACCGCTGCAGCAGGAGCGACCTGTTCCACCCGTGCTGGGTGCGGTGGCTACGGGTTGGCTGGCAGCAATGGGTGCCAGTTTTTATTTATTTTTTTACGGTGGTATTTGGCATATTTCACAAACATGACTAGCTGCACAATTATAGGAGTACAGTATTATTTAATGCAGGTAGCACGTTTGTAGTTTATTTTGGGTGTACCTTATCACCGAGTCTCTGGTGTCGAGATAACACATTTCCTCGTTGATCGCATTCAGATGAGTACCTCAAAGTCATTCGATACCTAATGTCGTTTTCATCGAATGTCGTTATATTTGCTCGTGTAGCAGCAAACAAATATCGTCCTGAACAAAAGTCATTCGATGGAAAAGGTATTAAATTTGCCGTGTGGCAGGGCTGAGTGATAACTATGTTTTCAGTTTTCTGCTTGTCATTGCACCTTCCATGAACACTTCTTGTTTAAACTTGGTTACCTCCACTGCCAGGAATATACAATACGCATTAGATTTATGAAATGCTTAGCCAGAGAATCTTTAGCGTGCATTGACATCGCAAAGCACACGGTTGCATTTTGCGTTTCGCCTCCACTTAAATGCGGGCGGCACGGTCGACTTCGGTCCCGATAACTCGATCTTCCTCAGTAGCCTGAGCCGCTGCGGCAGGTTATTGAACAGACATTTTCTAATATGCGTTTTGAAACTTGCCATGCAATTACTTTGAAGACCAGAGCCAGTGTTCCTTTTGGCTGGCAAGATTACGAAAACATAACATTTCGCTGCACTTGATATTAGTTCAAGAGCTTGCTATAAAGCGCGATGTAATTCTGCAGTTGGGCGCGAGGGTGATACAAATGAAATGAAGATGGTACTACAATAATAAAATAGGATATAAAATTTAAAGTTAATATGCCCTTGGCTAACATGTAATGCAGTTTTTCAGATATTGCCTCTGCTGATATCTCGCCCCCCAATTAAATTATCTACCCGATCTGCATTTTTGACGACAGAATAGGTGAAATCCATCCTTTACAGGCAGTGGTAAAGCGCAGGCATGAAAAATTTGAACTGTTGGTACAGGAGCCCAATATGCGCTATTTTTCTGATGTTCAGAATGCTAATTTGCAAGCTCGCTGGTTTTTCATGCCGTCGCACCGGTACGAAACTGCTCGCAGTTTCGACAACGCTGCCTAGTTTGCTGTAGCAATTTATTGCATGTAAACGAAGCAAGCGTGTATCATTAAGCAAAGAAAGAACATCGGTTCATAGGTCAAGGAATGAACGAATCAGCGTGGCGTTGTAATGAAAGCCGGGCACTCAAAATGAGCTCCACTTTGTACGCAGCCTTGGAGATGCCAGCTGCAGGAGACACTTAATGCATATGGAGGCGATGTAGTTTCAGACGGCCGTGATATCGAACACATGTCCATTATTATAAAGGGCGATCCCCTTGCGCACACTGTCACCGCTGAAGTGCCCGCGAGACGCGCACAAACGGCAGATCGCACGCGCACACCACGGCCACGCTTGCCGCGCGAGGCCCGTCTCGGGTTCCGACGGCCACCGCTAGGTGGCTTTCAGTGGCGCCCCTATAGCCTCGTAATAGTAGCCGCGGGGCTAAACGATGTTCTGAATGGTGACGCTGCAGGAGTGGTGGAAAGTTTATCTAAGGGAGTTGACGAGTTCAGGGAGATAGCACAGCAGACGCAGATAGTTTTATGCACAGTACCAGAGGTGCTAGGACTGAACGGAAAGATGGAAAAGGACGTGGTGACAGTTAATCAGGACATAAGAAAGTTAAGCCTGGAGAAGCGTTTCGAAGTGGTTGAGGTAAACAGGGAGGTACATAAAGTAGGTTTTGGTAGGGCTTTTCAGCGAGATGGCATTCATTTTAACAGAAGGGTGGGAGCAGAGATCGGCTGGCGCCTGGCAGGCGGGCTGTAGTTTTTTAGGGGGTCCGCGAGGACTCCGTGCGCAGAGGTAGTTATAAGTGAAGCAGAAGAAAGTGTAATAATGGAGGCTGAGCCCCCAAAAATGGCAAAGAGTAGGTCGAGAAAGAAAGGTACAAAAAAGAAATTTAACACTAGGATCAGCTACATAAACATGCAAGGAGGTAGAAAAAGAGCGAAATGGCTAGAGATAGAACAGCAGTTGAAGGATGACAAAATAGATGTGTACGCTCTTTGCGAGACTCATCTCAGGGATCTAGAAGATCCGCCGTTTATAGAAGGCTACATCTGGGAAGGGTGCAACAGAACGAGAACGGAAAAAAAGGGTGGAGGGGTAGGTATGTTGATACACCAGGGAACAAATTGGCAAAAAAATAAATCATCTTGTAAAGAACATATCTGGGTATCAGGAACAATTGCCGGCATAAGTACATGGCTAGGGGTAGTTTATTTAGGAACAGGACATCAATGCAGGCAAGAAAACAGGGATCTTGTTGAATGTCTCAGTGACGATATAAGCCAGTTTGGAAACGGGGCCAATATTATTCTACTGGGGGACATGAACGGCCACATCGACGATCTGGATGGATACACGGATTGTAACGGCAAGCTAATGTTAGATTTCTGTGAGCGACATGATCTAGTTATAGTAAATAGAGAAACAAAATGTGAAGGCCAAATCACGTGGGAATTCCGCAAGAGGCAGACGACCATTGACTATTGTCTAATGTCGCAGAAAATTTATAGCAAGGTCACAAAAATGGAAATAGACGAAGAAGGGGAGTGTAGTCTGGGAAGTGATCATAAACGTATTAGTCTGCAGATGGGACCCTTGATGAAAAGAGAAATAGAACTTAGACAAAACGTAAACGCAAAATTAAACGACGATCAAATAGCGCAGATAGCAGCAGACATAGAGGAAGCAATAGAGAAAAGCCCCATGGAAGACTGGGATTATGAACAGGTAGAACTACTCATAAGGAGGAAAATTCAGGAGGTTAAAGTAGCAAACCGCTGGAATGGAAAGAGGAAGCCACGGAGCTGGTGGAATAAGGAAATCAGGGAAGCTATTGAACAGCGACGGGCTGCTTCAAGGGAACACCGAATGGGAAAGAAAGCACAGGTATCTCAGGAGGAAACTGACCAAAAATGGGAATCATATAGACAAAAGAAACTTCAAGTGCAGGCCCTCGTCCAAAGTAAAATAAGACAGTCCACCGATCGCTGGATGGCTGATATACACGATGCCTCTAGAGGCGGAGCAAGAAAATTCTGGAACCATATAAGCTGGCTAGGGAAGAAGAATCAAAGAAAGCAGGATCGGATTCAAGATAACGAGGAAAATTGTTTAAAGGGAGATAACGCAGTGAACTACATTACATCAGTTATAGCCGAGTCATTTAAGAGCGACGATACGGTAATCTCCGCAAATCAAGAAGCAACACAAGGCAGCAGAATACAAAGCAGCTTAGAACTGACCAATCTAAACTGGAAAAAGGCAGAAAAAAATATTCCTAAAAACACATCTACAGGAATAGATGGAATTCCGATCAAGCTGATTAATGAACTCGGTCCAAAAAGTAAGGAAACGTTGTTAAAGCTCTGGAAACAGTCATAACGAATAAGCAAATTCCGGACAGCTGGCGGCAGAGAAAAATGAATTTGATTTTTAAAGGGAAAGGAGACAGGATGCACATAAAATCCTACAGGCCGATTACCATAACACCTGTTATGTACAGGTTAGCCATGCAGGCGGTGAAATTAAAGGTGCAAGCATGGGTAGAAAGTAACAAGATACTCGGAGAACTTCAGAACGGCTTTAGAAATGGTAGGCGCTTAGATGATAGCCTGTTCGTGCTTACCCAATGCATCAAAATATCTAGAGTGGAAAATAGACCTTTGTATTTGGCCTTCCTGGACATAAACGGGGCGTACGACAACGTAAGCAGAGAACTCCTGTGGAACATATTAAAAGAAGGAGGTATCGGTTATGAGATTATAGAGTTCCTACAGAAAATATACCGGGATAACAAAGTAGAAATTACATGGGAAGGGATAAGAAGTACGGAGGATGTAAAGTATGCAAAGGATTAAGACAAGGCTGTCCTCTATCACCGGTGCTGTTATGCTTTATATGATAAACCTGGAACGGAGGATACAAGACAGTAACCTAGGTTTTAACCTGTCATATAGATTAGGTGGAAAGGCGGTAGTGCAGCGCCTCCACGGTTTGATGTATGCAGACGATATTGTGCTGCTAGCTGAGAGTCTGGAAGAATTGCAAACTCTAGTTAAGTATTGCGGAGACGAAGGGGACGCTCTAGGCTTCAGTTTCAGCGCAGTTAAGTCGTGTCTGATGATTTTCAACGGCTCAACAGATCAGGGTCTTAAAATACAAGGCCTTGAAATACCTAGAGTAGCAGAATATAAATATCTGGGGGTATGGGTAAACGAAAGATTGGCATACATTGGAAAGCATGAGCAATCACTTAAGGCTAAAGGGCGAAGGAATGCCGGGATAATGAAGCATAAGGCATTGTGGGGATACAATAGGTATGAGGTTTTGAGGGGTATTTTCTTTTGAAAGGAATTATGGTGCCCGAACTTACTTTCGGAAATGCGGTTTCGTGCCTAAAATCAGAGGTACAGTCCACATTAGAAACAAATCAGAGATCCGTTGGACGATTAGCACTAGGTGTTCACGGCAAAACTACAAATGAGGCGGTACAGGGAGATATGGGCTGGGCATCTTTCGAAGTACGGGAAGCTCAGAGTAAAATATTATATGAGGAACGCCTGAGGAAATTGGACAATAACAGATGGGCAGCTAAAGTATTTAAATACATGTACCTAAAAAGTGTTGACTCACAATAGAGGAAAAGAACTAGGAAACTAACTAGTAAGTATGCTAGTAACAAGGACGGCGAAATAAAGAGCATTAAGCAACAGGTGAAAAACACAGAAGGTAAAAATTGGACAAATTCGATGGAAAAGAAACAGTGTAGAATTATACCGAAAGTGGAAAATGCAGATCAAGAAGGAAGATTTCTTTGATAACTCAAGAAGCAGTGCCCTACTTTTTGAAGCTAGATCAGGGTGCCTTAGAACACGCAGCTACAAAAAGAAATTTAACAATGGAGATGACGCATGTGCTGTATGTGGAAACTCCAGTGAAGCAGTTGACCATATTATACTCGAATGTAATGGTATCCATCCGGAAGTTGGTGCAGGCGCAATCACTGTTTCTGAAGCTCTGGGGTTTAGATATAACAGTGGCCGGGTGAATAAACCGGCGGTGGAAACTAGCAAAAAACGACTGGAAGATTGGTGGCTTAAAAGCAGAGAAGTGACATAATGTTAATAATGTAGGAACAAAGAATGATGGTTTAGTTAACCATTCTAAATCAATAAGTAAGATATTGGGAGAAAAATGAGCATGATACTGTTGCTACCACCCGGTTTCAAAGGGGACGCTCCTATATTCCATCCATTCATCCACAGGCGCTACGCATGGCGTATAGGCTTGCCCTCTGTTCAGTAATCTTTGCATAGTAAAATACCCTCATGGGTAGGTGGCGCCGCTTCCGCAGGCCTTTGAGAGAGAACTGAAGAAAAAAGGAAGAGAGTAGTAGGCTGATTTGTTTAGTATTATAAATCTTCAATATGTAGGGAAAGCCTTTTATATTTATTACACATTGTCACTGTCAAACGACGAGGAGGTTAGAAGCTGGGTTTATTCACAGTACACGGCACTGGAACGTGGCAAGGCTGGCCGGAGCTCGAGAGAGGAAAACGAAGAACGCCGAGGTCACTAGCGTGGCTAAGGCCAGCTAAAACGTCGGTAATCCAGTCCGGCCGCATGACGGCGCCGCAAGGGTGATTAGGAATGCGGCATTACTCCCACTGTTTGAAAGGCGCCGTCCTCGGCGATAACCGTTGGCGATCCGAGCAACACGGAACATCGGTAGTGTCGGGTGGCTGGGGCGAACGAGCGGTTTGATTCCTGCAACGTGAAACACTTCGGATGTTGGTCGTCGAGAGGAGCGGACAGTTCCCTGGGGAAGAACTTCATAGTTCACTTCGCTGAGTTGGCGGACGACCTCATACTGGCCAAAGTATCGCCGAAGCAGCTTTTCAGACCGCTCTCTTACACGGATTGGGCCCCACACCCAAACTCGTTCTCCGTGCTTGTAACTCGCATTTCTGTGGCGTAGGTTATACCGGTGAGCGTCTTTTTCTTGCTGGCGCCGGATACGCTGTCGAGCAAGTTGTCAGGTGGCCTCGGTATGCTGAACGAATTTATCTCCATCCATGACTGCAGGATTAACACTATCAGGAAGCAGCACTGCGTCCAGCATAGTCATTGCTTCGCAGGCCGCGGACTGAACGAAGCGGAGTTAAGTGCATTGTTTCTTGCGATGCAGTATTATATGCGAAGGTGACATAGGGAAGTATTGCGTCCCAGTTTCGATGGTCCTCGTCAACATACATTGAAATCATATCGGCGATTGTCTTATAAAGCCGTTCGGTGAGTCCATTTGTTTGCGGGTGATAAGCGGTTGTTCTTCGGTGGCTTGTACCACTGAGTCGCATAACTTCCTGCGTGAGTGCCGAGGTGAAAGCCGTTCCCTTGTCAGTTATAATGACTTCGGGTGCACCGTGACGAAGTACAATGCTCTGCATAAAAAGGTCGCACTTTCAGCAGCGGTTCCGCGGGGAAGAGATTTCGTTTCACAGTATCGGCTGAGATAGTCGGTGGCGACCACAACGTACCGATTACCGAGCGGGACAGACAGTCTGCATGACTGTGCTTCTTGCCAGATTTATAGATGATGGTCACATCAAATTCTTGAAGTCGAAGGCTCCAGCGTGCTAGCCGCCCTGAAGGATCTTTGAGGCTCGCCAACCAACAGAGTGGTGATCACTCACTACTCGGAAAGGCCTGCCATACAAGTAGGGGCGGAATTTTGTCAGTGCCCACACAATAGCATGACACTCCTTTTCGGTAGTGGAGTAGTTCATCTCTGACCGGGATAAGGTGCGGCTTGCATATGCGATTACGCTTTCCACACCATCCTGTCATTGTACAAGGACCGCTCCAAGGCAGGCGTTACTTGCGTCTGTGTGCAAATTGCATCCCTCTCCTTCGCAGAGACCCGATAAGGCGACTGACGTAATGGTCTCTGGTAGTCTATCCTCATCGCAACAGACAGCGAAGAACGGAAAAGCAAATACGTCGCACTACGCGTCCTCGAATTCGAGGGCCAGAAAATTGAAATCACGGCGTACGTCGCTATGCCCGAAGACTGCGGTAAGGGGGTGGTACATGACATTCCCCTTCGCATCACCGAGGAAGAAATAGTGCAACGGCTACGCACGATCAAAGGCAACCCCCCCCCCCCGTGCTAGGAGCCAGGCGCCTGGGTAGGAGCTCAACCACCGTGCTCATACTGTTTGAAAAACTAGAGGTTCCGAGGTGGGTGAAACTCTCACTTACATGGCAAAGATGTGTATTATATAGAAAGAAATACGAGGTTTGCAACGCATGCGGGCGCCTAGGGCACCGCGAAGGTGTCTGCCCAGATCCGAATAACGCTAAGTGCAGAGGATGCGGAGAAGAGCGCCCAGATCAGGGACACACCTGCGAAATAAAATGTCAGCTGTGCGGTAAAGACCATCCGCTTGGCGACAAGAAATGCAGAGAACACTACAGGACTCCCTACCAGACCAAAAAACGTCAATGGGAGCAGAAAATTGCCGAACAGCAGCAGCAGCAACACCAGCAGCAGCAGCACAACGAGCAGCACCAATATCCCAACACCACACCTGAGAGCGGCCGCAGAGGACGCTCGAAATTCAGAAGAGACCACCGTGACCAACGCGGATATTCTCAAGACAGGGACGGAGGCTTCCGGGCGCAGAGCGGGGACTTCCCGCAGTTGGAGGACGCCAACCAACGTCACCGTTCAAGCTCCCGCAGCAGCAGGGAGCGGTCCGGATCCAAGCCCAGGTCAGGGTCCAAATCCAGAGTCACGGCTAACTCCAGGGACCCAAGGAACCCGTCGGCCACCCAAAAGCGAAGCCCGAGCGGGGACAGTAAAACCGTGAGTTTCAGCAGTGGGGTTCCCCAGGCTAAAGATGAGGAAAACAAAGAAAAAGATAAAGAAATAGAAAAGTTAAGAAAGGAAGTTGAGAACTGAGGGAGATAATTAGGAAACTCACCCAGGACCAATACCAATCCAAATCACAGCCAAATTCCGGGGCTCCCCGGCCTCCACAGGCTCCCCCCGCAAAACAAGTAGCCAAACCGACACCTCCACCTGTGACGCCAAAGGTGCTAACACCACCCGCGGCGTCAGACACAGAAGAGGATGCAATGATCACTGAACAGTGCAGGCCACCTCCCCCGCAGAAACGAAGAGGCGGGGAAACGGATCCGCTGGCGGCAATAGAGCGTAGACTAGACGCCAAATACGGAGCGAGACTCGAGCGGCTCGAGACAGGCATGACCAACATCATAGGCGCCCTGAACCGAATTCAGGAACAATCTAAGCAAACAAACGCGGCTCTTGCTGCTATGGCAGAAAGGCAAACAGTGAGAGAAGGGATACTTGACCAATTCCAACATGGGCAAAACGCAACCAAAGATTAATTCGACGGTATGGCAGTGGAACTGCCGAGGATTCCCGCGCAAGCGAGCGTTAGTGCAACAACATCTCGAGCAAATAGTTGAAAAACCTCTAGCCGTAGCCCTACAGGAAACTGGCAAAGGAGTAATTAAATTATCAGGATATCAAACGTTTGCTAGTGGCCGGGGAGAAAAATCCCGGGTCACTACATTCGTCAAAAGGAACGTAGCGGTGATCGAACATGAAATTAGTTCTCGCGACATTGAGGCGGTTTTCGTTGAAATCATCACGGGCAGGAAGAAGGAACCCAGTATTTTCGTCCTAAACATATATAGCTCTCCTCAGCAGCGCAAAGTTAGGTTCAAGACATTATTTCGCAAAGCAATGAAGGCAGCCGGAGCTAACCCCCTGCTAATTGTAGGAGACTTCAACGCCTGCCACCAAGAGTGGGGATATAATAGGCAAGATCCGAAGGGCAGGCAGTTATGGGAAGATTTTCACGAATTAAACCTCACCCTGCAGACAGACTCTGGCTGCCCGACGAGGGTGGGAAACAGTGTGAGCAAAGACACAACCCCAGACTTAACGTTTACCAAAAACATAGAGGAGCTTAGGTGGAAGAACACAGAGCTCAACTTTGGAAGCGATCATTACGTCCTCGAAATAACGCTTAAACGGGGAGTCAAAGTAAGACGAGAAAAGATCATCAGCGCAATCGAATGGGAGAAATTCAGACAAATAAGGGAATCTGCACACATGGACGAAAATATTGAAAATATCGACGATTGGGCAGAAACCCTCATGCACACCGTTAAATCCGCTATGATTACCCTAGAGGGGGACGATGCACCGAAAACAGTCGACAGGAAACTCCTACACATGTGAGAAGCAAAAAAAGGTATGGAAAGACGCCTCCGATGTCAGAGATGGAACCGAAACCTAAGGCGAAAAATAGCCAGGCATAATAAGGAAATTGAGGATTATGCAATTAAACTCTGCGAGCAAAACTGGTGTAACAGGTGCGATGAAATAGAGGGCAACATGAGCCTTTCAAAGACGTGGAGCCTGTTACGATATCTTCTTAATCCCGACAGTTCGAAAACACAGTCAAACACAACAATAGCAAAGGCAAGACACGCGTTTGAGGGGACTGACGCGGAACTAATAACTAAACTCGTAGACACATATGTCGGCGATACAACATCCCTCCCTCTTAGGCAAAACGCGGGCCCACCGAACGAGGCCCTCGACGCGCCCATCTCAGAAGCGGAAGTTAGAGCCGAAATCCTTAGCTTAAAGACGCGATCAGCTCCTGGCCCCGATGGAATAACAAATAAAAGGCTACGAAACCTAGACGACGCTTCCATAACGGCACTCACCAACTACGTGCAAGAAGTATGGAGTAGCGGTTGTCTTCCCCAGCAGTGGAAAACTGCAAACGTTGTGCTAATTCCAAAACCTGGCAAGCCCCCGAAATTGGAAAACCTCAGACCTATTTCTCTAACCTCATGCATTTTAAAGCTTATGGAACGCGTAATCCAAACAAGGCTAACTAATTTCATGGAGAAAAACGACCTGTGGCCGCACGAGATGGTCGGGTTCCAACCGGGCCTGTGCACACAGGATGTAATGCTCCGATTACAACATGACATAATTGACTCGAAATCCAGAGACGCGAAGGTAATTCTAGCACTAGATCTAACAAAAGCATTTGACAACGTAAAACACCAGGCAATTCTCGCGGGACTACAAGAATTAGGAGTCGGCGAGAGGACATATAATTACGTAATGGATTTCCTGACAAACAGGACGTTGAAACTAAAGTTTCAGGACCTAGAATCCCCCACTGTCCACCTGGGAGGTAAAGGAACTCCGCAAGGTTCGGTGCTCTCCCCCTTCCTTTTTAACGTGGTGATGAGAGGCCTTCCTGCCGCTCTTAAAGTCATAAAAGACCTGAAGTTCAGCATTTACGCGGACGACGTTAATCTCTGGATGAACAATGGCAGCGATGATAGCATAGAGGAACGCCTACAGGCGGCGGCGGACACCATTGTGTCCTACGCGGCCGAAAGGGGTCTTTCGTGCTCTCCGCAAAAATCTGAACTTTTCATATATAATCCAAAATCAATGAGGTGCAAGGGCGACTTTAACGTAGAAATTAAGGTCGACGGCAAAACCGTACCAAGAGTCCAGCAAATCAGAATCCTCGGACTATTTATTCAAGAGGACGGGTATAACGACGGAACGATAAAAAAACTCACTACCTACGCGACGCAAGTAACAGGAATATTTAGGAGGATTGCATTCAAAGGCAGAGGCCTCAAAGAGAGAAGCCTCTTGAGACTGATGCAGGCGTACATAATAAGTCGAATATGCTATGCCACACCGTTCCTCAACATCAGGACCAATGAAAAAGATTAGACGCACTCATCAGGCGTTGCGTCAAGAGGGCACTGGGTCTACCCATCTCCTCTTCTACGGAACGCCTGATAGAAATGGGCGTGCATAATAGCTGGACGGAACTTGCTGAAGCGGTGAGAATCGCCCAACATGAAAGATTAAGTAGGTCGAGAACGGGTCGAACCATCTTAGAATGGGTGGGTCGAAAAATAGATAGGGGCACAGCCGACAAGGTTGCCCTACCACCACAATGACGCGAGAACATCATTGTCCGTCCTCTCCCCCGCAACATGCACCCAGAATACCACAAGGAGAGACGGGAGAAGAGAGCAGAAGCATTGGTTAAAAGTGCAAAAGAATTCAGACTGAAAGAAGTTGCCTACGTAGACGCTGCAAGCGGCCTATCAGGGGCGGCAGTCGCCGCGGTAGTCGATGGTAGCGGCGCACCAGTCGTCTCCGCCACCATCCGAAGTAGAAACATAGACACGGCTGAAGAGGTCGCAATAGCGCTCGCTTGCGCCGTAACGAAGGCTAGATTGATCTTTAGCGACAGTAAAACTGCTCTCTGGAATATCGGACAAGGCAGGGTCTCGCAAGAAGCCGCCCGAATTCTAAAAGCTGCAACTAAAATCGATCGCAAAATCACCCTAATTTGGGTCCCAGCACACACGTCCATCCCCGGCAACGAGGCGGCCCACGATTTAGCCCTTCCGGGCAAACGCGGAGCCGCCCGACTGCCAGGCGATGGACGAACGTTTGCAAACCTATAAAGAAATAATCGAAAATTATAGATTAGGAAGACGTCTGATGCCGCCACCGGATCCTAGCTTAAATAATAAAGAGGCCATAGCCTGGCGGCGATTACAAGCCGGAAATTTCCCGAACCCTGTCTGGTTGTTTCACACCCAGATAGAGGAGAGAAAAAACGATAAATGTAAAGCCTGCGAAGCGAGGGGGACCCTCGACCATATAATTTGGGAATGCCCTAAGTCTCTGGGCGCTAGGGACAACATTAAAAGTAGAGAAGCCTGGGTAACCCTGCTGCGAAGCGACGTCCCCGCTGACCAGCAGAAAGCCGTCCGCCTGGCGGCTGAGGCCGCGAATAACCAATGTATATTTGCCAGTCCTTAGTCGCGGAGGTTCCAGCCCTCGTTCCTCAGGCCTGCGTGCCAGGAGCGGGGAGTAGGGGGCCTCCTAAATCGGTGGAAATTAAAGTTTTTAATCAATCAAATGTCGTCGACTATAATTCGATGCTTTGTCAGCGGTGTCTAACCCTGGAGGTCGTTGCAAAACAGCCCCTGAATAAGTCGATAATGATCTCTAGGCAGCGTTTTTGATTAGGCAGGAGGTCCAGGTTAGTGTTGGTTTTAACTGGAGTAGTCATCGTTTCTAATGAGTTTATGCTTTCGGACAACGCGTACTGCCCTGCGCATTCCGAGAGTTCTTCAAAATTCGCAATCGTTGTTTTGCTCGCTAAACATTGCGGTTCGCAACCGAAGTTCGTCACCAAATGCTCGGTTTGCCTGTCCTTCAGTTCAATAAGTCCTCGAGCTACACAGACTTGTCGACCCAGAAGCAGCAACATGTTGGCTTCGGCGATGTCACGAGTTCCGGGGCTGCTATCGCACTCTACAATCACAAACATGCTGGATCTTGACGGTATCACAACGTAATCGTCACATACTCGCAGCTTGGATATGTGTTGCTGGGGTTCAGCGCCAAGAGTGCGGTGGGCGGCACACGACACGATTAGGTCCTTAAAGAAGATCACAGCGCCATACTCGCCTAGGAAATCCAAACCGAGTATAAGGTCTTTGGAGCACTCGGAGAGCACCGCGATGCAGCCGGGGAAAGTTACGCCTCGGATCTGTATTCGTGAGGTACAGACACCAATCGGTGTCACCACATGGCCGCCAGCTGTCCGAATCTGCGGCCCAGTCAAAGGCGTCAAAACCTTTCTGAGGGTCGTGGCTAGCCAGCTGCTCATTACCGGAAAATCAGCGCCTGCGTCCACGAGTGGATTCACGTTACGGTTGTCGTGTCGGCGGTTACTGTTATTTCGGCGGAAATCAATTTTTCGCAGTTCGTCGGTACGCTCGTCGGGTCGAGGCGCCGTCAGTCGGCACGTCGCGGTAAATCGTCGGGGGGAGGCTCCTGACTCTGTACAGCTGTGGCGGCCCTACCCCCGGAGGACGCCGTCTTTAGTTTTCCCGCTGTGGGGGCGTGCCTCTGAACTGGCCAGAGGTTGACGGGTGGATGGGAGAAGAGAACCTCCTTGGAGACGGGGATCGGGACTGGCGTCGTTGTGCAGTCGGGGGCTGCACGTTAGCGGCCAAGTAGTGCTCGATCTCCTATGGTCGCTCACCGTAGCGCGGTCGAGGTTTCTCGGGAAAACAACCCCTGAGAGCCATCTGGCGGTAGGGGCAGTCGCGCCGAACGTGGCTGGACTACCCGCAGCGGTAGCACAATCGCCGGTTGTTTCGCGTTCACCACAGGTGTGCTTTACGGATGACGGGCCTGAATTCGTGCTGCGGGACGGGCACAGCTGGGGCTTGGTACTGCACAGGAGGTAAAGTCGCAACAAGAGGAATAGATTGTGGCACAGGCGCAGGTTTTCGTAGTACTTCACTGTAAGTCATTATGTAGGGACCCGGTGGCGGGGCTACTGGAGGTGGCTGCACCACTCGCCGGATTTCATTCCGGAAAATGTCCGCTACTGCAGCGAACCTGGAGAGCTTCGAAACGTAGTTTCTGGAACTCTTCATGCACAATGTTGAGCACGAACTCTCGAAGTTCCTCAGCGGGCAGCGACGTAGGCGGACAGTGATGGGCGGTTGCTACAGAACCAAGTCGTCCGCACTGCGCGCTCCGCTCTTGTAAGGAGCTCTCCATACCCGTTGCCTCTTTCGTGAATCCCGCCAAAGTTGTGTGAGGGTTTAGGACAAGTCCGGCAAACAACTGCTCCTTTACACCTCGCATGAGGCGGCATACCTTTTTTACCTCGAGCATAGCTGGATCAGCCAGATTGATAGTCGCGTCATGTGTTCAATAAACATAGCAACACTTTCATTTGGCTACTGCAATCTAGCCTGCAGGGCGAGCTCGGCTCTCTCTTTCCTTTCGTCGGTACGAAATGTCGCCAACAACTCTCGGCGAAATGCTTCCCAGGTGGCAAAAGAAGCTTCGTGATTCTCGTACCACGTTTAGGCATTACGCAGCAATGCGATGTAGACTTTTTGCAGCTTGCGCTCACCGTTCCACTGGTTGAAGCCCGCCACACGGTCGAAACTGGCCAACCAGTTCAACGTCCTCAAACCTATCGTCATGGAACGAAGGTGTTGACCGAGGTGTGTTTAGGACAAACGGCGGCACCGCTCCAACCTGCTGAGGAAGATGGCTACCCGAAGTAGACATCATGGCTCTTGGAGGTGTTCGCACGCCGCTGAACTCAGGCTGTAGGCCTCGCAGACGACGACTTGTCTTGTGGACAGGTGTGTCCACACACTCCGAACTGGCTTCAAAGGTGCCTTCGAAGTCAGCGTACATGGGACGGTACCCAGCGGTTCCACCAAATATCACCGTCTAACCGCCAGGAGGTTAGAAGCTGGGCTTATTCACTGTACACGGCACAGGGACGTGGCAAGGCTTCCCGGAGTTCGAGAGAGGAAAACGAAGAACGCCGGGGTCACTAGCGTGGCTAAGGCCAGCTAAAACGTCGGTAATCTAGCCCAGCCGCATAACGCCGCCACAAGGGTTATTAGGAATGCGGCAATAAGCTACGAAGATGAATGCGGAAAAATAACGCTTGCTTCTCGCGGCAAACGAGTTGAATCCAACGTAGTCGCCGTTTCTGCCCCAATTGACGAGTTCGGAATCTCGAAAGCTGGTCATAGAGGAAATACGATGAATTTCCTTGAAACCAAGAGCCAATTTTTGGCAATATGCACAAGACGCGTTACTTTCCTATACCACCTCCTTGTCGTGCTTGAGCAGACTATTCAGCTCACAGCCGCTGCAGCGAATTCGCGCCGCTTTCTAACACGCAGGACTGGACGCCGCCGCTTTAGACCCGCGCGTAGCTCCGGAGCTAAATGCGCTATTACCAAGAAGCCAACGGCACTGATGTCACCTGGAGGGGAGCTTTTGTGACATCAGCCACGAAGTCAGATAGTCTAGAAAGATACATTACCTACATTTCTGCTCCGTGTCTATTACACCTCCCGCAAACGATTGCATTCACTCGGCCGGAAATAGGGCTAACCCGACATCGCTTCGCTCGCTTGCAGTGAGGTACTTGTTTTTGGATAAGCCAAGTAGGGGATATATAAGATACATGGAACACTCATGTCTTTGCTATAAAAATTAGAGCATGGGTTGGCGAAGATATCCGATGAAAAGACATTAAAAATGAAACCGCGTGCACAAGACGCCAATTGTACATATCCAGGATACATAGTCAGCTATCAGCGGTTGGAAGTTTCCAGTACACAAAGTCCAGCGCCGTGACAGCGCCATGACAGGCCGTTCGGAGCGAGTGGGGCTCGAGGTGAACTTGCAGCATCTTTCGTAGACATGCCGTAAGACAGTCGCGCTCAACATGGATTATGTGAGAGCAGCGGAACACCGATAGGTGCGCCTCGTTGATTCCTTCCAAATTCTTGTGTGCGCGCCTGCACTCCCCTTGCGACATTCGATCGTGAGTCCAGATTATTCATCGTAAATGCGATGTTCCACTCTTCTCTGCCTCATCTGGTCGCTCGTAGAGAGAGGAAGCGAATATGGGGAACAGGTACAGTTACAAGGATACAGGTTATAGATATTGAGGCACATCACGAATGTGATGTAGGAGGTCCGCCTTGTAGGCTTGTATCCATCATCCTGATTCTTGACAAGTATGTTTTTCGTAAGTGTTATCTCCATGGCGAATTTTGGAGGTTATAGGGAAGGGTCACATCTCCGCTCGTAACATTCTTCATCAAACGTGAATTGACATGCATCTAATGTGACAAAACTATATGGTTGAGGTGAGAGCACGAGACAGAAGAAAGTGAGGAAGGTTAACCAGGCGATGGGCAGATTGCTGTCCTATACGGTGAAAGGGAAAAAAGAGAAAATCAATGAAGAGCTGAATAGTAGATCATGTTTCTACGTGTCCGTACGCCTGTATCGCGGTGTTAAATTTCGGTGCCGATTATCCGGTGTATTGCACAGCCGCTCATAAAATGACATAATCTATCTGGGTAGATGTCATGCGCGAAATTAGTCGTCAAAAGTAGCCTCGTCAGCAAACGTTGGAAGCTGTTCAGACATTGTAATTATATTTTTCGCTTTTTATTTCTTGTGGTTCCTGCTTTACAATGTCACTGTCAAATCCATTGCCGGAAGACTTGGTGGAAATGCTAGGCACCTCCTTCTTCACAGCAGTATCTTTTTTCAGCAAGTAGTTGCGGCGGTTCAACTGTCCAGCACCAGTAAGACGCTTCATCCGGTAGAGAAATGCATGAAAATATCACAGAACCAACGGCATTGAATAGGGCACCTAGGTCATTTATGTATCGCGGGCTTGCTCAGACAAACCTTCAATAACAACCTATGCGGCTGAAGATGGCATCGATCAGCTCAGGAGGTTGGGCAGCTCCCGCTGACAACCTAGGGACGGTGTAATGAGTGATGGACTGGGCAAGAAATAACACATGACGTGGCCTGGTCGTCTTTGTTTGCGGAACGTTGAAAGGCCGCACTCAGATATGGTGGCCCGAGAGGAGGTTGAGGAGGCGCCATGCGCGCGCCTGTGATTAGCAGGAACCTTTCTTTAATAACTCTTTCCGCGAGAGCGCCTTCTCCAAACAATCGTAGCTGCTTCGCGGTTGGTCGAGTTGCCTGGTGAAACTGATTATTCTATAGGACAGTCCGCGAGCCTGTTAAGCGGTATAAAACGCAGGAGCCGCTAAGTGGACTCTTTATAAGGGCATCGACGATTTGCAGAACCGCTGTCCAGCACTCGCATTTACACGGGTGATGCGGTACAAGTCATTATTATCATCATCATATCATCAAAACCTTTTTTCCCACCAAAATTAAACTCCTTTTCGGACCCTCTGCACGCAGGCCTAAGACATTAAAAATGAGCCTGCGTGCACAAGACGGCAATTATACATATCCAGGATACATAGTCAGCTATCAGCGGTTGGAAGTTTCCAGTACACAAAGTCCAGCGCCGTGACAGCGCCATGACAGGCCGTTCGGAGCGAGTGGGGCTCGAGGTGAACTTGCAGCATCTTTCGTAGACATGCCGTAAGACAGTCGCGCTCAACATGGATTATGTGAGAGCAGCGGAACAGCGATAGGTGCGCCTCGTTGATTCCTTCCAAATTCTTGTGTGCGCGCCTGCACTCCCCTTGCGACATTCGATCGTGAGTCCAGATTATTCATCGTAAATGCGATGTTCCACTCTTCTCTGCCTCATCTGGTCGCTCGTAGAGAGAGGAAGCGAATATGGGGAACAGGTACAGTTACAAGGATACAGGTTATAGATATTGAGGCACATCACGAATGTGATGTAGGAGGTCCGCCTTGTAGGCTTGTATCCATCATCCTGATTCTTGACAAGTATGTTTTTCGTAAGTGTTATCTCCATGGCGAATTTTGGAGGTTATAGGGAAGGGTCACATCTCCCCTCGTAACATTCTTCATCAAACGTGAATTGACATGCATCTAATGTGACAAAACTATATGGTTGAGGTGAGAGCACGAGACAGAAGAAAGTGAGGAAGGTTAACCAGGCGATGGGCAGATTGCTGTCCTATACGGTGAAAGGGAAAAAAGAGAAAATCAATGAAGAGCTGAATAGTAGATCATGTTTCTACGTGTCCGTACGCCTGTATCGCGGTGTTAAATTTCGGTGCCGATTATCCGGTGTATTGCACAGCCGCTCATAAAATGACATAATCTATCTGGGTAGATGTCATGCGCGAAATTAGTCGTCAAAAGTAGCCTCGTCAGCAAACGTTGGAAGCTGTTCAGACATTGTAATTATATTTTTCGCTTTTTATTTCTTGTGGTTCCTGCTTTACAATGTCACTGTCAAATCCATTGCCGGAAGACTTGGTGGAAATGCTAGGCACATCCTTCTTCACAGCAGTATCTTTTTTCAGCAAGTAGTTGCGGCGGTTCAACTGTCCAGCACCAGTAAGACGCTTCATCCGGTAGAGAAATGCATGAAAATATCACAGAACCAACGGCATTGAATAGGGCACCTAGGTCATTTATGTATCGCGGGCTTGCTCAGACAAACCTTCAATAACAACCTATGCGGCTGAAGATGGCATCGATCAGCTCAGGAGGTTGGGCAGCTCCCGCTGACAACCTAGGGACGGTGTAATGAGTGATGGACTGGGCAAGAAATAACACATGACGTGGCCTGGTCGTCTTTGTTTGCGGAACGTTGAAAGGCCGCACTCAGATATGGTGGCCCGAGAGGAGGTTGAGGAGGCGCCATGCGCGCGCCTGTGATTAGCAGGAACCTTTCTTTAATAACTCTTTCCGCGAGAGCGCCTTCTCCAAACAATCGTAGCTGCTTCGCGGCTGGTCGAGTTGCCTGGTGAAACTGATTATTCTATAGGACAGTCCGCGAGCCTGTTAAGCGGTATAAAACGCAGGAGCCGCTAAGTGGACTCTTTATAAGGGCATCGACGATTTGCAGAACCGCTGTCCAGCACTCGCATTTACACGGGTGATGCGGTACAAGTCATTATTATCATCATCATATCATCAAAACCTTTTTTCCCACCAAAATTAAACTCCTTTTCGGACCCTCTGCACGCAGGCCTAAGACATTAAAAATGAGCCTGCGTGCACAAGACGGCAATTATACATATCCAGGATACATAGTCAGCTATCAGCGGTTGGAAGTTTCCAGTACACAAAGTCCAGCGCCGTGACAGCGCCATGACAGGCCGTTCGGAGCGAGTGGGGCTCGAGGTGAACTTGCAGCATCTTTCGTAGACATGCCGTAAGACAGTCGCGCTCAACATGGACTATGTGAGAGCAGCGGAACACCGATAGGTGCGCCTCGTTGATTCCTTCCAAATTCTCGTGTGCGCGCCTGCACTCCCCTTGCGACATTCGATCGTGAGTCCAGATTATTCATCGTAAATGCGATGTTCCTCTCTTCTCTGCCTGATCTGGTCGCTCGTAGCGAGAGGAAGCGAATATGGGGAACAGGTACAGTTACAAGGATACAGGTTATAGATATTGAGGCACATCACGAATGTGATGTAGGAGGTCCGCCTTGTAGGCTTGTATCCATCATCCTGATTCTTGACAAGTATGTTTTTCGTAAGTGTTATCTCCATGGCGAATTTTGGAGGTTATAGGGAAGGGTCACATCTCCGCTCGTAACATTCTTCATCAAACGTGAATTGACATGCATCTAATGTGACAAAACTATATGGTTGAGGTGAGAGCACGAGACAGAAGAAAGTGAGGAAGGTTAACCAGGCGATGGGCAGATTGCTGTCCTATACGGTGAAAGGGAAAAAAGAGAAAATCAATGAAGAGCTGAATAGTAGATCATGTTTCTACGTGTCCGTACGCCTGTATCGCGGTGTTAAATTTCGGTGCCGATTATCCGATGTATTGCACAGCCGCTCATAAAATGACATAATCTATCTGGGTAGATGTCATGCGCGAAATTAGTCGTCAAAAGTAGCCTCGTCAGCAAACGTTGGAAGCTGTTCAGCCATTGTAATTATATTTTTCGCTTTTTATTTCTTGTGGTTCCTGCTTTACAATGTCACTGTCAAATCCATTGCCGGAAGACTTGGTGGAAATGCTAGGCACCTCCTTCTTCACAGCAGTATCTTTTTTCAGCAAGTAGTTGCTGCGGTTCAACTGTCCAGCACCAGTAGGACGCTTCATCCGGTAGAGAAATGCATGAAAATATCACAGAACCAACGGCATTGAATAGGCCACCTAGGTCATTTATGTATCGCGAGCTTGCTCAGACAAACCTTCAATAACAACTGATGCGGCTGAAGATGGCATCGATCAGCTCAGGAGGTTGGGCAGCTCCCGCTGACAACCTAGGGACGGTGTAATGAGTGATGGACTGGGCAAGAAATGACACATGACGTGGCCTGGTCGTCTTTGTTTGCGGAACGTTGAAAGGCCGCACTCAGATATGGTGGCCCGAGAGGAGGTTGAGGAGGCGCCATGCGCGCGCCTGTCATTAGCAGGAACCTTTCTTTAATAACTCTTTCCGCGAGAGCGCCTTCTCCAAACAATCGTAGCTGCTTCGCGGTTGGTCGAGTTGCCTGGTGAAACTGATTATTCTATAGGACAGTCCGCGAGCCTGTTAAGCGGTATAAAACGCAGGAGCCGCTAAGTGGACTCTTTATAAGGGCATCGACGATTTGCAGAACCGCTGTCCAGCACTCGCATTTACACGGGTGATGCGGTACAAGTCATTATTATCATCATCATATCATCAAAACCTTTTTTCCCACCGAAATTAAACTCCTTTTCGGACCCTCTGCACGCAGGCCTAAGACATTAAAAATGAGCCTGCGTGCACAAGACGGCAATTATACATATCCAGGATACATAGTTAGCTATCAGTGGTTGGAAGTTTCCAGTACACAAAGTCCAGCGCCGTGACAGCGCCATGACAGGCCGTTCGGAGCGAGTGGGGCTCAAGGTGAACTTGCAGCATCTTTCGTAGACATGCCGTAAAACAGTCGCGCTCAACATGGACTATGTGAGAGCAGCGGAACACCGATAGGTGCGCCTCGTTGATTCCTTCCAAATTCTCGTGTGCGCGCCTGCACTCCCCTTGCGACATTCGATCGTGAGTCCAGATTATTCATCGTAAATGCGATGTTCCTCTCTTCTCTGCCTCATCTGGTCGCTCGTAGCGAGAGGAAGCGAATATGGGGAACAGGTACAGTTACAAGGATACAGGTTATAGATATTGAGGCACATCACGAATGTGATGTAGGAGGTCCGCCTTGTAGGCTTGTATCCATCATCCTGATTCTTGACAAGTATGTTTTTCGTAAGTGTTATCTCCATGGCGAATTTTGGAGGTGATAGGGAAGGGTCACATCTCCGCTCGTAACATTCTTCATCAAACGTGAATTGACATGCATCTAATGTGACAAAACTATATGGTTGAGGTGAGAGCACGAGACAGAAGAAAGTGAGGAAGGTTAACCAGGCGATGGGCAGATTGCTGTCCTATACGGTGAAAGGGAAAAAAGAGAAAATCTATGAAGAGCTGAATAGTAGATCATGTTTCTACGCGTCCGTACGCCTGTATCGCGGTGTTAAATTTCGGTGCCGATTATCCGATGTATTGCACAGCCGCTCATAAAATGACATAATCTATCTGGGTAGATGTCATGCGCGAAATTAGTCGTCAAACGTAGCCTCGTCAGCAAACGTTGGAAGCTGTTCAGCCATTGTAATTATATTTTTCGCTTTTTATTTCTTGTGGTTCCTGCTTTACAATGTCACTGTCAAATCCATTGCCGGAAGACTTGGTGGAAATGCTAGGCACCTCCTTCTTCACAGCAGTATCTTTTTTCAGCAAGTAGTTGCTGCGGTTCAACTGTCCAGCACCAGTAGGACGCTTCATCCGGTAGAGAAATGCATGAAAATATCACAGAACCAACGGCATTGAATAGGCCACCTAGGTCATTTATGTATCGCGGGCTTGCTCAGACAAACCTTCAATAACAACCGATGCGGCTGAAGATGGCATCGATCAGCTCAGGAGGTTGGGCAGCTCCCGCTGACAACCTAGGGACGGTGTAATGAGTGATGGACTGGGCAAGAAATGACACATGACGTGGCCTGGTCGTCTTTGTTTGCGGAACGTTGAAAGGCCGCACTCAGATATGGTGGCCCGAGAGGAGGTTGAGGAGGCGCCATGCGCGCGCCTGTCATTAGCAGGAACCTTTCTTTAATAACTCTTTCCGCGAGAGCGCCTTCTCCAAACAATCGTAGCTGCTTCGCGGTTGGTCGAGTTGCCTGGTGAAACTGATTATTCTATAGGACAGTCCGCGAGCCTGTTAAGCGGTATAAAACGCAGGAGCCGCTAAGTGGACTCTTTATAAGGGCATCGACGATTTGCAGAACCGCTGTCCAGCACTCGCATTTACACGGGTGATGCGGTACAAGTCATTATTATCATCATCATATCATCAAAACCTTTTTTCCCACCGAAATTAAACTCCTTTTCGGACCCTCTGCACGCAGGCCTAAGACATTAAAAATGAGCCTGCGTGCACAAGACGGCAATTATACATATCCAGGATACATAGTCAGCTATCAGCGGTTGGAAGTTTCCAGTACACAAAGTCCAGCGCCGTGACAGCGCCATGACAGGCCGTTCGGAGCGAGTGGGGCTCGAGGTGAACTTGCAGCATCTTTCGTAGACATGCCGTAAGACAGTCGCGCTCAACATGGACTATGTGAGAGCAGCGGAACACCGATAGGTGCGCCTCGTTGATTCCTTCCAAATTCTCGTGTGCGCGCCTGCACTCCCCTTGCGACATTCGATCGTGAGCAGATTATTCATCGTAAATGCGATGTTCCTCTCTTCTCTGCCTCATCTGGTCGCTCGTAGCGAGAGGAAGCGAATATGGGGAACAGGTACAGTTACAAGGATACAGGTTATAGATATTGAGGCACATCACGAATGTGATGTAGGAGGTCCGCCTTGTAGGCTTGTATCCATCATCCTGATTCTTGACAAGTATGTTTTTCGTAAGTGTTATCTCCATGGCGAATTTTGGAGGTTATAGGGAAGGGTCACATCTCCGCTCGTAACATTCTTCATCAAACGTGAATTGACATGCATCTAATGTGACAAAACTATATGGTTGAGGTGAGAGCACGAGACAGAAGAAAGTGAGGAAGGTTAACCAGGCGATGGGCAGATTGCTGTCCTATACGGTGAAAGGGAAAAAAGAGAAAATCAATGAAGAGCTGAATAGTAGATCATGTTTCTACGTGTCCGTACGCCTGTATCGCGGTGTTAAATTTCGGTGCCGATTATCCGATGTATTGCACAGCCGCTCATAAAATGACATAATCTATCTGGGTAGATGTCATGCGCGAAATTAGTCGTCAAAAGTAGCCTCGTCAGCAAACGTTGGAAGCTGTTCAGCCATTGTAATTATATTTTTCGCTTTTTATTTCTTGTGGTTCCTGCTTTACAATGTCACTGTCAAATCCATTGCCGGAAGACTTGGTGGAAATGCTAGGCACCTCCTTCTTCACAGCAGTATCTTTTTTCAGCAAGTAGTTGCTGCGGTTCAACTGTCCAGCACCAGTAGGACGCTTCATCCGGTAGAGAAATGCATGAAAATATCACAGAACCAACGGCATTGAATAGGCCACCTAGGTCATTTATGTATCGCGGGCTTGCTCAGACAAACCTTCAGTAACAACCGATGCGGCTGAAGATGGCATCGATCAGCTCAGGAGGTTGGGCAACTCCCGCTGACAACCTAGGGACGGTGTAATGAGTGATGGACTGGGCAAGAAATGACACATGACGTGGCCTGGTCGTCTTTGTTTGCGGAACGTTGAAAGGCCGCACTCAGATATGGTGGCCCGAGAGGAGGTTGAGGAGGCGCCATGCGCGCGCCTGTCATTAGCAGGAACCTTTCTTTAATAACTCTTTTCGCGAGAGCGCCTTCTCCAAACAATCGCAGCTGCTTCGCGGTTGGTCGAGTTGCCTGGTGAAACTGATTATTCTATAGGACAGTCCGCGAGCCTGTTAAGCGGTATAAAACGCAGGAGCCGCTAAGTGGACTCTTTATAAGGGCATCGACGATTTGCAGAACCGCTGTCCAGCACTCGCATTTACACGGGTGATGCGGTACAAGTCATTATTATCATCATCATATCATCAAAACCTTTTTTCCCACCGAAATTAAACTCCTTTTCGGACCCTCTGCACGCAGGCCTAAGACATTAAAAATGAGCCTGCGTGCACAAGACGGCAATTATACATATCCAGGATACATAGTCAGCTATCAGCGGTTGGAAGTTTCCAGTACACAAAGTCCAGCGCCGTGACAGCGCCATGACAGGCCGTTCGGAGCGAGTGGGGCTCGAGGTGAACTTGCAGCATCTTTCGTAGACATGCCGTAGGACAGTCGCGCTCAACATGGACTATGTGAGAGCAGCGGAACACCGATAGGTGCGCCTCGTTGATTCCTTCCAAATTTCCGGTGTTCGCGCCTGCACTCCCCTTGCGACATTCGATCGTGAGTCCAGATTATTCATCGTAAATGCGATGTTCCACTCTTCTCTGCCTCATCTGGTCGCTCGTAGCGAGAGGAAGCGAATATGGGGAACAGGTACAGTTACAAGGATACAGGTTATAGATATTGAGGCACATCACGAATGTGATGTAGGAGGTCCGCCTTGTAGGCTTGTATCCATCATCCTGATTCTTGACAAGTATGTTTTTCGTAAGTGTTATCTCCATGGCGAATTTTGGAGGTTATAGGGAAGGGTCACATCTCCGCTCGTAACATTCTTCATCAAACGTGAATTGACATGCGTCTAATGTGACAAAACTATATGGTTGAGGTGAGAGCACGAGACAGAAGAAAGTGAGGAAGGTTAACCAGGCGATGGGCAGATTGCTGTCCTATACGGTGAAAGGGAAAAAAGTGAAAATCAATGAAGAGCTGAATAGTAGATCATGTTTCTACGTGTCCGTACGCCTGTATCGCGGTGTTAAATTTCGGTGCCGATTATCCGATGTATTGCACAGCCGCTCATAAAATGACATAATCTATCTGGGTAGATGTCATGCGCGAAATTAGTCGTCAAAAGTAGCCTCGTCAGCAAACGTTGGAAGCTGTTCAGCCATTGTAATTATATTTTTCGCTTTTTATTTCTTGTGGTTCCTGCTTTACAATGTCACTGTCAAATCCATTGCCGGAAGACTTGGTGACAATGCTAGGCACCTCCTTCTTCACAGCAGTATCTTTTTTCAGCAAGTAGTTGCTGCGGTTCAACTGTCCAGCACCAGTAGGACGGTTCATCCGGTAGAGAAATGCATGAAAATATCACAGAACCAACGGCATTGAATAGGCCACCTAGGTCATTTATGTATCGCGGGCTTGCTCAGGGAAACCTTCAATAACAACCGATGCGGCTGAAGATGGCATCGATCAGCTCAGGAGGTTGGGCAGCTCCCGCTGACAACCTAGGGACGGTGTAATGAGTGATGGACTGGGCAAGAAATGACACATGACGTGGCCTGGTCGTCTTTGTTTGCGGAACGTTGAAAGGCCGCACTCAGATATGGTGGCCCGAGAGGAGGTTGAGGAGGCGCCATGCGCGCGCCTGTCATTAGCAGGAACCTTTCTTTAATAACTCTTTCCGCGAGAGCGCCTTCTCCAAACAATCGTAGCTGCTTCGCGGTTGGTCGAGTTGCCTGGTGAAACTGATTATTCTATAGGACAGTCCGCGAGCCTGTTAAGCGGTATAAAACGCAGGAGCCGCTAAGTGGACTCTTTATAAGGGCATCGACGATTTGCAGAACCGCTGTCCAGCACTCGCATTTACACGGGTGATGCGGTACAAGTCATTATTATCATCATCATATCATCAAAACCTTTTTTCCCACCGAAATTAAACTCCTTTTCGGACCCTCTGCACGCAGGCCTAAGACATTAAAAATGAGCCTGCGTGCACAAGACGGCAATTATACATATCCAGGATACATAGTCAGCTATCAGCGGTTGGAAGTTTCCAGTACACAAAGTCCAGCGCCGTGACAGCGCCATGACAGGCCGTTCGGAGCGAGTGGGGCTCGAGGTGAACTTGCAGCATCTTTCGTAGACATGCCGTAAGACAGTCGCGCTCAACATGGACTATGTGAGAGCAGCGGAACACCGATAGGTGCGCCTCGTTGATTCCTTCCAAATTCTCGTGTGCGCGCCTGCACTCCCCTTGCGACATTCGATCGTGAGTCCAGATTATTCATCGTAAATGCGATGTTCCTCTCTTCTCTGCCTCATCTGGTCGCTCGTAGCGAGAGGAAGCGAATATGGGGAACAGGTACAGTTACAAGGATACAGGTTATAGATATTGAGGCACATCACGAATGTGATGTAGGAGGTCCGCCTTGTAGGCTTGTATCCATCATCCTGATTCTTGACAAGTATGTTTTTCGTAAGTGTTATCTCCATGGCGAATTTTGGAGGTTATAGGGAAGGGTCACATCTCCGCTCGTAACATTCTTCATCAAACGTGAATTGACATGCATCTAATGTGACAAAACTATATGGTTGAGGTGAGAGCACGAGACAGAAGAAAGTGAGGAAGGTTAACCAGGCGATGGGCAGATTGCTGTCCTATACGGTGAAAGGGAAAAAAGAGAAAATCAATGAAGAGCTGAATAGTAGATCATGTTTCTACGTGTCCGTACGCCTGTATCGCGGTGTTAAATTTCGGTGCCGATTATCCGATGTATTGCACAGCCGCTCATAAAATGACATAATCTATGTGGGTAGATGTCATGCGCGAAATTAGTCGTCAAACGTAGCCTCGTCAGCAAACGTTGGAAGCTGTTCAGCCATTGTAATTATATTTTTCGCTTTTTATTTCTTGTGGTTCCTGCTTTACAATGTCACTGTCAAATCCATTGCCGGAAGACTTGGTGGAAATGCTAGGCACCTCCTTCTTCACAGCAGTATCTTTTTTCAGCAAGTAGTTGCTGCGGTTCAACTGTCCAGCACCAGTAGGACGCTTCATCCGGTAGAGAAATGCATGAAAATATCACAGAACCAACGGCATTGAATAGGCCACCTAGGTCATTTATGTATCGCGGGCTTGCTCAGACAAACCTTCAATAACAACCGATGCGGCTGAAGATGGCATCGATCAGCTCAGGAGGTTGGGCAGCTCCCGCTGACAACCTAGGGACGGTGTAATGAGTGATGGACTGGGCAAGAAATGACACATGACGTGGCCTGGTCGTCTTTGTTTGCGGAACGTTGAAAGGCCGCACTCAGATATGGTGGCCCGAGAGGAGGTTGAGGAGGCGCCATGCGCGCGCCTGTCATTAGCAGGAACCTTTCTTTAATAACTCTTTCCGCGAGAGCGCCTTCTCCAAACAATCGTAGCTGCTTCGCGGTTGGTCGAGTTGCCTGGTGAAACTGATTATTCTATAGGACAGTCCGCGAGCCTGTTAAGCGGTATAAAACGCAGGAGCCGCTAAGTGGACTCTTTATAAGGGCATCGACGATTTGCAGAACCGCTGTCCAGCACTCGCATTTACACGGGTGATGCGGTACAAGTCATTATTATCATCATCATATCATCAAAACCTTTTTTCCCACCGAAATTAAACTCCTTTTCGGACCCTCTGCACGCAGGCCTAAGACATTAAAAATGAGCCTGCGTGCACAAGACGGCAATTATACATATCCAGGATACATAGTCAGCTATCAGCGGTTGGAAGTTTCCAGTACACAAAGTCCAGCGCCGTGACAGCGCCATGACAGGCCGTTCGGAGCGAGTGGGGCTCAAGGTGAACTTGCAGCATCTTTCGTAGACATGCCGTAAAACAGTCGCGCTCAACATGGACTATGTGAGAGCAGCGGAACACCGATAGGTGCGCCTCGTTGATTCCTTCCAAATTCTCGTGTGCGCGCCTGCACTCCCCTTGCGACATTCGATCGTGAGTCCAGATTATTCATCGTAAATGCGATGTTCCTCTCTTCTCTGCCTCATCTGGTCGCTCGTAGCGAGAGGAAGCGAATATGGGGAACAGGTACAGTTACAAGGATACAGGTTATAGATATTGAGGCACATCACGAATGTGATGTAGGAGGTCCGCCTTGTAGGCTTGTATCCATCATCCTGATTCTTGACAAGTATGTTTTTCGTAAGTGTTATCTCCATGGCGAATTTTGGAGGTGATAGGGAAGGGTCACATCTCCGCTCGTAACATTCTTCATCAAACGTGAATTGACATGCATCTAATGTGACAAAACTATATGGTTGAGGTGAGAGCACGAGACAGAAGAAAGTGAGGAAGGTTAACCAGGCGATGGGCAGATTGCTGTCCTATACGGTGAAAGGGAAAAAAGAGAAAATCAATGAAGAGCTGAATAGTAGATCATGTTTCTACGCGTCCGTACGCCTGTATCGCGGTGTTAAATTTCGGTGCCGATTATCCGATGTATTGCACAGCCGCTCATAAAATGACATAATCTATCTGGGTAGATGTCATGCGCGAAATTAGTCGTCAAAAGTAGCCTCGTCAGCAAACGTTGGAAGCTGTTCAGCCATTGTAATTATATTTTTCGCTTTTTATTTCTTGTGGTTCCTGCTTTACAATGTCACTGTCAAATCCATTGCCGGAAGACTTGGTGGAAATGCTAGGCACCTCCTTCTTCACAGCAGTATCTTTTTTCAGCAAGTAGTTGCTGCGGTTCAACTGTCCAGCACCAGTAGGACGCTTCATCCGGTAGAGAAATGCATGAAAATATCACAGAACCAACGGCATTGAATTGGCCACCAAGGTCATTTATGTATCGCGGGCTTGCTCAGGGAAACCTTCAATAACAACCGATGCGGCTGAAGATGGCATCGATCAGCTCAGGAGGTTGGGCAGCTCCCGCTGACAACCTAGGGACGGTGTAATGAGTGATGGACTGGGCAAGAAATGACACATGACGTGGCCTGGTCGTCTTTGTTTGCGGAACGTTGAAAGGCCGCACTCAGATATGGTGGCCCGAGAGGAGGTTGAGGAGGCGCCATGCGCGCGCCTGTCATTAGTAGGAACCTTTCTTTAATAACTCTTTCCGCGAGAGCGCCTTCTCCAAACAATCGTAGCTGCTTCGCGGTTGGTCGAGTTGCCTGGTGAAACTGATTATTCTATAGGACAGTCCGCGAGCCTGTGAAGCTGTATAAAACGCAGGAGCCGCTAAGTGGACTCTTTATAAGGGCATCAACGATTTGCAGAACCGCTGTCCAGCACTCGCATTTATACGGTGATGCGGTACAAGTCATTATTACCATCATCATATCATCAAAACCTTTTTTCCCACCGAAATTAAACTACTTTTCGGACCATCTGCACGCAGGCCTAAGACATTAAAAATGAGCCTGCGTGCACAAGACGGCAATTATACATATCCAGGATACATAGTCAGCTATCAGCGGTTGGAAGTTTCCAGTACACAAAGTCCAGCGCCGTGACAGCGCCATGACAGGCCGTTCGGAGCGAGTGGGGCTCGAGGTGAACTTGCAGCATCTTTCGTAGACATGCCGTAAGACAGTCGCGCTCAACATGGATTATGTGAGAGCAGCGGAACACCGATAGGTGCGCCTCGTTGATTCCTTCCAAATTCTCGTGTGCGCGCCTGCACTCCCCTTGCGACATTCGATCGTGAGTCCAGATTATTCATCGTAAATGCGATGTTCCACTCTTCTCTGCCTCATCTGGTCGCTCGTAGAGAGAGGAAGCGAATATGGGGAACAGGTACAGTTACAAGGATACAGGTTATAGATATTGAGGCACATCACGAATGTGATGTAGGAGGTCCGCCTTGTAGGCTTGTATCCATCATCCTGATTCTTGACAAGTATGTTTTTCGTAAGTGTTATCTCCATGGCGAATTTTGGAGGTTATAGGGAAGGGTCACATCTCCGCTCGTAACATTCTTCATCAAACGTGAATTGACATGCATCTAATGTGACAAAACTATATGGTTGAGGTGAGAGCACGAGACAGAAGAAAGTGAGGAAGGTTAACCAGGCGATGGGCAGATTGCTGTCCTATACGGTGAAAGGGAAAAAAGAGAAAATCAATGAAGAGCTGAATAGTAGATCATGTTTCTACGTGTCCGTACGCCTGTATCGCGGTGTTAAATTTCGGTGCCGATTATCCGGTGTATTGCACAGCCGCTCATAAAATGACATAATCTATCTGGGTAGATGTCATGCGCGAAATTAGTCGTCAAAAGTAGCCTCGTCAGCAAACGTTGGAAGCTGTTCAGACATTGTAATTATATTTTTCGCTTTTTATTTCTTGTGGTTCCTGCTTTACAATGTCACTGTCAAATCCATTGCCGGAAGACTTGGTGGAAATGCTAGGCACCTCCTTCTTCACAGCAGTATCTTTTTTCAGCAAGTAGTTGCGGCGGTTCAACTGTCCAGCACCAGTAAGACGCTTCATCCGGTAGAGAAATGCATGAAAATATCACAGAACCAACGGCATTGAATAGGGCACCTAGGTCATTTATGTATCGCGGGCTTGCTCAGACAAACCTTCAATAACAACCTATGCGGCTGAAGATGGCATCGATCAGCTCAGGAGGTTGGGCAGCTCCCGCTGACAACCTAGGGACGGTGTAATGAGTGATGGACTGGGCAAGAAATAACACATGACGTGGCCTGGTCGTCTTTGTTTGCGGAACGTTGAAAGGCCGCACTCAGATATGGTGGCCCGAGAGGAGGTTGAGGAGGCGCCATGCGCGCGCCTGTGATTAGCAGGAACCTTTCTTTAATAACTCTTTCCGCGAGAGCGCCTTCTCCAAACAATCGTAGCTGCTTCGCGGTTGGTCGAGTTGCCTGGTGAAACTGATTATTCTATAGGACAGTCCGCGAGCCTGTTAAGCGGTATAAAACGCAGGAGCCGCTAAGTGGACTCTTTATAAGGGCATCGACGATTTGCAGAACCGCTGTCCAGCACTCGCATTTACACGGGTGATGCGGTACAAGTCATTATTATCATCATCATATCATCAAAACCTTTTTTCCCACCAAAATTAAACTCCTTTTCGGACCCTCTGCACGCAGGCCTAAGACATTAAAAATGAGCCTGCGTGCACAAGACGGCAATTATACATATCCAGGATACATAGTCAGCTATCAGCGGTTGGAAGTTTCCAGTACACAAAGTCCAGCGCCGTGACAGCGCCATGACAGGCCGTTCGGAGCGAGTGGGGCTCGAGGTGAACTTGCAGCATCTTTCGTAGACATGCCGTAAGACAGTCGCGCTCAACATGGATTATGTGAGAGCAGCGGAACACCGATAGGTGCGCCTCGTTGATTCCTTCCAAATTCTTGTGTGCGCGCCTGCACTCCCCTTGCGACATTCGATCGTGAGTCCAGATTATTCATCGTAAATGCGATGTTCCACTCTTCTCTGCCTCATCTGGTCGCTCGTAGAGAGAGGAAGCGAATATGGGGAACAGGTACAGTTACAAGGATACAGGTTATAGATATTGAGGCACATCACGAATGTGATGTAGGAGGTCCGCCTTGTAGGCTTGTATCCATCATCCTGATTCTTGACAAGTATGTTTTTCGTAAGTGTTATCTCCATGGCGAATTTTGGAGGTTATAGGGAAGGGTCACATCTCCCCTCGTAACATTCTTCATCAAACGTGAATTGACATGCATCTAATGTGACAAAACTATATGGTTGAGGTGAGAGCACGAGACAGAAGAAAGTGAGGAAGGTTAACCAGGCGATGGGCAGATTGCTGTCCTATACGGTGAAAGGGAAAAAAGAGAAAATCAATGAAGAGCTGAATAGTAGATCATGTTTCTACGTGTCCGTACGCCTGTATCGCGGTGTTAAATTTCGGTGCCGATTATCCGGTGTATTGCACAGCCGCTCATAAAATGACATAATCTATCTGGGTAGATGTCATGCGCGAAATTAGTCGTCAAAAGTAGCCTCGTCAGCAAACGTTGGAAGCTGTTCAGACATTGTAATTATATTTTTCGCTTTTTATTTCTTGTGGTTCCTGCTTTACAATGTCACTGTCAAATCCATTGCCGGAAGACTTGGTGGAAATGCTAGGCACCTCCTTCTTCACAGCAGTATCTTTTTTCAGCAAGTAGTTGCGGCGGTTCAACTGTCCAGCACCAGTAAGACGCTTCATCCGGTAGAGAAATGCATGAAAATATCACAGAACCAACGGCATTGAATAGGGCACCTAGGTCATTTATGTATCGCGGGCTTGCTCAGACAAACCTTCAATAACAACCTATGCGGCTGAAGATGGCATCGATCAGCTCAGGAGGTTGGGCAGCTCCCGCTGACAACCTAGGGACGGTGTAATGAGTGATGGACTGGGCAAGAAATAACACATGACGTGGCCTGGTCGTCTTTGTTTGCGGAACGTTGAAAGGCCGCACTCAGATATGGTGGCCCGAGAGGAGGTTGAGGAGGCGCCATGCGCGCGCCTGTGATTAGCAGGAACCTTTCTTTAATAACTCTTTCCGCGAGAGCGCCTTCTCCAAACAATCGTAGCTGCTTCGCGGTTGGTCGAGTTGCCTGGTGAAACTGATTATTCTATAGGACAGTCCGCGAGCCTGTTAAGCGGTATAAAACGCAGGAGCCGCTAAGTGGACTCTTTATAAGGGCATCGACGATTTGCAGAACCGCTGTCCAGCACTCGCATTTACACGGGTGATGCGGTACAAGTCATTATTATCATCATCATATCATCAAAACCTTTTTTCCCACCAAAATTAAACTCCTTTTCGGACCCTCTGCACGCAGGCCTAAGACATTAAAAATGAGCCTGCGTGCACAAGACGGCAATTATACATATCCAGGATACATAGTCAGCTATCAGCGGTTGGAAGTTTCCAGTACACAAAGTCCAGCGCCGTGACAGCGCCATGACAGGCCGTTCGGAGCGAGTGGGGCTCGAGGTGAACTTGCAGCATCTTTCGTAGACATGCCGTAAGACAGTCGCGCTCAACATGGACTATGTGAGAGCAGCGGAACACCGATAGGTGCGCCTCGTTGATTCCTTCCAAATTCTCGTGTGCGCGCCTGCACTCCCCTTGCGACATTCGATCGTGAGTCCAGATTATTCATCGTAAATGCGATGTTCCTCTCTTCTCTGCCTCATCTGGTCGCTCGTAGCGAGAGGAAGCGAATATGGGGAACAGGTACAGTTACAAGGATACAGGTTATAGATATTGAGGCACATCACGAATGTGATGTAGGAGGTCCGCCTTGTAGGCTTGTATCCATCATCCTGATTCTTGACAAGTATGTTTTTCGTAAGTGTTATCTCCATGGCGAATTTTGGAGGTGATAGGGAAGGGTCACATCTCCGCTCGTAACATTCTTCATCAAACGTGAATTGACATGCATCTAATGTGACAAAACTATATGGTTGAGGTGAGAGCACGAGACAGAAGAAAGTGAGGAAGGTTAACCAGGCGATGGGCAGATTGCTGTCCTATACGGTGAAAGGGAAAAAAGAGAAAATCAATGAAGAGCTGAATAGTAGATCATGTTTCTACGCGTCCGTACGCCTGTATCGCGGTGTTAAATTTCGGTGCCGATTATCCGATGTATTGCACAGCCGCTCATAAAATGACATAATCTATCCGGGTAGATGTCATGCGCGAAATTAGTCGTCAAACGTAGCCTCGTCAGCAAACGTTGGAAGCTGTTCAGCCATTGTAATTATATTTTTCGCTTTTTATTTCTTGTGGTTCCTGCTTTACAATGTCACTGTCAAATCCATTGCCGGAAGACTTGGTGGAAATGCTAGGCACCTCCTTCTTCACAGCAGTATCTTTTTTCAGCAAGTAGTTGCTGCGGTTCAACTGTCCAGCACCAGTAGGACGCTTCATCCGGTAGAGAAATGCATGAAAATATCACAGAACCAACGGCATTGAATAGGCCACCTAGGTCATTTATGTATCGCGGGCTTGCTCAGGGAAACCTTCAATAACAACCGATGCGGCTGAAGATGGCATCGATCAGCTCAGGAGGTTGGGCAGCTCCCGCTGACAACCTAGGGACGGTGTAATGAGTGATGGACTGGGCAAGAAATGACACATGACGTGGCCTGGTCGTCTTTGTTTGCGGAACGTTGAAAGGCCGCACTCAGATATGGTGGCCCGAGAGGAGGTTGAGGAGGCGCCATGCGCGCGCCTGTCATTAGTAGGAACCTTTCTTTAATAACTCTTTCCGCGAGAGCGCCTTCTCCAAACAATCGTAGCTGCTTCGCGGTTGGTCGAGTTGCCTGGTGAAACTGGTTATTCTATAGGACAGTCCGCGAGCCTGTTAAGCGGTATAAAACGCAGGAGCCGCTAAGTGGACTCTTTATAAGGGCATCGACGATTTGCAGAACCGCTGTCCAGCACTCGCATTTACACGGGTGATGCGGTACAAGTCATTATTATCATCATCATATCATCAAAACCTTTTTTCCCACCGAAATTAAACTCCTTTTCGGACCCTCTGCACGCAGGCCTAAGACATTAAAAATGAGCCTGCGTGCACAAGACGGCAATTATACATATCCAGGATACATAGTCAGCTATCAGCGGTTGGAAGTTTCCAGTACACAAAGTCCAGCGCCGTGACAGCGCCATGACAGGCCGTTCGGAGCGAGTGGGGCTCGAGGTGAACTTGCAGCATCTTTCGTAGACATGCCGTAGGACAGTCGCGCTCAACATGGACTATGTGAGAGCAGCGGAACACCGATAGGTGCGCCTCGTTGATTCCTTCCAAATTTCCGGTGTTCGCGCCTGCACTCCCCTAGCGACATTCGATCGTGAGTCCAGATTATTCATCGTAAATGCGATGTTCCACTCTTCTCTGCCTCATCTGGTCGCTCGTAGCGAGAGGAAGCGAATATGGGGAACAGGTACAGTTACAAGGATACAGGTTATAGATATTGAGGCACATCACGAATGTGATGTAGGAGGTCCGCCTTGTAGGCTTGTATCCATCATCCTGATTCTTGACAAGTATGTTTTTCGTAAGTGTTATCTCCATGGCGAATTTTGGAGGTTATAGGGAAGGGTCACATCTCCGCTCGTAACATTCTTCATCAAACGTGAATTGACATGCGTCTAATGTGACAAAACTATATGGTTGAGGTGAGAGCACGAGACAGAAGAAAGTGAGGAAGGTTAACCAGGCGATGGGCAGATTGCTGTCCTATACGGTGAAAGGGAAAAAAGAGAAAATCAATGAAGAGCTGAATAGTAGATCATGTTTCTACGTGTCCGTACGCCTGTATCGCGGTGTTAAATTTCGGTGCCGATTATCCGATGTATTGCACAGCCGCTCATAAAATGACATAATCTATCTGGGTAGATGTCATGCGCGAAATTAGTCGTCAAAAGTAGCCTCGTCAGCAAACGTTGGAAGCTGTTCAGCCATTGTAATTATATTTTTCGCTTTTTATTTCTTGTGGTTCCTGCTTTACAATGTCACTGTCAAATCCATTGCCGGAAGACTTGGTGGAAATGCTAGGCACCTCCTTCTTCACAGCAGTATCTTTTTTCAGCAAGTAGTTGCTGCGGTTCAACTGTCCAGCACCAGTAGGACGCTTCATCCGGTAGAGAAATGCATGAAAATATCACAGAACCAACGGCATTGAATTGGCCACCAAGGTCATTTATGTATCGCGGGCTTGCTCAGGGAAACCTTCAATAACAACCGATGCGGCTGAAGATGGCATCGATCAGCTCAGGAGGTTGGGCAGCTCCCGCTGACAACCTAGGGACGGTGTAATGAGTGATGGACTGGGCAAGAAATGACACATGACGTGGCCTGGTCGTCTTTGTTTGCGGAACGTTGAAAGGCCGCACTCAGATATGGTGGCCCGAGAGGAGGTTGAGGAGGCGCCATGCGCGCGCCTGTCATTAGTAGGAACCTTTCTTTAATAACTCTTTCCGCGAGAGCGCCTTCTCCAAACAATCGTAGCTGCTTCGCGGTTGGTCGAGTTGCCTGGTGAAACTGATTATTCTATAGGACAGTCCGCGAGCCTGTTAAGCTGTATAAAACGCAGGAGCCGCTAAGTGGACTCTTTATAAGGGCATCGACGATTTGCAGAACCGCTGTCCAGCACTCGCATTTATACGGTGATGCGGTACAAGTCATTATTACCATCATCATATCATCAAAACCTTTTTTCCCACCGAAATTAAACTACTTTTCGGACCATCTGCACGCAGGCCTAAGACATTAAAAATGAGCCTGCGTGCACAAGACGGCAATTATACATATCCAGGATACATAGTCAGCTATCAGCGGTTGGAAGTTTCCAGTACACAAAGTCCAGCGCCATGACAGCGCCATGACAGGCCGTTCGGAGCGAGTGGGGCTCGAGGTGAACTTGCAGCATCTTTCGTAGACATGCCGTAAGACAGTCGCGCTCAACATGGATTATGTGAGAGCAGCGGAACACCGATAGGTGCGCCTCGTTGATTCCTTCCAAATTCTCGTGTGCGCGCCTGCACTCCCCTTGCGACATTCGATCGTGAGTCCAGATTATTCATCGTAAATGCGATGTTCCACTCTTCTCTGCCTCATCTGGTCGCTCGTAGAGAGAGGAAGCGAATATGGGGAACAGGTACAGTTACAAGGATACAGGTTATAGATATTGAGGCACATCACGAATGTGATGTAGGAGGTCCGCCTTGTAGGCTTGTATCCATCATCCTGATTCTTGACAAGTATGTTTTTCGTAAGTGTTATCTCCATGGCGAATTTTGGAGGTTATAGGGAAGGGTCACATCTCCGCTCGTAACATTCTTCATCAAACGTGAATTGACATGCATCTAATGTGACAAAACTATATGGTTGAGGTGAGAGCACGAGACAGAAGAAAGTGAGGAAGGTTAACCAGGCGATGGGCAGATTGCTGTCCTATACGGTGAAAGGGAAAAAAGAGAAAATCAATGAAGAGCTGAATAGTAGATCATGTTTCTACGTGTCCGTACGCCTGTATCGCGGTGTTAAATTTCGGTGCCGATTATCCGGTGTATTGCACAGCCGCTCATAAAATGACATAATCTATCTGGGTAGATGTCATGCGCGAAATTAGTCGTCAAAAGTAGCCTCGTCAGCAAACGTTGGAAGCTGTTCAGACATTGTAATTATATTTTTCGCTTTTTATTTCTTGTGGTTCCTGCTTTACAATGTCACTGTCAAATCCATTGCCGGAAGACTTGGTGGAAATGCTAGGCACCTCCTTCTTCACAGCAGTATCTTTTTTCAGCAAGTAGTTGCGGCGGTTCAACTGTCCAGCACCAGTAAGACGCTTCATCCGGTAGAGAAATGCATGAAAATATCACAGAACCAACGGCATTGAATAGGGCACCTAGGTCATTTATGTATCGCGGGCTTGCTCAGACAAACCTTCAATAACAACCTATGCGGCTGAAGATGGCATCGATCAGCTCAGGAGGTTGGGCAGCTCCCGCTGACAACCTAGGGACGGTGTAATGAGTGATGGACTGGGCAAGAAATAACACATGACGTGGCCTGGTCGTCTTTGTTTGCGGAACGTTGAAAGGCCGCACTCAGATATGGTGGCCCGAGAGGAGGTTGAGGAGGCGCCATGCGCGCGCCTGTGATTAGCAGGAACCTTTCTTTAATAACTCTTTCCGCGAGAGCGCCTTCTCCAAACAATCGTAGCTGCTTCGCGGTTGGTCGAGTTGCCTGGTGAAACTGATTATTCTATAGGACAGTCCGCGAGCCTGTTAAGCGGTATAAAACGCAGGAGCCGCTAAGTGGACTCTTTATAAGGGCATCGACGATTTGCAGAACCGCTGTCCAGCACTCGCATTTACACGGGTGATGCGGTACAAGTCATTATTATCATCATCATATCATCAAAACCTTTTTTCCCACCAAAATTAAACTCCTTTTCGGACCCTCTGCACGCAGGCCTAAGACATTAAAAATGAGCCTGCGTGCACAAGACGGCAATTATACATATCCAGGATACATAGTCAGCTATCAGCGGTTGGAAGTTTCCAGTACACAAAGTCCAGCGCCGTGACAGCGCCATGACAGGCCGTTCGGAGCGAGTGGGGCTCGAGGTGAACTTGCAGCATCTTTCGTAGACATGCCGTAAGACAGTCGCGCTCAACATGGATTATGTGAGAGCAGCGGAACACCGATAGGTGCGCCTCGTTGATTCCTTCCAAATTCTTGTGTGCGCGCCTGCACTCCCCTTGCGACATTCGATCGTGAGTCCAGATTATTCATCGTAAATGCGATGTTCCACTCTTCTCTGCCTCATCTGGTCGCTCGTAGAGAGAGGAAGCGAATATGGGGAACAGGTACAGTTACAAGGATACAGGTTATAGATATTGAGGCACATCACGAATGTGATGTAGGAGGTCCGCCTTGTAGGCTTGTATCCATCATCCTGATTCTTGACAAGTATGTTTTTCGTAAGTGTTATCTCCATGGCGAATTTTGGAGGTTATAGGGAAGGGTCACATCTCCCCTCGTAACATTCTTCATCAAACGTGAATTGACATGCATCTAATGTGACAAAACTATATGGTTGAGGTGAGAGCACGAGACAGAAGAAAGTGAGGAAGGTTAACCAGGCGATGGGCAGATTGCTGTCCTATACGGTGAAAGGGAAAAAGAGAAAATCAATGAAGAGCTGAATAGTAGATCATGTTTCTACGTGTCCGTACGCCTGTATCGCGGTGTTAAATTTCGGTGCCGATTATCCGGTGTATTGCACAGCCGCTCATAAAATGACATAATCTATCTGGGTAGATGTCATGCGCGAAATTAGTCGTCAAAAGTAGCCTCGTCAGCAAACGTTGGAAGCTGTTCAGACATTGTAATTATATTTTTCGCTTTTTATTTCTTGTGGTTCCTGCTTTACAATGTCACTGTCAAATCCATTGCCGGAAGACTTGGTGGAAATGCTAGGCACCTCCTTCTTCACAGCAGTATCTTTTTTCAGCAAGTAGTTGCGGCGGTTCAACTGTCCAGCACCAGTAAGACGCTTCATCCGGTAGAGAAATGCATGAAAATATCACAGAACCAACGGCATTGAATAGGGCACCTAGGTCATTTATGTATCGCGAGCTTGCTCAGACAAACCTTCAATAACAACTGATGCGGCTGAAGATGGCATCGATCAGCTCAGGAGGTTGGGCAGCTCCCGCTGACAACCTAGGGACGGTGTAATGAGTGATGGACTGGGCAAGAAATGACACATGACGTGGCCTGGTCGTCTTTGTTTGCGGAACGTTGAAAGGCCGCACTCAGATATGGTGGCCCGAGAGGAGGTTGAGGAGGCGCCATGCGCGCGCCTGTCATTAGCAGGAACCTTTCTTTAATAACTCTTTCCGCGAGAGCGCCTTCTCCAAACAATCGTAGCTGCTTCGCGGTTGGTCGAGTTGCCTGGTGAAACTGATTATTCTATAGGACAGTCCGCGAGCCTGTTAAGCGGTATAAAACGCAGGAGCCGCTAAGTGGACTCTTTATAAGGGCATCGACGATTTGCAGAACCGCTGTCCAGCACTCGCATTTACACGGGTGATGCGGTACAAGTCATTATTATCATCATCATATCATCAAAACCTTTTTTCCCACCGAAATTAAACTCCTTTTCGGACCCTCTGCACGCAGGCCTAAGACATTAAAAATGAGCCTGCGTGCACAAGACGGCAATTATACATATCCATGATACATAGTCAGCTATCAGCGGTTGGAAGTTTCCAGTACACAAAGTCCAGCGCCGTGACAGCGCCATGACAGGCCGTTCGGAGCGAGTGGGGCTCAAGGTGAACTTGCAGCATCTTTCGTAGACATGCCGTAAAACAGTCGCGCTCAACATGGACTATGTGAGAGCAGCGGAACACCGATAGGTGCGCCTCGTTGATTCCTTCCAAATTCTCGTGTGCGCGCCTGCACTCCCCTTGCGACATTCGATCGTGAGTCCAGATTATTCATCGTAAATGCGATGTTCCTCTCTTCTCTGCCTCATCTGGTCGCTCGTAGCGAGAGGAAGCGAATATGGGGAACAGGTACAGTTACAAGGATACAGGTTATAGATATTGAGGCACATCACGAATGTGATGTAGGAGGTCCGCCTTGTAGGCTTGTATCCATCATCCTGATTCTTGACAAGTATGTTTTTCGTAAGTGTTATCTCCATGGCGAATTTTGGAGGTGATAGGGAAGGGTCACATCTCCACTCGTAACATTCTTCATCAAACGTGAATTGACATGCATCTAATGTGACAAAACTATATGGTTGAGGTGAGAGCACGAGACAGAAGAAAGTGAGGAAGGTTAACCAGGCGATGGGCAGATTGCTGTCCTATACGGTGAAAGGGAAAAAAGAGAAAATCTATGAAGAGCTGAATAGTAGATCATGTTTCTACGCGTCCGTACGCCTGTATCGCGGTGTTAAATTTCGGTGCCGATTATCCGATGTATTGCACAGCCGCTCATAAAATGACATAATCTATCTGGGTAGATGTCATGCGCGAAATTAGTCGTCAAACGTAGCCTCGTCAGCAAACGTTGGAAGCTGTTCAGCCATTGTAATTATATTTTTCGCTTTTTATTTCTTGTGGTTCCTGCTTTACAATGTCACTGTCAAATCCATTGCCGGAAGACTTGGTGGAAATGCTAGGCACCTCCTTCTTCACAGCAGTATCTTTTTTCAGCAAGTAGTTGCTGCGGTTCAACTGTCCAGCACCAGTAGGACGCTTCATCCGGTAGAGAAATGCATGAAAATATCACAGAACCAACGGCATTGAATAGGCCACCTAGGTCATTTATGTATCGCGGGCTTGCTCAGACAAACCTTCAATAACAACCGATGCGGCTGAAGATGGCATCGATCAGCTCAGGAGGTTGGGCAGCTCCCGCTGACAACCTAGGGACGGTGTAATGAGTGATGGACTGGGCAAGAAATGACACATGACGTGGCCTGGTCGTCTTTGTTTGCGGAACGTTGAAAGGCCGCACTCAGATATGGTGGCCCGAGAGGAGGTTGAGGAGGCGCCATGCGCGCGCCTGTCATTAGCAGGAACCTTTCTTTAATAACTCTTTCCGCGAGAGCGCCTTCTCCAAACAATCGTAGCTGCTTCGCGGTTGGTCGAGTTGCCTGGTGAAACTGATTATTCTATAGGACAGTCCGCGAGCCTGTTAAGCGGTATAAAACGCAGGAGCCGCTAAGTGGACTCTTTATAAGGGCATCGACGATTTGCAGAACCGCTGTCCAGCACTCGCATTTACACGGGTGATGCGGTACAAGTCATTATTATCATCATCATATCATCAAAACCTTTTTTCCCACCGAAATTAAACTCCTTTTCGGACCCTCTGCACGCAGGCCTAAGACATTAAAAATGAGCCTGCGTGCACAAGACGGCAATTATACATATCCAGGATACATAGTCAGCTATCAGCGGTTGGAAGTTTCCAGTACACAAAGTCCAGCGCCGTGACAGCGCCATGACAGGCCGTTCGGAGCGAGTGGGGCTCGAGGTGAACTTGCAGCATCTTTCGTAGACATGCCGTAAGACAGTCGCGCTCAACATGGACTATGTGAGAGCAGCGGAACACCGATAGGTGCGCCTCGTTGATTCCTTCCAAATTCTCGTGTGCGCGCCTGCACTCCCCTTGCGACATTCGATCGTGAGTCCAGATTATTCATCGTAAATGCGATGTTCCTCTCTTCTCTGCCTCATCTGGTCGCTCGTAGCGAGAGGAAGCGAATATGGGGAACAGGTACAGTTACAAGGATACAGGTTATAGATATTGAGGCACATCACGAATGTGATGTAGGAGGTCCGCCTTGTAGGCTTGTATCCATCATCCTGATTCTTGACAAGTATGTTTTTCGTAAGTGTTATCTCCATGGCGAATTTTGGAGGTTATAGGGAAGGGTCACATCTCCGCTCGTAACATTCTTCATCAAACGTGAATTGACATGCATCTAATGTGACAAAACTATATGGTTGAGGTGAGAGCACGAGACAGAAGAAAGTGAGGAAGGTTAACCAGGCGATGGGCAGATTGCTGTCCTATACGGTGAAAGGGAAAAAAGAGAAAATCAATGAAGAGCTGAATAGTAGATCATGTTTCTACGTGTCCGTACGCCTGTATCGCGGTGTTAAATTTCGGTGCCGATTATCCGATGTATTGCACAGCCGCTCATAAAATGACATAATCTATCTGGGTAGATGTCATGCGCGAAATTAGTCGTCAAAAGTAGCCTCGTCAGCAAACGTTGGAAGCTGTTCAGCCATTGTAATTATATTTTTCGCTTTTTATTTCTTGTGGTTCCTGCTTTACAATGTCACTGTCAAATCCATTGCCGGAAGACTTGGTGGAAATGCTAGGCACCTCCTTCTTCACAGCAGTATCTTTTTTCAGCAAGTAGTTGCGGCGGTTCAACTGTCCAGCACCAGTAAGACGCTTCATCCGGTAGAGAAATGCATGAAAATATCACAGAACCAACGGCATTGAATAGGGCACCTAGGTCATTTATGTATCGCGGGCTTGCTCAGACAAACCTTCAATAACAACCTATGCGGCTGAAGATGGCATCGATCAGCTCAGGAGGTTGGGCAGCTCCCGCTGACAACCTAGGGACGGTGTAATGAGTGATGGACTGGGCAAGAAATAACACATGACGTGGCCTGGTCGTCTTTGTTTGCGGAACGTTGAAAGGCCGCACTCAGATATGGTGGCCCGAGAGGAGGTTGAGGAGGCGCCATGCGCGCGCCTGTCATTAGCAGGAACCTTTCTTTAATAACTCTTTCCGCGAGAGCGCCTTCTCCAAACAATCGTAGCTGCTTCGCGGTTGGTCGAGTTGCCTGGTGAAACTGATTATTCTATAGGACAGTCCGCGAGCCTGTTAAGCGGTATAAAACGCAGGAGCCGCTAAGTGGACTCTTTATAAGGGCATCGACGATTTGCAGAACCGCTGTCCAGCACTCGCATTTACACGGGTGATGCGGTACAAGTCATTATTATCATCATCATATCATCAAAACCTTTTTTCCCACCAAAATTAAACTCCTTTTCGGACCCTCTGCACGCAGGCCTAAGACATTAAAAATGAGCCTGCGTGCACAAGACGGCAATTATACATATCCAGGATACATAGTCAGCTATCAGCGGTTGGAAGTTTCCAGTACACAAAGTCCAGCGCCGTGACAGCGCCATGACAGGCCGTTCGGAGCGAGTGGGGCTCGAGGTGAACTTGCAGCATCTTTCGTAGACATGCCGTAAGACAGTCGCGCTCAACATGGATTATGTGAGAGCAGCGGAACACCGATAGGTGCGCCTCGTTGATTCCTTCCAAATTCTTGTGTGCGCGCCTGCACTCCCCTTGCGACATTCGATCGTGAGTCCAGATTATTCATCGTAAATGCGATGTTCCACTCTTCTCTGCCTCATCTGGTCGCTCGTAGAGAGAGGAAGCGAATATGGGGAACAGGTACAGTTACAAGGATACAGGTTATAGATATTGAGGCACATCACGAATGTGATGTAGGAGGTCCGCCTTGTAGGCTTGTATCCATCATCCTGATTCTTGACAAGTATGTTTTTCGTAAGTGTTATCTCCATGGCGAATTTTGGAGGTTATAGGGAAGGGTCACATCTCCCCTCGTAACATTCTTCATCAAACGTGAATTGACATGCATCTAATGTGACAAAACTATATGGTTGAGGTGAGAGCACGAGACAGAAGAAAGTGAGGAAGGTTAACCAGGCGATGGGCAGATTGCTGTCCTATACGGTGAAAGGGAAAAAGAGAAAATCAATGAAGAGCTGAATAGTAGATCATGTTTCTACGTGTCCGTACGCCTGTATCGCGGTGTTAAATTTCGGTGCCGATTATCCGGTGTATTGCACAGCCGCTCATAAAATGACATAATCTATCTGGGTAGATGTCATGCGCGAAATTAGTCGTCAAAAGTAGCCTCGTCAGCAAACGTTGGAAGCTGTTCAGACATTGTAATTATATTTTTCGCTTTTTATTTCTTGTGGTTCCTGCTTTACAATGTCACTGTCAAATCCATTGCCGGAAGACTTGGTGGAAATGCTAGGCACCTCCTTCTTCACAGCAGTATCTTTTTTCAGCAAGTAGTTGCGGCGGTTCAACTGTCCAGCACCAGTAAGACGCTTCATCCGGTAGAGAAATGCATGAAAATATCACAGAACCAACGGCATTGAATAGGGCACCTAGGTCATTTATGTATCGCGGGCTTGCTCAGACAAACCTTCAATAACAACCTATGCGGCTGAAGATGGCATCGATCAGCTCAGGAGGTTGGGCAGCTCCCGCTGACAACCTAGGGACGGTGTAATGAGTGATGGACTGGGCAAGAAATAACACATGACGTGGCCTGGTCGTCTTTGTTTGCGGAACGTTGAAAGGCCGCACTCAGATATGGTGGCCCGAGAGGAGGTTGAGGAGGCGCCATGCGCGCGCCTGTGATTAGCAGGAACCTTTCTTTAATAACTCTTTCCGCGAGAGCGCCTTCTCCAAACAATCGTAGCTGCTTCGCGGTTGGTCGAGTTGCCTGGTGAAACTGATTATTCTATAGGACAGTCCGCGAGCCTGTTAAGCGGTATAAAACGCAGGAGCCGCTAAGTGGACTCTTTATAAGGGCATCGACGATTTGCAGAACCGCTGTCCAGCACTCGCATTTACACGGGTGATGCGGTACAAGTCATTATTATCATCATCATATCATCAAAACCTTTTTTCCCACCAAAATTAAACTCCTTTTCGGACCCTCTGCACGCAGGCCTAAGACATTAAAAATGAGCCTGCGTGCACAAGACGGCAATTATACATATCCAGGATACATAGTCAGCTATCAGCGGTTGGAAGTTTCCAGTACACAAAGTCCAGCGCCGTGACAGCGCCATGACAGGCCGTTCGGAGCGAGTGGGGCTCGAGGTGAACTTGCAGCATCTTTCGTAGACATGCCGTAAGACAGTCGCGCTCAACATGGATTATGTGAGAGCAGCGGAACACCGATAGGTGCGCCTCGTTGATTCCTTCCAAATTCTTGTGTGCGCGCCTGCACTCCCCTTGCGACATTCGATCGTGAGTCCAGATTATTCATCGTAAATGCGATGTTCCACTCTTCTCTGCCTCATCTGGTCGCTCGTAGAGAGAGGAAGCGAATATGGGGAACAGGTACAGTTACAAGGATACAGGTTATAGATATTGAGGCACATCACGAATGTGATGTAGGAGGTCCGCCTTGTAGGCTTGTATCCATCATCCTGATTCTTGACAAGTATGTTTTTCGTAAGTGTTATCTCCATGGCGAATTTTGGAGGTTATAGGGAAGGGTCACATCTCCCCTCGTAACATTCTTCATCAAACGTGAATTGACATGCATCTAATGTGACAAAACTATATGGTTGAGGTGAGAGCACGAGACAGAAGAAAGTGAGGAAGGTTAACCAGGCGATGGGCAGATTGCTGTCCTATACGGTGAAAGGGAAAAAGAGAAAATCAATGAAGAGCTGAATAGTAGATCATGTTTCTACGTGTCCGTACGCCTGTATCGCGGTGTTAAATTTCGGTGCCGATTATCCGGTGTATTGCACAGCCGCTCATAAAATGACATAATCTATCTGGGTAGATGTCATGCGCGAAATTAGTCGTCAAAAGTAGCCTCGTCAGCAAACGTTGCAAGCTGTTCAGACATTGTAATTATATTTTTCGCTTTTTATTTCTTGTGGTTCCTGCTTTACAATGTCACTGTCAAATCCATTGCCGGAAGACTTGGTGGAAATGCTAGGCACCTCCTTCTTCACAGCAGTATCTTTTTTCAGCAAGTAGTTGCGGCGGTTCAACTGTCCAGCACCAGTAAGACGCTTCATCCGGTAGAGAAATGCATGAAAATATCACAGAACCAACGGCATTGAATAGGGCACCTAGGTCATTTATGTATCGCGGGCTTGCTCAGACAAACCTTCAATAACAACCTATGCGGCTGAAGATGGCATCGATCAGCTCAGGAGGTTGGGCAGCTCCCGCTGACAACCTAGGGACGGTGTAATGAGTGATGGACTGGGCAAGAAATAACACATGACGTGGCCTGGTCGTCTTTGTTTGCGGAACGTTGAAAGGCCGCACTCAGATATGGTGGCCCGAGAGGAGGTTGAGGAGGCGCCATGCGCGCGCCTGTGATTAGCAGGAACCTTTCTTTAATAACTCTTTCCGCGAGAGCGCCTTCTCCAAACAATCGTAGCTGCTTCGCGGTTGGTCGAGTTGCCTGGTGAAACTGATTATTCTATAGGACAGTCCGCGAGCCTGTTAAGCGGTATAAAACGCAGGAGCCGCTAAGTGGACTCTTTATAAGGGCATCGACGATTTGCAGAACCGCTGTCCAGCACTCGCATTTACACGGGTGATGCGGTACAAGTCATTATTATCATCATCATATCATCAAAACCTTTTTTCCCACCAAAATTAAACTCCTTTTCGGACCCTCTGCACGCAGGCCTAAGACATTAAAAATGAGCCTGCGTGCACAAGACGGCAATTATACATATCCAGGATACATAGTCAGCTATCAGCGGTTGGAAGTTTCCAGTACACAAAGTCCAGCGCCGTGACAGCGCCATGACAGGCCGTTCGGAGCGAGTGGGGCTCGAGGTGAACTTGCAGCATCTTTCGTAGACATGCCGTAAGACAGTCGCGCTCAACATGGATTATGTGAGAGCCGCGGAACACCGATAGGTGCGCCTCGTTGATTCCTTCCAAATTCTTGTGTGCGCGCCTGCACTCCCCTTGCGACATTCGATCGTGAGTCCAGATTATTCATCGTAAATGCGATGTTCCACTCTTCTCTGCCTCATCTGGTCGCTCGTAGAGAGAGGAAGCGAATATGGGGAACAGGTACAGTTACAAGGATACAGGTTATAGATATTGAGGCACATCACGAATGTGATGTAGGAGGTCCGCCTTGTAGGCTTGTATCCATCATCCTGATTCTTGACAAGTATGTTTTTCGTAAGTGTTATCTCCATGGCGAATTTTGGAGGTTATAGGGAAGGGTCACATCTCCCCTCGTAACATTCTTCATCAAACGTGAATTGACATGCATCTAATGTGACAAAACTATATGGTTGAGGTGAGAGCACGAGACAGAAGAAAGTGAGGAAGGTTAACCAGGCGATGGGCAGATTGCTGTCCTATACGGTGAAAGGGAAAAAGAGAAAATCAATGAAGAGCTGAATAGTAGATCATGTTTCTACGTGTCCGTACGCCTGTATCGCGGTGTTAAATTTCGGTGCCGATTATCCGGTGTATTGCACAGCCGCTCATAAAATGACATAATCTATCTGGGTAGATGTCATGCGCGAAATTAGTCGTCAAAAGTAGCCTCGTCAGCAAACGTTGGAAGCTGTTCAGACATTGTAATTATATTTTTCGCTTTTTATTTCTTGTGGTTCCTGCTTTACAATGTCACTGTCAAATCCATTGCCGGAAGACTTGGTGGAAATGCTAGGCACCTCCTTCTTCACAGCAGTATCTTTTTTCAGCAAGTAGTTGCGGCGGTTCAACTGTCCAGCACCAGTAAGACGCTTCATCCGGTAGAGAAATGCATGAAAATATCACAGAACCAACGGCATTGAATAGGGCACCTAGGTCATTTATGTATCGCGAGCTTGCTCAGACAAACCTTCAATAACAACTGATGCGGCTGAAGATGGCATCGATCAGCTCAGGAGGTTGGGCAGCTCCCGCTGACAACCTAGGGACGGTGTAATGAGTGATGGACTGGGCAAGAAATGACACATGACGTGGCCTGGTCGTCTTTGTTTGCGGAACGTTGAAAGGCCGCACTCAGATATGGTGGCCCGAGAGGAGGTTGAGGAGGCGCCATGCGCGCGCCTGTCATTAGCAGGAACCTTTCTTTAATAACTCTTTCCGCGAGAGCGCCTTCTCCAAACAATCGTAGCTGCTTCGCGGTTGGTCGAGTTGCCTGGTGAAACTGATTATTCTATAGGACAGTCCGCGAGCCTGTTAAGCGGTATAAAACGCAGGAGCCGCTAAGTGGACTCTTTATAAGGGCATCGACGATTTGCAGAACCGCTGTCCAGCACTCGCATTTACACGGGTGATGCGGTACAAGTCATTATTATCATCATCATATCATCAAAACCTTTTTTCCCACCGAAATTAAACTCCTTTTCGGACCCTCTGCACGCAGGCCTAAGACATTAAAAATGAGCCTGCGTGCACAAGACGGCAATTATACATATCCATGATACATAGTCAGCTATCAGCGGTTGGAAGTTTCCAGTACACAAAGTCCAGCGCCGTGACAGCGCCATGACAGGCCGTTCGGAGCGAGTGGGGCTCAAGGTGAACTTGCAGCATCTTTCGTAGACATGCCGTAAAACAGTCGCGCTCAACATGGACTATGTGAGAGCAGCGGAACACCGATAGGTGCGCCTCGTTGATTCCTTCCAAATTCTCGTGTGCGCGCCTGCACTCCCCTTGCGACATTCGATCGTGAGTCCAGATTATTCATCGTAAATGCGATGTTCCTCTCTTCTCTGCCTCATCTGGTCGCTCGTAGCGAGAGGAAGCGAATATGGGGAACAGGTACAGTTACAAGGATACAGGTTATAGATATTGAGGCACATCACGAATGTGATGTAGGAGGTCCGCCTTGTAGGCTTGTATCCATCATCCTGATTCTTGACAAGTATGTTTTTCGTAAGTGTTATCTCCATGGCGAATTTTGGAGGTGATAGGGAAGGGTCACATCTCCACTCGTAACATTCTTCATCAAACGTGAATTGACATGCATCTAATGTGACAAAACTATATGGTTGAGGTGAGAGCACGAGACAGAAGAAAGTGAGGAAGGTTAACCAGGCGATGGGCAGATTGCTGTCCTATACGGTGAAAGGGAAAAAAGAGAAAATCTATGAAGAGCTGAATAGTAGATCATGTTTCTACGCGTCCGTACGCCTGTATCGCGGTGTTAAATTTCGGTGCCGATTATCCGATGTATTGCACAGCCGCTCATAAAATGACATAATCTATCTGGGTAGATGTCATGCGCGAAATTAGTCGTCAAACGTAGCCTCGTCAGCAAACGTTGGAAGCTGTTCAGCCATTGTAATTATATTTTTCGCTTTTTATTTCTTGTGGTTCCTGCTTTACAATGTCACTGTCAAATCCATTGCCGGAAGACTTGGTGGAAATGCTAGGCACCTCCTTCTTCACAGCAGTATCTTTTTTCAGCAAGTAGTTGCTGCGGTTCAACTGTCCAGCACCAGTAGGACGCTTTATCCGGTAGAGAAATGCATGAAAATATCACAGAACCAACGGCATTGAATAGGCCACCTAGGTCATTTATGTATCGCGGGCTTGCTCAGACAAACCTTCAATAACAACCGATGCGGCTGAAGATGGCATCGATCAGCTCAGGAGGTTGGGCAGCTCCCGCTGACAACCTAGGGACGGTGTAATGAGTGATGGACTGGGCAAGAAATGACACATGACGTGGCCTGGTCGTCTTTGTTTGCGGAACGTTGAAAGGCCGCACTCAGATATGGTGGCCCGAGAGGAGGTTGAGGAGGCGCCATGCGCGCGCCTGTCATTAGCAGGAACCTTTCTTTAATAACTCTTTCCGCGAGAGCGCCTTCTCCAAACAATCGTAGCTGCTTCGCGGTTGGTCGAGTTGCCTGGTGAAACTGATTATTCTATAGGACAGTCCGCGAGCCTGTTAAGCGGTATAAAACGCAGGAGCCGCTAAGTGGACTCTTTATAAGGGCATCGACGATTTGCAGAACCGCTGTCCAGCACTCGCATTTACACGGGTGATGCGGTACAAGTCATTATTATCATCATCATATCATCAAAACCTTTTTTCCCACCGAAATTAAACTCCTTTTCGGACCCTCTGCACGCAGGCCTAAGACATTAAAAATGAGCCTGCGTGCACAAGACGGCAATTATACATATCCAGGATACATAGTCAGCTATCAGCGGTTGGAAGTTTCCAGTACACAAAGTCCAGCGCCGTGACAGCGCCATGACAGGCCGTTCGGAGCGAGTGGGGCTCGAGGTGAACTTGCAGCATCTTTCGTAGACATGCCGTAAGACAGTCGCGCTCAACATGGACTATGTGAGAGCAGCGGAACACCGATAGGTGCGCCTCGTTGATTCCTTCCAAATTCTCGTGTGCGCGCCTGCACTCCCCTTGCGACATTCGATCGTGAGTCCAGATTATTCATCGTAAATGCGATGTTCCTCTCTTCTCTGCCTCATCTGGTCGCTCGTAGCGAGAGGAAGCGAATATGGGGAACAGGTACAGTTACAAGGATACAGGTTATAGATATTGAGGCACATCACGAATGTGATGTAGGAGGTCCGCCTTGTAGGCTTGTATCCATCATCCTGATTCTTGACAAGTATGTTTTTCGTAAGTGTTATCTCCATGGCGAATTTTGGAGGTTATAGGGAAGGGTCACATCTCCGCTCGTAACATTCTTCATCAAACGTGAATTGACATGCATCTAATGTGACAAAACTATATGGTTGAGGTGAGAGCACGAGACAGAAGAAAGTGAGGAAGGTTAACCAGGCGATGGGCAGATTGCTGTCCTATACGGTGAAAGGGAAAAAAGAGAAAATCAATGAAGAGCTGAATAGTAGATCATGTTTCTACGTGTCCGTACGCCTGTATCGCGGTGTTAAATTTCGGTGCCGATTATCCGATGTATTGCACTGCCGCTCATAAAATGACATAATCTATCTGGGTAGATGTCATGCGCGAAATTAGTCGTCAAAAGTAGCCTCGTCAGCAAACGTTGGAAGCTGTTCAGCCATTGTAATTATATTTTTCGCTTTTTATTTCTTGTGGTTCCTGCTTTACAATGTCACTGTCAAATCCATTGCCGGAAGACTTGGTGGAAATGCTAGGCACCTCCTTCTTCACAGCAGTATCTTTTTTCAGCAAGTAGTTGCTGCGGTTCAACTGTCCAGCACCAGTAGGACGCTTCATCCGGTAGAGAAATGCATGAAAATATCACAGAACCAACGGCATTGAATAGGCCACCTAGGTCATTTATGTATCGCGGGCTTGCTCAGACAAACCTTCAATAACAACCGATGCGGCTGAAGATGGCATCGATCAGCTCAGGAGGTTGGGCAACTCCCGCTGACAACCTAGGGACGGTGTAATGAGTGATGGACTGGGCAAGAAATGACACATGACGTGGCCTGGTCGTCTTTGTTTGCGGAACGTTGAAAGGCCGCACTCAGATATGGTGGCCCGAGAGGAGGTTGAGGAGGCGCCATGCGCGCGCCTGTCATTAGCAGGAACCTTTCTTTAATAACTCTTTCCGCGAGAGCGCCTTCTCCAAACAATCGCAGCTGCTTCGCGGTTGGTCGAGTTGCCTGGTGAAACTGATTATTCTATAGGACAGTCCGCGAGCCTGTTAAGCGGTATAAAACGCAGGAGCCGCTAAGTGGACTCTTTATAAGGGCATCGACGATTTGCAGAACCGCTGTCCAGCACTCGCATTTACACGGGTGATGCGGTACAAGTCATTATTATCATCATCATATCATCAAAACCTTTTTTCCCACCGAAATTAAACTCCTTTTCGGACCCTCTGCACGCAGGCCTAAGACATTAAAAATGAGCCTGCGTGCACAAGACGGCAATTATACATATCCAGGATACATAGTCAGCTATCAGCGGTTGGAAGTTTCCAGTACACAAAGTCCAGCGCCGTGACAGCGCCATGACAGGCCGTTCGGAGCGAGTGGGGCTCGAGGTGAACTTGCAGCATCTTTCGTAGACATGCCGTAGGACAGTCGCGCTCAACATGGACTATGTGAGAGCAGCGGAACACCGATAGGTGCGCCTCGTTGATTCCTTCCAAATTTCCGGTGTTCGCGCCTGCACTCCCCTTGCGACATTCGATCGTGAGTCCAGATTATTCATCGTAAATGCGATGTTCCACTCTTCTCTGCCTCATCTGGTCGCTCGTAGCGAGAGGAAGCGAATATGGGGAACAGGTACAGTTACAAGGATACAGGTTATAGATATTGAGGCACATCACGAATGTGATGTAGGAGGTCCGCCTTGTAGGCTTGTATCCATCATCCTGATTCTTGACAAGTATGTTTTTCGTAAGTGTTATCTCCATGGCGAATTTTGGAGGTTATAGGGAAGGGTCACATCTCCGCTCGTAACATTCTTCATCAAACGTGAATTGACATGCGTCTAATGTGACAAAACTATATGGTTGAGGTGAGAGCACGAGACAGAAGAAAGTGAGGAAGGTTAACCAGGCGATGGGCAGATTGCTGTCCTATACGGTGAAAGGGAAAAAAGAGAAAATCAATGAAGAGCTGAATAGTAGATCATGTTTCTACGTGTCCGTACGCCTGTATCGCGGTGTTAAATTTCGGTGCCGATTATCCGATGTATTGCACAGCCGCTCATAAAATGACATAATCTATCTGGGTAGATGTCATGCGCGAAATTAGTCGTCAAAAGTAGCCTCGTCAGCAAACGTTGGAAGCTGTTCAGCCATTGTAATTATATTTTTCGCTTTTTATTTCTTGTGGTTCCTGCTTTACAATGTCACTGTCAAATCCATTGCCGGAAGACTTGGTGGAAATGCTAGGCACCTCCTTCTTCACAGCAGTATCTTTTTTCAGCAAGTAGTTGCTGCGGTTCAACTGTCCAGCACCAGTAGGACGGTTCATCCGGTAGAGAAATGCATGAAAATATCACAGAACCAACGGCATTGAATAGGCCACCTAGGTCATTTATGTATCGCGGGCTTGCTCAGGGAAACCTTCAATAACAACCGATGCGGCTGAAGATGGCATCGATCAGCTCAGGAGGTTGGGCAGCTCCCGCTGACAACCTAGGGACGGTGTAATGAGTGATGGACTGGGCAAGAAATGACACATGACGTGGCCTGGTCGTCTTTGTTTGCGGAACGTTGAAAGGCCGCACTCAGATATGGTGGCCCGAGAGGAGGTTGAGGAGGCGCCATGCGCGCGCCTGTCATTAGCAGGAACCTTTCTTTAATAACTCTCCGCGAGAGCGCCTTCTCCAAACAATCGTAGCTGCTTCGCGGTTGGTCGAGTTGCCTGGTGAAACTGATTATTCTATAGGACAGTCCGCGAGCCTGTTAAGCGGTATAAAACGCAGGAGCCGCTAAGTGGACTCTTTATAAGGGCATCGACGATTTGCAGAACCGCTGTCCAGCACTCGCATTTACACGGGTGATGCGGTACAAGTCATTATTATCATCATCATATCATCAAAACCTTTTTTCCCACCGAAATTAAACTCCTTTTCGGACCCTCTGCACGCAGGCCTAAGACATTAAAAATGAGCCTGCGTGCACAAGACGGCAATTATACATATCCAGGATACATAGTCAGCTATCAGCGGTTGGAAGTTTCCAGTACACAAAGTCCAGCGCCGTGACAGCGCCATGACAGGCCGTTCGGAGCGAGTGGGGCTCGAGGTGAACTTGCAGCATCTTTCGTAGACATGCCGTAAGACAGTCGCGCTCAACATGGACTATGTGAGAGCAGCGGAACACCGATAGGTGCGCCTCGTTGATTCCTTCCAAATTCTCGTGTGCGCGCCTGCACTCCCCTTGCGACATTCGATCGTGAGTCCAGATTATTCATCGTAAATGCGATGTTCCTCTCTTCTCTGCCTCATCTGGTCGCTCGTAGCGAGAGGAAGCGAATATGGGGAACAGGTACAGTTACAAGGATACAGGTTATAGATATTGAGGCACATCACGAATGTGATGTAGGAGGTCCGCCTTGTAGGCTTGTATCCATCATCCTGATTCTTGACAAGTATGTTTTTCGTAAGTGTTATCTCCATGGCGAATTTTGGAGGTTATAGGGAAGGGTCACATCTCCGCTCGTAACATTCTTCATCAAACGTGAATTGACATGCATCTAATGTGACAAAACTATATGGTTGAGGTGAGAGCACGAGACAGAAGAAAGTGAGGAAGGTTAACCAGGCGATGGGCAGATTGCTGTCCTATACGGTGAAAGGGAAAAAAGAGAAAATCAATGAAGAGCTGAATAGTAGATCATGTTTCTACGTGTCCGTACGCCTGTATCGCGGTGTTAAATTTCGGTGCCGATTATCCGATGTATTGCACAGCCGCTCATAAAATGACATAATCTATCTGGGTAGATGTCATGCGCGAAATTAGTCGTCAAAAGTAGCCTCGTCAGCAAACGTTGGAAGCTGTTCAGCCATTGTAATTATATTTTTCGCTTTTTATTTCTTGTGGTTCCTGCTTTACAATGTCACTGTCAAATCCATTGCCGGAAGACTTGGTGGAAATGCTAGGCACCTCCTTCTTCACAGCAGTATCTTTTTTCAGCAAGTAGTTGCTGCGGTTCAACTGTCCAGCACCAGTAGGACGCTTCATCCGGTAGAGAAATGCATGAAAATATCACAGAACCAACGGCATTGAATAGGCCACCTAGGTCATTTATGTATCGCGGGCTTGCTCAGACAAACCTTCAATAACAACCGATGCGGCTGAAGATGGCATCGATCAGCTCAGGAGGTTGGGCAACTCCCGCTGACAACCTAGGGACGGTGTAATGAGTGATGGACTGGGCAAGAAATGACACATGACGTGGCCTGGTCGTCTTTGTTTGCGGAACGTTGAAAGGCCGCACTCAGATATGGTGGCCCGAGAGGAGGTTGAGGAGGCGCCATGCGCGCGCCTGTCATTAGCAGGAACCTTTCTTTAATAACTCTTTCCGCGAGAGCGCCTTCTCCAAACAATCGCAGCTGCTTCGCGGTTGGTCGAGTTGCCTGGTGAAACTGATTATTCTATAGGACAGTCCGCGAGCCTGTTAAGCGGTATAAAACGCAGGAGCCGCTAAGTGGACTCTTTATAAGGGCATCGACGATTTGCAGAACCGCTGTCCAGCACTCGCATTTACACGGGTGATGCGGTACAAGTCATTATTATCATCATCATATCATCAAAACCTTTTTTCCCACCGAAATTAAACTCCTTTTCGGACCCTCTGCACGCAGGCCTAAGACATTAAAAATGAGCCTGCGTGCACAAGACGGCAATTATACATATCCAGGATACATAGTCAGCTATCAGCGGTTGGAAGTTTCCAGTACACAAAGTCCAGCGCCGTGACAGCGCCATGACAGGCCGTTCGGAGCGAGTGGGGCTCGAGGTGAACTTGCAGCATCTTTCGTAGACATGCCGTAGGACAGTCGCGCTCAACATGGACTATGTGAGAGCAGCGGAACACCGATAGGTGCGCCTTGTTGATTCCTTCCAAATTTCCGGTGTTCGCGCCTGCACTCCCCTTGCGACATTCGATCGTGAGTCCAGATTATTCATCGTAAATGCGATGTTCCACTCTTCTCTGCCTCATCTGGTCGCTCGTAGCGAGAGGAAGCGAATATGGGGAACAGGTACAGTTGCAAGGATACAGGTTATAGATATTGAGGCACATCACGAATGTGATGTAGGAGGTCCGCCTTGTAGGCTTGTATCCATCATCCTGATTCTTGACAAGTATGTTTTTCGTAAGTGTTATCTCCATGGCGAATTTTGGAGGTTATAGGGAAGGGTCACATCTCCGCTCGTAACATTCTTCATCAAACGTGAATTGACATGCGTCTAATGTGACAAAACTATATGGTTGAGGTGAGAGCACGAGACAGAAGAAAGTGAGGAAGGTTAACCAGGCGATGGGCAGATTGCTGTCCTATACGGTGAAAGGGAAAAAAGAGAAAATCAATGAAGAGCTGAATAGTAGATCATGTTTCTACGTGTCCGTACGCCTGTATCGCGGTGTTAAATTTCGGTGCCGATTATCCGATGTATTGCACAGCCGCTCATAAAATGACATAATCTATCTGGGTAGATGTCATGCGCGAAATTAGTCGTCAAAAGTAGCCTCGTCAGCAAACGTTGGAAGCTGTTCAGCCATTGTAATTATATTTTTCGCTTTTTATTTCTTGTGGTTCCTGCTTTACAATGTCACTGTCAAATCCATTGCCGGAAGACTTGGTGGAAATGCTAGGCACCTCCTTCTTCACAGCAGTATCTTTTTTCAGCAAGTAGTTGCTGCGGTTCAACTGTCCAGCACCAGTAGGACGGTTCATCCGGTAGAGAAATGCATGAAAATATCACAGAACCAACGGCATTGAATAGGCCACCTAGGTCATTTATGTATCGCGGGCTTGCTCAGGGAAACCTTCAATAACAACCGATGCGGCTGAAGATGGCATCGATCAGCTCAGGAGGTTGGGCAGCTCCCGCTGACAACCTAGGGACGGTGTAATGAGTGATGGACTGGGCAAGAAATGACACATGACGTGGCCTGGTCGTCTTTGTTTGCGGAACGTTGAAAGGCCGCACTCAGATATGGTGGCCCGAGAGGAGATTGAGGAGGCGCCATGCGCGCGCCTGTCATTAGTAGGAACCTTTCTTTAATAACTCTTTCCGCGAGAGCGCCTTCTCCAAACAATCGTAGCTGCTTCGCGGTTGGTCGAGTTGCCTGGTGAAACTGATTATTCTATAGGACAGTCCGCGAGCCTGTTAAGCGGTATAAAACGCAGGAGCCGCTAAGTGGACTCTTTATAAGGGCATCGACGATTTGCAGAACCGCTGTCCAGCACTCGCATTTACACGGGTGATGCGGTACAAGTCATTATTACCATCATCATATCATCAAAACCTTTTTTCCCACCGAAATTAAACTACTTTTCGGACCATCTGCACGCAGGCCTAAGACATTAAAAATGAGCCTGCGTGCACAAGACGGCAATTATACATATCCAGGATACATAGTCAGCTATCAGCGGTTGGAAGTTTCCAGTACACAAAGTCCAGCGCCATGACAGCGCCATGACAGGCCGTTCGGAGCGAGTGGGGCTCGAGGTGAACTTGCAGCATCTTTCGTAGACATGCCGTAAGACAGTCGCGCTCAACATGGATTATGTGAGAGCAGCGGAACACCGATAGGTGCGCCTCGTTGATTCCTTCCAAATTCTCGTGTGCGCGCCTGCACTCCCCTTGCGACATTCGATCATGAGTCCAGATTATTCATCGTAAATGCGATGTTCCACTCTTCTCTGCCTCATCTGGTCGCTCGTAGAGAGAGGAAGCGAATATGGGGAACAGGTACAGTTACAAGGATACAGGTTATAGATATTGAGGCACATCACGAATGTGATGTAGGAGGTCCGCCTTGTAGGCTTGTATCCATCATCCTGATTCTTGACAAGTATGTTTTTCGTAAGTGTTATCTCCATGGCGAATTTTGGAGGTTATAGGGAAGGGTCACATCTCCGCTCGTAACATTCTTCATCAAACGTGAATTGACATGCATCTAATGTGACAAAACTATATGGTTGAGGTGAGAGCACGAGACAGAAGAAAGTGAGGAAGGTTAACCAGGCGATGGGCAGATTGCTGTCCTATACGGTGAAAGGGAAAAAAGAGAAAATCAATGAAGAGCTGAATAGTAGATCATGTTTCTACGTGTCCGTACGCCTGTATCGCGGTGTTAAATTTCGGTGCCGATTATCCGGTGTATTGCACAGCCGCTCATAAAATGACATAATCTATCTGGGTAGATGTCATGCGCGAAATTAGTCGTCAAAAGTAGCCTCGTCAGCAAACGTTGGAAGCTGTTCAGACATTGTAATTATATTTTTCGCTTTTTATTTCTTGTGGTTCCTGCTTTACAATGTCACTGTCAAATCCATTGCCGGAAGACTTGGTGGAAATGCTAGGCACCTCCTTCTTCACAGCAGTATCTTTTTTCAGCAAGTAGTTGCGGCGGTTCAACTGTCCAGCACCAGTAAGACGCTTCATCCGGTAGAGAAATGCATGAAAATATCACAGAACCAACGGCATTGAATAGGGCACCTAGGTCATTTATGTATCGCGGGCTTGCTCAGACAAACCTTCAATAACAACCTATGCGGCTGAAGATGGCATCGATCAGCTCAGGAGGTTGGGCAGCTCCCGCTGACAACCTAGGGACGGTGTAATGAGTGATGGACTGGGCAAGAAATAACACATGACGTGGCCTGGTCGTCTTTGTGTGCGGAACGTTGAAAGGCCGCACTCAGATATGGTGGCCCGAGAGGAGGTTGAGGAGGCGCCATGCGCGCGCCTGTGATTAGCAGGAACCTTTCTTTAATAACTCTTTCCGCGAGAGCGCCTTCTCCAAACAATCGTAGCTGCTTCGCGGTTGGTCGAGTTGCCTGGTGAAACTGATTATTCTATAGGACAGTCCGCGAGCCTGTTAAGCGGTATAAAACGCAGGAGCCGCTAAGTGGACTCTTTATAAGGGCATCGACGATTTGCAGAACCGCTGTCCAGCACTCGCATTTACACGGGTGATGCGGTACAAGTCATTATTATCATCATCATATCATCAAAACCTTTTTTCCCACCAAAATTAAACTCCTTTTCGGACCCTCTGCACGCAGGCCTAAGACATTAAAAATGAGCCTGCGTGCACAAGACGGCAATTATACATATCCAGGATACATAGTCAGCTATCAGCGGTTGGAAGTTTCCAGTACACAAAGTCCAGCGCCGTGACAGCGCCATGACAGGCCGTTCGGAGCGAGTGGGGCTCGAGGTGAACTTGCAGCATCTTTCGTAGACATGCCGTAAGACAGTCGCGCTCAACATGGATTATGTGAGAGCAGCGGAACACCGATAGGTGCGCCTCGTTGATTCCTTCCAAATTCTTGTGTGCGCGCCTGCACTCCCCTTGCGACATTCGATCGTGAGTCCAGATTATTCATCGTAAATGCGATGTTCCACTCTTCTCTGCCTCATCTGGTCGCTCGTAGAGAGAGGAAGCGAATATGGGGAACAGGTACAGTTACAAGGATACAGGTTATAGATATTGAGGCACATCACGAATGTGATGTAGGAGGTCCGCCTTGTAGGCTTGTATCCATCATCCTGATTCTTGACAAGTATGTTTTTCGTAAGTGTTATCTCCATGGCGAATTTTGGAGGTTATAGGGAAGGGTCACATCTCCCCTCGTAACATTCTTCATCAAACGTGAATTGACATGCATCTAATGTGACAAAACTATATGGTTGAGGTGAGAGCACGAGACAGAAGAAAGTGAGGAAGGTTAACCAGGCGATGGGCAGATTGCTGTCCTATACGGTGAAAGGGAAAAAAGAGAAAATCAATGAAGAGCTGAATAGTAGATCATGTTTCTACGTGTCCGTACGCCTGTATCGCGGTGTTAAATTTCGGTGCCGATTATCCGGTGTATTGCACAGCCGCTCATAAAATGACATAATCTATCTGGGTAGATGTCATGCGCGAAATTAGTCGTCAAAAGTAGCCTCGTCAGCAAACGTTGGAAGCTGTTCAGACATTGTAATTATATTTTTCGCTTTTTATTTCTTGTGGTTCCTGCTTTACAATGTCACTGTCAAATCCATTGCCGGAAGACTTGGTGGAAATGCTAGGCACCTCCTTCTTCACAGCAGTATCTTTTTTCAGCAAGTAGTTGCGGCGGTTCAACTGTCCAGCACCAGTAAGACGCTTCATCCGGTAGAGAAATGCATGAAAATATCACAGAACCAACGGCATTGAATAGGGCACCTAGGTCATTTATGTATCGCGAGCTTGCTCAGACAAACCTTCAATAACAACTGATGCGGCTGAAGATGGCATCGATCAGCTCAGGAGGTTGGGCAGCTCCCGCTGACAACCTAGGGACGGTGTAATGAGTGATGGACTGGGCAAGAAATGACACATGACGTGGCCTGGTCGTCTTTGTTTGCGGAACGTTGAAAGGCCGCACTCAGATATGGTGGCCCGAGAGGAGGTTGAGGAGGCGCCATGCGCGCGCCTGTCATTAGCAGGAACCTTTCTTTAATAACTCTTTCCGCGAGAGCGCCTTCTCCAAACAATCGTAGCTGCTTCGCGGTTGGTCGAGTTGCCTGGTGAAACTGATTATTCTATAGGACAGTCCGCGAGCCTGTTAAGCGGTATAAAACGCAGGAGCCGCTAAGTGGACTCTTTATAAGGGCATCGACGATTTGCAGAACCGCTGTCCAGCACTCGCATTTACACGGGTGATGCGGTACAAGTCATTATTATCATCATCATATCATCAAAACCTTTTTTCCCACCGAAATTAAACTCCTTTTCGGACCCTCTGCACGCAGGCCTAAGACATTAAAAATGAGCCTGCGTGCACAAGACGGCAATTATACATATCCAGGATACATAGTCAGCTATCAGCGGTTGGAAGTTTCCAGTACACAAAGTCCAGCGCCGTGACAGCGCCATGACAGGCCGTTCGGAGCGAGTGGGGCTCAAGGTGAACTTGCAGCATCTTTCGTAGACATGCCGTAAAACAGTCGCGCTCAACATGGACTATGTGAGAGCAGCGGAACACCGATAGGTGCGCCTCGTTGATTCCTTCCAAATTCTCGTGTGCGCGCCTGCACTCCCCTTGCGACATTCGATCGTGAGTCCAGATTATTCATCGTAAATGCGATGTTCCTCTCTTCTCTGCCTCATCTGGTCGCTCGTAGCGAGAGGAAGCGAATATGGGGAACAGGTACAGTTACAAGGATACAGGTTATAGATATTGAGGCACATCACGAATGTGATGTAGGAGGTCCGCCTTGTAGGCTTGTATCCATCATCCTGATTCTTGACAAGTATGTTTTTCGTAAGTGTTATCTCCATGGCGAATTTTGGAGGTGATAGGGAAGGGTCACATCTCCACTCGTAACATTCTTCATCAAACGTGAATTGACATGCATCTAATGTGACAAAACTATATGGTTGAGGTGAGAGCACGAGACAGAAGAAAGTGAGGAAGGTTAACCAGGCGATGGGCAGATTGCTGTCCTATACGGTGAAAGGGAAAAAAGAGAAAATCTATGAAGAGCTGAATAGTAGATCATGTTTCTACGCGTCCGTACGCCTGTATCGCGGTGTTAAATTTCGGTGCCGATTATCCGATGTATTGCACAGCCGCTCATAAAATGACATAATCTATCTGGGTAGATGTCATGCGCGAAATTAGTCGTCAAACGTAGCCTCGTCAGCAAACGTTGGAAGCTGTTCAGCCATTGTAATTATATTTTTCGCTTTTTATTTCTTGTGGTTCCTGCTTTACAATGTCACTGTCAAATCCATTGCCGGAAGACTTGGTGGAAATGCTAGGCACCTCCTTCTTCACAGCAGTATCTTTTTTCAGCAAGTAGTTGCTGCGGTTCAACTGTCCAGCACCAGTAGGACGCTTCATCCGGTAGAGAAATGCATGAAAATATCACAGAACCAACGGCATTGAATAGGCCACCTAGGTCATTTATGTATCGCGGGCTTGCTCAGACAAACCTTCAATAACAACCGATGCGGCTGAAGATGGCATCGATCAGCTCAGGAGGTTGGGCAGCTCCCGCTGACAACCTAGGGACGGTGTAATGAGTGATGGACTGGGCAAGAAATGACACATGACGTGGCCTGGTCGTCTTTGTTTGCGGAACGTTGAAAGGCCGCACTCAGATATGGTGGCCCGAGAGGAGGTTGAGGAGGCGCCATGCGCGCGCCTGTCATTAGCAGGAACCTTTCTTTAATAACTCTTTCCGCGAGAGCGCCTTCTCCAAACAATCGTAGCTGCTTCGCGGTTGGTCGAGTTGCCTGGTGAAACTGATTATTCTATAGGACAGTCCGCGAGCCTGTTAAGCGGTATAAAACGCAGGAGCCGCTAAGTGGACTCTTTATAAGGGCATCGACGATTTGCAGAACCGCTGTCCAGCACTCGCATTTACACGGGTGATGCGGTACAAGTCATTATTATCATCATCATATCATCAAAACCTTTTTTCCCACCGAAATTAAACTCCTTTTCGGACCCTCTGCACGCAGGCCTAAGACATTAAAAATGAGCCTGCGTGCACAAGACGGCAATTATACATATCCAGGATACATAGTCAGCTATCAGCGGTTGGAAGTTTCCAGTACACAAAGTCCAGCGCCGTGACAGCGCCATGACAGGCCGTTCGGAGCGAGTGGGGCTCGAGGTGAACTTGCAGCATCTTTCGTAGACATGCCGTAAGACAGTCGCGCTCAACATGGACTATGTGAGAGCAGCGGAACACCGATAGGTGCGCCTCGTTGATTCCTTCCAAATTCTCGTGTGCGCGCCTGCACTCCCCTTGCGACATTCGATCGTGAGTCCAGATTATTCATCGTAAATGCGATGTTCCTCTCTTCTCTGCCTCATCTGGTCGCTCGTAGCGAGAGGAAGCGAATATGGGGAACAGGTACAGTTACAAGGATACAGGTTATAGATATTGAGGCACATCACGAATGTGATGTAGGAGGTCCGCCTTGTAGGCTTGTATCCATCATCCTGATTCTTGACAAGTATGTTTTTCGTAAGTGTTATCTCCATGGCGAATTTTGGAGGTTATAGGGAAGGGTCACATCTCCGCTCGTAACATTCTTCATCAAACGTGAATTGACATGCATCTAATGTGACAAAACTATATGGTTGAGGTGAGAGCACGAGACAGAAGAAAGTGAGGAAGGTTAACCAGGCGATGGGCAGATTGCTGTCCTATACGGTGAAAGGGAAAAAAGAGAAAATCAATGAAGAGCTGAATAGTAGATCATGTTTCTACGTGTCCGTACGCCTGTATCGCGGTGTTAAATTTCGGTGCCGATTATCCGATGTATTGCACAGCCGCTCATAAAATGACATAATCTATCTGGGTAGATGTCATGCGCGAAATTAGTCGTCAAAAGTAGCCTCGTCAGCAAACGTTGGAAGCTGTTCAGCCATTGTAATTATATTTTTCGCTTTTTATTTCTTGTGGTTCCTGCTTTACAATGTCACTGTCAAATCCATTGCCGGAAGACTTGGTGGAAATGCTAGGCACCTCCTTCTTCACAGCAGTATCTTTTTTCAGCAAGTAGTTGCTGCGGTTCAACTGTCCAGCACCAGTAGGACGCTTCATCCGGTAGAGAAATGCATGAAAATATCACAGAACCAACGGCATTGAATAGGCCACCTAGGTCATTTATGTATCGCGGGCTTGCTCAGACAAACCTTCAATAACAACCGATGCGGCTGAAGATGGCATCGATCAGCTCAGGAGGTTGGGCAACTCCCGCTGACAACCTAGGGACGGTGTAATGAGTGATGGACTGGGCAAGAAATGACACATGACGTGGCCTGGTCGTCTTTGTTTGCGGAACGTTGAAAGGCCGCACTCAGATATGGTGGCCCGAGAGGAGGTTGAGGAGGCGCCATGCGCGCGCCTGTCATTAGCAGGAACCTTTCTTTAATAACTCTTTCCGCGAGAGCGCCTTCTCCAAACAATCGCAGCTGCTTCGCGGTTGGTCGAGTTGCCTGGTGAAACTGATTATTCTATAGGACAGTCCGCGAGCCTGTTAAGCGGTATAAAACGCAGGAGCCGCTAAGTGGACTCTTTATAAGGGCATCGACGATTTGCAGAACCGCTGTCCAGCACTCGCATTTACACGGGTGATGCGGTACAAGTCATTATTATCATCATCATATCATCAAAACCTTTTTTCCCACCGAAATTAAACTCCTTTTCGGACCCTCTGCACGCAGGCCTAAGACATTAAAAATGAGCCTGCGTGCACAAGACGGCAATTATACATATCCAGGATACATAGTCAGCTATCAGCGGTTGGAAGTTTCCAGTACACAAAGTCCAGCGCCGTGACAGCGCCATGACAGGCCGTTCGGAGCGAGTGGGGCTCGAGGTGAACTTGCAGCATCTTTCGTAGACATGCCGTAGGACAGTCGCGCTCAACATGGACTATGTGAGAGCAGCGGAACACCGATAGGTGCGCCTCGTTGATTCCTTCCAAATTTCCGGTGTTCGCGCCTGCACTCCCCTTGCGACATTCGATCGTGAGTCCAGATTATTCATCGTAAATGCGATGTTCCACTCTTCTCTGCCTCATCTGGTCGCTCGTAGCGAGAGGAAGCGAATATGGGGAACAGGTACAGTTACAAGGATACAGGTTATAGATATTGAGGCACATCACGAATGTGATGTAGGAGGTCCGCCTTGTAGGCTTGTATCCATCATCCTGATTCTTGACAAGTATGTTTTTCGTAAGTGTTATGTCCATGGCGAATTTTGGAGGTTATAGGGAAGGGTCACATCTCCGCTCGTAACATTCTTCATCAAACGTGAATTGACATGCGTCTAATGTGACAAAACTATATGGTTGAGGTGAGAGCACGAGACAGAAGAAAGTGAGGAAGGTTAACCAGGCGATGGGCAGATTGCTGTCCTATACGGTGAAAGGGAAAAAAGAGAAAATCAATGAAGAGCTGAATAGTAGATCATGTTTCTACGTGTCCGTACGCCTGTATCGCGGTGTTAAATTTCGGTGCCGATTATCCGATGTATTGCACAGCCGCTCATAAAATGACATAATCTATCTGGGTAGATGTCATGCGCGAAATTAGTCGTCAAAAGTAGCCTCGTCAGCAAACGTTGGAAGCTGTTCAGCCATTGTAATTATATTTTTCGCTTTTTATTTCTTGTGGTTCCTGCTTTACAATGTCACTGTCAAATCCATTGCCGGAAGACTTGGTGGAAATGCTAGGCACCTCCTTCTTCACAGCAGTATCTTTTTTCAGCAAGTAGTTGCTGCGGTTCAACTGTCCAGCACCAGTAGGACGGTTCATCCGGTAGAGAAATGCATGAAAATATCACAGAACCAACGGCATTGAATAGGCCACCTAGGTCATTTATGTATCGCGGGCTTGCTCAGGGAAACCTTCAATAACAACCGATGCGGCTGAAGATGGCATCGATCAGCTCAGGAGGTTGGGCAGCTCCCGCTGACAACCTAGGGACGGTGTAATGAGTGATGGACTGGGCAAGAAATGACACATGACGTGGCCTGGTCGTCTTTGTTTGCGGAACGTTGAAAGGCCGCACTCAGATATGGTGGCCCGAGAGGAGGTTGAGGAGGCGCCATGCGCGCGCCTGTCATTAGCAGGAACCTTTCTTTAATAACTCTTTCCGCGAGAGCGCCTTCTCCAAACAATCGTAGCTGCTTCGCGGTTGGTCGAGTTGCCTGGTGAAACTGATTATTCTATAGGACAGTCCGCGAGCCTGTTAAGCGGTATAAAACGCAGGAGCCGCTAAGTGGACTCTTTATAAGGGCATCGACGATTTGCAGAACCGCTGTCCAGCACTCGCATTTACACGGGTGATGCGGTACAAGTCATTATTATCATCATCATATCATCAAAACCTTTTTTCCCACCGAAATTAAACTCCTTTTCGGACCCTCTGCACGCAGGCCTAAGACATTAAAAATGAGCCTGCGTGCACAAGACGGCAATTATACATATCCAGGATACATAGTCAGCTATCAGCGGTTGGAAGTTTCCAGTACACAAAGTCCAGCGCCGTGACAGCGCCATGACAGGCCGTTCGGAGCGAGTGGGGCTCGAGGTGAACTTGCAGCATCTTTCGTAGACATGCCGTAAGACAGTCGCGCTCAACATGGACTATGTGAGAGCAGCGGAACACCGATAGGTGCGCCTCGTTGATTCCTTCCAAATTCTCGTGTGCGCGCCTGCACTCCCCTTGCGACATTCGATCGTGAGTCCAGATTATTCATCGTAAATGCGATGTTCCTCTCTTCTCTGCCTCATCTGGTCGCTCGTAGCGAGAGGAAGCGAATATGGGGAACAGGTACAGTTACAAGGATACAGGTTATAGATATTGAGGCACATCACGAATGTGATGTAGGAGGTCCGCCTTGTAGGCTTGTATCCATCATCCTGATTCTTGACAAGTATGTTTTTCGTAAGTGTTATCTCCATGGCGAATTTTGGAGGTTATAGGGAAGGGTCACATCTCCGCTCGTAACATTCTTCATCAAACGTGAATTGACATGCATCTAATGTGACAAAACTATATGGTTGAGGTGAGAGCACGAGACAGAAGAAAGTGAGGAAGGTTAACCAGGCGATGGGCAGATTGCTGTCCTATACGGTGAAAGGGAAAAAAGAGAAAATCAATGAAGAGCTGAATAGTAGATCATGTTTCTACGTGTCCGTACGCCTGTATCGCGGTGTTAAATTTCGGTGCCGATTATCCGATGTATTGCACAGCCGCTCATAAAATGACATAATCTATCTGGGTAGATGTCATGCGCGAAATTAGTCGTCAAAAGTAGCCTCGTCAGCAAACGTTGGAAGCTGTTCAGCCATTGTAATTATATTTTTCGCTTTTTATTTCTTGTGGTTCCTGCTTTACAATGTCACTGTCAAATCCATTGCCGGAAGACTTGGTGGAAATGCTAGGCACCTCCTTCTTCACAGCAGTATCTTTTTTCAGCAAGTAGTTGCTGCGGTTCAACTGTCCAGCACCAGTAGGACGCTTCATCCGGTAGAGAAATGCATGAAAATATCACAGAACCAACGGCATTGAATAGGCCACCTAGGTCATTTATGTATCGCGGGCTTGCTCAGACAAACCTTCAATAACAACCGATGCGGCTGAAGATGGCATCGATCAGCTCAGGAGGTTGGGCAACTCCCGCTGACAACCTAGGGACGGTGTAATGAGTGATGGACTGGGCAAGAAATGACACATGACGTGGCCTGGTCGTCTTTGTTTGCGGAACGTTGAAAGGCCGCACTCAGATATGGTGGCCCGAGAGGAGGTTGAGGAGGCGCCATGCGCGCGCCTGTCATTAGCAGGAACCTTTCTTTAATAACTCTTTCCGCGAGAGCGCCTTCTCCAAACAATCGCAGCTGCTTCGCGGTTGGTCGAGTTGCCTGGTGAAACTGATTATTCTATAGGACAGTCCGCGAGCCTGTTAAGCGGTATAAAACGCAGGAGCCGCTAAGTGGACTCTTTATAAGGGCATCGACGATTTGCAGAACCGCTGTCCAGCACTCGCATTTACACGGGTGATGCGGTACAAGTCATTATTATCATCATCATATCATCAAAACCTTTTTTCCCACCGAAATTAAACTCCTTTTCGGACCCTCTGCACGCAGGCCTAAGACATTAAAAATGAGCCTGCGTGCACAAGACGGCAATTATACATATCCAGGATACATAGTCAGCTATCAGCGGTTGGAAGTTTCCAGTACACAAAGTCCAGCGCCGTGACAGCGCCATGACAGGCCGTTCGGAGCGAGTGGGGCTCGAGGTGAACTTGCAGCATCTTTCGTAGACATGCCGTAGGACAGTCGCGCTCAACATGGACTATGTGAGAGCAGCGGAACACCGATAGGTGCGCCTTGTTGATTCCTTCCAAATTTCCGGTGTTCGCGCCTGCACTCCCCTTGCGACATTCGATCGTGAGTCCAGATTATTCATCGTAAATGCGATGTTCCACTCTTCTCTGCCTCATCTGGTCGCTCGTAGCGAGAGGAAGCGAATATGGGGAACAGGTACAGTTACAAGGATACAGGTTATAGATATTGAGGCACATCACGAATGTGATGTAGGAGGTCCGCCTTGTAGGCTTGTATCCATCATCCTGATTCTTGACAAGTATGTTTTTCGTAAGTGTTATCTCCATGGCGAATTTTGGAGGTTATAGGGAAGGGTCACATCTCCGCTCGTAACATTCTTCATCAAACGTGAATTGACATGCGTCTAATGTGACAAAACTATATGGTTGAGGTGAGAGCACGAGACAGAAGAAAGTGAGGAAGGTTAACCAGGCGATGGGCAGATTGCTGTCCTATACGGTGAAAGGGAAAAAAGAGAAAATCAATGAAGAGCTGAATAGTAGATCATGTTTCTACGTGTCCGTACGCCTGTATCGCGGTGTTAAATTTCGGTGCCGATTATCCGATGTATTGCACAGCCGCTCATAAAATGACATAATCTATCTGGGTAGATGTCATGCGCGAAATTAGTCGTCAAAAGTAGCCTCGTCAGCAAACGTTGGAAGCTGTTCAGCCATTGTAATTATATTTTTCGCTTTTTATTTCTTGTGGTTCCTGCTTTACAATGTCACTGTCAAATCCATTGCCGGAAGACTTGGTGGAAATGCTAGGCACCTCCTTCTTCACAGCAGTATCTTTTTTCAGCAAGTAGTTGCTGCGGTTCAACTGTCCAGCACCAGTAGGACGGTTCATCCGGTAGAGAAATGCATGAAAATATCACAGAACCAACGGCATTGAATAGGCCACCTAGGTCATTTATGTATCGCGGGCTTGCTCAGGGAAACCTTCAATAACAACCGATGCGGCTGAAGATGGCATCGATCAGCTCAGGAGGTTGGGCAGCTCCCGCTGACAACCTAGGGACGGTGTAATGAGTGATGGACTGGGCAAGAAATGACACATGACGTGGCCTGGTCGTCTTTGTTTGCGGAACGTTGAAAGGCCGCACTCAGATATGGTGGCCCGAGAGGAGGTTGAGGAGGCGCCATGCGCGCGCCTGTCATTAGCAGGAACCTTTCTTTAATAACTCTTTCCGCGAGAGCGCCTTCTCCAAACAATCGTAGCTGCTTCGCGGTTGGTCGAGTTGCCTGGTGAAACTGATTATTCTATAGGACAGTCCGCGAGCCTGTTAAGCGGTATAAAACGCAGGAGCCGCTAAGTGGACTCTTTATAAGGGCATCGACGATTTGCAGAACCGCTGTCCAGCACTCGCATTTACACGGGTGATGCGGTACAAGTCATTATTATCATCATCATATCATCAAAACCTTTTTTCCCACCGAAATTAAACTCCTTTTCGGACCCTCTGCACGCAGGCCTAAGACATTAAAAATGAGCCTGCGTGCACAAGACGGCAATTATACATATCCAGGATACATAGTCAGCTATCAGCGGTTGGAAGTTTCCAGTACACAAAGTCCAGCGCCGTGACAGCGCCATGACAGGCCGTTCGGAGCGAGTGGGGCTCGAGGTGAACTTGCAGCATCTTTCGTAGACATGCCGTAAGACAGTCGCGCTCAACATGGACTATGTGAGAGCAGCGGAACACCGATAGGTGCGCCTCGTTGATTCCTTCCAAATTCTCGTGTGCGCGCCTGCACTCCCCTTGCGACATTCGATCGTGAGTCCAGATTATTCATCGTAAATGCGATGTTCCTCTCTTCTCTGCCTCATCTGGTCGCTCGTAGCGAGAGGAAGCGAATATGGGGAACAGGTACAGTTACAAGGATACAGGTTATAGATATTGAGGCACATCACGAATGTGATGTAGGAGGTCCGCCTTGTAGGCTTGTATCCATCATCCTGATTCTTGACAAGTATGTTTTTCGTAAGTGTTATCTCCATGGCGAATTTTGGAGGTTATAGGGAAGGGTCACATCTCCGCTCGTAACATTCTTCATCAAACGTGAATTGACATGCATCTAATGTGACAAAACTATATGGTTGAGGTGAGAGCACGAGACAGAAGAAAGTGAGGAAGGTTAACCAGGCGATGGGCAGATTGCTGTCCTATACGGTGAAAGGGAAAAAAGAGAAAATCAATGAAGAGCTGAATAGTAGATCACGTTTCTACGTGTCCGTACGCCTGTATCGCGGTGTTAAATTTCGGTGCCGATTATCCGATGTATTGCACAGCCGCTCATAAAATGACATAATCTATCTGGGTAGATGTCATGCGCGAAATTAGTCGTCAAAAGTAGCCTCGTCAGCAAACGTTGGAAGCTGTTCAGCCATTGTAATTATATTTTTCGCTTTTTATTTCTTGTGGTTCCTGCTTTACAATGTCACTGTCAAATCCATTGCCGGAAGACTTGGTGGAAATGCTAGGCACCTCCTTCTTCACAGCAGTATCTTTTTTCAGCAAGTAGTTGCTGCGGTTCAACTGTCCAGCACCAGTAGGACGCTTCATCCGGTAGAGAAATGCATGAAAATATCACAGAACCAACGGCATTGAATAGGCCACCTAGGTCATTTATGTATCGCGGGCTTGCTCAGACAAACCTTCAATAACAACCGATGCGGCTGAAGATGGCATCGATCAGCTCAGGAGGTTGGGCAGCTCCCGCTGACAACCTAGGGACGGTGTAATGAGTGATGGACTGGGCAAGAAATGACACATGACGTGGCCTGGTCGTCTTTGTTTGCGGAACGTTGAAAGGCCGCACTCAGATATGGTGGCCCGAGAGGAGGTTGAGGAGGCGCCATGCGCGCGCCTGTCATTAGCAGGAACCTTTCTTTAATAACTCTTTCCGCGAGAGCGCCTTCTCCAAACAATCGTAGCTGCTTCGCGGTTGGTCGAGTTGCCTGGTGAAACTGATTATTCTATAGGACAGTCCGCGAGCCTGTTAAGCGGTATAAAACGCAGGAGCCGCTAAGTGGACTCTTTATAAGGGCATCGACGATTTGCAGAACCGCTGTCCAGCACTCGCATTTACACGGGTGATGCGGTACAAGTCATTATTATCATCATCATATCATCAAAACCTTTTTTCCCACCGAAATTAAACTCCTTTTCGGACCCTCTGCACGCAGGCCTAAGACATTAAAAATGAGCCTGCGTGCACAAGACGGCAATTATACATATCCAGGATACATAGTCAGCTATCAGCGGTTGGAAGTTTCCAGTACACAAAGTCCAGCGCCGTGACAGCGCCATGACAGGCCGTTCGGAGCGAGTGGGGCTCAAGGTGAACTTGCAGCATCTTTCGTAGACATGCCGTAAAACAGTCGCGCTCAACATGGACTATGTGAGAGCAGCGGAACACCGATAGGTGCGCCTCGTTGATTCCTTCCAAATTCTCGTGTGCGCGCCTGCACTCCCCTTGCGACATTCGATCGTGAGTCCAGATTATTCATCGTAAATGCGATGTTCCTCTCTTCTCTGCCTCATCTGGTCGCTCGTAGCGAGAGGAAGCGAATATGGGGAACAGGTACAGTTACAAGGATACAGGTTATAGATATTGAGGCACATCACGAATGTGATGTAGGAGGTCCGCCTTGTAGGCTTGTATCCATCATCCTGATTCTTGACAAGTATGTTTTTCGTAAGTGTTATCTCCATGGCGAATTTTGGAGGTGATAGGGAAGGGTCACATCTCCGCTCGTAACATTCTTCATCAAACGTGAATTGACATGCATCTAATGTGACAAAACTATATGGTTGAGGTGAGAGCACGAGACAGAAGAAAGTGAGGAAGGTTAACCAGGCGATGGGCAGATTGCTGTCCTATACGGTGAAAGGGAAAAAAGAGAAAATCAATGAAGAGCTGAATAGTAGATCATGTTTCTACGCGTCCGTACGCCTGTATCGCGGTGTTAAATTTCGGTGCCGATTATCCGATGTATTGCACAGCCGCTCATAAAATGACAATCTATTCGGGTAGATGTCATGCGCGAAATTAGTCGTCAAACGTAGCCTCGTCAGCAAACGTTGGAAGCTGTTCAGCCATTGTAATTATATTTTTCGCTTTTTATTTCTTGTGGTTCCTGCTTTACAATGTCACTGTCAAATCCATTGCCGGAAGACTTGGTGGAAATGCTAGGCACCTCCTTCTTCACAGCAGTATCTTTTTTCAGCAAGTAGTTGCTGCGGTTCAACTGTCCAGCACCAGTAGGACGCTTCATCCGGTAGAGAAATGCATGAAAATATCACAGAACCAACGGCATTGAATAGGCCACCTAGGTCATTTATGTATCGCGGGCTTGCTCAGGGAAACCTTCAATAACAACCGATGCGGCTGAAGATGGCATCGATCAGCTCAGGAGGTTGGGCAGCTCCCGCTGACAACCTAGGGACGGTGTAATGAGTGATGGACTGGGCAAGAAATGACACATGACGTGGCCTGGTCGTCTTTGTTTGCGGAACGTTGAAAGGCCGCACTCAGATATGGTGGCCCGAGAGGAGGTTGAGGAGGCGCCATGCGCGCGCCTGTCATTAGTAGGAACCTTTCTTTAATAACTCTTTCCGCGAGAGCGCCTTCTCCAAACAATCGTAGCTGCTTCGCGGTTGGTCGAGTTGCCTGGTGAAACTGGTTATTCTATAGGACAGTCCGCGAGCCTGTTAAGCGGTATAAAACGCAGGAGCCGCTAAGTGGACTCTTTATAAGGGCATCGACGATTTGCAGAACCGCTGTCCAGCACTCGCATTTACACGGGTGATGCGGTACAAGTCATTATTATCATCATCATATCATCAAAACCTTTTTTCCCACCGAAATTAAACTCCTTTTCGGACCCTCTGCACGCAGGCCTAAGACATTAAAAATAAGCCTGCGTGCACAAGACGGCAATTATACATATCCAGGATACATAGTCAGCTATCAGCGGTTGGAAGTTTCCAGTACACAAAGTCCAGCGCCGTGACAGCGCCATGACAGGCCGTTCGGAGCGAGTGGGGCTCGAGGTGAACTTGCAGCATCTTTCGTAGACATGCCGTAGGACAGTCGCGCTCAACATGGACTATGTGAGAGCAGCGGAACACCGATAGGTGCGCCTCGTTGATTCCTTCCAAATTTCCGGTGTTCGCGCCTGCACTCCCCTTGCGACATTCGATCGTGAGTCCAGATTATTCATCGTAAATGCGATGTTCCACTCTTCTCTGCCTCATCTGGTCGCTCGTAGCGAGAGGAAGCGAATATGGGGAACAGGTACAGTTACAAGGATACAGGTTATAGATATTGAGGCACATCACGAATGTGATGTAGGAGGTCCGCCTTGTAGGCTTGTATCCATCATCCTGATTCTTGACAAGTATGTTTTTCGTAAGTGTTATCTCCATGGCGAATTTTGGAGGTTATAGGGAAGGGTCACATCTCCGCTCGTAACATTCTTCATCAAACGTGAATTGACATGCGTCTAATGTGACAAAACTATATGGTTGAGGTGAGAGCACGAGACAGAAGAAAGTGAGGAAGGTTAACCAGGCGATGGGCAGATTGCTGTCCTATACGGTGAAAGGGAAAAAAGAGAAAATCAATGAAGAGCTGAATAGTAGATCATGTTTCTACGTGTCCGTACGCCTGTATCGCGGTGTTAAATTTCGGTGCCGATTATCCGATGTATTGCACAGCCGCTCATAAAATGACATAATCTATCTGGGTAGATGTCATGCGCGAAATTAGTCGTCAAAAGTAGCCTCGTCAGCAAACGTTGGAAGCTGTTCAGCCATTGTAATTATATTTTTCGCTTTTTATTTCTTGTGGTTCCTGCTTTACAATGTCACTGTCAAATCCATTGCCGGAAGACTTGGTGGAAATGCTAGGCACCTCCTTCTTCACAGCAGTATCTTTTTTCAGCAAGTAGTTGCTGCGGTTCAACTGTCCAGCACCAGTAGGACGCTTCATCCGGTAGAGAAATGCATGAAAATATCACAGAACCAACGGCATTGAATTGGCCACCAAGGTCATTTATGTATCGCGGGCTTGCTCAGGGAAACCTTCAATAACAACCGATGCGGCTGAAGATGGCATCGATCAGCTCAGGAGGTTGGGCAGCTCCCGCTGACAACCTAGGGACGGTGTAATGAGTGATGGACTGGGCAAGAAATGACACATGACGTGGCCTGGTCGTCTTTGTTTGCGGAACGTTGAAAGGCCGCACTCAGATATGGTGGCCCGAGAGGAGGTTGAGGAGGCGCCATGCGCGCGCCTGTCATTAGTAGGAACCTTTCTTTAATAACTCTTTCCGCGAGAGCGCCTTCTCCAAACAATCGTAGCTGCTTCGCGGTTGGTCGAGTTGCCTGGTGAAACTGATTATTCTATAGGACAGTCCGCGAGCCTGTTAAGCTGTATAAAACGCAGGAGCCGCTAAGTGGACTCTTTATAAGGGCATCGACGATTTGCAGAACCGCTGTCCAGCACTCGCATTTATACGGTGATGCGGTACAAGTCATTATTACCATCATCATATCATCAAAACCTTTTTTCCCACCGAAATTAAACTACTTTTCGGACCATCTGCACGCAGGCCTAAGACATTAAAAATGAGCCTGCGTGCACAAGACGGCAATTATACATATCCAGGATACATAGTCAGCTATCAGCGGTTGGAAGTTTCCAGTACACAAAGTCCAGCGCCGTGACAGCGCCATGACAGGCCGTTCGGAGCGAGTGGGGCTCGAGGTGAACTTGCAGCATCTTTCGTAGACATGCCGTAAGACAGTCGCGCTCAACATGGATTATGTGAGAGCAGCGGAACACCGATAGGTGCGCCTCGTTGATTCCTTCCAAATTCTCGTGTGCGCGCCTGCACTCCCCTTGCGACATTCGATCGTGAGTCCAGATTATTCATCGTAAATGCGATGTTCCACTCTTCTCTGCCTCATCTGGTCGCTCGTAGAGAGAGGAAGCGAATATGGGGAACAGGTACAGTTACAAGGATACAGGTTATAGATATTGAGGCACATCACGAATGTGATGTAGGAGGTCCGCCTTGTAGGCTTGTATCCATCATCCTGATTCTTGACAAGTATGTTTTTCGTAAGTGTTATCTCCATGGCGAATTTTGGAGGTTATAGGGAAGGGTCACATCTCCGCTCGTAACATTCTTCATCAAACGTGAATTGACATGCATCTAATGTGACAAAACTATATGGTTGAGGTGAGAGCACGAGACAGAAGAAAGTGAGGAAGGTTAACCAGGCGATGGGCAGATTGCTGTCCTATACGGTGAAAGGGAAAAAAGAGAAAATCAATGAAGAGCTGAATAGTAGATCATGTTTCTACGTGTCCGTACGCCTGTATCGCGGTGTTAAATTTCGGTGCCGATTATCCGATGTATTGCACAGCCGCTCATAAAATGACATAATCTATCTGGGTAGATGTCATGCGCGAAATTAGTCGTCAAAAGTAGCCTCGTCAGCAAACGTTGGAAGCTGTTCGGGCATTGTAATTATATTTTTCGCTTTTTATTTCTTGTGGTTCCTGCTTTACAATGTCACTGTCAAATCCATTGCCGGAAGACTTGGTGGAAATGCTAGGCACCTCCTTCTTCACAGCAGTATCTTTTTTCAGCAAGTAGTTGCTGCGGTTCAACTGTCCAGCACCAGTAGGACGCTTCATCCGGTAGAGAAATGCATGAAAATATCACAGAACCAACGGCATTGAATAGGGCACCTAGGTCATTTATGTATCGCGGGCTTGCTCAGGGAAACCTTCAATAACAACCGATGCAGCTCAAGATGACATCGATCAGCTCAGGAGGTTGGGCAGCTCCCGCTGACAACCTAGGGACGCTGTAATGAGTGATGGACTGGGCGAGAAATGACACATGACGTGGCCTGGTCGTCTTTGTTTGCGGAACGTTGAAAGGCTGCACTCAGATATGGTGGCCCGAGAGGAGGTTGAGGAGGTGCCATGCGCGCGCCTGTCATTAGCAGGAACCTTTTATAACTCTTTCCGCGAGAGCGGCTTCTCTAAATAATCGTAGCTGCTTCGCGGTTGGTCGAGTTGCCTGGTGAAACTGATTATTCTATAGGGCAGTCCGCGCGCCTGTTAAGCGGTATAAAACGCAGGAGCCGCTAAGTGGACTGTTTATAAGGGCATCGAAGATTTGCAGAACCGCTGTCCAGCACTCGCATTTACACGGGTGATGCTGTACAAGTCATTATTATCATCATCATATCATCAAAACCTTTTTTCCCACCGAAATTAAACCCTTTTCGGACCCTCTGCACGCAGGCCTAAGGGAGCCCTACTCGGGAGCCTCGCAATCTAAGGTCTGGTGATAATACAATGTCGCTTCATGACCTCAGCCGCCTGGCGGATGGCTTGTAGCTGTTGAGCGGCGTCCTCGCTCCGCAGCAAGGTCTGCAAGGCTTCTCTACTATCTTTTGCTCGGCGCTCAGGCTGCCAGTACAGGCCCAAATTACGTGGTCGAGAGTGCCCCTCGCACCGCACGTTATGCAATATTTGTCTTTCTCGTCTTTCGTGATTGTCATGTGTACCCAGAGGGGCTTCTATGGTTTCCCCCTTGTAATCTTCAAGAAATTGCTTCCTCGTTTCCGAGGGAACGGTCAGGCTGCGGACAGACTCTCCTGCTATGCTTATAATGTTCCGTGATCTCGTATGAAATCCAGCTATCTTTCATGTCTATGCGAGAGTGTTGCTCTACGGCAGTCCGGTGACAGAGAGCTCGGGAAAGCTCACGTGCAGCCTCATTTTCTACAGTAGACTAGTTCCTCACTGCATTTTTGCTGCCACTTAAAATCCTCATGGCGTTGGTAGCGACGCAAGCGAGTGCTATCGCCAACTCTTCCGCCGCGTTGGCATCTCGTGCGGCTCAAATCCGCTACCATTGATGCTCTTGCCCAGTCGACAACCGCGAATACAGCCGCCCCAGCTGTCCGCACGCCACATCTACATAAGCCACCTTGTCTGTCGGTCGTCCTCTCAACTTCCTCTCGTAGGCCTTAGCCCTATGTCTTTGTCTTTTCTTGTTGTAGCTGGGGTGCATGTTCCGCGGAATAGGTGGGACGTATCTTCTCTCTGATTCCTGGAGGGATGCTTACCACCTTATGCGTGCTACATTCTGGCCGGATTCCTACCCATTCGAGTATAGGGAACCCAAGCTGAAGTTTCGCCGCGCGGTGGCGGCGCTGCATTCCTGGCTGGGTGGTGAAATGTGAAACAATGGTGCGTCGCCGGAGTAGACGCTCCGCTAGCTTCCTGTGCACGTGCGGCAATCGAGTTGGGACTGGCGGTATTATAACTAGCACGGTATTATAAATGCGTTTGCGGAAAGTCAAATACCGAGAAAAAAAAATCCAAAACACGAGCACCGTATTACGCTAACGTGGGAAACGCATTCACAACCAACTATTACTCATCACCATATGTCGTCTGCTGTTTACAGTTCCGACGTGAATAAAGTCTTCTTGCCTATAATTACGTTTCCTCCATGAAATACGCGGCAGGTTGTCCAATAACAAGACGGAATGCAGGTGGCATGTCAGGATGCGCCTGGTAATATTCTGCAAGATCATTTGTTCACTCTATAACAGGGCAACACATTTCAGTAGCTTTGATTCCTAGTAACTTTGTTTCCTTTATTTTTAGCATCAGCGCACGAAACGCACAAAAACCCTTGCAGAAAAATACGAAACTACAAAACACAAGCTCCGTATTATAATTGCGTTTACGGAAAGTCAAATACCGACACACACACAAAACTATAAAAACAAGCATCGTATTATGCTAACGTTTGAAACGCATTCACAACCAATGTTTACTCATCACCGTATGTCGTCTGCTGTATACAGTGCAGACGTGAATAAAAGTTTTCTTGCCTATAATTACGCTTCCTCCATGAAAATACGCGGCTGGTTGTCCTATATCAAGACTGAATGCAGGCGGCATGTCATGATGCGCTTGGTAATGTTCTGCGAGATCATTCGTTCACACTAACAGGGTAACACATTTCAGTAGCCTTAATTCCTAGTAACTTTGCTTCCTTTATTTTCAGCATCAGCGCACGAAACGCACAAAAACCTTTCCCAAAATATATGAAACTACGAAACACAAGCGTCGTATTAAACCCGTTTGCGGAAAGTCAAATACCGACACACACAACACTATAAAACACAAGCACCGTAATACGTTAGCGTTGGAAACGCATTCACAACCAATATTTACTCATCGCCGTCTGTCGTCCTCTGTATACAGTGCAGACGTGAATAAAAGATTTCGTGCCTATAATTACGTTTCCTCCATGGAAATACGCGGCAGGTTGTCCAATATCAAGACGGAATGCAGGCGGCATGTCATGATGCGCCTGCGGGGCCGGGTCAGGGCACGCCGCGAAAGCAGTGTGTGTTTTTCTGCCACAGATGGCGCTGCCCATCAGGAGCCGCACCGCTGCCCAGCAATCCTTTGAGAGCCTATTGTTGTGCCCGGTTCAGAGTTGCCGAGCCGTTCCGTATGGATATTCTCGCCCCTTCTGCCAGCTCAACCTTTCTGTTGTGTGCGCCCATTTTCTCAAGCTGCTCCGTTGATGTGGGCATGGGGAGTGCCAGAGCTTGCTTGAGGCATTTCCTCAATTTTCTGTCTACCTTCTCTATTTCTGCCCTGCTGATGTTAGATACGGCGTCGTGTAGCAGATCCGACTTTGTACTTACGCGTGCGACATTTTCTGGATATTCCTTTCTTTTAGTTCTCTCCCTTTTACCGCTACCCTATTGAATATACCTACCACTTGGTCTGCATATGTGGCTAATTTATGATGTGGGTGGTTGTCTTTCTTATTGATAAGCTTGCCTAGGATCCTCATTTCTTTGACCCTGGGCACTTGCAGGCCTTCCACCACCACCTTTCCATATATCTCGTTAATATCGTTCGCACTACGTACTCAATGCGTTTCCGCACGCACGACATCAGCAAGATTGGTCTTAGGTTTTCTCATTTGGGTTAATTCCCCGGCTTGGGGATGAGAACCACCGCTGCCTGTTTTCATTCCTACTTATCTCTGTTTTCTGCCTTCGCTATTATACACAGAGCTCTGCCTTCTGCGGTGAGCGCGCCAGACCTGTTTCGGCCGCATACTTCACCCCTACGTCTAATGCCCTTTACAGACTCCACTCTAAATCCGCCTCGCTCCGGGCTTCGTGAGGTCTAGACTTAGGCATCTAATCCTTTCTTGCCTTTAATGCCATGTCTGAGTCTGAGCATTACATCCTGCCTGCTGAGCTTAGGTTTAAATCCCATAGTTTCGTGCGGCCACAAGTTTCCATCTTTCATAAATCTCGTTAATTTCTTTTGCACTACGGGCTCTATGCGTTTCCGCACTCACGACATCAGCTGATTGGTCTTAGGTTTTCTCATTTGGGTTTATTCCCCGACTTGGGGATGACAACCACCGCTGCCTGTTTTCATTTCTCCTTCAATTTACCTTCTTTCCATACTTTGTTCATGTATCGCGCAATAGCCTCTATCGAGTCGTTGTCTAGGTTCCTGAGCTTGCCATTGGGTACCTTGTCCGGGCCAGGGGCCGAGCGAGTTATTACCGCAGTGATAGCACCTCAGATCTGCACTTCTTCTCCTCCATATTCTGCCGGTCGTATTTCCGGCATAATGCGGCATTACTCCCACAGTTTGAAAGGCGCCGTCCTCGGCGATAACCGTTAGCGATCCGAGCAACAAGGAACATCGGTAGTGTCGGGTGGCTGGGGCGAACCAGCGGTTTGATTCCTGCAACGTGAAACACTTCGGATGTTGGTCGTCGAGAGGAGCGGACAGTTCCCTGGGGAAGAACTTCATAGTTCACTTCGATGAGTTGGCGGACGACCTCATACTGGCCAAAGTATCGCCGAAGCAGCTTTTCAGACCGCTCTCTTACACGGATTGGGCCCCACACCCAAACTCGTTCTCCGGGCTTGTAACTCGCAATTCTGTGGCGTAGGTTATACCGGTGGGCGTCTTTTTCTTGCTGGCGCCGGATACGCTGTCGAGCAAGTTGTCAGGTGGCCTCGGTATGCTGAACGAATTTATCTCCATCCATGGCTGCAGGATTAACACTATCAGGAAGCAGCACTGCGTCCAGCATAGTCATTGCTTCGCAGGCCGCGGACTAAACGAAGCGGAGTGGAGTGCATTGTTTCTTGCGGTGCAGTATTATATGCGAAGGTGACATAGGGAAGTATTGCGTCCCAGTTTCGATGGTCCTCGTCAACATACATTGAAAACATATCGGCGATTGTCTTATAAAGCCGTTCGGTGAGTCCATTTGTTTGCGGGTGATAAGCGGTTGTTCTTCGGTGGCTTGTACCACTGAGTCGCATAACTTCCTGCGTGAGTTCTGAGGTGAAAGCCGTTCCCTTGTCAGTTATAATGACTTCGGGTGCACCGTGACGAAGTACAATGCTCTGCATAAAAAGGTCGCACTTTCAGCAGCGGTTCCGCGGGGAAGAGGTTTCGTTTCACAGTATCGGCTGAGATTGTCGGTGGCGACCACAACGTACCGATTACCGAGCGAGGACTCCGGAAACGGGCCGAGTAAATCCATGCCGGCTTGTTGGAACGGGACTTAGGGTGGATCAATGGGTTCTAGTAGTCTGGCCGGCTTAGTCGGCGGCGTCTTTCGACGTTGGCACTCCTGGCAAGTTTCGACATCCGCTTGATCACCACAGAGAGCTTAGGCAAATAATACTTCTGCCGTATGCGTGCCAACGCTCGGAAAAAACCAAGGTGACCAGCAGAAGGGTCGTCGGGGGACGCCTGCAGGACTTCGTCGCGAAAGGCTTTAGGTACGACGAGAAGGTAATTAGCTTCCGTCGACCCATAGTTCTTGTACAGGATCGCGTCTCGTAAGCAGAACGATTACAATCCGCGCAAGAAGATTCCGGGCGGAGCCGGAATATTTCCGCCTAGATACTGAATGAGATCCCGTAGTTCAAGATCGTCTCTTTGTTGTTGAGCCAAAGTGTCCGCGGAAACAGCGCCAAGAAAAAGAGAATCGTCTTCAAACGCAGTGCTGTTATGCTGAAGGGGCGTGTAGGACAGACAGTCTGCATGACTGTGCTTCTTGCCAGATTTATAGACGATGGTCACATCAAATTCTTGAAGTCGAAGGCTCCAGCGTGCTAGCCGCCCTGAAGGATCTTTGAGGCTCGCCAACCGACAGAGTGGTGATCACTCATTACTCGGAAAGGCCTGCCATACAAGTAGGGGCGGAATTTTGTGACTGCCCACACAATAGCATGACACTCCTTTTCGGTAGTGGAGTAGTTCATCTCTGTCCGGGATAAGGTGCGGCTTGCATATGCGATTACGCTTTTCACACCATCCTGTCATTGTACAAGGACCGCTCCAAGGCAGGCGTTACTTGCGTCTGTGTGCAAATTACATCCCTCTCCTTCGCAGAGACCCGATAAGGCGACTGACGTAATGGTCTCTGGTTGTCGTCGACTATAATTCGATGCTTTGTCAGCGGTGTCTAACCCTGGAGGTCGTTGCAAAACAGCCTCTGAATAAGTCGATAATGATCTCTAGGCAGCGTTTTTGATTAGGCAGGAGGTCCAGGTTAGTGTCGGTTTTAACTGGAGTAGTCATCGTTTCTAATGAGTTTATGCTTTCGGACAACGCGTACTGCCCTGCGCATTCCGAGAGTTCTTCAAAATTCGCAATCGTTGTTTTGCTCGCTAAACATTGCGGTTCGCAACCGAAGTTCGTCACCAAATGCTCGGTTTTCCTGTCCTTCAGTTCAATAAGTCCTCGAGCTACACAGACTTGTCGACCCAGAAGCAGCAACATGTTGGCTTCGGCGATGTCACGAGTTCCGGGGCTGCTATCGCACTCTACAATCACAAACATGCTGGATCTTGACGGTATCACAACGTAATCGTCACATACTCGCAGCTTGGATATGTGTTGCTGGGGTTCAGCGCCAAGAGTGCGGTGGGCGGCACACGACACGATTAGGTCATTAAAGAAGATCACAGCGCCATACTCGCCGAGGAAATCCAAACCGAGTATAAGGTCTTTGGAGCACTCGGAGAGCACAGCGATGCAGCCGGGGAAAGTTACGCCTCGGATCTGTATTCGTGAGGTACAGACACCAATCGGTGTCACCACATGGCCGCCAGCTGTCCGAATCTGCGGCCCAGTCAAAGGCGTCAAAACCTTTCTGAGGGTCGTGGCTAGCCAGCTGCTCATTACCGGAAAATCAGCGCCTGCGTCCACGAGTGGATTCACGTTACGGTTGTCGTGTCGGCGGTTACTGTTATTTCGGCGGAAATCAATTTTTCGCAGCTCGTCGGTACGCTCGTCGGGTCGAGGCGCCGTCACTCGGCACGTCGCGGTAAATCGTCGGGTGGAGGCTCCTGACTCTGTACAGCTGTGGCGGCCCTACCCCCGGAGGACGCCGTCTTTAGTTTTCCCGCTGTGGGACGTGCCTCTGAACTGGCCAGAGGTTGACGGGTGGATGGGAGAAGAGAACCTCCTTGGAGACGGGGATCGGGACTGGCGTCGTTGTGCAGTCGGGGGCTGCACGTTAGCGGCCAAGTAGTGCTCGATCTCCTATGGTCGCTCACCGTAGTGCGGTCGAGGTTTGTCGGGAAAACAACCCCTGAGAGCCATCTGGCGGTAGGGGCAGTCGCGCCGAACGTGGCTAGACTACCCGCAGCGGTAGCACAATCGCCGGTTGTTTCGCGTTCACCACAGGTGTGCTTTACGGATGACGGGCCTGAATTCGTGCTGCGGGACGGGCACAGCTGGGACTTGGTACTGCACAGGAGGTAAAGTCGCAACAAGAGGAATAGCTTGTGGCACAGGCGCAGGTTTTCGTAGTACTTCACTGTAAGTCATTATGTAGGGACCCGGTGGCGGGGCTACTGGAGGTGGCTGCACCACTCGCCGGATTTCATTCCGGACAATGTCCGCTACTGCAGCGAACCTGGAGAGCTTCGAAACGTAGTTTCTGGAACTCTTCATGCACAATGTTGAGCACGAACTCTCGAAGTTCCTCAGCGGGCAGCGACGTAGGCGGGCAGTGATGGGCGGTTGCTACAGAACCAAGTCGTCCGCACTGCGCGCTCCGCTCTTGTAAGGAGCTCTCCATACCCGTTGCCTCTTTCGTGAATCCCGCCAAAGTTGTGTGAGGGTTTAGGACAAGTCCGGCAAACAACTGCTCCTTTACACCTCGCATGAGGCGGCATACCTTTTTTACCTCGAGCATAGCTGGATCAGCCAGATTGATAGTCGCGTCATGTGTTCAATAAACATAGCAACACTTTCATTTGGCTACTGCAATCTAGCGTGCAGGGCGAGCTCGGCGCTCTCTTTCCTTTCGTCGGTACGAAATGTCGCCAACAACTCTCGGCGAAATGCTTCCCAGGTGGCAAAAGAAGCTTCGTGATTATCGTACCACGTTTTGGCATTACGCAGCAATGCGATGTAGACTTTTTGCAGCTTGCGCTCACCGTCCCACTGGTTGAAGCCCGCCACACGGTCGAAACTGGCCAACCAGTTCAACGTCCTCGAACCTATCGCCATGGAACGAAGGTGTTGACCGAGGTGTGTTTAGGACAAACGGCGGCACCGCTCCAACCTGCTGAGGAAGATGGCTACCCGAAGTAGACATCATGGCTCTTGGAGGTGTTCGCACGCCGCTGAACTCAGGCTGTAGGCCTCGCAGACGACGACTTGTCTTGTGGACAGGTGTGTCCACACACTCCGAACTGGCTTCAAAGGTGCCTTCGAAGTCAGCGTACATGGGACGGTACCCAGCGGCTCCACCAAATATCACCGTCTAACCGCCAGGAGGTTAGAAGCTGGGTTTATTCACTGTACACGGCACAGGGACGTGGCAAGGCTTGCCGGAGTTCGAGAGAGGAAAACGAAGAACGCCGGGGTCACTAGCGTGGCTAAGGCCAGCTAAAACGTCGGTAATCCAGCCCAGCCGCATAACGCCGCCACAAGGGTTATTAGGAATGCGGCAATAAGCTACGAAGATGAATGCGGAAAAATAACGCTTGCTTCTCGCGGCAAACGAGTTGAATCCAACGTAGTCGCCGTTTCTGCCCCAATTGACGAGTTCGGAATCTCGAAAGCTGGTCATAGAGGAAATACGATGAATTTCCTTGAAACCAAGAGCCAATTTTTGGCAGTATGCACAAGACGCGTTACTTTCCTATACCACCTCCTTGTCGTGCTTGAGCAGACTATTCAGCTCACAGCCGCTGCAGCGAATTCGCGCCGCTTTCTAACACGCAGGACTGGACGCCGCCGCTTTAGACCCGCGCGTAGCTCCGGAGCTAAATGCGCTATTACCAAGAAGCCAATGGCACTGATGTCACCTGGAGGGGAGCTTTTGTGACATCAGCCACGAAGTCAGATAGTCTAGAAGGATACATTACCTACATTTCTGATCCGTGTCTATTACACCTCCCGCAAACGATTGCATTCACTCGGCCGGAAATAGGGCTAACCCGACATCGCTTCGCTCGCTTGCTGTGAGGTACTTGTTTTTGGATAAGCCAAGTAGGGGATATATAAGATACATGGAACACTCATGTCTTTGCTATAAAAATTAGAGCATGGGTTGGCGAAGATATCCGATGAAAAGACATTAAAAATGAAACCGCGTGCACAAGACGCCAATTGTACATATCCAGGATACATAGTCAGCTATCAGCGGTTGGAAGTTTCCAGTACACAAAGTCCAGCGCCGTGACAGCGCCATGACAGGCCTTTCGGAGCGAGTTGGGCTCGAGGTGAACTTGCAGCATCTTTCGTAGACATGCCGTAAGACAGTCGCGCTCAACATGGATTATGTGAGAGCAGCGGAACACCGATAGGTGCGCCTCGTTGATTCCTTCCAAATTCTCGTGTGCGCGCCTGCACTCCCCTTGCGACATTCGATCGTGAGTCCAGATTATTCATCGTAAATGCGATGTTCCACTCTTCTCTGCCTCATCTGGTCGCTCGTAGAGAGAGGAAGCGAATATGGGGAACAGGTACAGTTACAAGGATACAGATTATAGATATTGAGGCACATCACGAATGTGATGTAGGAGGTCCGCCTTGTAGGCTTGTATCCATCATCCTGATTCTTGACAAGTATGTTTTCCGTAAGTGTTATCTTCATGGCGAATTTTGGAGGTTATAGGGAAGGGTCACATCTCCGCTCGTAACATTCTTCATCAAACGTGAATTGACATGCATCTAATGTGACAAAACTATATGGTTGAGGTGAGAGCACGAGACAGAAGAAAGTGAGGAAGGTTAACCAGGCGATGGGCAGATTGCTGTCCTATACGGTGAAAGGGAAAAAAGAGAAAATCAATGAAGAGCTGAATAGTAGATCATGTTTCTACGTGTCCGTACGCCTGTATCGCGGTGTTAAATTTCTGTGCCGATTATCCGATGTATTGCACAGCCGCTCATAAAATGGCATAATCTATCTGGGTAGATGTCATGCGCGAAATTAGTCGTCAAAAGTAGCCTCGTCAGCAAACGTTGGAAGCTGTTCAGACATTGTAATTATATTTTTCGCTTTTTATTTCTTGTGGTTCCTGCTTTACAATGTCACTGTCAAATCCATTGCCGGAAGACTTGGTGGAAATGCTAGGCACCTCCTTCTTCACAGCAGTATCTTTTTTCAGCAAGTAGTTGCTGCGGTTCAACTGTCCAGCAGCAGGAGGACGCTTCATCCGGTAGAGAAATGCATGAAATTATCACAGAACCAACGGCATTGAATAGGGCACCTAGGTCATTTATGTATCGCGGGCTTGCTCAGGGAAACCTTCAATAACAACCGATGCGGCTGAAGATGGCATCGATCAGCTCAGGAGGTTGGGCAGCTCCCGCTGACAACCTAGGGACGGTGTAATGAGTGATGGACTGGGCAAGAAATGACACATGACGTGGCCTGGTCGTCTTTGTTTGCGGAACGTTTAAAGGCCGCACTCAGATATGGTGGCCCGAGAGGAGGTTGAGGAGGCGCCATGCGCGCGCCTGTCATTAGTAGGAACCTTTCTTTAATAACTTTTTCCGCGAGAGCGCCTTCTCCAAACAATCGTAGCTGCTTCGCGGTTGGTCGAGTTGCCTGGTGAAACTGATTATTCTATAGGACAGTCCGCGAGCCTGTTAAGCGGTATAAAACGCAGGAGCCGCTAAGTGGACTCTTTATAAGGGCATCGACGATTTGCAGAACCGCTGTCCAGCACTCGCATTTACACGGGTGATGCGGTACAAGTCATTATTATCATCATCATATCATCAAAACCTTTTTTCCCACCGAAATTAAACTCCTTTTCGGACCCTCTGCACGCAGGCCTAAGACATTAAAAATGAGCCTGCGTGCACAAGACGGCAATTATACATATCCAGGATCCATAGTCAGCTATCAGCGGTTGGAAGTTTCCAGTACACAAAGTCCAGCGCCGTGACAGCGCCATGACAGGCCGTTCGGAGCGAGTGGGGCTCGAGGTGAACTTGCAGCATCTTTCGTAGACATGCCGTAAGACAGTCGCGCTCAACATGGATTATGTGAGAGCAGCGGAACACCGATAGGTGCGCCTCGTTGATTCCTTCCAAATTCTCGTGTGCGCGCCTGCACTCCCCTTGCGACATTCGATCGTGAGTCCAGATTATTCATCGTAAATGCGATATTCCACTCTTCTCTGCCTCATCTGGTCGCTCGTAGCGAGAGGAAGCGAATATGGGGAACAGGTACAGTTACAAGGATACAGGTTATAGATATTGAGGCACATCACGAATGTGATGTAGTTGGTCCGCCTTGTAGGCTTGTATCCATCATCCTGATTCTTGATAAGTATGTTTTTCGTAAGTGTTATCTCCATGGCGAATTTTGGAGGTTATAGGGAAGGGTCACATGTCCGCTCGTAACATTCTTCTTCAAACGTGAATTGACATGCATCTAATGTGACAAAACTATATGGTTGAGGTGAGAGCACGAGACAGAAGAAAGTGAGGAAGGTTAACCAGGCGATGGGCAGATTGCTGTCCTATACGGTGAAAGGGAAAAAAGAGAAAATCAATGAAGAGCTGAATAGTAGATCATGTTTCTACGTGTCCGTACGCCTGTATCGCGGTGTTAAATTTCGGTGCCGATTATCCGATGTATTGCACAGCCGCTCATAAAATGACATAATCTATCTGGGTAGATGTCATGCGCGAAATTAGTCGTCAAAAGTAGCCTCGTCAGCAAACGTTGGAAGCTGTTCGGGCATTGTAATTATATTTTTCGCTTTTTATTTCTTGTGGTTCCTGCTTTACAATGTCACTGTCAAATCCATTGCCGGAAGACTTGGTGGAAATGCTAGGCACCTCCTTCTTCACAGCAGTATCTTTTTTCAGCAAGTAGTTGCTGCGGTTCAACTGTCCAGCACCAGTAGGACGCTTCATCCGGTAGAGAAATGCATGAAAATATCACAGAACCAACGGCATTGAATAGGGCACCTAGGTCATTTATGTATCGCGGGCTTGCTCAGGGAAACCTTCAATAACAACCGATGCGGCTCAAGATGACATCGATCAGCTCAGGAGGTTGGGCAGCTCCCGCTGACAACCTAGGGACGGTGTAATGAGTGATGGACTGGGCAAGAAATAACACATGACGTGGCCTGGTCGTCTTTGTGTGCGGAACGTTGAAAGGCCGCACTCAGATATGGTGGCCCGAGAGGAGGTTGAGGAGGCGCCATGCGCGCGCCTGTGATTAGCAGGAACCTTTCTTTAATAACTCTTTCCGCGAGAGCGCCTTCTCCAAACAATCGTAGCTGCTTCGCGGTTGGTCGAGTTGCCTGGTGAAACTGATTATTCTATAGGGCAGTCCGCGCGCCTGTTAAGCGGTATAAAACGCAGGAGCCGCTAAGTGGACTGTTTATAAGGGCATCGACGATTTGCAGAACCGCTGTCCAGCACTCGCATTTACACGGGTGATGCGGTACAAGTCATTATTATCATCATCATATCATCAAAACCTTTTTTCCCACCGAAATTAAACCCTTTTCGGACCCTCTGCACGCAGGCCTAAGGGAGCCCTACTCGGGAGCCTCGCAATCTAAGGTCTGGTGATAATACAATGTCGCTTCATGACCTCAGCCGCCTGGCAGATGGCTTGTAGCTGTTGAGCGGCGTCCTCGCTCCGCAGCAAGGTCTGCAAGGCTTCTCTACTATCTTTTGCTCGGCGCTCAGGCTGCCAGTACAGGCCCAAATTACGTGGTCGAGAGTGCCCCTCGCACCGCACGATATGCAATATTTGTCTTTCTCGTCTTTCGTGATTGTCATGTGTACCCAGAGGGGCTTCTATGGTTTCCCCCTTGTAATCTTCAAGAAATTGCTTCCTCGTTTCCGAGGGAACGGTCAGGCTGCGGACAGACTCTCCTGCTATGCTTATAATGTTCCGTGATCTCGTATGAAATCCAGCTATCTTTCATGTCTATGCGAGAGTGTTGCTCTACGGCAGTCCGGTGACAGAGAGCTCGGGCAAGCTCACGTGCAGCCTCATTTTCTACAGTAGACTAGTTCCTCACTGCATTTTTGCTGCCACTTAAAATCCTCATGGCGTTGGTAGCGACGCAAGCGAGTGCTATCGCCAACTCTTCCGCCGCGTTGGCATCTCGTGCGGCTCAAATCCGCTACCATTGATGCTCTTGCCCAGTCCACAACCGCGAATACAGCCGCCCCAGCTGTCCGCACGCCACATCTACATAAGCCACCTTGTCTGTCGGTCGTCCTCTCAACTTCCTCTCGTAGGCCTTAGCCCTATGTCTTTGTCTTTTCTTGTTGTAGCTGGGGTGCATGTTCCGCGGAATAGGTGGGACGTATCTTCTCTCTGATTCCTGGAGGGATGCTTACCACCTTATGCGTGCTACATTCTGGCCGGATTCCTACCCATTCGAGTATAGGGAACTCAAGCTGATGTTTCGCCGCGCGGTGGCGGCGCTGCATTCCTGGCTGGGTGGTGAAATGTGAAACAATGGTGCGTCGCCGGAGTAGACGCTCCGCTAGCTTCCTGTGCACGTGCGGCAATCGAGTTGGGACTAGCGGTATTATAACTAGCACGGTATTATAAATGCGTTTGCGGAAAGTCAAATACCGAGAAAAAAAAATCCAAAACACGAGCACCGTATTACGCTAACGTGGGAAACGCATTCACAACCAACTATTACTCATCACCATATGTCGTCTGCTGTTTACAGTTCCGACGTGAATAAAGTCTTCTTGCCTATAATTACGTTTCCTCCATGAAATACGCGGCAGGTTGTCCAATAACAAGACGGAATGCAGGTGGCATGTCAGGATGCGCCTGGTAATATTCTGCAAGATCATTTGTTCACTCTATAACAGGGCAACACATTTCAGTAGCTTTGTTTCCTAGTAACTTTGTTTCCTTTATTTTTAGCATCAGCGCACGAAACGCACAAAAACCCTTGCAGAAAAATACGAAACTACAAAACACAAGCTCCGTATTATAATTGCGTTTACGGAAAGTCAAATACCGATACACACACAAAACTATAAAAACAAGCATCGTATTATGCTAACGTTTGAAACGCATTCACAACCAATGTTTACTCATCACCGTATGTCGTCTGCTGTATACAGTGCAGACGTGAATAAAAGTTTTCTTGCCTATAATAACGCTTCCTCCATGAAAATACGCGGCAGGTTGTCCTATATCAAGACTGAATGCAGGCGGCATGTCATGATGCGCTTGGTAATGTTCTGCGAGATCATTCGTTCACACTAACAGGGTAACACATTTCAGTAGCCTTAATTCCTAGTAACTTTGCTTCCTTTATTTTCAGCATCAGCTCACGAAACGCACAAAAACCTTTCCCAAAATATATGAAACTACGAAACACAAGCGTCGTATTAAACCCGTTTGCGGAAAGTCAAATACCGACACACACAAAACTATAAAACACAAGCACCGTATTACGTTAGCGTTGGAAACGCATTCACAACCAATATTTACTCATCGCCGTCTGTCGTCTTCTGTATACAGTGCAGACGTGAATAAAAGATTTCGTGCCTATAATTACGTTTCCTGCATGGAAATACGCGGCAGGTTGTCCAATATCAAGACGGAATGCAGGCGGCATGTCATGATGCGCCTGCGGGGCCGGGTCAGGGCACGCCGCGAAAGCAGTGTGTGGTTTTCTGCCACAGATGGCGCTGCCCATCAGGAACCGCACCGCTGCCCAGCAATGCTTTGGGAGCCTATTGTTGTGCCCGGTTCAGAGTTGCCGAGCCGTTCCGTATGGATATTCTCGCCCCTTCTGCCAGCTCAACCTTTCTGTTGTGTGCGCCCATTTTCTCAAGCTGCTCCGTTGATGTGGGCATGGGGAGTGCCAGAGCTTGCTTGAGGCATTTCCTCAATTTTCTGTCTACCTTCTCCATTTCTGCCCTGCTGATGTTAGATATGGCGTCGTGTAGCAGATCCGACTTTGTACTTACGCGTGCGACATTTTCTGGATATTCCTTTCTTTTAGTGCTCTCCCCTTTACCGCTACCCTATTGAATATACCTACCACTTGGTCTGCATATGTGGCTAATTTATGATGTTGGTGGTTGTCTTTCTTATTGATAAGCTTGCCTAGGATCCTCATTTCTTTGACCCTGGGCACTTGCAGGCCTTCCACCACCACCTTTCCATATATCTCGTTAATATCGTTTTCACTACGTACTCAATGCGTTTCCGCACGCACGACATCAGCAAGATTGGTCTTAGGTTTTCTCATTTGGGTTAATTCCCCGGCTTGGGGATGAGAACCACCGCTGCCTGTTTTCATTCCTACTTAGCTCTGTTTCCTGCCTTCGCTATTATACACAGAGCTCTGGCTTCTGCGGTGAGCGCGCCAGACCTGTTTCGGCCGCATACTTCACCCCTACGTCTAATGCCCTTTACAGACTCCACTCTAAATCCGCCTCGCTCCGGCCTTCGTAAGGTCTAGACTTAGGCATCTAATCCTTTCTTGCCTTTAATGCCATGTCTGAGTCTGAGCATTACATCCTGCCTTCTGAGCTTAGGTTTAAATCCCATAGTTTCGTCGGCCACAAGTTTCCATCTTTCATAAATCTCGTTAATTTCTTTTGCACTACGGGCTCTATGCGTTTCCGCACTCACGACATCAGCGAGATTGGTCTTAGGTTTTCTCATTTGGGTTTATTCCCCGACTTGGGGATGACAACCACCGCTGCCTGTTTTCATTTCTCCTTCAATTTACCTTCTTTCCATACTTTGTTCATGTATCGCGCAATAGCCTCTATCGAGTCGTTGTCTAGGTTCCTGAGCTTGCCATTGGATACCTTGTCCGGGCCAGGGGCCGAGCGAGTTATTACCCCAGTGATAGCACCTCAGATCTGCACTTCTCCTCCATATTCTGCCGGTCGTATTTCCGGCATAATGCAGCATTACTCCCACAGTTTGAAAGGCGCCGTCCTCGGCGATAACCGTTAGCGATCCGAGCAACAAGGAACATCGGTTGTGTCGGGTGGCTGGGGCGAACCAGCAGTTTGATTCCTGCAACGTGAAACACTTCGGATGTTGGTCGTCGAGAGGAGCGGACAGTTCCCTGGGGAAGAACTTCATAGTTCACTTCGATGAGTTGGCGGACGACCTCATACTGGCCAAAGTATCGCCGAAGCAGCTTTTCAGACCGCTCTCTTACACGGATTGGGCCCCACACCCAAACTCGTTCTCCGGGCTTGTAACTCGCATTTCTGTGGCGTAGGTTATACCGGGGAGCGTCTTTTTCTTGCTGGCGCCGGATACGCTGCCGAGCAAGTTGTCAGGTGGCCTCGGTATGCTGAACGAATTTATCTCCATCCATGGCTGCAGGATTAACACTATCAGGAAGCAGCACTGCGTCCAGCATAGTCATTGCTTCGCAGGCCGCGGACTAAACGAAGCGGAGTGAAGTGCATTGTTTCTTGCGGTGCAGTATTATATGCGAAGGTGACATAGGGAAGTATTGCGTCCCAGTTTCGATGGTCCTCCTCAACGTACATTGAAATCATATCGGCGATTGTCTTATAAAGCCGTTCGGTGAGTCCATTTGTTTGCGGGTGATAAGCTGTTGTTCTTCGGTGGCTTGTACCACTGAGTCGCATAACTTCCTGCGTGAGTGCCGAGGTGAAAGCCGTTCCCTTGTCAGTTATAATGACTTCGGGTGCACCGTGACGAAGTACAATGCTCTGAATAAAAAGGTCGCACTTTCAGCAGCGGTTCCGCGGGGAAGAGATTTCGTTTCACAGTATCGGCTGAGATAGTCGGTGGCGACCACAACGTACCGATTACCGAGCGAGGACTCCGGAAACGGGCCGAGTAAATCCATGCCGACTTGTTGGAACGGGACTTAGGGTGGATCAATGGGTTCTAGTAGTCTGGCCGGCTTAGTCGGCGGCGTCTTTCGACGTTGGCACTCCTGGCAAGTTTCGACATCCGCTTGATCACCACAGAGAGCTTAGGCCAATAATACTTCTGCCGTATGCGTGCCAACGCTCGGAAAAAACCAAGGTGACCAGCAGAAGAGTCGTCGGGGGACGCCTGCAGGACTTCGTCGCGAAAGGCCTTAGGTACGACGAGAAGGTAATTAGCTTCCGTCGACCCATAGTTATTGTACAGGATCGCGTCTCGTAAACAGAACGATTACAATCCGCGCAAGAAGATTCCGGGCGGAGCCGGAATATTTCCGCCTAGATACTGAATGAGATCCCGTAGTTCAAGATCGTCTCTTTGTTGTTGAGCCAAAGTGTCCGCGGAAACAGCGCCAAGAAAAAGAGAATCGTCTTCAAACGCAGTGCTGTTATGCTGAAGGGGCGTGTGGGACAGTCTGCATGACTGTCCTTCTTGCCAGATTGATAGACGATGGTCACATCAAATTCTTGAAGTCGAAGGCTGCAGCGTGCTAGCCGCCCTGAAGGATCTTTGAGGCTCGCCAATCGACAGAGTGGTGATCACTCACTACTCTGAAAGGCCTGCCATACAAGTAGGGGCGGAATTTTGTCACTGCCCACACAATAGCATGACACTCCTTTTCGGTAGTGGAGTAGTTCATCTCTGACTGGGATTAGGTGCGGCTTGCATATGCGATTACGCTTTTCACACCATCCTGTCATTTTACAAGGACCGCTCCAAGGCAGGCGTTACTTGCGTCTGTGTGCAAATTACATCCCTCTCCTTCGCAGAGACCCGATAAGGCGACTGACGTAATGGTCTCTGGTTGTCGTCGACTATAATTCGATGCTTTGTCAGCGGTGTCTAACCCTGGAGGTCGTTGCAAAACAGCAAAACAGCCCCTGAATAAGTCGATAATGATCTCTAGGCAGCGTTTTTGATAAGGCAGGAAGTCCAGGTTAGTGTCGGTTTTAACTGGAGTATTCATCGTTTCTAATGAGTTTATGCTTTCGGACAACGCGTACTGCCCTGCGCATTCCGAAAGTTCTTCAAAATACGCAGTCGTTGTTTTGCTCGCTCAACATTGCGGTTCGCAACCGAAGTTCGTCACCAAAAGCTCGATTTGCCTGTCCTTGAGTTCAATAAGTCTTCGAGCTACACAGACTTGTCGACCCAGAAGCAGCGACATGTTGGCTTCGGCGATGTCACGAGTTCCGGGGCTGCTATCGCACTCTGCAATCACAAACATGCTGGATCTTGACGGTATCACAACGTAATCTTCACAGACTCGCAGCTTGGATATGTGTTGCTGAGGTTCAGCGTCAAGAGTGTGGTGGGCGGCAAACGACACGATTAGGTCCTTAAACACGATCACAGTGCCATACTCGCGGAGGAAATCCAAACCGAGTATCAGGTCTTTGGAGCACTCGGAGAGCACAGCGATGCAGCCGGGGAAAGTTACGCCTCGGATCTGAATTCGTGAGGTACAGACACCAATCGGTGTCACCACATGGCCGCCAGCTGTCCGGATCTGCGGCCCAGTCAAAGGCGTCAAAACCTTTCTGAGGGTCGTGGCTAGCCAGCTGCTCATTACCAAAAAATCAGCGCCTGCGTCCACGAGTGGATTCACGTTACGGTTGTCGTGTCGGCGGTTACTGTTATTTCGGTGGAAATCAATATTTCGCAGCTCATCGGTACGCTCGTCGGGTCGAGGCGCCGTCAGTCGGCACGTCGCGGTAAATCGTCGGGTGGAGGTTCCTGACTCTGTACAGCTGTGGCGGCCCTACCCCCGGAGGACGCCGTCTAGTTTTCCCGCCGTGGGTACGTGCCTCTGAACTGGCCAGAGGTTGACAGGTGGATGGGAGAAGAGAACTTCCTTGGAGACGGGGATCGGGACTGGCGTCGTTGTGCAGTCGGGGGCTGCACGTTAGCGGCCAAGTAGTGCTCGATCTCCTACAGTCGCTCACCGTAGCGCGGTCGAGGTGCGTCGGGAAAACAACCCCTGAGAGCCATCTGGCGGTAGGGGCAGTCGCGCCGAACGTGGCTGGGCTACCCGCAGCGGTAGCACAATCGCCGGTTGTTTCGCGTTCACCACAGGTGTGCTTTACGGATGACGGGCCTGAATTCGTGCTGCGGGACGGGCACAGCTGGGACTTGGTACTGCACAGGAGGTAAAGTCGCAACAGGAGGAATAGCTTGTGGCACAGGCGCAGGTTTTCGTAGTACTTCACTGTAAGTCATTATGTAGGGATCCGGTTGCGGGGCTACTGGAGGTGGCTGCACCACTCGCCGGATTTCATTCCGGACAATGTCCGCTACTGCAGCGAGCCTGGGGAGCTTTGAAACGTAGTTTCTGGAACTCTTCATGCACAATGTTGAGTACGAACTCTCGAAGTTCCTCAGCGGGCAGCGACGTAGGCGGGCAGTGATGGGCGGTTGCTACAGAACCAAGTCGTCCGCACTGCGCGCTCCGCTCTTGTAAGGAGCGCTCCATGCCCGTTGCCTCTTTCGTGAATCCCGCCAAAGTTGTCTGAGGGTTTAGGACAAGTCCGGCAAACAACTGCTCCTTTACACCCCGCATTAGGCGGCATACCTTCTTGACCTCGGGCATAGCTGGATCTGCCAGATTGATAGTCGCGTCATGTCTTCAATAAACATAGCAACACTTTCATTTGGCTACTGCAATCTTGCGTGCAGGGCGAGCTCGGCTCTCTCTTTCCTCTCGTCGGTACGAAATGTCGCCAACAACTCTCGGCGAAATGCTTCCCAGGTGGCAAAAGAAGCTTCGTGATTCTCGTACCACGTTTAGGCATTACGCAGCAATGCGATGTAGACTTTTTGCAGCTTGCGCTCACCGTTCCACTGGTTGAAGCCCGCCACACGGTCGAAACTGGCCAACCAGTTCAACGTCCTCGAACCTATCGCCATGGAACGAAGGTGTTGACCGAGGTGTGTGTAGGACAAACGGCGGCACCGCTCCAGCCTGCTGAGGAAGATGGCTACCCGAAGTAGACATCATGGCTCTTGGAGGTGTTCGCACGCCGCTGATCTCAGGCTGTAGGCCTCGCAGACGACGACTTGTCTTGTGGACAGGTGTGTCCACGCACTCCGAACTGGCTTCAAAGGCGCCTTCGAAGTCAGCGTACATGGGACGGTAGCCGGCGGCTCCACCAAATATCCCCCCTCCCCCCCAGAACGTATCCGAGCTGTCAATAATAATAAAAAACTATGCCGTCACTGGACTTAGAGCCCGCGCCAGACGAATGATCAGCTTCTCTGACCCAGGCTCTACTATACTGTGCCGCGGCTGACCACACCTCATGTAAATTTTGACACATTCTCGCGCTGTGCAGTAAAGTCGTCTTCATTGACCGTCTAACCTCCAGGAGGTTAGAAGCTGGGTTTATGCACAGTACACGGCACTGGGACGTGGCAAGGCTTGCCGGAGTTCGAGAGAGGAAAACGAAGAACGCCGGGGTCACTAGCGTAGCTAAGGCCAGCTAAAACGTCGGTAATCCAGCCCAGCCGCATAACGCCGCCACAAGGGTGATTAGGAATGCGGCAATAAGCTACGAAGATGAATGCGGAAAAATAACGCTTGCTTCTCGCGGCAAACGAGTTGAATCCAACGTAGTCGCCGTTTCTGCCCCAATTGACGAGTTCGGAATCTCGAAAGCTGGTCATAGAGAAAATACGATGAATTTCCTTGAAACCAACAGCCAATTTTCGGCAATATGCACAAGACGCGTTACTGTCCTATACCATCTCCTTGTCGTGCTTGAGCAGACTATTCAGCTCACAGCCGCTGCAGCGAATTCGCGCCGCTTTCTAACACGCAGAACTGGACGCCGCCGCTTTAGACCCGCGCGTAGCTCCGGAGCTAAATGCGCTATTACCAAGAAGCCAACGGCACTGATGTCACCTGGAGGGGAGCTTTTGTGACATCAGCCACGAAGTCAGATAGTCTAGAAGGATACATTACCTACATTTCTGCTCCGTGTCTATTACACCTCCCGCAAACGATTGCATTCACTCGGCCGGAAATAGGGCTAACCCGACATCGCTTCGCTCGCTTGCAGTGAGGTACTTGTTTTTGGATAAGCCAAGTAGGGGATATATAAGATACATGGAACACTCATGTCTTTGCTATAAAAATTACAGCATGGGTTGGCAAAGATATCCGATGAAAAGACATTAAAAATGAGCCTGCGTGCACAAGACGGCAATTATACATATCCAGGATACATAGTCAGCTATCAGCGGTTGGAAGTTTCCAGTACACAAAGTCCAGCGCCGTGACAGCGCCATGACAGGCCGTTCGGAGCGAGTGGGGCTCGAGGTGAACTTGCAGCATCTTTCGTAGACATGCCGTAAGACAGTCGCGCTCCACATGGATTATGTGAGAGCAGCGGTATACCGATAGGTGCGCCTCGTTGATTCCTTCCAAATTCTCGTGTGCGGGCCTGCACTCCCCTTGCAACATTCGATCGTGAGTCCAGATTATTCATCGTAAATGCGATATTCCACTCTTCTCTGCCTCATCTGGTCGCTCGTAGCGAGAGGAAACGAATATGGGGAACAGGTACAGTTACAAGGATACAGGTTATAGATATTGAGGCACATCACGAATGTGATGTAGGAGGTCCGCCTTGTAGGCTTGTATCCATCATCCTGATTCTTGACAAGTATGTTTTTCGTAAGTGTTATCTCCATGGCGAATTTTGGAGGTTATAGGGAAGGGTCACATCTCCGCTCGTAACATTCTTCTTCAAACGTGAATTGACATGCATCTATTGTGACAAAACTATATGGTTGAGGTGAGAGCACGAGACAGAAGAAAGTGAGGAAGGTTAACCAGGCGATGGGCAGATTGCTGTCCTATGCGGTGAAAGGGAAAAAAGAGAAAATCAATGAAGAGCTGAATAGTAGATCATGTTTCTACGTGTCCGTACGCCTGTATCGCGGTGTTAAATTTCGGTGCCGATTATCCGATGTGTTGCACAGCCGCTCATAGAAGGACATATTCTATCTGGGTAGATGTCATGCGCGAAATTAGTCGTCAAACGTAGCCTCGTCAGCAAACGTTGGAAGCTGTTCAGCCATTGTAATTATATTTTTCGCTTTTTATTTCTTGTGGTTCCTGCTTTACAATGTCACTGTCAAATCCATTGCCGGAAGACTTGGTGGAAATGCTAGGCACCTCCTTCTTCACAGCAGTATCTTTTTTCAGCAAGTAGTTGCTGCGGTTCAACTGTCCAGCACCAGTAGGACGCTTCATCCGGTAGAGAAATGCATGAAAATATCAGAGAACCAACGGCATTGAATAGGGCACCTAGGTCATTTATGTATCGCGGGCTTGCTCAGACAAACCTTCAATAACAACCGATGCGGCTCAAGATGGCATCGATCAGCTCAGGAGGTTGGGCAGCTCCCGCTGACAACCTAGGGACGGTGTAATGAGTGATGGACTGGGCAAGAAATGACACATGACGTGGCCTGGTCGTCTTTGTTTGCGGAACGTTGAAAGGCCGCACTCAGATATGGTGGCCCGAGAGGAGGTTGAGGAGGCGCCATGCGCGCGCCTGTCATTAGCAGGAACCTTTCTTTAATAACTCTTTCCGCGAGAGCGCCTTCTCCAAACAATCGTAGCTGCTTCGCGGTTGGTCGAGTTGCCTGGTGAAACTGATTATTCTATAGGACAGTCCGCGCGCCTGTTAAGCGGTATAAAACGCAGGAGCCGCTAAGTGGACTGTTTATAAGGGCATCGACGATTTGCAGAACCGCTGTCCAGCACTCGCATTGACACGGGTGATGCGGTACAAGTCATTATTATCGTGATCATGTCATCAAAACCTTTTTTCCCACCGAAATTAAACCCTTTTCGGACCCTCTGCACGCAGGCCTAAGGGAGCCCTACTCGGGAGCCTCGCAATCTAAGGTCTGTTGATAATACAATGTCGCTTCATGACCACAGCCGCCTGGCGGATGGCTTGTAGCTGTTGAGCGGCGTCCTCGCTCCGCAGCAAGGTCTGCAAGGCTTCTTTACTATCTTTTGCTCGGCGCTCAGGCTGCCAGTACAGGCCCAAATTACGTGGTCGAGAGTGCCCCTCGCACCGCACGTTATGCAATATTTGTCTTTCTCGTCTTTCGTGATTGTCATGTGTACCCAGAGGGGCTTCTATGGTTTCCCCCTTGTAATCTTCAAGAAATTGCTTCCTCGTTTCCGAGGGAACGGTCGGGCTGCGGACAGACCCTCCTGCTATGCTTATAATGTTCCGTGATCTCGTATGAAATCCAGCTATCTTTCATGTCTATGCGAGAGTGTTGCTCTACGGCAGTCCGGTGACAGAGAGCTCGGGCAAGCTCACGTGCAGCCTCATTTTCTACAGTAGACTAGTTCCTCACTGCATTTTTGCTGCCACTTAAAATCCTCATGGCGTTGGTAGCGACGCAAGCGAGTGCTATCGTCAACTCTTCCGCCGCGTTGGCATCTCGTGCGGCTCAAATCCGCTACCGTTGATGCTCTTGCCCAGTCGACAACCGCGAATACAGCCGCCCCAGCTGTACGCACCCCACATCTACATAAGCCACCTTGTCTGTCGGTCGTCCTCTCAACTTCCTCTCGTAGGCCTTAGCCCTATGTCTTTGTCTTTTCTTGTTGTAGCTTGGGTGCATGTTCCGCGGAATGGGTGGGACGTATCTTCTCTCTGATTCCGGGAGGGATGCTTACCACCTTATGCGTGCTACATTCTGGCCGGATTCCTACCCATTCGAGTATAGGGAACCCAAGCAGAAGTTTGGCCGCGCGGTGGCGGCGCTGCATTCCTGGCTGGGTGGTGAAATGTGAAACAATGGTGCGTCGCCGGAGTAGAGGTTCCGCTAGCTTCCTGTGCACGTGCGGCAATCGAGTTGGGACTAGCGGTATTATAACTAGCACGGTATTATAAATGCGTTTGCGGAAAGTCAAATACCGAGAAAAAAAAAAAATCCAAAACACGAGCACCGTATTACGCTAACGTGGGAAACGCATTCACAACCAACTATTACTCATCACCATATGTCGTCTGCTGTATACAGTTCCGACGTGAATAAAGTCTTCTTGCCTATAATTACGTTTCCTCCATGGAAATACGCGGCAGGTTGTCCAATAACAAGACGGAATGCAGGTGGCATGTCAGGATGCGCTTGGTAATGTTCTGCGAGATCATTCGTTCACACTAACAGGGTAACACATTTCAGTAGCCTTAATTCCTAGTAACTTTGCTTCCTTTATTTTTAGCATCAGCGCACGAAACGCACAAAAACCCTTGCAGAAAAATACGAAACTACAAAACACAAGCACCGTATTATATTTGCGTTTACGGAAAGTCAAATACCTACACACACACAAAACTATAAAAACAAGCATCGTATTATGCTAACGTGGGAAACGCATTCACAACCAATATTTACTCATCACCGTATGTCGTCTGCTGTATACAGTGCAGACGTGAATAAAAGTTTTCGTGCCTATAATTACGTTTCCTCCATGGAAATACGCGGCAGGTTGTCCAATATCAAGACGAAATGCGGGCGGCATGTCATAATGCGCCTGCGGGGCCGGGTCGGGGCACGCCGCGAAAGCAGTGTGTGTTTTTCTGCCACAGATGGCGCTGCCCATCAGGATCCGCACCGCTGCCCAGCAATGCTTTGGGAGCCTATTGTTGTGCCCGGTTCAGAGTTGCCGAGCCGTTCCGTATGGATATTCTCGCCCCTTCTGCCAGCTCAACCTTTCTGTTGTCTACGCCCATTTTCCCATGTGGGCACGGGGAGTGCCAGAGCTTGCTTGAGGCATTTCCTCAATATTCTGTCTACCTTCTCTATTTCTGCCCTGCTGATGTTAGATACGGCGTCGCGTAGCAGATCCGACTTTGTACTTACGCGGGCGACATTTTCAGGATATTCCTTTCTTTTAGTGCTCTCCCCTTTACCGCTACCCTATTCAATATACCTGCCACTTGGTCTGCATATGTGGCTAATTTATGATGTTGGTGGTTCTCTTTCTTGTTGATAAGCTTGCCTAGGATCTTCATTTCTTTGACCCTGGGCACTTGCAGGCCTTCCACCACAACCTTTCCATATATCTCTTTAATCTCGTTTGCACTACGTACTCAATGCGTTCCCGCACGCACGACATCATCGAGATTGGTCTTAGGTTTTCTCATTTGGGTTAATTCCCCGGCTTGGGGATGAGAACCACAGCTGCCTGTTTTCATTCCTACTTATCTCTGTTTCCTGCCTTCGCTATTATACACAGAGTTCTGACTTCTGCGGTGAGCCCGCCAGACCTGTTTCGGCCGCATACTTCACCCCTACGTCTAATGCCCTTTACAGACTCCACTCTAAATCCGCCTCGCTCCGGCCTTCGTGAGGTCTAGACTTAGGCATCTAATCCTTTCTTGCCTTTAATGCCATGCCTGAGTCTGAACATTACATCCTGCCTGCTGAGCTTAGGTCTAAATCCCATAGTCTCGTGCGGCCACAAGTTTCAATCTTTCATAAATTTCGTTAATTTCTTTTGCACTACGTGGTCTATGCGTTTCCGCACTCGCGACATCAGCGAGATTGGTCTTAGGTTTTCTCATTTGGGTTTATTCCCCGACTTGGAGATGACAACCACCGCTGCCTGTTTTCATTTCTCCTTGAATTTACCTTCTTTCCATACTTTTTCATGTATCGCCCAATAGCCTCTATCGAGTCGTTGTCTAGGTTCCTCAGCTTGCCATTGGATTCCTTGTCCGGGCCAGGGGCCGAGCGAGTTATTACCCCAGCGATAGCACCTCAGATCAGCACTTCTTCTTCTCCTCCATATTCTGCCGGTCGTTTTTCCGTCTCGTCTCCTATGTAAATGTCCCTGAGCCTGTACATCAGCGGTTTGTCCGTCCCCTGGAAAGAGTGTCTCGCTTTCACCTGTTTGACGCTCGCTGCCTGTTTGGATTTGATCATGTCGAGGAGATTCTTGGGTATATTCCACGTCTTTGTTAGCCTCATGTTGGTTTCAATCTCGTCGCACCTGCCGTACTAAGTTTGCTCGTTTAGTTTGATCGTGTATGTCTCCATTTCCTTGTTGAGTCTGGCTAATGAGCGCCTTAAGTTTCTGTTCCATTTTTGTTTCATATGTTATGTTTAGCTATGTAACAGTCACGACACGCCAGACGGTTTCGATGCGTGTCCTGGTAAGCTTGCCTCTACTGCCTGCTTCGCCTGTTCACCGAAGCCGAGTAAAATCAATCTGAGATAGCGTGACGGGGCCGGAGGAGAGACTAGGGTAGCGGCAGACGTATTTACAATGAAATAATTAGAATGAAAGAAAAATTGCAATAAAAGAATAGGATATGACGACACCATCATGAATGTCACTGTTATGCAGTTGTAAGAGGCCAAGCATCAAGACGCCTATGCGTGGGTCATCAACATGCCCTAAGAAGGGCGCGGGTAGAGGCGCCAAGAAAGCAGAGCCGTTTTAAGGATACATCTTTCTGCTGCTCTTCCGCTAACTGGTCCTTTGTCATGCCACACAGATGAATGGATGGCACGCACAGTGGCGTTTTCGTTTCTGTTGACTTGGCCAAGGCTGCAACACATCGTCTAAAATTCACAGGTCGCTCCTGTTCCTGGGAATCTTGCGAGGTATGAAGCTCTAGGCTGCTTGAGGTCATCCATTCGTGATTGGGATCATCTGGGGCCCTGACACCTGGTACATTCCCAAGCACGAGATCATACAAGGGCCGTCTCATGCAAAGCGCGGTCACCTCGCCTGCGAAATATGGCGTGTCCACTTGTACTCTTGCCACCGGTAACTGGGTGACCGTACCATCGACAAGTACTATCCTCTCGGTCTGCCCTGTGCAGCAGTTCTTTGGGACCAAACCCCGGCGGACAATAACGACATTCCTACTAGTGTCTCGAAGCACGCACACTTGATTTCCCATCACAAACCCTTCTACAATGGGCATTCTTCCTGTCGAATTCGGAGGTGAGTCTTTACTGACCTGTGCCCAACTGCTAGAGTTGGATGGGCTCCGGGCCGTATGCCAGTCAAGATGATCAGCACGTTTGGGAGCATGAATTGCAGAGCATGGGGCACTCTGTTCTTCCTCTAGGTGCTGATTCCTGCAGTTTTCGGCCTTGTGTCAGACCTTTCCACACGAGTTGCACTTGAGCACCGGTCTAGTGGACGTGCGTCAATCGGAAGCCTGATGTCCTAGACGATTACACAACATACACCGCAACTGGGGTTTATTAGGCAGGTTGACGGAACTCTTGGTATGAGGTTTCCCTTCGTCAGGAACTTTACCGATGTTCGAATAGTTCTGAGCTTCCAAGAATCGATCGGTTGCGTCTGCCATGATGTCGAATGTCTTGCACTCCCGTTCTTTCAAAAACACAACGAGTTTCGGGTGGCAACACCGCAGGAATTGATCACTGATCACATGATTGTGCAGGCCTTCAAATGTCTTGGGAACACTCGCCATTTCGATCCAATGGTAGAAGTAACCCGAAAGCCTGGCGGCTAACTGCCTTCCCGTCTTGCCATCTTCTGCTTGAGCCTTTCGAAATTTCTCATGGTAACCTTGAGCCGTGAATTTAAAGCGCTGCAGAAGAGCCTTTTTGAACTTTTGGTAGTCAAATGAATCTGCAGCTGACATCCTGCCAATCACGGTCAAGGTTTCCCCAGTTAGGCACATACTTACGGCCATAGCCCATTTATCTTGAGGCCCGTCCTGTCCCACTGCAACACGCTCGAACTGTTGAAAATAGGCATGCAGGTCATCCCGTCGCTCGACGAATAGGGGTAGCAGCTTTTGAGGGTTGAAAAGCTGTATTTGTAGCGCTGACACTATAGGCTCGATAACTTCTGTCGCGTTACTCCTCGCTCCTTCTTGAAGTCTGAGTTTCAATTCTCAGATTTCCTTCTCTCTCTCCGCGGCTATGCGACTTTGCTCTCTTTCAGCAGCACGTTCGGCCCTCTGCTCCGCGCGTTCGTTATCTATCCAATCCCGCAACTCAGCGCCGGAGAAACCCAGCTGCGCACCCAGCGGGGCTAGACATTCAAGGTTTATCTTCGCTCAAACGTAGTGATGCGCGTGAACCTGTCCTCGATACTCTGCCCTTTCTCTGAATGATTATTTCCTCGAATCTATTAAATTCTCGGATCCTGGCAGGCTCGCCAAATTGATATTATGTTATGGGCCCAGGTCCGTACAGGAGCTTCGGCAGGTAACAGAGCAGGTTCACAGACACACGCACGCTTTTCTTTTCTTGACCAACGTATCACGGGCAACACACATGCATACAGCCTAGCTTGCTATCTTGTGGGACCTATCCAAACACAAAACCCTCCTGCTTTAAAGTCATAAAAGGCACTAAAAACGAACAAACCAGTCCACCACTTACCGCTGCCGAATGCCACAACAGTCAGTCTCACAGGAGAGTAAGAAAAAAAAAGCCAACGAAGCCTTTTCTCGGTCGTTATAGGTAGCCCATAGACAAATCAGGGACGGCCACATCAATGGCACGTGCTCTCGATGCGTTGTTGCTCCAAGCGCAAATGGCAGCGCAAGGAGCTAGCGTTCCAACATCGTCAGCCTTCCTCCCCCTTCTTTCAGGAATAGACATGTCCGCAGGTGTCTGATGCCCGCCCCATGTGGTCGCAGCCCTCCACTATGGCACCTCTTTCCCTCTTTCTACTTTTTCGCCCAGCTCTCCCCCGTCGCTTATACTGCGCGGGAAAAAGAAATTGGGGGAACACTTAAGCTCCGCCAGTAATTGTTAGACTCCATAGCCTTTCAGGCACACTAAATGATACTTGGGGACAACTTTGTGGTGGAAGCTACGGAGCCTAAAAACACCAGCTCGCTCCGCACAAGAATATAGTACCTGCAGATTCTGTTTGTCTGCTCGTGCACTCAATGCCGGTGCAGGCCAGTCCGCTGGCGCTCGGAGTCCAGTTGAGGCAAGACCAGCGGCCGCGGTGTGACGCGGGCCCTGTTCACGCCCAGTCGCCCGAGGACTCGGTAGCGCGGCAGGCCACGCTCCGGCGTCTGTGTCCGGCTACAAATCAGGGAGCTCCGGCGTCTGTGTCCGGCGACAAATCAGGGACGGCCTCATCGACGGCACGTGCTCTCGATGCGTCGTTGCTCCAAGCGCAAATGACAGCGCAAGGAGCTAGCGTTCCAACATCATCAGCCTTCCTCCCCCTTCTTTCAGAAATGGACATGTCCGCACGTGTCTGGTGCCCGCCCCCAAGTGGTCGCAGCCCTCCACTATGACACCTCTTTCCCTCTTTCTACTTTTCGCCCAGCTCTCCCCCGTCGCTTATACTGCGCGGGAAAAAAAATTAGGGGGAACACTTAAGCTCCGCAGTAAGGGTTAGACTCGATAGCCTTTCACGCGCACTAAATGATACACGGGGACAACTTTGTGCTCGAAGCTACGCAGCCGAAAAACACCAGCTCGCTCCGCACAAGAATATAGTACCTGCAGATTCTGTTTGTCCGCTCGTGCACTCGATGCCGGTGCAAGCGAGTCCGCCGGTGCTCGGCGTCCAGTTGAAGTAAGACCAGCGGCCGGGGTTTGACGCTTGCTCTGTTCACGCCCAGTCGCCCGAGGACTCGGTAGCGCAGCAGGCCACGCTCCTGCGTCTGTGTCCGGCGTCTGCTTCGCAGTCCGGGGTACTGTGGTGGTCACACCCGGGTACTGCAAAGGCACCATTGCGGCAGCACAAGTGCGGCGGCCAGGCACGATGGAGCAGTCGAGCTGCCTCCGGAAGTCGTTCGCAGGCTGGCGAAGCGCTGGGCGGCACCAGATCCCGGACCAGGTGCCCGGCAGGTGCTTGCGAGCCGGCCTTGTACGCCAGGCCCAGGACGATGAACTCAGCTGCCAGCGACACCCAGGAACGTTCGTCCCCTTCTCTTGCCCGAACAAACTCTCGCGCACTGGCACGGCCCGCACGCGGCCGCACTTCCCTTCTTTTTAGCAACCCGCACACTCGCCACAATCACCATCGTCACATCTTCCCCCCGTTCCAAGACAGTTTCTTGCAACTCTTCTGGCGCCGGGGAGGGGGGAGCCGTGGCGGAAAATGCACAAGCTACACACCAACCACAAAACAGACGCCCACAAAACTCTTCACAATCCACATATAATCCGCAATCCAACACACGAGTTCGTTTTTGTTTCATAAATCCCATTTCAGTCAGCAAAACACACTACTACACCTTTCACACACGGTTCATGTAATCGGCACCGACGTTATCGCTCCCTTTTATGTAGTCTATGGTGAAGTTGTATTCCTGGAGGAATAAACTCCACAGCAACACTTCATTGTTCATATGCTTCGCGGATTGCAGGTACTGCAGCGGCTGGTGATCAGATTGGATGGTGAAATGTTTGCCGTACACATAAATATGAAACTTCTGCACCGGCCAGACAAGAGCTAGACATTCTCGCTCAGTCGTTGACTAGCGTGTTTCTCGGGGTGGCAGATTGCGACTAGCGTAGGCAACTGGATGTAAGATACCATTGCTGCCAGTTTGCAAGAGTACGGCTCCAAGACCTATGGTGGATGCATCTGTACGAAGCGCGAAGGTTTTCGAGAGATCAGGAGCCTGTAAAATAGGAGTCAGTTTTGCTTTCAGGACAGTGAACGCATGTTCATGCACTGGTTGCAGAGAAATGGCATTAGGCTGTCCTTTCCTGATGAGATCTGTCAAGGGATTGGTGATTTCGGCATAATGGGGAATAGACTTCCGGTAAGAACCAGTCAATCCAAGAAACGACGGCATAACTTTCTTAGTTGTCGGCCGTTTCGCCCCTAATATCTCGACTAAGGTTTTTAGGAGGGGTTCTACCCTGCCGTTTCCAATACGATGACCTAAGAAACAGATAGACCGCTCTCCTAATTCACACTTGCTCGGTTTTATGGTCAAGTGTGCCCGCTTGATCCTCGCGAAGACTGTTTTCAGCATTTCCATATGTTCCTGCCATGTGTCAGTGGCGATGACTTGATAATCGAAGTAGTGGTAAACGTTCTTCACATCGCCCAGCACAGTCCTCATGAGTCGTGCCAACACTGCAGGGGCAGTTTTGATTCCGAACGGCATGTATAGAAAATGGTACAATCTTGACATGCTAGAAAACGCTGTTTTCTCACGACTGTTGTAGGCCATTGGCACTTGCCAGTACCCTTTTGTGAAGTCATACTTGGAAAAGCAAGTCTTCGTGCCGACAAGAGTAAGAACTTCCTCAACGCATGGTACTGGCTCGCTGCCCGAAATTAATACTTTGTTCAGCTCCCGAAAATCGATGCAGAGTCTAAGTGTCTGGTCAGGTTTCTTTACGACTACTATTGGAGCATGAAGGGGATTTCGATTTCTCAATGATCCCCATCCTCAACATTTCTTGCACCTCTTTCTCTACACGTTCACGTAGAGAAAATGGAATGGGGTACTCCGGAATATGTAGGGGTTCATTAGATGTCAATCTGAGAGCGCACTTTGTGAATGTGGTCTTTCCCGGCAAGTCTGAGAAAATCCCCTCGAATTCTTAGAGCAAGCCACGCACTTCCTCAGCTTGCACTTCCGAGAGACTTGAAGACAACTTGACGTCCGTTGCGCACTGCGTTCGATGCAAGCTCACAGAAGGTAGTTCTACTGAGTCCTCTTCAGGTGTCTTTATTTCCAGTGAGATGGAGTCGAGTTCAGAAGCTTTTGAGATCAGATGAATAGCCGGATGACTTCTTCAACATGTTAATGTGAAAACGTTTCCTTTTATGTTCTAGGTCCACAGTGTAGTCCACATCGCTTCTACGGTCTATCACATCGTATGGACCTTTCCACTGCATGAGCAGCTTATTGGATTAGGTCGGTAACAAAATCAGAACCTTGTCACCTGGTTTCCGTTTTCTGGGCCGACTTTTCCGGTTATAATACAGTTTTTGTTTCTGACGTGCTCGTGCGAGATCTGGCACCGTTACTGTTTGCATATAGAGAAGTTCCACAAGCAAGCCTTGGGTTTTCTCTTTTTGAGTTGATTTTCGGCCGTCATATGCGAGGACCACTAACAGTACTTAAGGAGCTCTGGACCAATCAGCATATCGATGGAGATACTCGGTCAACGTACACCTACCTCGTCGAGCTCAGAAACCGTTTGGAGGATACGTGCCTGATAGCTCACGTATCCTCCAAACGGTTTCTGAGCTCGACGAGGTAGGTGTACGTTGACCGAGTATCTCCATCGATATGCTGATTGGTCCAGAGCTCCTTAAGTACTGTTAGTGGTCCTCGCATATGACGGCCGAAAATCAACTCAAAAAGAGAAAACCCAAGGCTTGCTTGTGGAACTTCTCGATATGCAAACAGTAACGGTGCCAGATACCTATCCCAAGACCTAGGTTTTTCTTGACACATTGTCTTCAGCATAGTTTTCAATGTTCCATAAAACTTCTCCACAAGACCATTTGCCATGGCATGGTAAGGTGATGTCTTCAGAAGCTTGATAGAAAGAAGACGACCAACTTCACTCTTGAGATCTGAGGTGAACATGGCTCCTTGATCAGTCACCATTTCTTTCGGTATGCCAATGCGGGAAAACATCTCAACGAGCGCTTCAGCAACATGCACAGCATCAACAGCTGGGAGGGCGACGGCGTCTGGGTACCGTGTTGCAAAATCTATCAAGGTCAGCACATACCGGTTTCCTTTATCAGACGTAGGTGAGAAAGGTCCTATGAGATCGACGGCCACTCGTTCAAAAGAAGTGGTAATTAGTGTCATGTCGCAGAAAGGGGCAATGCCAACTTTGCATTTCGGTGTTGTTCTCTGACACTTATCACATGACTTAACAAATCGTTTAACATCTCCATGTATGTCTGGCTAATAAAAGTCCTGAAGTATATGATCAGTAGTGCGTCTGATCCCTTGATGTCCGGCCATAATACTTTCATGTGCTATTTGTAAGACTGATTGCCGGAGTTTTTGTGGAACAACAACCTGCTTGAAGATCCTTCCCGATGTCACACAGTAATATCGGTAAAGAATATCCTCTTCACAAAAGTGGTACGAATTACCTTGACCGGATCGGAATTCCTTATCTATCTTAAGAGCCGTTTTAAGGATACATCTTTCTGCTGCTCTTCCGCTAACTGGTCGTTTGTCATGTCACAAAGAAGAATGGGTGGCACGCACGGCGGCGTTTTCGTTTCTGTTGGCTTGGCCAAGGCTGCAACACATCGTCTAAAATTCACAGGTCGCTGCTGTTCCTGGGAATCTTGCGAGGTATGAAGCTCTAGGCTGCTTGAGGTAATCCAGTCGTGATTGGGATCATCTGGGGCCCTGACACCTGGTACATTCCCAAGCACGAGATCATACAAGGGCCGTCTCATGCAAAGAGCGGTCACCTCGCGGGCGAAATATGGCGTGTCCACTTGTACTCTTGCCACCGGTAACTTGGTGGACCGTACCATCGACAAGTACTATCCTCTCGGTCTGCCCAGTGAAGCAGTTCTTTGGGACCAAACCCCGGCGGACAATAACGACATTACTACCAGTGTCTCGGAGCACGCACACTTGTTTTCCCATCACAAACCCTTCTACAATGGGCATTCTTCCTGTTGAATTCTGAGGTTAGTCTTTACTAACCTGCGCCAAACTGCTAGAGTTGGATGGACTCCGGGCCGTATGCCAGTCAAGATGATCAGCACGTTTGGGAGCATGAATTGGAGAGCATGGGGCACTCTGTTCTTCCTCTAGGTGCCGATTCCTGCAGTTTTCGGCCTTGTGTCCGACCTTTCCACACGAGTTGCACTTGAGCACCGGTCTAGTGGACGTGCGGCAATCGGAAGCCCGATGTCCTGGACGATTGCACAACATGCATCGCAACTGGGGTTTATTCGGCAGGTTCACGGAACTCTTGGTATGAGGTTTCTCTCCACCAGGAACTTTACCGATGTTCGAATAGTTCTGAGCTTCCAAGAATCGATCGGTTGCGTCTGCCATGATGTCGAGTGTCTTGCACTCCCGTTCTTTCAAAAACGCAACGAGTTTCGGGTGGCAACACCGCAGGAATCGCTCACCGATCACATGATCGCGCAGGTCTTCAAATGTCTTGGGAACACTCGCCATTTCGATCCAATGGTCGAAGTAACCCGAAAGCTTGGCGGCTAACTTCCTTCCCGTCTCGCCATCTTCTGCTCGAGCCTTTCGAAATTTCTAATGGTAACCTTGAGCCGTGAATTTAAAGCGCTGCAGAAGAGCCTTTTTGAACTTTTGGTAGTCAAATAAATCTGCAGCTGACATCCTGCCAATCACGGTCAAGGCTTCCCCAGTTAGGCACATACTTACGGCCATAGCCCATTTATCTTGAGGCCAGACCTGTCCCACTGCCACACGCTCAAACTGTTGCAAATAGGTATGCAGGTCATCCCGTCGCTCGACGATTAGGGGTAGCAGCTTTTGAGGGTTGAAAAGCTGTATTTGTGACGCTAACACTGTGGGCTCGATAACTTCTGCCGCGTTACGCCTCGCTCCTTCTTGGAGTCTGAGTTTCAGTTCTAAGATTTCTTTCTCTCTCCCCGCGGCTATGCGACTTTGCTCTGTTTCAGCAGCACGTTCGGCCCTTTGCTCCACGATTTCGTTATCTATCCAATCCCGCAACTCAGCGCCGGAGAAACCCAGCTGCGCACCCAGCGCGGCTAGACATTCAAGGTCCATCTTCGCTCAAACGTAGTGATGCGCGTGAACCTGTCCTCGATACTCTGCCCTCTATCTGAATGATTATTTCCTCGAATCTACTAAATTCTCGGATCCTGGCAGGCTCGCCAAATTGTGATGTTATATTATGGGCCCAGGTCCGTTCAGGAGCTCCGGAAGGTAACAGAGCAGGTTCACAGACACACGCACGCTTTTCTTTTCTTGACCAACGTATCACGGGCAACACACATGCATACAGCCTAGCTTGCTATCTTGTGGGACATATCCAAACACAAAACCGTCCTACTTTAAGGTCATAAAAGGCACTAAAAGCGAACAAAGCAGTCCACCTCTTGCCGCTGTCGAATGCCACCACAGTGAGTCTCACAAGAGAGTAAGAACAAAAAGCCAACACAGCCTTTTATCTGTCGTTATAGGTAGCCCATAGACAAATCAGGGACGGCCACATCGACGGCACGTGCTCTCGATGCGTCGTTGCTCCAAGTACAAATGACAGTGCAAGGAGCTAGCGTTCCAACATAGTCAACCTTCCTTCCCCTTCTTTCAGAAATGGACATGTCCGCACGTGTCTGATGCCCGCCCCCAAGTGGTCGCAGCCCTCCCCTTTGGCACCTCTTTCCCTTTTTCTACTTTTTTCGCCCAGCTCTCCCGCGTCGCTTATACTGCGCGGGAAAAACAATAGGGGAAAACTTAAGCTCCGCCAGTAAGGGTTAGACTCGATAGCCTTTCACGCACACTAAATGAAACTCGGGGACAACTTTGTGGTGGAAGCTACGGAGCCGAAACACCAGCTCGCTCCGCACAAGAATATAGTACCTGCATATTCTGTTTTTCCGCTCGTGCACTCGATGCCGGACCAGGCGAGTCTGCCGGTGCTCGGCGTCCAGTTGAGGCAAGACCAGCGGCCGGGGTGTGACGCGGGCTCTGTTCACGCCCAGTCGCAAGAGGACTCGGTAGCGCGGCAGGCCACGCTCCGGCGTCTATGTCCGGCGTCTGCTTCGCAGTACGGGGTACTGCGGTGGTCGCACCCGGGTACTGCAAAGGCTCCATTGCGGCAGCACAAGTGCGGCGGCCAGGCACGATAGAGCAGTCGAGCTGCCTCCGGAAATCGTTCGCAGGCTGGCGATGCGCTGGGCGGCACCAGACCCCGGACCAGGTGCCCGGCAGGTGCTGGCGAGCCGGCCTTGTACGCCAGGCCCAGGACGATAAACTCAGCTGCCAGCGACGCCCAGGAACGTCTGTCCCTTTCTCTTGCCCGAGCAAACTGTCGCGCACTGGCACGCCCCGCACGCGGCCGCACTTCACTTCTTTTCGAGCAACCCACACGCCACAATCACCATCATCACAACTTCCACCTGTTCCAAGACAGTTTTTTGCAACTGTTCTGGCGCCAGGGAGGGGGGAGCCGTGGCGGAAAATGCACAAACTACACAAATAACAACCACAAAGCAGATGCCCACAAAACTCTTTACAATACACATATAATCCACAGTCCAACACACGAGTTCGTTTTTGTTTTATCTTTTCAGTCAGCAAAACACACTACTACACCTTTCACACACGGCTCATGTAATCGGCACCGACGTTATCTCTCCCTTTTATGTAGCCTATGGTGAACTTGTATTCCTGGAGGAATTAACCTCACCGCAACACTCGATTGTTCATATGCTTCGCGGATTGCAGGTACTGGAGCGGCTGGTGATCAGATTGGATGGTGAAATGTTTGCCATACACATAAATATGAAACTTCTACACCGCCCAGAGAAGAGCTAGACATTCTCGCTCAGTCGTTGAATAGCGTGTTTCTCGGGGTAGCAGATTGCGACTAGCGTAGGCAACTGGATGTAAGATACCATTGCTGCCAGTTTGCAAGAGTACGGCTCCAAGACCTATGGTGGATGCATCTGTACGAAGCGCGAAGGTTTTCGAGAGATCAGGAGCCTGTAAAATAGGAGTCAGTTTTGCTTTCAGGACAGTGAACGCATGTTCATGCACTGGTTGCAGAGAAATGGCATTAGGCTGTCCTTTCCTGATGAGATCTGTCAAGGGATTGGTGATTTCGGCATAATGGGGAATAGACTTCCGGTAAGAACCAGTCAATCCAAGAAACGACTGCATAACTTTCTTAGTTGTCGGCCGTTTCGCCCCTAATATCTCGACTAAGGTTTTTAGGAGGGGTTCTACCCTGCCGTTTCCAATTCGGTGACCTAAGAAACAGATAGACCGCTCTCCTAATTCACACTTGCTCGGTTTTATGGTCAAGTGTGCCCGCTTGATCCTCGCGAAGACTGTTTTCAGCATTTCCATATGTTCCTGCCATGTGTCAGTGGCGATGACTTGATAATCGAAGTAGTGGTAAACGTTCTTCACATCGCCCAGCACAGTCCTCATGAGTCGTGCCAACACTGCAGGGGCAGTTTTGATTCCGAACGGCATGTATAGAAAATGGTACAATCTTGACATGCTAGAAAACGCTGTTTTCTCACGACTGTTGTAGGCCATTGGCACTTGCCAGTACCCTATTGTGAAGTCATACTTGGAAAAGCAAGTCTTCGTGCCGACAAGAGTAAGAACTTCCTCAACGCATGGTACTGGCTCGCTGCCCGAAATTAATACTTTGTTCAGCTCCCGAAAATCGATGCAGAGTCTAAGTGTCTGGTCAGGTTTCTTTACGACTACTATTGGAGCATGATAGGGGATTTCGATTTCTCAATGATCCCCATCCTCAACATTTCTTGCACCTCTTTCTCTACACGTTCACGTAGAGAAAATGGAATGGGGTACTCCGGAATATGTATGGGTTCATTAGATGTCAATCTGAGAGCGCACTTTGTGAATGTGATCTTTCCCGGCAAGTCTGAGAAAATCCCCTCGAATTCTTAGAGCAAGCCACGCACTTCCTCAGCTTGCACTTTTGAGAGACTTGAAGACAACTTGACGTCCGTTGCGCACTGCGTTCGATGCAAGCTCACAGAAGGTAGTTCTACTGAGTCCTCTTCAGGTGTCTTTATTTCCAGTGAGATGGAGTCGAGTTCAGAAGCTTTTGAGACTGGATGAATAGCCGGATGACTTCTTCAACATGTTAATGTGAAAATGTGTCCTTTTATGTTCTAGGTCCACAGTGTAGTCCACATCGCTTATACGGTCTATCACATCGTATGGACCTTTCCACTGCATGAGCAGCTTATTGGATTCGGTAGGTAACAAAATCAGAACCATGTCACCTGGTTTCAGTTTTCTGGGCCGACTTTTCCGGTTATAATACAGTTTTTGTTTCTGACGTGCTCGTGCTAGTTGTTCGTGAGCAATCCGGCACGTATCCTCCAAACGGTTTCTGAGCTCGACGAGGTAGGTGTACGTTGACCGAGTATCTCCATCGATATGCTGAATGGTCCAGAGCTCCTTAAGTACTGTTAGTGGTCCTCGCATATGACGGCCGAAAATCAACTCAAAAAGAGAAAACCCAAGGCTTGCTTGTGGAACTTCTCGATATGCAAACAGTAACGGTGCCAGATACCTATCCCAAGACCTAGGTTTTTCTTGACACATTGTCTTCAGCATAGTTTTCAATGTTCCATAAAACTTCTCCACAAGACCATTTGCCATGGCATGGTAAGGTGATGTCTTCAGAAGCTTGATAGAGAGAAGACGACCAACTTCACTCTTGAGATCTGAGGTGAACATGGCTCCTTGATCAGTCACCATTTCTTTCGGTATGCCAATGCGGGAAAACATCTCAACGAGCGCTTCAGCAACATGCACAGCATCAACAGCTGGGAGGGCGACGGCGTCTGGGTACCGTGTTGCAAAATCTATCAAGGTCAGCACATACCGGTTTTCTTAATCAGACGTAGGTGAGAAAGGTCCTATGAGATCGACGGCCACTCGTTCAAAAGAAGTGGTAATTAGTGTCATGTCGCAGAAAGGGGCAATGCCAACTTTGCATTTCGGTGTTGTTCTCTGACACTTATCACATGACTTAACAAATCGTTTAACATCTCCATGTATGTCTGGCTAATAAAAGTCCTGAAGTATATGATCAGTAGTGCGTCTGATCCCTTGATGTCCGGCCATAATACTTTCATGTGCTATTTGTAAGACTGATTGCCGGAGTTTTTGTGGAACAACAACCTGCTTGAAGATCCTTCCCGATGTCACACAGTAATATCGATAAAGAATATCCTCTTCTTCACAAAAATGGTACGAATTACCTTGACCGCATCGAAATTCTTTATCTATCTTAAGGAAGAGCCGTTTTAAGGATACATCTTTCTGCTGCTCTTCCGCTAACTGGTCGTTTGTCATGTCACAAAGAAGAATGGGTGGCACGCACAGCGGCGTTTTCGTTTCTGTTGGCTTGGCCAAGGCTGCAACACATCGTCTAAAATTCACAGGTCGCTCCTGTTCCTGGGAATCTTGCGAGGTATGAAGCTCTAGGCTGCTTGAGGTAATCCAGTCGTGATTAGGATCATCTGGGGCCCTGACACCTGGTACATTCCCAAGCACGAGATCATACAAGGGCCGTCTCATGCAAAGAGCGGTCACCTCGCGGGCGAAATATGGCGTGTCCACTTGTACTCTTGCCACCGGTAACTTGGTGGACCATACCATCGACAAGTACTATCCTCTCGGTCTGCCCTGTGAAGCAGTTCTTTGGGACCAAGCCCCGGCGGACAATAACGACATTACTACCAGTGTCTCGAAGCACGCACACTTGTTTTCCCATCACAAACCCTTCTACAGTGGGCATTCTTCCTGTCGAATTCGGAGGTGAGTCTTTACTGACCTGTGTCCAACTGCTAGAGTTGGATGGGCTCCGGGCCGTATGCCAGTCAAGATGATCAGCACGTTTAGGAGCATGAATTGCAGAGCATGGGGCACTCTGTTCTTCCTCTAGGTGCCGATTCCTGCAGTGTTCGGCCTTGTGTCCGACCTTTCCACACGAGGTGCACTTGAGCACCAGTCTAGTGGACGTGCGGCAATCGAAAGCCCGTTGTCCTGGACGATTACACAACATGCACCGCAACTGGGGTTTATTCGGCAGGTTCACGGAACTCTTGGTATGAGGTTTCTCTTCGTCAGGAACTTTACCGATGTTCGAATAGTTCTGAGCTTCCAAGAATCGATCGGTTGCGTCTGCCATGATGTCGAGTGTCTTGCACTCCCGTTTTTTCAAAAACGCAACGAGTTTCGGGTGGCAACACCGCAGGAATCGCTCACCGATCACATATCGCGCAGGTCTTCAAATGTCTTGGGAACACTCGCCATTTCGATCCAATGGTCGAAGTAACCCGAAAGCCTGGCGGCTAACTTCCTTCCCGTCTCGCCATCTTCTGCTCGAGCCTTTCGAAATTTCTAATGGTAACCTTGAGCCGTGAATTTAAAGCGCTGCAGAAGAGCCTTTTTGAACTTCTGGTAGTCAAATAAATCTGCAGCTGGCATCCTGCCAATCACGGTCAAGGCTTCCCCAGTTAGGCACATACTTACGGCCATAGCCCATTTATCTTGAGGCCAGTCCTGTCCCACTGCCACACGCTCAAACTGTTGCAAATAGGTATGCAGGTCATCCCGTCGCTCGACGATTAGGGGTAGCAGCTTTTGAGGGTTGAAAAGCTGTATTTGTGACGCTAACACTATGGGCTCGATAACTTCTGCCGCGTTACGCCTCGCTCCTTCTTGGAGTCTGAGTTTCAGTTCTAAGATTTCTTTCTCTCTCCCCGCGGCTATGCGACTTTGCTCTGTTTCAGCAGCACGTTCGGCCCTTTGCTCCACGCTTTCGTTATCTATCCAATCCCGCAACTCAGCGCCGGAGAAACCCAGCTGCGCACCCAGCGTGGCTAGGCATTCAAGGTCCATCTTCGCTCAAACGTAGTGATGCGCGTGAACCTGTCCTCGATACTCTGCCGTCTATCTGAATGATTATTTCCTCGCATCTACTAAATTCTCGGATCCTGGCAGGCTCGCCAAATTGTGATGTTATGTTATGGGCCCAGGTCCGTTCAGGAGCTCCGGCAGGTAACAGAGCAGGTTCACAGACACACGCACGCTTTTCTTTTCTTGACCAACGTATCACGGGCAACACACATGCATACAGCCTAGCTTGCTATCTTGTGGGACATATCCAAACACAAAACCGTCCTACTTTAAGGTCATAAAAGGCACTAAAAGCGAACAAAGCAGTCCACCTCTTGCCGCTGTCGAATGCCACCACAGTGAGTCTCACAAGAGAGTAAGAACAAAAAGCCAACACAGCCTTTTATCTGTCGTTATAGGTAGCCCATAGACAAATCAGGGACGGCCACATCGACGGCACGTGCTCTCGATGCGTCGTTGCTCCAAGTACAAATGACAGCACAAGGAGCTAGCGTTCCAACATCGTCAACCTTCCTTGCCCTTCTTTCAGAAATGGACATGTCCACACGTGTCTGATGCCCGCCCCCAAGTGGTCGCAGCCCTCCCCTTTGGCACCTCTTTCCCTTTTTCTACTTTTTTCGCCCAGCTCTCCCGCGTCGCTTATACTGCGCGGGAAAAAAAATTAGGGAAACACTTAAGCTCCGCCAGTAAGGGTTAGACTCGATAGCCTTTCACGCACACTAAATGAAACTCGGGGACAACTTTGTGGTGGAAGCTACGGAGCCGAAACACACCAGCTCGCTCCGCACAAGAATATAGTACCTGCATATTCTGTTGTCCACTCGTGCACTCGATACCGGACCAGGCGTCTGCCGGTGCTCGGCGTCCAGTTGAGGCAAGACCAGCGGCCGGGGTGTGACGCGGGCTCTGTTCACGCCCAGTCGCAAAAGGACTCGGTAGCGCGGCAAGCCACGCTCCGGCGTCTATGTCCGGCGTCTGCTTCGCAGTCCGGGGTACTGCGGTGGTCGCACCCGGGTACTGCAAAGGCACCATTGCGGCAGCACAAGTGCGGCGGCCATCACGATAGAGCAGTCGAGCTGCCTCCGGAAATCGTTCGCAGGCTGGCGAAGCGCTGGGCGGCACCAGACCCCGGACCAGGTGCCCGGCAGGTGCTGGCGAGCCGGCCTTGTACGCCAGGCCCAGGACGATGAACTCAGCTGCCAGCGACGCCCAGGAACATCCGTCCCCTTCTCTTGCCCGAACAAACTCTCGCGCACTGGCACGCCCCGCACGCGGCCGCATTTCACTTCTTTTCGAGCAACCCACAAACTCGCCACAATCACCGTCGTCACAACCTCCCCCCGTTCCAAGACAGTTTCTGGCAACTCTTCTGGCGCCGGGGAGGGGAGAGCCGTGGCGGAAAATGCAGAAACTACACAAATAACAACCACAAAACAGACGCCCACAAAACTCTTCACAATCCACATATAATCCACAATCCAACACACGAGTTCGTTTTTGTTTTCTAAATCTCTTTTCAGTCAGCAAAACACACTACTACACCTTTCACACACGGCAGGTAACCTTTCCCGAATCCGTGAAAGTGTTCGGCTGTAACCAAGGTGACCAGCTGTAGGATCACCATGGCAAGCTTCCGTGATCTCGCTACGCAGATCTTCCGGCACAACAAGAAGCCACGATGTCTGGCTGCTGTCGAAGTTCTTTTTGTATAAGACGCCATTCCGAATTTTAAATGTGGGCAGGACACACAGGAAAACACGACGTACCACATCATCGTCTCCTTCCAGGTGCGCCATTAGCTGGCCAAGCTGTGGATCATGTCTTTGTCGAACCGCCATATCTGCCGTATTTAAGACCGCAATAAAGACAAACAAAACGTGTAGTACGTTTCGTTCTCTCGTCCCTGTTCTTTTGCGCTGTTTTAGAATGTATACATACCAACTCGCCCAGGCTCCTATTTTGGCAGTTATCATCGTCTCCTGGCGCCGGCTCCAGGGGATCTCGAGACAAGCAGTCAGCGTCATGATGCTTTCGGCCGGATTTATATACAATAGTGATGTCGTACTCCTGCAGTCGAAGGCTCCATCGAGCAAGCCGCCCCGCAGGATCCTTCAGGTTGGCCAACCAACATAATGAGTGGTAGTCGGTGACCACACGGAAATGGCGGCTGTACATATATGGTCGCAATTTTGTTGTTGCCCAGATGACAGCGAGGCACTCCTTTTCCGTTGTGGGGTAATTACACTCTGCCTTAGAAAGTGCGCGACTAGCATACGCAATAACTCACTCAGCGCCGTCCTGCAATTGCACAAGTACTGCCTCCAGTCCTTTGTTGCTGGTGTTGGTGTGCAGCTGAGTGTCAGCAGCTTGATCGAAGTGGCCTAGTATAGGGGGTGTTTGAAGGGTTTGTTTTAGCTGCCTGAATGCTAACTCTTGCTCCTCATTCCACTCAAAGGCAATACTATCTTTTGTAAGGTTGATCAGGGGTGCAGCGATCTGGGCGAAGTTGCGGACAAAACGTCTGAAGTAGACACACAAACTAAGAAAGCTTCTCAGACTCTTTTTGTCCGACGGCCGTGGAAACGACGCTACGGCTGCTGTTTTTTCAGGATCTTGTTTCACGCCCGCGTGGCTGACAATATGCCCAAGAAACTATAATTCGCTGTACGCGAACCGGCATTTTCAAGGCTTGACTGTGAGGGTTGCCTTCCGTATAGCCTGAAGAACCGCTTCGAGGCGCACAAGATGGTCGGCAAAGGTGCTCGAAAAAATCACATCATCTAAGTACACAAGATAGGTCTGCCACTTCAGACCGGCGAGAACAGTGTCTGACTCGTTGGAATGTTGCAGGGGCAGTACGTTAACTAAACGGCATCACCTTAAACTCATAGAGACCATCTGGTTGTTATAAACTCAGTTTTCTCCCGATCGCGCTCATCTATTTCAATCTGCCAGTATCCACTCTTCAAATCGATCGGCGAAAAACAGCGGGCGTGACGGAGCCAATCGAGGGTGTCGTCGATTCGTGGCAGTGGGTACACATCCTTTTTTGTCACTTTATTGAGTCATCGGTAATCTACGCAGAATCGCAGCGACCCGTCTTTCTTTTTGACCAGTACCACAGGTGCAGCCCACGGACTGTTGGAAGGCTGGGTGATGTCATCGTTAAGCATTTCACGCACTTGCTCCTGTATCGTCTCTCGTTCTTTCAAGGAAAGCCAGTATAGCGGTTGGCGAATCGGATGTGTTGCGCCATCGACAATAATTCTGTGTTTTGCGACAGGCATTTGGCGAACTCTGGATGTTGTGGCAAAACAATCATTGTATCGATGCAAAAGTTAGAGATCGCGCTTCTGGGACAACTCTAGTCTTTTATCTAGGTTTAGTTGCAATTCCAGTTTTTCTTGTGTTCCGGATGACACGCCTTGCTCACAAAACGCAACAGCCTCGTGAACGTCATTAATTTCTTCCATGTAGGCTCTAACTGTCCCTTTCGTCAGGTGTTGCGGCTGATTGCTAAAGTTGGTCACGATGACGCTGGCCCGTCCTTCGTTAACGCTTCCTATCCCTCTCGCAACGCCAGTTCCCCTCGTAAGCAGCCTTTCAAAATTTCCTTCCATGACACCGTCGCCCTAAACAGATGTCTCGGCTCTAACAGGCAGAAAAACTGTCGACAGTGGCGGCAAATTTACGTGTTCGGAGTCTACTCCAAGCACAGCTCGGCTCGCTACATGAGGCCTTGGAGAAACAGAACGTGTCCGGAGTGTTAATTTGTTCTGCCCCACGTCGATCACTGCGCCATACTCGCGAAGAAAGTGCATTCCAAAAATAACAGCTTTAGAGCAATGCTCTAAGATCACGAATTTCGCAGGGCAGGTCTCATCATGGAATTTCGATGCGGGCGGTGCATTTCCCTTTAGGGTATACCAGGTGACCTCCCGCGGTTCGTATTGGAGGACCATCCCACGGGGTAGTCGCTTTTCAGTCAGCAGCAATTACCGAATAATCAGCACCGGTGTCAACGAGCGCGGCAACTTCGTGACCGTCGATTATTATCTTAACGTTATTGAAAAGTGTAGGTCCGTTCGTGTCCCCAAGGGTGCAATCATTCGTTGCGCTACGTTTTAACGTACATGGGGGCTCTTTGTTTCGGCCAACTTCGGCAACGCCACCTCCAGGCGTCGCCGTACTCAGTTTTCCCAATCAGGAAGAGGGGACAGGCTCTGGCAGCGGGAGCCGCGCGGAGGGGAAACTTGGTGACGTGGTCACAGCGAGCGGGATGGACGTGAAGCTTGCACTGGCGAGGATGGAGGACTTCGAAGGTACTCTTGGGTATCCTGCGGCTGTTCACCATAGCGGGGGCGAGGATCACGTCGGCTGAATCCTCGAAGGCCAAGTTCTCGATAAGGGCAACGGCGATATATGTGATCCGGCTCACCACAGTTAAAAAACACCGGCCGCTTGTCAGTGGTCCTCCAGCTGTTGGACGTCCTTCGCCCTCGCGGCTCCATGGGTGCTTCATACTGCGGCACGTATTCGCGGCGCCGAGGGCCGAGATCCTCAGCCTGGGTGTACTGGCGAGAGGCAGGAGGCGGCCGACTGGTGGGAGGCGGTCGACTGGCAATAGCGGCATAGCTCACCATCGGTTGTGAGCAACAACGGGTACTCTTTCTGAAGCAAGTGCGTGTTGCACTTCTGTAGTACTTGCACTGTTGCACTTCGAACGGCTGTAGTAATAGTGGCTGGTGAACATTGCTCTGAAGCAGGAAAAACCCTCTTAAGCTCTTCTCGCGCGACTTCGCGCATGATATCGCGAATATCGGCGATGCTAAATCCTCCTAGGCTAGGCGAGGTAAGGCTCGATACGTTTGGGAAGTTGTTGCCCAATCGCTGATAGTGGGTTTTCCTTGTGGCCAACGCCCGCTCGATAGTAGTAGCTTCGGTGACAAAACTCACTACTGTAGTCGGTGGATTTCTTATAAGTCCACCAAAAATCTCATTTCGTACGCCTCGCATCAACGCAAGTACCTTCTTCTCCTCTGTAGCCGTAGGGTCGGCGCGAGAGCTTAAGCGCAGAACGTCCTCGACGAAACTGCTCACGCTCTCCGCTGGGCCCTGAATACGAGTTTGCAGTAGCTGTTCTGCATGCTGTCGTCGGTATTGGTTCGCAAACGTGTGTAACAGTTCGCTCTTGCACGTCTCCCAAGGTGTCAATGAAGCTTCGTGGTTCTCGAACCAGTACTTCTCCGGTGCCTCCAGAGAGAGGTAAATGTTCTGCAGGCATTGATCTGGTGCCTTGCTGACGTCGGCTAGCGCGGATCTCAGGTGTAGCTGCGGACTGCAAGAAAATCCGGTGGCCAGGACTTTATACTGGGCTCAAATTTCGTGTTGGGGTGTGCTGCATGCGAATCCTTACCGAGCAGCTCCACCAATGTCACGTCCTGACACACAGGGACACGACGGCAGCGGAGACCTCGGGTCGACAGGGCAACGGCAGAGTGCAGCACAACAGCAGCGGAACCAGCCCGCACGTGAGTGACGGCAGCAGCGTCGTCTTTTCCCAGGCGATCGCGCTTCTTCTTCTTCGGGCGCTACAATATTTTATTTCTTGGGTTTGGAAGAACTCACATTACTGCAATGATGATAAAAACGCTCAAACTTAGGGGCCAAACAATCCTTCCCCTGTTTGGCTGCAAATTAGAATAAAAAATGCGGTTGCTACCCCAAAGGCAAATGGCAAGAGTACGAAGCAACTGGAGTATATAAGTCGGCCTATTAAACTTTTTTTATATTTGACAATGTTTTGAAATATAGCCAGGCCCATCCTGCATGTCCTCACGCAGTTGCATTGATCTTCAATCAGTCTGTTGAACCCATCTGCTTCTGCAGAGGGGTTCTCTTGTGCGGGCTCACCCGTGTTGGTATCCCGTCTCCAGACGCAACATGGCCTAGACTTAAATGCACGGGTCAAGCATAGGCCTGGCCAAGGGAGGAAGATCTTATGCACCACGCGCTTCTGTCTCGAAGCAGCTTGAGTTAACATCATCGACTTTAAACGGCTTGACGTAATCTTGCTCGAGCTCAGGACGGCTGTGTGTCGCAAGAGCAATCTCATGCTGCAGCAGTCGCAAGCAGTGAGAGATAAAGTATGGCTTCCAACTTGGCTGCATGAACTCCGGGTACTTTCACTTAGGTGCCGCGAGGAGATTCACCGGCTTTCCCTGCACGCAATAATGGCGGTAAAACTCGCACTTTGCGCCGCTTTTCACGGTCGGGTGAGATGACTGCCTTTTCCTCTATTCCTTCCAACTCGTGTTGCATTTTTGTCAGGACATGGCTTCTACGCATAACGCTGCCAACAGTCACATTACAAAGTTTTAGGAGTGCTTGGTGTGTTACATCTACCCGGTCCAGCCCCAGCATACAAAGTTCATACGTGGTATTCACTTTATCCTTCATGTCTGGTCATGAGTGTGAGATGTTTGGTAAAGTTCGGATCACCGGCGTCTTGCACTTCAACAGTGTACATAGATTTCTGATTTCATTGTATTCATTGCAATGAGCCGGTGGCAGCTGCGACATTTGTTTTGCCATGGGAGAAACAAATTTCGCCAAATTTTGCCTCGTGCGACAGAATCTAATTTGGTGCTTTTATGACTTTTGGCCCATGATTCCTTTCCCAAACATTTCACACCAAAAGAGCCCAGCAGCGGGCAGGGGGAAATCCTGTACCCATTGGAAACATGTGTACACTCAACAGCACCAGGAATCGAACCTGGCACCTCCCGGAATTGAGGCGGATGCTCAACCACAATACACCGCTTCTGTTCTTAGAAGCTAGTGTGTGGCCCTCATCAGAGGCCACCGCTTTGAACCGCAGTGGTGGCATATTGGCTTAGGCACCCGTGTCGGCTTCGTGGGGTGATTGGTTGAAAACCCAGCATCGGACACCCACGGGTAAAAATGGGTACAAGCGGCCTCCGACCCTGTGCCTGGCTTTCACAGGGCTGTGCATGTAGAAGAGGCTCTGCTGCCCCGCTGGGCCCTTTCGGGAAGAAACCACTTTCGAACGCTGCAGCTTGAAACGGTGGCTCGCTGTAGCAGTTGCACAAGATTTCAACTGCTGTGCCGCGTTTGTTTCTTCGTAGTGTAACGAACAAAGGTAATTCCTGCCTAGAATCTCACACTGCGCAAGGAACCTTTTTCTTTTTTGAGTAGTACCGCCGTGAGACCATAAGGGTGGCAGACGAGGCCTCCACACGGGCTTTTGGTAAGTAGGTGGCAGGTCTATGATCCATCTACGGGGCGGGCATTAAAACCAAGACGCTTAAGAGAAATTTGTAGAATTGGGTGATCGCTTGGAGGGCGGCTCAAAGAGTCACCGACGTCGGAGGCGTTTGGGCGCTTGGAAGGGGTGCGCGTCATATAAAGGCACCATGGAGAGCTGCGACGCCGCCTACCCAGGCATGCGGATTGGACCCACGCACAACTACGCGGTTGCAGTAGTAAACAGGTCCGTCACGTGCGATGGGAAAGCTACCAGGGTTGTTTGATGGCTAAACGAGGGCCCAACATAAATTGAGGCAGGAGCGTTCCCCGGTGTTGGTGCCTGCCATCGTTGTGGTTCTCGGCTCCTGGGAAGGGGATCAGCCTGAGCAATTCCATATAAATCTCTGGGGATACTGTTCGTCACGCTGTAACTCTTAGACCAAAGCGGTGGCCTTGTGGTAGAGCATCCGCCTCGTATTCGGGAGGTACCAGGTTCCATCCCCGGTACCACCGGGTACCCACCGGTTTTAAATGGGTACAAGCTTTCCCCCTGAATTGTGGTGAAATTCTTTGATACAGTGATCCGTTCTGTTATCGGAAATTGCATCTTGCATACCAGTTGGTTATTCTCCTTATTCCACACACCCTAACTTGTTAAGTTTAGTAGCTGCTGTCGCGCGGATGCATCTCTGGTAGATTTTACAATACAAACGTATACAAAGCAAAGCAATCCGCTCGACACTGTAAAATTCTGTCCATATATAATCAACACCATCACCGCCGAATTTGCCAAGTTTGGTAGTTTATGTCGCACTAATTGCAAGCAGTAGTGGGATCTCGTTGTGTGCCTGGCTACAACGCTACTGTTAGCAGTTTTTCTGCGTCCGTAGTTAGCAATACACACCTCTGTACACTTGCTTCTGCAATGCCTGTACTCTCCAACTTGTCACCAAACAGATCTCAACACGACCTCATGTTGAGAGATTCCAGTTCCAACAACATTGACCACCTTGTGAACAAGACCATTTCATAAAATTATAGATCCCAGATTTTGCTCACAAACCACACAGCTAGCATTTTCTTGTGTCAGGCACATTTCGCCGGTCACCGAGTTGACCATACGTGTGGCACATGCGTCATCCGTAAGCATTGTGGTGAACAGGGTGGAGATGTGCTCCGCCACCTTACATCGCCCTGCCATCTCGGGGTGGTAGCAACGTCACCTGTTGTGGAGTCTCTTAGCGTCTCGTCTCAATGCATTCTACTCGGACTTTCCTGCCCGAGTGATGATTTGAATCAGCAGGTAGCCGTACGCGATGCTTTACACTAAAGTCCCTCGATGAGAAGAAAGTAGCACCACGCTTTGTACTTTGCCGCCGCCGCGTCACCTCCTCCTCACCTCCTCGCCACCTAGTTGGATTACGAGCTCCGCGCGTCGAGCGCTGGCTGCGCGCTTCTGCGCTCCGGGCTCCGCTTCGCGCTGATTGGTCTCTCTGGCTGTTCCTGGAGTCACCTATGGTTACGCGCGCGCTTTTTTGTTTTGTTTTTTCTGTCAAGTTTTCGTTGCTATCGCGCCATTTCTCACCGGCTCAAGCCATGCAGATCTTGCGCACGTTGCTTCTCGTCACGGCGCGCTCGCCAAATGCCACAGTGTTCTGCATTTAACTGCTCTAACCGGCCTGAGGATGGCTAAGCAGTTTTATTGATACCGCTAGTAATGCAGGAAGAAACTTCGTGACGACAAGAAGCAGCGTTGTGCATTAGATGAGGTGCCTCTCTTATTTTCCTGCTGTAGCGCATCATTCTGATGCTTCATTTTGCTCTTCATGCTCCTCTTCATTCTTTCTGCTTAATTAAACACGGCTGACGCTCTGTGTTGAATATTTCATTGCCTGCCTCGTTATTACCTTATTACCTGCCTAACATTTGGGCTACTTACTGGTCAGTAGCTACACTGCAAAATTGGCTTTCTAGTGTGAAGGCCATACGGGTAGATTCCCATGCTTAATCGTACAAGCTGTAATTAGCAGCCTAAAAACTTATCTTTAATGCGCACCTACATTTAAGGGGTCATGATGGAAAAGGTGTCCGCCGAAAGGTGTGCACAAAATTTATCATGATGACGTCACTCAGTATATTTTATCTGAATTCGATCAAAATCGGTGTCCAACGTAATTTGACTATGCCAACTCAATGGTGACTCCCAAATCTAGCTTAGCCATCTTCCAAAAATTTGGCCCATTTGACCTCCGCAATTCGACTCTTAAATTTTACCGAAATAGGCTTCGTACGTAATTTGAACACAGAAACCTTAGTGGAAATCGGCTAAAAAAATATTCTAATGAGACTTCCAAACGAGCCGGTAAACGAATTGGCATGCGCGTCGCTGTTTTAAACATTAAATGAGGTGTGAAGTCTCATTACTTGCAAAGCAAATGAGCTTTATATGACCCTTTTAAAACAGATATCGTTCACAAGCAGCAAGCCACAGTGTCGAATAGATTGTAAAATTTTACGTACACTGTGTCCTTAATATCTAAAGTGAGGATTTAGCTTTTCATGTCAAAAGGAATTTTGTTCACAATAGAAACTTGACTTTTATTTTATTTAACGCACTTTCAATTTACTATAACATAAATCTAAAGGCGCTGAATGGGTAAGTGCAAAAAAAAAACGAAGCTTCGGAACGTCCGTACGCGTTGAGGAAGTGGGAATAAACTGTAAGAAAACTGCGTTTCGTGCGTTGAACTTCCTTTTAAGTCAGAGCTTCGGCTCAAAAGAATGTGCTAGCCCTTGCACTATGCAGCATTGCCTTCATTACATCAGTCTTCATTTGGAAATCGTAAGCATGCCTATACTTGAGACCACTTTCGCCATCTTTAATTGAGCCACAATAAAGCTGATTTATTCATGCATGACGTGATATTCTTTTTGTACACTTGTGTTTGTTTTGTGTTTTGTTTTGATCTGTCACATTCGAAAGTTTTTGTAAGTCCATCCCTTTTGTGCGGCGCATCCCACTGCAGTGCACTTACGTTCACATCACGAAACTAAACAGATCGTCCTGCACTGCACGTCCAACTAATTTATTGTACGCCTCGATAAGCACTATCAACATGTTAGATGTGTTGCACTGATAAGCTTAAACACATCAGCATATGTCTGTAGCAGTACTTAGTTACGTTCAGCAAATTATGACATTCCCTTTCACGGGCAGTTTTTGCGCAATGAAACTCGCAGAAATTTGTTTTGGGGAAATATTTAATAATTAGGTGCCTTAAAAAGAAACAAAAGCTACAGGTTTGTTTTTCTCAACATTCTCATCGCTTTGGTAATGGTTTACGAGAAGTCCTTTCACCACCGAGGCTGTAAACTGTCCTAAAAAGCGCGCCAGCGTTCAAAGGCGCGGCTGGCCGGCAGGCGCCAGGGTGAAAAATATTGCCGTGTGCAGCGCGGGCGGCGGACGGGCAAGGAGAAGCGAGGAGGAAAGCGCCGTGCAGGAGGAGAGTGTCGCTACTTTAAAACTATCAAGGGGCTTTACTTTACACTTAACACTGCAGCACGACGTGTAACCTCCAAACCTTCACCTAACAGATATCAACACGACCGATCATTTGCGGGTTCCATTTCCTGCAATCGAATTCGCCTTGTCAACAAGGTCAATTCATAAAATAAGGCCTTGCAGCTTTCCACCATACCACATTCGAATTATATCTTGTGCCAGCTTCAGCTAGCCCTACATTTTGCGCCCTTCCGTACGCATCCGCGATCCGTAACACCGTTATTGCGCAGCGTAAAATTGAGCTCCTCCATTTTAATTCCCCATGCTATCTCGGTGTGGAAGCAGTTCTCTGTTGTGATGTCCTGATAGCATCTCTATGCATTCTCTTTTGACTTTCCTTCTGGACTGACGATTTGCGTCAGTAGTTAGCAATACACACTAATTTACACCTACGACTCCCAGACCTGTACTTTACAAATCTTCACCTTATAGATATCAGCATGGCTAAGCATTGACAAGTTCCACTTCTAAAATTATAAGCAACATTGTCAACAAGAGCATTTCATAAACTAAGAACCCACAGCTTTCTCCCACAAGCCACCAAGCAAGTTTATTTTGTTGTGTCAGCTTGGCCTGACCCCCATTTTGCGCTCTTCCTTCGCCAGGATCGTTATTCTGAGCTGACAGTGCTCGGCTTTAAGGCAATTGTCAAGTATTGTTTCCCTAACATTTTCAACAAGAGACAGATCACGGCATATTTTGCGGTTGCCCGAGTTGCCCATACGTGTTGCGCACACGGGATCCGTAACAACATTAGAGAGTTCGAACTGCGTAGCGAGCGCGACGTACTGCCAGCCTACGTACCTTGCCTAACGCTATGACATGATCGCGTACATGCCACGGAGATATTTAGTAGGGCGTAAGCGCATACGTACGCAGGAGTCCGAAAGCTAATGCGGCAAGTGCAGTGGCCTGTGTAGTGTCATCTCGCGGCCATTTAAAAACTGGAATTTTTGAGCGCAAAAACTCGTGCTTCTTTGTTTTTCCGACAGGCGAGAGATTAAACACATGCTGCAAAGAAGCTGCTTTGGTTCATCTTTGCTGCAGTAGTGGAGGATACGATGAACAACTTTGACTGCATCTGGCCTCTACTCCCTGCAAATGTAGCAGAAAGCCAAAATTATTAATATAACCCGATGAAAAATCGAAATCCCCAGAAGCAAATCGTTGTAACGTGAGAAACAATGCCATTTCGAAGCAGGTTTCTGAGCTCACAGTGCATCTATGATGTCATGATTCGGTGCAAAGTAACTATAAACATCAGAAAACACATTGTGAAACTATATGATGTAAAGAGGCGGACTGTATATTAAAGGCCACAAAACGTATGCTCTGGATCAAATTCCATTAGAATATGCTGTGGAAGTGAGGAATCGATTTCAAGAATTAGATCTAGAAGACAGAGAGCCCGAAGAGATGTGGACTGATGTTCGTGATATAATACAAGAAGTTGCTACTAAGGTAGTTCCAAAGCAAAAGAAATGCAAGAAAGCAAACTGGTTATCTGAAGAGGCTTTGCAAATAGCTGAGGAAAGGAGGATGGCTAAAGTTATGGGGGAAAGAGAAAGATACAAGGTTCTCAATGCGGATTTTCAGAAAATAGCAAGGAGTGATAAGAATGCCTTCCTGAACATACAGTGCCAAGCAGTTGAGGACAATAGCCAATTAAGGAACACAAGAGCTCTGTATAAGACAATCAAAGATATCAAAGGAAGCTTCTGTGCTAAGCTGGGCGTGATAAAGGACAAACGAGGCAAGGACCTCACTGAAGCCTCAGAGATAAAGAAGAGGTGGCAGGAATACACAGAAGAACTTTACAAGAAGGACCCGAATGTGCAAACCCAACATAAGACGGTTGTGATTACTGATCTCGAGCCGGGCATCCTGAAGAGTGAAGTTGAATGGGCCTTAGCCAGCCTTGCTAAGAACAAAGCTAGTGGAATTGATGGCATTCCAGCTGAGTTGCTTCAAAATCTCAACCATGACGCTGTTAACATTCTGCATACAATATGTCAGAAGATTTGGACAACCCTGCAGTGGCCGCAGAATTGGAGGAGGTCAGTTTACATCCCTATTCCAAAGAAAGGCAGTGCCAAAGATTGTTCCAACTACCGCACGATCGCGCTTATTTCGCATGCTAGCAAGGTGATGTTGAAAATCCTCCAAGGTAGATTGCAGCAGTATGTGGATCGGGAGCTTCTGCACGTGCAAGCTGGGTTTCGCAAGGGCAGAGGAACTAGAGACCAAATTGCCAACCTTCGCTGGATCATGGAAAAAGCAAGAGAGTTCCAGAAACCCATCTACTTCTGCTTTATTGACTATGCGAAAGCGTTTGACTGCGTAGATCACAGCAGATTGTGGCAAGCTCTCCACGAGATGGGAGTTCCAATTCACCTCATCTGTCTCCTCAGGAACCTGTATGAAGGGCAAGAGGCCACAGTCAGAACTGGGCATGGTCTTACTGATTGGTTTCCGATCGAGAAAGGAGTGAGGCAAGGCTGCATACTGTCGCCCTGCCTATTTAACCTATATGCTGAGTGCATCATGAGGAAGGCCGGTCTGGACGAGTCTTCAGCTGGAGTGAAGATTGCTGGAAGACGTATCAACAACCTTAGGTATGCGGATGATACAACTTTAATGGCAGAAAGTGAAGTGGAACTCAAGAGACTTCTGATGCGCGTACAAGAAGAGAGTGAGAAGTTTGGGCTTAAACTGAACATTAAAAAGACAAAGATCATGGCGTCTTGCCCTGTCAAGTCCTGGATCATCAGTGGACAAGAAGTGGAAGCTGTGACAGATTTTTTGTTCTTGGGCTCCAAGATTACCTCGTAAGGAGACTGCAGCCATGAAATTAGGAGACGCCTGCTTCTGGGAAAGAGAGCAATGGTTAGCCTTGACCGCCTAGTAAAGACCAGAGACATTAGTCTGCCAACCAAGATCCGTATAACTCGTGCTATGGTCTTTCCAGTTGTGATGTATGGATGCGAGAGTTGGACTGTCAAAAAGGCTGACCGCCGAAGAATTGACGCGTTTGAATTGTGGTGCTGGCGAAGACTCTTGAGAGTTCCTTGGACTGCCAGAAGATCAAATCAGTCGATATTGTCAATCATAAACCCTGACTGCTCATTGGAGAGTCAAATTCTAAAGTTAAAGCTCAGCTACTTTGGTCATCTGATGAGAAGAGAGGAGTCGCTGGAGAAAGATTTGATGTTGGGAAAAGTTGAGGGTCGCCGGAGAAGGGGTAGGCAGCGAACGCGATGGTTAGATGGCATCCTTGAGGCACTGCAGATGAAGTTATGTGATGTTAGGAAGATAGTGAGAGACCGGAAAGCGTGGCGTGACATGGTCCATAGGGTCACGAAGAGTCGGACACGACTGAACGACTGAACTGAACATTTTTTATACAGACACATTTGTATGGACATGGCAGACCACCAAGTGCGAGCTTGACTTGTTGCGTTACTGTCACTTTGAAGGCAATCCTCTATACCTACTTTGGAGAGATCCACACATATAACACCAAGAAGCTGTGCTGACGCTAATCCTGGAGTGCAGTCCATTAAAAGTGATGTAGCATTCTTAAATGCTGGGGCATTCGTCGTCTGGCTCTTCGTGTGTCACCGTAGCAACTCCTTCGCGGGCATTGGCTCTTGAGCAGCATTACCAGCTCTCCAGTCATTCAACAGCACTTTGAACCTTGACACGGTGTTCTGTGACGGGCCGGTCTCAGCAACCAACGAAGATGCTTCACTTTCTTCCAGCTTCCAGCTTTTCCTGCTGCAGCGGCTCGCCAACCGCTGCTGAGGCACCGTCTGCTGCTGTTGGCTCTTAAGAGAAATCTGTTGTCACCGCCTGTGAAAGAGCACTTCATCTATTACGGGGATCCATGGGAGACAACTAAAAAGGGTCACAATGCGCTTTTGTCGCGCGAGGCGGGCGTATGGTTGTCCGATGGCGGAACGAATCGCTGTCCCATCGGCGCAACTGTTTGGGCCATGACCCCTTTCCCAAGCATTTCACCCAAAAAGAGCCGAGCACCAGGCCAGGGGAAAGGCTTAAGTGTGTTGGAACCCATGCTCAATGCATAGGCTTGATGAGTAACATAATCTGCGGCATGCGTGCTATTGTTTGTGCAGCGCCGTGGCTCTGACTTTTCGCCGAGCTAATTATTGACCAGGTGGGCGTTTTTCTGGATTGGATGGATTGTTAAATGAGACTGAATTGCTCCCGGGGTGCAGCGCATGGGTCTGAGGGAGCTTATAGGGTTGACATTTAGGGAAGAGAGAATATGCTTCCCTGTTGTGGTGGATGATAGACATTTAACTTGCGCTGTGCGAGTGGCTTCTTAAAGCTCATCTAGGGTATTGTGAGCCCTCATAATTAGTAGACGGACATTGGACGTCTGTGTCTGGAAAGATTGAGGGCCGTTTTATAGGCTTGCCTGATTAGTGAATTTAATTTTTCTTCCTTCACCTTGGAAAGAGAGTATGGAAAGGAGTAGACCACTCGGCTTACCACGAACGCTTGTATAAGGCGGCGGAGGTCGTGCTCCCGTATTCCGTGGTGACGGTTCGCAATTTGTCTAATCCGTCCCATGTCTGGTGGACTGTGTTTGAGAGTGGCAGTATTCTTGCCATTGTTCAGAATAATGATCCCCAGTATGCCCACTTTATCAACCTTGCGAGCTTCTTGGTCATCAATGTTAACTCGAATAACAGGCATAGTTTTGCGTCTCTGCTGCGCTGGCACAAAGCTCACACTTGTGTTCAGAGGAAAACAGTCAACGCCAGCCACGAGTCATGTGGGCCTCATGTATGCGTCTGTAGTCGTCCTGTCATAGCCACAACGATCAGTTCTGCAGTCCAAGCAAAATAGTTTACATTCAAACTTTGGCTTCTCTTAAGTGCCAAGTTAACCTCTCTCTGCCGAGGCGATCAAATTTGAAGTTTGAGCAGTGGGAAAACATAGCACAATTTCGGCCTATTGCGCATGTGCACATTCTTATCTCACGTCCATACGCGAAATCGAAACGCTGCACTTGTGCCAGACATGCGCAAAATATAAAAACAACATACCAACTGTTCACTAAAAGTATATATAAATACCAATGCATAAATGTATCTCTTATTTACCGCGGTGCTCTCATCTTCATGAAAGACGATGCTTTCGCACCAAGGAAAATATGCTTCAGTGTACACCTTAGCTATTGATGTGGACTACGCGCGCATATCTTCAACAAGACATGCAACTCTTCGACTATAACCTTGCCTGAAAGGACTTGAGTGCTCCATTCGCACGGCGATCCTGCCTGCAGAAGATAATTTGGGAGGCTCCATTTTGCTTTTAGCAGGTCCCACAATACTAAAATATGAACATAGAATGTGTCGTATAATCTAAGCTCGAATCCTGGGTGCGCGATTGCTATTAACGCGTAACCTAGGAAAACGATTACCCTTTGCAATTTGAAATTTTATTCCACAACAAAAAGATGCTGCGAGGAGAACAGGAAAAAGCTGTGTGAACAGCTTGAAAAACCCTGACCCCCTAGCACACGGGGTAGGACAGAAGCGTGCGGTTTGTCCAGGTTTGTCGAAGCTTCTAAACAGCGTACACAGTGGCACGCGCCATTTCTGTTTTCAAGCTTCAATAGTGCAGCTGCCTGATCCAAAAAACGCCCCATTCCAGAAAACAAAATTAATCTACAATCAGCGTCAATTATAATGCTACGCCCTACGGCCATGTGAGCCAACCAGGCAGACACAGTATCATTTTCTCTACATTGGCGGTTGCAACACACTTTGGGTACTTGTGTATAGATGGCGCTGCAAAAAATGTCAATTTCAAACTGATTTGTTGTACATGACTTTCGCCATTGAAACAAATGCTTTTATGTCTACACTTTTTGGGAAGAAAAAGAAATTTGTTAGGTTAGTCTTCTCTGTGCTTGTGTGAACTTGCAGTTCTTTATGTCTCACATGTTATGATATGGTGTCTAGATGATTATTTGTACTCTAAAGAAGACAGAACAGACAACGTAGCGGCATCGCCATCACCATCCCTTGTCTTCGGCGCCCATCTCGCGGTGAAGCTGTGCCCTGCGGCTGGCAATTCAATCCACATGTCACTTGGTGGAGTTGCGGTGTGCGGTGCCCACTCAGGGCGGGAGGTAGGTGCCCACAAACAAGTCCCAAACGTAGTTCAATGCATCTCCGCTTCAAGATGTTCTTGTCTAATGGGATAAACCGAGGTATGTCGTGAACAATCACTACAAGTAGCTGGAGCATCACTGTACACTTAGATAGCTGTCCTGTCATGGTGATGACGGACAAATGTAAAGTCCAGAGCAGGAATTGCTATGTCAGTATTTTGAAACATCTCTTACAGCCTACCTTCAGTCTTGAGGACGTTGTTATTGGGGTGGCGTGGTGGGCTTAGCTGCCAAGTTGTGAAGAGCATTCTTTTCGGATGCATCATCCTGTGTCGGAAACATACCATCAAGCAAATTGTTTGAGTTAAAGAACCACAATTACGTCATGTGTAAATATTTAGGCACTATATTTAAATCAGTGAAGTGCCGGAGGTAGCAGCGGAAAAGTAAATATTCCCATATGTGAATGTTTCGCTCAGCACGTACCCAATCAAGTTAGACAAACCGCTCACATGTTCGCTAAATCTTCAGAGATGTGTTTCAAAGGTTTCACACCCCCCATGCTCCGAGATGGCTCCGCGTTATTTTCAGCCGCCTGACTGAAAATAAGGGCTATTAGCGTACACATATATAGTTCTTGCCTTGTCAGATGGAGAGGAGGGTGCACTCGGTGCAGCCGTCCTGCCAGGGTACAAACCTCAACTAACAACCATCATCATCCTATGGCAACCGCGGGCAAGGCCTCCACACCACAGGGGTGGGGAGGTTATTGTTTCGGGGAGCGGGCGTTACCCCAGCCAAGCAGCTCGTGCAATCTGGATTCGCTCCGCCGGGCGGGTTCGCAGTGCCAAGCACCACCCACGCAATGCCCCGGCGGATCGAAGCCTGACGCGAGCAAAACTACTAATAGGAGACTTGATCATTGGGTGTCCCCGTTCTTCATTCTGATTTTATTCTTCACTTCAAGGTGACAGGGCGTCTTAGGGTTGAAGGCAGCGCGGCATATCGTTACCCATATTTGGTAGTTGATTTCTGCGAGTGCCCAGACGAATTGTTTCCGTGCTTCATTGGGCAGCGGATTGAGGTACCTCACCGTGCAGTGTGGGATGCCTGAAAGCTTGATCAAATCTCTCTGTCGATCAAGGAGCGCGGTTCGAAGGATGCAATCATAAAAAATGTGCTGTGCGGTCTCTTGCACTCCACAAAATGGGCAGGTGTCGATTTGGCACGATAGTCTTGAACCAATGCTCGTCGGCGCATTGGAAGTAAGCCTCGCGCGAATCGCCACATGAACGACGCGCTACGCGCATCGAAGAAATGAGCAGTAATGAAACTTCACATGGGGCGCTCGGCGAGCATTAGTTCTTTCGAAAGGTGTTTCGGAAGTGCCGGTGTCAGTAGGTTAAGTGCACTTTTAAGTTCAGTACTGAGAGGGTCTTTGGCAGACTTTTCCCTGGCACATCAGGTCTTCTGCCGCCATGCGGTAGAAATCTAGCGGCGTCCCTGCGCGAGGGCAGCTGTGTGATAGAGGCCTTTGTGTGAAGGCAGTGAGCCTAGTTGAAAGGAAGTAGTTGGTGAGGATACTTGTCAACGGCATATCACATTCCCCTGTGCGCACTGTCCACCTATCATGCAGTCCCCTAGTCAGAGCAGAGAAGTCAGGAATACCGAGGCCCCCTCTGTATCTTGACTGTTTTATGACGCCTCTTCGACACTTTATCTGCAGCACCCTGCCTTAGGAAGCGGAATATGTGCTTGTCCAGAGTCGTCTTGGTGTCAGTAGGTATGTCCATGATGCTTGCCGTGAAGCTTATCAAGATGATGAGGAGGGAACGAATGATCGTTGCTTGCGCAGTGAGGGACCATTTTAATGCTCTCAGAACTTGAATCCTCCTGATAACCTTCTCTTCCGTTTTTTCCCAGTTGCGCATGAAGGCGCCACTCGGTTCAAAGAGAAGCCCAGCGTCCTGGTTTCATGGACTGCTGGGATGTCTGCTAGAACCTCCATCAAACCTTGTCGTTTACATTCACCGTTTTTGAGTGGTCTTAGCTCGGTCTTAGCATCTCTCTATTCCGATGTGTGTTGCCCGCGGACGCCTAGACGGCTAATACTGGCGAGGGTTTCCTCTGCGCCTGTGGCACACACATTGGTATGGCCATCACGAAATATCAACTTAACCTTGTGTAATAGTCGCCAGACGCGCCGTCCTTGTGAGTGCGTTCAAGTAGTACTTCCTCTTGCTTGGCTGTTCTATGGGCGAGAAACGGAATGTCTCAGTAGTTACCGCAAAAACTAAAATGGTTTACAAATTAAAAGCCTCCATTACGTGATCGTGGAGCTTTCGACGCACTGGCGAGACGTTTATGACAGTCTCCTTTTTAGCGGCAGTAGGACGTCCTGTGTAGAGAACCTGGCCTGAAGCCGAACATCCTGTCCGGAAAGGGGTCATTGTCTTCTAGATTGTTACTTAGTCTTGTCTTAACTTTTTCATAAAGCTTCCCCATGCAAGAGGTCAGCGAAATAGGTCGGAGATTATCCAGATTAGATGGTTTGCCTAGTTTGGGGATCATTATGATCCCCGCGTGTCTCCATTTCTCAGTAACTGTACCGTGGTCCCAGTATTGATAAAATCCTCTAGTATCTAGATATGTTTGTCATTTAGGTTTCTAATTATCGCGTTGATAATCTGATCTTTGCCTGGGGCTGTATTTTTGGCAAATGATCTGGCCGCAGCATGTACCTTGTGTGTTGCTACTTGGGCGTCTAGCTGCGGGTTGTCCTCTCCAGTGTATTGTATCGGGCATGGTGCTGTGTGTGTGCTTCCCACATATCTTGAGCAAAGGTGGTCGATGACTTGCTCATCTGTTCCTCGGAACTGATGCGTAAATCTTTTTAGTGTCTTGCTGTGTTCTCTTTTGGGTCAATAAGGTGTCTTAGCAGTGCCCACGTTTTCGCACTACTAAGATTTCTATTTAAACTTTCGCAGATCTGGTTCCAATTATTGCGCGTAAGTTAAGGGAGTATTCGCTGATTTTTTATTGACTTGTGCAATCCTCTGTTTTAGTTTCCTGTTATATTTGTGATTTCTCCATGGTTTGGTCATCTCCCTGCGTTCGTCCCATAGATGGAGTAGGTGTGCGTTTACAATTGGGAAGTCTTCCGTGGATGTGACTTCCCAAGTGTTGGGCATGCATAAATGGGGAGTGCTTTCTACCGACACCTTCGGAACTTAGACCTTCGATGTGAACTGAAAACCGTGGGATCTGACACTACACCTGAACGCGACACAACGGACAAAGCTGAAATTTTCCAAATCGGAAAGCGGTCGTTATAATAAGTGGGCAAGCAATGCCAAACCAATGGAGAAACTGACTACGAGAGCTCCGTATATGCCTGCACACCCTTCCTCCCGTGGACACTGTTCTCGCGACACCTAAGGTTGGTGGTGCTGTTCTTGTCCCTGCTGTTTCAGTGGCGGTAGGTCCTTGTATAGTCCCATTGTCTGGTATAAATGTGGCTGTAGGCATCCAGGCATATGCCTCGGCTCAGCTAGCAACGGTTGTTCCTGCTGAGATATTGGCTCTGGATCGCAACCAATCTCTTGTCCGGTGCGGCCAAGGCTCATCCTGGCCCTGGCAGCAGCAGCATCAGTGCCCCGGCCTCCAACGGGCACTAGAACGGTCGCAATTGCATGTGCACCGTTAGTTGGTAATTTTAGCGTTACGTGGGGGCCTGCTGTACTCCGTTATGTATACCTGTGTTTGGATAACGAAATGGTCGCTATCAAAATATTCATTGGTGTTGGTCCATATACACTTATATATTCCGGATTATTTTGAGGTCGGGGGCATGTACCCGTGGAAACACTGTGTCCTCCTCTCGTGGGGAAACAGGAGTCAGTAACAAGCTCCAGGTTGTGCCCATCCATCTTGGTTATGATGGATCTTCCCTTGGCAGAGTCTATCCTATACCCCCAGTTTCTGTGCAGGGCTTGAAAGTCCCCCACTATCACTGGGTGGTGTCCTTGGCTTTTCTCAACGCTTCTTCCATTAGTGCATCGAAGTTAGCTCTGTAAAGTCTGGGGGGCGAGTAGGCAGAAGGAATAAACTGCGTTCGCTCCTTCTCTTCGGGATGATTTCAATAAAGATATGCGCAATGACCTCCTGCTTTGTGCGAATCTTCGCGGAGACGATAACAATTTGCCAGTGCCGGAGTTGATTACCCGCACTTGATGAAGGTTTTTGTTTCGGGGAGCGGGTGTTATCCCAGCCAAGCAGCTCATGCAATCTGGATTCGCTCCGCCGGGGCGGGTTTGCAGTGCCAATGCACCACCCACGCAACGCCCCGGCGGATCGAAGCCTGACGCGAGCAATATACAAATAGGAGACTTGATCATTGGGTGTCCCCATTCTTCATTCTGATCTTATTCTTCACTTCAATGTGACAGGTCATCTTGGGGTTGAAGGCAGCGTGGCATCTCACTACCCATATTTGTAGTTGATTTCTGCGAGTGGCCAGACGAATTGTTTCCCTGCTCCATTGGGCAGCGGATTGAGGTACCTCACCGTGCAGTGCGGGATGCCTGGAAGCTTGATCAAATCTCTCAGTCAATCGAGCAGCGCGGTTGGCAGGATTCAATCATAAAAAATGTGCTGTGCGGTCTCCCGCACTCCACAGAGTGGGCAGGTGTCGATTTGGTCCGATAGTTTTGACACGAATGCTCGTAGGCGGATTGGAAGTAAGCCTCGCTCGAATCGCCACATAACGACGCGCTACGCGCATCGAAGAAATGAGCAGTGACGAAGCTTCACATGGGGCACTCGGCGAGCATTAGTTCTTTCGAAAGGTGTTTCGGAAGTGCCGGTGTCAGTAGGTTAAGTGCACTTTTAAGTTCAGTACCGAGAGGGTCTTTGGCAGACTTTTCCCTTGCAGCATCAGGTCTTCTGCCGCCATGCGGTAGAAATCCAGCGGCGTCCCTGCGCGAGGGCAACTGTGTGATAGAGGCCTTCGTGTGAATGCAGTGAGCCTGGTTGAAATGAAGTAGTTGGTGATTGGTTTGGTTGGTTTGTGGGGTTTAAAGCAACTCAAGACTATGAGAGACGCCGTAGTGGAGGACTCCGGAAATTTCGGCCACCTGGGGTTCTTTAACGTGCACTGACATCGCACAGCACACAGGCGCCTTCCTTTTCGCCTCCATCGAAAAGCGGCCTCTGAGGCCGGGATTCGATCCCGCGTCCTTGGGAACAGCAGTCGAGCGCCGTAACCACTGCGCCACCATGAGGATACTTGTCAAAGGCATATAACATTCCGCTGCGCGCACTGTCCGCCTATCATGTAGTGCCCTAGTCAGAGCAGAGAGGTCAGGAATGCCGAGGCCGCCTCTGTATCTTGGCTGTTTTATGACGCATCTTCGGACTTTATCTGCAGCACCCTGCCTTAGGAAGCGGAATATGTACTTGTCCAGAGTCTTCTTGGTGTCAGTAGGTATTATGTCCATGATGCTTGCCGTGGAGCTTATCAGGATGATGAGGAGGGTACGAATGATCGTTGCTTGCGCGGTGAGGGGGCGTTTTAATGCTCTCAGATCTTGTATCTTCCTGATAACCTTCTCTTACGTTTTTTCCCAGTTGCGCATAGAGGCGCCATTCGGTTCAAAGTAGAAGCCCAGCGTCCTGGTTTCATGGACTGCTGGGATGTCTGCTAGAGCCTCCATCAAACCTTGTCGTTTACATTTACCATTTTTGAGGGGTGTTAGCTTGGTCTTAGCACCTCGCTATCCCGATGTGTGTTCGCCGCGGACGCCTAGAAGGCTAAAATGGCGAGGGTCTCCTCTGTGCCTGTGGCACACACATTGGTATGGCCATCACGAAATATCAACTTAACCTTGTGTAATGGTCGCCAGACGCGCCGTCCTTGTGAGTGCGTTCAAGTAGTACTTCCTCTTGCTTGGCTGTTCTATGGGCGAGAAACTGAATGTCTTTGTAGTTACCGCAAAAACTAAGATGGTTTACAAATTGAAAGCCTCCATTTCGTGATCGTGGAGCTTTCGACGCACTGGCGAGACATTTATTACAGTCTCCTTTTTAGCTGCAGTAGGACGTCCTGTGTAGAGAACCTGGCCTGAAGTCGAACGTCGTGTCCGGAAACAGGTCAGTGTCTTCTAGAATCTTACTCAGTCTTGTCTTAATAACTTTTCATAAAGCTTCCCCATGCAAGAATTCAGCGAAATAGGTCGGAGATTATCCAGGTTAGGTGGTTTGCCTAGTTTGGGGATCATTATGATTCCCGCGTGTCTCCATTTCTCGGGAACTGTACCTTGGTCCCGGTGTTGATAAAATGCGTTAGTATCTGGATTTGTTTGTCCTTTAGGTTTCTAATTATCGTGTTGGTAATCTGATCTTTGCCTGGGGCTGTATTCTTGACAAATAATCTGGCCGCAGCATGTACCTTGTCTGTTGCTATTTGGGTGTCTAGCTACGGGTTGTCCTCTCCATGGCTGTGTGTGTGCTTCCCACATATCTTGAGCAAAGGTGGTCGATGACTTGCTCATCTGTTCCTCGGAACTGATGCGTAATTCTTTCTAGTGTCTTGCTGTGTTCTCTTTTGGGTCAATAAGGTGTCTTAGCAGTGCCCACATTTTCGCACTACTAAGATTTCCATTTAAACTTTCGCAGATCTGGTTGCAATTATTGCGCGTAAGTTTAAGGCGTATTCGCTAATTTTTATTGACTTGTGCAATTCTCTGTTTTAGTTTCCTTTTATATTTGTGCTTTCTCCATCGTTTGGTCATCCCGCTGCGTGCGTCCCATAGATGGAGTATGTGTGCGTCTACAGCTGGGAAGTCATCCGGGGACGTGACCTTCCAAGTGTTGGGCATGCATAAGTGGGGAGTGCTTTCTACCGACACCTTCGGAACTTAGACCTTCGATGTAAACTGAAAACTGTGGGATCTGTTCGTAACGCCAAGTACTCATTTTATCACAATGACTTACCAAACTTACTTATAAGAAACCCCAAGCAATTCTGGCAAGTTTTAAACCCAACACATCCTCCCGATATTAAACTGACGAATGAGTCACATGAAGCGGTGACTGACCATGATTGCGCAGAAATATTTAACCATGCATTCACATCTATGTTCACTACCGAACTCGACGCACCTTCCCAATTACCACCCTTTAACTTAGAAACCCCCATGCCGGCAGTCACGTTCGTCGAAGAAGGCATTTCATCCATAATTCATAAAATGAAACTTTCATCATCAGCTGGTATGGACCTGATTAATTCAAAACTATTGAAAAATGTGGAGTCAATTTGTGCATCATATTTATGCCTCATTTTCACACAGTCACTCTCCTCAGGAATTTTGCCTCTTGATTGGAAAACGGAGAAGGTCGTTCCAGTCTACAAATCAGGTAACAGAGACTCGCCCTTGAATTACCGCCCCATTTCATTGACTAGTGTGCCTTGTAAAATCATGGAACATGTCATCTACTCACAAATCCTTGGACCGAAACCATTTTATTCACTCTTCACAACACGGGTTTCGTAAGGGCCTCTCTTGCGAAACCCAACTATTGCTTTTCCTTCACGACTTGCACACTAATCTAGACCGTAATATGCAGACCGACACCATCTTTCTTGATTTCGCCAAAACTTTTGATAAGGTTCCCCACCGCCGGCTATTACTAAAACTCTCAAAGCTGAACCTACCCCCTAATATTCTCAAATGGATTGAAGAATTCCTAACTAACCGTTCTCAGTCAGTCTATCTTAACGGCCATCTGTCTACATCTCTCCCGGTTACTTCAGGCGTCCCACAAGGTTCTGTCCTCGGTCCCCTCCTATTCTTAATATATATTGACGACTTGCCCCTGCATGTTTCCTGTAGTATTCGAATTTTCGCAGATGATTGTGTTATTTACCGCACCATTAATAACTGTCACGATCAATACACTCTTCAGACAGAGCTTAACAACGTACTAAATTGGTGTAATAACTGGCTAATGTCCCTCAATCCTAGTAAATGTAAACTCATGTCCTTCACTCGTCGTCACAATCCATATCTCTTTCATTATTCAATTTCTAACACACAGATTGAGCAAGTACAATCATATAAATATCTAGGAGTCACTCTCTCTTCTAATCTATCATGGCAGGTTCATGTCGGTAACATCATTTCAGCATCAAACAAAACACTCGGTTTTCTAAAACGTCACCTTCGTCTTGCCCCACCACATGTTAAATTGCTCGCGTATAAATCACTTATAAGACCCAAATTAGAATATGCATCCCCCATCTGGAGCCCACATCAAGCATATCTAATCACCGCATTGGAAGCTGTGCAGAATCGTAGTGCCCGATTCATTCATTCCTCATACTCATATGACGTCAGTGTTTCATCCTTGAAAGCTACATCCGGACTGCCACCCCTCTCTTTACGTCGTCGCATTGCTAGCCTCACCCTTTATCACAAATGCTTTTATTCTCCTCTCAATCAAGCACCGTATATCACCGCCGCATCACGCATATCTCACCGCACCAGTCATCCCCTTCAAGTTGCCCGCCCACTATCACGCACTGCTACGTTTTCAGCTTCGTTGTTTCTTCGAGCAGCCACGGACTCGAACGGCCTACCCCATGACATCGTCGCCATCGCTTCAACATCTGCTTTTCAAGAACGCGTAACAGATCACCTTCAATGTTAAATTACCATCGCTGTTTGTTTTCCTCACTACAAATGTAATCCCACCCCTTTTATAACGCCCCCCTGAAATGGGGGCCTTTAAGGAATAAAACTCAACTGAACTGAACTGAACTGAACTACACCTGAACGCGACACAGCGGACAAAGCTGAGTTTTGAAATGGGAAAGCGGTCATTATAATAAGTGGGCTAGCAATGCCAAAACAATGGAGAAACTGATGGCGAGAGCTCCGTATATGCCTGCACACCGTTCCTCCCGTGGACACTGTTCGCGCGACACCCAAGTTTGGTGGTGCGCTGTTCCTGTCCCTGCTGTTTCAGTGGCGGTAGGTCCTTGTATTGTCCCATTGTCTGGTATGAATTTGACTGTAGGCATCCCAGCATACGCCTCGGCTCAGCTAGCACCGGTTGTTCCTGCTGAGGTATTGGCTCTTGAACTTGAAACCAATCTCTTGTCCGGTGCGGCCAAAGCACATCCTGGCCCTGGCAGCAGCAGCAGCAGTGCCTCGGCCTCCAGCCGACGTTGGAACGGTCGCGAATGCCTGGCCGGCCGGCTAAGTACTTGTTTGCCATGCGATGAATCCTGTCGTTTTGGAAGGCTCGACAGGCGGCTTGCGATTCCAAGACTATCCAGTAACTGTGTTGTCTTCGGTTTGCTTCCAAGATTGCTAGGGCTATTGCCAGCTCTTCCGCTGTGCGGATGCAATTGGTTCGTATACTTGTTGCGTATATGAGCTTGCCTCGTGAGTCAGTGACCGCGGCTGCGGTCGCCTCTCTGCCTTTGTACCTCGCTGCGTCAATGTATGTCGCAAAATATTATGTATTAAGTTGTTTGCCAGGGTCCATATTTCTGGGCAGTGGCCTGACTGTGAAAGTGTCCCTGATGTCTGGTGCGATATTTGTGGTTTCAACGCTTGTATGCAGTTTGTATGTACAGTGGTAAGAGATTTTATCTTGTGATCACGCTTGCCTCCTTCTTGTAACCACAGCCCTAGTACTCTCATTATGTCCGTCTGACGAATCGGATTTCCGTTCATGGGTCTGTTGATGTCCAGTGGTTTTTACCTGCTAGAGTGTATTCTTATGTATTGCGATTTCTCCGGAGAGCACTGCATTTCACTAGAACGAGCAAAATCCTCAAGTTCTCGCGCTGCGAGTTGTAACCGTTCTTTTTCCCCGGTAAACCCCTTCTGGGTCCACACTGTTACATCGTCTGCGTAGATTGTATGTTCTATGGGTTGTGTGTTCCTGAGCCTTCTCGCTATCCCTATCATGGATATGTTAATCGGGGATATAACTGATCCTTGTGGTGTGCCCTTTTAGGGGTTTTTCTCGTTTCTGACCGTATGTTAATGATCGCAATGGTGGCTGTTCTGTCCGTTAAGAACGCCTTGATCTCGAAGGTCTTTCAGGAAGACAGCAAGCCTTTTAATCCTGAATGTATGCAACACTCTGTACAAACAGTCCGTATGTATACAAACTAGACATTCGATATGAAAGCCAAAGTTACCAGAAGACGTATGTCCAAATGGAAGTCAAGAAGCGACTAAACCCCCCCCCCCCCCGCGCTGCGAAAATACTATGCGCTGTGACTGCGAGCGGACGCATGCTCAACGGCTCCGTCACGTTTCGCTCATTATTGTGGCACATCAACTCGGGCCCTCTTGAAATTTGTGCTACTGTATTCCTAACATCATCAGGATACCGTGAACGCCAAATATAGTCAGGTGGCCCAATTTTCGTTCAGCGAAGGAGTTTCACTTTGCCACGAGGAGTAGGCGCTCGGCCTAACGGCTGCGTCGCTCCCAGGGGCAGTGACACCCTCTTCACCTATCAAGATGGCTTCTCAAGCTTCTCTGAGGGGCTACGACCCTTCCGAAATGGTCTGGAAGACTGTTTCGACTGTCCAACCTGAAGCTGTGACGGAACCTGCCCGTTTTAAGCACGAGGAGTTCTTTCAACTGGTCAGCCGGCGTTCCAGAGCCGGCTCCAAGATAGCGGCTGCCACATCGGCGGCGTCCCAAACGAAGCAGCAAGCGCCAGCGTACGAATCTGCCTTATCGCTTCGAAACCAAGCTAAGCCGTGTCTGTGGAAGCCCCGTCCTATGCCACGGATGCACCCTCAAGACTATGTTGTCATCATCAAGCCCAGGGTCACCGCGGAACTGAGAACACCTTCCGACGCGGTGAGCTGGGCAAGGCACTGAACTCGCACCTAGGCATTTCTGCTGCCGACAACGTTCTCCACATTGTACCCGCATGGGAGCAGAACCTGCTTGTTGCAGGGACACGAAATCCAGACCTCGCCGATCGCCTTATTGACGAATTTAATTTGTCAACTGGTAAAGGTCCCCCACGAGTGCACGGGAATTTAAAGCTTACCGGAGACTTGTGCCGCGGTATCATCGGGGGCATCGCCGACGATGAAACAAGCGCGACGCTCACTGCCCAAATTGTTTGCCGAGGACACCAGATCGCCAGCATCCGCCGGTTCGGAAAATCAACCATCGCGCTCATCACATTTGTGGGAAAGGTGGTCCCGCGATACGTCCACTACAACGGGGAACTTACCCCCGTCCGAGAATATAAGCGAACTGTGCCGGCATGTGTAAAGTGTGGAGCTGTGAGACACCGCTCGGACATTTGCCCCATGTCGAACTCACCGAGGTGCGGCCTTCGCGCCAAACTGTGACTGTAGCGCAGGACGGTCCTGCGCCACACGAATGCAACTCGACCTGTGCAGTCTGTGGACTAACTAGCCCACCCCACGGGATCGAGAGATTGCACGGCCAAATTTGGCCGACTCCATCTTGCCGGAGCCAGACCTTCACAACCTGAAGGACCTGAGACGCCGGCGTCTGAAAGCAAGCAGGAAAGCAAGCAAGAAAGGAAGAAGAACAAGAAAGAGAAGCAGACGCCGCCACCGCCTCCCAACGGAGATGATGCCAAGCACTTCCCCGCCCTCAAACCAGATGGCGCTGCCGGATCCCGGGTCCCGGCGCAGCAACAAAACACTCAGGTGAGTAGCTAGGAGCGGGCCGCCTCCTCCCTTCCCTCATCCTCACTCGCTTCCCCTTCCTCGACTCACAGCATTGATGTCGAGAGCCGCAGGCAAAATGAGCAGCTTAAGGCATAGATCGGGCAACGGATCGCCAAAATTCAAAATTTAGAGGAAAAACTATCCGCTCTGACGTCAGAGTGAGAGAGTGAGACCGAATTGCCGCCCGCGTTCGCGACGGCAGTGACCGCGATAGAGGCGCGCCTCATCTCCCATTTCCAGAAAATGTTAGAAGCGGCCATGGGCTGCTTGGAGACCAAATGCAGGGCATCGGTCCCTGCAGCCAACAACCGCTGCATGAAATCAACCACCCGAACGAGCCATCGGCTCGAAGGGATCCAAGCCTTCTTCAACAGGCACAAGAAAATTGTCAACCCCACAGACGCGAAATCAGAGGACTCCAAACCCGCACCCCCACGCGGTGCTGGCTCTCCCCCATCTCTCATTTCCGTTTCTAAACATGGCAGGACGGTTTAACACGCGTTCCTCTCCTGCTAAAGCTAACGATTCCGTAACCGTAACGCAGTGGAACTGTAGAGGCTTTAAGGCTCGACAGAAACGCGTGAACCTGCGTCTCTACCTCGAAACATTCGAGGCTATGCCCGTCGTGGTCGCCCTCCAAGAGCCAGGAGCGGCAGCCAAGTTGACTAATTACGCGACGTTCCAGCATGAGCCTTTGTCGTGTCGCCTCGTGCACAAATCATACACAGCCACCGAAATTGACCTCGATCTCAAGATACCCTCAGGGGTGTGAAACTCCCTACAACTCCCACCGGGCCACGAATTACGACGCTAGCGCCAAGCTCCCCATTATAGCGGGAGGGGCCGCGTAAAAAAATGGACTTGACGGGGGAAGCCGTATAGCGGAGCGGTCCAAAAAACTGTGCGCTGAAGGGGGTGTTGGTAGGTTGCTTCAAGCGGCGCGGGTCGCGCCCTCGCGTGCGCCCGCTCCCGAGAGAATGCTCTGCCCGTGGATATTTCTACCGCATCACACTGTTTCTGCCGCGGCGCGACCGGCTCGCGGCAGAAACAGTGTGATGGAAAGAAAAGCCGCAAGCATAGCGCTCTCAAGGGCTAGGCGCTCGCGAGCAAGCATACCCGACCACAGCAAGAAATAGCACAGAGAACAGCAGATATCGTTTCGCATTTTTATTAACTGCACGTGAAACAGAAAATGAAAAGATGAAAAGGAAAAGACGAGGTATCCCTCACACACACACACACACACACACACACTTTACATAGCCAAAAGTTTACAGTAGTCTTCTGTGTTCTCCGCTAACATTGTTATCTTGCATGCTTGCTTTATCACTACAAAAGAACCCAGTTTTTCGGCACTGCTTCTGTCAGCATGTGTACAGTTTATATGAAATTAAATAAATGATGCACATATTCTACGCATTCCATACTATCAAAGCAATGTAGAAACATAGAGTGAATACCTGCGTTCGAGCTACCTAGTGGTAGATATTTTATTCAAGTAATCACATGTCACTGTGCATAACATAACCAAAATGCATGATTAAAAATTCTTCTTCGAAACCCATTTACGTCTCTCCGCAGCACATGAAGGTAACAAGTTCAACAACACTAAACACAGCGGATATCGCCGACTGTAATGGCCAGCACAATCAGCAGACGAGATAGGTCCATGGAACTGTAGCTGCATGCAGACAAGTCTCTCGTCTCACGAAGGGGCAAAGAGCCAGCAGGAATGAGATGCACAGAGTAAAAAAACCGCGACCAAAAATCGCGACTTTGTGCGATAAGCCAACACGCAGAGAATTCACAGCGCTAGGCTACGCAGACAACCGACGCAGACGACGGTTCTAATTCAAAACGAGCGGAGTCGTAACGGTTGCAGCGGTTCACGCGAGGACGAAGAAAGCCACGCAGCTGAGTCGGCGGCGCCGTAAGTGCGAGGGGAAAATTTATGCGCGAGGGAGAAGTCCTCCTCCCAGCTTTTTCTTTCCTCCTTTCGGCCCCGCTTGGGAGAATTAGACGGGACGGAAGTGCTGCTGACTTTCCGCGACCTGATACCCTATTCATACATGATGGTGAGGATCATCCCTCTTAGGCGATCGGATCCTCCCCTGCATGTGCTTAACGTATACTGCTCCCCGAAACTGAAGCGAGTGACCTTCGCGGGCCTCTTTAGCCGTGCGCTTAAAGAGGCGATCCCCTGCTGATTGTGGGTGACTTCAATGCCCCTAGCCAGCTATGGGGCTATCGTAAAGAGGAAGTGCATGGACGTATGCTGGCAGAACTGGCGTCCACATTGGGCCTCACGCTCCACACCGACCCAGCATTTCCCACCCGCGCAGGCAACTCGGTGACCCGAGACACATGCCCGCACCTCACCTTCACTCGCAACATAAGACACGCAGACTGGATCAACACCGAGGAGACCCTCGGTAGCTACCACTGTATCGTCAACACAACCGTTTACACACGCCTCCTGAAGCGCTCCACAACGAAAGCCCGCATCCCCGATTAGACTACCTTTAGCCAAAATTTTCCAACAGAAACTAACCCGAACATCACAGAGCATGGGTACACGACCTGCTCCCAGTCAGTTATGGCGCACCCACTCCCATGAGAAACATTACAGCTCACAGAGGTAGTTACGGATGTGGACAACCACCTCCCGCATCTCTGGGAAGCACGCCGTGGCCTCACGCGCCGCTGGAAGCGTCAGAAACACAAGAAGCTCGAAGCTCGCATTGCGGATCTCACCCTGCAGGCAGCAGAGTACGCGGCCCAACTCGCTGACTCTAACTGGGTGGACCACACGGCGGTGAGGCAAATGTCGAGCCGCAACACTTGGCGGCTCTTCCGAGCCCTCATCAATCCAACCCAGACACGCACGGAAACGCACAAACGCCTACACAAAGCCATGCACTCATTGCAAGGAAACACAATGCAGCTGGCAGTGGCGCTACGCAATCGCTACCTGTGCACAATTCAGAACCCCCGCAGATCGGCCTATTCCTATGCAGGCAGGGAACACTCGGAGTTGGAACACTCGGTCAAAATGAAGAAGGGCACTGCGCCAGGCAGGGGGACAAAGTAACCGTAAAAATTGTGGCGAACCTCCCTGACATGGCGCACCAGTGCCTTCTTGACAAAATAATGCGATCTGGAAGGGGAAAACCCCTTTCCCATTGAATGGAAGACGGCTCTCGTCACCTTTATTCCCAAAGCCGGGAAACCAGTCGACACGGACAACCTCCGACCCATCTCTCTCACCTCGTGTGTGGGCAAATTGGTGGAGACGATGGTGCGGGATCGGCTGTCTATGTACCTTGAACAACACAACACTTTTGCGGACACCATGTTCGGATTTCTCCCACACAGATCCGCACAGAATGTCCTGCTCCAACTCGACCGCGAAATACTGAACCCCATCACATGCACTAGAAACGACAAAATTGTCCTCGCCCTGGATCTCAAAGGGGCGTTCGACAATTGAACACACGAGGTCATACTCACGCACTTGAGTCAAACACATTGTGGTATGAACACTTTCAACTACATCAAACACTTTCTCACAGACAGACTATCTTATATCCGAATACAGGATGAAGAACACGCACATTTTTTGCTCGGCACGAGGGGCACTCCGCAAGGCGCAGTGCTGTACCCCCTGCCATTCAACGTTGCAATGATGCGCTTACCTGCTCTGCTGGGTGCGGTCGATGGGGTGCAACACGCGCTGTAGGCCGACGACATCACCCTTTGGGCCATGCAAGGGCGTCTGGGTGACATGGAGACCAGCCTGCAAATGGCTGCTAGCATAGTGAACCGCTATGCCCGCGGCTGTGGTCTCCAATGCTCACCGCAGATATCTGAATTCGGCCATCTGCGCCCCTCGCGCTCATGCTCGACTCAATTTCACCTTCCAAAGCGATCCCATTCAAGAATCTAAGGAAATCAGAGTTCTTGGGCTCTTTAGACGCAACCAGAGAAGATGCGACACAATACTTGTCAAGCTCCGACTTGTGGCGGACCAGGTGGGCCGCATGGTCCGCCGGGTTTCCAACAAGCGCGGTAGGTTACGATGCAAGGACGCCTTGCGGCTGGCGAATGCATTCGTGACCAGTCGAATTTTGTATTCGACTCCCTACATCCACCTGCGGAAACAGGAGGAGGATACTCTCGAGGTTATCCTCCCTAAAGTCATGAAACGAGCACTGGACCTCCCGGTCTCTCCACCTCTACCAGCCATCTCATGGCGCTGGGTGTGGTGAATACTTTCAAGGAGCTTCCGGAGGCCCACCTCACCAATCAGTACAACGCGTCTAACAAAGACAGAGTCGGGTCGCCGTCTTTTTGCCCGACTTCACTTCCAACACACCCAGCTCACAGAGGAGAGATGTCGCATTCCCGAAAAATGGAGACGGGCCCTCCATGTGCAGCCTCTCCCCGCCAACATGTCGAAAGAGGACCATAATGGTTGGCGCCCATAATGGAAGCAATCCAGGAGTTTACTATGTGGACGTCTCCGGCCAGAACCCTAGGGGTTGGTACACAGCCGCGGTCATCTACAAGGGCAAAACAGTAGATGGCCTTACGTTCAAGGCCCAGTCCCCAACCCACGCAGAAGAGGTTGCCATCGCCCTCGCAGCCTCTGACTCCTCCTCCAAATACATCATAACCGACTCTCGAGGGGCTTGTCGGAACGTCCAGCAAGGGTGGACTGCTCCCCTAGCTTACCGCATATACCAACATTGTAGTAGAGATTCGGATCCCGCGTACCGATCTCTCGTTTGGGCTCCAGGTCACCAAGGTCTCTAAGGGAATGAGGCAGCCGACGCCGCCGCGCGCGCGCTCTCTCTCCGGGCATTTCGCACGGGACCCGACGCGGACCAGGATTTTGATTTCAGTCCAGTTTACAAATTTAGAGAAATATGTGAATATTACAGATCTATGCATCTAACGCTTCCCACCCCGTGCAAAGGGCTGGGGAAGGCTAACGAGCGGGTGCTCCGGCGCCTGCTCACCAATACAATGTCGTGCCCGACTACTCTGAAACATTTTGATCCGCAATTCAACGGGATGTGCTCGCACTGTGGGGAGGTGTCTGACACCTACCACATGGTGTGCCAGAAAAACCCATCTTTGCTCCCTATCCCCAATCCCGCCCGAGAGAACTGGGAGGCGACCCTGTCCAACTGCTGCACCCTAGAGGAGTAAAAATGTCTTAACGCAGCGCGCCCGGGCTACGGCAAACGCCAATGGAGTGCATTGCATGTCTAGGCATTCCACCTAGTGTATATACCTCTATGTATTATAATAAATGTTTTCACCACCACCACCCCCGCTGCCACGAAACATGCATCCAGAGCATCCGCCCGAAAGAAGGAAGAAAAGGGTGGGAATGCTGCAGAAAATATAATAAAGACAGGCCGTGATCTATGTAGATGCCGCCGAGTATGAGGACAGGCATGTTAGGGTGGCGGTAGTGTCAGATGGACAAAATCTAAGAATAAGCGGCTCGGTTACGACGAGCTAAGCTCACACGGCTGAAGAGGCTGCGACTGCTCTTTTAATAGAACGGACAATGGGTACTACAATTATAAGTGATTCGATAACATCAATATGGAATTTTGTCAAGGGAAGAGTTTCTCCTCAGGCAGAAAGGATACCGAGAACATGTCAAGATGAAAGGAAACTCCGGCTAATATGGTCACAAGCGCACTCCCAGCTTCAGGGAAATGAGGATGCTCATAAGCTTGCCCACAGTCTCACCTTCCGGGTAAGCTCTGACCCTCAGGCTAGCCAGCTACATTACTGAGCACTATCGAATAAACAGGTTAGAATGCTGTCACGCGCTCGGTGATCATCGGAGGTCATCACCGCGACATGACAAAAGAGGGGGGTGGTCGTTCGATGCCCGGCGTAGCCGGTAAGCAAACAACACATTTAGAGAGCAGCAATTACATTCTAAAAGACAACGACATGAGTGAAGAAACAATCTAATTAAATACTTCGAATTACGTATACAGGGTCATGCTTTTCTGCGATGGAAGTAACACTTAAAGTAACAGTAAGGGAAGAAAAGTTCAGAGCAGTTTCGAACATACAATTGAGCGGGGAGCGCGGCGGCAGTCCATCACTGAGACCATGCAGACGGGCGGCACTCGAAGGCGACAGTCCTCCCGGTTCAGCTTGCGGCCTGAGAATGCGGTACCGGCGGCGGCGCTGGGGTACCCCCCGGGAGCACGCGGCACCTCGGGTTACCCTCTTCGGGAGCGAATTGCGCGGACTGACTTTGGGGCCTCGGTGGCTCCTTTTTAAACCCTTGTCGACGATGCCTTGTGCGCAGAGTCGGGGTCCGAAACAAAACACACAGATAGAGCGCACAAAGTAGTTCACTCACAGAGGAAGGCGGACGAGACACCACACTTCAACACTGCATGGCCGCCATCTTAGGTTTGAAAGACAACGCACAACAAAAACAACAATAACGTACACCCCTAATTTCGGTTCTTCTGGGGGTCACATTGCCAGGGGAAAAGAATATACGGATATACAAAGGAAGTAGTAGGGGTGGCTTTGAGTGGGAATCGTATGACACAGGCAGCACGTACTCTTCTGCTCGAGCATGGAGAGAGTTGTAGCTAACACAGGTAAAGCTATACCGTTCCGAGGCAACGTGCACATACGCGTTCTTGCGCGCCCGAGCGATGGTCACATATACAGGTCCCGTGAACATATGGGTTTTACAGAACAACAATTCCACGTGTGTATAAATGCACCATGGGCAAATTAATGGATGCCGCCTATTCTGTGATGCCCCCCACTTTCGGAATATTATCGCATATTATTCTAGACACACAGAAGGCGGCACACGGGCCTATACTATACACAAGTAAGCTTGGGGGACAATAATAACCGTTATATAAAACTAGCACATAAGTCAACCTGCACGTATGATACAGAATTTGAATGTGAATGCAATGAATATCATGCAAAATAATCTATAACCTGCTAAGATAGTCGGCTCCTACGTTTTCCTTGCCCTTTATATGCTCGGTTCTGAACTGATACTCTTGGAGCAGCAAGCTCCAGCGCAGGACCCTGCTGTTCAGTTGCTTGGCCCGTTGCATGTACGTCAGCGGTTGGTGGTCTGTTTGAACAAGGAAGGGCGCCCCGTACAGATAGGTGGAAAACTTCTGAATCCCCCAAACCAATGCCAAGCACTCTCGATTATGCTGTATGCTGCTTCTCTTGGGAGCAACTTTCTACTAGCGTAAGCCACTGGGTGAAGCGTCCCGCCTAGCTCCTGCATTAGCACCGCGCCGAGGCTGGTGTCAGAGGCGTCCGTGCGTAGCACGAACTGCTTGGAAAAGTCTGGAAGTCGTAGTATGGGAGAGGTCGAAATTCGCCGCTTGAGTTCTTCAAAAGCTTCCTGGTGGACCGGGGTCCACTTTACGACGTTACTCTCATCCCTCTTCGTGAGCTGGGTGAAGGGTTCGTTTATTCGAGCATAGTCTGGAATGAAGTCGCGGTAATATCTACTCAAACCGAGGAATGCTCGTACCTGACGCTTTGTTTGAGGGGTTGGTGCCGCCCGGATCTTCTCCAGCGTTTTTCCAAGTGGCGCGAGTTCACCTCTACCGACGCGATGCCCGAGGAGCTCGATGTTCTCCATCCCGAACTCGCATTTGCTGGGGCGCACTGTCAGACCGACTGCTTGGATCCCTGCAAACAGCTGTCGTAGCGAAGAGAGATGCTGTTGCCATGTAGTACTGGCAACCAGGACATCGTCATAATAGTGTTGCACTCCCGGATTTCCTTCCACACCTCTGCATCAACTTAGAAAATACTGCGGGGGCTGTCTTTATGCTAAACGGCATAAAACAAAATTGGAAGAGTCCCGAAGTTGTTGAAAACGCAGTCTTGGGCTTGGACTCTTCGGTCAACGGTCTTTTCTCGGCTTCCTTCCTTTTCTCTGGTCTCCTTCTACAGTTGCTGGCACTGTATTCTGAAGCGCATCATCTCAATCTGACGTTCGTCAGCTTCCTTTGCGGCCGACGCTCTTCTTCCGCTGCCTGTCTAGCAAACGCTCGCTCCTCACACGGCTTATCCTCTACCCATTTCCTAAGCTCAGTGCCACTCAAGCCAAGCTGGCCACCCATCGCGATCCACTTTTCAAAATCCATGCTTCTATCTACAGAAACACTTTCAACAATTCAAATAGAAGCTGGCCAAAAAATCCTGTTCACGCACAGCACTCTTCCAGTCTACGCAGGCACACCTAAAAAATCAACACGTCTCTCTCTTTGTTTGCCAAGTTTCCTTTGCATCGAACGTCCTGCTCGCGGACGCCAGTTTAGTTGTCACGCGTTCGGTAATCACCAGAGGTCATCACCGAGGCATTGAAAAGAGGGGGGTGGTCGTTCGATGCCCGGCTTAGCCGGTAAGCAAACGTGGAGAATGAGACGAAGACGCATTGACTTGAAACAACAATAAGAAGAGGTTTATAGGCTCAGAACGAGGGATACACAACACATTTAGAGAGCAGCAATTACATTCTAAAAGGCAACTACTTGAGTGAAGAAACAATCTAATTAAATACTTCGAATTACGTATACAGGGTCATGCTTTTCCAGAATGGAAGTAACACTTCAAGTAACAGTAAGGGAAGGAAAGTTCAGAGCAGTTTCGAAAATACAATTGACCGGGGAGCGCGGCGGCAGTCCATCATTGAGACGACGCAGACGGGCGGCACTCGAAGGCGACGGTCCGTCCGATACAGCTTGCGGCCTGAGAATTCGGTGCCGGCGGCGGCGCTGGGATACCCACGGGAGCACGCGGCAGCTCGGGTTACCCTCTTCGGGAGTGAACTGGGCGGACTGGGTTTGGGGCATCGGCGGCTCCTTTTTAAACCCTTGTCGACGATGCCTTGTGCGCAGAGTCGGGGTCCGAAACAAAACACACAGATAGAGCGCACAAAGTAGTTCACTCAGAGAGGAAGGCGCACGAGACACACCCCACTTCAGCACTGCATGGCCGCCATCTTAGGTTCAAAAACATACCGCACAACAAAAACAACAGTCACGTACGCCCCTAACTTCGATTCTTCTGGAGGTCACATTGCCAGGGGAAAAAGAATATACGGATATACGAAGAAAGTAGTAGGGTGACTGAGTGGGGATTGTACGACACAGGCAGCACGTACTCTTCTGCTCGAGCATGGAGAGAGTTGTAGCTAACACAGGTAAAGCTATACCGTTCGGAGGCAACGTGCACGTACGCGTTCTTGCGCGCCCGACCGATGGTCACATATACAGGTCCCGTGAACATATGGGGTTTACAGAACAATTCCGCATGTGTATAAATGCAACGTGGGCAAATTAATGTGTGCGCCTATTCTGTGACAAATGCCCATCGGCAGATAGGACAATAAATAAGATTTAGGAAAGCATTTGGAGGCACATACAAACAAGGACTTTTCCGAACCCAGCTACCCTAAGTTAGGCCCGGGTCTATGGGCTCCAGGCGATTTGTAGGGGGATGGGTTGACACCTATCCTTTGATAGGTTGACACCACCCCCACTTCGAAGCCTGGTGTTTGGTCAGCTTGGACATTGGCCTGTGGTGGTAGGAGGGGAAGTGCTTTCCCTGCTGCTGCCACCTCTTTTGCTGTTCTGGGCTAAGGGGGGGTGGCAGCCATGGACTATGACTTCAAAGTGAAGCCGCCTAGTGTGCGGGCAGGGGTGGGCATCTTTGAGTTCGAGGGTGACAAGGTAGGCCGGGGCACCTATGGAAACGTGTACAAGGCTCGTCGGAAAGACTGGAGTGACAGTAAGGACTATGCACTCAATGAGATTGAAGGCACAGGCATCTCAATGTCGGCCTGCAGAGAGATTGCGCTTCTGCAAGAGCTAAACACACCAATGTTTTCAGCCTTCAGCGGGCATTCCTGTCGCACAATGAACGGAAGGTCTGCCTCTTCTTCGGTTTCGCGAAGGATGACCTGTGAAAACCAGCCCACATAAATGTAATGGGTGAAGGTACAGAGCGAGGAAGAGTAAAGATTGCCGACATGCGCTTTGCGCGGCTACGTAATAATTAGCGCCTTTTATGTAATATTGTTGATTCAGTTAAAACCTGGAAGCCGGCTACTGTGGATACCTTCAAGCTCTGTGTAGCTTAAAAAGCCATCTGCTGAGGCTGTCAGCCTTTTTGCTCTATGAAGGTCTTGTACCATGGGGGTCTTTGAAGCACGGAGTTCGGCGGACATCCGACCTCCACGAGCACCGGGAAATGGTAAGTGACCTGATTTGGGCACCAATATAGAAATTTGTGGCTGTGGCACTGCGGTGGCCGCTGTGGGCTGAGTTGTGCACATATTCGAAAAGTGTTGAACATGGAGGGTGACAATGACGACGGAAAATGTACACCTAAGCTGCGTGGCCCTATCAAGATCGGATGAAGAAAGCAGTAAGGAGGAGAGATGCCGCCTGGCACACCTGCTCCTGGACAAAGGAACCAGAGACATAACGTGCGTGCCGAAGGCAGCGAAAATCACAGCAGCCATCATTTGCCGGAGACCACAGGGACATAACTTTCTCTGCACAATGCTCCGGGTCTGCGAGACGTGGTACAATGAGCGCGATGAGAGGTTGCCCCTGGCTATGTCCTATGGCGACCTGTTCACGATCCGAGAAAATGGTCCTCGTGTATGCTCATGATTAGCTTATGTGGCCTTCCTTGCGAACTTCATGGCCGCATTAACCCACCCGGATGGCGGCCCCGGAGCTGTGTGGGCACCGCCCACCCTGAAACTGTTCTTCATCTCTGTGACGGTGTGTGTCGGGGACAAAAACAGACAAAAACCAGATCAGAGGGACGTGTCAGGAGACAGCTGTTTTGTTCCCCTGATCGCCGGCCAAGCGGGTGTGTCTGTGTTTGTGCGCGCTTGTGTGTGTGTGTGTTGGGAAAGGGCACGGCTGCTCCTTGCCACTTCCGGCCAGTCGACCAGCGGCTCGTCGCCGCTCAAAGCGTCCCTCCCGCTTCACTGGCGCCGTTGAAGACACAAACGCGGCCAACCGTGCTCGGAGTAGCTTGCAAGATGCCGAAGGAAACAGTCGTCAGTCGGAATTTCTGTAAAGTTTCTTCCATGTTGCCATATTAAATCAGTTGGTTAAGTTTCACCGGAGTTTTATTCTGTGACCAAATTATGTCAATGCAGACGCGACGATCATAATTATTAAGACAGACAAAAAGTTTGGTGCCGAAACCCGGGACTCTATCTGCCGTGGATTTGTGAGCTTAATGCTTTCTTCCACTGCTCACCTCAACGCATCCACGCCAGGGACGTCTCGGCAGTGATTGGTCACAGCTACCGATGTCATCGATCCGGTGAGTTTAACTATTGGCTAACTTATTGCAAAGAAAATGGAACGCCTTTTAAAGAAACGGAAGGTTTTTCGCTCGCAAGTTACAAGGGTCATCAACGAAGTCGACGAGCAGCAAACGTCACTCACAACTACTGAAGCTACGTTGCTGCATGCTAGACTCAGCAAGCTGGAGCAACAACTTGATACTGTCAATACGGAAATTGAACCATTGGTACCGGAAGATGACGCAGAAAACGACTACGAGCAAGTATTTGAATATCAAGACCGGATCATAACCTGCCTCGCTGGAGTAAAGCTCCAAGTTGATAGTGGTCCGTTATCAACGCAGGCTGCTGTGAAATCGGCAGCCTGCATTAAAGCGCCCGTCTCGGCTGCGGGAGGTGGTTAGTTCGAAACCTACCGCCCGGTAAACCCACCGATAAAAATGGGTACAAGCGTCCCCCGGCCTGGCGCTGGGCTTTTCCAGGGGTGTGCGTTTGGGAGAAGCTCCGTAAACCCCGCTGCGCGCCCCTCTTCCGCAGTGGGCCCAAACCCAGTTTCGAACCTCGCAGCCTGCAAAGGTGGTTCTGTTTGTCTTGCAAAGGTACTTCCTTTGACCCTCACCTGAAGTGCTCCCCTACAGCCTCAGCTGCAGCAGTCCTAAAAAAAGGGCCACATAATGGGCTGTTGCCGCGCAAGGCGGACTTATTGTTGTCCGATGGCGGAACGAATCACTGCCACATCGGCGCAACTATTTGGGCCAGGACCCCTTTTCCCAAGCATTTAACCCCAGAAGAGCCGAGCACCAGGCCGGGGGAAAGCTTGTACCCATTTAAAAACCGGTGGGCAACCGGCGGCACCAGGGATCGAACCCGGTACCTCCCGAATGCGAGGCGGATGCTCTACCACAAGGCCACCGCTTCGGTAAGAAGAGTTTAGCTCGCCAAACAGTATCCCCCGGGCTTACATGGGATCGCCCAGGCCGAGCCCCTTCCCAAGAGCTAAGTCCCACAAAATGGCGGACACCCACGCTGGGGACCGCTCTTGTCCCAGTTTACGTCTGGTCATCGTCGAGCTGAAAACGAATCCTGCAGCTCTCCCAGCGCGCGTGGCGGACTTGTCAACTACTGCCACCGCGTTGGTCGTGTTGTGGGTCGCACCCACGTGCTCGGGCAGGCGGGATCGCAACACCCGTGGTGCACTCCCATGACGTGCACCCCTGCCAGACGCCTTCGCGCCCCTACCAAATTTTTTAAGCGTCTTGGATTGGACGCCGGCCCTGTTGCAAAGCTCTTTGGGACCTACCGCCTACGTACCGGAAGCGCGAGTGGAGGCTTCATCCTCCACCCCTCTGGTCTTACAGCGGTACTACTGACAGACTCTCAGAGGGTGCTTGCACCAGTTCTGCTTTCGCTTCGTCTTCACTCTCTTAGCCTGCTGAGACGCCCGCAGGCCTCAGTGTTTCCCAGGACGTCCCTGGCATACGCCGGAGGGGGAGTGAAGACAGTCTCTAACAGCGCCCCCATGCCTCCTCGCGGGCTGGGTTACACAGGGTTGCCCCTACCCCTGATGACATTAGTCAGCGGGGATTCCCCTGCGGCGTCCGTACATAGAGACTTAGCCGGCACAGCCCATCCCTGGACTGCACCGGCAGGTGAACAGACTCTTATTTCCCGCTACGAGGAGTGGTCACCTCCAACTCCAGCGGCTTCCACCATGGATTACAGGGAGTTGGGAGCTCCCCAGCCTTATCCCTAGTCCCGTTTATCAATAGGGTACATCATCGGTAAAGGCTGTCATTTTCGGTGGGCCCCACCGTAGCAGTTCCTAAGCCCGAGAATCTACCCCACTTTAGTGGGATAGACGTCCTCATAGTGCACAAGGCTCCGAGGTTCCAGTCGGCCGTCTGAGCATTCACCAGGCTGACCTGTCCCTCTTCATCAGGTCACAGCTGAGTCCTCTCCGCTTCCGCGGAGGGCTCTCGGGTGTCTGCTCATCCGTGTTGTAGTCCCGCTCCAGCCACCCAGAAGCTTGGATTTATGGGCCCGCGCCAGACATGAGCCTGGCTATGGGAGGAGACTTATGCAACACAACTCCGTCCCAAAAATGTGGAACGCTTCACGATTTTGCGTGTCATCCTCGTTGCGTGCGTCTTGGACTTCGGGAACACTCGATGGAGGCTCCGCAAGAAATTCCTCGCGAAGCGAAGCCCTGCACGTATCACTTGCCTCCTCCTCGGGGGCAGCCCGCGGTGATTGGGGTTCCGCGTGTAGCGCGCTTTACAAGAGTGGCATGCGGCTGCGCACGTCGACAACGGGCTCGTCAGTCTGGCAGCCCACGCTGACCCGACGCGTCTGCTGGAAGCGGTGCAGGTGCTCCTGTAGCTCATCTCTTTGGGCGCGCAGCTCGTCAATCTGACGGTCTCGGTCGGCGATGAGTTCTTGTTGGTGCTGTATGAGGTCTGTATGCAGCACGATGATGGCACGCAGGGGGTCCTGTTCGGAGTCGTCGGGCGCATCGTCGCCGCAGTGCGCGTACAGGTGGTCCGTCTCGCACGGCATCGCGTCCAGCAGCTCGGCTGACTTGGCGCACGAAATGTGGTCGTGGTAAGCGGCCACCAAACTCACCTGGCGAAGGACGGCCTCACTCGGTCGCCGGTCTCCGTTGGTGAGCGCCTTGGACATGTCCCTTGAGAAGGGACCACTCGGCTGGCGACCGCTGCCAGGCGGCTCGGATTTCATGCTACGCGCACGGAAGTCAATAATCATCGGTGCGCAGGATGGTGGGCCACTAGCACAGCGTCAATGGTTCTGATTTACGATTAACCATAACACGCGAACGCGCACAAGACTGGACAGGAGAGGCGTCACTTATGCTGCCGAAGATCGACTTATGCAACACAACTCCGTCCCAAAAATGTGGAACGCTTCACGATTTTGCGTGTCATCCTCGTTGCGTGCGTCTTGGACTTCGGGAACACTCGATGGAGGCTCCGCAAGAAACTCCTCGCGAAGCGAAGCCCTGCACGTATCACTTGCCTCCTCCTCGGGGGCAACCCGCGGCGATTGCGGTTCCGCGGGTAGCGGGCTTGACAAGAGTGGCGTGCGGCTGCGCACGTCGACAACGGGCTCGTCAGTCTGGCAGCCCACGCTGACACAGCACGACGGTCTGACTGGCAACCCTTTTGGGAAGTGTTCGAGCAGGTAGTACATAAAAACGAAGATTTGTCTGACATAGACAGATTTCACTACCTGCGAGCATCAGTCACGGGTGACGCGGCAGTGGCACTCGCTGGTCTTCCACCGACCTCAAGGTGTTACAACGATGTGTTGTAGCGGCGTGTGCCGCAGATGTACGCGGACTGCCAAGCAACCAAGAAAATCTCCTTTATTTCAACATGCAGTCACTTATATACACAGAGCGACACTGGTGCCTCTGGCGGCCGGTGATCACAAACTCGAACCGAAACCAAATATACAACATATTCCCTTCCTTATAAAAACGGCTACATTGGTTAGTAATTTAGTAGTGGTAGTACATTAGTGCTCGTTTACCGAATTATATTTACAATAACGACAACGTGCTTGTCCTAGCACTTAATACAAAAGTATATAGAAAACAAAGCAAACAAACAAACAAAACAAGATACACTTCAATAATGTCCACATCTTTCAAACTCAACAACATTCGTGCGGAGAGTGACAAATTCATGTTCACTGCAGCACAACGAGTCCTTCTGCACTTAGTGTCCATAGCGGTCTGGGGGTCGCCTGTTCCTTGGTGGCTGTACCCTACGCTGTGGTCCCGATGCTTCAGAGAACCCACTGGCTGCAGGCGAAGTCTCTTCCGGTTCACAGCAGGTCACACTGGTGGCATAGGTTGCTGCTTAGCAGCAGCCACAGCTGAAGACCCGGTTGGCGCTTCTGAAACGGGTCCGTCCATGGTAGGCGGTGAGCTGCTTTCCGTAGCGGTATCATTTGTACCATTCCTTTCACCCCACCCACAAAGGGATGCAGAAGCTTGTGGCATCCTCGACAATTTTGAAGCGTTCCACGTTTTTCCATCATCAAGGTGAAAAGACGATTGCCCCTGCTTTCTTATCACTTTCCTTTGGCTGCTAAAAGCGAAGTCACCTTTAAATGCAGTTGTAGGTCTCCGTACCCGTACAAGGTCACCAACATCCACTTTAGTTTCCCTTGCGGCCCTGCGAGCGTCTGTGTAGAGTTTACTGGATTGTTGCTTTTGCTTCACCCGCTCGCGTAGGCGGTGGAGCTCTGCGCTAGGGTCAGTCGAAAATATGGCTGACGGGTACCCAACCACACAAGCCGAGTTCTTGGCAAACGTCCATGCAGAAGGAGTGCTGGGGCAACTGCAGTTGTGGCATGTGGCGTGCAACGGTAAACGCCCAAGTATTCTGTTACCATCTGGTGTAAGGGACGCTGCTCGAGTGTAGCTACTTGAACAAAACTTTTAAAAACTCTGTTAAACCGTTCTACTTGACCGTTTGCTTGGGGGTAGTATACGGACGAATGCCGCAAGCGGATGCCGCGATCCTGCAGAAAAGCTTGGAACTCTCGAGATGAAAACTGTGGCCCGTTATCGCAAACGATTTCTTCTGAGTAACCTTCACGTGCGAACACTGACACCAAGAAGCTTGTGACTGTGCGTGTTGTGGCTTGGTTGCAAAAAATATACCTCGGGCCACTTAGAAAAGTAGTCGACCAGCGTGATTGCATATCGGCAATCGTGTGGCGCTCTCTCAAATGGGCCAACAATGTCCATTCCCAGCTTTAGCCACGGTTCCTTTAGTAAGGGGACCGGGTTCAATGGTGCAGCCCTACCCTTCGAGCTTTTGTCCGCTGCCTGACATATACTACATGTTTGGATAGCTAGCTCGACTTGCCTGTCCATGGCTGGCCACCAAAATTTTTCTCGCAGTATGCTTTCATTCGTACAATTCCAGGGTGGGCCTCATGAGCAGCTGTAATTATCCGCGGTGTAAGTGATGCGGGGACCACAAGGCGTTCGCCACGCAAAATCAAATTGTCCACCACTGAAAGCTCATCGCGAAGTTTGAAGAAAGGTTGAAGCTCACCCGGCAAGGATTTGTGCGTAGGCCACGACGATTCAATGTAAGCCTTGATTTGTTGCAGTGTGCCGTCTTCCGACTGGGCCTGTTCAAACTCTTCCCTGGTAAAGCAAGAAGATACAAAGGCAACTGATACAGTTTCATCTGGTAAAGTCTCTTCTTCCTGAGGAGATGACGCAGGGAGACGAGAAAGCGAATCTGCTACTCGATTTTGCGAACCCTTCCGGTACTTTACTGTATAGTTGTACTGCAGTAGGCGCTCCGCCCACCGTGCTATTCGCAAAGGACGCCTTCCTGGCCCTTGGGTAGAAAGCAATGCGACCAAGGCTTGGTCAGTAAGCAATGTGAAATGGCGTCCCCACAAGTAGACATGCCACTTCTCGCACGCCCAAACACACGCAAGTGCTTCACGTTCTCCTACTGAATATCTCCTCTCTGCGGATGAAAGTGCTCGAGAAGCAAAGGCGACTGTGTGCAGTTCCTCTCCATCCACCTGTTGGAGAACCGCTCCAAGCCCACAGTCAGAAGCGTCAGTGGAAACTACAACGGGAAGGGATGCATCGAACATCCGCAGGACTGTGCTGGACGCAAGTGCCTCTTTGATCTTTCGAAAACTGGAGTCTACCTCGCCAGACCAAACAAATGGTTGCCCTTTTCGAAGAAGAACACGCATCGGTTCAACCATCTCGGCAAAGTTGGGAACGAACCTACAGTAGTATTCGACCAGTCCAAGGAACGATCGAAGGCTGGCTGCATCGGTGGGTGCCGGGATATCCTTGATGGAAGCAACCTTTTCCTCCAGTGGAACAATACCACTTGCTGTGATCCTGTGACCCAAAAAGCAAAGTTCCTGCATATCGAAGATACATTTCCTGTTCAACTTGAGTCCTGCCTCTTTAATGTGTCTAAGTATTGAAGCAAGGTTATCTATGTGCTCCTGCCGGCCCCGCCCGAAGACTATAATATCATCTATATAAAAAAGCACGCCCTTACATCCCTGCAGGACTTTGGACATCATACTCTGAAATGCAGAGGGCGCGGAAGCCAGCCCGAAGCACACTCTTTTAAAACGAAAGAGGCCTTCGTGAGTAAGAAATGCGGTGAAATCGCGACTCGCCGGGTGAAGCATGACCTGGTGGTAAGCTGATGCGAGGTCTAGCTTAGAAAAATTTGTTGCCCCCACTATACTATGCAATAGCTCTTCTGTATGAGGAAGCTGCCTGCTACGACAGCTTTGTTTGCTTGTCGAAGGTCTACACAGAGGCGAATACCTCCCTCTTTCTTTTTACCGACCACAATGGGTGACACCCATTCAGATACCTCCACCCTCTCTATCACGTCCATATTTTCCAATCGACGGAGCTCTTCCGAGACCAATGGTCGCAGTGAGAGCGGAAGGCGCCGAAGTTTTGATTGAAATGGCTGCACTGTGGATCGCGTTTTGACGTGGTGCACAAAACCTTTTGCGAGGCCAAGGCCTGGATCGAAAAGAGATTCAGACTCCAACTAATTCCTTTGGGAGGTTAATTTCCTGCACGGCTTTTGTCGGCTCAGAGCGCTGTTCCCTTCGAGAATTAGACGTTAGCGTCGTTTCAAGGCATTGAAGAGATGACCCATCAATCTGTAGCCCGAGCGCCTTGATGGCATCGATACCCAAGAGTGAGGTGCCTTGTTCTACAACATAGAAAAGAAGACTTGTTGTGTCAGCTTTGTACGTAACGTCAGCGAAGAAACAGCCACGAACCGGAATTGGCTGTTTTGAATGGTTGGTTGGTTTGTGGGGTTTAACGTCCCAAAGCAACTCAGGCTATGAGAGACGCCGTAGTGGAGGACTTCGGAAGTTTCGACCACCTGGGGTTCTTTAACGTGCACTGACAACGCACAGCACACGGGCGCCTTGCTTTTCGCCTCCATCGAAAAGCTGCCGCCGAGGCCGGGATTCGATCCCGCGTCCTTGGGAACAGTAGTCGAGCGCCGAGTCTAGTAACCGAACTGTTGGGGCAAAAAGTACGTGGTCTCCAAAATGCTGCTTGAAAAGGTCCTGTGTAACAATGGAAACAGATGACCCAGAATCTACAAGGAAAGTAATGTCCGTGCGGCCAATCGAAACTGTGACGTGAACTGCGGAGCGAGCGGCCGTCGTCACAGCCAGAATGCTCAAAACTTCCTCGCTAGAAGAATTTTGGCTGTCTACCTCACGAAACGGAGCGGAGCCTCGTTTCTTGCAAACAGAGCGGAAGTGACCCATAACACCGCAATGGTGGCAACGCTTGCTTTTGGCTGGACAGCGAAATGATGCCGCACTGTGCTGAGATGAACCACAGCGATAACAACGCGATTGGCGGCTGTGTGACTGCTTCGAGCTCTCGTCGGAATATGGGGTGCGCGTTGGCGTATTTCCACGAGTATTTATACGTCCAACAACTTCAGAAGGAAATTCTTGCAGATCATTGTACGCCTGCTCAAACTGCCTTGCCAGGAGTACCGCTCTAGCGAGCGAAAGAGACGATCCATCAAGAAGAAAACGTTCGCGCAAGCTCCGAGACGAAATACCCGCAACGAACTGGTCACGCAGCGAATCTTCCTCAACAGGAAACGAGCATGTAGCAGAAAGCTCCCGTAATGCAGTGATGTACTCATTCACTGATTCACCAACTTGTTGGACACGCCTACTAAAATGATGCCGTTCGGCAACAACATTGCTTGTTGCCGAAAAATCAGCATGCAGAGCGGCCACTGCGATATAGGATGATACTTCAGGCCTTGCATCGCCTGAGCCCGATGTTTTATCAGTAGCAATTTGCTCACCGAGCTTGGCGTTGTCCAAAGATGGGAGGGTGTAAAATATGCGCTGACCTTCTACCCCGAAACTGTGAAGAAGTAGTGCCTTGCGACGATCCGGTGTGCAGTCGGAGGCACCCGAAGCAAACAGGTAGTTCTCGAAGATGAAGATGCGGAACCATTGCGGCCACGCAACAGCAGGTTGGCCAGGCGCGGGCAGGAACGGGGCGGTGGCGCGAGTCCCGAAACACTCATGGCGCCGAAGAGCAAGCGGCGAAAGCCACGCCCCCCGAAATCGGCCAATCCTCGTCGCCAATGTTGTAGCGGCATGTGCCGCAGATGTACACGGACTGCCAAGCAACCAAGAAAATCCCCTTTATTTCAACATGCAGTCACTTATATACACAGAGCGACACTGGAGCCTCTGGCGGCCGGTGATCACAACTAATAAGCTACAATTTCATATATTGCAATGTGCGATGCGTTGACTACTTCTTCTAAAAAACAATATTCTTTATATACACCCAAAATCAGCCATTTTTCCGCGGTAGCGAAAGAGCTGCTGCTCCACAGCTGCGAAAGAGTTGGCAGCTGTGGAGGCTAATCTAGTTCTCTTGCACTCCTCTGAATGCATTTTGCACTGCGCTCACTCGAGTGCTTTAAACAAATATTATATTACCCAACTATCGCTAAACCTGAAAGTTGCAAACCAGTTAGGAAATCATTCATGCGGCCCCGAGTCGAATTATAACTCAGAAAATTGGCATAAATGTAAAGGTACATACCTTCAAACTAAAAACAAACGTTTCAGGCAGGCGAACGCCCATATGTGTCAAAATCAAGACGTAGTATTTAATAAATTAAGGTTATTTATACAAAAAATGTGCAAACCTTCGTATTGATTTTGAAGTGCTACGTGAAGACTTAAAAGCCACCGGAATAACCTGCACGTCGAGATAGTCTTTGGTATGATTTGTAGGGTTTAACGTCCCAAAGCGACTCAGGAGGCTATGAGAGACGCCGTAGTGGAGGACTCCGGAAATTTCGACCACCTGGGGTTCTTTAACGTGCACTGACATCGCACAGCACACGGGCGCCTTGCTTTTCGCCTCCATCGAAAAGTGGCCACCGAGGCCGGAATTCAATCCCGCGTCCTTGGGAACAGTAGTCGAGCGCCGTAACCACTGCGCCACTCCGGCGGGGCTCGAGATAGTGTTCCGACTAAAAATCGTTCACAGCTTTAAGAGCAGATAACTCTTTGTCGTGGAGGGATCAAATGGACTGGAGCACAACAAACCAGTGGGATACCACCTGAGTGTTCATAAGATGGAGTTGACGTTTTTGTACAGCTGGAACAACTAGCCTATAAGCTGTGCGAGACCTGTCACTGATGGGTTATCAGACGAAGTTGCTGATGTGTTGACTAGTGATGTGCAATAGTTTACAGAAGAGTGCAGCTCCTCACGTAAGAGTGAAAGGATGATAGACATAGCTAAGCTACGATAATGGAGAAAGATGGCATTTTGCTGAAAAAAGTACTCTTCTGGAAAAGCATGTTTAAAGCATTCAGAGCTAAATCATGCCTCGGAGATGGCAGCAACGCATCCACAAATACCATAAGTATCAGGACACGTGATATATCCAATCATCTGAGGAAACACTCATACTCGTAATTGAGGAAAACCCAGACGCACATCTATCCGTTTATCAGTACATTGCAGACGTTGCTAAAGATTTGCCGCAGAGAACATACATAAGCCTGCTCTACGATCATTGCGGCCGCTTCTAGAAAACAACCTATGACATGAGGGACGAATAGGACGACCAGAAAGATTAAAACAGCCTCCGAAGGACGCCCAACTGCACCAGTCATAAGATGGCGAAGGGCTGACATTGGAGGCTACTAGAGTGGTGCCGCTAATTTCGAGCGATTAGCTGGTGATATGCCGCTGACCAAGCGCGAGTGAGATGCTGAAGCCAATCTCCCTCAAGATCCAAGGCCGCTGCCTAAATGGAGGGTATACTAGCACAAAAGAAGAAAATGTTATCATATTGCTCCTCGTAGAGGACAAATTGATTGGCCGGTGAGATGGACAACTCTAAGGAAAGAAAGAAGAGCGTTGCAATGGATTATACAGAGTTGCTCGACGACGCTAAGAGCAGCATGAAAGATTCTATGTTCAGTATTTATGTTAAGCATATGGCCCGGAGCACATGGCCCCATGGCCCTGACCGCAATCAAGATTTCGCTTTTCACTTCGGGATTAGTTCTCCTAATTATTCTGTCCGCTCGATATCTTTTCTGCTAGAATAAACATGGCACTTTCTAGGTTCCTGTCAGCCTGGGGATAAAATGGTTAACTCTGGCGGACATTTACATGTATTGCGAAACCATTTCTGCCTTTTTTCTTTTTGAAGCCAAGGGTGCCTCCAGAGAGTTTATTTTAATTTGCAATGCTACTTTTTCAGCTTGTGTCCCTGTATTTCTCGAACAAGCTAATTTAGCTGCTTTTCTATATGGCGCAGCTTTTCCACGTCGATAAGCTGATAGCCACGATCTGTGTTGCGGCTGACAAGGCAGCTGTTCTAAAGGCCGATTCTATTCGATGAAGAGTTGAGCGCATTGGGTTGTGATGCTGAGATTTTGTGGCCGGAAATAATTTCATTGCTTGAACTTTGTGGGCGATTCCGCTACCCGAGGGAGACGCAAGGCACACACACAGCGGGCCGAGAAGCAAACATTTTATCTCACTCAAAGGCGGGCAGGTCCGTGAGGCAGATCGAGGACTCAGGGCATAGAGGATTCGGACGTAATCGGCAACTCAAAATGATGAAAGAACAACCGGAGTTACAATCTGAGCATGTTGCGATCTGCGCATGTTGCGATGTGTGCATGGACAGTGGCGCTTCGCGCGATGCATGCGCCGCGCAAATAAATAACGTTCAATTTCCTTCGGCAGCGCGATCGCCGATGAGAATGATATGGAACTCATGGGCAGAAAGCGAGCACCTCCAGAGTGACCCTCCGAAATGGACGCTTCCGTAAAAGCAGAGTGTGCGAAGCGCAGGAAGAAAACTCGCATTACACACATTAGAAATCAGAAGCGTCGCAACGCTTTCTGCTTCTTCGCCAGAAATCTCTACAGGGTAACCCAAGAAAACAACGGATGGCCGGCGGCCGTAGAACTGACATGTGCACCGTAAGAACTGCATATCTGCATGTATGTTCTCTGCTGCAAACATTTAGCAACGTCTGCAACGTGTTCATAAACGGACAGATGTGCGTCTGGTTTTTCCTCAGTCACGAGTGTGAAATAGTGTTTCTTCAGATTATTGGATATTTTACCTGTCCTGATACTTATAGTATTTGTGCATGTGTTCATTGTGCCGAATATGACCTTCCTGTCGTACATGAAAATACAATTCAGCACGCAGCCACAGCAGCAAATCCGCGCCGCTTTTTTCCTTTCAGGAAGTGCCCTTCACCGGTATTGACGCTGGCGTCGCTCCGGAGTCAGATTCCCTGCTACCAAGAAGCCAGTGGCACTAACGTCGCTTGTTAAGAGAACTCTTTCGGCTTCAGCCAGGAACGCAATCAGCCTAACGGGACAGACTTCCGACTTCGTTGCTTCGTGTCCACTACCTTTCCCGCATACACTGCGAGCACACCACTGCTTTCTTTACGCAGGAAATATAAGGCTAACTCGAGGTCACTTCGTTCGCTTGTAGTGAGATGCTTCTTTTAGGATAAGCGAAGTAGGCGCAATATACGATACACGGAACACTCATATGATGACCACGACAGTCATAGAAGAGGTTGGCGATGATTTCCGACGGAATTATCAAGGACGTATGTGTCGGTTTCCCTCCACACGCCAATTTATTTCATCCCACAGCGCCCGTTTTGCTTACCAAAAGTGGCCCACTTGGCACTGTCATCGCAGCGGGAAGCCTCAACCCAGAAGGCCTCCCGTACACCCACTGAAAGTTTGAGAATAAGTTGAGGACGTTTCGACCCTAATGCCTCTAATCAATCGCTTTACCAGGTGTGACTGCTCTTTCACCGAGCGCCAGCTATCCTGAGGGAAACTTCGGAGGGAACCAACTGCTAGATGGCTCGATTGGTCTTTCGCCCCTATACCCGGATCGGATGATTGATTTGTATGTCAGAATGGCTTCAAAACACTCATATAATGACCACGGCAATCATAGAAGAGGTTGGCGATGATTCCCGACGGAATCAGCATCAAGGACTATGTCGGCAGCATCGAGTTGTTTGAGCTGCTCCCAGATTCTGAAGAATCTGTGCGAGCATCCACATAGCACTTTGGTCGTTTTGTCGCATGGTGAGCGTGTGGTTCACAGGCATGTGACTGCTCCTGCTGCTCCTGTTGCTGGTACACCTGGGGTTGTTTGATGTCCTGGTTTTCTTCAGGGGCTACATCGCAGCCTCTCTCAGCAGCAAAAGTTTGTATACCTGGCGCTCTTGTTCGGGATGTGTTCTAGCTCGAACAACTCGGCGGCATCGAGTTTTTCGAGCTGCTCCCAGATTCTGAAGAATCTATGTGAGCATCCACGTAGCACTTTGCTCGTTTTGTCGCATGGTGAGCGTGTGGTTCACAGGCATGCGACTGGTCCTGCTGCTCCTGTTGCTGGTACACCTAGAGTTGTTTGATGTCCTGGTTTTGGAAGCGGTGGTGTTGGTTCTGCTGCTGGTGTTTTGTCTCATACTTCAGGGGCTACATCGCAGCCTCTCTCGGCATGAAACGTTTGTATACCTGGCGCTCTTGTTCGGGATATGTGCTAAAAACAATTGGCACTGAAATAACTGAAACAATGGTAATCAATGGCTCTGATTTGTCCTGGAAGCAGCTTGCTGATGCGTTTAACAAATATCTAATGAACGCTGTAGAGCGCAATGTGGTATTTAATGATCTTCAGAATTTCTACAGCAATGGAACCTCCATTTTTCTTGATCCTGTCACAAACCAGTAATTGATCAAATTAGTTAGAAGCATAAACAACAGCACTAGTAAAGATATTGACGGGTTCACTGTTGTACTAATGAAGCACATTATTGATATTCTCGCGCCTTGCCTTATGCGCATTTTAACCTGTGCCTTTCCCAGGCTGTATTTCCATCTAAGATGCAAGTGGCACGATTAACTATGCTGTTTAGGAAAGGCGAGAGAAACGAGATGGGGAATTACTGCCCCATAACAATACTTCCAGTAATTTATGAGGCTTTCGAGAAGGTTATTTTAAATCGATTAGTGCAGTTTGAACAGAAACATCACCTCCTAGTCGACTCTCAGTTCGGTTTCCAGAAAGGTCCCACTCCAGATTTCACCTTGCTTGCCCAAAAGGAGTTTATATTATCTCAACTCGGAGACAGCAGACTGGTGTTAGGCCTTTTCGTTGATTTCACTAAAGCTTTCGACTCCATAAATCATCTTCTACTAATACAAAAATTGGAACATTATGGCAGTTGTGGACAAGCAGCAGCTCTCATAGAATCTTATCAATGTAATATAATTCAAATCGTAGGGATTTATGGCCATTTCTCCGACCCTTCACAAGTTTGCTGTGGAGTACCACAAGGAAGCATTTTGGGACCTTTTTTGTTTAATTTATATATAAACGGCACAGTGAATAGCTGTCCCGCAGCTAACTTAATTATATATGCTGATGACACCAGTGCATTTCTAACTGGACGATTGGCAAATGAACTCGTTGATAATGCAAATTTAACACTTGCTGTGCTAGAATGGGCGCGCATGAACATGATTCAAATGAACGCAAAGAAAACAAAAGCGTTTCTGTATTGCCCTAGAAACAAGAGCATAATAATAACATGAACAATATCAATGCAGACCATACCAGCAGATATCGTACCAACATTCAAGACTTTAGGTGTAATCTTTTATGAAACCCTTTCATGGAATGCGCATGTAGAGTTCCTTACAAGTAAACTGGCGCAGGTAGTGGGGCTGGCTTATCGAAATAATTTTCTGCCACACAATATTATGACACTAATATATACTTTTCATCGCGACTTAACTACTGCGGCTAAGATTGGGGCACGCAAAAAGTTTGTGTTACAAAAGCAGTTTGTTTGGATTATTGAAAATGTCCCACGTTATTTTCATACTCATGATCTCTTTAAAAATACAATATTACGCCAGTTACTAAAGCTTACGACTATCGGCTCCGTAAGTCACTTGAACGAGATTACATAAATAAGTCTACATTTCTGCAGTAACTAGCTGAACTGAAAGCAAACGACAGAACGTACGCTACACGCAAAAATGAACAATAGAAGGTACACACATACAGAACAAACTACAGTCTCCAAACATTACACAACATACTGCCCTGAACATTAAACGATCTGGATAGAAAACTCATTAAACTTAATCAATCACTTATAAAGAGCTTAGAAAACATTTTTGTCCATTTAGAGGTGCGCATTATTGTCCTATGCTAGAAAGCTGCACTAGTGCTGTATTAGTCTTTTTGTAATATTATTTTTTTCTCATTTCATTTTTCTTCCCCTGTGAATAATGTTGTATGTTGCAAAGATGGTAATTTTAGTGTGTATACTTTGTGATTGAATATATTTTCTGCACTGCCGATGTGAAGCTATCATTGATGTCAAGCGATGTGGGCAGCAGCGGCAGCTCGTGTGACGCACCTCTCCTAACGCTCCTCTGTGATTTTCCAGTTCGTGTTACTGCCGCTTTCCTGGCCTCTGCATCTGTATGCCCCTTGGACGTGCGCTGTTCTGTAGGCTGCTACTTCGGGACTGCCGGTTTGAAGTTGGCGCTTTTCTTCACGCAACAAGAAGCTTTTCTACCATTCGTGGCATTCCTGGCCGACAGCGGCGACAGCGGCGACACATCTTTGCCTTATCGGCTCCGTCTACTGTGGGCGTTTTTTGCTCGCATTTGGCAGCAGCGGCAGCTCGTGTGACGCACCTCGCCTAACGCTCGTCTGTGATTTTCCAGGTTGGTCACTTTTTTTATACCTTCAGTCCAAACCTGCCGCTGCTTCCAAAAAACTAAAATTCTTGTTGATGCATTTCTGCTTTTACCGGTCTAGGTTTTGGCATGTCCCGTTGTTGCGCGTGTAGAGGAGTGCTGTCTGAAGAGCACTCACAACTGACATGCTGCGCGTGCGACTTTTCCTTCCACTCGGGCGCTTACTCGGGTGTGACTGATGAAACCCTAAAGGAGAAGCGAGAATCGTTTAGAAAAACATGGAAGTGTGGGTCTTGCAGACCGAATACAAGTAATGGCGCTATCACAGGGAAAGCCGACCAGGCAGAAGTTAATATACCTACAATTCTGTTAGACATAAACAGAAAGCTTAGCTCTCTCGTTTGCCACCCTGAAAAATTGGACGGAATCGAAAAGGCAATAGACTTGCTTTCGGGTGAGTTCGACAAGTTCAAAGAACGACTCGATGCCCAAGAGAAGGAAACAAAAGAGCTCAAAGTTCGAGTTACAGTTCTGGAAGGCTACTCTGCTGGGTCTGATTTGACCGAGATCAAGTCTAGCGTCAATGACCTGGAATGGCGTAGTCGGCGTTTAAACCTAGAATTTCATGGTGTTATTCAGAGTGAACAGGAAGCCCTACTGGCTAAGATTAATAAAGTGGGGGCCGAGGTTTCTCTTGAACCACTACTGCAACAGGATGTCATAGCCATGCATAGACTGCCTGCGGAAAAGGACAGAACTCCCATCATTCTTGTCCGATTTTCTCGTCAGGAGCTGAGGAACAAATGGTTCGCCAAAAGGAGCGCCTTCCGTGATGTAGACAGCTCTGTCTTTGTCAAAGAGAACATGACCAAGTATTCGCGAGACCTCCTTGGAATCGTGAAAGAGCAAGCGAAATGATTTGGCTTCAAATTTGCTTGGCATGTCAATGGCAAAATATTGGTTAGAGGAAGGAAGGGGACTCCGCCTTTGCCATTCGATCAGAGAGTGACCTTGCTCTGCTAGCCTAATAACTCGCCGTAAAATGAAAACTAAATATGGAGTATCACGAATTACTACTTCCCCATAAAGTAAACGGTTGCCTCGACCTAAATAATTTCTCTGCCTTACATATTAATGTCCGGTCTCTGCGTAACAAGTTTGACGACTTCTCATATTTTGTTGACAGTCTGCAGCACACTTTTGATGCAATTCTGCTAACTGAAACGTGGGCCGTATGCGATGCTGATTAGGTGAAACTGCCCGGCTAGGATCCTTGTTTCCTGAATCGCCCCTGCCGTGAAGGGTGTGTTGAGAAAAGAAAACAAACCTCTGTGTGAAGAATGCGGACAGCAACTCACCATAAACCACGTTTTACTTTCATGCACAAGATTTGAAATGCTAAGGAAAAAGTATTTTACTCGATTTTATGATGAACACATTCCTTTCCATCCAGCTTTGATTTTAGGTGAAAGCGGACTTATCGATCTATCATGTGTTTTTAGCTTTTTAAAGGAAGCAAATGTTTTACGGAAACTGTAGAATAAATAGTGTACGCCATTTACAACCTTGTGCTTGGCGCATGATAGCCTGAGCTGCTTATGCGCCATTAAACCCAACACAACACAACATTCTCAAGCTCAGGGGCGCCTTCAGCCGACATGGATATTTTCTACAAATAAGTAAGAAGATTTAAAGTTATACTGTAAGGCACGAAACAAAAGTGCTGTTTGGATTCAATCACAGCATGTTGTTATCTATAGGCAGCCAGATAATTCCAGGCTGCAACAATTTGGACAAGGAGAGCTATGCTCCTGAATCGTCCTTCTCGTGGAGGGGGTGTTGCCATTTACGTAAAGAACAGTGGCCTTCATAGCGAAGTATTACCTCAGTTCTCTATAATGACTCCTGACTGTGAAATGCTCGCGCTGAAGACTGCGGACATAATGGTTTCTGTCGTTTACAGGCCGCCGTCAGGTGACCCAGATAAGTTCTTAACACATCTCGACAAATTTCTTGATTTTGCCGCTGAAGTCCAATGCTCTACTATTATTGGTGGTGAACTCAACATTATTACACTTGCACCTTCTAGTATAAATCGCCATTTGAATCAAACAATTGCTTCCAATGGTTTTGCAAATCGTATCACCACACCCACAAGGATAACGACGTCAATCAGTCATCATCATCATCATCATCAGCCTGATTATACCCACTGCAGGGCGAAGGCCTCTCCCATATTTCTCCACTTAACCCGGTTTAACCACTTAAAAAAGTCAATCAGTACAATTGACTTTTTTATAGTAGACATTGTCTCCCCCGTCATTTCTGCTAGTACTATTGCTTGTGCCCTTAGTGACCACTGTGCCATTTTCGTATCCGTCCACATGGCTGCTCGCCAAGTTACGCACAGCCAAATAGTTTTGCTTATCAATGTATAACTGATGTGACACTTGCCCGATTTCGCGAATCTGTACGTGTTGCAGATTGGAACTTTGTTTTTGCCTGTTCTTCCATTGATGAATCTTATGACCTCCTTTTAAGTACTTTGAAAGTCATTTACAATACGTGTTTTCCCTGGAAAACAAAGAAATCAAACACGAAACTCCGTAAACCTTGGGTGACTCCAACACACGTTAAAATGATGAATCATAAGTCTAGGCTCTTCAAACGCTTTATGTCCACTCGGAACTCTGATCACCTTACAGCTTTCAAAAAACACCGCAACAAGTTAACCAACGAACTGCGAAGATCTAAGTATGCCTATCAATCGCGTATCCTCACTAGCAGGGAAGGTCCAAAAGCATTTTGGAAACTTTTAAATGAATCGTTTCTAAACAAGAATAAAAATACGCACTTAGGTCAGCTTGTGATCGATGGCTTGCCCTATTCCCGCTCTTTGCTGGCAGAAAAATTCAATGACTTCTTCACAAGCTTTAGACCGAGTGGTTCCGCGGTCGAAGCACTTCGGTTTCTCCAAAATACAGGTTTAGAGACTTTTGCTTTTCATTTAACGACCAGCGAGGAAGTTTTTAGCGTTATAATGAACCTAAAAGCTACAAGTTGCACCGATTTCGATGGCTTCCCAATTAAACCAGTTAAATTTGTTGCGGATCTCTTAGCACCATGCCTAAGCTACATCTTTTACTTGTCGCTCACATCAGGAATATTTCCTGCACGAATGAAATATGCAAACGTAACTGTTATTTTCAAAGGAGGCGATAGAAACAAGATGACAAACTATAGGCCAATTTCTATTCTCCCTGTTTTTTCAAAGGCTCTTGAAAAAGTAATGCTCAAGAGAATCGATGGGTTCTTTTCTAAACATGCCTTAATAAATGCCAGTCAGTTTGGATTTCGAAAGGGCAAGTCCACGGAGTCTGCTTTACTCTTGCAAAAGGAAATTTTTTTAAATAATATCGAAGCTAAAAGTTTGACCCTTGGTATTTTCATCAAAGCTTTCGACCTCCCTTATCATGAAATACTACTCTGTAAACTTAAAGCTATGGTGTCCGCGGTCTTTCGTTCCAACTCTTTCGTTCTTATTTAAACATGCGCCAGCAGGTCGTTTCGGTCGATAATGATAAGTCTAGCTCCCTTTTCATTGAATGTGGTGTCCCGCATGGTAGCCTTCTTGGACCATTCCTCTTTAATGTATATGCTAACGACCTTCCGAGCATAGCTTATCACACAAGTTGTATTCAGTACGCTGACGACACAAGTTTTTTTCTTAGGGGATCTTCTACCGATGAACTAATCAACAGTGCAAATCTGGTTCTTTGTGCTCTCCACAAATGGTCCACAGCTAATGGTTTGGTAGTTAACTCTAACAAGACCAAAGCAGTCTTTTTTCGTCCCCTTAACCAGGATATTACAGTAAACAGTACTCTGCATCTAGAAAATAACATTATTGAAATTGTAGACAAGTTCAAATCACTCGGTGTTTTATTCGACTCTCGCATGAGGTGGTCTGACCATATAATGTATATTGAAAGCAAGCTCACTAGATCTGTTGGTTTCCTCTCGAGACTGCGTAACGAATTTTCCCCAAAGCATAAGCTCCTTATTTATCACGCTTTAATTGAGTCTCACATAAACTACTGTCACCTCGTTCGGGGTACAATATCCAAAACAAATCTAAACTTCATACTCGGTCTCCAAAAGAAGGCAATGAGACTGATCGCTGGTGCATGCTACACTGCCCATACAGAAACATTATTTCCGAAATATAGGATTCATCGTGTGCATACCATGTTTGAGTATCGTCTACTTCACTGCCTTACATTGTCACCTCAATGCTTAACTGACTTCTTGAAGAATATATCTGGACTTAGGCCTTACGAGAAACCCTTTCACACCAGAAGTAAACAAATATGAGACGTTCCTCGAACGAGGACGTTATACGGTAACCAGAGCCTTCATTTTACTCATTATAGCATACACAACCCCAACATCTTTACCGCGTCAATTAAGGACTTTAAGCTATATTTTATCAATTCCGCACTGTCTCTCTGTACTTTCCGTTCCTTGCCTTAAACATTATTACAAGAATAGTCACTTCATTTTCATTACGTTTTGCCATATTTCGTGCATACTGTTACACTATTGTGGGCCGTTTATTTACTGTGCTGTTTTTTAACTTGCTGTTTCATTTGTATATGTGTGTTCTTTCTGTGCTTCATAATTTTCATGTTATATATGTATATCTTCGCCTTAATGTCATACGTCCTGTTGCTCTGCCATTACTGGGCCTCGGGCATCTCTCAAGCTATCGTTGTAGCTTTTCGCCCGAGGCCCATTCCCTGTATATTACTGGAAATAAATTTTTCAATTGTTATTGTTTTGGGGGCCTGCAGCCTTGTCAAGTTATCATTATGACAACTTTTTCTACTGTGCTCCCTCATCCTATTTACACATTGGCTGTACATAGGATTGCTATTGTTATTAAAAAGACAATTATGCATGCACTTGCATACAGTGGTATAAGATATGGCATCACAGTCTTTGCGCACTCTTCGCAAAAGTGGCATGATCGGGTAGAGGCTCTCCGAAAATATATGTTGAAAAGTACCGCCTGTGAGCATTCCTTTCCCTATGAAGTAAACTTGTTTAATTTTCTTGGTCTTCCGCCCTTTGAAAGTTTATATAAGCAAACTGTTATTCTTCGGCACTTTTGGAATCCTGCTTTCAAGACGAGAGCAGTTTCTGCCAAAACGCTACTGAATTGTCAGCGCTACACGGTCGCATGATACGCAACCAGATACGGCAAAGCAAGACGATGTGTGTATGTCCCTACAATATTCAATATGCTTCCTGATCAGGTGTTGTCCGCTACTTCTAAAGCCACCATAAAACAAATGCTCCAATCTGTGAAGTTTTAATTCTATATGACGCAGGAAACTTCCAAGTTTCGAAATTTTTTATTTTTATTTTTTTCTTCTTTTTTATACACTGTATCTTCCTTAGTATTTGTATTTCAGTGTGTGTGTACTTACCCTGATATTTTATTGCCTTTATTTTCGCCGCCGATTTTGCCGGGCTTAGTCCTGCAAGCCACCTCTTGGCTTTGACAGGCCCGAGTCTGTATTATTGTTATTATTATTATTATTGTTATTGTTATTATTGTTGTTATTGTTTAAGAGCATTGCGTACAATTGTCACATACCATCTGACACGGACGTCTTTCAGTTCCTAGGCCTTTCGTCAATTCATTTTCTTTTTGTGCAGACAGTTGTTCACCGGCATTTTTGGAATTCTGACTTTTTAATTATTATTACTCCTGAACGGAAGTTAAGGAAAACATTACGTTATCATATATACCACGGAGTGTAGCTTGATACGGGAAAGCAAGGGGCTGTACTTATGTACCTGAAATCTTTAATGAGTTACCGGATGACATTTTTGCGGTTACTTCTATTTGTAACCTAAAGATGCATCTGAAAGCCCTCTATTGATCTTTGTATTCTTTTTTCAGAGTGAAATTATGCTTAAAAATATGTTAGCTAATTCATTTATTTTATATTGGCGTCTACTCTGTGCTTACAGTTGAATTTCACAATACTCATGCTGTTAACCTGTTTTACCACTTGCTCTCCATTGGGTGTAACGAGAAGCATTGCTAAATCTATTGCCTTTTTTTTGTAGTCTTGGCCGTAACTGCCGGGCCCAGACCCTCAAGCCTCTTGTTGGCTTTGATGGGCCTGAACCATATTGTATCACCTACAACGTGGCAATAAACATCATTATTATTATTATTATTATTATTATTATTATTATTATTATTATTATTATTATTATTATTATTATTATTATTATTATTATTATTATTATTATTATTATTATTATTATTATTATTATTATTATTAAGATGGCAGGAGGAATGCGACTGCTCCTATTGCTATTGAACCTGGGGTTGTTGGATGTCCTGATTTCGGGAGCGGTGGTGTTGGCTCTGCTGGTGGTGTTTTGTCTCATACTTCAGGGGCTACATCGCAGCCTCTCTCGGCAGCAGTAATTTGTATATCTGGAGCTCTTGTTCGCAATGTGTGCTAGACGATGGTTGAACTGTGCCCGGGCAGGACGAGGTCAGAGGAAACTCTGGTGGAGGTCCGAAGCGATTCTGTCATGCAAATCGATCATCCGATCACGGTATAGGGTCGAAAGACCAATCGAGCCATCTAGTAGCTAGTTCCCACCGAAGTTACCCTCAGGATAGCTGGCGCTCGATGCAAGAGCAGTCACACCTGGTAAAGCAAATGATTAGAGGCATTCGGGTCGAAACGTCCTCAACCTATTCTCAAACTTTCAATGGGTGTACGGGAGACCTTCTGGGTTGAGGCCTCCCGCTGCGATGAGAGTGCCAAGTGGGCCACTTTTGATAAGCAGAACTGGCGCTGTGGGATGAACTAAACTGGAGTGTGGAGGGAAACCGAAATATACGTCCTTGATAATTCCGTCGGGAATCATCGCCAACCTCTTATATGACTGTCGTGGTCTTCATATGAGTGTTCCGTGTATCGTATATTGCGCCTACTTCGCTTATCCTAAAAGAAGCATCTCACTACAAGCGAACGAAGCAATCTCGAGTTAGCCTTATTTCCTGCGTAAAGAAAACAGTGGTGTGCTCGCAGTGTATGCGGGAAAGGTAGTGGACACCAAGAAACGAAGTAGGAAGTCTGTTCCGTTAGGCTGATTGCCTTCATGGCTGAAGCCGAAAGAGTTCTCTTAACGTGAGATATCAGTGCCATTGGCTTCTTGGTAGCAGGGAATCGGACTCTGGAGCGACGCGAGCGTCAATACCGCCGAAGGGCACATCCTGAAAGTAAAAAAACGGAGCTTATTTGCTGCAGCGGCTGCGTGCTGAATTGTATTTTTATGTACGACAGGAAGGTCATATAATGCACAATGAGCCTACTCCGCATGCGAGAAATTGTGTTGTTGGCTTCAATAGAAGTTACTGAAATTCACCTGTGACCAGGTTTTTGAGCTTCTCGTCTCGACATTTGATTGGAGCACGAACAAGCGACTACATTGCATTGAACTCTGCCGCCAGAAGTAAACGTTACTGTTCCCCAGTCACCTTCACTGCTTATGTATGAAGCTCCTAAAATAACAATAAAAGGCTACTTCCTGTTACATGTTGAGGATTTCTTTGTTTGCCGCCACATGGCAAGCGGCGCTACCTAATCATGGTTGTATTTTTCTTATATATAATGATAACAGAACAAAGTAAGAACCTTTAGTACACTCGAGAATATGCAGCTAGCATTTTGTTGGAAACGCAAAGAAAAATTATAAGGCACATTTAAGCTACAACTTCTGCGTTGTGCGTTGTGGTACCAGCAGAGAAGTGCATGAGCTTCAAATGAAAGCTAAAGGAGATAGGCCCGCTTCCGCATATATGTGACGTAGTTTGCATGGAAAGTGTTCGTGCTGCCTATCTAGTGGATGCGCTTGAGCACAGACGTTGCACGCCTTAAACACCATCTAGTTATTAGCTCGCATAGAAATACGTGTGTGCAGAAGCTGATATATTTACGGCTGCCAAAGATCGAATGTTTCACGGAAATCATAAGCTTTTATATTTATTTTTCTGTGTTTATTGAAGAGGACAGGCTTGTCAATCGAAGTAGTCGTATGGTCTCAGCGTGCACGATGATTGCCTGAGATTCTGATTATTTTTTCTTTACTTAATTCTTAATAATGGTAGACGATTTAGACGATTTAGTCGCACCCTTCGAATATTTGCAGCCTATTTCACGAATGCTACATCTTTATTTCAAGTGCATGTTAACGAATATTTGGTAAAAGAACCGAACATCTATTGTATGTAATTACTGTGTTCTGATGCACTACAGTCTGAGTAAATATTCCTGTTTTTTTTTCTGGGAATAGATAGCCATGATTGAAATGGGAAGAAGTATAACGGGAGGTCTTACTATAGGTAAGGCTGGCAGCTTATCCTTCTGTGTCACGGTCCTGCCTTATATAAATCGAGATCAAGAAAATACTAACATTTGAATTCATTTGTGAGTAGCTGCTAACCCCATCGAGAAGGCTAGGGATAGGGAAAGTTGAAGTGCAACGGAGGTGAGAGTGCTGTCCGCTTTCTCCCAAGCTCTGAAGTCTACATTTTCTCTGTGTTCCTGTAGTTAATTGAATCCGACGACAATGCAATCATTCAGTATCAAATTTCCTGAAATGCTGTATCGTAAATCTGAGTGCTGCTGCCTAGTCCCCCTCCGGGCCCGACCACGCTACCTGAGTCCCTACAAAAAAAGGGTTATTGAGCACGGCTCCGGTAAGGAGCGAAGCGGGCAGCACAGACAAGCTTTCCTCAACGTGCCTCGAAAATGCCTGGCATCTGACTCGTACCTGGCGACGCATGTGAATGCGAGTCCTGAAGAGCGGTTTCGCAAACCGTTGATGCCCTCACAGACACTCATCTAGCGGCGCCTGCGTATTATCCCGCTTAAAATTCGCGCGCACCGTCCTAATAAAAACTGAGCTTTACGAGGCTACTCGACTAACTCCGAAACAGCTAAGATTGCTCAAACGAAGCGTTCTCGCTTGTTATGGAAGAGCTTCTTCTGCGCAGGCCCGCCAAAAATAAATGATGTAAGTACGTGGTCAATAGAACCTCCAGAGGCCCTGTACAAATTGCCTTGCACTCCTCCACCGCTAAACGTATCTTACTGGTGCTGGACGCTCAGGATTCAGCGCTTCAACTTCAATAAACAGTTGCTGGACAGCCTGCAACGGTTGTTAAGGGCGCAAGTATTCACGACTAATTTGGCGTAGCACATCTACCGAGACTAGCTCAGTCCTCCTTTACGCGACTGTGTAATACATCGGAGCATGCACTGAATTTTAGCAGCGCAATACTGGCTTCCGGACACGTGGAAATACGTTACTACTCATCTCTGTGTCAGGTGCGTGTACGACAGTGCGCCTGTTCCTGACATGCGCACTGCGGTTAGCCCATTATCACTCTGCTATAAAAGCAACACTTCCCATTAAATCTGCGACTCCCTTGTTCTGGCTGTCATGCAGCAGTCACATGATCCGCGGCACGCATACATTTTGTCATTAGTGCCTATGATGTTCGAGCTTCGACAGCGGTGTACCAAGAACCATGGAACGGCTGCAGACACCGGAGCCCCTGCGTCTGGCAGGGAACGTCTCGGCATCGTGGAAATGTTTCAAGCAAACGTTTTAGCTATTCCTGCAAGCATTGTAAGTGAAGGATCTCCCAAAAATGTCAGGCTTCGAAAGCTGCACCCCTTCTGAGCATCGAGGGTGACGAGCCGCTCGATGTGTTTAACAATTTCAAGTTCGAGCATGACGAGAGGAAGGAGGACTGCAAGACCTTAGTAGAAACTTTCGACACCTACTGCAGAGAGGTGGGCAATGTAATGCATGAAAGGTACACGACTCACAGGTAAGGGACCAAGTTGTCTTTGGCACCAACAACGCTAGGCTATGGAAAAAGATGCTTCGTGAGAAAGGGTTAACGTTATTGAAAGAGGAAGAAATGTACAAAATAGCAGTCAGTCGCACAACAGAATGAGATGTAGCGTAAAGCAGACGGCTGCGTTGATGTCATTTCAAGGCAAACAGGCAAAAGCAGTCTCCGGGGATCAGTTGAATTGCAGGTGGTGTAACCACAAGCACAGACTGATGCTGTTCGCAGCATTTGGGAAAACATTCTGTATGTGTTGAGGCTTCAAACGCTTTGCTATATGCTGCAGGAAGTCGAGAGAAGTGCGCAAATTTCAAGGTAGTGTCCTAGATGTCTGGAGCAAAGGTGGAAACAAGCGTGAGTAGATTTTAAAAGGTTACATTAATGGTTAGGAAATTCCCTTCAAGATAAAAGCGGGTTTACATGTCAGCCTTTCGCAGTTTTGAATCTGTCGGAAACTACCATCAGGTCAACTGTAGCCGATGAGCAAAGTGATGCGTGCTCTGTGACAGAGTCTAAAATTGTGTGCGCTGGAAATGCTGACTCCGATGAAGCTTTTCACTGTACAAAATGTTCGCAGCCCACACTGCGACTAAAATCTAGTTAGTCTTTGGGTCTGGTTCACCGTACTGTGAATGCTCTGAACGCTTCTTGTGAATATGGTCCTCAGAAGGATTTCAGACATGTTTTCGAGGGATTTGGCTGCCTGAAGTAGCCCTATCGTATGGTCCTGAAACCTGGAGCAGTACCAGTTGTGCAGCCAGCTCGTCGTGTTCCTTTGGCACTGGGGGAGCTTCTCAAATATGAACTCTAAAAATGGTGCGGGCTGGATAAGCCCGCTGGTACGTGTGAAGTGCAAATATTGCAGTCTAAGAGTTTGTTGGATCTAAGATATATCGACCAGCATGTTGAAAGGCAGCATTTTCCCCTCCCGAAGGGCTAAAACTTGGAAGCTTAGTTAGCGGGCGCCACATACTCCAGCTGCCTGGATTTAAACCCGGGCTACCACCTTTGGAAAAGCAAACCTCAAAGATATGTGCTTTCTCTTCACCTTTTAGAAGATACAGGTCGTCTTTCACTTGTCTCTGTCTATCAAGTAGCACAGTATTCCCCAGTATGATCAACCAACTGGCCCCCGTGTTTGCATTGTTGACGGGTATTGCGTCTACCACTTAGAATATCGTATAAATCAGAATTAGTTTAACACACTATCAAGTTTTAGGTGGGCTACCGGGTGTATTAGTATACAGGGATGACATTTTGGTTCAGGGCTCAACGGGTCTAGAGCACGATGAGCACCTATTAGCTGTACTGAAAGTCGCCGAAAAAGCTAGTTTGACTACTAGTGTACAACTTCCAAGTTCAGCGTGCCAGAAATAAACCTCCTTGCTGACATTATAGCCTCAAATGGTAGACTGCCGAACCCACTGCTCGACAAAATCATGACTAAATGCCGAACCAACAAGCAAGCCTGAATTTCAATACATGCTGAGAGTGCTGAACAACTTCGGAAAATTTGTACCGCGTCTGTCTGAACGAACGGCTGGGGATCTTATCAAGTCCCCCTGAGATTTTGAGCAGACAGAAAACCACAGTAAGGAGTGGAAGAGCATAACACAAGTTCTGGCCACAACGTCCGTGCTCGCAGTTTTATTGTGTAAGCAATACTGCGCCAGGTTTCGAGCCGTCGCGTATTCCCGGCAGACGCCACGCTTGACCTTGAGCCGCAGTTGCGTCGACACCTCACCCGCGCCGTAAGGGAAGGGAGGAAGGGGGGAGTGTTAGCATTAGAACGAAAAAATGAGATGTGAAACAAAAGTCCGCTCTCCGTGCTGACGTACCACTCCCTTCCGTCCTCACGCACTTCACACTCCTGGCGTTGCCCGGATCGCACTCTCTTACCGCATGCGATGCGAGCAAGGTCCGATGTTGAATGTTGTAAAGCTTAACTTACACCAAATTCAAGAAACTAACAAAGAGACCGTAGCAGAAGTCTTTGAACTGTGTCACAAGACATAGATGTACAGAGCCTAGAGAGTTTGCTCGCAGAACAGAAAAAGCGTCTGGTCCAGTTTAGTAAGAAATACCAGCAGTTGAGGCCTTAGCAAATTTTGCATTAGTGTTATTGTGGCAGATATAGAGGATGGTATATTTGTTCTTTGTTCTATAATCAGCGATACGCCGCGATCCGATGCTTGTAAAGCATATTTTCGACTCGTGGAATATCCCAGACACGACTGTCTCTGACAACCGCACCGCATTCACCATCGAGACATACGCTGACCTCTTAAGCAAGAACGACATTCGGGATTTCCTGATCCCACCATGCCACCCAGCGTCCAACGGAGCAGCGGCACGCATCGTACAAACAAATAAGGGGAAACTGAAGAAAGCGGCCGCTGGAGACTTCCATACAAACATTAACAGGATCCTATACTTGCGTACACAGAACGCCACGCGCATTTACAGGATCCCTTCCTGCAGAGCTTCTTATGGGCAGGTAGCTGCAAACTCCCCTTCAACGAGTGCATCCCGACATGAGTAGGTATGGAGTTCAAGCAATTAAGGCAGAAGATGCGCTCCTACAGCAACGCACGCAGAAGCCTGTTGCCTCCAGCAGGGGAGCGCGTCTTTATCCGGAACCTCAGACTAGGCCCATCTTGGATTTCCTCAACCGTCCATTGTCGTACAACTTCTTCGCCTCTTCAGGTAGTGCTTGAAGATGGAACGCTGTCGAGCAGACACGCGGACCATGTGCGACCGCAAACGATGCCTGCTGTTATCTCCGACGACGAGTAACCCCTTCCGGCACCAGCCGCGACGGCGGACAACAAGCCGCCGCCCCCGTCTTCCTGCTCACCGAGTACCAAGCCGCCGACGAAAGCGTCGGCGCGCTTACAAAAGCCAATTGTGGCACCCTTTCGGACCCCAGCTTCGGCATCTTCGCGGGTTCGGAAGCCTGTCAACAACTGCGGACTTTAGAATCACAAACAAGACAGTGCTGCGCCCTTGTGCCGTGCTCCAGTCTTCATAAGAGAGGGAGAAGTATGACGATTTCTCCCTTGTGTTTCCCGCTACCAGAAGCGTCTTCTCTACGGAACCCGAACCGGTCTGCGTGGGGAAGAAGCGGGAAAGGAAAGAGAGGAATAAACGCTCTCCCCGCGTACAGCGAGGATGGCCAGTCTGCCTATCACTAGCTATGTGTGTGGTCTGCTTTCTGGGCGCCTCTACCCGCGCCCTTGTCAGAGCACGTTGGTGACCCACGCATAAGCGTCTTGATGCTTGGCCTCTTGCAACTGCATAACAGTCACATTCATGATGATGCCACAATATCTTGTTGCTTCCTTACAATATTTCTTCCATTCTAATTCTTTCATTGTAAATACGTCTGCCACTACCCTAGTCCCTCCTTCGGCCCCATCACGTTATTTCAGAATGATTGTACCCGGCTTCGGTGAACGGGCGAAGAGGGCAGTAGAGGCAAGCTTGCCTGGACGCGCATCGAAACCGTCTGGCGTGTCGTGACTGTTACATAGCTAAAAATAACATATGAAACAAAAATGGAACAGAAACTTAAGGCGCTCATTAGCCAGACTCACCAAGGAAATGGAAACGTATACGATCAAACTAAACGAGCAAAGTTGACCCGGCAGGTGCGACGAGATGGAAACAAACATGAGCCTAGCAAAGACGTGGAATATACTGAAGCATCTCCTCGACATGATCAAATCCAAACAGGCAGCGAGCGTCAAACAGGTGAAATCGAGACGCGCTTTCCAGGGTACTGACAAACAGCTTATGGACAGGCTCAGGGACATTTACATAGGGGACGCGACGGAAGTACGACCGGCAGAATATGGAGGAGAAGAAGCGCAGATCCGAAGTGCTATCGCTGGGCTAAAACCTCGCTGGCCCGGACAAGGTATCCAATGGCAAGCTCGGGAACCTAGACAAGTCGATAGAAGCGATTGCGCGATACATGAACAAAGTATGGGAAGACGGTAAATTGAAGGAGGAATGGAAACAGTCAGCGGTGGCTCTCATCCCCAAGCCGGGGAATGAACCCAAATGAGAAAACCTAACAGCAATCTCGCTGACGTCGTGCGTGCCGAAACTCATAGAGCACGTAGTGCAAACGAGATTAACAAGATATATATGGAAACTTGTGGCCGCACGAGACTGTGGGATTTAGACCTAAGCTCAGCAGGCAGGATGTAATGCTCTGACTCATGCATGGCTTTATAGGCAAGAAAGGACTAGATGCCTAAGTCTTGACCTCACGTAGGCCAGCACGACGCGTATTTAGAGTGGAGTCTGTAAAGGGCAGCAGACGTAGGGTAAAGTATGCGGCAAAAACAGGTCTGGCGTGCTCTCTATTGTTACCGCGCGCGCCGAGGAGCACTGCGCCAGAAAAAGAAGAGCCGCGGGACGAGCGCGAGACGAGCGCGCGGCGCCAGCGCGAGGGTTAGAGAACAAAACAAGAGCGCCGGGGCAAGTGATGTTTACCTGGTGTCCTCCGTTCTTCTGTGTCTATCTCTAGTAGGCGGGCACAGCGTCCCACAATATTTTGTTGTCAGAAGTGGGATCATGCCGCTCACCCGCTCCCAAAGTCAAGGACCCGATGTGCCAGACGACAGGACTCTGCCACCAGGCGATGGCGCCGACGACGCAGCGGCTGGCGCAGCTAGACCTAGACGCTTGGAGGGGCTCGGTCCTTCGCAGCAGCTGGATGGCGGTATTGAGCGCCTCCTGGATATAGTTACTCAGCAAATGGATGCATGGGAGGCCCGCCTGACTGCCCGGGCTGTGGAGGTGGAAGCTATCCGGCGTGACTTCCGTCGCTTTGTACCAGCCGAGCCGAACACAGGTCATGAGTCTTTAGGGTCACCGCCACCGCTGCCTCCAGCCCTGCCGTCGCTGGGCCTGCTGTCGTAGCCGCCAATAGCGTGCTCGGCGCGGGTACATCATTGGGCGTAGTGGAATTACCCACTTTTGACGGCACTACCTCGTGGGAAGCTTACCGCATCCAACTGGAAGGTATTGCGACGGCGAGAGGCTGGGGCGAGCAAATGAAGGCATGGATGCTCGTCTCCAAACTGAGAGGCCGCGCAACTGAGCTGCTGCAGAACGTGCCGCCCGACCAGCTGGGCTCTTACACCGTCCTGGTGGGCCTCCTGTCCGACCACTACAGTGCTTCAAGTCAACCCCGTGCGCAGTACCACCGCCTGCGAGCCCGCCGTCAAGAGCTCGGGGAGACATACCAGGACCTCGCCGCCGCCATTGAGCGCCTGGTTCTGCAGTCGCTGCCGGGGGCAGCTCAGAACGTCGTGGCACTGGTCGGCACCGAGGCGTTTGTCGACGCCATCCGACTCCCTGAGGTGCAGCGAAACCTGAGGTGCAGCGCTTAGTCCGTTTTGGGCGTCCTGAGTCCGTGTCCGCGCCGCCATGGCGCTCGCCATCGAGGCGGAATTGACTTTGTTGGCCACGCGGGAGTCGTCACCGTCTGCCGCGCGCACCGTCTCGGTGCAGACTCCTCGATTGGCAGTCCCTACAGTGGCCTCTAACCGACGCGGGCGTAACGACACCCGCACGACCTGCTTTCGCTGTGGCCTGAAGAGGCACTACACGAGGGACTGTGCTAGCCTTCCAACGTCGGAAAACGATTTGGCGAAACTCAGGGGGCACCGTTCCGCCGAATAAAGTCCGTCCCCACACTCCTTCGATCTCCTTGTCCCCTCCTTTCGTCGGCTTCGATAACAACTGAAGCTCTCTACGTACCGTCGACGTCGCTCTGCTTGACCGGCCCGTAGAGGCCTTGGTCGACACCGGAGCGGCTGTCAATGTGCTGGACAAATCGTTTATTGCTAACGATCACCGGTTGCGTCTCTGCAACCTGAAGCACCGCCTCAGCACCCTCCAGTGCCGGCGGTCCTACCATGTGAAACATTTAACTTTCACCCCACCCTCACCGACGCGGAGCTTGCCTCTCGCAAGGCCTTGCTGCTCAAACATCGCAGTTGCTTTGCTCTAAGCGCCGGTGAACTCGGGTGCACTTCCTGGGCCCAACACCGGATCAACACCAAAAACCGCGGGCTCATTCATCACCAATCTCGCCGTGTAGCGCCAGCCGAACGGAGCGTCATCCAGCAGCACGTATGCGACATGCTTAACCAGGGAATTATTGCCCCGTCTTGTAGCCCATGGCCCTCCCCTGTAGTCCTTGTGCGCAAGAAGGGTGGAACACGCCGCTTCTGCGTTGATTATCGCAAGTTAAATGCTATTACTCACCTCGACGTGTACCCTCTTGCCCGCCTTGATGATGCACTTGATCGCCTGAAGGGGGCCCGTTATTTTTCCACCCTAGATCTGCTGTCGGGCTACTGGCAGGTGCCTGTTCACCCCGATGATGCGGAAAAGACGGCTTTCGTGACTGCCGACGGCCTTTACCAGTTAAGCCGTATGCCTTTCGGTCTCTCGAATGCTCCAGCTACCTTTCAGCGCCTCATGGACCGCGTCTTAGGCAATATGAAGTGTACTATGACGTTGGTCTACCTGGACGACGTAATCGTCTACGCGGCTACGTTTGAAGAACACCAAACGCGACTCATACTCGTCCTCGAAGCCCTTACCTCTGCTGAGCTTCGCTTAAAACCAAAGAAATGTTTCTTCGGTTTTGCAGAGGTGACGTACTTGGGTCACGTTGTGAGCAGGCATGGCATCCGTCCCGACCCTGAAAAATTAAAAGCGCTTACGGCTTATGAAGCTCCCACCACCGCCAAGGAGCTCAAACGTTTCCTTGGATTTGCTTCGTATTTCCGTAGTTTCGTTCCGGACTTTGCCAAGCGAAGCGCTCCGTTGATCGCCCTGCTAAGAAGAATGCAGCGTCGAGTTGGATGCCGGTGCAACAGCTCGCGTTCCTTGACATCAAGCACGCCCTCCTCAAGCCTCCCACATTGGCCCACTATGACGAATCGGCCCCTATCGTCCTCCACATGGATGCCAGCCAAGATGGGCTCGGCGCTGTCCTTCTGCAGGAAGACGAGACTGGTGACCACAAAGTTCTAGCTTATGCCAGCCGCCAGCTTTCCGACGTAGAGCGCCGCCGCCACTCTTTGGAACTCGAGTGCCTCGTCATTGTCTGGGCCGTCGAGAAGTTCCGTCCCTACCTGTACGGCCGTCATTTTACCATAGTCACGGACAATAGCGCTCTCACTTGGCTGCAGTCTGCCAAACACTTAAATGCCAAGATTGCATGCTGGTCACTGCAACTTCAAGAGTACGATTTCACCATAGTGCATCGGCGCGAATCTGCCCATCAAGATGCCGATTTCCTTTCTCGCCACCCTTGTCCCGTGACGGCTTCGACGGATTTCAGGACTGCACAAACGCAAGATCCCGACATTGCGGCCATAGTCCAATCCCTTGGCAGCGCCGCCGGCGCAGGTTTCCGTAAACTGCGCCGGGTCTATCGAATTAAAGATAATCTCTTGTGTCATGTCAGGCGGCTTCGTGGTCGACCATCCGTGTGGTTGCCAGTGGTGCCAGCAACACTGCGGTCGCAAGTCTTGCGCGGCCTACACGATGCTCCCACAGCTGGTCACCTTGGTCGCGGCAAGACCTACGCACTAGTGTCAGAGCGCTTTTGGTGGCCTAATATGTCCAGAGACGTCAAGGAACACGTTGCGTCCTGCCAGACGTGCCAATACCGGAAGTCGTCCACACGAATAACCAAGCCACCCCCGCAGGCTTTTTCGCCGCCGAGTTCACCTTTCGAACTGGTTGTACTGGACCATTTGGGCCCATTCCCGAAGACGCCCGCCGGAAACAGGTATATTCTGGTTGCGATCGACTACTTTTCCAAGTGGGTCGAAGCACTGCCCGTTCCAGACACCTCTTCCGCTCATGCCGTTTTGTTAGTGGAGCAGCATCTCGTTCTTCGGCATGGTGTGCCCCGACACCTCATCACGGACCGTGGGAGCTGCTTTATGTTCCATGAATTTGAGCGAGCCCTCCGCTCCTTCGGCATTGCGCATTCCACTACATCCGTCAATAATGCCCAGTGCAATGGCCTCGTGGAGCGTGTTAACCGCACCCTCGCGGATATACTCGCCTCCTACGTGGCTCCGTCCCACAGAAACTGGAATCGTTTTGTTTCTGCGGCAGCTTTTGCACTCAACACTGCGAGGCATCACCAACTGACTGCATCACCAACTGACACCGCCTAACGACTTCGTTACGCCCGCCTCGACGCTCAGCGCAACCTTCTCACGGCTCATGCGCGTATGCAAGTGGCCAATGCGGCAGCACCACCACTTCCCTTCTTCCGGTCCGGTGACTTGGTCCTCATTCGCCGCACCATCCGCGCGACTGGCCGTGCCACGAAGCTCATGCCCCGATACCGCGGCCCTTACCATGTCGTTGAACGGCTCGGCCCCGTGACATACCACCTCGAAGACCTCCCCGAGCATCGATCATGCTGTGTGCACCACATTTTCTCGCAGCATGTGTCAAACATGAAGCGATTTGTCAACGGCGCCAGCATTGACTCCGACTTAGATACCGGGTCATCACCACTACTGTCGTCGCCTGCTGCCTCATTGCCTTCCCTTGTGTTTGTAGTTTCGCATGTTTCGGCAAAGGTTTCTGTGCGATTCGTGCGCTGATGCTAAAAAATAAAGGTAGCAAAGTTACTAGGAATCAAGGCTACTGAAATGTGTTGCCCTGTTATAGAGTGAACAAATGATCTCGCAGAACATTACCAGGCGCATCATGACATGCCGCCTGCATTCCGTCTTGATATTGGACAACCTGCCGCGTATTTCCATGGAGGAAACGTAATTATAGGCAAGGAAACTTTTATTCACGTCAGCACTGTATACAGCAGACGACAGACGGCGATGAGTAAATATTGGTTGTGAATGCGTTTCCCACGTTAGCGAAAACGTAGGGAGTGCATCTCGAGGTAAGTCTGCTATGTAATTATATTCTCGTTTAAAAACTTTGAAAGTATTATCAATACTATGAAATAAAGTGCCTCGCTCGTTGATCATCATTTTGGCCTGTAGCATGCGGTCTATATACGGCTTTGTTTTTATTACTACGACATTCCTAAAGCAAATCTTGCAGTAAAAGAATAACTCCGAAGGAGATCTTTCTTCAAAAGCACGAACGCTAAGAGTCTCAAAATCACATGCGTGCTCCGCGCGCTTCACGCGACACAACCGGCTCGCTGGCTCAGATGGCAGGTTGTACTACAATCGTGTTTTTATTTCGGTTCTTATTAAATGGTTGCGCTTCATTTATATTTCGTTTGCATTCACGAAACCTGTGGCGCGAATAGGGTGCTCCGTGCGAGTAATGGCAATCGAGTCATAACTATAATAACTTTGTATTGCACCTCCAACATTTTCGTTACGAATGATAATAATGTTGGTTCATTTATTGGCCAATTTGCGGAAATCTGTGAAAGCATCTCAGCAAGGCATATTTTCCATCCCCCCCTCCAAGAAAAAACAAGGCCTAGTTCCTAGATATTTTCTTGCTCGCAGGGCACATTCACACATCATTGTTGATCGCGGACGTCGCACGCTGGATATCTGTTGACTTGGTTGCTTTCAGAGCACTCGCAAAGCAAGGAGAGAGCACAGAAAATCGGCAAAGCAAGACGCGGGGAGCGAAAAGCAGGATAATCTTGCACCCCTTCCACTTTGTATGCATGGTGTTAAACCATTGTACTCTTTTGATGCCTCTCCAAGCCGTCCTTGTCAATTGTCGACATTTCTGAGTTTATGGAGAAGGGGGAAATTTGCTCTTTTCGTTTCCACAAAGAACGCAAGTCTTCTCAGAACACTGTAATGCGGTTGTAAAACAGGTCTAGTGGAAACGCTTCCAGATGAATCTGAAAAAATTCACATGTGAACCTCGTCTTTTGGCGCTTCACCTACTATGGTGGCCACCCATGACACAATGCTACTTAGTACCTCCGTTTTGCATCAGCGGAAACGTTTTTGTATCACCAAATAACCGCCAGTCGCAACTCCATTGTCGCACGTGCACAGGAAGCTAGCGGAGCGTCTACTCCGGCGACGTACCATCGTTTCACATTTCGCCACCAAGCAAGGAATGCAGCGCCGCCACCGCGCGGAGAAACTTAAGTTTGGGTTCCCTACACTCGAATGGGTAGGAATCTGGCCAGAATGTAGCGCGCACAAGGTGGTAAGCATCCCGCCAGGAATCAGAGAAGATACGCGTCCCACCTATGCCGCGGAACACATACCCCGGCTATAAAGGAAAAGACAAAGATATAGGGCTAAGGCCTACCAGAGGAAGTTGAGAGAACGACCGGCAGATAAGGTGGCTTATGTAGACGTGGCGTGCGGACAGCTGGGGCGGCTGTATTCGCGGTGGTCGACTGGGCAAGAGGATCAGCGGTAGCGGATTTGAGCCGCACGTGAGATGCCAACGAGGCGGAAGAGTTGGCGATAGCACTCGCTTCCGTCGCTACCAATGCCATGATGATTTTAGGTGGCACCAAAAATGCAGAGAGGAACTTTGGAAAAGGAAGAATCTCGGAAGAGGACAAACGACTCTTCGATGCGAGGCCGATAAAACGTAACATACAAATAATTTAAATTCCAGCGCACAACTCCACTGTAGAAAATGAGGCTGCACGTGAGCTGGCCCGAGCTTTCACTCACCGGACGGCCATGGGGCAGCACTCTCGCATAGACATGAAAGATAGCTGGATTTCATACGAGATCACGGAACATTATAAGCTGAGCAGGAGGGTCTGCCCGCAGCCCGACCATTCCCTCGGACACGAGGAGGCGATTGCGTGAAGATTACAAGGGAGAAACCATAGAAGCCCCTTCTGGGTACACATGACAATCACGAAAGAGGAGAAAGACAAATATTGCATAACGTGAGGTGAGAGGGGCACTCTCGACCACATAATTTGGGACTGTACTGGCAGCCCTAGCGCCGAACAAAAGATAGTCGAGAAGCCTTGCAGACCTTGCTGCACAGCGAGGACGCCGCTCAACAGCAACAAGCCATTCGCCTGGCGGCTGAGGTCATGAGCGGCATTGTATTTTCACCAGACCTTAGATTGTGAGGCTCCCGAGTAGGGCTCCCTTAGGCCTGCGTGCGGAGGGTCCAAAAAGAAGTACCATTTCGGTGGGAAAAAAGGTTTTGATGATATGATGATGATAATGATGACTTGTACCACATCACCCGTGTAAATGCGAGTGCTGGAGAGCGGTTCTGCAAATCGTCGATGCCCTCATGAACAGTCCACTTAGTGGCTCCTGCGTTTTATCCCGCCTAACAGGCGCGCGGACTGTCCTATAGAATAATCAGTTTTACCAGGCAAATCGACCAACCGAAAGGCAGCTACTATTGTTCGGAGAAGGCGCTCTCGCGGAAAGAGTTATTACAGAAAGGTTCCTGCTAATGACACTCGCACCGGCGCGCGCATGGCGCCTCCTCACCCTCCTCTCGGGCCACCATATCTGAGTGTAGCCTTTCAACGTTCCGCAAACAAAAACGATCAGGCCATGCCATGTGTCATTTCTTTTCCAGTCCATCACTCATTAAAGCGTCCCTAGGTTGTCAGCGGGAGCTGCCCAACCTCCTGAGCTGATCGATGCCATCTTCAGCCGCATCGGTTGTTATTGAAGGCCCGCGATACATAAATAACCTAGGTGCCCTATTCAATGCCGTTGGTTCTGTAATATTTTCATGCATTTCTCTACCGGATGAAGCGTCATACTGGTCCTAGACAATTGAACTGGTGCTTCAACTACTTGCTGAAAAAAGATACTGCTGTGAAGGAGGTGCCTAGCATTGCCACTAAGTCTTCCAGCAATGGATATGACAGTGACATTGTGAAGCAGGAACCGCAAGAAATAAAAAGCGAAAAATATAACTACAATGGCTGAACAGCTTCCAACCTTTGCTGACGAGGCTACTTTTGACGACTAATTTCGCGCATGACATCTACCCAGACAGATTACGTCCTTCTATGAGCGGCTGTGCAACAAATCGGATAATCGGCACCGAAATTTAACACCGCGATACAGGCGTACGGACACGTAGAAACATGATCTACTATTCAGCTTTTCGTTGAGTTTCGAATTTTTCCCTTTCACTGTGTAGGATAGCAATCTGGCCATCGCCTGGTTAACCTTCCTCACTTTACTTTCTTCTGTCTCGTGCTCTCACCTCAGCCACATAGTTTTGTCACATTAGGCGCATACTAATTCAAGTTTGAAAAAGGAGGTTACGAGAGGAGATGTGACTCTTCCCCATTTTTCCCCATAACCTCCAAAATGCGCCATGCAGAGACAATGTACGAAAAAATACATATCAAGAATCAGGATGATGAATGCAAGCCTACAAGGCGGACCTCCTAGATCGCATTCGTGATGTGCCTTCATACCTATAACCTGTATCCTTGTAACTGTACCTGTTCCCCATATTCGCTTCCTCTAGCTGCGAGCGAGAAGATGAGGCAGATAAGAGTGGAATATCGCATTTACGATGAGTAATCTGGACTCACGATCGAATGTCGCAAGGGGAGTGCAGGCCCGCACGTGAGGATTTGGAAGGAATCAACGAGGCGCATCTATTGGCATTCCGCCGCTGTCATATAATCCATTTGGATCGCGAGTGTCTTGCCGCATTTCTACGAAAGATGCTGCAAGTTCAGCGCGAGCCCCACTCGCTCCGAACAGCCTGTCATGACGCTGTCACGCCGAGTCATGGCGCTTGACTTTGTGTACTGGAAACTTCCAACCGCTGATAGCTGAATATGTATCCTGGATATGTATGACTGCCGTCTCGTGCAGGCGGCCTCATTTTCGTCTTTTCATCGGATATCTTCGCCAACCCATGCTCTAATATTTATAGCCAAGACATAAGTGTTCCATGTATCTTATAATTCACCTACTTGGCTTATCCAAAAACAAATACCTCACTACAAGCGAGCGAAGCAATGTCGAGTTAGCCGTATTTCGAGCCGAGTGAATGCAATCGTTTGCGGGAGGTGTAATGGACACGGAGCAAAAATGGGGATATGTATCTAGCTAGACTACCTGCCTTCCTGGCTGAGGCCGCCAGAGCTCCCCTCCAGGTGACATCAGTGCCGTTGGCTTCTTGGTAGCAGCGCATTTAGCTCCGGAGCTACGCGTGGGTCGAAAGCGGCGGCGTCGAGTCCTGTGTGTTAGAAAGCGGCGCGAATTCGAAGCAGCGGCTGTGTGCTGAATGATCTGCTCAAGAACGACAAGGAGATGATATAGGGCAGTAACGCGTCTTGTGCATTTTACGAGAAATTTTACTGTTGGTTGTCAGAAACTTCATCGTAATTCCTCTATAACCAAGCTTACGAGATTCCGAACTCGTCAATTGGGGCAGAAACGGCGACTACGCTGGATTCAACTCGTTTGCCGCAAGAAGCAAGCGTTATTTTTCCGCATTCGTCTTCGTAGCATATGTAATAAATATAAAAGGCTACTTTTTTCTTCCATATTGCAGATTTCTAATCCTAAACTACCCTACAATCATTGTCCTTTTTTCATCAGAAGTTCTCTCTCGCAGGCCTGCGGAAGCGGCGCCGCCTACCCATGAGGGTATTTCTACCATGCAATTTATACTGAACAGAGTGCAAGCCTATAATCCATTGTAAATTATGCAGCAAACATTTATTTGGAAAACCAAAGGCAAATTACTGAGGCACATTCAATCTAGAACCCCTGCATTTGTACCACGTGCTACCAGAAAGCAAGTATAAATGTTCTTTACGAAAACGCTAAGATAGGCCCACTTTCTCATGTTATGTAGTATTAAATATATGTTTAGCTCTCGAGCGAAGTACTCATACAGACTCGTTTACTCGAGGCCGCTCCGAGACTCTCCGTGCCCATTTTGCTTTCATTTATCCTTCACAACAGTGCACGGTTTTTGCTCATCCTTAGAATTTTTGCGACTATTTCAGGAGGGCTACATTTTTCTCTCAAGTACATGAAATAAATGGCTTGTAAATTGGAACTGATATGTGTTGCGTTTGAATACTATTTTTTGATGAATTACGTTTCAGTAAATATTCCTGTTTAATTATTGTGAATGCTGAGGCATGGTTGTCAACTGAAGAAGGATCACCGAAGGTTTTACAAGGTGCTGTTGGCAGCTTTTCCATTCGTGCCCCTTTCCTATGTTTCTCATATAGATCACGATGAAACTAATAATTCCATTTGAATTCATTACTGATGTAGCTACTATCGCCATGGGGAAGGCTAGGGATAGGAGAAGGCTTAAGAAGAGTGGCGATATGAGCTCTGTTAGGTTTCTCCCATATCTCTGAAGCCTACCTTGTCTCTATGTCCCTATATTTAAATGAATTGAACGCTCATGAAAATAGTTTGTATCATGTATTCTGGATTGTTTGCTTGTAAATGCTTCTGCCGCTACCTAGTCCCTCCTACGGCCCCGTCACGCTATCTCAGTCCCAACTACGAAGAATGATTGAACCCGGCTATGGTGAACGGACGAAGCGGGCAGTAGTACGCTTCATCGACTCGTAAGTTCATATCCGCGCTTTCCCTGCTTCGTTCCAAACCGAAATTGACTCTACTGCCTCAAGCCGCACGAACCCGCTACCCTCCCATCTCACTCACGTTAGGGGACTGCCCAATATCCCTAATCTCCAAGAACAGTATCTTAGTCCTCATCCTTCAATTCCAGGGCGCGCCCGGCGACGTCGCTCGAGCTCTCCTACCCGAACCCAGAAAGCCAGACGCCTCATCTGGCGCAAGGCGAAAGCGTAACACATTTCATCACACCCAAGCCTACATGACAAACCGCATGGCGTAAGCATTCCCCTGCCTCCCTTTTGTTGAAGCGGTACCGCAATAACGCTTTCCTCAGAATCTGCACGAAGATCGCCCTACTGCACCTCTAATGCCTGGCTCTTGAACACTTCTACAAACAACACGTTTGATGAGCTAGCAGAGGCTACCCCGAATGCACAGGCTGACTCGACTGTCGGATACCGCGGCAGGCCGCACCACGCTTTCTCGATTAATCACGGCCCCGAAGTCATAAGTAACTCACAGCGCGCCATTATTAATTTTACTCATGGCCGTATTTCAGTCGATGCGTTTCACGTACTCATATCAAATCGTCCTAAGCACCTGACCCTCCTGATATGGGCTCCAGCCAACATGGGTCTCAATGGTAATAGGGACCACATGAGCTAGCTCGATGGAATTGCATAAACAGGTTTGGGGTGCGACCTGATGCCGATGAACACCTCCGGCAACGCACTCCCTCACCAGAACAGGAGTTGGCCACCCTGGTGCAGTAATTGGCCACAACCTCCTATGATAAGCTCCATAAAACCCCGGCCCTCAGTCACCAGCGGCTGCGGAACAACTGCCCACGGCGGCGGTCAGACCTGTGACGCAGCAGGGGGTGCTAAGAAAGCCTGGCTCCGCTGGACAGGCCGCCATTGGAAACTGACCCTAGCAACGTTTAATGCTAGAACCCTAGCTAGTGAAGCTAATTTAGCAGTGCTGTTAGAGGAACTAGAGGGCATGAAATGGGATGTCATAGGGCTTAGTGAGGTTAGGAGGCCGAATGAGGCATACACTGTACTGAAGGATGGGCATGTACTGTGTTATCGAGGTTTACCAGAGAGGCGACAACTAGGAGTAGGTTTCCTTGTCAATAAGTATATAGCGGGTAATATAGATGAATTCTATAGTATTAATGAGAGGGTTGCAGGCATCGCAATTAGGCTTAATAAGCGGTATAAACTGAAGGTTGTACAGGCCTATGCACCTACATGTAGTTATGATGATCAGGCAGTTGAAAGCTTCTATGAAGATGTAAAATCGGCAATGCGAAAAGTAAAGACGCAGTATACTATACTAATGGGCGACTTCAATGCCAAGGTAGGGAAAAAACAGGCAGGAGACAAGGCAGTAGGTGACTATGGCATTGGCTCTAGGAATAGCAGGGGGGAGTTACTAGTTGAGTTTGCAGAGCGCAATAACTTACGAATCATGAATACCTTCTTCAGCAAACGGAAGAACCGGAAATGGACATGGAAAAGTCCTAACGGAAAGACTAAAAATGAAATCGACTTCATAATGTGTTCAACCCCCGCCATTGTGCAGGATATAGAGGTAATCGGGAAAGTACGATGCAGTGACCACAGGATGGTGAGGTCCCGAATTAGCCTAAATCTGAAGAAGGAACGCAACAGATTAGTAAGAAAGAAACCCATCAACGAATTAGCGGTGAGGGGGAGGGCAGAAGAGTTCAGGATCTCGCTACAGAATAGGTATTCAGCTCTAACTGAGGACAGCGATATTACCCTAGAGGCAAGGAACAATAATTTCAGAGATATCATTACTGAGTGCGCTGTAGAAGTAGGCGGTAGGATAGTTAGAGAGGATACCGGTAAGCTGTCTAAGGAGACGAAAGATTTGATTAAGAAACGCCAGAGTATGAAAGCTTCCAATCCAACAGACCAGATCGAATTGGCCGAGATATCAAAGCTAATCAATAAGCACAAAGTGGCCGATATAAGGAAGTATAACATGGAGAAAATTGAGCATGCTGTAAAGAACGGGGGAAGCCTTAAAGCGGTAAAGAAGAAATTGGGCATAGGAAAAAACCAGATGTATGCAATAAGGGACAAGGCGGGCAACGTCATCACTAATATGGAAAAGATAGTCAAAGTAGCTGAGGAGTTCTATACAGATCTCTACAGTAGCCAAAGTAGTCAGGACCGTAATGAGATTGGCGGTAGGGAAAAACAGTCAGACGTTCCACCAGTGACGAAGGACGAGGTCAAGAAAGCACTAGAAACTATGAAAAGGGGGAAATCAGCTGGAGAGGATCAGATAACTACAGATTTGCTGAAGGACGGGGGGGATATCGTGCTAGAAAAACTGGCCACCCTGTATACGCAGTGCCTGGTGTCATCGACGGTACCGGAACCATGGAGGAATGCAAGCATTATCCTCATTCACAAGAAAGGGGACTCTAAGGACCTTAAAAATTACAGACCAATCAGCTTACTGTCTGTTACGTATAAGGTATTTACTAAGGTAATCGCTAATAGAATCAGTACAACCTTAGACTGCAATCAAGCAAAGGATCAAGCAGGGTTTCGGAAACGGTACTCTACTATCGATCATATCCATACCATCAATCAGGTGATAGAAAAATGCTCGGAATATAACCAGCCCTTATACATAGCATTCATTGATTACGAAAAAGCATTTGACTCAGTTGAAACCTCGGCGGTGATGCAGGCATTGCGAAATCAGGGGGTAGACGAGCCGTACGTGAAAGTGCTGGAAGATATATATAGTGGCTGCACAGCAACCATAGTTCTGCGTAAAGAAAGTAACAAAATTCCCATAAAGAAAGGTGTTAGGCAAGGAGACACAATCTCCCCAGTACTATTCACAGCTTGTTTAGAGGAAGTATTCAGAGACTTGGAATGGGAGCAGTTAGGGATAAGGGTAGATGGAGAATACCTCAGTAATCTGAGATTTGCTGATGACATTGCTTTGCTAAGCAACTCGGGGGATGTACTGCAAATAATGATTGATGACCTAGACAGAAAAAGTAGAAAGGTAGGCTTGAAAATCAATATGCAGAAGACTAAGGTAATGTTCAACAGCCTCGGAAAGGAACAGCAGTTTACATTAGGTAGCGAAATACTGGAAGTAGTAGGCGAATATGTCTACTTAGGACAGGTAGTAACCGCAGATCCAGACCATGAAAAGGAAATAACAAGAAGAATAAGATTGGGATGGAGCGCATTTGGCAAGCACTCGCAGATTATGACTAGCAGCTTACCGGTATCGCTCAAGAGGAAAGTATACAACAGTTGCATCTTGCCTGTACTCACCTATAGGGCTGAAACGTGGAGGCTAACCAAGAGAGTTCTACTTAAGTTGAGGACAACCCAGAGGGCTATGAAACGAAAAATGGTAGGGGTAACATTAAGAGATAGGAAGCGTGCAGAGTGGGTCAGAGAAATAACTCAAGCTACCGACATTCTAATAGAAATTAAGAAGAAGAAATGGACATGGGCAGGACATGTAGTGCGAAGAGAGGATAACCGATGGTCGCTGAGGGTAACAAACTGGATTCCAAGGGAAGGAAAGCTTAGCAGGGGGCGGCAGAAAGTTAGGTGGGCGGATGAGATTAAGAAGTTCGCAGGGGTCAAGTGGATGCAGCTAGCACAGAACCGGGTTAAGTGGAGAAATATGGGAGAGGCCTTCGCCCTGCAGTGGGTATAATCAGGCTGATGATGATGATGATGATGATGATGATGATGATGATGATGATGATGATGATGAGCTAGCTCAAGGGCTCACTTCCCGAGCAGCTTATCATCCCGCCCCCAACATGCCCGCCTTGGTCAGGAAGGACACCATAATCACTTAACGCGACTTGCTCCAACACTATCGTCTTTCTCGCCAACTCAGTCCAGGTCCGCACCAAGAACTTACAGAGACAGAGACCGTCATATGGCGCCAACTCCAGACGAACACTTTCTCCAATCCCAAAACGTTCCTAATATATTTCCTAAACGGTATATACCGATGTGTAAACACTGCAATATCCCAGCAGACCTCCTTCATATGGTCTGGACTTGTCCACGACAACACACGCCAACACCCACACAACATACCTGGGAAGCTCGTCTGCGCAGCTCTACCATGGACGACCAATGAGCTCTCATCGGTCTCGCTCTAGAGGCTGCCAGATAACAAGGAGTCCTGGCCGACCCCTAGATCTGGGCCTTTGGCCCCTTGACTGTTTTAATCAATTTTACCAACCAACAACCGAGCACGGCGGCTAACGCAGGGCAGCTCGCGCAGAGCCCTATGCAAGAAGTACGCCGACAATTCCTAGGTAGACTAAGTGGATGTGGCAGAGTACTCGTCGGGTTCGCGCATGGCCCTCGCCATGGCTAACATTCAGGTCTGATTACTCGTATCACGATCCGTCTCCACAGGCTCCTCCGAAATTGCTGAGGAGGCAGCCATTGCGCTCGCTCTCATCTCAACCTGTGCCACCAAAACCCTCTTCGACTCAAAATTCTTACCATATCTAATTTCGCTGATGCCCTGATATCCCGCACCCCGGTTCGGCCTCTCTTCTCGGGGCACCCCACCCGCCCCACAACCCTCATCTGGACCCCCGCACTCGCAGGCTTCCCAGGAAATCACGAGGTACACCCCTGGCTTGAGGTCTTACCTTTCGGGCGAGAGTCAGACCTTTTATATTTAGGGCACATAATTAGTAAAGTTCTATTATACTCGCTATGTACTATCCAAAGAAATATCACTTGCGCTGATATTGTACTGAACACAAGCTTCACAGCAATATACCATCTGTGTTGCCATGGGTTGACTTGGTTTGACGTACAGGAGGAGCTGAAGGTCAACTGGACGCAATCCGCCGCTGCCTGACCTTCGCATAGAGAAGAGTTCTTGCTCAAAAAAGCAGCGAGCAATGATGTCGGTCGTAGCGACCTGCACCGCGAGTGTACCCGCATCTCAGCAGCTGCTTCCTCTAAGAAAGTGTTGTGTTGGGTTTAATGGCGCATAAGCAGCTCAGGCTATCATGCGGCAAGCACAAGCTTGTAAGTGGTGTATACTATTTATTCTATAGTTTCTTTAAAACATTTGCTTCGTTTAGGAAGCTAAAAACACATAATAGATCTACAAGTCCTTTCACCTAAAATCAAAGCTGGATGGAAAGAAATGTGTTCATTGTAAAATCGGGTAAAATACTTTTTTCTTTGCATTTCAAATCTTCTGCATGAAAATAAAATGTGCTTTATGGTGAGTTGCTCTCCACATTCTTCATAGAGGGGTTTGTTTTCTTTTCTGAACAAAAAGTTGTGTGTCATGTGTGTGTGGCCAATGTGGGCACTACGAACGGGTGCGGCAAGGGAGTGGTGCACGGGGTGGATAGGATTTTCACCCAAGAGGAAATCATGCAAATGCTAAGGCACAAGGCAAACCCGGAGGCTATCGGGGTAAGAAGAGTCGGGAAAGATTCCACGACTATATTAATACTCTTCAAGGAGGAGAAAGTACCGAGGACCGTCATCCTTGGGGGAGCCCCGCACAGATGCTACCTGTATAAGAAGAAATATGAAGTATGCAAGGCATGCGGAAGACTAGGCCATAGAATCGACGTATGTCCAAACCCGACAAACATCAAGTGCCGTGGTTGCGGACAGAAAAATCCACCAGAGGACCCCACCGGCAAGCTAAAGTGTCAACGCTGCGGGAAAGAGCACATGCTGGGGGACAGCAAATGCAAGCTGATCCATCGTACACCGTACGAAATCAAAAAGAGAGTCTGGGAAAAGAAGATGAAGAAAGAAGCGGAATCGGGGGGAGCAACCAACCAAATCGCAAAAACCCAAGAACACCAGAGCCGCCCAAGAGCCAGACAAGAAGGGGAGAAGGAAGGGTACAAGCCCAGGACGAGCTCCTTCCCTAGACTAGGACAGGAGCAGCGGACAGCCTCCAGGGGACGAAGCTCTTCCAGGCGGAGGAGCCAATCCAGGGGACTGTCAAGCTCGAGAGCCAGGACCCCCAGTCTAGACCAAGACGAACCAACAACCGAGAATGGTGAGAGCAAAGGCATGAGCTTCGCAAGCAAGGATACCCAGGGCCGAAATATTAAGGACAAAAAAGACGAGGAAATAGAAACATTAAGAGCATGAATGCAACGATCCTTAGTTTAAAGGAGGAAATACAAAATTTAAAAACAGAGCGCAATACAGTGGCGACTAAATCTCAAACAAAAGCAGGCGGATCTGAAATAGGGGCGCCCAACAAAATCGAATGCCAACATCTTACAGCTCAAGTCGACAACAAGGGAGCGGAGAATAATATGATGGTCGAGGATACCTCTCCACCCCATCTAAACGCAAAGTTAGGGAGGATAACAGCTCAGACCTAACAGTGGATGAAAAGCTAGAGAAATTAAATGCGAAACTGGACAGAAGTCTTAAGAATTTCGCTAAGGAAAGAGACAGTAAACTTAAGGACTTAGCCAAGCAGATTCAACATATGCAGATACAGATGCAAAATCACTTTCACCTCATGACGGAGGCGCTCCAGCAATTAAAGGGGGAAACCGCCAACCTAAATGCGAGAGTGACTATACTTGAGGAGAACAAAACAAAGTTGAATAATGGACAGACCGCCCAATAACATCCAAATTTGGCAGTGGAACTGTCGCTGGTATCGACGCAAGCGACCGGTGTTGCAGAGCACGCTGTCGCTCCGCGAATCAGCCCCCCTTGCTATAGCGTTGCAGGAGACCGGCGGTCCGGCCAAATTGCAAGGGTATCGCGCCTTCCACAGTGGGAAAGGGGACAAATCGAGAGTTACAACACTGGCGCAGAGAAACATCGCAACAATCCAACACGAATTAGAAGACAACATCATAGAAAACGTCTTTGTAGAAATTCTAACAGGAAAAAAGGAGGAATCAAACACTTTCCTACTCAATATCTACAGCCCACCGAGACAACGGAAGGTCCGCTTCAGGGCAATAATGAACAAGGAACAAGCAGGGAACCAGCCTTTAATTATAGTGGGGGACTTTAACGCCCATCATCCGGAGTGGGGGTACACTAAGGAAGACGCAAAGGGGAGACAGTTGTGGGAGGACACGCATAACCTGGGAATAACATTGCTGACTGACCCATTACACCCCACGCGGGCGGGGAACAGCGTTACCGCCGATACCTCACCGGACCTGACCCTGAATAAAAACGTAGAAACAACGCAATGGCTAAATACGGAACTCAACCTGGGGAGCGACCACTCAATAGTGGAAACCACGGTTGAAATCAGGAGTAAAGTCAAAGGCAAAAAGTGCTTCCGGACGAAAATCACAGACTGGGACCGATTTAGAGAGAGATTAGGGGGAACAGAGACCTAACAGAGATAGGAAATATAGAGGACTGGTGCGAAGCGGTAAAGAAAGACACTAGGAAAACAACTAAGACGCTAGAAGGGGAAAAAGCTCCGGAAATAGCGGATGCCCGACGCCTACACATGTGGGAGGCCAAACAGGGCGTGGAACGTCGACTTAAAAGGCAAGGCAGAAACAACAAAAATCTCAGAAGAAGGCGCGTCATAACAAAGAAATAGAAGATTACGCCTTTAAACTATGTGAACAAAATTGGACTAACAAATGTGGCGAGATGGAAAGGAATATGAACCTCCCGCAGACGTGGAATATCCTAAGACATTTAATAGACCCTGAAACGTCCAAAACACAAGCACGAGTCAAAATGGCTAAGGTTAGACACGCATGCGAAGAGCAGGACGATGACATATTCATAAAGAAACTCGTCGAGACATACATAGGGGACACCGAAATTAGAGAGCTACCCGACTACCAGGGAATTTCAAATGAGAAGTTCGATGCGCCCATCACGAGAGCTGAAGTAAGGGCGGAGATAGCGAAACTCAAAACCAAGTCAGCTCCAGGGCCAGATGGAGTCACGAATAAGATGCTCAGGAATTTAGATGACAACTCAATAGAGGCCCTTACCAGCTACATGCAGAAATGCTGGGAAAAAGGGGAGATCCCACCGCTGTGGAAAGAGGCTACCGTGATCCTGATCCCAAAACTCGGGAAGCAACCGAAACTGGAAAATCTCCGGCCTATATCGCTCACGTCATGTGTAGGAAAGTTAATGGAACACATAATTCAGACCAGAATTTCAAGTTATATGGAGGAAAAAGAGAAATGGCCAGACGAGATGTATGGCTTCAGGCCCCATCTGGGCGCACAGGACGTCATGCTGCGGCTGCAGCAAGACATAATTTCAGAACCAAAGATGCGAAAGTCATTATGGGACTGAACCTAAAAAGGGCCTTCGACAACGTCAAGCACGAAGCCATCTTGGAAGGGCTCCAGCAGGCATGAATAGGGCTAAAAACTTATCGCTATGTCAGAAATTTCTTAACGGACCGCACGGCGGTTATAACTTTCCAGGAAATACAATCTGGGGTGATCAGGCTAGGTAACAGAGGAACACCTCAGGGATCGGTACTGTCACCCACCCTCTTCAACATGGCCATGAGAGGGCTCCCGAAGGAATTGCGGAAAATTGGGAATTACAACATAAATTACAGCCTGTACGCGGACGCATCAATCTCTGGATCAACAGAGGGAGCGACGCAGAGATCAATGAAACGCTGCAGGCGGCAGCAGATGTCATCTCTAAGTACGCGGCGGACAGAGGACTTAAATCTTCGCCTGAAAAATAAAAAATCTTCGTGTATAATGACAAGGCACTCAGGAACAAACCTCCCTCTGACCCACAGGTGTACGTGGAAAGAAGGGAGATACCAAAAGAAGAGACAATACGAATATTGGGACTCCACTTACAAACACACGGAAGGAACACGATCACCATTAAAAAGTTAGAAAACCACGCGACACAGACATTAAACCTCATCAGGAGGGTCTCACGTAACGGAGACGGCCTCAAGGAAAAAACTTCCTGAGATTGGTACAAGCATTCATCATTAGCAGACTGGGCTACGCCACGCCATATCTGAACCTAAAGGCAGATGAGAAGAGAAAGATAGACGCGCTCATCAGAAAATGCATTAAAAAGGCCCTAGGCCTCCCAACATGTACATCGATGGAGCAGCTACTGGCCCTAGGACTGCACAATACGATTTCAGAAATCACGGAAGCGGTTAAAACCTCGCAACTTGAAAGACTCAGCACGACGCGAGTGGGAAGAGCTACGCTAAGTAACCTTGGAACAGCCACAGACAGGGGGCAAAAGGAAAGGGTTGACATTGACAGGAAAATCAGGGCGCACCTAAGATCCTGGGTGTGTGGCTCCAATCGAATCAAAGGTATCAACACACACTTAATTTGCTCAAGACCTCGACCCAGCAGGTCGCCCGAATGATAGCACGGGTGACCAGCAAGAAGATGGGGATGAAGAAGCCCGACACACTCAAACTTGTCCGGAGCCTCGTTATTAGCAGAGTAGCGTATGTTCTACCCTACTTCAATATGACCAAAGGAGAGGAAGACAGAGCGGACGCCATCATTAAAATGGCGATCAAGACCGCACTCAAGCTCCCCAAGAACACACCAAACCACAAGCTAGCAGCTCTGGGTCTACACAATACAAGAATTAGCAGAAGCTCAAATCAAGTCACAGCTAAACAGACTTCTACAAACGAGGACGGGAAGACAGGTGTTGGAAAAACTGGGATATAGCACACACCTACAGGCTTATAACAAGACAACAGAGGTATTGCGGGAAGTCAGAAATTGGTACCGAGTTCGGCCCATGCCAAGAAACATGGACCCCCGCCTACACTTGGGAAGGAGACAGGCAAGGGCAGAGTATTATGAAAAAACAATCGACCAACAAGACACGTCAAGGTTCACCGACGCAGCCTTATACGAAACCAACGCAAAGAGGGCGATAGCCACGGTCACAGACTGCGAAGGCCGGGAGGTAGTTAGCGCCTTGATCCAAAACTGAACGGTCACGAAGGCAGAAGAAGTGACTATCGTACTGGCCATTAGGCAAGGAAGAGAAACGGGAGAGAGTCTGACGATACTGTCGGACTTTCATTTCGCGTGCAGAAATTTTCAACGGGGTAAATTATCTAAGGTAGCGCACCAAATCCTTACTTCCACAAGCGAGCCAACAAAACAATACACTCAAACACTAGTGTGGATTCCGGGGCATGCAGGGATCACGGGGAATTTGTACGCAGACAGGGTAGCCCGAAGACATGCGACCTACCGTACGCCCAACAGTCTCGCGGCAGAGGACCTGATTCCGCTTGGCCCTGACTACACCACACTACTACAACACTACAGAGGCTTGCGGAAAGTATATCCGGAGCCGCATAAAAAGCTCAGCAACAAGGAGGCCATAGATCTGAAGTGGCTACAGACGGGCACCTTCATTAATTTACACATATTACACATGATGCATCCCACGACATTCGGAGACGATTGCCCGTGGTGCGGAAAGACCCCTATCCTGTACCACATAACATGGGAATGCAGCTCACATCAAATACAAATAATTGAAAATCCAAATGAAAGATAGTGGGAGGCTTTGTTGGCCAGCTCTGACCCGGAGGCTCAGCTCTACCTGGTCACAAGAGCTCGCAAACTGGCGAAAGCCAGTGGTGCCCTGGACTGGGGGCGCCAACCGCTCGTCAGCCTCGTCTGAAGAGGCGAAGAAAAAGATCTCCGAGCAGTTAATAAAGTTCACTCACTCATTCCCGAGGCTGTTGAACATTACCTTATCTGCATATTGATTTTTAATATGCAGAGTAGTAGCAGCCGCGGGCCAAATGAGTGCCTTGACCGGCCACTCCGCATTTTGGCTGTTGCCGCAACAGTCGGTTTACATAACCACACAAGCGTTTTCCTTCACGTTAGCCATTCAACTCACACTTCTACATCAGCGATGCACAGGAACTCCAGAACTATATTTTCAGCAGGGGGCGAGACTGCGGGGTTGCATTATAGTTCTATTTTTAACTAGTGTATTGCTTTCTTTTCTGTATATGTCTTCTTTTGCACTCTCCACATGCCTATTGACTATCGTGTACAAAATTGAATTAAAACAAACAGGTTCATAAAAAACACGTGAGTGATCGATTGCATTAAAAGCACTTGGAGATTCTGTTAATGATACTCATATACAGAGGCCAGTGAATCAACGGCTTTTGTTGGGATACGATTTGTTCAGGCCATTCAGAAGTAAATGTTCTTCTACTGTCTATAGAACCAAGTAGCTAGTCTCGCTTACACCCCTCTGGACATTATATTAGTAGCGTCCTCAGAGTGAAACAAATGTTGAAAATCTGATTGCAGCTTGCAGGAGGGAAATACCACGGATTATGCCGATGGTAACATTTTCGCAAAATGTGTCATGTATAGCTGCCGCTGTGAGAGAACTAAACTTTGATATGGCGATCCACGACAGCCTTCCCAAGCTAAGTTACAGGTACGACTTCGTTACAGTTAACAATTACAAGAACGACTCCAACAAAGTCCTTTTTCTGCATTGTCCATATAAAATAGGCGCTTGTGCTCAACGAAGAGTAGAAAAACTCCATTTCTTCAATACACTCGCCACAGTAGATAATGCAAGAAGTGATGAGATCTGGTGTCTTGATCCCGCTGTAAAAATAGCTAAATTTGTAACATATCGGTGTTGATTACATCAGTGTGTATAGCGCTGCTTTTGCTTTGCTTAAGCCGGAAAATATCCCTCTAAACAGAATGTCTAGGTCTGATAATATAAAGGGATCGGCCAATCGAAAGACCTATCCGATCATTCGCAAACTGGTTGATGTCATTGTAATACACTGATATTCTTCAGAAGAGGTCTTACCGCCTAAATACCAGATAACAGTTATGTATGATAGCTGTAGGCTTTGACATGTGAAGTATATAAAAGACGTAACTCATGCCATTTTCTCTCACCAGGCGCAAAAGTTTCCTCAGCAACACATACTTCCTTAAAATTTCCAAATTATTGAGCACTGTTAAGCGGGGATCCAGGCACTGGTAGCGGGCACTGGTAGCGAGCAGGACCGGAGCGGGGGTGGCCTAGCTTGCAGTCAGCTGGTCCGCAAAATCACTTCCTCTTCCTCTTTCTCGGCGATATGCCCACCTAATCTGAACTTCTTTACAATCTGGCCGCCACAGAAAAGAGGAGCCATCCTGGCGACTCAAGGAGACGAAAGGAATGCGGGATCGTAGTAAGGCTTCAAACGGTCGACGTGAACAATCTCACGCCCACGGCGGCGAAGGTCGGTGGAAGCGGCTAGCGGTTCAACTAGGTAATTGACGGGAGAAGTCTGTTGGAGCACTAGATAGGGTCCGTGGTACTTGGAAATAAACTTGCTGGTCAGACCGGGTGGTGTCGATGGGACCAAGAGCCACACGTGAGCACCGGGAGAAAATTAGTGGACAGAGTGGCTGCTGTCGCTGTGCGCTTGTTTCTGGGCTTGCTCGTCCAAAGTGAGTGAGCGAGCCAGTTTGCGACATTCTTCAGCGTGCCTGGCAGCTGCTGAAAGCGATGTATACTCTGAGATATCAGGACGGTAGGGAAGGATGGTGTCGAGTGGAGCCGAAGGTTCACGCCCGTACAGCAGAAAAAATGGCGAGAATCCGGTAGTTGCTTGAACGGCGGTGTTGTAGGCGTAGGTTATAAATGGGAGAATGTTGTCCCAGTCGGAGTGATCGGAGGCGATGTACTTGGACATCATGTCACCTAGTGTGCGATTGAAGCGCTCTGTCAGTCCGTTGGTTTGAGGGTGGTACGCGCTGGCTGTCCGATGGATGGTTTAACATTCGCGTAGGAGCGCTTCGACAACCTCGGATAGGAAAGATTTGCCTCGATCACTTAGAAGTTCACGAGGGGCCCCGTGCCGCAGAATGAAATTATGAAGAAGAAAGGACGCCATAGTGGGTCCGGTGGCATCCTGAAGTGCTGCTGTCTCCGCATAGCGAATGAGGTGATCGACGGCCACGATTATCCAACGATTTCCTGCAGGTGTGTACGGCAGAGGTCCATACAAATCGATGCCAACACAATCAAATGGTCGGTATGGGCACGGAAGGTGCTGTAGTGGAGCCCGCTGATGGAGGGGAGGCGCCTTGCGACGTTGGCAATCGATGCACGAACGCACATACTTAGTGACGAAGGTATACATACCGCGCCAGTAAAATCGCTGTCGCAACCGTTCATAAGTCTTAAATACACCCACATGGCCACACTGCGGATCGTTATGGTAAGATGCGCAGATATCACTTCGGAGGTGGCGATGTACGACGAGCAGCCACGTACGGCCATCTGGCATATAGTTGCGTCGATAGATAAGACGGTCACGAAGAGCGAAATGCTGCGCTTGACGACGAAGGGCGCGAGGAGCCGGTGAAAGTGATGAGTTCGTTAGAAGATCGATTAGGGATGTAAGCCACGGATCCTTGCACTGTTCGGATGGCATGTCGTCGATGGACAAGGAAGACAAGGCGGAGCTGGAGGCAGGGGACAACGGAGCGTCAGGCGACACTGGCGAGCGAGATAAAGCGTCTGCGTCGGAATGCTTACGCCCTGTACGATAGATGACTCGGATATCATACTCTTGTAGTCTAAGCGACCAGCGGGCGAGACGGCCGGTGGGGTCTTTTAGTTAAGACAACCAACATAAAGTGTGGTGGTCCGTAACAACATTAAATGCGCGCCCATACAAGTATGGCCGAAATTTCTGAAGCGCCCAAACAATTGCCAAGCATTTCTTTTCTGTCACCGAGTAGTTGGTCTCGGCCTTGGTCAGCGTTCGGCTTGCGTACGCCACAACGTATTCATCAACACCGGGTTTTCGTTGGGCAAGAACAGCGTCGAGGCCGGCGTCGCTGTCATCGGTGTGCACTTCGGTAGGAGCAGCCGGATCAAAATGGCGCAATACGGGGGGTGAGGTAAGTATCGTGCGCAATTTCGTAAAAGCAGTATCGCAAGCCGGCGACCAGGCAGAAAGATCTTTGTGGGCGCTGAGAAGTCGCGTCAGAGGAGCAATGATGGTCACAAAGTTCAGAACGAAACGCCTAAAATAGGAGCATAAGCCTATGAAGCTGGGCAGTTGCTTGATAGATGTTGGCTTCGGGAACTCAGCGACAGCGCGGAGTTTAGATGGATCAGGAAGGATGCCATCCTTGGACACTGAATTCCCTAAAATATTAAGTTGGCGAGCGGCGAAATGGCACTTTTTCAGATTCAGCTGCAGACCAGCGTCGCTAAGACATTGCAAGACAGTTTCAAGGCGAGTTAGGTGGGTCGCGAAGTCGGGTGAAAATACGACGATGTCATCCAAGTAGCAGAGACATGTGTGCCACTTCAAACCGCGAGAATATTGTCCATCATGCGTTCAAAGGTGGCGGGTGCATTACACAGGCCAAACGGCATGACGTTGAACTCATAGAGCCCGTCGGGAGTGACAAAAGCTGTCTTGGGGCAATCGTCTTCAGCCATTGGAACTTGCCAGTAGCCAGATCGTAGATCGATTGAAGAGAAAAATTCCGCTCCATGCAAAGTGTCCAGCGCGTCGTCTATGCCTGGCAGTGGATAGACGTTCTTTCGTGTGATCGCATTAAGTCGGCGGTAGTCCACACAGAATCGAATAGACCCGTCTTTCTTCTTGACTAAAACGACCGGGGACGCCCAAGGGCTACTGGAAGGCTTAATAACACCTCTACGGAGCATCTCATCGACTTGTTCGTCAATAATGCGGCGCTCTGAGGCTGATACACCATAAGGACGTTGGCGTAACGAGGCGTGCGTACCAGTATAGATGTGGTGGGAAACATTTGATGTCCGACCCAAGGATGGCTGCTGGATGTCGAAGGAAGTTCGGAATCGGTTCAGCAAGTCGAAGAGCTTGGCGCGTTGATCTGGAGCGAGAGCACTGTCGATGGCTTTGTCAAAGGCAGCAAGAGGCGATGAAGGAGACGAGGAACGAGGTGGGCTAAGGGCACTTATGCTGTCGGAGATTGTGTCGGCACAGGCGGAGAGAAGCGGCGGGACGGTAACAAAATTTTCTGATCGAACAGGGTCGGCATGCCCAATGCACTCGCCACATTGCAACGTGAGTGGGTAGAACGAATCATTAGTAATGGCTAGTTCGGTGCGGCCGCTTCGTACACTAAGGACGGCACAGGGGAGGGGAAGACAGCATCGTGAGACGAAGAGGGAAGATGGGGTGAAGAGCACTGTACAGTCATGAAGAGAGGCACAGTTTATAGGCACAATAGCAGCAGATAAAGGCGGGATATCAGTAGCATCCGCAACGTGGCATTTGGCTTCCCCAAGAACGTTAACGGTGGTCGGTGCGGTGCACAGCGGAGAAAGCTCTACTTCGGCACGAGCGCAATAAATTACGGCGCGATTGCGACACAAGAAGTCCCACCCTAAAATAATGTCATGGGAGCAGTCACGAAGAACGATAAAACTGATGACGTAGAGAACGTCCTGAATGGTGACTCGAGCCGTGCAGGTACCGAGCGGTTTGATGTGATCAGCAGTGGCGGTGCGCAAAGAAACCCCAGAATACGGCAGAACAACTTTTCGTAACAAGCGGCACAGTCTAACGTCAATAACCGACACAGCAGCACCAGTATCTACAAGCGCAAGAGTACAAACATTTTTAATGGTAACTTCTATTAAATTGTTCGGTGGCGAAGCAGGACTTTCACTGTTCGACGAAAGCGCAGTTCTTGCCTGCGGAACTGCGTCTAGTGATTTTCCGGCATTGGCGAGGTAGAACGGCGGCGCATCGGCGACGGAGAGCGACGGCGCGGAGAGGTTGAGCGGTTGTTATAGGTTGAGTAGTTGTCATGCGAGAAGTGGTCAAAGTGAGACGAGGGCTGAGGGGGCGCACGGAGAGGGGACGGCGGCTGCGCGTAGTTGACCGGGCTCTGATCGAAAGCGTACGGTGCTGGGCGACGGCGGCACAGGCGTGCAACATGGCCAGGGAGACCACATGCAAAGCAAATCGGCTGATTGTCAGCTGTGCGCCAAGGGTGTAGAATAGGTGGCGCACGACGCTAAGTGAAAAATGCCCGCTGAGGCGAACCGTACGATGGAAAAGGCGCAGGAGGGGGTGGTCTTGCGGCAACCTCAGCATAAGACAGTGGACTGGGTCCGGGCGTCGGGACAGCGTCGGCATGAATGAGCGGAGCTGTGAGTGGAGCGGCATGAAGAGGTAGTTGTCGAGGGGGCGGAAGTGCTTCGGCAACTTGTTCCTGAATAACCTGGCGTATGTTCGAAGCGAGGTGTGAGCTGGATTGCGGAACGTTTGAAATTAATGATAATTGCCGGGCAACTTCTTCCCGTACGAAGTCTTTGATTTCCTGGATAAGTGCAGAGCTGAAAGTGCCATCAGACATAGCCGCGATCGTGCCTTCAGGTTGTCGAGGGACGATGCGTTGGCGACAAAGTTCGTCGTAGCTTTTAAACATCGTGACCACATCACTTACAGTGCGGGGCTCATTGGCCATGAGGATGTTGAGTACGCCTTCATGGATGCCCATCATGATGTGGCGAATCCTCTGAGCTTCAGTCATCGATGCATTTACACGATGGCACAAATCCAAAACGTCTTCGATGTAGCTTGTGAAGGTTTCGCCTGCCTAGTGTGGTACGGGCAGAGGCATATTATTTTATTCTCCTTTTGTCGCCTCAACATACTATATGTCTGCTGCACCCGCTCGCGCAAACGGTGTTCAGCGCGAAGCTTGCGGACCGCAGGGTGACCGAAGACATCCACAAAGCGAGATTTGAACAAGGCCCAAATTGGAATGTCAGCCTCGTGATTTGGGAACCACAACTTTCCGACTTGCGTGAGGTAGAATATCACATTGTTAAGCTTCAAGATGTCATCCCACTTATTGTTGGTGCTTATGCGTTCATACGACGAAAGCCAGTCCTCCACGTCCTGATCGTCGGTACCGCTGAAGACCGGCGGGTCCCGCTGGCGAAGCACCCCGGAGCATAGAATAGAAGGGGCCGAGGTAGCGGGGCCGGTGGTGTTGCTGGAGTCAGTCATTGAGGTTGGAATTCGGTGGCTGCGGCGCTCCAGGGCGAGGAAATGCAAGAGAAATCCCGCGACCTCCACCAAGTGTTAAGCGGGGATCCAGGCACTGGTAGCGGGCACTGGTAGCGAGCAGGACTGGAGCGGGGGTGGCCTAGCTTGCAGTCAGCTGGTCCGCAAAATCACTTCCTCTTCCTCTTTCTCGGCGATATGCCCACCTAATCTGAACTTCTTCTTTACAGCACATATATCATGAGAATCAATTTGACGGGATTACACCCTCTTGCATGAGGATTGTTTGGAGACCTATAGGTTGACATTCAAAGCGATCATCCTCACAGAGCTGCAGGATCCAGGAGTCCTGAAAAAATATGCACATATATGCCTTATTCAGTGCTTTTCGCTATAAAGGAACACTTATTTGAAAGCAAATTTTTGTGTTTCAAGACGAGAGAAGCAATTCGAGCGAGTAAGATTGCATTCATGCCTCACCAAGTTACACGTAATCTTCACTAGGGTTATCCCAGCTATTTAATGGAATCACTGCTTAATGGGTTAACATGATATATGCTATGTCAACGTCTTAGCGTAAAGCTTTCGTTCGGACCCTGGTTGAAATTTAAAAGTTGCGGTTAATGCCAAAATATAGGTCAAGTATCCCAAGCAGCACGCCATCAATGGACCGCCACTGGTCCAATATTGGGATATATTGGTCCCAATTTTGGTCAATATTAGCGTCTGATTGGGGCGCACAAAGAGCTAAGATATATGCCAACCAATTTGGCTCTCCTATCAAAACCGGTATTGGCATACTACCTTCTTTACTGGCATTCAATGGCACTCATGACTACTCAATATCTTCCACCCAAGCTCACGCCAAGCTCCCTGGGCATCCAATATCTTGTATCCATGCTTATTCACTGGATATTCACAACTGGCATCCAGCCAGATTTATCGGCTACCCAATATTTTTAATCCAATCTTGCCCAGTGGTTTTGCATTATTGGCTTCCAGCCAGCGCAATTGGCAATCCGGCAATTATAGTCCTGAATGTTTCAATAATTAGTACTACGGCTAGTTGCCATTTCGTGCTATGGCTAATAGGCAACTACAAAGCCATCCCATACGTATGCAGTGCTGATATTTTAATGGAGCTTTTTATTTAAATAAAGCATGCTGAGAATATCCATGCACAGAAAATGATACAGCTGAAAGGTACATTGCATGGTGATTTATTAGGTGTGCATGGGTTACAGGGCGTGGAAACATTTAGGCAGAACTCTTAGACTTCAGTGGTCCTCCTGTTTTTGCATCCCTTGGCAAGGTGTTCTCAGGTCCCAGGTTCGAGGAATGCGCTGAGTTCATCGCAGCTTCTTTTGTGGTCGGTTGTAGGGGCAGCAGCTCCCAGCAGCCTTTAAAGATATGGACTTGAGCAGCTTGCATAACAATGTATTTCCTTTCGCAGATGGCACCTGGAAATAAAAACAACATTCATAAATCCCATTAAGAGAGAACACTTTTGGTAAGTGGAAGTACAGCTAGACCGCGGAGTAAAAATCCAAAGTAAAGCACCACCTATTGGCCCTCAGACAACTTTCTTGTCTGGTTTACTCAGGTTGAAATAAGCTGCATACTCGGTGAGGCCGGCCATATTAACTTGGTTACATTGGTTGCGACATCTGGCAGTGCACGGCTTCCCATGTGGATGTGTTGTTGACGCTGGAAACATAAAACAAAATGTATTTGCTGTTATCTATTCGTTAAACGGTAGTCAGTGCTTGCCCCCTTCTACTTGTAGTGCCTTTGTGATCGAACACCTGTAGAAGAAAGACGTCGTCATAACTGCATGCTTCAAATCAATAGCTTTCCTTTGAATAGTTTTCGTTAGGATAGATTGCCGCAAGAACTAAAAGAAAGTACAAAAGAAAAAAGAGACGCAAAAAATGGCAGTCGCACTCCGACCGCGGCTGCTAACATTAGTGTACATCGCATCATTACTGCAAACAGAACATTTTAAAATTTGTCAAAGCTGCAGCCAAAACAACGTACGACACAGATGTTTTGGGGTTTATATGATATACTCAAATTCAAAAATAAAGAAATCCATAGCTTAGCATCACGTTTGTTGTGGGAACAAGTTTGTACGTGTGGTAAAGTATAAGAACTATGGTAGCAACTGTAAATAAGAATCCCCTTTTCAGAATTTTTTTTTTCATAGAGTTCTTCGCGCGGACAGTAGAAGCTCTTGCACGTAGAAGGAAAAGTGTCATGTTTCAGGCAAGCCCCTTTTTCTGCGCGATATAACAATCTATAATTGTGGGTACGAGGAATTTTGAACGAAAACTTTTTTCCATTATTTCCTCAAATAATCAAATTTAGCGGTAAGAATAAGTGCGTCGGCAGATCTTCTTTCCGGACGCTTTTAGTTTTCTACAATTGATAGTAAAACTGCAGCTGCTGGATATTTTATGGCACTTCTACTACTCGGGATTTGCGCAGGAGAAAGATCAAACACGTGAATAAGCTACGCGTCATTTAGACCATTCCAAACGCGCATTCATAACGGCAAATTACAATATTAAATATTCGCTCGCAACTAACAATCATGTTCCAGAAAGCTCAACTTAACCATGAGTTTTGAATAAAGTATGTAAAAGAAGTTGGATCACTTCAGACGCACAACACGCGCGATAAAGTTGTAACCTGAAAATCACACAAAACACGCATCATGTTTTACAGGCAGGGCCACATTTTTCTTTTGCAATACAAATTGGCCACCCCTGCGCCGTAAATTTTGTCTTTGTGACCAGAGTTTATGCATACAATATTTTGTATGCACAAACTCTGGTGCGCTGAAAATAGAGTTCAGAATTGACTGGCATGGTGCGGTCGAAATAAATGGCTTTCCGTTCTCGTAAGCATATCGGTTATTGACATGATGATCAAGGCTGACAACATACAGCACCAAATCATGCAAAAAAAAGGTATCTTACCGTACGGCTAGCGCAGACTCCCAGATCTCAGTTGCAACAATCCAAAATGAATATTGCCGCGCGAAGTACATCCCAGTGATCTGATGCTTTATTAACCTGGTAAGAAAAAGTAGCTATCTTACGACGAGACAAAGCAAGAAATAATCTCAGAAAGCTCAGTTATGAACAAACAACCTAAAATGCTGGTGGTACTCACAGATATCCTCTTTCAGGCATGGTCATTAAAACGAATTGGAACTTTCACAATGCTTGGTTTTTCGGTTCTGCTGTCCAAAGCTGCAGGCGCTCTAGCAGCTCGAGCGGGTGGGGATTGTGTGGCCGGCCGGACGCCTCTGAATCAGACGCTTGTGTCGAGTTTCGAGGCACGGTTGGAAGGGGGCAGAAGGGTCGTTGTGTTTTCACTCTCTCTCTCTCTCTCTTTCTTTTTTTTTTGCTTGAGATCTCTCGAAAGTGGAGGCATAAAGCTCGAAAGGCGGTGAGAGAAATGAAAGAGGTCCCGTGGGCCCGCGCGAGCCCAGAAGGCTGCCGGCCAAGAAAGTTGGCTCCCCCCATCCTTCCCCACATCCCATCTTCCCTTCCCACAGACGCCAAGAGTGCCGCCGCGACATTAGGCCGGTATAACCCGCGTCCGGTAGCCCCCCGCCCCCCCCCCCCCCCCCCCTCAAGAATATCCCACAGATCCTAGAGGAAGAAGTTGGCGGGAAGGAAAGGAAGAGTGCGGGGGAGTAGTGTGGGGGGCATTGTGAGCAACGCATGCCTAGCCGGGAAGAAAGAAAGGGCAGTGAAAGTCGCTGCTCTTCCGCGATGACTGCTTCACGGGGAGAAAAGGCTACAAGATGTGAAGTTGAAAATTGCTTTAGTCAAGGCCCTCGGGCGGAGAGGCGACGAAAGGACGAGAAAATGGAAACCATATGTTCTTTGCGCCAAGCTTGTGAGGAGGAATGCTCAGAGTTTTGCCCTCGGCTTCGCTAAAACAACGAGAAGTGCGTTCGTAGCTCTTTGGTCGCCTCGAATGTTGGCTCGGTAACCTTTGCAGTGGCACGATAATTTCGCCACATTTTTTTTTGTTAATGCAAAATGCGTTACCTATGTGTTTCAGTAGTAATCACATACGAAAACAATCTTCAGTTTTCTCGGAATCGTTCTCGGTTCGAACAAATGGACATATTTTTTAACTAAAGATGGCACACAAGTTCATGACGGAGTGCTCTGGAAGCGTCATGACGCGCAACTGAGCGATGCAGAAGCCCGTATACTTGCTGTATTCCTATCAATGAAAAGAAAAGCGAAAACAACCATAACTACGGGTACATCAAGGTTATAATTCCCATGTTATTAATTTTTTTTTTTCAAATCAGGTCAACATTTAGAGCAAGAAAAAATCCGCATAGAACTAAGCGTGGGCATATAAAGCAGCAAGAAATACAAAATACTCGACGAGCTAAGATCTGAAGAACTAAATTGGCAGTAAAGAAAGAATAGAAAGAAAGCAAGGGTCAACATTAAAACTATACGAACTTGGCACAAGGTGTAGTCCTCAGAAACTTGCGCGGTAAAATCATCTTTCAGCCTGCGGAAGCTGCGCATAATATTACAGAGAGGAAACCTAATTCTCAATCATGTGCTAAATTCTTCGAGAGTGGTGTTCTCTAAAAATGCCCCAAAACTGTCTAAATAACGCGCTCGCATTACTTTTAATATGTACGAATTGCCATTAGCTACCTGGTTGCCACGATGGGATAGAATTGTTTAGTTCTCTGGAGGGAAACGCCTTCGGTGCGGTGATTATATGGTAGGATAATCAGGCATAGAATGCCTGAAGAATAGTTTCTGATCAGTGCTTAGGAGAACGCTGTCAAAAGCTGTAGTCAAATGCATCATTATGAGCCATGTATTGCAGCTTTTGAACAAAAATAACTTCCATAGAGAGCATCGTTATTATGCAATTTCAATTTTGTTACCATATATGCTGGCACCACATGAGCGCGCATTCATTGCACTGTAGGTAATTGTCTTAAATTTTTGTTTTTTTCGTTTGCCTTGCCGCATGTAATGCTGTTGATTTTTTTTTATTATCTTCCACATGCACACAACGTTTCGCAGTGTGCGATTTACGTCGCATTAGAATACGAACCATTCCAGTACTGTTCAGATTTCTTTTCTTGTCAAGTGAATTGGCTGAAATATTTTATGCGCTGCTACAACGATGGCCGAAGTCGTTCAGTCTCTATCTGTCTGTTGCTGAAGCCCACAGCAGAGCGCTAAATAGTACAGGAATAAGATGCAAATTTGTGTTTAGTATATATTAGAACTCGAAGGCCTTGAAAGCAGCCCAACATATCTGTCTATAAGAACAGCTAGTACTGGGGCGTGGTATAGTCGGTGCTGAAGCTGAATGCCGGAAACAGCTAGCGTAATGGCGAATCATGCAGTGAGTATTCGATTGGCTAGCACGATCGATCTCTCCCACCTCTGCTATCGCTTGAACATATGTAGGGTTTCTTTGTAACCCGTAAAAAAGGCGGAAATAATGATGCTACGCGTGCTTGTTTCCAATCATAGACAAACGTTTACAGGATGTGGATTCACCGGACATATTCGATCGTTTCTGCGTTTACTATCTAAACGTAGCCACTGGTGTTTGTTCAAGCGACCCACATGTTCTGTTGTGTTCTTTGCATTTGAATACTTTGCGTTTCTTGACTGCGCGATCTCTCCCACCTCTGCTATCGCTTGAACATATGTAGGGTTTCTTTGTAACCCGTAAAAAAGGCGGAAATAATGATGCTACGCGTGCTTGTTTCCAATCATAGACAAACGTTTACAGGATGTGGATTCACCGGACATATTCGATCGTTTCTGCGTTTACTATCTAAACGTAGCCACTGGTGTTTGTTCAAGCGACCCACATGTTCTGTTGTGTTCTTTGCATTTGAATACTTTGGGTTTCTTGACTGCGCAGGAGGTTTTCCGCGGACACGCACCTAATAAACGTTTGCTTGTCAGATGTGTGCTCGAGCGTGTGCGTATGCTTGTGCACTCGTATGCGTATATATAGGCCCATGGAACGAAATTCCATGCGCGATAGTTGTTGCCGAGATGTGTTCAGGATCTTCGCACTGATGTGTCTATTACTTTCAATCATCCTGGTTTGACGAGATCAGAAAAACAAATCATCTCCACCGGGGATCGGACTCCTAGCCTAGCTAGCGCTTTAACCAACTGCGCTAAACCCTGGATCGAGAAACAAGCAGCATAAATAATTCTCCTTGATACCGTGATGATAGCGACGAGAATGACGCCGCAATTAGTGGTAATGACAATGATGATAGTATCAATGGTAATGACGCTGCGTTTAGTTGATAACGATAATGATACGTGATGCACCGTGTGCAGCATCATTAATCTCGCCTTCGCAAATTTCTGCAGTGTAGATTCCACATGCTGTCAGAATTTTTTTAACACTTGGCTAAACTTTGGAACACTATCTGTGTTAGCTACGTCCACGCGTGATCGACATCCGGCCCTCTAGTCTGCAGGAATTGTGCCGAAGATATTATATGCAGAATTTTACATAACAATTAATCGTGTCTAAAATTGTAAATAAAAGAGTACTCTACCAAAATCGTCAAATATAATCGCAGGTCATCCGCAACAATTAGTAAATCACGGAAAATATATTCAGAAAAATATATCCTACATTTTCTGTGATGGGTGCTTCTGTGCATTTTGTGTGGTCAGCTCAATCAAACAATTTTAAGACAATCTGTACATTAATCCCAAAAAACATTATATATATGGTAGCGCAAATTACGTATGGCATATAAATATCTTCTACAATTGAACGTAAGCTGATGTCCAGGCCAGCAAAAAATTTAGTTGGGACGAAATTAGCCCAAAAACACTGTCATATTCGGATACCTGCACATTGAAAAATGTCAGTGTCGGTCAGAGCTGCTTCTACTGTTTTTAGCGCCGCCGCAGCCTGAAATGTGCAATGGTGACCAGCCATCAAAGCTCGTTAGACAATATCGACTACTAGAAACCACGATATATACAATATTGGGATGCCACCAATTCTGATGGGACAATATTGACCAATCTATGTCAAGATATATTCCATGTTGACAAGCCATCGATATGGCAGAACATTATTGCCCAACCTATGCCATTAGAGTGCAATGCTGGCTAGCCATCCCAGTCCATCGAACAATATTGAACAATAAAATGCAATATGTATACATTGTTGGCAGGCTGCCATAATAGGCCGGTCACTATTGACCAATATATGCCAAGATTTATTTATAGCTGACAAGAGAACCATAATGGCTGGACAATATTAACCAATTTATGCCATCAAAGCTCATTAGACAATATTGACCACTATAAACCAAGATATATGCAATGTTGGTATGCCAACAAAGCTGGTGGGGCAATATTGTCGAATACATGCCAAGATATATTCAATGTTATCGAGACAACCAAAATGGCCGGACAATATTAACCAAGCTATGCCATGATATGCCCAATGCTAATTAGCCATCACAGTCCATCAAACAATATTGACCACTATAGGCCGATCTGTATACATTGTTGGCAGGTCACCATGACTGTCAGAACAATATTGACCAATGCATGCCAATATATATTCAATGTTGACAAGCCAGCCATATTGGCAAAACATTATTGCCCAAACTATGCCATGATATGTGCAATGCTGGCTAGCCATCAAGGCTCATTACACAGTATCGACCAGTAGAAACGAAGATATTACATTGTCAGGAAGCCGCTAAAGTTGGTTGGACATTATTGACCACTGTATGTTTAAATACATTCAATATTGAGAAGCCGTTGTCATTGACTGGACAATATTTACCAGGTTATACCATGGTGTGTGAGATATTGGCAAACCATTGTAGCTGGTCGGCCAATAATGACCAGGTTGTCTCATTATGTATACAATAATGACAAGCGGTTCAATATGCGTGGGCATCATTGACCGCTGTTAGCCGGTTGAATGCCAATAACGGATATGGGTGAAGTTCACTGGGCCAATAATGCTTATGTTATAGCATGGCTGCGCATTATTGGTAGCTCATTGGCACCATTGGGCCACTTGAGGGCCAGTAATCCCCAATCAATCCCTAATATTGGGCCGATGGCTGGTGCTGCCTGGGATAGTGCAAAATGCTTTCTATGATTTTGAGGAGAATTTTCAGATAATTAAAGCACATTATGTTCCAAAACTCACATTTTTATGTAACTTTGGATGCAAGTTCACAATTTTATTGCCTATAGAATAACTTTTCTATATTTGAAGACGCTTAACATAAGATAAAACCTTTTAGACCTATTTTAGTGTAATAAATGTAATAGCAAACTTCGAAACTTATAAATATGCCCAGCTCATTTAGGATAATTCCCGTGTGTTGAAGAAAAGAGCAAAGTATAAAAAATTCTGTTCAAGCAGTTTCAAATATATTTACAATAGCTTCTGTGCTGTACTTACATCATGTCCTGCGTCATGCATGACCCTCTTGCAGCAACAGCTGAATTAATTCAGTGCATGCGGCAGTCCTCTCTCTTTCAACAATAAGTGTAGCTCATCGCCAGGGCAGATGTATGAGCCATGCGAGCCTTTGAAGTATTCTACGAACAAAAGACAATAAAAACACGCATGTTAGTCTTTCGAAGTGCATTACCCTATGGCACCATTAAGACAACCGCATTTTCAGAAATTCTTACCTTTGTCCCCGCTGCTCCGCTATGTCATTATTATTTCATTAGCAGAGTAGACATAGAGACCATTTCAATATTTCCATAAGAACCTAGCTTTTGCAGACATCACTGCCATTCACCTTGTTTGAGCATAGACCCATGAAATCGAAATCAGGTTAAAAATTCCTATCAGATTAGACCAGACAGATGCACTTAGACCCAGTTTAAATCAGCCAGAATAACGTTGATTCTAATAATTTTTTAATCGCATTAAACGATGTTATTATTTACGAAAAAGCAGAAAAACAACAACCGCTTTGAAATATTGCTCCCCCTTCTGAATTGGGAGTTTCGCCAAAAGAGGGAAATGAAAAGCCCCTAGGTAGCAAGCCAAGCGATCTGATTTTTTAAGTAAAAATCAGTTTACTCGAGAACTGTATACACATTCATAGCCTAATGAGTGTCAGGTGACGGACGGAATATTTAGTTGAAATATATTGAGGCAGTGTTAACTGTCGAGATTCCCTGTTTCTATTGAGCCGCGCCCTGTGCAGCCAGAATATCAACCAGTACGAACGGGGCTAATTAACATGTATGAGACAGTTTTTACGGTCTGAGCTTTGCATAATTACAGCCGCTGAGATCTCCTACTTCGCCCACTAAAATTTTTCGCGCAGGACGAATATTGCACAGAAGTTTCAACTAACGCAAATTGCGGATGAAATTCAACAACTTCAAAATGCATTGAAAATATAGCTGGCCAAACAAAATGGAAATCTGTGCGAAGTGAGTGATTATCTCCGCATCATTTATCGCGAGTCCTGTGTTCTTAAATAAACGCAGAAAAAGGCCAATTTATGAAAGCGAACTCGTCTCAACTGTACCAATGATTACCGCATGTAGCTTGCAATTTTAAACCGAAAGCCTTTAATGGCTCATGCTGTCGTGGACAAAGTGTGTCCGGCTTTTGCGGGTGCAAGTCAATGCAATAAAGAGTTGATCCCAGTTCTATTACGCCTGTCTTCTCTTTTGGTGCCTACGACCTTTTCACCACTATTTGATATCTGGTGAAGGTGCTGCCCTTTATATTCCGATCTACTCTTTAAAGCGACCACAGCCCTGTTCCTGCCGTCCTGGGAGACCAGCCTACAGGCCACTCAACCAGTCGCCAACTTCAAGGGCTCGAACCCGAACACGTCTCGCTACAGAATAGGTATTCAGCTCTAACCGAGGATAGCGACATTACCCTAGAAGCAAGGAACAATAATTTCAGAGATATCATTACTGAGTGCGCGGAAGAAGCAGGCGGTAGTATAATTAGAGAGGATACCGGTCAGCTGCTTAAGGAGACGAAAGATTTGATTAAGAAACGCCAGAGTATGAAACCTTCCAATCCAACAGACCGGATCGAATTGGCCGAGATATCAAAGCTAATCAATAAACGCAAGGTGGCCGCTAAAAGGAAGTATAACATGGAGAAAATTGAGCATGTTGTAAAGAACGGGGGAAGCCTTAAAGCGGTAAAGAAGAATTGTGTATAGGCAAAAACCAGATGTATGCGATAAGGGACAAGGCGGGCAACGTCATCACGAATATGGACAAGATAGTCAAAGTAGCCGAGGAGTTCTATACAGATCTCTACAGTAGCCAAAGTAGTCAGGACCGTAATGAGATTGGCGGTAGGGAAAACCAGTCAGACGTTCCACCAGTGACGAAGGACGAGGTCAAGAAAGCATTAGAAGCTACGAAAAGGGGGAAATAATCTGGAGAGGATCAGATAACTACAGATTTGTTGAAAGACGGGGGGGGGATATCATAATAGAAAAACTGGCCACCTGTATACGCAGTTCCTGGTGTCACCGACAGTACCGGAACCATGGAAGAATGTAAACATTATTCTCATTCATAAGAAAGGGGACTTTAAGGGCCTTAAAAATTACAGACCAATCAGCTTACTCTCTGTTACGTGTAAGGTATTTACTAAGGGAATCGCTAATAGAATCAGGACAACCTTAGACTGCAATCAAGCAAAGGATCAAACAGGGTTTCGGAAACGGTACTCTACTATCGATCATATTCATACCATCAATCAGGTGATGGAAAAATACTCGGAATATAACCAGCCCTTATACATAGCATTCATTGATTACGAAAAAGCATTTGACTCAGTTGAAACCTCGGCGGAGATGCAGGCATTGCGAAATCAGGGGGTAGACGAGCCGTACGTGAAAGTGCTGGAAGATATATATAGTGGCTGCACAGCAACCATAGTTCTGCGTAAAGAAAATAAGAAAATTCCCATAAAGAAAGGTGTTAGGCAAGGAGACACGATCTCCCCAGTACTATTCAGAGCTTGCTTAGAGGAAGTATTCAGAGACTTGGAATGGGAGCAGTTAGGGATAAGGGTAGATGGAGAATACCTCAGTAATTTGCGATTTGCTGATGACATTGCCTTGCTAAGCAACTCGGGGGATGAACGGCAAATAATGATTGATGACCTAGACAGAAAAAGTAGAAAGGTAGGCTTGAAAATCAATATTCAGAAGACTAAGGTAATGTTCAACAGCCTCGGGAAGGAACAGCAGTTTACATTAGGTAGCGAAGTACTGGAAGTAGTAGGCGAATATGTCGACTAAGGACAGGTAGTAACCCCAGATCCGGACAATGAAAAGGAAATAACAAGAAGAATAAGATTGGGATGGAGCGCATTTGGCAAGCACTCACAGATTATGATTAGCAGCTTACCGGTATCGCTCAAGAGGAAAGTATAGAACAGTTGCATCTTACTATACTAACCTATGAGGCTGAAACGTGGAGGCTAACCAAGAGAGTTCTACTTAAGTTGAGGACAACCCAGAGGGCTATGGAACGAAAAATGGTAGGGGTAACATTACGAGATAGGAAGCGTGCAGTGTGGGTCAGAGAAATAACTTAAGTTACCGACATTCTAGTGGAAATTAAGAAGACGAAATTGACATTGGCAGGACATGTAGTACGAAGAGAGGATAACCGATGGTCGCTTAGGGTAACAAACTGGATTCCAAGGGAAGGAAGGCGTAGCAGGAGGCGGCAGAAAGTTAGGTGGGCGGATGAGATTAAGACGTTCGCAGGGGTCAAGTGGATGCAGCTAGCACAGAACCGGGTTAAGTGGAGAAATATGGGAGAGGCCTTCGCCCTGCAGTGGGTATAGTCAGGCTGATGATGATGATGAACCCGAACACGGTCTGCTGTCGGACCCCGTCCGACCCCGGCACCCCGGGATCCCGACCCCGTCCGACACCAGCAATGGCCAAGCCTGCAGTAACGGTTGATATTCAGCAGCCCCGACAGCCCCCATTTTCAATGACAACCCGGGACAAGGTCCAAAGGACTAGATGGACCAGTACGAACGCTTTACCGCATTTAACAATTGGGTCGTCTTGAAACGGCATTGCAGATGAAGCTATGTGATGTTAAGAAGATAGTGAGAGACCGGAAAGCGTGGCGTGACATGGTCCATAGGGTCACGAAGAGTCGGACACGACTGAACGCCTGAACTGAACTGAACTGAACTGACGTCTTGAAACTCCAAGCGAATCTGCAAAAGGACAGTAGCGAAGTGATAGAGCTTAAAAGGATCATAGAGCGCCAAAACGCTCAGATGCAGGAGCAGAATGCCCAAATACAGGCGCTTATGAATAAGACCGAAATGCCAGCTAGTAACGGCAACTTGGCAAATTCAGGACCCCAAGACAACACGGTGGAAAGCAACGCCGCAGGCTTGCGCAGGGTGCCGCGGAGCCCCCCTCCCCTCGCCCCGCCAAGGGCGGACAGCGGGAGGCGCTGAGGCCACGCAACATGCAGCAAATAATCTAGAGGCGATGGACGTCGAGCGGAGAGGAAGCGGCGACGCAGAGACCGCGACCACGGTAATGACACAGATCCCGCGAGAAGGAGAGCTGATAGCCATTTTGGCCGCAATTTCCCAAATTAACGAAAGGCTAAACAAAATAGATGACCGACTTAAAGCTCGCGAGAGTCAGCCTCAGACACCATCGGTGAAGCACAAACGTCGAGCGCTAAAAGTGTTCTCAACATCGTTGAGGAACAGCTTCGCGTCCCTAAAAAAGGAGTGAGCCAAAAAAATAAAAAATACGATCGCGAAAAGGTGCAATCGATTAGAATTGCCCGGAAAGGATGATGCAGAAGCCAAATAAGAAGCACAAGAAGACCGGGGGGGGACACCAGCGTAATTTACCAGTGGAACTGCCGTGGGATTCGCAACAAAGAAGCGGAACTAATGTTACACATTGACGGGTAAGACAACAAGCCCGATGTAATTGCTCTACAGGAGACAAACGGGAAACCAAGACTTCCGGGGTACGTCATTTACACGGACCCTACGGAGAACGGAACGGCGGTGCTCGATCGCAGCAACGTGGCGGCAACTCAACATGTTACGGCGCAGGGCGAGTGCGAGCACGTGCTGGTAGAAATTCATGCAAGAGAAATTGGCAGCGCGGGCAATTTATTTGTAATGAGCGCGTACTGTCGGCCGTCACAGCGGCAGTACGAATTTGACCGCATCGTGAGCCAGGCGAAAGGGTTGGCGGGGACCAGGCCACTCCTGATCCTCGGCGACTTTAACGCTCCTCACACAACATGGGGCTGTAAGTTCCAGTCAAATAGAGGAAATACATTGCCCAAAGCAATGGAGGATCACGAGATTGCCCTCCTGAACGAGCCGGACCAGAAGAGGCAACAGTGCCGCGAGCTACACCACAACAGACCTTTCATGGTTGTCGAGCACGCTAGGCATCTGGAGAAGCGAAGAAGTGATTCTGGGTTCTGAACACAGCATGATCAGCATCACGATCCGAGGTTCCCGATATTGGGCAGTGTTGGGGATAGCGCGGATCACCAATTGGGACAAGATGAGAAAGTTCACTCAGGAACAAGAAGAGATGTCTGAGGAAGAATAAGGACAAGCTGAAAGGCAACAGACCTACACCGAATGGTCGAGGGACCAGAAGACCCTTCAAAAACTTACCCAAGAAATCTCAATGACGTCGCAGACATCGTACGTGTATGCCAGGCTGACCCACATGTGGGCGGCCCGGCACTCGTTAACACGGCGATGGAAACGTCAGAGGCACAACAGAAAGCTGGCCAAGCGCATAGCAGCCTTGAACGAACAGATCGCCGAGCACGCGGCCACACTATGCAGGGAGAATTGGCTGAAGACCTGCGACGGCCTGCAGGGCACGTTCTCGACGGGGAAGACGTGGTGTCTCCTGAGGCATCTGATCGACCCGCTGAGTAGCAACACTGCGACCAAACGCAACCTTACCAAAGTATTGAACATGTACAAGGGAGACGGCCGCAGGCTCCTGGAAGATCTGAAGGCGAAGTACCTAATGACAGAGAAGGGGCAGTACTCGGTGCCCGAGAGGTACGAAGGACCCGACAACGAGGAGTTGGACCGGCCGTTTTCCATGACGGAACTGTGGACAGCGATAGATGAAAGTAACAAAAGAAATGCACCCAGCAGGGATGCTATAACATACAAACTACTCGGTAACATGAGCGGTAAAGCGGCCCGCAGCCTCCTAGGGCACATCAACAAAGCCTAGGAGAGCTCGCGGTCGCCGAAGGAATGGAAGGATGCCGAGGTTTGCTTCATTCCAAACCCCGGCAAGGCCCTCACGATAGACAACATGCGGCCCATCTCTCTCATCACCTGCGCGGGGAAGGTGATGGAACGCAGGGTCCCTCGCCGCCTGCAGAAGCACCTCGAAGAAACGGATCAGGTGCCGGAGACGATGTATGGCTTCAGGCAACATCTCAGCACCCAAGACGTGATGATCCAACTTCACGAACTGATCGTCCAGCCGGCAACGAGGCACGCGCTGCATGGGATACTCGCCCTCAACCTCAATGGAGCGTTTGATAACGTATCCCACGCGAGCGTGTTGCGGAATCTGAATATGACCAAGTGTGGCCGAACGACATTCGGCTACATCAAGGATTTTCTGTCAAACCGAGCAGCGACCATCAGGATAATGGAGAAGTCAGACCCTGTCGAGCTCGGTGATAGGGGCACCCCAACGGAACGGTCTTATCGCCCCTGCTTTTCAATCTGACCCTCCTGCCCCTGCCCGGTCTACTCAAGCAAATCGAAGGTGTGGACCACGTTTTCTACGCCGACGATATTACAGTGAGGACGGCTCGAGCTGGGTCTGATGCCGGGATGGAGGAAGCCTTGCAGAAAGCGGCGACGACCGTGCACGAGTACGCAAAGTCGTACGGACTGAGCTGCGCTCCCCAGAAATCAGAGCTGCTTATGATCCAACCGGGAACATCCATGAGCTGCCGCCGAACGAGATCGTCACAATCAACGGAACGGCCATCAAGCCAACACAGCAGATTAGGATCCTCGGCCTACTACTTCAGATCGACGGGAAGGCACACGCCGCTGTCACAAAGATCAAGACTACAACCGAACAGATACTCAGCATTAGACGGGTATCTAACAGAAACCGAGACCTCAAAGAGGACAGTGCCATGCGACTGATACGCGCGTTCGTCGTGTCGCGGGTTACCTACTCCACCCCTTATCTCCAGCTGACGAAGGCAAATAGGGACACCCATAACATAATGCTTCGTAAGGCAACAAAGCAAGCACAGGGCATGCCCATATACTCATCCACGCAAAGACTGCTAGACATGGGCGCCCACAACACGGTGGAGGAGCTCATTGAAGCGATGGTGGTTACGTCAAAAGACAGGCTGATCGTCAGCGCGTCCATAAAGGCAACAGACCCCGCAGTTGCCGAAGAAGCGGCCGTGGCCCTCGCACTCGCACACCGACTCAAAGACAGCCTACAGAAGCTTCCGCAGAGGGATATTCCAAGCGCGGTCCGAGCCATTCTATCCAAGTGCAGGCTTCCGGGAAGAGCCATAGAGCTCGTGTGGGTCTCGGCTCACTCGCCGATAGCAGGCAACACCATCGCAGACTACCATGCCCGAGAAATGTCAATCCGGGGCGAGCACGCGCCTGAAGAGCTACTGCATCCGATTACCAGTTTTAGGGAGATGACCCGTATGTACCGAGAGGAAATGTGCAGACTGCTAGAGCCGCACCCCAAACTCACCAGGCAACAACAGACGATCCTGCGTCGAGCGCGGGCGAGATCGCTTGCGCATCCCGTACTGATGAACCGCATGTACCCTGCGGAACACGATATGCTCTGTCCTTTTTGCAAAAAAAAAAGAAAAAGGCACCCTGCCGCATGTTTTTGCAGAATGCAAAACTCAAACCCCCCCTTTTCCCCATCCCGCCAATACACCCAATCCCCAACCCCTTGAGCGATGGAACACCTTGTTATCCAGCCCAGCCCTATCCATCCAGCTTGCACTAACGGACAAGGGCCAGGAGCTGCTGGGAACATATGGGTCCCGCAACTAAAGAGCCACCCCATTTGGTGCAAGCATGCACCACCGAATTATTTCGAGCACAATAATTCTTAATTCCTCCTCCTCCTCCAAAACGCATTCTTTCCTCTTGATGGAACAGCGTGGAAGCGATATGAAAACACCGAATCTTCGCTAACGACGTAGGAGACATTCACGAGGAACTGTTGAAACAGATTGCCAGCGTGTTTAGGAAAGAAAGAGAGGAACTCCTTCTTTAGTCCAAAGCTCAGCTCCCTAACGAGCCCGTTCTCGCCTACATTCAGGAAATGAAACGCCTCTTCCCTCGGGCCAACCCAAACATGACTGAAGGTGACAAATTTATATTTTTTTATTCCAGTCATCAAAGAATCTCCTTTTGCATATCTTGTCAGAAACCCACCCCAAACCGTGAGAGAAAAGGAAACGGAAGCGTCCTCCATCGAATGGACCCTAGACACCCGTGCTCGACAGTACAAATGGTCTCTTCATATATTCTCTGCAAGCCACGGCGACGCAAAAGCTACAAGTGGACATACCCTCCATGTGTTTATGCATGAAGTCATAAGAGAACTGAGCCGTCTGCTATCACCGCCCCAACAGCCCCAGGTAGCGGCGCACACGTACAATGTCCATGTTGAAGTACAGCAGCCGCTTGGGAATCCTACCTTAACAAATGCAATGCAACAACTTCAAGTTATGTAGTACGCTGATGCCGCCATCCTGCACTCTGACGAGACCCTCCAAACCTCCCTCGACTCGAACAAGCTCCTTCTGAACGCCGCTTCTTGGCCCTATCCGCCAAGCCTACGAACGACCTTCCAGAACCAGGAAGGGTGACGCCTGGAGGACATCCAACAATCGCCCATTCTGCTCCCACTGCAGTGAGGCCGACCACATTTTACGCCACTGCCCGCACAAGCACATCGGCCTGCGCGGCTTCGCCGTCGACGCCTCATGACCCCGTCCAGGCAAAATACCTGGTAAAAGGGAGTTACCAACAGTTAACAAGCTGTAGGTCCGCTCCCAATCACCGTAGAGTGCCCGATGTGCGTCACAAGTCCGCAGTTATGTCCAAGGAAGGTCCCTTAGCCCCCGTAGGGGAAACAAGGCCGCAACCTGTGGAGGTGAGGTCACTATACGGTGAACTAACGAAGATCCTCTACCGCCGACGATGAGTAACAACGACGCCGATATTACCCCGATACTACTTATGAACACGCCCTCGACGATCACGCGCCTAGACTTCAAAGCGACACGGATAACACGACCAGGCTCTATGGTGATGCCGCCATCCAACGCAATGACAACTATGAGCCCCAGCGCGACCTTAACACACGACAAATTAGAGATCAAACACCAAAGCCAACATGCAATATGAGGACACGAACAAGCGACCTCGAAGTTATTGTCGATGGTCGCACGGTTACCGCCTTAGTGGTCACCGGAGCAGACTAATTCTGTCATCAGTGGAGCATTCGCTGCTCCACTCAAGAAAGTTACGACAAATTAGGACGGCCCTCTATTCCGCTCGTAGTAACCTTATTACGGCGAAAGCCTTTAATGACTCATCGATGTCGACAGAAGGTGGTCGACAGGAGGTTGTCAGCAGAGGTGTCGCGCTTTCGAGAGCGATCGAGAGTTAAAAATAAACTTTGTCTCCACCGGGAACCAAATTAATATTCCTTGGATCCCCAGACGAGCGCTTTACCACTGCGCCAGGCCCCAGATCGTGAAACACTCTATATAATTTTCCTTGTCTACCGTGAGGTTGATAGCCGTATTCCGCGAGTGACAGATACTGCGCCTTTAATTTCCTGTAAACTAATTATAGAACGCCGCTGAACTTTGATGCGTTCAATAAAATGTTGGTTGTATTCGACAGGGGGCCGTCACGACAGGTCATGACGTAACCAGGCATTCATGCATAGACGAAGCTGCCCTTGCCGGGCGTCCAATCCAGGCGTCCGTGCGGCGCCTTTTATTTGGCGCTTCGTCGAACGCCGCAGCACAAAGCAAACAGAAGCAAACCCAGATGGCTAGATGCTTGTACAGCAGGCATCAGCGGCGTTTGAATTTCATTTTCAGGATAGAAAAGGCACAGTATCTGTCACAATTCTCCGCGCACACATGTACCACACCATGTATCATGTACCAGCAGCAGTGGCGTGTTATTTGCAGCTGTTAACGGTAAGACAGGCTATCCTATGAGTGCATGCGCATTTCCTCCTTTTTGTACCTTGAATGAAAGCGACTGAACAGTGGGTGTTGTAAGAGGTGCAGCGTCCCTAGGAATAGGGAGCAAAATTAGGTTTTGCTTGTAATAAACAGAGGTACAAAAAGGAGCAAATATGCTTGCAATAACAGCCTGATGGCCTACCTTTTCATCAAAAGCTGTAAACAACCTGTCACTACCAGTCGATTCTTTGGATAGGGTTGTCAATGCCAGAGCTTAAAGCTAAGAGCAATATGAGTAATATTTATTGTGGTCACGGCTATAAAGAATTCGCACAACACTCCATTACTTTAACTATTCAACCGTCCATTTATAGATATTGTTCAATAAAGAACCATGCACATCTTATTAAGTTGCTCTTTTCTACTCCCAAATGATTACCTATAGAATTAGAATACGTGGATCGCTGCTTCGGTTTCAAAATTTTTGTACGATGGCTATGACGTGCACTTCATGCATACAGTACGTGAGGCACAAAGAGCTATAATTGCCGGACAGGTAGCCCTGACGTCCTGTCCCATTTAAAGTGAGCGCCGTGATCGAGCGCTTCGCGAGCTATATATCTCGGACAATATGGACAATACCGGCCGTCAATATTTTGTACAGTGTGTCCCGCGTGCACGTTGTTTACTTTCCAGTGACAGGGGCGCAGTGCACACACGGCTGATGCGCCTTTTTGCTTGTTTTGTTGTTTTCCTCCGCCTTCGAAGCGCGCCTGCGAAACCGCTCTCCTTTTGTCGCCGCTTCCTGACAACGCCCTCACCTGAAGGCGCGTGCTCAGAAGGGGGGTGTCGATTAAGAAAATTTTGAAAAGTGGCTCACTTGCGCTGTTCACGGCTTTCAATTCCTTAATATGATATTATTCATTATAAAAGTGGGGGTTCATTATTACTAAATTATAGCCTAATCATCAAGCGGCATCACGCACATAACGTCTGCCCCGCTAAAATTCGCTTGCACAGACCGGACGGACAGTTTTCAAAGCATCGTCTGTACATCAGAAAACAAAAAATCTGCCCTTAACTCTTAACAAAATCCAAAAACTGAGCGAACATGGCTTCCTGCGCGCAGAAGAGACGCTGTCCAAAATATATGTACAAAGCCGGGTGCGTAGTATTCGGTCACTAAATGATTGCGACGCGCTGCTCAGTCAAAAAACTGCGCTAAGGGCTGCCTGCAGTGTTCTGTCGCGCGTTGGTGGCACACACACACACCTGTTACGCACGGCTTCTCTAATTTCGGCGCAAATGCTGTTCATATCGCAGCCAGCAAATAAGTCCACGCACTTGCTTGCATGTAACCCGGACGAAAATTTGCTTAGTTCTTGAAGTTATGCTTCACGCCGTTGTTTCGAGGAGAATACGGAAAGAGTACATTTGGGACTGGTAGGAGATTATATAGAACCAATTATGAAGCAATGGCATGCTGCAAAGATATATACTCACGGTCTAAGATGACGTCGTTCACTGAGTCCGACAATGCCGATGGTTTCCCGCCGCTGCTGTAATCCGTACTCCGGCGACATTTCATAGCTCTACTGTTCACAGATGTGTAGCAAGCACAAACCGGAGCACATGTAACATATATAGGGGCAAGAGAAAATTATACACAGCACAATGAAAAAGAAAGTTATTGAGGGACGCAATTATATAAAGGTATAAGAAGCAGTCACAAGTCTTGTAGCGTCTCCAACAAGCTCTGAAATGAACGCTTCGGGAGGAGGCCGCACAGCAGCGCAGCTGGGGATGCTGTCTGTTGTGTCTTGCACGTAGACGCGTAGGCGAGGGGGAACAATGAACCGCTCAACTAGTGGGCGATTCCAGCCGCGGTGTTGTGTTCGCAAGGGCTGCGCGTGGGAACGAAGGACCAACGATCCTCTCAAAATTCCATTCCTCCTTTACCCAGCCCTCTTCTGCTTGCACCAGCCAGCCGTGACTTCGGACCGTGCCGATGAGCGGCCGCCAGCGCGCACCGCTCGAGTCGAGTTCTAACAAATATTTTTTTGGGTTCGCAAAAGCATTGTTTCTTCAAGCCAACCGCGGACATAACATTTTCTAAAAAAATAGAAAGCCTCCCCATCTACTATCCACAACGTTGCGTAAATCCATAAAGTTGGTGCATCGACAAATGCGCGCGTTATCTTTCCCGCTTCCACCTATGATCGAACAAAGGATGGTCGTTCGACCTTTTATATTTACTTCAAAATATTATATATTGTTGCGTGATGACTGATTAATAATATCGAAGAGGCGGAGTTTCGAGCTTCTCTGCTGTTCTGGCTAACTTTGGTTATAGATTACACAATTTATGTTCAAGTTAGCTAGCTTAAAATTATCTGACTAAACATATGCATGCTTTTATTTGTATTCAGTTAATTTTCGCTTTTCGGGTATGAGTAGATGTTTTTATAAAAATTCTCAAGAGCGGCCACAGAAACGAAATTTTCCTAAATGTCAGGCCTTTGTTTCAGAATAGGCTCATGGTAGAGCAGCAATAATTCCACACTATGCTCTCATCATAGTTATCCGCAAACGGTTAAAGCTTATATTTTTATGACATTTGAATACAGGGATACGATCGCGCTAATTTCCAGAAAACAGCGAACATGGAAAATTTCTTAGGAAAAAAAAATCAAAACAGTTTTAACACTGTTTAAACTTTTTCCACCTATTCTGCACGACCGCACCTTTCAAAATCATTAAAAACACTTTGCATAATTTTGTTTCGCTAGTAATTATGGCCACTTCGATGAGGCCTTTGTCCAATTATAGCGCACCGCGCAAGTTCGAAGTTCTACGGAATTTGTGAATTGTTCAAGGTTTTTAAATTTTGCCATATTATTGTATCAGGGAGAAATATATGTACAAAAGTGGATTAAAGATATATGCATTGAGAAACAGCCAAGGAGCCAGGCAATGAGGGCCCCCAGTTCGACGCACTTCTGTTTCTTAATCTTCCACAAACGAGCGCGCCACTTCGTCCTCGTCATTCTCCAGCTGCAACAGTATTTCTTTCGTCATTGTTTGTCTCGACTTCGGAAAATTGACGGTAACAGACGCAGAAATGAATGATTCAGAATCAGTTTTGTACTCGTCGAGTTCCTGATGCGCTGTGTCATCAGGCAACACACAGAAGTTTTTCGCAATCACCTTCACCTTTACACGGATTACAGAAAAAGACGATAACGTTCAATGAGCAAGCAACGTATTCCAAATTATTTTACTAGAATGGAAAGATTGTGAAGGGCATGGAAAACTGCCTCATTAAAACACGGTGTTTCTGGGCTGTATTCGTTTTTTTTTTTTTCAAATAACTCGACAGCGCACATTATTTTCATTCATGTACTGTTTCTTTCATGCAGTCCTGGCTAGCGTGCCTGCATGCAGTGTGAACAACCGATCGAACGCGCGGCAAAAGGCTCACTTCAGGCCGCCTGGATGCCGTCATCGGAGAAAGGCACGAGCATCCGGTTACCAATGGTTGTTTTTTTTCTTTTTTTTAGCATTCGATACCTTGCTTTGCCACTGCAGCACCACATTCATGCTTTCCACCGATCGCATCTGGCGCAGCAGTTTCTCATGCGGCAGAGGCTGTCGCCCGCGCTGGTGAAGCGGGCTCCCCGACAGTGGTCGCATCTCATTTACTTCACTCGTGTTATTGGCGTCTGGTTGCGGTGCGAAAAACAGGCGGATAGAATAGTGAAGCTCTAGTTGAGATGCGTTGAACTGCTACAAGAGAGTTACTATAAGCCCTTTATGAGGCATATTGTTTTTTATTAGTTTTGGGTAGCCTCACCATAATATATGCATCGACGTCTGTCGGTCTGCAGACGCAAAAACGAGCTCTCACTGCTCCCCCTCTTAAAACGAACGTCTGGGGGGAGCACACCCCCGCGCTCATGGCCATGGTCATCTCAACATCTGAGCATTAACGTCCTCATTTCCGTCGACATCTTTTTCCTACTATTGGACATATTTTTAGAACCTGAAATCCAATCCTGCTTGCATTTTATTCGCTTAGTGGCCAAGAAGTCAGACCTACAGCAATTGCAAATTCCTGTTTAAGGGTCTTATAGGACTGGTCGTAACTACTAGTGCATCAATATTGTGCAATATGGTTTTATTGATATTGAAAATTGATGTAGAGAAGAATACATGAACAAAGTTTAAAAAGATATCTAAAACTGTTGTTTTTTTATTGCCCTCAGAAATTTTCATTGTAATAATGGTGAAGGTGATTGCGAAAAACGTCTGTGGGCTGCCCTATGACACAGCGCATCAGGAACTCTACGCATACAAAACTGACTCCGAATCATCCATTGCTGTGTCTGTCACAGCTAGTTTGCAAAGTTGAGACAAAAAATGACAGGATGATGAGGACGAAGTGGCGCGCTCGTTTGTGGAAGAATAAAGAAAAGAAGTGCGTCAAACTCACTGCCTGGCTCCTTGGCTGAATACAAGTACCTTCGCACTTGTATTCAGAATTCGAGCGTAACCACTGAGCTATCACGCCTTCTACGCTTCAAATTCGGATATCAATTTTGTAAGCATGTCGCGGAATCCATGTGGATTGTGGGCGAATGTTCTACTTATGATGGGTCCCGAAAGCGATGGCGCGCATGCATAGGCTGAATTTCTCGCCGTTCTTCCTAAGCCTCAATAGGCCTCCCTCTGGAAGCGACGGACCAACTGAGCATAGGCATTAAAAAAAGTTGGGCAGAGGCAATTTACGAGGCTTTTCTGGTCACAGGCCGACAAAAACGACCTTCCTTTTGAGACGTGTGTTAGCCAGGTACGCGCTCCCGCGAGAAAAAGTGGAGAGACCACGCGCTTTGATAAGTCTGCACGTCCGCTTTTTCTGTTGGTGAAGCGGTTATTTCTGTTTAAGATACTCTCCTAAGTGTACTTGCCATCTTGCCCAAACAATTTTGTCTGGTGCATCGTTTTGTATAAAATTAAAAAAAAGCAATCGTAGCGGTTTGCTCGAAGCTGTACGTGTTGGTTTAATGCTGCGTACTAAAGCTGGAACGTGAAACCGAAGGAGGTTCTTGCCTCTAGAATCAGCCTCTCTCGCCTCCCTGCTGTTCATCGGTAGTCTGCGCAGAGCGTGCGCAAGCCAATAGCGCATGTGAGACGCGCCAGCACAGTCGGTCCGAAACAGGCGGAGGAAGAGGGTGTTTACTCTGCGGGCGCACTGAGGCCAAATTACAGGCGCCGAGGAGCGGGTTTCATTGTACTGGGCCTGCCGCTTTCGAGCTCGCACGATGTCGACAATCGCCGAACCTTTCGCCGTAGTCCCTTTATGTTGACTCTGCGAGCGTTTTTTTTTTTCTTTTTGCTTTTTTTGTCTAGATATATAATCTCGCTATTACTGCCTGATAGATATTGATGCTTAGTCGCTTATTTGGTCGAGTTCGTAGTTTTCCTCCTTTTCACGTTTCAGGTTTGAACTGTTGTCATATTACTTTTATGGATTCCGTTATGCGTGTTTTTACGTTGTGTTTCTTCTTGACAGCAATTAAATGCATATTTTAGCGCCCGAAGAAGAAGCGCGATCACTTCGACAAAGACGACGACGCTGCTGCCATGACTCGCACGCGTGCTGGTTCCGCTGCTGTTGTGCTGTACTGTGCAGTTGCCCTCACTCCGAACCATTCATTGCTGTGTCTGTCACAGCTAGTTTGCAATGTCGAGACCAAACGTTTCTGGATGACGATGAGAATGATGAGGACGAAGTGGCGCGCTAGTTTGCGTAAGATTAAGAGAAAGAAGTGCGCCGAACGGGGGGCCCTCATTGCCTAGCTCCTTGGCTGTCTCTCATTGTATATATCTTTAATCCTCTTTTGAAAATATATTTATCCCTGCTCCAATAATATGCCAAAATTTCAAAATCGTGGGCGATGCACAAATGCCGTAGAATCTTCAGATCTGCGTGATGCGCTACGCCTTGCACCAGGGCCTTATTGAAGTGGCCGTAATTACTAGCGCAACAAAATTATGTAAGGTGTTGTAATGATTTCAAAAGCTGGGGTTGTAGAGCATACGTGAAAAAAGTTTAAACAATGTTGAAACTTTATTTTTTACTTGGAAATGTTCAATGTTCGCTGTTTTCTTTAAATTAGCGCAATTGTATCTGTGGAGATATATGGGAGAGGTCTTCGCCCTGCAGTGGGTATAGTCAAGCTGATGACGATGATGATTGTATCTGTGTACTGAAACGTTATATAAATATAAGCTTTAGCTGTTTAGTACATAACTATGCTGAGAACATAGTGGGGAATTATTACTGCTCTGCCATAAACCTTTTTTGAAATAATTAGGTCTGCAAAGTAGGAAAAATTTCGTTTCTTGGGCCGATTTTGTGAACTTTTATAAAAACACCTACATTACCTTGAAAAGCTAAAAATAACTGAAAACAAATAAAAACATTCTCATATTTAGTCCGATAATTTTCAATTAACTGTAACATATTTTGCATAATTCATAACCAAAGCTGTCCAAAAGAGCAGAGAAGATAAGCGCAAAACTCCGCCTCTTCATCATTAATTTCGTGTGGCCGGAAAAAATTTTTGGAAGCAAAATCAATTCCAGATCTCTTCTTTCCAGTCATCTGATAATATTGTTACGGACGACAAGGAAGAAGACGTGGGCAGTAGCGCGGGCAGGAGCGCTCGCGCTAGGCCCGCAAAATTCATTAAACGTCATCTACCATCGCCATCGGTCATGTTCTGTCTCCTGTCATCATTGGCTCACCGCTTCGTAACATTTGGTTGGAGGTGCGGCGTACGACATCCCCATCCTCGCCTTGGAGCATCGACGCCATCTTCAAGCCGGAACCATCACCGAGGGCCCAGGGACATCGCCGAGCAGCTTCGCTCCAGCCCTTCAAGCCCAGACCTGAACAACTACCACCGCCCAGCCCCCAGCCCGGACCTGGAGACAAGGAGAACAGAATGACCAATCAGAACCGAGACGAAGGACCCGTAAGACCCCAAGGAACCGATGGACACGAACACGCAACCCCCGCCCAAGCTGCCCGACGTGACCTCGAGCCATCGGTCCCATGGACTCTGGTGACGGATGGTTGACAGCTCCAGGGGAGGCGGATCACCCATGCATCAGACATCGTACCGGCAAGCCGTTCTATTCTTCCTTCTTCCTCTTCTTCAAGCATCCAGACACGCCCATCATCATGCCATTAAATCATTAACATGGATAAACTTCCTCGTCCACGATCGGGACGATCGCTCGGTGGCCCCGGGTCATGTTACGGATGACAAGGAAGAAGACGTGGGCAGTAGCGCGGGCAGGAGCGCTCGCGCTAGGCCCGCAAAATTCATCTACCATCGCCATCGGTCATGTTCTGTCTCTTGCCATCATTGGCTCACCGCTTCGTAACAATATTATATAAAGTTTTGAAATTAATGTAAAGGGTCGACCGACAATCTTTTTTTTATTTACGTGGAAACATTCTATTTTTTTATTCCTTTGCCACCACCTAGCGCGGTTGGAATGATCGGACTCTAAACTAATAGGCGGAACAAACTAATTTGTTGTTTATTGCCGATATATATGTTGTGCGCCAAAGAAATGTACCGGCGCTTGTCATGCTCGCAGTCTGCGCGAAAAACTGCCATTTTTTTACCACCATGTAAATGCCCATAACTAAAATGGCAAACTCGAGAGTCTTCCGGCTTTTCATTTTCCAGGGATTGCGTCTAGAAAGTACACACATCGTATTCAGTCCTTTCCCCAGGTAAACAGACGATGCTGCGCATAGTTCCTTATAGATAATGCAAAAGCGCTAGGACAAAAAAAAGCTGAGAAAACGCTCATTTGTTCGTTCAACTTGAGGCAACGTTTTCTTTCTCGGCAATGAAAAACCTACCTTCTAATCGCTAATTTAATGTCACATGATCGTGCTATGACCACACGGTTTCGTTTTGTATGCGCGTTTTCACTGATAACTGGATTTGTACTAGAGGTTAAGTAGATCCAGGGATGTAATCGGCGTCCACTACAGGCATATTGGGCTGTGAGTGCTAGCCGGGCCAACATGGCACGCGGCCGACCGTGGGCCGCCAAATGCCCGAGAAACCGTTGCCAAACAGGTCGGCGTTCAGTCGGGGTTACAAGCTCGGGCCATGAATGCTGGCCGACTTCTGCCCAACCCAGTACATGACCGACCATGGGCCGTCCATTGACCGAGCTACTATGGCCGAATTGGTCGGCGTTCAGTCGGGTGCCCGACATTGGGCCTTGGTTGATGGCCGACTTCCGCCCTATCTGGTACTTGGCCAACCATGGGCCGTCATTTGACCGAGCACCGAATGCCGGCAGGTCGGCTGCCGACCAGCTGCCAATGACCGGCCATAGGTCGGCAGTCGGCCAATGCTGTCTGGGTAGTTGCCGGTGACATTGTTATTTAAGGTGAAGGTGCTTGCAGCAGCAGAAAGCGTACCTATCAAAATAGTTGTCATATGAAAAACTCACTTCCAATCATTCATATCATCGTCTTTGCATGCGCAAACAATAGGCACTGAAGTTGGTCAGTGTTCACTATATATTAGTTTAAGAAATACATTGTGATTTCTCATTTTCACTTAATTTAATCAGTCACTACAGCCCAACGTTGCTACAGTCGCCCACCGTAGCCGCTCGCTGTTGAGGCCACGGAGAAGGAAGCCAATGCAGCGCTCTTCACCAGGTAATTCCAGCAGTAATTGGTTAATAAAGTGCTGAACTACTCTCCAGACGTAGACCAAACTATTTCTACGCACAAGCAAAGCTTACGCTTCAGAATATTTGTACGCGCGAAGTGGTTTCGAAGGCGGCGTCGCTTGGCGCAGTGTAGGTACAGTAGCGTAGGCACACCGCGTTTTTGCCTACACCCCTTGTCGCTGCCGATCGCAGCGCCACCTTTGTTTACAAACATGAAGTTTGTTTATAGGCCATTTATGTTTACTCATGCAGACTGCCAGTTGCGTGAGTTTAAAAAATACGCTCGTGCAGGGCCAAGAAAGTGTCCACATATATCACGATTACTCAAGGTGTTTAAATACAAATTGTTTTGACAGTGCTTGGGGAAAGTTACGTTTACGTACGCGGCACAAAATTTTAGCATTGGTATGACTTCAGGCGTGCTCTTTTCAAATAATGGTGATATATTATGTTTAGGGGGACATCCCCCAGCCTTGTGGTCATGGAAAAGAACAGAAGCTGAAGTCGAACAAGGTCGGGCAACTGCACGAAGCGCTTCAAGCATCGGAAACTGTGGCCACAGAACGAATGATTTGTGTCACGATTGCCGACAGTGCATCCCATGTAAATCACAGGTTTGATGCAATCGAAGGCTTTGGTGAGAATGTGGACAAAAATGTTGCTGAGAGTATTGAAGCTTTAGTTAGAGAAGGAGCTAAATCAGTATCCGACGTGAAAAAGTGTCTTCATTATTATGTTCACGATGTGCTGTTTCCTGGGAAGGAAAAGCCAAGTGGCAGCTGAAGGGCATTTTTTCCAACAAGTAGAGACATAAACAGCCACATTCGGCACGTTCTTAAAAAATACCGTTTCAGCACAATCGATCAAAACAAAGCTCGTAACTTGGTCAAAAAGCTACAAAGCGAGCAACCCCAAAGTTCTGTACTTTATCGCCCCTATGTAGCAAGCAAAAATACAAACAGCAGCAACACAGAGGACATGGAAGAGAGTGTTGCCAGTGAGTGCGAGGAGACATTGCTATTTTGTTTCCAGTCTAAGTTCATGAGAGATATGCTTAAAATGTACGGAACCGCTGCTGTTTGCTTGGATGCAGCACACAAGACAAGTGACTGCGCTCTACCGCTCTTTCTTCTTGTCATCAAAACACCCTACGGTTACACAACTTCGGGCATTTTATCGTGCATTTCGAGACAATTTTTTGTATTTTCGAGGCTCTGAGCGTGTTCAAAAAGTGGTGCGATAACCTTGCTGCGCAGTACTGGATGGTAGATTATAGTCAAGCAGAAATGGGTGCCATCCGCCAAGTATTTCCAAGTATCAAAATATCTATCTGCGATTTCCACAGGCTCCAAGCATGGCAGAGGTGGCTTCGTAGAAAAGAAAACGTCATATCACATCCTGACGATGCCCTTACCTTCATGAAAAACGTGGCTAACGCTTCTAATCATGTTGAGTTTGAGAAGGCACTGGAGGCCCTTACGCGTTCAGATTATTGGTCGAGCGAAAGATTTCGAACTTACTTCGAAACAATGTGGCTATCTGTGAAGGAGCTCTAGGTATTGCTCTACCAGCTTGAATATGATGTGCTCACAACAAACAATGGCATCGAAGCTCAGAATAGGGTGCTTAAGGGGCACTACATCAAGAGTGCAAGTGGGAAGGGGTCACTTACCTCCCTTATACCAGCGCTTATTTATTCTTACTTGACTTACAATGAAAAAAAAAATTGATGATTCTCAAATGAGGCAGACATCACTGTACAGACAGTACAATTAAAATGTCCCCACTTATCTTCTTGGCCCACCACACAAATTTATTAAACACATGTTGAGGATGCTTGTGAGTGCCGAAGAGTACAGCTGTGCTGACAAAAATGAGCTGCCTGTCGAAGGCAGATTTTCTGAACATTCTGAACAGTGCTTCGCCCTTCAAGGCGCCATGCACACATATCTGCACTTGTGTGTTTCTACTACAACTGCGGAGAGAGCTGTAATTACTGGAAAATAGATTGATGTATCAAACAATTGGGTGTACAAGGAACAAGAATCTTTAAAATTGCACTTGGGAATATATCCTCCGCTAATGTACCGGTCAGTAAAACTGCTATTATGCCTACTTCATAAACAAGTCGCACTCCGCGCATCTCTACGTAAATGCTTGCTAAAAATTACAACAAAGCTGGTCCTAAGCCATACCTACGCATGATTATTTCTAGATCTGCCTTGATGCAGTCGAAATGTAACGAAGTTCCTAGTCCTTGTACTCTGTTAAAACTAGCGCATAAAAAAATACCGAATAAAAAGCAAGAAGGCAGCTTGGCAGCACGCAGCCTAGAAGCAGACGACACTAGCACTCCACTGGCGCGGTTGCCGCCGCCGCCGCGTAATGCCGTTCCCCGAAAACTGCTGCAACGGAAGTGCCGGGTGCGTCACTCAAAAATAAAACTCAACCTTGCGTTTTGTTCGAGCATGAAGCGCAGTACGAAAATTGAAATGAAATATAAATAAAATAGTTTTATAGATTGAAATTACTGTAAAGGGCATAATACATCGGTGGCGTCCGTCGCGCCATTTTTACTACGTTGAATTAACTTAAAAAATCGTCCCGGCGTAAATCCGCAAAAAAGAGTTTAAAGCATGTTAAAAGGCGATTGTTGATGAGAGCTGTCTCTGAACGCAACCTAAAGGTAACTTGCACTCACTGAAGATAGGAATTAATTACGGTGAAGGTAATTGTATAGTGTAACCATTGTCATACCGTCACATCCTGGCCAGGGTCAATACAAATGGTCGCGTTACTTGGAAGAAAATGCGTGCAGCTGCCTATTTTCAGCGGCATCAACTCGATGATGAGGGCCCCTGCGAACTTTGAGGCCAATTACAAAAGCACAGAAAATAAGATCTGCCAGAACTCCTCAGAACTAGAAAGTAAACTTAATATTCGCGCTCAGGAGTGAATGCAGTTTTTGTTTCTTGCGTAAGAAAAAACGTGTCACATTTATAATAATATTTTAACTTGTTTCTGACGGCCTCTCTCGGCCATTTAGTATCCGCAGCGCAGTTGCCCAAAGCTGAGATATGGCTCAGATGAGATATGGCTTCGTGCGGCTCGTGTAGATCTGCAAAAATGCAGCATGCTAAACGCTCGCCTTCGAATGGAAGACTCGTCGCTGTACAGAGCTTCTCGGGTTCACGAGTGCAAGCGGTGGCCAATTCAGCGACTGTTGCGGTGCTGACTGTGATGTTTGCGACAGCTGCTGACACTTCTGCTGCGGTCAATGTATGATCGCAGATCTCGACGACCGCATCGCTCGCGCCCGCTGTCACTGAATCAACCGTGGCGCCCTGTTCTTGGCAAGCGCTCGCGCCCGGTGTCACTGTTTCACCCGCATTTGCTGCATTTAACGCGTCAGGATCAGTCTGTAAACACGCCGCAGCTTTATGTTCTTCGATTACCTCGTCTTACGAGGGATTGAGTTCAGTCTCCTGCTGCCACGCGCCTTCCGGTGCACCTGACGGGACCCTGACGCCCTCGGTAATCTGATCGCACGCGGGCACTTCTATTGGGAAGACTTCAGCCGATGTTTTGGCGTTGTTTACTTCGCTGGCCGGCAACGCGCCACGCACGCCGACAGCATCGCTCGCTGCGGCGAAGGTCGTCTCCGCTGGCTCGCTCGCTGTTGCGTTGGACCCCGCGGCTTCGTCACCTGACACGCTCCCTACAAGCACTGTTCGGGGCCGCTCTTTCGAAGGGTTCCTTTTAGTTTCTTCTGCTTGAATACCTGTTTCGATTTGGCGTCCGAGGGGCTTTTGTCTTATTTCTAATAACTGGACCTCTGCTGGTACCTTACGAGCTTCAGCTATCGCTTTTTGAGTTTGCAGTTCGTACTTTCTCAATTCTGCCTCCATCTTAGCAATTTCCAACTTAGCTGCTATCTTTCTCATTTCCACCTCGGCTTCTATCTCCATCTTTCTAATTTCTAATTCAGTCTCTGCTTTCGCATCTGTCTCTCGACGCTTCGTTAGGTCCTTACTGTTCGTCTTTGTTGCGCAATTCTTCCGTCTCAGTGCAGCTACGGGGACTCTAACGGACTCACTGGTCCATCCGGAAAACACTGACTTTCTGGTGTTCATGTTTACTAATCGAGCTAACTACACGTCGACACCGCGCACCTCCCGCTCCTAATGCCTGAGCCACGCACACCAACGGACGCAAGAAATCCCGCTCACCTGAGCAACAGTTCCGCCTTTCTCGCCGCGTCGCTCCTCGCTGTGGGGCACTTCCGATCGTCGCTGCCTCTGACCGTCACCGCTGGGGGTCCCTGGGTCCTTGCACGCGTCGATGAAGTTCCTACCCCAAATGACCGGGAGATCTCAGCACCTCAGCAACAGTTCCTCCCTCCTTAATTGCCGCGCAGCTCCTAGCTGGTGGGCACTGCCACTCGCCGCTGCCTCTGACCGTCTCCTCTTGGGGTCCCTAGGTCCTTGCACGCGGCGTCGCTCTTCCTGCTTGAACGGCCGGCAGATTTCGGTAAGCGCCGATAACTTTGCAACGGCTCGTGTAACGGGCTGGGCTTGCGGAGTGCTGCAGTTGCCGAATTGTACTGTCGACTGCGCCAGTAAACGTCATGTTCTTTTTGTCTCTTCAAATCTTCCACACCTCTCCAAGGGGCTCCTCGATTCGGCAGGCGGCGTGCAGTTCACACACAACCACAAAATGAGATGTAGGACGACGAACTTGCAGCAACGAACGAAAATTGACTTTATAGGACACAAACAAAAGATACAAAAAACTTATTTACACGAGGCAGTGAGGCATCACACTTCACAAACGAGACCGGGCGAGAGACTCACTGCAAACTGAGCACATCGCTCTTTTTACGACTTCTCCGTCGGGGCCTGCCTGCTACGCTGTCTTCTCCGAGCGAGAATCAAACCAAATTCAGAACCGTCGATGGCTGCGCGGCGCGCTCTTAAATAGACAGCGCAAAAGCTTCTAGGCGCGGAGGAGGAACGGAAAACAGCTTAGCGCTGCCAAAGCTATGCCTCCCCCCCTCGGCCCTCTGGAGAGGTCTCGAATTTTACTCGAACATGGTAAGCACGCGCGGCCTTCCCGCGCGAAGCGAGGAGGAGGGCCAGGACCGTGCGGGGGAATGCACGCGTGACTCCGCCCATGACGACGAGGGCGAGGAAACGCAGCGCGGTGGCCGAGATTACGTAATCGGTCACGTCGCGTTCTCGGAGCTTGTAGAGCATTCCATCGCCGTTTTCTGCGGCGCGCGCGCCGAAACATTAAAGAAGGGGCCACCGCGGCCTTACAATGGGGTTATTATCGGTGATGGTTAATGAAAAAAAAATCAGTACGAACTTTAAACAACAAAGTTGCTATGCTTTGTTCCCTGCACAGAATGAAAATTGCCGCAGGCACCATCTAACGGGGGATGTGTGTGGTTATACACTGACGTATCCCCCTTCCCCTTTCCACCCACCCCGTGCGCCGACTGCTACTGGAGATCGGCTTATCTATACTATTTCGTGCCCAAACTAACGACTCGAGCAATCATGGTCAGTTATCAGCATGTGTGCCTTATAACAATCATTCATGGTGAGGCAGCTAGATCGTACAGCGCGATATTTATAACAGGCAAGTCCTCCATTGAATATGAAGAATATTTACCGATTAATTCGTAGGTGTCGTAAAACAAATATTGCATAAATATTTTCAGCTGTACTTCAGCCAGCAAACTGAATCATCCAACTTAAAAACAAAAAGCGCTTTCTCTGAAGCAATACGTCTTTTACTCGAAGCAAACAACGAACGAATGAATTCTCTAATTGTGGAGCTTTTTTCAATCACAGCTCACTTACTGACCTATTGAAAAATTGTTGAACGATCACTATGTGAGTTGCGATAGTTTAATGCAGGACTGAAAGCATGCCGGTTAAGGCACTACGCAACTCTGCAATTCCGACAGACTCCGATGCGTGTTCGGATAGGTTGCAAACTATCTCGGTTTGTCATCTAGATGATCGCAATATGCATGTCTGGATGCCACTTACGTTCGCCCTTTGTCGACTTAAAGCTGTCGTTCATCTTGCAATAGCCCCACTCACGCCCAGTTCTAAAAGGCGCCCTTCGCAAAACGTTCTCATCAGGTTGCGCAATTGATAAACGCGAATAAACGGAAACTTATATGTACAGGTGCGGACATAAGAAAACGGAGCACGCTTTTCCGTTCAAACTGAAACCACGCCTTCTACACTGGAGATAAGAAAACAATATTTGTCCTAGTGAAAAGGCACTGGCGTAGCTTGTACCGGATCGCCCATACCACGACTGCAGATTTCAGTTATGCAACGCATGAAAAATAATAGCAGAAAAAGCGCGCTCCGTTTACTTTTGTCCGCAGGGGTACGGTACGGCACGACAGAAGCCACGTTATGAAGTGCAATGAGCAGCGCTCAAAAGAGAAGCTCAATAATCCCCCGTACTCATCCAGTCTCCTGAACTGAGCTGAGTTCTACCGCCGCTGTGCTTTGTACAGCTGCGGTGAAATAGAGTACAGAGCAATCTTTTTATCGTACCTAACAGAACGCTTCTAAACGCAGCAGCATGTCTTTAGTTTCGCGATAACTTAGAGGCTCTTCAGCACCTCCAGCCGCGGCAGTCTCAGCCGTCCTACCAAGGAAGTGGTGCGACGGCCACTGGGCGGCGCTGGCGGTACGCGGAAAACTTCAGCGCAGGTTCCCTATGGGTGCGTCATCGACCCCGGTTCAACGTTCATCGTTGCGTGCTGCGTGCAGAGTGGATTATCTGTACCAAACAGTCAGTATTTCATTCTGCTGGTTGTGGTAGAGCTTTACAGCAAGGCGAAGACTGTGTGTACTCGGTGCGAAACTGATTGCAGCTGCATGTGCGCATTTCCGGACGATGGGACAATGCTGCGTCACAGCTCGGCGGCTCGGCTCGGCCAGCTCGGCCTCCCAGGCACGTCGCAAAAGTGACGGCTTGTTTTACGGATAGGCTCCCAAAGCATCGCTGGGCGGCGCTGCGGCTCCTGATGGGCAGCGCCATCTGTGGCAGAAAAATACACAGTTGGGCGCCGCCGGCTTGGCTCGCTGCCTTTGCGGCGTGCGCCGCGCGCTTTCTCTCGCACGAGCACGCGCCCTGACGCGCCCCTGCAGGCGCATCGCGACATGCCGCCTGCATTCCGTCTTGATTATTGGACAACCTGCCGCGTATTTCCATGGAGGAAGCGTAATTATAGGCGAGAAAACTTTTATTCACGTTTGTACTGCACAGCAGACGACAGACGGTAATGAGTAAATACTGATTGTGAATGCGTTTCCCACGTTAGCGAAAACGTAGGAAGTGTATTTCGACGTAACTCTGCTATGTAATTATATTATTGTATATAAAATGTTTAAAAACTGCAAACGTATTATCAGTACTCTGAAATAAAGAGGCTCGCTCGTTGATCATCGTTTTTGGCCTGTAGCATTAGATCTGTATACGGTTTTGTTTTTATTATAACGACGTTGCTAACGCAAATCTTGCAGTAGAAGAATGAGTTATAGTCCGAAGGAGGTGTTTCTTCAAAGGCACGAACGCTAGCAGTCTCAAAAGCACATGTGTGCTGCACGCGACATAACCAGCTCGCTGGCTCGGAAGGCAGGTGAGATCCAAGCTTGTACTACATAGTGTTTTATTTCGGTTCTTATTAAATGGTTGTGCTTCATTTCTATTTGGTTTGCATTAACAAAACCTGTGACGCGAATAGGGTGCTCCGCGCGAGTATTGTCAATCGAGCCATAACTAGGATCGCTTTTGTATTGCACTTCCGACATATTTTCGTTATGAATAATAATAATGTTGGTTCATTTATTGGCTAATTGCGGAAATCTGTAAAAGAGTTTCAGCTCAGCAAGGCATGTCGCCCCCCCCTCCCCCCTTTTCAAGAAAAAAAAAAGGTCTCGTTCCTAGATATTGTCTTCGTCTTAGGGTACATTCACACAACATTGCCGATCGTGGACGTCGCACGCTGGATATCTGTTGATTTGGTTGCTTTCAGAGCACTCGCAAAGCAGGGAGAGAGCACAGAACAAAGCAAGACACGCGGGTAGCGAAGAGCTGGATATTCCTTCACCCCCTTCGCTTTGTATGCATGGTGTTAAACCACTGTACTCTTTCGATGCCTCTCCAAGCCGTCTTTACCAACTGTCGACATTTCTGAGTTTATGGAGGAGGAAATTAGCTCTTTTCGTTTCCACAAAGAACGCAACACTTCTTAGAACGCTGTCACGCGGTTGGAAAACAGGTTTTGTGGAAACGCTTCCAAAGGAATCTGCAAAGTTTCACACATGAGCCTCGTCTTTTGGCGCTTCGCCTACTATTGTGGCTGCCAATAACACAATGCTACTTAGTACCTCCGTTTCGCATCAGCGGAAGCGTTTTTGTATCGCCAAATAACCGCCAGGCGCAACTCAATCGCCGCACGCGCACAGGAAGCTAGCGGAGCGTCTGCTCCGGCGACGTCCCATCGTTTCACATTTCGCCACCATGCCAGGAATACGGCGCTGCCATCGCACGGCGAAACTTGAGCTTGGGTTCCCTATACACGTCTGCATGAGCGGCGTATCGCTGCATTTGTTTTATTTGAACAGTGAAGGTGAGATTTTATTGCCCCCAAGACGCGTGTCGCATTGCGCAAAGCCTTCCGTTCCGCTCCCTTTGCTGCGTGTTTTGCTTACTGCGTCGTATTACCGCACCAATGTTCGCTGAATGTGCTCTAGCTGTTATCACAGGGATGTTCCTATTGCCAATGGGATCTTTCTCATGAACATGTTAAATGCTTAAGTTGTAAATTTGTAGCCTCACATTGACTCCTCTCAGTGACAAATGAAGCGCGAGTAAAATAATGGAATCGTGAACAGGGCGAGATTTATTGGAACGAAGCTATATCGTAGATATTTTCACTTCTCAGACGCATTAACTTCTAAATACTAGCAATCCCAATTTGAATTGCTTACCTAAGCTCTTACAGTTTGGTGTTCTAGCGCTAGCGTTAGTTATTCCGTTCGTTTTTCTTTGTTCTTTGACACTGATATGTACTTTGCTCGTTAGCAAAATCTTTTACCCTTTTATGATCTCACCGCGTCTCGAGACCTACGCTCAGGTCATTTTGTTATCACGAGGATTTCATGAAGACCATGACGAAAGAGCGGTGGTCGCTTTCCTACACTTCAAGATTTGCATTGTCGTGAAGCGTCTATGTAACTAATAGTGAATTAATAAAGCCTGGCTTTCTATGCAGCACAGCTTCACTCATTTATGCCCTTAATGAAAGCCCTCAAGCCATGTGATTCTATCCATGTGCTAGCCAAATTCACTTGAAGGCCCTTGTTCACAAACGTGCCCCAAGAAATAAGCTCCAGAATGCGTTTACATGACGCGCGACGAAAGACTAGGCTAACGAAGACGGAGACAGAACGATTCTATGATAAGGTGGTTAAAGATGCCGTAACATTTCAGTTAACATAAAGCTTGACAGTAGAAATCCATGTCAAGTAAAGTTGGCTGAACAGTTACGGTGTCCATTTTTCTGCCTCATCCGAGCATCGTTCTGCCTCGGTCGTTATTGACCTTGTTTTTCGTTCATAAGTAAAAAACCAATCAAATTCCCCACCAAAAGTACGTCACTGTGACGTCACAAGCAACGTCACGTGTTTGTTTTGCCTCACAGTTCGCAGGGGGCGCCGGGAAACTAAAGCCTCGCAGTGAACTACATTACGTCAGTTATAGCCGAGTCATTTAAGAGCGACGATAGGGTATTGTCCGCAAATCAGGAAGCAATACAAGGTAGCAGCCTACAAAGCAGGTTAGAACTGACCAATCTAAACTGAAAAAAGGCAGAAAAAAATCTTCCTAAAAACACATCTACAGGAATAGATGGAATTCCGATCAAGCTGATTAATGAACTCGGTCCAAAAAGTAAGGAAACGTTGTTAAAAGCTCTGGAAACAGTCATAACGAATAAGCGAATTCCGGACAGCTGGCGGCAGAGTAAAATGAATTTGATTTATAAAGGAAAAGGAGACAGGATGCACATAAAATCCTACAGGCCAATTACCATAACATCTGTTATGTACAGGTTAGTCATGCAGGCGGTGAAATTAAAGGTGCAAGCATGGGTATAAAGTAACAAGATACTTGGAGAACTTCAGAACGGCTTTAGAATGGTAGGCGCTTAGATGATAGCCTGTTCGTGCTTACCCAATGCATCGAAATATCTAGAGTGGAAAATAGACCTTTGTATTTGGCCTTCCTGGACATAAACGGGGCGTACGACAACGTAAGCAGGGAACTCCTGTGGAACATATTAAAAGAAGGTATCGGTTATGAGATAACAGAGTTCCTACAGGAAATATACCGGGATAACAAAGTAGAAATTACGTGAGAAGGGATAAGAAGTACGAAAGATGTCAAAGTATTCAAAGGATTAAGACAAGGCTGTCCTCCATCACTGGTGCTGTTCATGCTTTATATGATAAACCTGGAACGGAGGATACAAGACAGTAACCTAGGTTTTAACCTGTCATAAAGGTTAGGTGGAAAGGCAGTAGAGCAGCGCCTCCCCGGTTTGATGTATGCAGACGATGTTGTGCTGCTAGCTGAGAGTCTGGAAGAATTGCAAACTCTAGTTAAGCATTGTGGAGACGAAGGGGCGGGGGGCGCTCTAGGCTTCAGTTTTAGCGCAGTTAAGTCGGGTCTGATGATTTTCAACGGTTCAACTGATCAGGGTCTTAAAATACAAGGCCATGAAATACCTAGAGTAGCAGAATATAAATATCTGGGGGTATGGGTAAACAAAGGATTCGCATACATTGGAAAGCCTAAGCAATCACTTAAGGCCAAAGGGCAAAGGAATGCCGGGATAATGAAGCATAAGGCAATGTGGGGATACAATAGGTAGGAGGTTTTGAGGGGTATTTGGAAAGGAATTATGGTGCCCGGACTTACTTTCGGAAATGCGGTTTTGTGCCTAAAATCAGAGGTACAGTCGACATTAGAAATAAATCAGAGATCCGTTGGACGATTAGCACTAGGTGCCCACGGCAAAACTACAAATGAGGCGGTACAGGGAGATATGGGCTGGGCATCTTTCGAAGTATGGGAAGCTCAGAGTAAAATATTATATGAGGAACGCCTGAGGAAATTGGACAGTAACAGATGGGCAGCTAAAGTATTTAAATACCTGTACTTAAAAAGCGTTGACTCACAATGGAAGAATAGAACTAGGAAACTAACTAGTAAGTATGCTAGTCACAAGGACGGAGAAATAAAGAGCATTAAGCAACACGTGCAAAAAACACAGAAGGTAAAAGTAGGATAAATTCGATGGAAAAGAAACAGAGTGTGGAATTATACCGAAAGTGGAAAATGCCGATCAGGAAGGAAGATTTATTTGATAACTCAAGAGGCAGTTGAAGCTAGATCAGGGTGCCTTAGAACACGCAGCTACAAAACGAAATTTAACCATGGAGATGACGCATGTGCTTTATGTGGTAACTCCAGTGAAACAATTGACCATATTATACTCAAATGTAATGGTATCCATCCGGAAGTTGATGCAGGCGTAATCACTGTTCCTGAAGCTCTGGGGTTTAGAGATACCAGTGCCCGGGTGAATAAGCCGGCGGTGGAAACTAGCAAAAAACGACTGGAAGATTGGTGGCTTAAAAGCAGAGAAGTGACATAATGTTAGTAATGTAGAAACAAAAATTTAATAAATAGAATGATGGTTTAGTTAACCAATGTAAATCAACAATTAAGATATAGGGAGAAAAATGAGCATGATAGCTACTGCTACCAACCCGTTTCAAAGGGGACGCTCCTATATTCCATCCATCCATCTCCGCTCAGAGTCGACACGCAGGCTTCTATGGGAGTTACGCTGCCATACTATTTCTACCATGTCCTGGCTGCGTTCGCGGCTGGTTTTGCTGTTATTAAGAACAAAAAACATCGTATTATGCAACCTAAAGGGAAACATACCCCAAGAAATATGGTGATAATTTATTTGAATGTTGTGCACCTACAGGAATCGAACACATGTCTTACAATCAGGTACGTCGTGTTAACCACAGAAGCGACGGAGAGGACAGTCTTTAAATGCGCTCTCATTCGTTTTCATTTAACGCACTAAAGATGGCGCGACGGATGCAACTGGCATAGGGAGCCTACATGTTACGCCGTGGCGCCCGGCTTAGGGTGGTACCATCCTTTGTGCGGGCACATGTCACCGCCCGCTAAAGACCAATGTTGCCAGATAAGCTAACGGCGCCATTTTGATCCCCAACTGAACCGGCGCAGCCGGGCGCTCCGCATGAAGCGGAGCGTTGGCGCTCGTGCATTGTGGCGGTCTGATTTTTTCTTCGCTGCTATCTACATGAAACATTTGCGCACTGCGGTAAATATTAAGTGATGCATTTTATACAGCTCGTTCGGTAGAAAAGCTGTCGGCATATTAGAAATAGTATTAGTAGTTGTTGTAGTAGACTGAACCACGTGCTGGAAATAATCGGGGGCCGCGTAAAAAATCGTATCATGGTAATTTGTGGTTCTAGTGATTGATGATTGATTGATGTATGATAGGCAATGACGAGGTAATAAAGTGTAATTAACTACTGAATTAAAAATAAAAAAATAAAAAATGGGGTTTAAAGGTTTCAAAATGCTCAGAATGTAAAGCCTGATGCTAAATAAAAAAAATTAAGGCACGTAATAATGAATTAAATAATTGAATTACCAAAAATGAGACACCAAAAAAGGAGTTTCAAGGTTGTGAAAATGCTCATGATGAAAAACCAATTCTTTATGAGGCTAATTAAGAAGTTTAGACTTTGTAATTGAACAATTAAGTAATTGAAATAACTGGAAAATTGAAAGCTTAGAAAAGGGGGTTCAAAGGTGTGGATGTGTTCCGAAAGAAATGCCAATGCTTGGTGAGGCTAATATAAGGAAAATTAATTAATTGTATTTAACTAATTTAATTAATTTTCACTAGGATTGAAATACTCTCAAAATGAAAATTAGTAAATAGGGTTTAAAAGGTGTCAAAACGCACAGAATGAAAATCGGATGCTCGTTGATGCTGATTAATAAATGTATAGTGTGTAACTAATCAATTGAAATAATTTGAAAAATAAAAACTTGGAAAAAGGAGGTTCAAGGGAGTCAAATTGCTCAGAATGGAGAGCCAATGTTTGCTGATGCTAAGCATCAATGTTGAAAAAATAAAAACGAAAAATGCACTCTACAATTTCAACCTTCTCAGAATGAAAACCCAATGTACGCTGATGCTATGTATCGGTCTTTCAAAAATTAACGAAACTAAAATAATAAAAACAATAAAGTAACTTAGTGTAACACATTGTCCATGTGTGTGAGAAGCCCTACTTTCCGAATCTCTAATATAAGGTGTGGAGCATATACTGAGGTCAGGATTCAGTCGCCCTCAACATGACTCGTACTTATAACTATGCCTCGTGACTCGTTCCAAAAATGGAACAAAGCATGGCTTAGCTGTTTAAGAAGCAACGTACAGCTTCACAAATCTTTGACGTGAAGCTTGCGTGATGGCCGCATCTTCTGTGATTCTTAGCGTTGCAGAGGAGCTAACATCCGAAAAGCCCAAGTATAAGCAAAGGCTCACCGAGTCCTAGCTTAATCTTAACTTTCCAGCATGTTTTATTCGCCCTAAGAGCAGAACAGAAAAGGCGGCAGTCACACACGCCAGTTAAATATTTGGGCGATTGTTCTGTGATCTGTAGAACCTATAGAAAGAAACGCTATCTTTTGTAGTCTAGTCATGACTGATGATTCGTAGTCTTCGTGCCAAGTAGCATGACTCAGCATTTTAAAAACTAGCCCACTGCGAGTGGGGGAGCGTGTACAACATTACGTATTGCCATCACTCATAGTCATAATCCTGACTCATGATCCGTAGTCGTAATGCAAATTAGCAGTATTCAGCGCCTTTCAAAGTCATGCATATACCCACAGCAGGGCAAAGGCCTCGCTCATATCGCCCCACTTAACCCTGTGCTGTGCCTGCTATGTCCATCTTATCACTGCAAACTTTGTAATCTGGTCCGTTCACATCACATTCTGCCGTTCTCCGTTACGCTTGCGTTCACTTGAAATCCAGTCTGCTACCCTTAATTAATGAGCTGGTTGTTCTCTTGCCTTCTCATTACATGTCGATCAAAATTTCATTACTTGCGTTTGTTCCCTGATCCGCCTGCACGCTTCTTATCTGTTAACCTACCTACCATATTCCATTCTAAAGCGTTCTGTGTTTTTCCTCAGTTAGTGGAACCCTTTATGTTAGACTGCACATTTCTGCCCCGAATGTGAGTACCGTAACGTAACTTGCAGGTGTTGTATACTTTCTTCTTGAGGAGGCTGGTAGCTGCCATTCATGATCTGAGAATATGCTTGCCAAATACACTCTACCCAAATCTGTTTCTAGTAGTAATTCCTTTTCGTAGTCCTGACCTGCTGCCATTCCTTGTCCTTAGCAGACATATGCCCTTATCAATTTCAGCGCATCGTTACCTATTTTAAATTGTTGCTTGTTTCCGAGGTTGTTGAGCATTACCTCCGCATATATAATAATTATCTTCTGCTTATTAATTTTAGAACCGCCCGCTGTGCTTTAAGCTATTCATCATCGTTTACAATTCTTGCCCAGAGTTCCCTCTTAGCCCAACCTAACCAAAGTAGACTGGAATAAATGAGGCGAAAATATTTGCTCTGAAGCCTATACTGCCGTTTCTCATTGTTCCTATGTACTATGTCTACTATCTCTCGCCTTATGGTGTGCGTGACCTCAAATAAGTATTTTATTTTCGGTATCTCTTTATTCTTTACCACCATTAGCATGCGTTTGTGGCCTTTAAGATTAACGCGTTATGAGCACTTGAGATGACGTTGATTTCAGCTCATTATAATCCCAGTTATCGCAAAATATAGAACATGCGGGCGGTATATCACAGCTTCAGCATGCATGCACTCTTTTTCTAATGCTACTGGACGATGCTACTGCCCCTAGGCACGAAAAAAGTCCAATTGCTCTGATGGGCTCGTTCTGAATCGGTAAACAGCTTTCCAAACGCGCGTGCGTCCAATGAACGCATTTCTAGAAGCGTGCGCTAGTACTCACTTTATGCGATAACAATAAACAACGCATCAGCGAACACCCCCCTTAAAAATGTTCATGCTTTATTTAAAGGCTACAATACTGAAAACAAAAGACACGTAAGCTGATTAATTCGTCAGCAAGGCCAAATTTTTCTACCTCAGCCTCGTTCTATAACCGTGAAACCACACTCGATGGCAGATGCCGCGGCTAGCAAAAATCATTCCCTTCCTTTTTGAATTAGTAACAAATGACCTTATACTACCACTATTGTTATACGTTTATTTCTCGACTGCGGGTGCGAAGTAGGCACCCTAGCAGCTGCGAACATATGAACCAACTCTGGAATTTGACTTCTTTTATTTATATATGTAGAGGTATTAGTGCTTACGTTTTTTATTATATCACAGCTGTCGAAATGTGGCGGCTGGGTTTAAAAAACCGTGACTGGTTTTAATGCAAAAACATTATATGCCTTATTAGCACATAAGCCATCCGCAATTGACCACTTAGGGCATGAAATTCGAATGACGTTACTACCCGGTGCATGATGTCATAGCGCATGTAAGATGATATGAATATATGTTAATGGCCAAAGGTGACATTCCACAACCTGTTAAGACATGACATAACCACGTCGTCATTCATAACTAGTAGTTATAATGCAATTTAACATCGCTCAGCAGTTTACAATAAACCGTACAGTAAGGTGTGAATGAACCTGTACAAACATTATACATAGTCACATATGATTAGGTCAAAATGACAAATGGCTGTTAGTCATATCTGACGTAGCAGCCCCACCGGGGTGGCGCAGCCGTTAAGGTGCTCGACTACTGTGCCCAAGGACGCGGGATCGAATCCCGACCTCGGCGGATGCGTTTCGGTGGAGGCGAAACGGAGTGGCGTCCGTGTGCTGTGCGATGTCAGTGCACGTTAAAGAGCTCCAGGTGGTCGAAATGTGCGGATTCCTCTACTACGGCATCTCTCATAGCCTTAGTCGCTTTGGGACCTTAAACCCCACAAACCAACCAGCCATATCTAACATAGCATGACATAGCACTTTAGCATGATGTAAGGCGTTGAGTCTGTAAAACATTACCTAGTCATGACTGATAGTCATAATCATGACTTATGGCCCACAGTAATATTGCAACGTTAACATCCAGCACTTTACAATGTAGTGTGCTGTAATATGTGAAGCATGTATAAATATTATAGCCATGGTTCAAAGGTATATTACTCGTGACTTGCAGTTATATTGTATGGTAGCATGACTAAGCATTTTACAAATCATATTGCAAAGTGTGGAGTCTGCAAAACCATTATCTGTAATGATGACTGGTAGTCATAATCATGATTCATGGCTCTTAGTCATGTGCTAGATAGCATGACTCAGCACTTAAATAGCCTACTGTAACGAGTAAAATGTAAAACATTATGTGCAATCATGACTTATAGTCACAGGCATGAGTATTTTTATTAGTTACAATTAACTGTTCGGGCGCAGTCATAGACAAAGGCCGCCAGTGAGCATACTGCAATCATACTGGATATGATACCCTGCGATATTACTTGGTGTAGCTAAAGATGCAAATGTTAATCACAATTAACTAAGTAATGGCTAATAACTAAGACCCGAAATTAGTGTACTGGAATATACCACATAAAAGCTATCCTGTGACCTATGACTTGGCGTAACTTAAAGTTCAAGCATTAATCACAGCTAACTAGTTAACAGTTCTTAACTAAAGCTGGTAATTAGTTTACTGCAAACATACTCGTTATAAACAGTCCAATGATATATAACTTCATGCCATAGCCTCAAAGTTCAATATTTAATCAAAGTTAATTAAATAAAGGCAATTTACAAAGACCAGCAATTAGTACATTGCGATCGTGCAACATATAAGTTATCCTGTGATATATGACTTGATGTAACCAATTTCAAGTATTAATCACAATTATCTAATTAACGGTCGATAACTAATATTAACTAAAGTTTATATGTTAATAATTATTACCTAGTTAACAGTTCCTAACTAAAGCAGGAATTAGTGTAGTGGAAATGTTCTCTGTATAAGCTACCCAATGATATATGACTTCTTACTGTAGCCAGAAGTTAAATCTTTAACCAGTTAATTAAAAAACGGCAATTAAAAAAGACCGCCAATTAGTGATTTGCAATCGTGCGATATAAGCTATTCTATATGACTTGACATTGTAGACATAAGTTCAACTGTTAATCACAATTATCTAACGGCAACTAACTAAAATTAACTAAAGTTCAAATGTCAATCACAATTAATCGGTTAAAAGTTCTTAACGAAAACCGCAATTAGCGCAGTGAAAACATGCTCTGCATAAGCTATCCAATGATATATGACTTGATGTTATAATCTGATGTTAAATATTTATTCACAATTCATTGAATAACGGTAATTAACAAAGACCGCCAATTAGTGTATTGCAATTGTGATGGATATAAGCTATCCTATGATATATGACTTCTTGTAGCCTAAATACCTAGTGTTAATCACAATTATCTCATTAACGGTAATTTACGAACAATAACTTAACCGAAGTTCAAATATTAATCACCATTAACTAGATACCAATTCTTAACTAAACCGGCAATTAGTGTAGTGCGAACGTGCTCTGCATAAGCTATCCAGTGATATACGACTTGATTCTATAGCCTGAAGTTAAAATTTTAATCATCACTGTTCCCAAGGACGCGGGATCGAATCCCGGCCTCGGCGGCCGCTTTTCGATGGAGGCGAAAAGCAAGGTGCCCGTGTGCTGTGCGATGTCAGTGCACGTTAAAGAACCCCAGGTGGTCGAAATTTACGGAGTCATCCACTACGGCGTCTCTCATAGCCTGAATCGCTTTGGGACGTTAAACCCCACAAACCAACCAAAATTTTAATCATAGTTAATTAAATAATGGCCATCAACAAATACCGACAATTAGTGTATTTCAATCGCACTAGATACAAGCTATCCTGTGATATATGACTTGGCGTTCTAGGCTTAAGTTGAAGTGGTAATCACAATTATCTAATTAATGGTGATTAACTAACAATAACTAAAGTTCAAATGTTAATCACCATTAACTAGTTAACAGCTCTTAACTAAACCGGCAGTTAGTGCAGTGTAAACACGCTCTGTATAAGCTATCAAATGATACATGACTTGATGCTATAGTCTGAAGTTAAACATTTAATCGTAGTTAATTAAATAACGGCCATTAACAAACACCAGCAGTCAGTGTATCGCAATCGTGCTAGATAAAAGCTATACTCGGATATACGACTTGGCGTAAAGTTCAAGTGATAATCCCAATTACCTAATTAACGATGATTAACTAATATAACTAAAGGGGAGTTAAATGTTAATCTCAATTAACTAGCTAACCGTTCTTAACTAAACCGGCAATTTTGTAGTGCAGACATGCTCTGTATAAGCTATCCAATGATATATGACTTGATACTATAATCAGAAGTTACATTTTTAATCAATGGTAATGACTGCCAAGTAATTAACAATCGCAAATAGTCAAGCGCAATTATAGTCGACGCAAGGTATCCAACGATATATTACTTGATATTGCAGCTCAAAGTTCATTTTTATTCACAATTAACTAGTTAGCTATTGTACCTAAAATAATTTTATTCCTATTATACTCGACATAAGCTTTCAATTTATTTAGCAGTTGCGGTAGTGTAGTTAGAACAAAACAACTACACAGCGGTTTTGGACACTTTATCTACATATTAGGTACAAGATACTCATCAACCAAGTAATTATACACATTGAAACAATGCGTCGTGTTAAGGATGCCGACGACGAGACGGGCGCGGGAGCCGCCGCTTTCACCCTTCCAGATAGAATTCCCCACCGGAAAAGAGCGCAGGCTGTTCGGCCGGATGGCGACAGCGGTCAAAGTCGGGCCACCGGGAAACAAAAAGGTTCAAGTGGATCCCGGCGTCTCCCGCATGGGTCAGTACCCTCAAGGCGACCACACGGTCATCCCCTTCGTCTGGCCGACAGCGCGCGGCGGCCCTTTCGACGCCGACGGGGTAGCCCAGACCAAAAGACGCCAACAGTCGCCGAGCTCCTCGCTTGCCATCTACCCTACGCTTCTCCAACCAGACTTGCCGACGGCGCGCAGTGGCGCAATTGACATGGTGCGACGCAGAGGTGCCCCCGACAATGGGACGCAGACAGACGCCGATCGACGCAGGTGTGTGCCAGACTATGAGACGCCGGCAGTCAGCGAGCTCCTCGTGTGCTGCCCTCTACACCACCACAGCGGCTTCCTCCTTCCCCAGCAAGTCTAAACTTTCGAGGGGTAGTGTCTGTGAGAGTGAAAGTGTGTCGATTTGAGTGATATTAGAGTGATAAGGACACTCCCTCGACGACGAGCCCGCCCTTCCCCTAGGGAACCTGGGGAACATGGACCCTTTAAAACTATGTGTGTGTGAGGGCATCATCAGTTCTTCTCCGCAGTTCTCCTGAGATCTTTCCTACTGTTAACAATGTAAATAAACCAAGTTTTCGTCCTTCTACTCCCAACTCCTTCGCTCAGCGGCACTTCTTCCAGAGGTGGAGCGGGCGTCGATGCGGCCGAAGTTCCGTCCAGCGACACCCGGGTCCCACCTCTAACAACTGGTGGCAGCGGTGGAATCGACCATGCGACCTGGTGCTGCTTCTGCGGGTGAGTGCTTCAAATTTTGGGTTATTTATTTTGAACTGCTGGGAATCAAGAGAAGTTGTTAGTTGAGGCGCGTGTGATAACCTCACGACAACAGTGTGTCAGCAAAGTCAAAACTCAGAGCAGCAACCATGTATCTTATGAGTTGGCCGGAGGCGGATTTGCCAGCTATGTGCGAGGAGATGGGTGCGGAAGTTCATGATCAGATGGAGAAATCTGACATTTGTAAAGCTCTCTTGGAAACTGGGGATGAAGTTATTAGGCTTTACATGGGAACTCCTCAAAGCTGATCGTGAGAAAGAGGAAGAACGCCGGCTAGAAGCCGAAAAAGAGGAGCTAAAGCTCAGGGAAGCAGCAAAGAAGCAACAAGAGTGGGAAGCAAAGTTCGAAGCACCGGAAAGAAATGGAAAGGCTGGACGCTGAACTGGAGGCGCTTGAGCTCGGACTTGAGATGAGGCGAAGGGCATTCCAGAAAGACAGAGTTGTAACCTCGGAGGACGAAAAAGGCGAGAAATTAGAGCGTCAGGAAGCAGGGAGACAAGCCGTTCATCCCCTAATCGATCAGATTAGGGAATGAACGGCTACTCAATAAGAAATACTGCTCAACTGCGGAGCTTAAAAGTACAAAGCGAGAGCCAAAATTGCAGGACGCACTCCGATGCTAGGGGTAAGCGCGATCCGACCCCTGTTCAGCTGAGACCCGCTCCGCTTCTGACCGTTGGCAGGTTACCACCTTCAAACGCTGCGAAAAAGGAAAGAGCTCCTAATTGTTTCAAATGAAAACGGAAAGCGAGAACTCCACAGAGAGATGCGGTAGAGGCAAAAGAAACAGTTGAGCAGCCGAGTCGCCGCGTTAACAGGATAGGGGATCGCGGGCTAGTGTCCAGCGGAGATAAACTGGAAAAGGAGAAAGTGTGACCCCAGTCCGAAGGAAAGCGGCGCGCGAGACCGAGTAAAATAAGCGCGACACCAGGATAGATAAGTTTGTCAACACATCCAATCGGCGCAGGCATAGAAAAGAACGAGTAGAGGTGCCGTCAGCAACCTGAAGTTCAGAACAGTCTTGGAAAGTGTGCACAATGCAGTGTGGAGCAGTGCCAACATGTAGTCTGTGACACAGGGAAGCTAGGCAACCTGAAACAGGAGAACCCGAAAAGGGCCCAAAACAACCCTCAGGAAAGTGAGCTTGAGGTAGGGGGCCGTTGTTCGGTAGATGCTCTAGAGTATGTCCATGGCTGCGATGCTAATTCGAGCTTTGTTCATGAACCGGGAGAGCAGTGTACCCGCAGTGCCTATGGGAATCCCGGAGAGTTAGGTAACGGACACGAGGCGCACGTGGAAGGAAGACACGCAGTCGCGAGAACGGGAAAGAGCAAAGAGTCTGCCGGAGGTGGAAGAGAATAATGACCCTTATCTCAAGTTAGCAGTGCTAGTGAACCCTGATGACGAGAAGGGAGAGGTTCTTGTTTCGAAACCTGAAGAAAACATCCGCACTGCGTATCAGAAACAAGAGAGAGTAAATTCTGATCGTGCGACGCGTGCGGATTTTTTAGAGGCTAAGCCCAGAAAGTGATGGGCAATTGTCCTCTGAGGGCACTAAGCTGGCAGAAGTAACTCCTAGCCAGTGTGAGACAATCGCGGAATTCTGCAGCAGAAGCGTGCCGAATTTGAGCCACACGGCCGCTGACCGCGAAAGGTCATTACTAGCTGAGCTACAGAAGCTAGATCAGCTGGTTGTGAAGGACTGGGCAGCAGATATATATGTATGCAAGTGCCGACATAAGGTGCAGACGGAATGTTTAAAGTGTGAAATTCAGCCAGGCGATTCAGAAGCAAAGACTGCGCTGCGAGGGCATAGAGGCGATTTCGGTACAGGAGGAAGAGTGTTCACGCCCTGTGGGTCAGAGACCCCAGGAAGCTGTTTTTGCTAGTGAAACGTGCACTAAACACTCTAGACGAGAAAGAGCCAGAGCCAGTGCGATATTAAAACAGACCAGGTGTAGGGCTCCAAATTTGCACTCTCCAACGACTGCGGGTAACCGTAGCAACAGGAATGCTGGACGCTCAAGGCAAAACGATTCCCGCGAGGCGCCTCGGAAACGCATGAAAGCAATTTGTGATCAGGCGAGGTTTGCGAGAGGTCTAGGCGCTTGCCGATAAAAGGGAAAAAGCAAAGCACTTTTACGAACAACACAGGACGCGAAGTGCCTGAAATGCGGCAGGCCCCGGAAGGAATAAAAAGCTGCCGTCCAGAAAAAAAAAAGGCAATAGGATCACAGGTAAAGCAGCCTGAGGTGTCTAGAGCGAATAGACGGCCCGCGACTGAGCGGACACGGGTACAAAATTCAAGAGAGAAAGAACAAATGCCTAAGTCGGGGAAGAGCTCTAGCAAAGGTACGACGCGACAGGGGAGGCAAAAGACTGGTCGCTTCATTGTTCGGCCCTGCTTTCCGACTTCATGCACAGGGTAAAAGTATGAATGACGCTGCTAGTGCGCAGAGAGACGGTGGTCAAGCAGAGACTTGTCGCGACGCTTTTCGTCACCCCACTTTTTGTCACGCCTCGACAGAGGTACAAAGGGTCAGGCTGCGACCCCGCAGGGCGCGCCTGAAAGAGATCCTTTCGACGGGGCAGGTCTAATCACACCCGCGTATCGTTTCTAAGTAGATTTTTTTTAGCTTTTGGATTTATGGAGAGAAATGCTACTTTGTTTTGCGCTATTGCTTCAAAGTTGTTCAGTCCTGTGAGATTCATCGCCGAATTTCAGAGGGTATGTGCCTTTCAGATGCAAAGGCCAAGTATCCGTAATGGTAGCGCTACCAAGAAAAGAAAAGAAAAGGCACTCAGAAGAGCTTGTAAGTCTCACGTAGACGAGAGACGCATTCAAGAGACGTTTAAACTCAGTTTGAGGCACATAGTTGTTTTAGTTACGTTTTCCTTTAGCAATGGTTACACTGAAGAGCACGGACCACTGGTAACTGCCTAATTGGTTATCTTAGCTATTGCGGCAACGCTTCAGTAGTAAGCTTGCCTATCATGGACTGCTGTTTTCGGGTCATCTCAATTTTGAGTAATTTTTTTTGCTGCTTCGGTGAGCGCTCCAAAGTAAGCCTGAACGTTCAGAAAAAAAAATTTGGAAGGCTGTTTCAAATACTATGATTATAAGGGGATGAGAGTGGTGCTGATGAAAACTTTAGTTTCGATTTTCTAGCTCTGTAGAACATCCACCCACCTTTTCGTATGCAGCATGTGGGACTTGCCTTTGGTTGCCTCATACTGGACATGGGAGCTTGTTCTGACTCGAAATTCGGGCAAATTTGAGGGGATCAGGATGCAGGAATATCATTTGTTTGATTTAAAAGCCTAGTGCATCTTAAGTGGATTCCGAGCACTTGCGCGCGTAGCAGTGCTGTGCTGTGTGGAAAGTTTGACCTAAGCTTTCCTTTGTTGGTGCGCGTTGGCTTTGGGTGTTGTTGCCTGGGGAGACGATCTCCTTCAAGACAGGCCACCAGAGCGAACGCAAACCAATCTCTCTTCGGCAAGAGATTGCGACCACTAGCCGATCGAGATTTTCCCCGGCCGCGGAGGAGCTGTTAAGGATGGCGACAACGAGACGGGCGCGGGAGCCGCCGCTTTCACCCATCCAGACAAGAATTCTCCCCCGAAAAGGAACGCGGGGTGTTCGGCCGGATGGTGACAGCGGTCAAAGTCGGGCCATCGGGAAACAAAAAGGTTCAAGTGGATCCCGACGTCTCCCGCATGGGTCAGTACCCTCAAGGTGGCCACACGGTCATCCCCTTCGTCTGGCTGACAGTGCGCGGCAGCCCTTTCGACGCCGACGGGATAGCCCAGACCAAAAGGCGCCAACAGTCGTTGAGCTCCTCGCTTGCCATCTACACTACGCTCCTCCAATTAGTCTTGCCGACGGCGCGCAGTGGCGCATTCGACATGGTGCGATGCAGAGGTGCCCCCGACAATGGGACGCAGACAGATGCCGATCGACGCAGGTGTGTGCCAGACTATGAGACGCCGGCAGTCAGCGAGCTCCTCGTGTGCTGCCCTCTACACCGCCAGAGCGGCATCCTCCTTCCCCACCAAGTCTAAACTTTCGAGGGGGCGTGTCTGTGAGAGTGAAAGTGTGTCGATTTGAGTGACATTAGAGTGATAAGGACACTCCCTCGACGACGAGCGCGCCCTTCACCTAGGGAACATGGGGAACACGGACCCTTTAAAACTATGTGTGTGCGGGCATCATCAGTTCTCCGCAGTTGTTCTCCTGAGTTCTTTCCTACTGTTAACAATGTAAATAAACCAAGTTTTCGTCCTTCTACTCCCAACTCCTTCGCTCAGCGGCACCTCTTCCAGAGGTGGAGCGGGCGTCGATGCGGCCGAAGTTCCGTCCAGCGACACCCGGGTCCCACCTCTAACAGTCGGCTAACAATATTTTCTACTAAGGAATGTCATTTTGGTTTAATTACCAAACTGTGATCCCCACAAAAATCCACGTAATGTTCCTTATCAGTTAATTCAGCCAATGTCTCCTCTCAGCTCACCCTGGTTCTATACATACAAAGTGTGCCACTCCTAACCTGGGGACCAACATGGCGGCCCACCAAGCTTGACGGCTGTTTTTGGCCGAAATCGGCAACCCTGGCAGATGCCACCAACCTGACGGCGGCCACCGCGCGATCTTAGTAACGCATGCGCGAGAGGAAAGAAGGTAGGCGAGGAGGATCTGTTCGTATTCTGGCGGATGTGACGTAATGAATTGCCTATTTTTGTTTTTTGCTTGCGTGTACTCTCGGACCCAGAAGGGTTTTTTATCGCCGCCTCTGCAGCCGCAGGTGCTTTTTTTTAATTTTGGCGCGCAGTGGCACACGCAAGCAGGAGGCTTGTTCGCGCGGCGTTGTTTCAGATTGACCAGACTGGAATGTGTTCTGCAAACTAGACTGGGCGGCACCCATCCTTGCAGCTTTCTCCAGGCTATCGTAAGTACTGCGAAAATGGAGCGCAAGACACTTACGACGGCATCCCGTACTTTCCTCGCCAACTTACTAGAGCTCATGGCGCCGCTCTCCTCACGTTACAGCTTGTCTGGAATGTTTTTCTGCATCGATGCGCTATTGCTAATTGGATTCAATTCTTTTTGCGGCATCTTGCTGTGAGTCGGTGGCTTCAAATGAAGCGTAGAGGATCTACGCAGCTCTTTTCCGTGCGCCAGGAAGCAGTCCTTTTAATACCCGTGCTTCAATCGGTCGCCGGCGGCTCATTTACGAGTGCGCCTCCGTTTCGCTCCCGAATAGCCCTGTCTTAGCAAGAGCAACCATTTCTATTTTTTGTTGCAGTGTGTGCCGAAATAATCTTGCTGCACAGCGATTTTGGGATATTGGCTACGTCGCAGCTTCTGAAAGCTGCGACGTAGCTGGCAAAAACAGGTTGCGCCGCAAGAGCGCTACTATATGAAATCGAAGTGACCTTATTTATGAAGCTGGCACTTGGCATACATTTCGGTCAGCACCGTCACAGCCAAAGCAGAAAAAGGTAGGGAGGGGGTGTGGGGGTGCCAGTACATATCTGCTGGATCGTTCTAACTACTAAAGAGGACTAACCCGGTCATGCGACTACAATTGTTGTATAACATTTTTGCTAACCGTGATGATGTTAATGTTGACATTTTTGCATCAACTCTAGGTGAATTCAAATTCTGTTTCAAGATATGACTGTATATTGTCTTGTGTACCATACAAGGCAATTGCTGTTCGTGGGCACGGTAAATTAATAAGTTTTTCTATGTTCCCCAGCATGTCTGCTCAGTGACAGTGCTATTTATGTGGCCATTATATAGATCATTTTTGTATTCCTGACTACAGCGGGTGAAATCGCTTCTTTCAGCAGTAGCGCGTTAACAAAATAAATGCTGGTGCATATTTTCCAGTAGCTGTCAAATACATTGAGAGGGCATTCAGGTGCACAAGGTGGGACTAGGCTGACCCAGTCTGTTCCATATGGAGATACGTACTAGCGCCCACGTAGGTATGTCATGGAAGGAAATAGAATTGTATTATTGCTCGAAGAGCTTTCCAGTAGCATGTTTGATGGGCTAGCTGGCACACCACTGCAGTGTGGTTTGGCTGTGCGAACAGGCCAAGGACGAAAGGAACACGCATGGAAATGCCAAGTTTGTTATATAATTTCTTCATCTCCGTGCTTCTTCGGTTTACACTGCCAAATCATATTCACACTTGCCTATATGTTATCTTGCAAGCAGCAAATGCACTGCTGACACTAGGGGCAAATTTTATTTGCTCTTTTTGGTTGCGGCCAATTTAATTAATAGAACATTAAATGTTTCCATGTGATTGTAAAGTGACAGCTACTAGCATTATACTTTCCTTCTGTGTTGCAGCAGGATCATTCATGTCTTACCTTTCCCAGGAGCCGGCATTTATTGCATTGTTCTAATTTCCAGGCACTTCCCTGTCTGGTGCGTGTGCTGAAACAGGAATCCCTTGGAGGCGATTTGCAGCTTTTGTCCATCATCTTGATTCCGTCTCCACATAGGTAATAGCCACTGCGGTGGCTCAGGATTACGGTGCTCAATTGTTAAACCCAAGAGCACCGGATGAAATCCTGGTTGCGGCAGTCCCTTTACAATGAAGGCAAAAAGCAATGCCGTGAACTGTGCGATGTTCGCACACATTTAAAGACCAGGTTGTTGAAATTTCTGGAGACCTTCACTAAACCATGTATTTATGTCCCATTAATATTGCTGCGAAACCTTCAAAACTGTATTTGTTGTGTTTTTAACAGCCACCGGCATACGGCCTTATCACTTAATTCTGGATCGCGTATCAGTTCCGTATTCTTTGTTTGTTAATGCTCGATGTCGCGAGTCACACCTTTATCAGTTTCGTTGTAGCGCAAGATGCCCCGAAATCTGTCCCGAAGATTCCGGCCACTCGTGTGTCTTTCTACAATGTTCCAGCCTGTGCTGGTAGCTGTTTGCGACGTTATCTAGATTGTTCTGAGCAGCCATTAAATTGAGCGTTGACGAGTCTGACGGGCATTCTTTATTCGACGAGTACGTTTGTTGCTATCGCCACCGCCGAGTTGCTTAGTTCTTTTGCGGGCGCAAGTCAGCCCAATAAAGAGTTTCTTCAGTGCAACCATCGACCCTTCATTTGTGTCGTCGACCTTGTCACCACTACGTGACATCTGGTGGAGGTGCTGCCTTTGATCCTTCAAGCGAAGACCCCAGCCTTGTTCCTGTTACCCTGGAGGAACAGCCAACAGGCCACCGAACCAGTCGCTGGCTTCGAGGGCTCAAACTTGAACACGGTCTGCTGCCGGAACCCATTAGATCTCGGAAGGCATCGACGCTGACAATTGCCTAGCCTACAGCACCGGTTGTTTTCGTTCAACCCCGTGAGCCCCCTGCTTCTATGGACAACCGGACGAGATGCAGAAGACTGGGTGGACCTTTTCGACCGTGTGGCAGAATTCAATGGCTGGAACGCTGCCGCGAAACTCAGGCAAGTCTACTTCGTTCTTCAAGGACATGCCCGAGTTTGGTTCGAAAATCATGAGGCAGCTATGAAGGATTGGGAGATTCTCAAGGAAGCGTTTTTGACTGCCTTTTCAAGCGTCGTCCGAAAAGAAACAGCCCAGGCCCTCCTTCAGTCAAGACTTCAACTTCCTAACGAGCCTGTCCTGGCGTACATTGAGGAGATGAAGCGCCTCTTTCGCCGCGCCGAGCCCAGCATGACCGAAGATGAGAGAGTCAAATTTTTAATGCGAGGCGTTAAAGAATCGCTTTTTGCAAGTCTTGTCAGAAATCCGCCAAAAACCGTGGCGGAATTTGAAACGGAAGCGTCTTCCATCGAGAAGACGTTGGACACCCGGATGCGCCACTAAGAGCGACCCCTTCAGCCGGCCTACTCAAGCCACTACCACAGCGCATCTGCAAGCGGAGAGAACCTTCGGGACCTCATTCGGAAGATCGTGCGAGAGGAGCTCCGCCGATTGATGCCATCCTCGCAACAACCCCAGGTGGCGACGCTTGCGGATGTCGTCTGTGAAGAAGTCCAGCAGGCACTGGGCGCTCCTCAAGCGACGGCTGCGACTGCTCCAGCACAAGAGGCAACAGCGATGAACTACGCTGCTGTATTACGTCGCCCTGCGCCCCGACGTGATGACTTTCCGAGCCCTCGACGCTACCGTCCTGTTCCTGAAAACCGCCCCTTGGCCCCCACCCGCCAAGCCTACCAACGACCCCCAAGCCCCAGAAAGTGCGACGCCTGGAGGACAGTAAACAACCGACCTCTCTGCTTCCATTGTGGGGAGGCAGGACACATCCTCCGTCACTGGCCGTACAGGCGGATTCGCCTCCGTGGTTTCGCTGTCGACGCCCCACGACTCCATCCTGGCGAGCGACCACAGGAAATCAACGACTTCCTGCGCAGCGGAGAGCACCCGTCGCCAAGGCGTCTGTCACGCTCCCCATCGCCGTACAATGCTCGATTTTGGTCGCCGGGCCGCAGTTACGTGTAAGGACGGTCTCCTAGCCCCCGTAGGGGAAACTAAAGGCAGCAACCTTTGGAGGTGAGGTTGCTCAATGCCGAAACGACTAAGATCCTCCGCCGACGACGACCACTAACGACGACGCAGCTATTTCATTGCCGCTCCACACGACGACATCGACGACAACACGACCAGAGTGCAAACCGACACCACCGCCCAGCCAAATAACGGTCTGCCCCAGCCATGACCTGAAGAAACGACGGAGCCGAGATCGGAAACCAAGGCCCACGTGCAATGCGAGGACGCGAATAAGCGACCTTGAAGTTGGTGTCGACGGTCGCAGAGTCACTGCCCTAGTAGACACCGGAGCTGACTATTCAATCATCAGTGAACCGTTAGCCTCACAGCTTAGGAAAGTTACCACCGCTTGGGATGGCCCGCTGATTCGCACCGCAGGTGGCAACCTGATTACTCCACAGGTACGATGCACTGCAAGAATAACCGTACATGGGCGTACCTACCCCACCAACTTCGTGGTCTTGCAGCAGTGCTCCCGAGACGTGATTTTATGCATGGACTTCCTAAATGAACATAGGGCTATCATCGACCTCCGATCCAAGCTCATCAAGCTCTCTGCAGACAATGCCATACCTGCTACAACGCCTTCGACGCAACACGTCGCTCTAAACGTCATCGACGGAGAATTGACCGTGCCGCCCAGATCAAGCATCGCAATCAGCGTAGGTAGCGCAGACATCGAAACCGCTCAAGGCATCGTCGAAGGAAATATCCAATTGCTCTTGGAACGAGGTGTCGGCAGCGCAAGAGGCATCGCGAAATTCCGGAGAGGACAAGCTCAGGTGCTGATAACAAACTTCACCGAAGAATACCGGCATCTCAACAAGGGCACGACGATCGCTTTTCTCAACGAATTAGCGGACCTCAAAGACGTATTCGCCCTCCACGACCAACCACTGGAAGACGCACCGCACCAATTCCGTCAGCACACATTTGACATCAGCCCGGCATTGACCCACAGCAGGAAAGACCAGATTCGCAGTCTTGTTCGAAGCTACAGGGACTGCTTCTTGTCAGCATCGAAGGTACGAAAACCCCACTGGCCAAGCACCGCATTATAACGGACGAACACGCCCGACCTCTGCGCCAAAACCCTTATCGTGTATCTCCGCGAGAACGCCAGGCCATTCGCGATCAAGTTGAGGAATTGCTGCGTGATGACGTAATCCAGCCATCGAACAGCCCCTGGGCGGCACCAGTGGTTTTGGTGAAGAAGAAAGACGGCACACTTCGCTTCTGCGTGGATTACCGCCGCTTGAATAGCATTACTAAGAAAGATGTCTACCCGCTTCCCCGCATCTACGACACTCTCGACCGGCTCTGCAATGCAAGGTACTTCTCATCGATGGACCTGAAGAGCGGATATTAGCAAATTGAGGTCGACGAAAGAGATCGCGAGAAGACCGCATTCATCACACCGGATGGTCTTTTTGAGTTAAAGGTGATGCCATTTGGTCTCTGCTCCGCACCAGCCACATTTCAACAAGTAATGGACACAGTCCTGGTAGGCTTGAAGTGGCAAATGTGTTTGGTATATTTGGACGACGTTGTTGTCTTCTTGTCAAACTTTGAAGACCACCTAAAACGACTGCAGACAGTGCTGGAAGCCATCAAGTCATCGGGACTAACGCTAAAAGCAGAGAAGTGCCCCTTCGCCTACGAAGAACTGCGTTTCCTAGGTCACATCCTTAGCAAGGATGGTATTCGCCCAGACCCGGAGAAAACTGCTGCAATCGCACAATTCCCAGTGCCTGCCGACAAGAAAGCTGTGCGCCGATTCCTTGGGCTGTGCGCTTATTATCGACGATTTGTCAGAAACTTTTCGCGCATCGCCGAACCGTTGACGCAGCTTGCAAAGGCTGACGTACCTTTTAAATGGGAAGCGCCGCAAGGAGAGGCCTTCGACGAACTTAAGCGCCGCCTGCATGTGCCCTCCTGTACTTGGCCACTATGATGAAAACGCCGAGACCGAAATTCACACCGACGCGAGCAGTGTGGGCCTAGGAGCCGTTCTCGTCCAGAAGAGTGCCGGACAGGAGAAAGTAATCGCCTGCGCTAGCAGGTCCCTCACAAAAGCCGAAGTCAATTACTCGACGACCGAGAAGGAGTGCCTTGCGATCATTTGGGCCACTTCTAAGTTTCGTCCATACCTATACGGCCGACCATTCAAAGTGGTAAGCGACCATCACGCGCTCTGCTGGCTGGCTAATTTGAAAGATCCCTCCGGCCGCCTTGCCAGATGGAGCCTACGACTTCAAGAATTTGACTTAACTGTAGTCTATAAGTCAGGCCGGAAGCATTTCGACGCAGACTGCTTATCGCGCGCTCCCGTCGACGCTTCCCCGAAGGATGATGACGACGACGCTTTTTTGGGACCGGTAAGCGCCAGCAGTTTCGAAGAACAACAGCGATCAGACCCTGAGCTGAAAGCGCTAGCCGATTACTTAGAAGGAAAGACCGCTTGCCCTCCTGGTGTGTTCAGGCGACAATTATCTTCGTTCGCGTTAAGTAATGGCCTCCTCGTGAAGAACTTCGCACCCAGCAGGACTGCGCAACTACTTGTAGTGCCTAAAAACCTCCGGCTGGAAATTCTGCAGGCGTTGCATGATGAGCCCACAGCAGGCCATCTCGGATTTGCACGCAGGTTGCGTCGAATACAGGAGAAGTACTACTGGCCGCGACTGCTTGCCGAAATTGCCTACTACGTGAAGACATGTCGTGAGTGCCAACGACACAAGACGCCGCCTCTCAGACCAGTAGGACTACTAAACCCGATTCCGCCCCAGACATGCCCTTTCAACAAATTGGGATGGATCTTCTCGGCCCCTTTCCAGCTTCGTCTATGGGTAACAAGTGGATCATCGGGGCCACTGACTACCTTACCCGTTACGCCGAAGCAAAAGCACTATCAAATGGTACCGCGGCAGAAGTCACCAAATTTATTGTCGAACAAATTCTTTTGCGACACGGCGCCCCAGACGTGCTCATCACGGACAGCGGAACGGCGTTTACGGCAGAGTTGACGCACGCCATCCTGGAATACAGTCGTACAAGCCATCGACGAACAACTGCGTACGATCCCCAGACCAATGGCCTTACGGAGCGCCTGAACTTAACGATAGCGGACATGATCGCCATGTACGTCGACGCTGAACACAAGACCTGGGACGCCATCTTGCCGTACGTGATCTTCACGTATAACCCGGCAGTCCAGGAGACGACCAGAGCGACCCCGTTCAAGCTTGTGTACGGCAAGGAGGCCACGACGACGCTCGACGCAATGCTGCCGCACGTAACCAACGAGGACAACCTTGACGTCGGCGCCTACCTGCAGCGTGCACAGGAAGCCCGACGACTCGCACGGCTGCGTATCAAAGACCAGCAGCGCACCGACAGCCGACGATACAACTTACGACGACACCACGCAGAGTACAATCCAGGAGACCAACTGCGGGTTTGGACACCAATTCGCCGTCGCGGACTAAGTGAAAAGTTGTTGCTTCGATACTTTGGGCCGTACAAAATCATTCGCCGCGTCGGACCACTGGACTATGAAGTCATTCCCGACGGAACGTCAGCATCACAACGGCGACGAGCACGCCCAGAAATTGTACATGTTGTACGACTGAAGCCATATTACGCGCGTTAAAGAATCTGTGGTGTTAAACTTTGCAGTGTTTATGTTTAAGTTGCCTTGTTTTGGAACATCGAGGCGATGTTTTTTCAAGGGGGGAGTAATGACGCGAAACCTTCAAAACTGTATTTGTTGTGTTTTAACAGCCACCGGCATACGGCCTTATCACTTAATTCTGGATCGCGTATCAGTTCCGTATTCTTTGTTTGTTAATGCTCGATGTCGCGAGTCACACCTTTATCAGTTTCGTTGAAGCGCAAGATGCACCGAGATCTGTCCCGAAGATTCCGGCCACTCGTGTGTCTTTCTACAATGTTCCAGCCTATGCTGGTAGCTGTTTGCGACGTTATCTAGATTGTTCTGAGCAGCCTTTAAATTGAGCGTTGACGAGTGTGACGGCCGTTCTTTGTTCGACGATCGACGAGCACGTTTGTTGCCATCGCCGCCGCCGAGTTGCTTAGTTCTTTTGCGGGCGCAATTCAGCCCAATAAAGAGTTTCTTCAGTGCAACCATCGACCCTTCATTTGTGTCGTCGACCTTGTCACCACTACGTGACAATATGGAAACAGTCTGTCTGGGCAATGGACAGAGAGAAAATCGAATGAGGTCATTAAAAACAATATTCACCACTGTAGCCAGTATTATTGCAACATATTGGTAGTGCTTCCTGATATATATTTTTACATAGTGGCCATGTAGACCAGTTGGTGCAAACCTAACTTGCTGGACATGGACATAGGAACTCAATACAAAGAAGTACATGGGACAACACTGTTTGGTCTGAGACCCATATCCAAAGCATTTCACCCTAAAAGAGCCAAGCATCAGGTCAGAAGAAATCCTGAACCAATTGGAAAACTGCTGGCTACCTGGTGGCACCTGGAATCGAATCTGGTACCTCCCGAATTCGCAGCAGATATTGTTCCTTATATTTCTTTTTCTTGTGTTTCCGTGTCTTTGGCTGGTCTAGTATGTTAGATTTAAGTTTACTACAATACCCCAAGAAAACAAAAATGACAAAATATTTTTGGTCGGTACATAATCTTATTGCCCACTGTTCTTTGAGTTTTCATACCGTTGATTGACTATAAATTATATATCTATGAAATTTGTTGCCGCTTAACGAAATAGTGTGTAGAGCTAAACACAAAATATCACCGACCCAGATTTTTTTTGTGTGTGCGTATGGTGTGTTCAGGTAAAGACTATCAATGTTATAGAAACATGGTTCTACATGCTAGTTTAACATATTTGACAGAGCACAGCTATGAGGTTCCTGAAAATTTTCAGACAGCTCGTCCCACTGTATATTATTTTTTAAGAACATTGTGATTACGCTGAGCACCGATTTCTTCTTCCAATGAAATTTTTTCTAGCTTGGTCAGTTCTTTCAAGACCAAACTTATTACCCTAACCATAATCATCACGGAATGACACGGATCTGGTCTGTGAATCCACCCTAAGTGCTCTGTAAAAAAAAAAAGAGACTAAAATGTACTGCATACACCAGCGCACCTTTGACCAAGGCCTTTCTGAATTCATGAACGATCATTGAGCTTTTTTTAGATCTTTCAAAGCCATGTTGAACACCATTAGAGCGAGAACCCGAGCAAAGGCTACCCCACCTATACATGGTGGCCTTGTGACAGAGAATCTGCCTCACATTCAGGAGGTACCAGTTTCGATCCTGGTGCCGGTGGGTACAAGATTTCTCCCGGCCTGATTCTCGGCTCTTCTGGGGTAGAGAGAACTTTTATTCGTCCAACAGAGTGACTATCCCGCTCTTCGGTGGTTAGACCCGGAAGGTGGGACAGTCGCCTTAGTTGCAGGCCGGTAGTTCTTGGACTCCGGCGGCATCTTCAGCCAGTCGAACAATTTCTCTTTGGGCTCTTGGGTCTGAGCTTCGCAGAAGGGTCTCCCAGGCGTCTCTAGTTATATTTTTAGCCCTGCCTGGTGACTCTGCACATTCCCATATTATGTGATCTAGAGATCCCCTTTCCTTACATAGTGAACATAGGTCTGATCGTATTTCTGGCCATTATGGTTGACAAGAATTGGGCTCGGGTATGTATTTGTCTATAGCTTCCTCCATGCTACTGCTTCCTTTTTGCTTAACGTGGAGTCTGGTGGTAGTAGGACCCTCCTGCTCAGTCTGTAGTGCATTGCTATTTCGATATAGTTAATCAGGTCCTCTTGTTTGCCTTACTCCGGTGGCACTCCTCCAGCCCGGTGTGTGAGATCTCGGGCTAGTTCGTGTCCCGCCTCGTTTCCGGGCACGCTTGCGTAGGCTGGCGTCCAAACAAGGGTGATATCTCTTTCTATTCGCTTTTGATCGAGGATTCTACCCGCAATTTTTGCTATTACTCCAGCGGTGTAGCTCCTGATTGCGCTTTTGCTGTCACTGACTATGTATTTTGCCTCGGTCTGAGCAAGAGCCAGTGCTATTGCAGCCTCTTCCGCTGTCTGTATCGATTTTGTTTTTATAGAAACTGCTATAACCATCTTTCGCTTGCCATTGAGTACGACTGCATTCATTTTTCCTTTGCCGCAGTATGCAGCGTCTATATATGCAATTCTACCTGAATTTTCCGTCTAGAATCTCCCTGTCTGTGTTTCGGCCCTTTTCTCTCGCCTTTGCTTATTATATTCAGGGTGCATGTTCTTTGGTAATGGGGGGATGTGGATCCGTTTTCGGACCTCCACTCTCATTTCCTCTGTCGTGTCCCAGTATTCCCTCGGTTGTATACCTATTTCCCTCAATATGTTCCTTCCACCGTTAGTTTTCTCTAGCCTTCTTTGTTGTGTAGCTAGTTTTGCCTCAATTATTTCATCTAAGGTGTTGTGTATTCCCAGCATCATTAGCCTGTCCGTGGAGGTACCTAGATGCTTGAGAAAGGTATTCCAGTTCACTACATGAAAAGGGTCATCAACCTAAATTCGCGATTCGTTCCACCATTAGACAACCCTAAGTCTGCTTCGTGCAGCAGAAGCCCATATGCAGTTCCTTTTTTCTCCTTTCCTAAGCCATGAGTCCTGGTAAGCCAAGCACCAGGCTGGGCCATAGCTTGTACACATTTGAGAAAATTGGGAGTGGAAGTCGAACCCACCACATTCCTGTAATGTCGAATGATGCTGAGATAAGGAAATAGTCAGCCAGCACAATTACTAACCATTCAAGAAAGACTACTGATTACTCACACTGTGGTTCATTAAAGGGATGTGCTCAGGGGTGCAAGAGCTCAAATAAGATTTGTAGCGATTTTTGGAGCAGCAAAATCTTCGTTCTAGAGCAGTAAAATTCATATTTGGAGCAGCGCACAAGAAAACAAAGAACCTAATTCAAATTTTGTAGCTGTTACACAGGGAACGAACCTTACTTTCGGCACAAAAGAATGAAGAGATGGGAATATCGGACTGTATGAATGTGATCCAAAGAAAATCTAGCCAGGGCCACCTATCACCGATGCTGCGTGTTTTTATTTTTGTACTGCTAGGCATGCTATCACAAAAAAAAAATATGAGCCATAAAATTGAAGAGGTTAAATAAAGAAAGCTAGAGATTATACTTTTTTTTTCATTTAGCGCGGTTTGACAATCTTAATCATGGGATCTTATGTTGCTTGCAAGGCTAAAAAAAAACAATGTTTTACTCTCTGCGAAATCCACAGCTTGTGTCGTGCGAGGGCAGCTCCAAAAAAGCTTAATTTGAACCAGCGACTGCGATCAGCCTGTGTCCAAAAGCGAGCGCCTGCAAAGACAAAATGTTGATTAAAAAGCAAATACAGAAACAAAGACAAAACGAAACGCCGACCAAAGGCGAAATGTCAAATGCCGAAAGCAAGTTATAAGCAAAGAAAACTGACGACCGAGCACATCTCCGGCTCGTGAATTATGCTTCTTGTGAACTGGTGATGACTCGGTGGTTTTGACACAATATTTTGATTAAGGAGAGGTGGACGATTATTAGGTTATGTATTTCATGCACACAGCAGACGTTATAGTATTTCAATGTTGGAATTCAATAGCTCGGCTGCTGTGCGTTTCTCGACCGTCTGATGTTCGAAATAAATTTCACATGTTCCACCTCCTGTTGTATTAGCACAAACACAAAAGCCATAACTGACGCACCTCCTACACTATCTGACGATGGGAAAGTGAGTCTATCGACAAGACAACATAAAAATAAATTTGCTGTACATGAATGGCCCAACAGGCTATCGAAAACTTTCATGAGCCGCATAAAAAGCTAGAGATACATCCAATAAAAGCATGCAGAACTTAAAATACAGTGTTGAAGTATTGCTCCAAAATCACAAGTACCACCACGGCCCACCACGGAAGCAATAGCAGTGGTGCCTTGTCACAAACAGCCCATTTGCGTTATGGGGTTCCTTAAGCGCACAGACAGTGACCGAAATGGAAAGCGGAGAAAGCACATTGATGCAGAGACAAATATGAGTAGGCATTCTAATGCCGTGACGCCATCTCAAAATAAAACTAAAAGGCCAGTTACGCATGCTACAGTGTCTGAAGCATCGTGACTGGTTATATCACGGCCGCAGAAAGTTGTCCCTGAGTATGGCAAACTTTTGCGAATAGTCGGGGCATTTTGGCACAGCGTGGCGCAAATTTAACAAATTTCACGCTTAATGCACAGCTTGGCGCAAAAATCTGTTGCACCCCTGTTTGCTGTACGCTCATCATTCTTGGATTTTCAGGCAACAAGCCGCTTCTGCTCTGTGAGGCCTGGGAGAGGTCTGTTGTCTTTGCCTTCTTAACTGTTTGGAACACGACACTATTTATTAACCCTATTAGGTATGCCAACTCTTTTCAGCCTTTCATTAATAGCCTGGTACGCAGGTTTAGGGTGTGTCATTGGCAAGCGCATCTCCTGCATATCCTTCAAAACCTTTAGCATTCTCTCCACTGCTTTGAAGCTCCGTTCGATCGATAGCCTTTGTCCTGCGAAGCTCCGTAGAAACCAAATACTGAGATTGTTGCACTAAGACTTGCACTATGTGTGGGAAGTCACGTGACTCACACGAAAGAAAACGTAAGGGGAACAAAGGACTTCTTCGCGGCGCGACGGAGTTCTGTATTTTTTCTCCATTGTGCATGATCATCCTTTATACAAGTGGTATCGCTGTCATACCTGCTTAAGTGCTTCCGCACTAACTGGGGACCAACATGGAGACCCACCGAGCCTGAGTGCCGTTTTTAGCCAAAATAGGCAACCCTGACATGAGATGTCACCACCCTAAGTCGGGCGCCGCGGCACAACATGTAGGCTCCCTATCCTCATTGTGAATTCGGCGCCATCTATTAGCGTTGCGAGAGTCTGCTGTCCCACATCGCCTCCGAGATCATCTCCACGCGTGCGGGGGTGATCTCTGAGGCCATGCTTCCCTCCCTTCCTCGCAAACATCTCCCCTGTCTTTTGAGCCGCTCTTTCAAAAGAGCGAGAATGAGCGGCAACTCACTGAGCGACCACTTTTTTGGAGAGCCGCTGGTTCAGTGAGCCATCAGGAACCGTGAGCAACGTTTCTTTTGGAGTGCTGTTAGGAACCATTCTTCCAGAGTTAAGTCTCCTGTTTGCTGCGACTTCAACGCCATCTGTTAGCAGTACGAGGAAGCAACTCCAGTGGGCAGGCACAGGTGAATTGGGCCGGCATATAAAGAAAAGAAAAAAGTGTGCTGTCTGCACAATCCTTCACACGTCGTCAGCCGGCTGCTTCGGCGCCGTATCGAGGCTCCTCGCCGGCGACCTAGCAGCCACAATGTGTGTGTGCTTCGGGCAGTCGCCGCTGTTTTTGTGCGTCTTTTGTTTTGCTTTCAATGATTGCTATGCATAGTTTTCTCATGCTGCATTACAAGAGGGCGAATGTGGAATGCATAGCCCCTTCCGCAGCCATCCCAGCAGAAAAAAATATCTGGTTCAGTCACGAACGAACAGCACCTACTGCAGCGCGTCGTGTGGTCTAAGCGGGAACAGATGCCTTGAGAAAATTAAAACCACACTTCACAGCATGAATGGCGAGCGATTCGGCTTGAAGTAGACACATAATGAATGAATGAATTAAATGCGGTCAGCGTATGTATGTAGCGGCAAAAACAGGAAGGTTGAACACGTTTGGGTTATGGGACCGGGCCAGAAACCTATTGCAGGAATAAAGGAAGCAATGGGAGAAGCCGGGGCGCTGAGAGAAGTGGGCCCTGAGAAAAACTGTCTCAAAGTTGAAGACAAGGTGTCGGGCCTTCGGTCCTCGGCCGCGGCAATACAGTCATGCACTTAAAACTCGCGCCAAATACATGCGCGGCAGCACATGCGCGTTAGAGCGAATCCGCGCGTTGGAAGCCGGGATAGTGGTTTCCCGATAAGAAGGCCGCGCGACAGGGGGGGGGGGAGGGCTTTTTTTTGCTTCGTCAGGCGTGGACAACGTTTGGCGGGGCGTACCTGGACGGAGTGTTCTTTCGTCGTGCCGTGTTTGGACGGGGATTCCGGACGTTCGGCGTGAGTGCCTGATTGTGCTGTGGTCCCTTTCAATTTTTCTGTTCCGTGAAGATTGTTACCTTCACACTGTCGCGGTTTTCCTTGTTTCTGTTCATCGCAAAAGTAGCGACTTCGTTATTCTCCTTGTGTTTGCCCAAAGTAAAAGCGGTTCGCCAGATTTGGTCTGTGGTTGTCCGTTGTACGGATTATTGCGCCTCGCGGACCCTCCCCCTTTCCGGGGCGAAGGCAGTGGCCTTCATCTGGCGCCCAACGTGGGGCCCGAACCCAGACCCTGAGGTTAAGAGTCTCATGTTCTATCGACTGAGCTAGCCGGGCTGGACAGACACGGAGCAGGAATCGTTTCGGGCGCTGTCAACACCTATCGCAGATACTGCTCATCTACAGCTCCCGGACCTAAACCGGCCCTTTACAGTGCAGACTGATGCGAGTGAGTATGGAATAGGTGCTGTTTTACTTCAGGATCACGAAGGGAAGCTTTGCCCCTTGGCATTTGCAAGTCGCACTCTCTCATCGCCGGAACAAAACTACACGGTAACAGAGAAAGAGTGCTTGGCAATTGTATTTGCGCTAAAAAAGTTTGACATGTATTTGGATGGGGCTGAGTTTACAATTCAGACCGATCATCAGGCACTGTCTTGGTTGTCAAAGCTGCAAAACCCAGCCGGCCGTCTAGCCCGCTGGGCGCTCGCTCTTCAGAAATATAATTACAGGGTGGAGTACAAGAAAGGCACCTTCAACAAGGCAGCCGACGCCCTGTCCCGAGCTCCGTTACCTGCAGATGGCGAGAAAGCACGGCACGTCCTGGTGATCGCAGAAGCCGCTGATGCCTGGGGCACCCAACGACGCCCAGCGTCGCATGCTGGCGGACTTTGCTGTGGCCGCTCTCCGTCTGTACCACCGGCCGCCGACCAGGAAGATTTGCTGGACTTGGACTCTTAATCCCCCCGAGTGCTCATCCTTTTTTTGTTTGTGGCTGTATTGTATTTCTCGCACCCCCTTTTTTGTTGTTGTTGTTTGCCGCAACACCGGTGTGTCGCGTCTTGTGAGGGGGGGAGTGTCGGGCCTTCGGTCCTCGGCCGCGGCAATACAGTCATGCACTTAAAACTCGCGCCAAATGCAGGCGCGGCAGCACATGCGCGAATCCGCGCGTTCGAAGCCGGTATAGTGGTTTCCCGATAAGAAGGCCGCGCGACAGGGGGGGGGGGGTGGCTTTTTTTGCTTCGTCCGGCGTGGACAACGTTTGGCGGGGCGTACCTGGACGAAGTGTTCTTTCGTCATGTCGTGTTTGAACGGGGATTCCGGACGTTCGGTGTGAGTGCCTGATTGTGCTGTTGTCCCTTTCAATTTTTCTGTTCCGTGCAGATTGTTACCTTCATACTGTCACGGTTTTCCTTGTTTCTGTTTATCGCAAAAGTAGCGACTTCGTTATTCTCCTTGTGTTTGCCCAAAGTAAAAGCGGTTCGCCAAATTTGGTCTGTGGTTGTCCGTTGTACAGATTATTGTGCCTCGCGGACCCTCCCCCTTTCCGGGGCGAAGGCAGTGGCCTTCAAAGGTTATAAGGATATACGAAAAACGAATCAGCTAGAGAAAACGGGGGGGGGGAGCAAAATTTAGAAAGTGAAAAAGGACTAACGTGGACTCGAGCTACAAAGCCCACACTGCATTAAAAAAATGATCCATTTACATTATACTTCAGGCTCCTTCTGAATTCACTGTCTCCGGGAATATAAGAAGGATCTTGAATCAGGTAATCTGCTTTCTCTGTGTTTATAATTCGCTATCTATATATGTCTATATTGTCACTATCAATATTTATTAACAGTCAGTCCACACAAGATTTTGGGCTAGAGATTGATGGCCCGAAGTATTTATTAAGGATAATTCTCGGTGTGTTGTATGATGGTCAATGTTATTCAGATAATTTTGAAACGATAGGGTACCAAAAGAACGAAATCCTCTCTTGGGGAATGGGTGCACCTCCAGTAAATATAGTGGATTTAAAGAGAGAATTGCGTCTAAAAAATATGGATGTTGCTGTTTACAGGGATTTTATAGTCACCTTGAGGGGAGATAGGATGGAAACGCTAATATTTCCACGCTTTCGTTTAGTTTCGGAAGGTCGAACGGGTGAGGATCAGTGAACGAGAGAGAGGCAGGGTTGTCTTTTACTCTCTCCAATAGACTACTCTTCGCTCCTGAGCGACCCAGGCTTAAGTGAGCCAATGAAACGTTCAAATGAGCCGGCTCACTTCAGTGAGCTGAGCCGTTCTGAACCGCTCACTAAAGTGAGCCGCTTTGCTTATCTCTTGATCCTCGTCTCTTCAGCTCACTGTTCCAGAGTCTGCATCGCTTGGATGGTAACCACTGGAAGGTACTCTTGAGAAGATAAAGGTGGCAAACCTGCCACACGGCGGCTGCGACGAGGTACTGGCGAATCCAGGATGTTTTCACCCAGCACCTCCACCAAATGTAGCGGATGAAATGGGTTTAATACAGGTGAACGTTTGAATAATGAAAGCTGCTTACAAACGGTCCAAAGCTCAGATCAGTCTGCACGCATCTCTCTCTTCCTCGAACTCCTCAGTAAGCACTTCCTCATTTGAAAGTAAAAATGGGGTATTTCACATATAAACCTCTCTGGTACCTATTGCATTGACTTATGCTTTAGTCCACTTCAGCAGACCGTAATGGTTGCGGAGCACTGCAAGTTTCATTTTCAACCCTGTCAAAATGTAGGGCACATGCAGTCGAACCCCGCAATAAAGAAATCTTCTGCAAAGAAATTTGTTTTTGTTCCCGCGAGAATTTCACTCTTGCTAAAGTTGATAAGTAAATATTAGCAATTGGCAAATAAGCTATATGATGGCCCAAAAAGTGAGAATGGAAACGGCGAATACACACTTGTCGGAATTCACAACCAGGCCGTGCTGTTGGAGGCGCTGTAAACTGCACGTAGGTAGTTCTCGTTATCTATATACATAATGCTGGCTGTGGTCGCATACATGATGTATGCGAACACAGCTGGGAGGCCTCTTCTGAACTTGGCATTCAACTGCTGAAAGGTTTGAGCTGGGTTCTGAAGTCCAAAGGACATCCACACATACTCTAACAGCCCAAGCGCAGTTGTGATGGGCTGTTTTAGGTATGCTGGCAAACACAGTGGGTATCTGGTGATGTGCCTAACCAGGTCCACTTTGTTAAAAATGGTGCAGTCATTCAGATGTGATGTGAAGCAGTGGATAGCTGTCGTGGATAGTCTTGCATTCAACACTTCATAGTCATCGCACGGACGCCAGTTACTTGGATCTTTTTCTAGATATGAGGTGGAGTGGCAAAGCCCATGCGCTGGATGATGGGTGTATAATGTGTAGCTGCGTCATGATTGAACTCCCGTTTAGCAGGTGACCACCAAACAAGAGGTGTGATCGTGCTGCTGGTGGTGGTCACACCCTATGCTTTGGCGGCTGGGTGAGATTGCAACGCTTCGCCACTTACTGAAATCACACCGGGATGTTCTCAAAGGAGGTGAAGGCATCAGCATGCCGATGCCAGTGGGGACAAGGTTAGACTCGACGCAAGATATAGATAGCCGAGTCAAGCTGTCTATCGGGCTGCATGCTGAACGAAGCCCAAGTGAAAGTACGACAGGAAATCTGCGCTGATGATTGGGTCAATGTCAGCGATGGCGAACACTCATCAAAACGTGCGGCAGAGTACCAAGTTCACGTGAGGGAGCGAAGTCTGTATGTGACTATGTTCGAAGAGATGGCAGCCCGTTGCGATTACCCCGCCAGCTAGGCATGATAGCTTTTTTTTGAAGGATCACGCTGACCTCTGCACTATTGTTGACAAGGAACAGAGTATGACAGGTCTTATCAGTTACCACAAAAGGTGGCCGCAGTGGGGAGCCACGAGTTGCCATTAATGATCTCGAGGGGTTTTACCTAACAATGAGACGTGCATTTCATGGCAGGATGTAGGAATTGCAGTCATACCAGCAGTGTTAAGTTATGGCTTTTTGTGCGCGATGGAAAGTGGTGGCTGGAATGTGGTGAATGGTCTCTTGGGACAGGCTCCTGAGTGTGTCAGCTGAGGTAGTAAGCTCATCAGTACATGCCTCGAGGCAGGAAAAAAGTCGGCCAGTGGTGAGACAGCTGTGCCTAGCTGGAAGGTCACCTCATGAACCTGGTTGGTCAGCTCCATGGTTGTGTCACTGGCCGCTGGGAAGGCAAGATGCAGATGCTTGTGCATCAGCAAGAGCTAAACTCTCGAAGCAGCGGAACATGGGTGGCGAGTCCTCACCGAGGAGCTGCCAAATCCGGTGAAGCCGTTGTAAAGGGCGACAGTCGCCAAGGTCCACCAGTAAGGAGCTGCTGTAGGTGAAAGCGTTCTTACGCCATAGTTCTCTCGGGTAGTTGGTTGGCAACCAGGGGCTGAGGAGTGCGGACGCGTTTTGCGTCGGCTCCACACTTTTTGTCTCGATGTGCCAGAAATTTTCATCGGAATTTGGTTTCAGTGGTGCCATTGTGCGTCGGAAGGCGTCGTGATCTTGTGGACACCGAATTGGTGACTGTGAGTGCAGCAGTTTGGTTTTTATTGTCGGTCTTGTGCGGACCACCTGCGAAACGCTAGCGCCCGTTTGGCCTAGCGCGGCTTCGGCCGAGGAGACCGGCCCGGAGGCCCCTTCACCGCTGGTCTACCGCCGCGTTTGTGAACCAAAAAATGACGATGCACGTGACCATAGAAGGTACTGACCTCGATCCAGAAGACTACGACAGCACCTGGGTACAAACGCTCAGGAAAAAGGTTGAATCGAAAACCAAGCGGACGCTTCTGAATGATTCCAAGGAGGACAAGGTGGTGCAACACCGCGTTCCAAATGGGGAAGCCGCTCACGGCGCTGCTAAAGCAACTAGAAGAAAATTGGCTGAACGGTCAATAGCTATGAATCTTCCGAGGTTCCCGGAAGAAGGTATCAAGGTGATTATTAGGCCTCGTGAAGGTCTAGCCGTCATTAAACGCACGTCGGGCCCGCTGCTTAGTCAGGCCCTCGCCATGGCTGCCGGAATCAGCTGGTCGGAGCTGGACTCATGGTGTGTCAACGGAAAGCAAGGTACGGTGCTCTTTCATTCCTTGGACTTTAGTCGAGGCGTGAAGGTAGCCGCAATCCGTTGCTTTAAACTCGATGACAAGGAGCATGAAGTGGTGGCCAATCTGATCGCACCGGAGGATTGCGGCCGAGGAGTCGTCCATGGGATCTGTGATACAAGGATCCACAGAACCCAACGGTCGCTGGGGTGCGGCGGATGGGGAAGACTTCCACTATTATTATCACCTTTTTGGAACCTGAAGTCCCAAGATTTGTCAGGATTTAAGGCATGCTTATGCCATGTCGATTGTTCAAAAAAAGATATGAAGTTTGCTTCAGATGTGGGGAACTTGGTCATCGCTCAGATGTGTGCGATAGTGAAAAACCTAAGTGCCGTGGTTGTGGGGTGGTATCGCCGCCCGAAGATCACCAGTGCACTCCCCAATGTCGCCTATGTGGAAAGGGCCACCTAACGGGAGACAGACGCTGCAAAGAACTCTTCCGTACACCCTACGTTATCAAGAAGAGAAAGTGGGAAGCAAAATTAGCCGCCGAGGAGGCAGCCAAACAGAAGCTAGCCGCCGAGGAGGAGACCAAGAAGCTGCAACAGGTCCGCTTTAGCCGTCGCGATGGGCGTAGTGAGTCCCACAACCGGTCCCAGAGCCGTACAAGAACCCGTTCCTCTTCGTTCCCGCGACTGCAGCCGCCGTCGTCCAAGACGATAATGGAGGGCTCTCGACCAAAGCAACAGCCGCAGCAGCAGCAGCAGCAGCAGAAACCGCCGCAGACACCATCAAAAGGAGTGCGTAGTGACTCTCAGGACTCAGCTGAGGTTCAGGCTCTAAAAAAACAGAATCAGTTGTTACAGGCGCAAGTTAAGGCACTGCAGGAACAAATCATTGCGATAGGCAAAATTTCACAACCAATGGAGACCGAAATGCCGGTAGCGGAGGCACCGCAGAAGGAACAGGAAAAGACCCCTAGGGACAGTCCTCCTGTCCCGAGCCAGATCTCGAAACCCGCGTCCAAGGATTGGAAAAACGATTCACTAAAAAAGAAGATGACAACAAAATTTTCCAACAACAAGTTATGACCGCGTTAGAACGCCTGAACAGTGCTATGGCAGAGATGCGGGTCGAAATGGCTAGGAGAGACGAGAGAATTCAGTTGGTTTACCAAGAGATTCATAACATTAAAAATGGCTCTGCATCACCGTAGAAATACCATTTGGCAGTGGAACTGTAGGGGCTTCAGTCGCAAACGCGCGGTACTGGAAACTTTTTTGACGAACATTGACAAACCCGAAGTAATCGCATTGCAGGAGTGCAGTAAACACGCTAAGCTAGCGAGTTACAAATCATACGCGGGACGAGATGACAACACGCGAGTGGTCACCCTTGTCAAAAGGAATATAACGGTGCTGCAGCATAATACCGGGACAACAATTGTTGACCATATACTAATCGAGATAATCCCACAAAAAAGAAAATTCAAAAGTCTATTCATCCTCAATGTATATAGCCCGCCTCGACAAAAACGTCAATGCAACTTCAATGAGCTATTCGCCAAAGCGCGAGTGATCGCGAAAGGAGGACCCCTGTTGATAGTAGGGGACTTTAACGCGCATCACACGGCATGGGGGTATAGATACACGCAGGTAAAAGGACGCGAACTATGGAACAGCATTCAGCAGAATGGCTTATTACTTCTGACGGATCCCCTGAAACCAACCCGCCAGGGTAACAGCGTTTCGATAGACACATGTCCGGACTTAACTCTAACCGGAGGCTGCATTTACGCCACGTGGTGCAACACAGGTTAAAACTTAGGCAGCGACCATAAAATTATAGAAATCGTAGTAGATAACGGCCCACCGGTCGTCCGCACCAAAAAGGCAACGTTGGTGAACTGGGAGGCTTTCCGAAATGGCCGCACAGGTGACGAGGAAGGCATAAGTAACATTGACGATTTGAATAAAAAGGTCATTCAGTCGGTCAATGAAGCAACGGAGGAGGTGGAGGTTGACGAGGACATTGAAGGAGTAGACCATCACATGGTCAGGCTCTGGCGTAAGAAGAAGGATCTAGAAACGAGACTCACACAGAAAAGAGGGAATAGGAACTTGCGCAGAGAATTGGCAGTGCTTAACAAAGAAATTGAAGAATATGCGCTTGTTTTAACGAGGCAAAACTGGGGCAGCATTTGTGAAAAACTAGACAGGAATCTCGGGAACGCAAGTACATGGCACTTACTTCGGCATCTTCTAGATCCCGACAAATCTAAACTGGAGGCCAGGCAGCAAATTCACAGGCTAATACATACCTTTGATGGGACCGCGGCTACTCTCATAGCCCAAGTTCGAGACCGGTATTTGAACTGTGCAGAGGGTATAGGCCAACAAATGCCTGATTACAAGGGCCAGGAAAACCCGAAGCTAAATAGCCCGATAACGGTTGCCGAAGTCCGGGCAGAAATAAATAGACTGAGAACAAAGACTGCTGCAGGTCCGGACAGAGTCAACAATCGAATGCTAAGAAACTTGGACGACGCGTCGATCCGACACCTTGCAGCATTCATGCAGGAGGGTTGGGAGGCCGGTCGGCTGCCGGCGACATGGAAGGCCGCAAACCTCGTATTCCTCCCGAAGCCGGGGAAGCGGCCGGGTTTCGAACACTTGCGTCCGATCTCGCTCACGTCATGCGTGGGGAAACTAATGGAGCATGTTGTTCAGGCCCGGCTGAACCGGTTTTTGGAGGACAACGAATCTATCCGAACACCATGATAGGATTTAGACCGCATTTGGCCGCATGCGATGTCATGCTGCAGCTAAAAGAACAGATCATACACAATTCAACAGTAGACATCAGGGTGATCGTTGGTCTAGACGTGTCAAAAGCTTTTGACAACGTGAAGCACTCGGCTATTCTGCAGAATCTCAGTGCATTAGATGTTGGAGTTCGCACGTACAACTACATACGCGACTTCCTCAGCGATAGAACGGCAACTATCAGTATGGGGGGACACACAGTAGAAGGTATTCGACTGGGAAACAAAGCCACACCACAGGGATCGGTGTTGTCCCCGACGCTGTTTAATATCGCCATGATTGGTCTCCCCCCAAAACTAGACGAAATCCAAGGGCTACACCATACATTATATGCAGATGACCTGACTCTGTGGATGTGCAGGGGCAGTGACGGTGAAATTGAACAGACACTCCAGCGGGCAATCGAAGTTATAGAAAGATACTTAGAACCGATCGGGCTCAGATGTTCGGCCGAGAAATCGGAAGCGCTCGTTCTCACGTCAATGCGATCGCCCCATCGTCGGCGTATAAAGCAGGATAACCCGAAAATAACGCTCAGGGTCAACGGTAACGTTATACCAACGGTGGAAACCATTAGAGTTCTGGGATTACGAATTCAGGCCAACGGCAAGACCTCGGAAACGATACAGAGGCTAGACGCTAGCACCAGTCAAACCTGTAGACTCCTGAAGCGGATCGCAAACAAACATGCGGGCATGAAAGAAGCTAACCTCCTTAGGCTAGTCCAGTCTTTTATAATCAGTAGGATAGTCTACGTGGCGCCGTATTTACGGCTTCACAAGGCAGAAAAGGAGAAACTTGACGTTCTCATTCGTAAAGGAATAAAAACGGCACTAGGTTTACCACCCAATACATCGACAAACAAGATTATGAGACTAGGGGTCTCCAATACCCTCGAAGAGCTCATTGAAGCTGCAAGGACTTCACAATACCAGAGACTGCTGCGCAGTCGTACTGGTCGGAGCATTTTGGAAAAACTGGAGTATGAGCCGCAAGCATGCTCCAGACGTACAGAAAAAGTACCTAGACAGGTTAGAGACAAATTAAAAATACCTCCGCTCCCCAAAAACATGCACCCCGTTTACCATGAGAGCCGGAGGAGGGATAGAGCAACAGCGCTGCAAGCCCGTTTTGAGGGAAGACAGGACGTCTTATATACAGATGCCGCACAATGCGCGAAGGGTAGGGGATGTGTTTCAGTAGCAACTAGAGAAGACGGGGGCTCGGTAGTATGCTGCAGCACCAGAAATTCGACCACAACGGAGGCGGAAGAGGTGGCCATCGCGCTAGCTCTAACACAACAACAGGTCAAAATTATAGTTACAGACTCGAAATCAGCGATTAGAAACTTTGACGCGGGCCGCATTTCGGCCATAGCAGCAAGAGTGTTGGCCAGTGGTTCACCACCTGCAGAGCAGGTCGCGCTCATTTGGACACCGGCGCACCAGGGGTTGAGGGGGAACGAGAAAGCGCACGTACTGGCCCGAGGATTAGCTACATTCCGGGATCCCAGTGACGACTTATGCGCAACCCCGTACCCCTTGCGCGATGAGGAGCCCCTGCAGTTCGACGATGACCTTAACACCTACCAATATATCCTAAATCATTACAAATTAGGCAGATTAGTACTACCAAAAGCGTGTAAGCAACTCACCAAAAGCGAGGAGGTTATGTGGCGTAAGCTACAGACTGGAGTATTCCCGAACCCCCAGCTTTACAGCAAGTGGCACCCGGAAATTTTTAGCCCCAGGTGCAAACGTTGCGATGGCATAGCGGACATGATCCATTTGATATGGACGTGTCCTAGATTTGGAGAACCTGACCGAACAGATGAGTCCTGGGAGGCACTACTTCTCAAGCAGGACGAAAAAGGGCAACGAGAAGTCATCCGTCTTGCCCTGGCCGCTGCTAAGATCCAAGGGATCCAGGTCGACGGCTGAGGGGGAGGACATGGTTGGGACAGAGCTTCGCCTCGGATCCACACCAACCTTTTGACGGGTGCAATAAATGTTATTTCTCTCTCTCTCTCTCGGGTACTTCGGTCCTGAGGTGCTGATGAGGACATTTCCCTTGAGTTCATAAGAATATCCTACAGGTCACTGATCATGTCAGGAGAGTGCGCTGATACGACATGATTGTACTACAGTCAAACCCGGATATATCGAATTCTGGTTATATCGAACTCGCGGAATATCCCCTTGAAAATTCCATGTAAAAGTATAGGAAAGCCGCGTCATATATCGAACTCAATTTCACCGGTCGTACGATATATCGAACTCCACACCACGCACAGGAAAGTGTGCCTTCCCTAAAGACGATCACGTCCCTCTCGGCCGTTTGCAGCGTGACGTTCTCAAGCCACGCGCGAAAGGAATGAGAGAGGACAGTTCAGCGACGGCTGGTCTAGGGCGTGATAAACCGAACCATGTTTGTGCAATCAGCCATCACGGGCACTCTGCCAAGTTCGCTCCCCGCCACCGCAGGAGCTATCAAATGATAAACACGCTGTTACGTTATCGCTGCGCAGCATCTTGGCACGCTGCCAAGAAGTGAGCTGTGGATGAGATGACTGAAACGGAGTGACGCACGCCATCGACATGCAAGCGAAAACGCTGGCGATTTCTGCCGCGGCGACACAGAAACCTCGTTTTGAGCTGCCGCGGTGGCTCGAGCGGCGGGAGGGACGCAGTTCCAAGTTGAACATTTTTCGCTATGTCGCTGCCGCTCGTCCTGAGATCGCTCAATCGCTTGCATGTGAGCGAGCTGGCCTTAACGCTTTTTTTTCCAAGTTCTCGGGTGCAAAAGTGGACGGTGGGTTCATTATGCGAGTGGGTTGATTACGCAACAAATATGGTATCGTTTTATCGCATCGTAAGTGCCATCACAAGCCGATTTCTGTATATCGATATATCGAACTATTTCGCGATCCCAAACGAGTTCGATATATCCGGATTCGACTGTAAATCATCTTGCGAGGTGATTCGGTCAGTAGAGATGTGCACGGGCGGAAATTCTGAGCCCGAGCTAGCCTGGAATCTGTTACAGACCCGAGTCTAGCATGGCAACATGTTCAGACTTAAAGGGCCCCACGAAGAGCTATTTACGAAAACTATAAAATGCACTCTAGATATAGGTATTCTATCACTCCTCTATGAAACACACAAATTTTTACGCTAGTGTCGGTAATACCGAAAATATTGGCGATTGAAAATGACGCTCGTCCTCTGCACGCTTAACCCGACGCACGCCGCCACGGAATAAAAAAAATGAGAACAAGCTGAGACGGCACCCACCACGTTTCATTCTGCCCGGGTCACCTGGGAGCATCCAGTGAGCGGGCACAACCAGCAAGCCCCGATGGCATTATTTGGGAGGTTTACGCGGGGGGAACATGTCGCCCTAATCACTTGAGAGCTTTAACCAGGACCACGTTTTAAAAATTAGTTGTGTTTAAATTTGACTCGAATACTCCCAAAGACCATCTCTGTGAATTTCTTTCACTAGAATACTAGAGCAAATATCGTTTTAATGGCCCTTTAAGGGCCTGGCCCAGAATGATACAAAAAGAAATAATTTCCAAATAATGAGTTGACCTTGAAAGCCCTTGAAATGCTCAGTTGTCGCCTTTAAGATTGAAATTTATAGAATATATGAAGACACAGCACAACATATAAATATATGTTATTATGCAAGAACAATTTATGCATTGATGAATGTTTAAGACATCTGTGGCACTCCTGGATTGTGAATTCAGCAACGCTGAAGTTCTTTTCACTGCTGTAACTTGTGGCTGCAATGAATAATGTGTTCTTAGCAAGAAAGGCAAGATTTGGGTACATGGTTTCCTCACTTCACCAAAAACACGCTGCCTCTTAACTCGAAACAGGGGGTTGATTCTGTGGCCAAGTACTCGGTAAGCTTATCTTGCTCACTGTATGCCTTTCATGGCACCGACAAGGCTGTGAACCGCAGATCCTTTGACTAGGTGTTGCGGCCATTTCGACTGAGGCTTGTCGAGGCCTGGCACAACACAGAAGTGGAAGAGCTGACAGCATATCGCGAATCTGAAAACTGATACCTAAACATCTGCTGAAGAGGAAGAGACAAAAGTCAAAATTCGATAGCCCACGAGCAGACGTTCTGCTTGGTCGTTGACAGCTATCTGTTCATGCCAGGGGTGTGTGGTGTAAAAGTGCATAAACATCTGTATAGAGAATTCAGACACTCTTGTGTGGGAAGGATGCTTCAAAACACTGCTGTATTGTGACGCCTAGCCCACCACAATCATATTCGTGTCTTTAAAAAAATTGCGAATGCTCGGGATTGGTGTGTCCGGCCTGGCCCCGCCCAAGCTTGAGGCACAGGGCTTCCCAGCGGCCAGAGTACGAGCTTTTGGGCCAAACTGAGCCCTCGCACACCTCTAGCGGTGAGGGCCGAATTGTGCCTCAATCTGGAGAAACCACACTTGCGGGTTCTGAGGTCAGAAGGGCGAAAGGCAAAGTTGCAACGATGAAACGTTCTGCGAGAGTGAGGGCGGCTCTGTAGAGCAGGTGCCGGCTTCCGTCATCCTCTAGTCCTAGGTAATCAGCTATAGATGCGGTGCTCTAGGACACAGGGAAAAATAAGCTTCCCATACATAACCAAAACACTGAGCTGTGGCAGCACGGGCCTCCGGCCCAGTGCATTTTTTGTTGTCCTCCTCTTGTGCAGCCGCGCTTAAGGCACAGTCAAAGAAGGATGCTGCAAGGGTAGTTTTTCTAACCAATTGTTCCAGTTTGTTTTTTTCTGATATTTTATGTTGAGCTTCTGTACTCTGTGAAATTTCTGGAACTCAGCGGAGAGTACTTTAACTGTCGCAGCATTCAACAATTTTTTTTATTACAGTTCTGTATTCTCTGCGTGAACGAGACAAATTTATAAAAAAAAATGAAATGAATACATAACTCCTCAGGGCTGTTTCTAGGACCAGTTAATGGGGTTTACTCATTTTGGTGAGGCCTGAAGTGCAAAACAGACAGTGACGTGAAAGAGACCCAAGGCAAAGCGCTAACTTGCAAATGCATTTTATTTGGAGCGGATAAATATATACAGAAAGGAAAGCACTAAAAAAGATGAGGCACGTTTGATCCTCAAGAATGCAGCTGTGTGCGTTAATTGGTACTTCATCAGTGAATCTGTCAGAAAAGGAAATTACATTCCTCGTTGTTCATGGCATGAGCGTACGATGAGTCTCATCTTATTTTTCTTTTTGTTGTGCTTTCCTCTCTATAAGCTTCTGGGCTCCAAATAAAATTAATTTGCAAGTTAGCGCTGTGTCCTATGTCTCTCTCACATTACTGTCTTTTTTGCGCTTCAGGCTTCGCCAAAATGAGCATAACTCCTGATGGCAGCTGCACGGTTCAGCAGCCGTTCAAATGTTTTTCCAGACTTGTGCTCCTAAGAACAGCCACCAGTGTGTGTTATTTATGTCTACTGCCAAGTTCCTGCTGATATGGGGAACCATGTAGCATTAGCCATGTTATCGTTTTAATGTCAGAACGGGTGCTGCCATGTCTCTTTCACAAACTTTAATGCTAGTGAAATTCTTGAACATTAAACAAATCTGCAAAATACTGAGCTCGCAAAAATATTGGGGGGAGGGGGGATGATTAAACTCTGTCTTAAAGGTTATGGCATGACAGCGTTAATGGCGCCAGTAGCCGGTTTTCCTTGTGGACCTTCATGTAGACACACTTTGCCACTCACTTGTTCAGAAGCTTTTAACTTGCGGCTGCATTTTCCCATACATAGTCGCAAGATACCAGATTATAAAACCACCGCGACAAAGATCTAAAGCACAATTTTAACCAAGCCACACAAAGGTATCTTCGTGGCCTAGGGCTCGAATGTCTTAACTCTGGATCTAGGGGTCCTGAAGGGCTGGATTCCGATTTCACCCTTCCATATCACAGGCGAAGCGTGTGTTGGCAGCACCTGCCGATTTGGCAATGCCACGTCTCATGCCATCGCACAACTCAATGAATTGTCATGCATGACCATGTCGTCTGCCAGCCACCACTTGCCAGAGCCATGCCCATGATTTTTCCTCACAAAGCGGACAATGGCTTTCTGGGCGACGAATCCTTTAATGATGCTGAATTAAAATGAAGTGTTTAAGAGTTTAATATCCTGTAGCTACATTTGAGCAATCAGGTGCCTCGCTGGGCATCCCCCCCCCCACTTGTATAGGAGAAGAAGGAGGGGAAAGATTAATGATGTATTCCAGTGGATGAGCAGCAGCACTCCCAAAAGTTCTCTCACAAGAGCTGGTGCTTCCAATGGGAGAACTAGGGTTGGAACCCTTTCATCCAGCGATAGAACTAGTGCAGTTTCTTAGCACCAAGAACAGTCAAGAGCAGTCCAGGCTGCACTTCAGTTTGAAAGACATCGCCTGACATCAAAAACACTGCATAATTGCTGTTTCACTCCTTTTAGCAGACCATTTTCGACAACACTGCAGAATCTGCATTAGAGAAATTCGTAAGCCTGCTTATTGCTGTGTTGTCCGCGAGATGTGTCAGCGGAATTCCGCGAGTAATAGATACTGCGCCTTTCCTTTCCTGTAAACCAATTATAAAAGGGTAGTGAACTGTGATGCGTCCAATGGAACACTGGTTGTGTTTGAGAAGGGGCGTGCGATGTACCGTGTGCAGCAGCAATGCTCAGGCTTTCGCATTTCTCCACTGCAGATTCTGCAGCGCTCTCAGAATTTTTCAGATTGCAGTTGGCTGATTACCTCTCTTTACACACTTTCTAGTCATTCCTACCATTTGTGCACGCAAATCACGTCCTTTCCCGCTCGTTCAAGTTTCAAGCATTTCAAATTTCCCGCCACTGGAAGTCAGTACCACGTGACCCGTTTGGATGTCGCCATTACCCCTCTAATTAATTACCTAGTTAATCGACGTGCATCAAAGTATTTCCGCAGCAAGCTTTTTTGGTCCTCTATCTAATGCAACCATTCTTTTTCTTATAACTTGTTTCGTTCAAATGTAATTATGATGACAATTCTGGTGACACGAAACTGCCGACATGCCGACAAAATGGCAGTGACAAAGAATTACTGCCCTGTGCAGTCATACCTATTTGACACATGGTGCCTCTGTTGCCACAGAGGACATGGGCTCAACCTCACTGTCTTAGCTGTGAGAAGCTGAGGAAATGGAGGTTATCATTTCATTTACAATCATGCCAGTCACAATACCGCGGTCTGGCTAGCGGTGGTGATCGTTCAAGGGGCAGAACATGCACACCCTTTCTTGGCATGTACTGCACTGCTCCTCACTACTTGGCATCTCTACTCCCATCCGCCTAATGCAATGAACTATACGAGTACTGATGCGACAGCATTTGCTGACCGTGAAGAATGTCAGGCATTCAGCGTCAGTGTCCATGCGAAGCCTTCACCTACTAACTGTGACAGGTGGTGTTAAGAGGTATTTCCCGCCCTCCATTTATGAGAGAGGAGGGAGATATTTGGACAAGAAAGATGCAGCAAAGTTGAATCAAAAGCCACGACGAATAGAAATAGGAAAATAATATAATCAGGGTTTGAATAATTGGAGAGTGAAAAAAACGATGGTATTAAAATTGGATTGGTTGAAACGTTCCAACGTGACTCGTGCTATGAGGGACGCAGTAATGGAGGACTGCAGATAATTTTGACTAAGTGGGGTTCTTGAATGTATGTACTCTGAAATCGCAAAGCACTTGGGCACCTTGCGTTTTGTCTCCATTGTAACATGACAAGAATCGAATCCGGGTTTCCAGGCTCTGTAGTCAAGCACCCAATGACCAAGCCACCACAGTGCACAATGAGAATAGTAATACATTGGTGAGTGAATTTCTTCTGCAATCAGTCGAACTAACCGTCCCTGAATTTTTTTCCTACAACAAAACTTCCTATGAAAATGCTCTTCATGAACTGTTCCCAGCACTCAGTGTTTTCAGACATTGCCCCTAATATGTGAGCCATTCACTTTTGACCTCTTCAGTAGGCACTCCAATCCTGAGTGGCCCTAGTACATTGCTGCAGAAGATGGTGATTGGATATCGGTGGCTGCAGGAGATAGGATAAAATGGAAAAAGGGCCATTGGACTTAATTTCCATTAATGCTACTGCACATGTGCGAAGCCTCCTTCTCTATACCTACATAGTGGGGCAGCAGTTAACTGCGTGTGCGAAAACCATGAAAGACGTCTTTTGGGTCATTGACGCGACAAACTGTTGCGCAATAATTAAATGCACTGCTAGCATGTACTCAGCCTTCAGGACCGCATGCATTGTCCCTGCCTGCTTTTGCAACAAACGAAAAAACGCTGCCAGGTTTGCCATCTAAAAGATCAAGTGCCGCTTGGAAAATAAACCCACCCTACTATTGTGAAAGAATTTCTGCAGAAAATATGGGAGGGAGCCCCGGTAACCCGACCTGCCAAACATACTTGCCTGACGTCTGCAAGAGGAGGCGCGACTGGAAGAAGGTCCATAGCAGAGCCACATTGCATGTGCTTAACAAAGTTGTTTGCTGGGTTAACTAGTATAGCATTCTAAAATTTGAATGTGCTTGGAAAGACAAGGACAAGAGAAGTGGACGAGACAAAAGCGTTTCTCCTGTCCACCTCTCTCGTCCTAGTCTTTCTGAGCACTTTCAAATGTCAAGACTGCAAGTGCTGTTGTGTATAGCAATAAATTTTGTTATTTATAATTTGTGTGTTTTTAATACTTTTGTTGGCTATTCATGACCAGCTTACAGAGGGGTATTTACATGACCTCACACGTGCCGTTTTATTGCCCCGAAGATAGCTTTGCGAGGAAATCCGGAGTACATTGTGGTGAGTCAATGAGACATGCATAGCAGTTTTTTGCAACGCGCCATGAACAGCAAGATGGCGGCCACTGTGATGTTGGTGAATAGACCAAACACATGCACGCACACAGTTTCTTAACCAAGGATTTAAAAAAAAGCGGATCACTGCAGCTGACTGAAACCGACGACATATTATTCGTCTTCGTGTAGTTCTGTTTGGAGTATTCCTTATATTTTATGTTATTGGTTAATTAGCTGAGATTAATTATTCTAATTTTTATATTCAGTTTAGGCCCAAGTACCCTTCATTAAGTTCTAGGGGGTAAGTACAAATGACCCAGTTTTTCTACTAACATACTTCGTGCATGATTGTTTTTTCCGGCATATAAACAAAGTGCACAAATATGAAAGGAAAAGAAAATAACCCATGACTGCGGTCTTGCTCTGCTAGAGTTTGAATTATCCGAATTCAGGTTTTATCTTGCATGAAAGATGACAGAATCCTCTTCATGAGTATGCTGCTTCCGCCCGCGCTGAAAATCCGGAAAGCCTGTCTTCTTTTTCTTTTTATTTCGAATCAATGAAGCATACACGCCCGCCGTTTCAAAGTGAGCAGCCAACGCCGCTGTCAGCCAACTCGGACGGAGCTTTTATCGAGCTGTCCCATTGACAACATTTGGCTATGCAAACACAATGGTGATCCCCAAATTTGGTCCAAACCACACTCAAAATTTGACTTCGTCCAATTTGGACCAAAACCGACGTTCAGGCTAATTCGGCTAAGTCAAGCATGATGGTGACTTCCAAATTTAGTCCAGGCTACTCTCTGCTGACCCCTTCGTGGATCACTGCCTTGTCGTGGCGGAGGGGCTTGCGAAACTCGATGAAGTCGTGAGCTCTGCTGTGTAGGGCCACCCAAGATAGACAGGTCACGGCAGAGAGTTCAGACAAAATGTGATTCACTGGAGAAGGTAATGGCAACCCACTCCAGTATTTCCTGCCAAGAAAACCCTATGGCCAGTCACAATACGTGACATGGTCCATAGGGTCACGAAGAGTCGGACACGACTGAACGACTGAACTGAACTGAACTCTCTGCTGAAGCTGAATTAAGTTCAGCATAGTCGAACAGAGTCAATTTTTTACTAACAGGCACACTGAACAGCACTCAAAATATTGTTATGTCGGTAGTGAGATCATGGATGTAGCAATACAATAAAACAAGGTGAGCGCTTGTCAAAGAACAGAAAACACGTGCAATTAAAAAAATCATTGACATTTTCCCGAGACGTGGTTACGTGGTTACAGGGATGATGGCAGGTTTCACCGCAAGAGATCCCTTCCGTCGTTTTTATGCAATTTCAGTGCCAAACTACAATAAATCCTCGATTCTTGAATAGTGTAGCGCTCGATTTATACTAAATGAGACATTGTTTTTATTTACACCATAATCTAATTTAGTACATATTGTTACATTTTGGTCCATGTTTTGTCCCTTTACAGGTCCGACGGGCACATTCAAGTGCAAGGTCATTAGTAATAATAGTGCAGCACTAGTGCCGTGTAGCTGTGCAGTGTGCACCATCAGACATAAAGGGCCAGTTCTTGAAGGCCTTCTTGGTGTCCATGGGATCGAAGCATAAGTTATAGTCCTGTGTGTTGTTGATAAATTCAGCCTTGCCCCATCATCCACTAGTTGTCCTGGTTGGATGAGTTGGTAGACAAACTGCCCCACATGAGCAACGGTCCAGGGTTCACTCCTTGTACAGCGTCAAATTTTTCACTACTGAAGCTTCAGGAAAACATATATAGCTTTCCTTTTTACCTGTGTGGCTGCGCTTATGTGGGTGCTAATGAGTAATTAGCCTCTATTTGAAGTCTAATTTATCTTTAGTGTTTCCACTAAGTATACATTTGACTGATCTAGCAGCTAATGCGTGGTACTGCTTTCTTTGATACACGTCGCATAATTCAGCACTCTGCCTGAGATGAGCAGTGCACCTGCCGCTAATCATATTGCTGTAATGCATGTAGCTCAGACAGAATTTTCTCCTCAGTTGAACAAACCACCCGTTTTCTGGTCAGAGCATTTCGTCAATAAAAAAATAGAGGACAAAACACTTTGAAACAAAATTATATTTATTATTTCAATCAGTAAGCTACTATCATTTGCTTGCCATGCATGAAACATTTTGTAGATTTCGAACTGCATAATCACAAGATGAGTTGAAACGGTTCCGACTGATAACAGCTACAAGTGAATGGCAGCCATCCTTCCACCAGTGTTCTTGTGACCTGCAAAGAACAAGGCTCCTGAAGTGAAAGCTGCATGGGCTACAATCTCCACACGAAGTCTTGTAGCAAGGCATTTCTAGAACAAACTAGTTTATTCTGGTAATGTTGATAGTCAGTTCACTGAAAGGTTTTGCAGACACAGCTGCTTCTAGCCAAGAAGGAGCTTCAGTTTCTTAGGGTGGTATTCTCATTTTGTTTTTGTTCATGAACGTGCCACAGAATACATATCTTTGTCTGCCAACAAAACTTTTTTTTATGTACTTCGTTCTTTTCAAGGATGAAGCAGTACAGGAAAGATAAGGGCTGCAAAATAGATTGATTCTTATGGTAAAGTATGTGAAGTAAATGAAATAGGCTTTCGCCACAGCCCTCCACCTAGTAAACAATCTATTTCACTCCGGCAATGTAGTTATATGAGAAAGCAATTGCGGCCGGCTTTAGCGGCAGTATTATGTGTGGGTCTCAGAACGGGCGTGCCTACAGTGCTACAGTTTGTAGCAGTTTGGATTTTTATGGAACAATCGTTTTGAGCGCGCAAAACCGCAATAAAAGTTCGCCTCAAGCAACCTGGTGCGCTGTTCCCCTTCAAGTCAGCTGAACAGTGCAAAGAAATATTGTTGCTAAGAGTGGGACATGGACACCATGACTAACGAAGATTTTTTTGCGGTTTTTCGAAGTACATAGACGAAAATATAGAGCTAAAAACACGAATTGAAAAAAAAAATACAACCCACAAAAAAATCCGTGCTTCAGGTTGGGCACAGATACAAAGAGCGACGTGTCAAAGAACGCAAACTAAAGAAAATTCAGCGCTGTTAAAGCTGGTCACACCATCGATCACTTCAAATCTTGCGTGAACGTTTCTGTACGGTCCTGTCATCTTTCAGAGAATAACTGACAGTTTTTACATCGGAAACAATAAATTACTAACTTTATTCCTGCCGATATATTCCGAACATGCTTTTAGTGCACTCGCCCAAGTTGTGTACTTGGTCCCACGGATTCACATTATAAATGGCACTGAACCATTTTAACCTCACAGAAGCCGCTGAAATCATTGCACTCTTAAGCTCGTTTCCGATGCACGGACATTTTAAATAGGAGCGAACTTACCAAGATGAGGTGAATTGCACGTATCGGTGGTCTCGGTTCGCCGACGTTGCAAGTGTATGACAACAATGTTCTAGCAGAGCGTTTTATGGTCTGGTTGCCAACTTGTAAAAACTGGGAGAGCATATGACAACCACAGCGGTAAAGAGGAAATGTAACAGCTGTACTGTGATAGTCAGCACCTCAGCCATCGACATGCACCAGTGCGTTGTGCGACGAAGACAAAGAAGAAGTACGCTGGGCTCGCCGTTGCAAGGTCCTCTCCTCACAGCTCTCCATCTGAGCGTCAATAAACGCCCTATTACAATTGGCGGAGGTGCCGGAAACGATCCCATCCAAACTGGAACTGTGAAGCCGTACACTACCCTCTACAACCGCCATGCAAGACGAGTCCACTTCTACGCTGCCGGCCGTTCCACCCACGATCATGTGTTCTGGCGTCGTGCGCCAGCGTGGCCCTTGCCTCTTCAGTGGTACGGCCGACCAAGATGTCGACGACTGGCTGTCATCGTATGAAAGAGTAAGCAGCTACAACAAGTGGGATGACTCATACAAGCTCAGTAACGTCATATTCTATCTGACGGACGTGGCGAACCTCTGGTTTCGCAACCATGAGGCTGACCTGTCATCTTGGTCGACATTTAAAAAGAATTTCGCGGAAGTGTTCGGCCGCCCGGCAGTGCGTAAGCTTCGTGCCGAACAACGTTTGCACGATCGTGTTCAGCGCGCTGATGAGACCTTTACCAGCTACATAGAAGACGTCGTTGATCTCTGCAAACGAGTCGACCCGGCCATGCCGGAAGCGAACAAAATCCGCTACATCCTCGAGGGTATTTCTGAGGACGCCTTCCAGATGCTGGTAGTGAAAGATCCCACCAGCGTTAGTGAACTCGTGAAGCTTTGCCAGAGCTACGACGAGCTCCGCAAGCGGCGCGCTTCTAGGCGCCGCTCCAGTGTGTGCGACGAAGGCGTATCCGCATTAGCCCTGGATGGTCCACCAACTTCTGAAGGGAGCCCGCTGAATCAACAGATCAAAGATTTTATTCGTGAAGAGGTCGCACGTCAAATCTCACTCCTTCCCCATTTTCAAGACTCGGGCCGCCTCGTTCCTGAACTGGCTCCATCTTTGGCCCCTACTATACGCCGTGTCGTGCAAGAACACGTCGCTGATGTCTTGCCGTCCAACCCCGTGCTGCCGCCTGTGACGGCACCTCTCACGTATGCCCAAGTAACGGCTAGGCCACCACCTTCGCCCACGTCTGGCTCCTATGTGCAGGTCCCTGCCTACCGTTCACCGCCGCATGCTGAGCCTTCGTTCCAAGCCCCACCCTCAAGGTTCCGCCCACATCCTATGAAACCTTGGCGTACTACGGACAACCTTCCGATTTGCTATGCCTGCGGTCGGCCGGGCCATGTTGCACGCTTTTGTCGCCAGCGCCTCCAACCTTCACAGCCTGACATTCGACTTTACCCGTACGATACCGACTCACGCTCGCAAATGATTCCGCCCGGTTCTCAATTTGTCTCACAAGATCGCAAAACCTATGCCACTCGTCGACCACATTCTCCTCGGCGCCGATCGCTTTCCCCAATGCTGCGACGTTCTACTAGCACCGTTGAGGGAAACTAACAGTCGCAGTTCCGGGGGCAAGAACTGCGCTTGTTTCGAATTCCTCAAGTCCTCCGTGTCGTCCCGCTAATGTTATCAAAGCTTCTGTAGAAGGCGCCACAGTTCTCGCTCTCGTCGATATCGGTGCAGCCGTCTCCGTCATCAGTGAAGCGCTCTACCGTCGAATTCGCAAAGTGACCACTCCGATTTTCGACTTTTCGCTCCGCACCGCCTCATCACAGCACATTCACCCCTCCGCATCTTGCACAGCCCGTGTGCTCATTCAAGACGACTTGTACCCCATCGAGTTTATTGCTCTGCCGAACTGCTCGCATATATCATCCTCGGATACGATTTTCTATCGACTCATCAGGCCGTTATTGACTGTGCTCGTGCGCAAATTGCCTTCGCCCCCCTCTGTGATGCCCCCTTCTGTGATACCCCTCCCCGCACTGCAAAACTTCTCGTCGCCCATGACACCGACATTCCTCCGTTTTCTGCTGCCCTCGTACCACTGTCTTGTGAGTGTGTAGCTCCTTTGACTGCGATTTTTACACCTTCCGAAGCCGCCTCCCGTCATCCCTGCCTCCTTTTTCCGTTCGCAGTTCTCGAAATTCAAGACGGCAAGAGTGCACTTTACGCCTCGAACCCATTTTCTCGCCCAGCAGTCCTGCTCCGTGGCGAATGCATTGGACGTCTTGAAGAGCTTGATCCCGGTCATATCACCACTCTTGCTGACTCAACCCCCTCCTTCGACGTTAGTCTGTGCTCTTACGATGTTGCGACCGCTTCGACGCCCTCCGACGTTTTTCAACATGCTATTGATGCTGATATTTCACTTGCGCAACGTGATCAACTTGTCGCCCTCTTGCAGAACTTCGCTTCTTCATTCGACCTTCCTCAAACTGACTTGGGCCGCACGTCTGTCGTAGAACACACCATCGACACCGGCAAAACCGCACCTTTGCGCCAGCGCCCCTATCGTGTGTCGGCTTCGGAGCGCCAAGTAATTGCTGATCATGTGGACGACATGCTCCGTCGTGGTGTCATTCGGCCATCCCACAGTCCCTGGGCGTCTCCAGTTGTGTTGGTACCTAAGAAAGATGGCTCCTTCCGGTTGTGTGTCGACTACCGCCGGCTCAACAAGATCACGCGCAAGGACGTCTATCCTCTGCCACGCATCGATGACGCACTGGACTGCTTGCAGGGCGCCGAGTTTTTCTCCTCGTTGGATTTACGATCTGGCTACTGGCAGGTGCCAATGGATGACGCTGACCGCTCTAAAACTGCCTTCATCACACCAGATGGATTATATGAATTCAACGTCATGCCCTTTGGGCTTTGCAACGCCCCGGCCACATTTGAACGCCTCATGGACACTGTGCTTCGTGGATTCAAGTGGCGAACCTGTCTTTGCTATCTCGATGATATCGTAGTCTTTTCTACCGATTTTCAATCCCACCTGCTCCGACTGAAGGACGTTCTCACTTGTCTCGCTACCGCCGGCCTCCAACTGAATCTGAAGAAGTGCCACTTTGCTGCTCGCCGACTAACTATTCTAGGTCATGTCGTTTCTAAGGATGGCATTCTTCCCGATCCCACCAAACTTCGTGCAGTTGCCGAATTACCACGCCCAAAATCCCTGAAGCAGCTACGAAGTTTCATCGGCCTGTGCTCCTACTTTCGCCGCTTCATCTTAAATTTCGCCTCTATTATTGCTCCTCTCATTCAGCTCCTCTCCGGCAGCTCCGACCTCTCCGCATGGACACCTGCTTGTGATGACGCCTTCAACACTTTACGCCGTCTTTTGCTCTCGCCTCCCATCCTCCGCCACATCAACCCGAATGCGCCAACTGAGATTCACACTGACGCTAGCGGTATTGGGATAGGCGCCGTTCTCACCCAACGCAAACCTGGTATCCGAGACTATGTGGTGGCGTACGCAAGCCGCACCTTGACCAAGGCAGAGTCCAATTATTCGGTTACGGAAAGAGAATGCTTGGCCATTATTTGGGCCATCGGCAAATTCCGTCCGTATGTCTATGGTCGACCATTTTATGTGGTCACTGATCACCATGCTCTGTGCTGGCTGGCGTCCCTCACGGACCCGTCCGGCCGCCTTGCTCGCTGGGCTCTTCGCCTCCAAGAGTATGACATTCGTGTCATATATCGCTCAGGCCTCAAGCATACTGACGCGGACGCTCTTTCGCGCTCACCGCTGCCTCCCTCTTCGTTGTCTGATGAGATCTGCGCCTACGATTTGTCTTCGCTTGCCACTATCGACATGGCACGGAACAGCGGCGCGACCCGTGGATATCTACACTTCTGGACTTTCTTTCAAGTCACTCTCCAGGTCGTTTGTCTAGGGCGCTTGCCCGCCAAGCTCACCATTTTTCAATTCGTGACGAGCTGCTCTATCGCCGCAATTATCTTCACGACGGAAGGAAGTGGTTTTTAGTCATCCCCCGTCATCTCCGCGCCGAAATTTGTACTGCTTTCCATACTGATCCCCAGTGCGCCCACGGCGGAGTGCTGAAAACCTACACGCGCTTGCGTCTACGCTTCTGGCGTGGAATGTACCGCTTTGTCCGCCATTTTGTCCGCTCTTGCCAGTCTTGCCAACGCCGAAAAACTCCTCTCAAGTCTCCTGCTTCATTGCAGCCGTTGCCCTGTCCTGCCCGTCCGTTTGATCGTGTCGGCATAGATCTATACGGTCCCCTTCCTACAACTTCAGCTGGCAACCGCTGGATTATCGTGGCAGTGGATCATCTGACCCGCTACACTGAGACATCACCACTGCCCTCTGCTTCCGCACGCGACGTTGCTGCCTTTATTCTGAAAAACCTGGTTCTTCGCCATGGTGCCCCTCGCGAACTGCTCAGTGACCGCGGACGCGTTTTCTTAGACGCTCTTGAGGCTCTCCTGAAAGAATGCCGCATCATACACCGCACCGCTACCTCGTACCACCCTCAGACGAATGGACTGACAGAACGTTTCAACCGCACTCTCGGTGACATGCTGGCTATGTACGTGAACACCGACCATTCCAATTGGGACCAAGTTCTACCGTTTGTTACTTACGCATATGGTTGGTTTGTGGAGTTTAACGTCCCAAAGCGACTGAGGCTATGAGAGACGCATATAACACCGCGGCATAGACCACTACTGAATTCTCTCCATTCTTTCTCCTTTACGGGCGCGAGCCACCCTGTACCATGGACACACTTTTTCCCTACCGCCCTGACGTTTCCGAATCTTCCCCGCTATCCGACGCCGTCACATACGCAGAAGAATGCCGTCAGCTCGCCCGCTCTCTCACATCAGAAAATCAGTGGCAACAAAAATACCTCCGTGATACCGGCGAAGCTTCGTCATATCTCCCGAACTCTCTGGTGTGGCTCTGGGTGCCCTCCACAATCCCTGGCCTTTCAAAGAAATTTCTTGCTCGCGACCACGGGCCATATAGGGTCCTCCAGCAAACATCTGCAGTCAACTACGTAGTTGAGCCCGTCACGCTCTCTGCGGACTTGCGTCGCCGTGGTCGTGAAACAGTTCACGTGAACCGATTGAAGCCATTCTATGACCCGGCTGTGCTTTCCGCGCCATAAGTCGCCAGGATGGCTCCTTTTTTTTACCCGGGGGGAAAATGTACTGTGATAGTCAGCACTTCAGCCATCGACATGCACCAGTGCGTTGTGCGACGAAGACAAAGAAGTACGCTGGGCTCGCCGTTGCAAGGTCCTCTCCTCACAGCTCTCCATCTGAGCGTCAATAAACGCCCTATTACACAGCATAATAACAGCACATATTTCTGCCTCTAACGCGGAACGTTAAATGGTTAAATGCTTCAAGCACAACGCCATGAAGAAAAATGCAAAAGCGAATGCAGCGTCACTACTGGAAATTACAACTATATCAGAAAAATTCCCCTCTGAATGACACCTAACAACATGACTTCAACATTTAAAACTGTATTCTTGTTGAGAAAGCTTAGTTTGTTGCATCCTAAAGAGAAAAAAAATGATTCGTTAAAATTTGGTAAGTGCCGCCACCTGCACCGCTCGAAAATGCAGATTCGGCGCTCTATTTGAAATACTTATTTTAAACGAGCGCATGTTTGCGCAGATAGACCTCGCAAGGGCTGCTTTGCTCCATCGAGACATTTGGCGCACGATGTGTAGCAGTGATCGCAAGGCACATGCGTGCAGACCTGTGAGGAACCAGTGCAAATGTGAAGATATTCCCTTGCTCCTTTTTCTTCTCGCAAGCAATATTCCAAGCACAAATAGAAGTGACTATGAAAATACTTCTCAGAGCCCAAACGTAAGAATACACTGACGCTGAACAGTCCCATTACGAATCCAACTGAACTGACATGTTGGAAAACAAGTGGCTGATTTGAGCCTGGCAGTTTTGTTCATGTGTTCAACTGACAGCAAGCAGCCTAACTACTGGCATCAACTAGAGCACAACTCGCCCGTGATGATTTTTTTTTTACTTTTTACAGTGACTCCTGCTATACAGATATTTTATAAGTGCACTAAACAAAGCGGCCCAAGCATATAAACAAGCGATAGTTTGATTTGTCTCGCACTCATGTTTCCTTCATGCATGAGCGCCCACACACTAGGAAGATGGAAATCCTGCAGGTTATGCACCTGTATGGATATGAACGAGGAATGACCAATGATGCAGCATTTATCCAAATAAAGGTATATAATGCTCTTGGAGAGCCTATAGAAACTCTAAAATTGAAATTATCTTATACTACAATCCTTCTTTTCTTCTGGGTGAACTCAATGCTTATAAAATATGTTCGCAAACTATGGTCTGTAATGCAAGCAACTTTCCTGTCGTCAGCAGGACATCCACAACTATGCATCTAAAGCTTGCCTCCACTGTAGGGAAGCAATATGAAATGCAACAGTAAGATGCACTGCTTTGATCTAGCAATCTGTTTCCGCCTCAGATGAATATTCAGTGTACTCGTCACGTTTGCAAGTATTTAAAGTCCATACTACCCATCCGGTTAGCCCTTGAATTTACATCTCCAAAATGAGAGGGTGTCATGGAATCGGCGCACATTTTAAGCCGGCGCGGCGTCGTATGGAAGGTTCGAAAAAAACCTCCTTCCCCGCGCGAGAGAGCGTGTAGCTTTGTACGCGTCGCCGTCGCCCTCTTTCTCATCACCCGGCGATGACGGTGACTCATCAGTCTGGAAGATACCAGAGGTCTCCAGAAATCTCTGCGGGTCCTAGCCAATGACGACGCGCGGCTCGACGGGAGGAAAAGGGAGCGCTCTAACCAGCGAAGCTAAGTGTGTGTGAGCGCTAGCCTTAGCGCGCCTTAACAGACAGACGTGGCGCGCCCTATTTTTGGAGGCCGCGCCGTTTGGGCAGTCAGTCAGTCAGTCAGTGGCTGCGGCGTATTCACAAGTGCGACAACTGGACTCCCGGGGATCACCCGCTGCTGGCAAGTCCACGGACCTACGAGGGAGCGGCGCTCGTCTTGCATGGAGGCCACATCGTGACTCTCGAGGCGTCGGACTGCAACAGTGCCCGCTGAACAATTTGGTGTTTGTTTATGTGACTCTCTCGTGCATTGTTCTGTATTGTAAACCTCTGTGTTATTCAATACCTCGGTAGTCCTGCATTATTCACAATACACACGAACATCGCACGCAAATGCATGCGCTCACAAACTACATTGGGCAAATTTCCACATAACGCACATTAATTGCACAAGTTTCGCAAACTGCAATGACATAAGTTCACACATCAAAAGTCTCACAAGTTTCTCAGACTGTGATGACAAATATTTCAAACATCAATTCCGCGATGTTCACAAACATTGCCTTGCGCTTGTGCGTCCAGTCCTTCAGGAACTTCTTCCTTTTCTTTCTTCTTGACGTTTCCGGCTCCACTTCACCTAACTTGGCAGGTCTGAAGTTGTTTCTTTTCATTTCCATTTTCATTCGCACCTTTGGCTGAGGAACGTTTGGTCGGATTTTGCCAGCATAGTCAGAACAATGTTGTCTGAAAGGAGCGGTTTTTGAGAACTTTGTTCTCCCTCAATCTTTTTAATTTTCTTTCTTTTCTTTACGACCTTCAGTCGTACCTTCTTGAAGCAGAGCTGATTTTCAACTGAAGATTCATTCTCCTCGCTTTTAATTAATTCTTGTTCCTTAAATGTTTCCATGAATTCCTTCATCGCAGTGCAGTCCTCGACGTCTTCCATTTCTGAATATTCCAGTCTAGAATCTGCACTGGTGGTCTCCTCTGAGAAAAAGGCTTTCTTATCTTCCTCAGTGGGAAGAACCTCCTCAGAAGTCGAGCCGTCGCTCCAAACCGGCTCTTGAATTTCTGGAAGAGTACTGTCTTGAGCTTCAGCTCCATCTGAGCTTTCGTGCTCGCTGTTATTTGACAGCTCCTCCTCTAAATAAGTCATGCACTCAGACGTGGTGCAATCTAACATGGAGTTAGAATCTAGTCATTCATCATCAGGCGATGAGCACACGAATAAGGTTGCTGGCTCAACAACTGCCTTCGCAGCTTTGGCGCAACCTGTCGTTTCGGAGGGCACATTCTCACTGTGCTGAGAAATCTTAGCTACAGTTAAGTCCTCTCCTTCTGAAATGTCTGTTGCAGGAACGGTGGTGGTGGTGGTGGTGGTGGTGATGGCAAACATTTATTTATACAAGGACGTGTTTGGACCAAGGCCCTATTGGCCCAGGCCCTCACAGATCTAGGTGGAGCTCCTATTCCGGAGCCCCAATGGCGTGTAACGCCGCTCGCGCCCTGGCGACCAAGGTCCGCTGGCACTGTAGGTCATGACAGCTGAGCAGCGCCGCCTCCCAGGCCTCTTAAAGGGTGGGTAATGAAGGATTGGAAACGGTGGGGATTGGATGGACAGGCCCAGACCATGTGGAAAATGTCCGAGAGGGTCGCCCCACACAGGCGGCAGCCCCATCAAAGTCTGCAGGAACGGGCTGTTCCGCAACCTCACTCTACCTTCTGGAGCTAGTTTCCACAGCACCTGTGGCTGTCAACGAATCACTCGTTTCACTGTACCTCCTAATAAAAGGAAAGGTAGCCTCCGGAGGCTCCGTGATACCTTTCAAACGCCTAACCTCAGCCAGCTTCTTCAGAAGAATATCTCTCTTTTAAGAATTCTTTTTCCTTTTCTGCCTGCTTCCTGAGCAATTTTTTCTCTCTTTCTGCTTGTCTTCTAAGCCATTCTTTCTCTCGTTCTTCTCGTTGTCTCTCTGCCTCGGCTTGCTTTCTCTGCCTTTTTCTCTCTCGTTCTTCTCTTTGCCTCTCTCCTTCTTTCTCAGCCTCTTCTCTTTCCTTCTTAGCCTGTTCTAGAACCTCCCTTTCTTTTCGGTCCCCCCATTGCCGCAGTTCAGCTCCTTTAAGACCTTTCTCTAGGCCCAACGCAATATTCTCCTTGAAATTTATCTTCAATCTGAACTGCCTAATGCTAACACATAGCACTGCTTAATGGACCTTCACAACCGCTTAAGCGCGGTATCTCTCGCTATCGCTCTGCTGTTGCACAGTTTACGACCTCTTCGTAAACTCTTCAAACTTGTTCTCCGTCCTCTGAGCTTGAGTGCACCAAACGTCTTGTCGCAAACGCCAGAATAATTGTCACCCGTTAATAATTATTAGGATTATTAACGATGCGCCCTTAACGGTGCGCACACACACAGACACCATTAGAGTGAGTGGGGCAGCTTCCGGTCGCAAGAGAGATGCCCTCGACCTGCGTAGCAAGCTCAACCGGAATTCTACCTTTTAGTGACTGAAGGGGGTGGCCTTTTGGTGCCCAGCATCCGCTGGTTCAAGCCAGAGTAAGGGTCGTAGTCAGAAGTAACAAACAAAACAACCATTATACACAGCAAGAGACGATACAGAGGAGTACACAAGAACGCTTAAAATGCACAGACGAGAGATTCACAGAATACAAACGCTAAGCATGCAACTACAGAGGTATTCAATAACACAGAGGTTTACAATACAAAACAATACACGAGAGAGTCACGTAAACAAACACCAAATTGTTCACCAGGCACTGTTGCAGACCGACGCCTCGAGAGTGACGATGTGGCCGCCATGCAAGACGAGCGCCGCTCCCTCGCAGATGCGTGGGCTTGCCAGCAGCGGGTGATCTCCGGGAGTCCAGTTGTCGCACATGCGAATACGCCGCAACCACTGACTGACTGACTGACTGACTGACTGACTGACTGACTGACTGACTGACTGACTGACTGACTGACTGACTGACTGACTGACTGACTGACTGACTGACTGACTGACTGACTGACTGACTGACTGACTGACTGACTGACTGACTGACTGACTGACTGACTGACTGACTGACTGACTGACTGACTGACTGACTGACTGACTGACTGACTGACTGACTGACTGACTGACTGACTGACTGACTGACTGACTGACTGACTGACTGCACAAGCGGCGCGGCCTTCATAAATAGGGCGCGCCGCGTCTGTCTGTTAAGGCGCGCTAAAGCTAGCGCACACACACACTTAGCTTCGCTGGTTAGAGCGCTCCCTTTTCCTCCCGTCGAGGCGCGCGTCGTCATTGGCTAGGACCCGTAGAAATTTCTGGAGACCTCTGACATCTTCCCGACCGATGAGTCATCGTCATCGCCGGCTGATGGGAAAGAGGGCGACGGCGACGCGTACAAAGCTACGCGCTCTCTCGCGCGGGGAAGGAGGTTTTGCGACGCCGCACGGGCCTCGCGCCGCGCCGGCTTAATAAAATGTGCGCCAATTTCGTGACAGAGGGCATGTGCTGCACTTACCATATTTGCTAAGTACGCACTCGGGCTCAGCAAAACACACTGTCTTTAAGGTCTTGCAGGCATGCGTTATGTTCATCTGTCAAGAAATGTCTAAACACTTGCGTGTCTAGTTAGAAACAAACCCCTATTTCACAATAACTGGGGCGACTAAAAGATGTTAGGAACTCACACAAGCCGCACAATTTCATGCTCACAGAATGGCAGCTATGTTCTTCTACCAAGCACATATATGACCAACTGCTTATTTCTGTTATCTGAAACTGCGTCTCCAACAAAATCTTGGCTCTTCAGTAAAATTTCCAATCATGTCAGAAAAGAAAGAAATGGAGCACCATACAACACTTTCTAGCTGCACCATAGAACTGAGCAGTGTCCATTTTTATTTTTTGGTAAAGTTATTTTTCATTTTAGATACGAAATGGCTGGGCTATTCCAAGTTTGACAATGTGTCCACTCCTATCTTCGTCAGGTTGGATCGATAGTATGTATAATTAAATCGATAAATAAAAAAGAAGCTAGTGTGACTTTGAAAATAATACTCAGTACTTCCTGCACATTGGCAAGTACAAAACGCTAGCCATGCAACAATGACTAGCATCTCACAACAAGTAGGTTTCCATGGATATTGTGTACGTTTTTATGTTGGGATGTCTTGCACTTTTTTTAGGTAGAAGAGGATGCAATAGTGTACAACAGCAAAGAAAAAAATGGCAAGAGCACTGCCGAACAGGTTCCTCATCATCATCATAACCAGCCTGACTACGCCAACTACATGATAAAAGTCTAATTCTCTTGTAAGGAGGAAGATGAGTATGTAGGGAGCTCAATGTCGGCAGCCACAGCCAGTTTGCTCAAAGCGGGAGACATGGTCAGAGATAAAGTCAAAACCTGAAATGGTGTCACAGGAGCACGACGAGAGAACAAATTCTGTGGTACATAATGAGCTGTCAGGGGTGACCCTGGCCGTGCAGGCGGTCAAAGGCGAAATACACTGCGCATTATGGTGTGAGAAGCCAAAGATTAGATAATGATGTCCTCACTTTTATTAGCTTCTGCAGTTTCCTACACATCACAGATACAGTAGCACCAGTATCAACAAGGAACGGCCCTCCACCGCTTCAAGTACATTTCTAGGAACAATACGTTACCCTACATTTGTTGACATATTCGCAGTTCTTGCCTCAGGCCGCAACTAGTTTTCCTGGGACAAAGATGCAGCAAAGAAACCGAATGGCATTATAAGAATGGAGGCGAGCAGGCAGGTGGTGAGGGGAGGTGTCAAAGTTGTCTGCAGGACAGACGTGGCCGGGGCTCAGGAGGCGCGTAAAGGCAGGCACATCTGCAAGTGGCGACAATGACGCACAATATGACCAGAAACTTTGCCCGCATAACAAATAAGAAGGTTGTCATATGTGCGCCAGGAGTCCACACAAAGAGGGGACGGCTACGTGGGAATGAAGGCGGCAGGCTACAGTGGAAGGCGGAACAGGATAAACATGTCTGACCAGATCTGACGTTGCCATACATGAACGTTACTGCAGCAGGAACCTGCAGATGAATACATGGCAGCACTTCAGACACTTGCTTTCAAATCAGCCTGAAGGGTCATGGCCAGGCTAGATGGAGATCCCCAAATGCCCTTAATTAGGAGTAGCTGTTATATCACCTCCCCTATCGCAGTCTTTAAACTGGTCCAGCAGCAAGCTGCTGACGGAACTAAGCTGGAAAGTGATTCAAAGTGCACAGAAGGTAGCTGAACCAGAATGCGCTGCTTTTCGGAGCTTGTAGCTCTGGCAAAGCATGAATATATTGGCAACATGCAGTGATAGGGTTTCACACAACAACGTCTTGACTGCGTCAGCCTCAATTTTTTTGAGAATGTGCTTTATTCGATCCATCTCTGGCTGGAGACTTCCAGATTTGTACACAGGTTCACAACGTCTTCAGTATAACAGGTGAAGGATCCTTGCAGCTGGGTTTAGACTCACAAGTACTGTTTGGAACACAGCTTTTGTATGCAAGGGTGGCCAAAGATCTTTAAGGTGATGACGCCATTGAATTGACAGCTATGTGTGACCGGACGAACAAACAGCAATAGTATGAGCCATTGAAGGCTTTCGCCTTAATAAGTACAGGGGCGGAAGCATGCTCGAGCATTTTGGAATAGCTCACGGAGCAGTGGTAATGCCACTTTGGAGCAGTAAAACGAGTGTTTGGAGCACTCAAATTATGCTTTGAAACATGTTTCTAGGATCAAGCACTTTTATTAACTGCAATTTTTTTTCCTGGTATACAAAAAATTCAATTTGATGACTTTTTATTCATCATTCAATGCTGTACTACCTATGCACGCATATCTCAACATGCAAAGAAGTTTAACACAGCTGACTAAAAGCTTTTGCCTATTCTGACTTGACAGCTTTAGACATGTCCACGCTCAAGCACCACCACTACCTTGGAATTAAAATAAACGAGCTGCACATCGCCACTCGCTATCTTCTTCACATCCTTTTTGATCCCGCAGCTGTGCTGATAAATTCCTGGGCACTGCTCAGTAGTACCTTCAAGAAGGATAGATGGCACTGAAGGGTAGCCTTTTCTTCCTCGAGCTTCTTTACTTCATGGTTGTCTCCCAGTGACTCATGTTTTCTTTTATGTACCACTGGGGCTACACGTCGGCAACAGGCTTTCTATGCCCTTCCAACACTCTTGAAAGCATATCTTGCAGTTGACACCGTCATGGCACCACCCCCATAATGCTTCAAATATGATTTTGTCTGACGTAGACTTGACAGGTTTGTTGTTAACAACGATTCTATGGTGAAGTACACACTCGTTTTCACAGCAGAACTGTTGGAACTCGTGTAGTTCTTTATAACCAGAAAAGTTTCCTCAACAGCTCTTGGTAGTCTGTGGCGATTGCTTCGCTCCTTGCCCTCACTTCTCTCACCACCGATGATTCAAAAGGTTGGGAGAAGTTGCTGTCATGTGCACAAAACATTTTTCTCGCAATTAATTCCTTCCAGTCGTTTGTGACACGTTTTAGAATAACTTGAGATCAAAAAAATTTCCTATACTGGCTTTTCTAGTGTATTACAATTTTATATGTCTTAGTTAGGCCCAGCCAAGGTGCATTGTACCTCCACCACCGGTGTGCGGACATTGTTTAGACTATGATGGCCCTATACACCAGAATACGGAGGGTAAATTGATCGCCGCCATATTGAGGGTGCTGTAAGGCTACCTAGAGGTGCTGCAGCGAAGTGACGGCTCCGCACTACCAAACGAGGTGGCCATGGGTATTCATAGCGCTTAAGCCTTTATGTTTCTTTGAAGTTTTCACAACTTAATGCTCACAAAATCGTCAAAAGTGCATTTCTGCCTCATGGCAAGGCTCTTCTGCACATCTCGCAATGGCAGATGCAAGCACAGCATCCACAAGTGGAGCGAGTGTTTCTGTTAAGTGCATGGTACCTTTCTATGCGAAAAATACTATGGTTGTGACTTTCCCACATTGATGTGCCCACCCAATGATATGTCATATATTACCAAAACCCTTGCAGTACGCAATATATTGCCACCTAGCGTTGCCAGATGGCGCATGACTGAGTGAAGGAGGACGAAGTTTGAAGGAAGACGACGTGTCGCTTGCGCGTTTGCGTCTGTGCTGCTCGCTGCCGTTGTGTCTGGACTAACCCCTTGCTATTCTTTGTATCCTCAATCACCGTGTACGTGACAATATCTTACCCTCGCGTGGTGTCTGCAAAAATCTGTTGCAGTCCGCACCGCACAAACAGGTGGCATGCCGCAAGTGCAAGTAAACATGTCTCATTTGCTCTGATTCCCTGATGTCTCCGTTTTCATTTCAGCAAGGAAGTGCCTTTTTTTAACGGCCATGATAAGCAACACCAACCAGTCACAAAAATAAGACTTCTTGATATCGTCTGCTTGGTTGATGTGCTACTGATTCTTTTTTCAACCCTGCTGGAAAGAAGACAAAAAAGAGACACCGGGGAATCCTCGCCAATGAGAAGCATTCACTCGCAGTAGCGGCATGCGGTCTGTTTTGTGAGGTGTGGACGGCGGCAGATTTGTTGCAGTAACCACGCAAAGGTAAAACTTATTGCGGACTGCAGAGGTTTTGCTGGTACTTGGGACATTACTTGGGGGTGCACATCAAATCAGAAAAGCCACAGCCATAGCAGGCCTGCATGCAACGGTACCATGCGCTTATCGGAACCAAGTGGACTCTGTACTTGCCTCTGCCCTCGCAAGATGTAAAGAATAGCCTTGCTGTGAGGCGGAAATTACCTTTTGACAATTTTATCAGTAACCAGTTGTGAAAACTTCAAAGAAACATAAAAGCGCAAGAGCTACACACCCACGGCTGTCTCGTTTGACAGTGCAGAGCCATAGTTTAGCTGCGGCACCTAATGATGATGCTAGAACGCTCTCAAAATAGCAGTGTTCAATTTACCCTCCTTGTTCTGGTCTATGGACCTTCTCGAAAAGTGGTCATGGGCGCTGCCGCATTGAATACTGGGCTATGCTGCTAGCACATGAAAAGTTGAGAATTATCTCTCCCAAACCCGCCCCACAGCCCAGTCACACCGGTTTCGCCGAGGCCCGTGAAAAGGTCAATAGCACAACATGCCACTGCCCTGCTGCACTTCTCACAGTCACCTAATCAAATTGCATCGAACCGCATTTCTTGTACCTGGCGCAATTAATGGCCCAATACAATTAATGGTAAGCAAAAATCATGTTTCGCTAAATTTTATGGCAAAATACCAAGCCATCAAAACATCATGGCAAAACATTACATTTTGGAGTTTTGGGACAATACTGCGTTTTGGGGCAGGATGGAGCAGTACTTTCACCCTGCAGGTAACAAAGCAATGGATGCTGTTGGCGAATGTGTCTGCTTAGGACAGGTAGCAACCGCAGATCCGGACCATGAAAGCGCGATAACTAGAGGTTTTCCCCCTGAATTTAATCCTAGTCCTAGTGCAAATAATCTCAGCGCTGACTGATATAATCTGCGTGCCGTAAAATTTAATTCTAGTGCCAATCATTTAATTAAAGCGCTAGCATATCTAATTCGAGTAAAGCTCGAATAATGCCAGCGCCAACCAATTTAATCCGAGTGCCAAAGCAATTAATACAAGCACCGACAAGTTTAATCCGTGTGCCAACCAATTTAAGCCATGTGTGAAAAATGAATGCAATAGAGGGCTCCAAAGCACGAAACATGAATTCCAGAAATAAATCGAAATTGAGATCATCTTTCAGACAATGCGCCGAATCAGCGAAGCGTCAACTTATAGGATAGCCTTCGTCTGTATTATGACAAACATTGCCTTGATGCAAGTGTTTTAAACCTAATGTCTCCCAGAAAATAAAATTGCATTTCAAAGACGGCTGCTTCTGTGCTTTTACAAGCCTGTAGTTTGTTATCCACCTACGCCGCTACGATTGCCGCCCAGGCAAATTAAGCACTGCTGTTTGGATTGTAAGCTCTTCTGTACACAGTGTCAGCCACTTTGCCATGTCACAGCCAGACTGAATGCAACGGCGCGCGCTCTCTCTTTCCGTGGTAGTGGCCGTGTAAAATTGAGAAAGCGGTAAAATGAGATGTTTCTCTGGCTCCATATCTTCTCGCCTGAACCAACTCTGCTTTACGCTAATCCTTCTTTTCTGTTAGTAGCATTGAATCATTATTAGAAACACAAATACATTTCTGCACCGGTTGCCATTTCGTAAAAACAGCAGGCTGTTGTCTGAAGTCCGAAATGCCATCGGCATGCAGATTTAGTGCCTATGACAACCCATAATAAGCAGTGCTTAACCAGCCGATTATAAGATGACAGCCATATTTATTCACTTGTCATGCATCTAAACTAAAAGCAGCTGCAAGAGGCGTGTCATGAACTGCAATTTTTCAGCTGCGCGTGGTTCTTGGTTTTGGCAAGATACAAGAACAACGCGAAATAGTGCATGCAGATGTGACGCTTAAGCATCGTATGGTCTGCGAAGTGATCTCAATTTCGATTTATTTCTGGCATTCATGCTTCGTGCTTTAGAGCCCTTTACCGCATTCATTTTCTACATATGAATTAAATCCGCTGGCGCTTGTATTAATTGCGTTGGCACTCGGATTAAATTGTTTGGCGCTGTCATTAATCGAGTTGGCATTTAAATTAAATACACTCTCGCTTTTATTAAATGCTTGGCACTCAAATTAAATTACACGGTGCGCAGATTGTATCAGTTGGCGCTCAGATTATTTCCGCTGACACTAGGATTAAATTCAGAAGGAAAACCTGTAGAACAAGTCTAGGATGGAGCACATTGGCAAATTCTTGCAGGTCATGACTAGCAGCTTACCGGTATAACTCAGGAGAAAAGCAAATAACAGTTGCATCTTACGAGTACTCATCTATGGGGCTCAAATATGTAGGCTAATTAAAGGGGCTATACTTAAACTGAAGTAGATTCATAGAGCTACGGAATGGAAAATGGTAAGTGTAGTCTAGAGATAGGAAGCATGCAAAGTGGATCCAAGAAATCAACTCTAAATAATGATATTATAGTCGAAATTAAGAAGAAATGGTCACAAGCAGGACATGTATTGCAACGAGAGGATAACCGATGGTCGCTAAGAGTAACAAATTGAATCCCAAGTGAAGGCAAGCGTGGCAGGGGGCGGCAGAAAGTCAGGTGGGTGGACGAGATTAGTAAGTTTTCAGGGGTCAAGTGGGTGCAGCTAGCACAAGACCGGGTTAACTGAAGGATTATGAGAGAAGCCTTCGTACTGCAGCGGGTATAGTACAACTAATGATGATAATGATGATGAGCTATGGCTAAAGAAAAACCGTATGGCAACAAAGGGCTCCTTTATCACAGAAAAAACTGGATTAAAAAACATTCTTCCCATCAGTTGAACCAAACTTGCAATGACCTCATTAAAATGGCCAGTTTGCCGCCACTCTGAAATTAATGACATGCAGCACAACTTTTGGGATCTGCACTCTCAAAATCAATACTGACATGTACATTTCACTTGAGAAATCGGTCGCCAACGGTGACACCAGCATTTCATCTCTCCTCCTTAGTACTCCTTGCCACTCTAGATACCGCTCGTGTAAAAAGAAATATTGCTGACATGTCGTATTGTTTATGAAGAACCTTTACAAATTCATAAAACATTTAGCGTAAATATATGTGTGGCTCCAACACCTCAATTCGTCTTTTAATTAAACTGCACGTGCTCTTTTCTCTCTGTCCGAGCGCGTGGAGGAGCAGCTGAACTGCGCATGTGCAAAGGTTATCGTGGCGCGCGACTTGTGCTTGACGCGGCAGAAAGTGTAGATAAGGGACAGAATGAAAGAATCGGGGGAGTCTGGCGGGAGCCCCTACTTGGGTAGAGATCACGTTGTTAGCTGTTGGCGAGGAGCACGAAGCATCCTGATGTAATGGACTGTGTAGCAGAGCATTACAGAAGAAGACGGAAGCGATGCCTCCTGAGCTGGTTTTTTTGCTTGAGTTGCGGCCACGCCAGGAGCAATGTATTTATACTGCTCACACAGGCCATGTCACACAGGCCATCTTTACACTCCACTATGTTTTGTCTTTTAACCTATATACAGAGTGCATCATGAGGAAGGCCGGTCTGGACGAGTCTTCAGCTGGAGTGAAGATTGCTGGAAGACGTATCAACAACCTTAGATATGCGGATGATACCACTTTAATGGCAGAAAGTGAAGTGGAACTCAAGAGACTTCTGATGCGCGTACAAGAAGAGAGTGAGAAGTTTGGGCTTAAACTGAACATTAAAAAGACAAAGATCATGGCGTCTTGCCCTATCAAGTCCTGGAGCATCAATGGACAAGAAGTGGAAGCTGTGACAGATTTTCTCTTTTTGGGCTCCAAGATTACCTCAGAAGGAGACTACAGCCATGAAATTAGGAGACGCCTGCTTCTCGGAAAGAGAGCAATGGTTAGTCTTGACCGCCTAGTAAAGAGCAGAGACATTAGTCTGCCAACCAAGATCCGTATAACTCGTGCTATGGTCTTTCCAGTTGTGATGTATGGATGCGAGAGTTGGGCTGTGAAAAAGGCTGACCACCGAAGAATTGACGCGTTTGAATTGTGGTGCTGGCGAAGACTCTTGAGAGTTCCTTGGACTGCCAGAAGATCAAATCAGTCGATAATGTCGACCATAAACCCTGACTGCTCATTAGAGGGTTAAATTCTAAAGTTAAAGCTCAGCTATTTTGGTCATCTGATGAGAAGAGAGGAGTCGCTGGAGAAAGATTTGATGTTGGGAAAGGTTGAGGGTCGCCGGAGAAGGGGTAAGCAGCGAACGCGATGGTTAGATGGCATTCTCGAGGCACTGCAGATGAAGTTATGTGATGTTAGGAAGATAGTGAGAGACCGAAAGCGTGGCGTGACATGGTCCATAGGGTCACGAAGAGTCGGACACGACTGAACGACTGAACTGATGTTTTGTCTTGCCATGCAAAAGCAATGGCCCCTTACCTTTGTAGCAAAGCATTGTCCTGTCACGAGCCTCGACCACATGCTTCGCATTGCAGTGGCGTGCAGTGTTGTATCTTTGTAAAGTGTTTCTCACCTGACCCGGAAATAAACTGGCATTTTTATCATCATCATCAGCCTGACTATACCCACTGCAGGGCGAAGGCCTCTCCCATATTTCACCAATTGGTATTTTGAGCAGAATGGAATTCATGTGAATTTGTGACTAGTAGTCGAGTGAGGCCCTCACTCGCGGACCCATTCTTTAGAAGACGGGCCTTCCTATTAAACTACAAATAGATTAGGTATTTTTAGATCTGCATCATTATCATCACCACGTCGCTTTGTTGTTTCAGCAACGAGTCATGGCGAGTCAGTGTGCCAGGTTCATCCATGCTTTGATAGATGAAAGAATTCAGGAAATGTTGATGGATTCTGAATCAACAGTTCCTGAATTCCTGACAAAACCAAACCGAATTCTAAATCGGATGAAATTAACAAAGATGAAAAAAGAACCTGGAAGGAAGTGAGGAGCAGTAAGAAAAAAAAAGCTTGGCAGTGAAATGGTTAATAACAGTGCGCTCTCTGTGATTAGGGTGTTGCAGTCTGTCGACACAGGCCAACTTCACATTACCCTAGTTGCCCTTTTAGGGTCATTTGCAAGTGTCTGCATGTACAGGCTTCATGTGGTCTGCCATTGCAACATACGTCACTGCAAGAACGCTGCTACTGATGCCTTTGCAATGCGAATTAGGTGCACCCTGGTCACTGACTGTACACTAGCCACACGCATTGGCAACAGTGTGAGCATAAATACCAGCCCAGACCTTACTTTTACTAAGAACGTCCGTCAGGCTAACTGGACTCACACGGGAATCAACCTTGGCAGCGATCATTACATCCTAACAGTTACGCTGTCGTCTGCTAGTTTACGGTCTCAGTTTCACCTTAAACCTATTGTAGACTGGGACAAGTTCCGCAAAATTAGAGACCAAAACCCGGCACAAGAAATTCATGACTATATGGACTGGGCTTCTCAGCTCCTACGGGATGTATCCCCTAGCGAAAAATTGGCCCCGGCAGAACATATTGGCGATCCAGTTGACAGCAGACTACTCCACTTCTGGGAGGCCTATCAGAATTTAGAGAAATGATGGCTCAGGCAAAAACAGAATCGCAAATTAAAACGGAAAATGGCGCAAACGCTCCAGCTCATCACCGAGCGCGCGGCCGAGCTCTCGTCACAGCAATGGAAACAGTTATGTAACCGATTAGACGGCACTCTACACATGAAGAACTCGTGGTCCCTCCTCCGCCATATGCTAAACCCATGTTCCTCACGGTCAGAAAATAATAAACAAATCACCAAACTACTGCACGAGGCGGAGAAACAGGGGCAAGACGTTGAAGCAGTTCTTAAAGCCACATACTTCCCCGACCTAAAGCAGGAACCATTACCGGCTTACAAAGGAACCCCCAATTCAGACTTGGACGCTCCCATCACAGAGGCGGAGGTATGGGCTGCCCTGGGTAGGCTCCGCACCAGGTCTTGATGGAGTAACTAACAAAGCGCTACGAAATTTAGATGCCAAATCATTAGCCTCTCTCACTAGGTACATGAATCAACACTGGGACCAGGGCACGCTGCCCCCGGTATGGAAATCAGCCAAGGTAACTTTCATACCAAAACCTAACAAACCTTTAGACCTTAAGAATCTGAGACCAATCTATCTCACCTCCTGCACAGGTAAAGTCATGGAGCACGTAATCCTAAATCGACTTAACCGATACATGGAGCAAAACCAGCTCTTCCCCACCACCATGCGTGGCTTCCGCGCGGGCCTGTCAACTCAAGACGTCATGTTACAACTTAGGGAGGATGTGCTCAATCCCGTTTTCCCTCACATCACCAGAGCTATCCTTGCATTGTACCTGACGAAGGCCTTTGATAATGTTGCCCATTCCTCCATTTTACAATCACTGAGCGACCTAAACGTGGGCTCCCGAACGCATGACTATGTTGCTGCCTTTCTCAGCAACCGATCCGTCTGCCTACAATTAGGCACAGTAAAAACTTGCCCTTTCACGCTAGGTAGTAAGAGAACGCCCCAGGGAGCAGTTTAGTCCCCATTTCTTTTTAACATTACTCTTATCCCGTTAACGAGGGATCTTAACAAAATTCCTTCCATCTACCACTCCTTGTATGCGGATGACATCACCATCTGGGTCAATACCGGCAACCATGGCGAAATAGAATCCAAACTTCAGCTGGCCGCTGACACTGTTGCTACGCATGCAAGCAGCATTGGTCTAAGCTGCTCGGCAGCTAAATCTGAGCTCATAGTCATGGACCTAAAAGAACGGAACCCCCCTAATATTCAAGTCACATTAAACGACACCCCCATCCGCAGGGTCAATAGAATCAAAATTTTAGGTCTCAGTATTTCTGACAACGGCTCCAACGCCGAGACCATAAAATTAATTCGTGCTGCCATTTTGAATACAGCCTCACTAATTAAGCGTATCGCCAATCGTTATCGCGGCATGAGGGAAGCAGACACACGTCGCCTCATTCAAGCATTTTGCCTATGCAGGATCACCTACTCCATCCCTTACCTCTACCTCACACCCACGGAGACCGAGCAACTCAACAGCCTTACCCGCACCGCTTACAAAAGCGCTCTCCTCCTCCCTAAATCAACGCCTACTGAAAAGCTACTTCAACTAGGAGTTCACAACACCTTAGCAGAGCTGGTAGAAGCTCACCTCATTAGTCAGTACCACAGACTCTCACATACCGAAACCGGCCAAATTCTTCTGCGCCGAATTGGGATAAACCTACCCGGTCCTACCTCGGCCACGCGCAATCCTCCCACCACTGTTAGCAACAATCTTTACATTCCGCCGCTTCCCAAAAATACCCACCCGGAGCATAATCGTGAGAGACGGAAAGCTAGAGCCAAGGCTTTGCACAAGCACTACCCTCCTGGCGCTCTGGCAGTTTACGTAGACGCAGCCGAATTATCAAACCGACCAGCTTTCGCATTAGCCGTCGTGGATGGATTCCACAACCCGATAGTCAGTGCGTCCATTCCAAATTTGCAGGATTCCCTGCAAGCTGAAGAAGCAGCAATTGCCCTAGCAATCACACACTCCTCTGCTGAGTATATCTTCTCAGACTCCAAAACAGCAATTAGTAATTATGCCCATCGCAAAATCCATTCCCCGGCCGCAAACATTTTAGCATTATCCCCTCCACCGAATCACCTCATCACCCTCCTCTGGGTCCCTGCGCACAGCGAACACCCAGGCAACACGGCCGCTCACTCCCAAGCCCGAGCACTCGTCAACCGGGCTGAGAGCGACCTGATGCCTTCGTCTCGCAGTGCCAGAGATCGGCTTCTTAACTACCACGACCTCACCGTATTTTGTAGAAATTCCCGTCTGCTATACCCTCCTCCGCATAAATCTCTTCCCAAAAGCGACCAGGCTTTCTAGCGCAGACTTCAGACGGCCACAGTCATTACCCCTTTCCTTCTCTCTATTATAAACCGTGGCGAAACCTCTCCTCACTGCCACTTGTGTCCTAGCACCAGAGCCGACTTTACTCACGTCTTCCTGAACTGCCCGAACAAACCCAAGCCCCCGTGGCAAGGGCCAAGACATCAGGAGCGATGGGAGGCTGCTCTGCGCAGCTCGCTGCCGGAGGTACAGCTTCTGACAGTGAGCTGGGCCCGAGGGGTCGCCGAAGCTAAAAAGTGCCCGGCCATCTAGAGCGGCCTGAGGGCCCATCGTCGTCCTGCTCCCTCACTTCCCTTTACCCCCCTCACTTGGTTCTTTTTTGAATCATTAAAGTTGCTACCTACCTACCTGGGTACCCAGTCTTTCTCAAAAGCTTCCAGACATATTTGTGGATCTGAAAAGGATGCTTTTATATATTTGCAAAGCTTAGTTGTACAGCCTGTCTGTAACTTCAAACCAACAAGCATCAATACTAGTCCACATTTCACAACTACATATTCGAATCAGTTCAAATATATTCGAATGACAGTGTAACATGATACTAAATGAGACAAGGACCCACCAAGCGTCATATGCTCACTTTCATCTCTATTGAAAATGTCCCTTTTGGTAACACCTGACTGGCCGAACCTGCTGCATGCATTTTTGCCATGTCAGCCAATCAGATCCACTCAAAACAGACATATGAAACGTAAGTTGGATATCGGCCTGCATAGCTTGAAAAAAAATTTGTGGGGCACCTTACCTTTGCAGTTAAGGGTTGTGGTGCAATCACGTTTCACAGTCACGGACAATGTTTCTCAACTTTTGAATCTTGCTTTTTATTTTTTATTTTTTATACACCGATACTTAGAGTCAGCACACATACACTTCCCATTCTGAGCAGTCTGACACTTTTGGGGGGATTTTTCATTTTCTCAATTATTTGATAAATTACAATCTGAACTTAATTTACCTCATCAAGCAATGGTTTTTCATTCTGAGTATCTAACACCTTTGATCTCGCTTTTCCAATTTTTCATTTTAATTAAGTCAATTGATCAATTAACAGGCTCTTCATTATGAACATTTTGCCAAATTAAAACCCTTTTTTTCAATTATTTCAGATAAATAATGATCAGTTACGCACTAAATATTTTTAATTAGCATCATGAAGCAGTTGCTTTTAATTCTGAGCATTTTGACACCATTGAACCTTCTTTTCTCAACTTTTTCATATCGTATTTTTTAAAACTATCAATTAAATACAGTGATTTCATTAACTCGTGATTGCCTATCACACTCCAATCATTCTACAGAGCCAAAATTACCAAGATACAATTTTTTTTACACAGCCCCAGTTCTTCCAAACACGTGGTGCCGACAACTACTACCATGGCGCCAATGGCGTTTCAACCAAACGAGCTTTATAAGCTATCACTTAAAAGCTAGCTGCACTTGAATACCTTCCCAGATCATTCTTGTCAACAGATCCAGGCTGTGTATTTTCAATTTCAATTTAAATAAATCATGGCACATTGTGCTACTATGACAATCTTTATCCCTTGCTTTCGAGAAAAGGATATTTTTCCACCTGTTGCCACCATTTTGAATTTGCAAGAGGTAGCATAACCTAGTCCCACAGAAATATTTCCAAACAATAATTTTTTATGCATAAATATCAAAATTTTTTCTATATATAAATTACATTGCACTTTTGAATGCAACAAATTAAACCAACTTAGCGTTAATTTTGTTTGGGTATAAGCCACAGAAGAAAGGTACAAAAAGATGAAATTTCTAAATTTTTAACAAAATAACAAAGACCCTGAGCTCCAAGCCCTTCGTGACCACTCCCGTGCCCTCCGTCTGCAGCTCGTGCCTCATCCGCTTGTGACCGGATTCCTCTAGAGCAATTTGTCATCGGCTCTACCGCATCCATCAATCCCGGAGGTCTTTCATCCTGCCATTTTCCATTCACTTCACATCTGCCATCCCAGAATCAGAGCCATACAGTGCCTCATTACCCAGCGGTACGTCTGGCCAAACATTAGACGTTCGCCAGTGGGCCCGCTCGTGCCTTGCTTGCCAGTCCGTCAAAATGACTCACTATACAGACTCCGCCCCAGTCTTTCCTGCCACCTGGTTGTTGATTTGACCACGTTCACCTTGACTTCGTTGGACCACCCCTCCATCTAATGGCTACCGGCACATTCTGATGATGATTGACCGCTTCACTCGTTGGCTCGAAGCAGTGCCCATTCTGGACATTACTGCGGGAACATTTGCCAAAGCCTTCGTTTCACCATGGATTTCCCACTTTGGCTGTTACCACGGATCGCGGCCGTCAATTTCAATGCATCCTCTTCACTTCCCTTACCCGTCTGCTTGGCACTAAACACTGCCGCACCGCAGCATACCATCATTGTGCCAACGGCATGGTTGAGCGGCTCCATCGTCCGCTCAAGACTGCCCTCATTGCTCGCCTGGATCGCGAGCACTGGGCTGGCCACCTTCCTATGGTGTTTATTGGCCTACGCACCGTTTTTCGTCGCGATCTCGGCTGTTCGGTGGCCGAAGTCACTCGGAGACTTGTTCGTTCCTTCGGCTTCCTTGTCACAGCCCCTGCAGTACCTTCAACGCCTTCAGGACTGCATTCAACCCCTAAATCTAGTCAAATCTCGATCATCTGACCATCAGATGCGCCCAGACCTTGCGTCCTTGACGCATGTTTTTCTAAGGCGAGACACTGTAAAGGCGCCTCTTAGCCCCCCTATGATGGCCCGTACCGCGTCCTCAACAAGACCACAAAGTCGGCGACTATCCTGCTGGATGGTTGTGAAGAGGTAGTCTCCCTCGATCGTCTTAAACCCAATGAAGACACCTCCCCAGGAGCTCCCCTCAGATGTTGCTGTCTTATCTGTCGACGTGCCTGCCGCTGAGGCCTCATCCCTACCCCTTTGGCGCGTACATTTCGCAGTTCCGTATGGTCGTGGGGCCCTGAAGCAGCGTGTAGCGCACAGCGCCGCTGTAAAGCGGAGGTGCTAAAATCGGCGTTCACAGCCAGGATGAGAAGAAAATAAGGTTGAACGACGCGCGCTCAGTGAGCAAGCACGGCACGGGCTGTTCGGTTCGAGAAGCCTGCCACGCTGGTCTTCTTGTTCTGGTGTTCCGCTGCAACGCCGTAAATTCCTTACATTCTCTTCACTGCAGGACACTTTCTGCCGGTTGCAGCACTATGCTGCAGAACCAGCACTCCACTGCTTCAATACAGTGGTAATTTAGGCTTGGGCACTGCCAGCTTCGACAATAAAGGAATCTGCTGAAGGCCACCGACACAAAGAAAAATTTAAATGAAGCTGTAGCACGGCACAAAGATCAGAATTCCCCGCAAAGTAATTTGAGATGCGAATCAAAAAGCTGCAGAGAAGACTGTTATTTGCCCGCAGCTGCGAGGAGGGCTATCAAATGCAGGTGCCGTATTCGGTTTGAGGTTAAGCACAGAGACTGGCAATTAACAAAAACAGTATGGAGCTCCTATCGGGATGGAGTCTGATGCGATTTCACGACCTGCGGGAAGTCTGCGCAGCCGTGGGCGAGCAGCGCATCACGGGCGTATTGGCGGCCCATGACCGGTAGGCTAGCCATAATTCGCCCCATTGTGTTTGCTCGTGACTGCGGCAGCGGGGATTTCAGCAGAACGAGTCGGATGTACGGCCTGCATGCGGGGCCCGCTCGGCATAGGGAGTGGCCTTCCTCGCTTTGGCAGCGGCTCCAGGAGCAGAGCCCAACAACCCAAGCCCCGACCCCTGCCCTGATTCCTGTATACATGGACCTGGAGCCGTGCGACTCCAAAGGGGAAAACGGCACCCAGGTGGAGGTCACGATTAAGGGAGGAGGGTTTGGGAATTAAAGATTTCCCGCGCCCGCACGGCACGGTGAACTCTCTGTCTCCCTCACGGGGATACCTCATCATTTCCCTCCTGGTCTCCTTCCCCTAGAGCAGTGGCGGAGAGGGCAGGGGTGAGAGAACTGGCGTAGTGCACCGGGCGGCCCCTCCTTCCCCATCCCCTGTCATATCGATGCACAGCATCTTCATCCGGGGGAGACGACGCCGCGACGCCAGAGCGCGCGGATGCTGCTATGACCAAGGATAAAAATTGGGCGCTCCCAATACCCTCGAAGAGCTCATTGAAGCTGCAAGGACTTCACAATACCAGAGACTGTTGCGCAGTCGTACTGGTCGGAGCATTTTGGAAAAACTGGGGTATGAGCCGCAAGCATGCTCCAGACGTACAGAAAAAGTACCTAGACAGGTTAAGGACAAATTAAAAATACCTCCGCTCCCCAAAAACATGCACCCCGTTTACCATGAGAGCCGGAGGAGGGATAGAGCAACAGCACTGCAAGCCCGTTTTCAGGGTAGACAGGACGTCTTATATACAGATGCCGCACAATTCACGAACGGTAGGGGACGTGTTTCAGTAGCAACTAGAGAAGACGGGGGCTCGGTAGTTTGCTGCAGCACCCGAACTTCGACCACAATGGAGGCGGAAGAGGTGGCCATCGCGCTAGCTCTAACACAACAACAGGTCAAAATTATAGTTACAGACTCGAAATCAGCGATTAGAAACTTGGACGCGGGCCGCATTTCGGCCATAGCAGCAAGTGTCTTGGCCAGTGGTTCACCACCGGCAGAGCAGGTCGCGCTCATTTGGACACCGGCGCACCAGGGGTTGAGGGGGAACGAGAAAGCGCACGTACTGGCCCGAGGATTAGCTACATTCCGGGATCCCAGTGACCACTTATGCGCAACCCCGTACCCCTTGCGCGATGAGGAGCCCCTGCAGTTCGACGATGACCTTAACACCTACCAAGATATCCTAAATCATTACAAATTAGGCAGATCAGTACTACCAAAAGCGTGTAAGCAACTCACCAAAAGCGAGGAGGTTATGTGGCGTAAGCTACAGACTGGAGTATTCCCGAACCCCCAGCTTTACAGCAAGTGGCACCCGGATATTTTTAGCCCCAGGTGCAAATGTTGCAATGGCATAGCGGACATGATCCATATGATATGGACGTGTCCTAGATTTTTAGAACCTGACCGAACGGATGAGTCCTGGGAGGCACTACTTCTCAAGCGGGACGAAAAAGGGCAACGAGAAGTCATCCGTCTTGCCCTTGCCGCTGCTAAGATCCAAGGGATCCAGGTCGACGGCTGAGGGGGAGGACATGGTTGGGACAGAGCTTCGCCTCGGATCCTCACCAACCTTTTGACGGGTTCAATAAATGTTATTTATCTCTCTCTCTCTGGGCGCTCCCAATAGACAGCCCAGCCCAGTGGCTCTGTCTCAGTGTTTCGTTCTTTCCTGCCACGGATGTGGTCAGAGCTAGCGGCGGGGCGTTCGGTCCTGAGCACAGAGCCTGAGTCCCGTGAGAACCCCCCCAAGGTGTTGTTACATGTCTCCTTGACGTCAGCTCCGGCATCCATTGCGGTGAAGAGCAAGCACAGAGCAACGCCAGGGTTCAAAGCGCACACTTAATGGAAATGTTTTTTTTTTTCAACTAAAGCACAAATTAGATTAAGTTCTCAAAAATAAATGCTATTGAATGGTACTGTGTCATGTAATATATATATATATATCCCCCTCGCCGCCTCGTTCCTGAACTGGCTCCATCTTTTGCTCCTACTATCGCCGCTTCATCTTAAATTTCGCCTCTATTATTGCTCCTCTCATTCAGCTCCTCTCCGGCAGCTCCGACCTCTCCGCATGGACACCTGCTTGTGATGACGCCTTCAACACTTTACGCCGTCTTTTGCTTTCGCCTCCCATCCTCCGCCACTTCGACCCGAATGCGCCAACTGAGATTCACACTGACGCTAGCGGTATTGGGATAGGCGCCGTTCTCACCCAACGCAAACCTGGTATCCGAGACTATGTGGTGGCGTACGCAAGCCGCACCTTGACCAAGGCAGAGTCCAATTATTCTTTTACGGAAAGAGAATGCTTGGCCATTATTTGGGCCATCGGCAAATTCCGTCCGTATGTCTATGGCCGACCATTTTATGTGGTCACTGATCACCATGCTCTGTGCTGGCTGGCGTCCCTCACGGACCCGTCCGGCCGCCTTGCTCGCTGGGCTCTTCGCCTCCAAGAGTATGACATTCGTGTCATATATCGCTCAGGCCTCAAGCATACTGACGCGGACGCTCTTTCGCGCTCACCGCTGCCTCCCTCTTCGTTGTCTGATGAGATCTGCGCCTACGATTTGTCTTCGCTTGCCACTATCGACATGGCCACGCAACAACGGCGTGACCCGTGGATATCTACACTTCTGGACTTTCTTTCAAGTCACTCTCCAGGTCGTTTGTCTAGGGCGCTTGCCCGCCAAGCTCACCATTTTTCAATTCGTGACGGGCTGCTCTATCGCCGCAATTATCTTCACGACGGAAGGAAGTGGCTTTTAGTCATCCACCGTCATCTCCGCGCCGAAATTTGTGCTGTTTTCCATACTGATCCCCAGTGCGCCCACGGCGGAGTGTTGAAAACCTACATGCGCTTGCGTCTACGCTTCTTCTGGCGTAGAATGTACCGCTTTGTCCGCCATTTTTTCCGCTCTTGCCAGTCTTGCCAACGCCGAAAAACTCCTCTCAAGTCTCCTGCTTCGTTGCAGCCGTTGCCCTGTCCTGCCCGTCCTTTTGATCGTGTCAGTATAGATCTATACGGTCCCCTTCCTACAACTTCAGCTGGCAACGGCTGGATTATCGTGGAAGTGGATCATCTGACCCGCTACACTGAGACATCATCATTGCCCTCTGCTTCTGCACGCGCCGTGGCTGCCTTTAATCTGAAAAACCTGGTTCTTCGCCATGGTGCCGCTCGCGAACTGCTCAGTGACCGCGGACGCGTTTTCTTATCAGACGCTCTTGAGGCTCTCCTGAAAGAATGCCCCATCATACACCGCACCGCTACCTCGTACCACCCTCTGACGAATGGACTGACAGAACGTTTCAACCGCACTCTCGGTGACATGCTGGCTATGTACGTGAACACCGACCATTCCAATTGGGACCAAGTTCTACCGTTTGTTAGTTACGCATATAACACCGCGACACAGACCACTACTGGATTCTCTCCATTCTTTCTCCTTTACGGGCGCGAGCCACCCTGTACTATGGACACACTTTTTCCCTACCGCCCTGACGTTTCTGAATCTTCCCCGCTATCCGATGCCGTCACGTACGCAGAAGAATGTCGTCAGCTCGCCCGCTCTCTCACAACAGAAAATCAGTGGCAACAAAAATACCTCCGTGATACCGGCGAAACTTCGTCATATCTCCCGATCTCTCTGCTGTGTCTCTGGGTGCCCTCCACAACCCCTGGCCTTTCAAATAAGTTTCTTGCTCGCTACCACGGGCCATATAGGGTCCTCCAGCAAACATCTGCAGTCAACTACGTAGTTGAGCCCGTCACGCCCTCTGCGGACTTGCGTCGCCGTGGTCGTGAAACAGTTCACGTGAACCGATTGAAGCCATTCGATGACCCCGCTGTGCTTTCCGCTCCATAAGTCGCCAGGATGGCTCCTTTTCTTTACCCGGGGGGGAAATGTACTGCGATAGTCAGCACTTCGGCCATCGACATGCACCAGTGCGTTGTGCGACGAAGACAAAGAAGAAGTACGCTGGGCTCGCCGTTGCAAGGTCCTCTATTCTCCTACTGCGTGCGTTAGTATTTACTCTTATATACTTTGGTTTATCATATTTACATTTCCTTTTCTATTCCCTAGCATTTATTTTTTTTATTTTTCCGATGTAGTTATACATCTCAAAATCTAATATCTCTGCACCCCAATTCTTGGCCGATCCCCCTGTGTGGGTAAGTGCCATCACATTAGAGGAGAACAACAACAACAACAAGGTCCTCTCCTCACACCTCTCCATCTGAGCGCCAATAAACGCCCTATTACAATATATATATATATATATATATATATATATATATATATATATATATATATATATATATATATATATATATATATATACACAAGTGAAAAATTGCCTCATACTGTTTCGAAGTTTATTTGGAGTCGACGTTTCGGCAGGAGCCCTGCCTTTCTCAAGTCTTGAGAAAGGCAGGGCTCCTGCCGAAACATCGACTCCACATAAACTTGGAAACAGTATGAAGCAATTTTGCTCTGGTATGTAACCTAGCAACCAAGTACGTCTATTTACTTATGCTAAATATATATATATATATATATATATATATATATATATATATATATATTGAAAGAAGTCTAGGTTGAGACGGCAAGGTCTTGACGGCAAGGCCAGCGATGCCTTGTCTAGCGTTTTACTCCGATGACAAAACCCAGGCGCGTGCCGGAGCCGGCGCCGCGGGACGATGATGATGGTATGTACAAATGAAAGAAGAAGATCATGGCATGTACAAATTAAAAAACGTCCACGGAAGGCTCAGAATATATATCACAATAAGTTTAATCAGGGTGCTTTTAAGTGAGAAAATAATTTCACAAGTTGGAGCCTTTGCAGGCAACCACGGTGTTGCTCTGTGCCTGCTCATCACAGCAGCCCACGTTCTGCTGGCTGCGAACTAGCAGTCCACTGCTTGAGTGCAATGGTGCTTTAGGCCTGTGCACTCTCAGCTTTAAATGTGCAAGTTTTTGACAGTTATATATATATATATATATATAATAAAGCTGAGAGGCCTGGGCACTCTCTGCTTTAAATGTGCAAGATTTTGGCAGTTATATATGTATATATATATATATATATATATATATATATATATATATATATATATAACTGCCAAAAACTTGCACATTTAAAGCTGATAGTGCCCAGGCCTAAAGCACCATTGCACTCAAGCAGGGGACTGCTAGTTCGCAGCCAGCAGAAAGTGGGCTGCTGCGATGAGCAGGCACAGAGCAACACCGTGGTTGCCTGCAAAGGCTCCAACTTGTGAAATTATTTTCTCACTTAAAAGCACCCTGATTAAACTTTCAGAATTAAATGGCAATGGATGGTTCTGTACAAACTAGTATTTTTCATATTTTTAAAAGCGCCACTTCATTGCATAACTGACGGAGGAATAAACCTCAATAAGGTAATTTTTCTCGGGTTTAGAATATTTTTGCAGGTGCACCTTAAGTTGTTTGATCTCTTTTATAGGCGTTTTGTCTTCTAAAAAAGTTGGAGAAATAGATTGAGTACTATATTAGTAATAATTGGTTTACAGGAAAGGAAAAGTATCTCACACTTTTTCCGTGGACACCTGAATCACGCTGAAAGGGAAGGGAGGAAGATGGTAGTGAAAGCGGAAGGAGAGAGGCCCCATAGTGGAGAGCTACGGAGTAATTTTGACCACCTGGGGATCTTTACCATGCATTGACATCGCACAGCACACAGATGCCTCTCTGCTTTGCATCCATAGAAACGCAGCTGCCGGCAGCCAGATTCGAACCCAGGCAGTCTGGAACTCTAGTCTAGCACCTAGTACAATTATGAATATAAAATTTGATAAAAATTTCAAAATTTAAGCTTTTTGTACCATATTTTATGATTTATATTTGAACAAAATAAGGAAGAGTTTGTTTATTTCCTGCACATAAAAAGAACAATGCATTTTATTAATGTAAAATGTTTTTATAGGGATGCATCAAAAAGTTTATTTTTTTACAAATTTATCTGTGTGTCTAGGTTTTGCTATCACTTGCAAACCTAAAGGAGTATAGAGCACCTTCACTCTGGCTACGTCATGAATATGCGGTGGCTCTGTCTTAATTAGACTTTCGAGGGGTAGGAAAAACAATGCTTCAGTTGCTTTCGCCTACTGTGATTGTGCGATGGTTTGTTGCAGCCCAAAAAAATAAAAAATCACCATGGCATGTGCTGGAAGGTAAAGAACGTAAAGTTTAGTAAGCTTGCACAGGTTTCTTACGGACGAAGGTTGCCATAAACAGTGGGCCATCGCAGTGAGGCACGAAGGCTGGATACTGACACCTTTACGCCAGAGCGGTTACGGGCTCAAAGGTCATGAATAACTCGAGTTTGGCCTTCTTTATGACGCGTAATGATATTTTGTGAGTGCGCGTAAAATGTTGACGATGCAGCCAGTATAATAATGCGTAGACCTGTTTATATATGTAAACAATTCCCCAGGCAAATTTTTGCTTTTCACTTTCTAATTGTACGTGTTATGTGCATAGTAAGCTGCTGCGCAAGCGATCTGTGTTGCACTCCTCCGTGTTTATATTGTATGGCTAACATTAGCTTTGTTCACCTCAAATTATTTTAATCTATTTTGTGATGAAATGTACGTGCGCTGACAGCCACCGATGTGCTCAATTGAAGCTGAATTTTATTATACCGAGGGGTTTGAGTGGTATTCACTGCAGGTAATTTTGAATGCGAGTTGTGGGGTTGAGCTTCCCGAGTGACATAAGGGCTCCTGCTTCAGATTTTGAGGATATTTACATCAACTACGTACTGCATGGCACACTGTCGCATTTCGAGTTTATCCTACATAAAAACGTGGTCACGGCGGCCGGGACTGAACTGGTTAGCCCTAAGTACGGAACCAGCATGTGGACGCTGCAGCTTGCAATGAAAGCTAAAAGCTTGAATACCCATGAAGAAATTATAAACGCTGACACCAATAACATCCCACGAACAGAAGATAGGCGTGCAGCGTGGTGATTTAAAGGAATAATGCAAGGATAAGCAAACCTGTTCGATGGCAAGTCACAATACCCTTGCTACTGTTGCTATGCTTACCAACAACGCTCATTTGGTGCTCAATATGAAGAATCATCCGAGAATGCACTGATGTTTTGAGCGGACTACTTCCTACCTGGTTTGCGTGTGCTGTTTACGAGCGAGAAAAATCACGTTCCGCTTACTCGACTGAAAGTTGTTGTGCACACCCAAATGTTTGCAATTCTCGACGCATTCCGCGGCTAATTTGCTGGGCAAATAGCAAATAGATATCAATCAAAGCAGCTCAGTTCCAAGGCAGCAACAACTTCGCCCGTGCGCTTTGAATCCGCTCTCGGTCTGGTACGGTGTGCAGGACAAGGCGATGCATGCTGTGTACGTGAAGTTTTTCCAAGTATTGATTTTATACTCACTACTGAGGTTCATAAAGATCTAACACAGCGCGTGGGTATTTTATCTGCCGAAAAGGTGCCTGCACATCACAATAACACGCTCTTGGCAAGCATGGCCACAGCAGTGGGGTAACACCACTGTGCCGCTCCCGTGCTTTCCGCCTGCTCTGGGGCCATAGACGACTGCAGCGCCACCTTGATTGCTTTGTTTGTTTGTAAAAAGGCGGAGACCTATAGACACCTAATTTTTGGGTACATGTTTTATTTTCTGTAATGATGCGCAAGGTATTACTGTACAGAAAGCACTAGGTGATATCTACCTATGACCGCTAAAAAATGTATCATTGAATTTCTTTCCTCACCCGTTTCGGTTTCAGAAGCCGTGTGATGGCTGTGACGTCAACGTTAAGTCTAGGTCACGTGACGGGTGAAAAAAAATTGTGATATCCTGTGACGTTTAAATTCACTACAACGCTGAAGCCAGCCTGCCTCAAGAACCGGAATCACAAGTGAAGAGCTGGCGATTACACGGCGGCTTTTTCATGCTGTGCATGGCTTGGACTTGATTGTGATGTCACAGCCACCTCTCAGCTGCTGAAATCGAAACTGAGGAGAAAAGAAAACTGAACTACGAATTCTTTAGCGGTCGTAGGCGAAAACCATGTGGCGATCCGTACACATGAATGTCTTACAAAAATGCCACCAAAATTTTGTGTCTATACTCCTTTAAGATGGTAGTCACGGGCGAAAAATATTTTTCAGAAAAAACAAGCTGGGATTATATTTTTCATAGCAATACAATTTGCTATTATTTTTAAGGAGAAATTGAGGATGGCCTAGCCCACAACCTGTATCAGTTGGTGTGGAATGAAACCGCCTTTACCTTAGCAGATCATGCTAGCCATAACAGCCTAGCATTATCGTTGATGAATAAACAGTGGTAGCATAACATATTGTTACGTGCTTTGTACGCACGGGGGGTTTATTTACAGGGATCGGTCCAAACAGGACTGCGGCGAAGCGTACAAACGTCCCTCTGCCCGTGCTCTTCTTTTTTCTTCACCGATCTACCTGACCGTTCTTCTTCATCTTCCGTCGACGTTCTACGAAGGCGCGTGAAATTTCCCTCCTCGCAGACGAAGCCCGTCGGGCGAGTTACAGAGAACCTCTGGAATGAAATCGCTTGAGGCGGGCTACATGCACCACCTGAGACTGCCGTGACCGTCGACCATTCGCCGTTATGCGTGCTATGACGTAGTTCAGGTCACTGATGCGTTCTAACACAACAAACGGTCCGGTGTAGTGTGACAGCAGTTTTTGACAAAGACCACGCTTACGGAGAGGTGTCCACAACCACACATAGTCACCAGGAGCATAAGAAACTTGTTGGTGTCGGGCGTCGTAGCGGTTCTTAGAACGTTCTTGTGAAGATAAAATTCGAACTCTGGCCAGCTGGCGGGCTTCTTCAGCTCTGCAGAGTGTGGTAGCAAGAGAACGTTCGTCATGAATGAAAAATGGCAGTATAATGTCGAGGGCACAGTGAGGCGTGCGAGCATAGAAAAGGTAGAAGGGACTGTAGCCTGTTGTCTCATGTTGCGCTGTGTTATATGCATGAGTAATGAACGGTAGAACACTATCCTAGTCCTTATGGTCTGCAGCGACGTACATAGCCAACATGGTGGTAAGCGTCCTATTAGTTCGTTCTACCACACCGCTCGTTTGGGGATGATATGGCGTGGAGTGGCGAAAACTGCAGGCGCTGAGGCGAAGTTCTTCAACAATGTCCGCTGTGAATTGGCGTCCACGGTCACTAATGATGACTGCAGGAGGGCCGTGCCGAAGAATGACGAGTCGAAGTAAGGAATTTGATACTTCAGACGCAGTAGCGGATGGTATCGCGGCTGTCTCACAGTAGCGGGTTAAATAATCAACGCACACAAGAATCCATCGGTTTCCTTTAGAGGACCGTGGGAAAGGTCCAAGAAGGTCAATGCCAACTTGCTCAAACGGGGCTGTTGGAGGTGTGACTGGCTGCAGTTTTCCATGTGGGCTTGAAGTCGACAGCTTAAAGCGCTGGCATTGCCCACAGCTGGCTACATATCGCTTGATCGTTGAACGCATCTTTGGCCAGTAAAATCGCTGCTGTGTGCGGTGGAGTGTTCGGGCCACTCCCAGGTGACCAGACATGGCGTCATCATGCATCATTTCTAGAACTGTGATACGTAGGTTTTCTGGAGCGACAAGAAGCATACGTGCTCCCCCAGAGGCGAAATTTTTCTTGTAAAGCACTCCTTCGCGAATGCTAAATGTGTTCTTCATAGGATCGTTGGCGGAATCAAACAGTGAAGTTAATGTTTTGTCTTTACGTTGCTCGGTTCGGAAAACTCGGAGATCGGGGAAGGTTTTTGAAATTGAAGCCAAATATTCATCGAAATTGTCCGAGTCGTTATCAGTCGTTTGATGCGGCAAACGCGAAAGACAGTCAGCATCTGAGTGTTTACGGCCGCTTTTATGCACCACAGTAAAATTAAACTCTTGTAGGCGTAAAGCCCATCGAGAGAGCCGCCCACAGGGGTCACGAACACTCACGAGCCAGCAAAGGGAATGGTGGTCGGTCACAATTGTGAAAGCATTCCCGTACAGATAGGAACGAAAGCGCTGTACAGCAAAAACAACGGCTAGACATTCTTGCTCCGTAACCGTGTAATTTCTTTCACATTTACTCAACGAGCGGCTGGCATACGCTATCACATGCTGATCGCGTCCATGGCGTGGTATAAGTACAGCGCCGATACCGATACCACTTGCGTCAGTGTGTACTTCAATTGGAGCTGATGGGCAGAAGTGGCGGAGGATTGGGCCTGAGGTCAAAAGAAACTTCAGATGACGGAAAGCTGAGTCACATTCGCTGGTCCAATTGAATGGTGCATTTTTATGCAGTAGACACGTACGTGGATAAGCGATGTCTGCAAACCTTGGTATAAAGAGTCGAAAGTACGAACATAGCCCCAAAAAGCTCTGCAGCTCTTTTACTGATTTGGGCACGGTAAAACTTTTGATGGGTTCAATTTTCTTGAGATCTGGTCGAACACCTTCTTTGTCAACTAAGTGACCGAGGACAATTGTTTCACGATCGCCAAAATGACATTTCTTTGCATTCAGTACAAGACCAGCTCGTTCCATGCAATTAAGTACGATGTCCAGACGACTGTAGTGCTCACTAAATGTTTTGCTACAACGTCGTCCAAATAACATAAACAAATTTGCCACTTTAGCCCACGTAGAATTGTATCCATGAACCGCTCGAATGTGGCAGGCGCATTACATAATCCAAAAGGCATAACGTTAAATTCATAAAGTCCGTCTGGTGTTACGAATGCCGTTTTTTCTTTATCTGCAATGTCCATGGGGATTTGCCAGTAACCGGATCTCAAGTCAACAGAAGAAAAGTATGAGGCTGAGTGCAGACAGTCAATTGCGTCATCTATACGTGGAAGCGGGTAGACATCTTTCTTCGTGACTGAATTTAAATGGCGGTAGTCAACACAAAACCTCCATGTGCCATCTTCTTTTTAACAAGGATAACTGGAGCTGCCCAAGGACTACAGGACTCTCTAATAATGCCGCGCTTTAGCATGTCTTGAACTTGCTCATCTATTTCCTTACGTTCAGTTGCTGAGACTCGATAGGGCTTCTGACATATTGGAGGTGCGGACCCAGTGTTGATCGTGTGATGAATACGACTGGTAGGCAGTGGCAGTGAGTCATCCTTGGCAAATCGAACACTGTCACGTGTTTCAGTAGTAGTTCCACTAGAATACGACGCTCAGTTGTAGAAAGAGACTTACTAAACATAGCCGTAACTTGGGTCTCCATGCCTGGTCGCACCTGCTGCTCAGTGACAGAGCTGTTTAACGCCGCGACGGAACCAGATATGCCTTCCTCGAAACGGGCGAGTTTTAGGCCCCGAGGCAACGCAGTTGGCTCTTCGGAGTGGTTCACTGTCCACAGCTCAGTGCAGTCTCTAGTCACGGGAATGACGCAACGAGGCACAAGGATACTCTTCTTAGAGCAGGTGAATCTCGTAGGTTCTACTATAGCCTCAAAAGATTCGCACTGGTTCCGAATAAAGAAAATCCGCACGAATTCTGCAGATAACGCTAGCACAATTGTGTCTTCTTCCACAGCAAATGCTCCAAATTCAGGTGTCGAGTCATCCACAAGACCCGAAAGTAGTGAAGGATTCAAAGCAATCTCTCCCGTACCACAGTCTAAAGTTGCACCACACTCTTGCAGAAAATCAATCCCAAGAATAACATCATGCATTGTCTGAGGCAGTACTGCAAATTCTACTCTAAACTTGAGGCCGCCAATAACAACATCCGAAGCACACACACCAAGAGGAACTAAAGGTTCACCACCGACACCACGGAATAACACCGCACGGTCACCACTGAACATTACTTTTCTACCTAGACGGTTCCTTAAACTCAAGCTCATAACAGATGTGTAGCACCAGTGTCCACAAGAGCCATTGTTTTCACACCATCAACAAACATTTCCAATTTGTTCTTTAACATAAACACGGGCAGAGGTATGGACGTCATCGAGTCGCCGGCGGCCCCACCTCCATCGGCCGCGCCTCCTAGTTTTCCTGAGGCGGAGGGGAAGAACGACGTCGAGGGGAAGGTGACCTGCGCGGGCGCTGGGGTGGCAGCGCCACACTACGATCAGATGCAGGCGATGAATTCCGCAAATATGTCGAATGGTATGAGTCCCCCGTAGGCATAGTCGGGGATCGCTGTTGTTCGGTGTGCAGCCGTCCGTGAATGTTCGCGTGGGGTCGGTAATCTTGGACAGTTGGAAAACGGCGGCGGCAGTATCTAGTGATATGCCCCGCAATTCCACACCTGTAGCACACAGGTCGAGGGCGCCAGCGATCAGCATAAGAGTCCTCACTAACAAAGTCGCGACGTTGGTCGTAGCGAGGCTCTCGCTGCTGACGAACCACATTTTCAGAGCAGGAGGGCCTCTTTTCCATCGGCTGGTGGTCATAACGTTGAGTACAGCTGCGCTGATCGTCCATATGCGAAGCGCCGCTAGGTTGAACCCACGGAGTGGACAGGGCGGCAACATTTGCCTGCGGTGCACACCTCTGCCGCACATATTCTTCACTACAGATGGCGCCCCTAGATCTTGACAATTCCTCGCGTACAATCTCTCGTATCATATCAGCCATGGAAACTGAAGGACAGGCTTCAACACTGGCTACAGAGGTGACATTGGCCAGTCTTCCGAATTTAGGTGTAATTCGTCGCCGCTTGAGAGCCTCAAATGTTCTACAATGCTTTATAACATCAGCGGTGGTGCTCAGGCTATCTTTGCTAATAAGAAAATTATAAGCGTCTTCCGCTATTCTTTTCAGGAGGTGACCGACTTTGTCTTCTTCAAGCATAGTGAGGTTGACGAGTTTGCATAGCTTTAAGATGGCTTCGATATATGCAGTACAAGTTTCTCCGGGTATTTGCACCCGGTGAAACAGTTTGTTCAGCGCGCTTCTTCTTTGCAGGTTCATCCCCAAATTTTTCTTGATTTCGCTTCTAAAGATAGCCCATGTACTTAATGAATCCTCGTGATTACCGAACCAGTCAAAGACAGTGGCGGCAAGAAAGAACACCACATTAGCCAGCTTAGTAGCGGCGTTCCAGTGATTGTATTTACTCACTCTTTCGTAGTGTTTCAGCCACTCATCAGCGTCCTCCTCAGGTTTTCCGGAAAACGTACGCGCCTCTCTGTAATGGGGCCAGTTGTTCGCCGTGGATGATCCTGGCTGCTCGGTGCTGCCGTCTTCAGTCATGTCTGATGGCATTGGTGGTAGACCAGCAAGTCTACGGCTTCTTCGGTAGATGAAACGCTCCGTGGTCGCTACCCAAGCACCTCTCACGAAGATGTTACGTGCTTTGTACGCACGAGGGGTTTATTTACAGGGATCAGTCCAAACAGGACTGCGGCAAAGCGTAAAAACATCCCTCTGCCCTTGCTCTTCTTTTTTCTTCACCGATCTACCCGACCGTTCTTCTTCATCTTCCGTCGATGTTCTACGAAGGCGCGTGACAATATATACACCATCACAAAATCGAAGAACTTGAAGGTAAGTTATCTAAAAATTGTAAAAACATTTTTTTTTTATGAAACTGCAGCAGCATCATACTTTGTATCGAAAAAACTTGTTGGCTTGACAAGCACTGGACCATATATATGCTTGTCTGCAAGTATGAAACGCCTTGCCCACACGTACCAGTCGCAGCTCGCAACTATCCGATGGAAACTAAGGCAGAATCAAAAGCACAAAAGAAAGCTGCAGGTTGCCTAAAAAGCATCCCTGTTCCAGCACACTCACCAAAGACTGGGAAGGACCTGAAAATCAGAACAATTCCATAAATTCCCACTCCTGGCAAAGAAAGAAGCCAACAGTCGGCGAGGCCAAAGAAAGCATTGCGAACTGTATTCTTGCTTTTTTTTTATTTTTACTTCCATTATCACATAAATTAGTAATGCAATCTGTTTAGGGGAAAGATGATTCAGCACAAAGTAGAAGAAAAAACAACGTGCCGATGGTAGGAACCAAACCCACGACCTCCGAATAATCGCGTCTGGTGATCTTCCAACTGAGCTACATCAGCCGCTGTCCCCCCTGCTACTTTCTTGGGTATTATTGTTGTCTGTATACGAACCTTGAGAGTGTTCACCAGCGCCACCCTCAAATAGCGGCGGACGTGGAACGTCCTGTGTTACCGCCAGCGTCACGTAGAACGTGATCAAGAGCGAGGGCGAAAGCTGTGCTCAAACCCTCTTACGCTACCTATGGCTTCAAGACTACCAGACCCGAGACCCCCGTAAGCTACAAGCTGATAAATGAAGGGGAAATGAGGGTGCTCGTTATAATACATGAAAGAAAGAAACCAACAGTCGGCGAGGCCAAGGAAAGCATTGGGGATTGTACTTAGTCTTTTTTTATTTTTTACTTCGATTATCACATAAATTAATAATGCAATCTGTATAGGAAAAAGATGATTCAGCACAAAGTAGAAGGAAAAACAACGTGCCGATGGTGGGAACCGAACCCACGACCTGCGAATATCGCGTCCGGTGCTCTTCCAACTGAGCTACATCTGCCGCTGTCCCCCCCTGCCACTTTCTTGGGTACTAATGTTGTCTGTATACGAACCTTTAGAGTGTTCACCAGCGCCACCCTAAACCATAGCGGCGAAGTGGAACGTCTTGTGTTACCGCCAGCGTCACGTAGAACGTGATGAAGAGCGCGGGCGAAAGCTGTGCTAAAACCCTCTTACGCTACCTATGGCTTCAAGACTGCCAGACCCGAGACCCCCTTAAGCTACAAGCAGATAAATGAAGGGGAAAGGAGGGTGCTCGTTATAATACATGAAGAAAAGAAGCCAACAGTCGGCGAGGCCAAGGAAAGCATTGGGGATTGTACTTTGTCTTTTTTTTAATTTTTACTTCGATTATCACATAAATTAGTAATGCAGTGTGTTTAGGGGAAAGATGATTCAGCACAAAGTAGAAGAAAAAACAACGTGCCGATGATGGGAACCGAACCCACGACCTCCGAATATCGCGTCCGGTGCTCAACCAACTGAGCTACATCAGCCGCAGTCCCCCCTGCTACTTTCTTGGGTATTAATGTTGTCTGTATACGAACCTTGAGAGTGTTCACCAGCGCCCCCCTCAACCATAGCGGCGGACGTGGAACGTCGTGTGTTACCGCCAGCGACGTCCTGTGTTACCGCCAGAAGACGGGATTGGCAGTCTAGAAGCCATAGGTAGCATAAGAGGGTTCTAGCACAGCTTTCGCCCTCGCTCTTGATCACGTTCTACGTGACGCTGGCGGTAACACAGAACGTTCCACGTCCGCCTCTATGGTTGAGGGTGGCGCTGGTGAACACTCTCAAGGTTCGTATGCAGACAACATTAATACCCAAGAAAGTAGCAGGGGGGACAGCGGCCGATGTAGCTCAGTTGGAAGAGCACCGGACGCGATATTCGCAGGTCGTGGGTTCGGTTCCCACCATCTGCACATTGTTTTTTCTTCTACTTTGTGCTGAATCATTTTTCCCCTAAACAGATTGCATTACTAATTTATGTGATAATTGAAGCAAAAATTAAAAAAAAGACAAAGTACAATCCCCAATGCTTTCCTTGGCCTCGCCGACTGTTGGCTTCTTTCCTTCATGTATTATAACGAGCACCCTCATTTCCCCTTCATTTATCTGCTTGTCACTCCTGGGAAAGGTAAGACGTGAAGGATTTTGTTACAACACAAAAAGTATAATGAATGAAAGTATGAATTCCGCAATTCATGGCAGTTGGCTGTGTCTGCTATCTTTGCAAACATTTGTCGTCACTTCGCGTAAAGAATTCATTTCTCGTTCCTAATTCTGAGGCAGATGCTGATTTCTTCCGAAATGAGAGCTTGGTACACAGCGCTGGTGTTAGCGTAGATGTGGTTGATTTGTATATTCTCTTCCACACTCTCAACTCATCCAGTATGTTCAGCAATGTATTACGGAGGACAATGATGAATGCTGGTTCCAAAATGAGTGTGGAATCTTAACCGGATCCTTTTTGAAAATGTTATCTTACTACCTGAGTAACACATTTTTTGAATGGGATGGTCGACTTAATACGCAAAAATCTGGTGTGTGCATACGTGCCAAGGTAGCTCCCATCCTCAACGACATTTATCTAAGCAGGATTGATGTGGAAGTTCAGAATGATTTAGCTAGTTGTTGCATGCACAGTTTCCGTTACGTGAAATATTTTCTTGTGCTAGATAGGTCTGTGAATCCTGAATTTGTGTCAAATGTTCTTGATGTTATTGCGTGTAATGGGTCGGGACTAAGGCTCACGCATGAAGTCCCCCATGAAACAGCTTTACAATTTCTCGATTTAAAGTGGTCTTTCCAACCCCACCATGTCTCTTGGCAGTATTCACCTAGGAGTGAAAAGCCCTTCCTGAATTGCAGGTCCTTTCATTCAAAGCTCGTAAAAAGTAGTATTGTTACGGGATGCTTAGGCATGGCAGTGAAGAAATCTTGTCATCATAAAATGATGTCCAGTCTCTTAACTCGGCGGAAAAATTCAGGGAAGCTGGTTTCCTGAACTCAGTTCTCGTATCGAGTGCAGACAAAGTCCTCCGCCCGCTAAAATCGTCTTCAAGCATGTGAGGGCGGGAAAGGGGTTCGGAGGAAGGAAGAAGAAAGGTAGTAGTCATGCCATATGTACACACGCTGTTGCACCGAATTAAAAGAGTAGGAAGCAAGCATAGGGTAAAAGTTCTGTTTCATTCTCCTAACAAACTAGAAGAGTGGGAGCCGCGGTTCAAAGAATGCACGAGGGGCGCAGAAGAAATATGTGCAACATAAATCATGAAAATAGATATGTTCCTTGTAAGACTGGCATAGTATATCGAATCCCTCTGTCCTGTGGCCTTACCTACATAGGGCTGACTGTGCAATGCATTAAAGTGTGGCTCATGGAGCACGCTAATTCGCTGAAAAGGAAAGAAACTAACCTAGCATAGCATTGATTCACGTGCGAATGTACGTCATTTTTTTGATGACAGTGATGTTTTGGTCGTTCATTCTTACCAGTGCACTAGAGAAGTAGCCAAAGCTTTTCACATCAGAAAAAGTAAAGGGTGCGTGAGTACGCCTTTTGTCACATTATCTCTTCGAAAAATGAATATGCTGCATAGTGGGCGGCAGTTTTGCCGGTGCACTCGTGCTTTTAAAGACTTTTTTTCCTTTTCACCAAAACTTGAGGTCGCTGACATTGCGCATGTGCGCTGTTTCTTCGTGTGCATATATATGACGTGATTCTTCCCAATAAAGAAATCAGCTGTAAGTTCAGCGCTGTTCGTGTGTCTCGTTTCGTTTCTTTGTTGTTGTTGGTCTGTGTATGTTTTGCGCTGTATAGCCAACATTAACTTCGATACTCCCCCGTTTTTTATTGCTTTGGCTGTGGCGGTGCTGATCCAAAGTCATGCCGTGGTCACATCAAAGTCATGCTGTGGACTATCCTCATAAATAAAGTCAGGTTAATTCCATATATCGGCATCCTTGCGGAGCAACCAATTTTTGCCAGCACATATTTTTACAAGCGGGTGCACTCAAGTAAGTGCTACTCACATTTTCATGAGGCACAAGGCATACCATCGGGAGAGGCCACGAGCATAAGCTGCGACGAAACCAAGATCTCACAATCGCCGTACATCAAGATTATTTCGGTAAACACTGAAAGGAAACAGAAATGGTTGATCTTGTTGGGACAGGGCTAGCCGGGGCCAAACGGAGGCGTATTCGAAAATGAACTACAAAAGGAAAGCCCTTTCGTGCGAGCCGCCGGGACTGCTTTTAAGCACACGAAAAAGGGCTCCCTAGTTCTTCTACACTTCACTTCAAGTCACTGACAAATAGACTCACAGCAAGATTACGAAAAAATAATTGAGATCGCTGAACAATAGCGCGTCGATGCAGAAAAAAAATTTCAAACAATCTGTAACGAGGGGGCAGCGGTGCAATGAGCTGGCGTGGAAAGGGAAACGGCTACTTTGCGTCGCGCACGTATGCACGCGTGGCGCCTCGGCTCCGTCAGTTTTTGACAAGAGCCACGGACCAATTCGTCAAACCCCGCAAATTTGGCATCCATCGGACGCAGCAAGTTGCCCGGCACACAGGGACACCACTTCAATCCCGGTGGGCAAATTTTTCACCACTTTAAAGCGGACTTTCACTCGCGCTCGGTGGCGCCGCCGCTAAGCCTAACGACTGCGCCGGCGTTCGGCGGCGAGGAAGCCACACTCCGCACCAACATGGCGAACGCCCAGCCTCAACGCGGCTACGACCCGGACGCCATGACCTGGTCGACGGTTCCTCAAGCCGGGGAACCAATTCGGCACCATCGGACCAGCTCCGGGACTCAAATCTCCTCCGTCTCGTTGAGAGCCGCTCTCAGCGCCGGAAAGCCAAGATGACGGCAGACGCCAGGTTGACATCCGGCAAGTCAACCCCACCTCAGCACGACCGCGTCTCGCACGCGGCCAAGGATCGCCAACCCAAGTCATCGTAGAGGCCCAGACCTCTCCACAAATTCCGCCCCGACGTTTTCGTCGTGATCATCAAGCCCCGAACCGCTGTGGCCATCGAGACTGCCTTCCAATGTGGTGAGTTGGGCTTAGCCTAGCGTGCCTATCTCGGCTTGTAAATGGCGTCCGAACTCAGCTTTGTCGTTTCCCGCGAGCAAAATCTACTCATTGCGGGCACCAAAAACGAATACGTCTGCTTGGTGATTTCGCGATCAAATCAGCTCAGGGAGATGTGCCACTGCGAGGCCATCTCAAGCAAGATGGCGAAGAAATTTGCTACGGCGTCATCACTGTGGCAAATCATGAAACAGAGGAAACCCTGAAAGATGGTGTCCAGTGGAGGCATGCACTATCTTGGACATTCGCAAATTTGGAACCTCCAATAAGGCTCGTCTTACTTTTGCCGGAAAAGTGAAGCCACGGACGGTGACCTACAACTCAGAAATTGTCCAAGTGCCGCCCTACCTGCGCACTATCCCAGCCTGCGGTGTGTGTGGCACCGTGGGCCACAGGGCAGACACATGCCCAAATCCACTGCAAGATAAGTGCGGCCTGTGTGGACTACAGGCTCCTTTCGTCGAGGGAGTGCGGGCCCCTCATGAGTGTAAGCTGAAATGTGCTGTTTGTGGTGGCGGCCATGCCACAAACTCCAGAGACTGTACCGCCAGGTACCGCCTCGACACCAATACGATTGCCCAAAAGGGCGGCAAAACTGGCGCAACGGGCAAGAAGCCACGTCAACAGAATCACGTCACCGGCGGTGACGCCACCAATTCCAAGATGCAAGCGCCTTCAAGCGGGCGTGACATCAAAGGCGACCAAGCGCCACCACCGCCCCCACACGGCGGATCGGGGAAGCAAGCCCACTCCCAACTCAAGCAAAACGAAAGCGGTGCCTGGGCAAATGCGGTCAGAAAAAGGAAAACAGGTGAGCGGCTTGGGTAGGGATGCCTCCTCCTCCCACCCCCCCTTCTCCTCACGCTCGCTCGGTGGCCGACGCCGAGCTTCATAACCTGGCAGCTTCTCTCCGGGTCCAAAACGAGATGCTACTTGCCAAAATTGAAGCCCTTGAAACTAAACCTGTTCCTCCCCCACAACCTGGCGGCGGCACCGGTGACCTTGGACTCCTCCGTGGCCATTCTTGAGGCCCGCCTTAACGCCAAATTCGAAACCCTTATCGGGACGGCAATGGAGCGTATCATTGCCAAAGTCATGGAGGCCCTTCCTACCATGATCGCTCAACATGTCGCCAATCTCCCCCGCACGTCTCGCCGGGCCGCTCCTCTCAAAAACGTATCGAGCCGGCCCTCAAAATTTTCGCGTCTAGAAATTGACATCGAAAATGAGGAAGATAGCTGCCCCCTCCCAGGAGCTGAATTTCAGCCCAGGGTGGATAGCTCCGGGACATCTACCTTCCCTCCTCTAACCCCAAAACCTGAACATGGCGGGACAACCTCGGTATAGGCGTTCCCCTTATCTAAATTGGCCTCCCCCATCACTGGAGCTCAATGGAACTGCCGAGGGCTGCGGTCTCGCACTAAGCGGGCCGACCTTCGGCTTTTCCTCTCAACTTTCGAGCATATGCCCGCCGTGGTGGCCCTTCAGGAGCCAGGAAGAGGCGTCACCCTAACAAACTATACGACGTTTCAGCAGGACCCCTCGTCTTGTCTATGCGTTCATAAAAATTACACAGCAAATATGGTAGACTTGAACCTCCAGCTTGGCTATTCCCATGTAATGGTGACTCTCATCCCCCTCCGCAAGCAGGACCCACCACTGCACATTCTAAATGTCTGCTGCCCACCCAAATTGCCGAATGTATCACTCTCGGACCTTTTCAGCCATGCACTGAAAGCTGCGGGTCGGGACCCCCTCTTGATTGTGGGCGATTTTAACCCCCCAGTCGAGTCTGATGATACCGCCGTGAAGAGAAACGGGGACGCAAGTTGGCGGAGCTTGCGTCTACATTGGGCCTCACTCTTCACACAGACCCCGTCCACCCAACACGTATAGGTAACTCCGTGACTCGGGATACGTGTCCGGATTTAACCTTTACCCGCAACATTCAGTATGCTGACTGGATCAACACTGAGGAAACCCTCGGTAGCGACCACTGTACACTAAAGACTACAATTCGGACCAGACCATTAGCAAAACCCACAACACAGGCTCGACTCCCAGACTGGTCCGAATTTAGGAAACATTACAACACAGCTACATCTATACTCGAGCAAGGCTACCAGTCATGGTCCGAACAATTGGTTTCTAGCCTTCGCTCCACCGAAACCAAAATTCAGCTTTCCTAGCCGGTATCAGACGTGGATAACCACCTGCTCCACCTCTGGGAAGCGCGGCATTGCCTTGTCCGCCGGTGGCGCCGGCAAAAGCATAACCGTAAACTTAAGGCTCGAATTTCAGAGCTCACCCAGCAGGCGGCCGAGTATGCGGCCCAGCTCGCAGACGCCAACTGGGTGGATCATTGCAACACGGCGGCGCGGGAGATGTCCAACAGGAACACCTGGCGGCTCTTCCGCGCTCTTATTGACCCAACGCAGACACACACAGAAACTCAGAAACATCTACAACGTGCCATACACAGCTTTCAGGGCAACACAACTCAGCTAGCGCACAAGTTACGGGACCAATACTTGTGCACTACCCAGGACCCCCGCGGACCGGCGCACTCTTATGCAGGTTCGGAGAACGCTGAGCTGGATCAGCCGTTCCAGCTCCACGATCTGCGGGCCGCCCTGGCGAAAATGAAACGTGGCACCGCCCCGGGTCGGGACAAAATTACAGTCAAATTACTAGCTAACTTACCCGACCCGGCCTACCAGTCCTTATTGGATTACATCAATTCAATTTGGCTTGGGGACGCGCCACTCCCCATGGATTGGAAGACTGCTCTAATAATTCTTTCATCCCAAAAGCTGGCAAGGCTATCAACACTGACAACCTTCGCCACATCTCTCTAACCTCGTGTGCAGGCAAACTAATGGAGACGATGGTGCGTGACAGGTTGTCCGAGTTCATGGAAAATCAACACATCTTCGCAGACTCCATGTTCGGATTTCGCCCGTGCAGGTCCGCACAGGATGTTTTGCTACAACTCAATCGGGATGTTCTTAACCCGGTCGAATGCCCTCACAACGACAGGGTCATACTCGCCTTAGACTTGAAAGGAGCATTCGACAATGTTACTCATGAGGTAATACTCACTCATCTTTCACAAACTGGTTGCGGACGCAACGCATTCAGATACGTTCGGCAATTTTTGACAGATCACCAATCCTACATTAAAATCCAGGACACCGAACATGGCCCTTTCCAACTTGGAACCAGAGGAACACCACAAGGTGCAGTGCTGTCTCCTCTCTTTATCAATCTGGCTATGATGCACCTGCCGGCCCAGTTGGGTGATGTCGCTGGTGTGCAGCATGCGCTGTATGCCGATGACATCACCCTGTGGGCCACGCAAGGTTCTCTTGGAGATATTGAGGACAACCTGCAGCAAGCGGCAACCACAGTGGACCGTTATGCTCGTCGCTGCGGCCTTCAATGCTCCCCTCAAAAATCTGAATTTGTACACATATGCCCCTCACCAAAGTGTACGGCCGAAATTGAGCTCTTTTAGAGAAGGGGTCAATTCCTGAACGCACAGAAGTCCGGGTACTAGGGCTCTTCATTCATCAACATAGACGGTCGGACACTGCCTTGGCGAAACTCCGTAAGGTGGGGGACCAGGTGGGCCGCATGGTCCGCCGGGTTTATAACAAAGGTGGGGGGTTGCGGTGCAAAGACGCCTTGCGGCTGGCGCATGCATTCGTGACCAGTCGAATCTTGTATTCGACTCCTTACCTCCACCTTCGGAAACAAGACGAGGATGCACTCGAAGTCGTCCTGCGCAAAATTTTTAAGAGAGCCCTTGATCTCCCCGTGAACACCTCCAACCACGTCTACTGAGCCTGTGCATGGTGAATACGTTCCGGGAGATCCGAGAGACTCACTTAACCAACCAATACACACGTCTTTCTAAGACACTGTCGGGTCGCCGCCTCCTTGCCCGGCTACACATCCAACATACCACCTTTATGGAAGATCGTTTACGCCTTCCTTTCGAGTGGAGGTGCGCCCTCCACGTACGCCCTCTTCCTAAAAACATGACACGTGAAGACCACAACGGCCGGCGCCTGGCGCGGGCGGAAGCCCTGGGCCGCCATTATGGGTCGAAACCCGGCATTTACTACGTAGACGCCTCCAACCCCCACCATGGGGGATGGTACACGGCCGCAGTGGTCCACCAGTCCAAAACTGTTAACGGGCTTACATTTCGCGCCCGTGACAACCAATGCGGAGGAGGTCGCCATTGCGCTGGCAGCTACTCACACTGATTCTAAAACAATTATATTCGACTCGCTAGGGGCCTGTCGGAACGTCGAGCAAGACTGGGCGCCATACTTAGCCTACCGACTACTTCAAAATTGCATCTATACCGAGGACCCCGCTTACCGGAAAATAGTATGGGATCCTGCTCATATGTGTCTCCAGGGGAATGAGGCAGCCGACGCCGCCGTCCGCGCGCTCTCTTTCCGGGCTTCCCATCTCGACCCCCTAGATCAGGATCTCGAATTCGAACCCGCGTATTCTTTTAAAGACATTGTTCTTTACTATCAATCTTGTCATAGTCTTTACCCTCGCCCGAGTAAAGGTCTATCTAAGACGGAGGAGCGGCTTCTACTCCGTCTGTGTACCAACACTCTGCTGTGCCCGGCAGCACTAAAACATTTTAATCCCTCCTCAACGGGCAGTTGTCCGCAATGTGCGGAGAAGTCTTCGGACATCTACCACATGGTGTGGGCTTGCCCATCCAATCCAGCTATTCCTCCTCGCCCCAACCCCACTCGGGAGGACTGGGAGGCGACCCTGCTCGGCTGCTATGACCTGCAGGCCCAAAAGGCCTTGGTCGAGCGCGCCCGGGCAGCGGCCGACGCCACTGGGATCCCGTACTAGGGACCCCACCTTGTATCTGTAAGGGCTGGATATTCAAAGATCCGGCTCATGCATACATCCACCTCTTTTAAATCAATAAACGTTTGTCACCACCACCACACCGTGGAAAGTACGGAATGCCACACGTGTTTTGCGCTGTATTTCGCAGTACTCACGAACGTTTGGAGAAAGCTGCACCATGCTTCCCGCCCAATCTATTTTGCAGAATCCATTCCAGTCTGGTCGATCTGAAACAATGCGATGCAAACAAACCTCCCGCCATCGCCGCTGCGCGCCAAATTTGAAAACAGAAAAAAAGCACCTGCGGCTTCGGAGTCGGTGAAAGAAAAGCTCCTGGGTCCGAGAGTAAGCGCAAGCAAAACACAAAAATGAACAATTTATTACGTCACATCCGCCTGATTACAAATGATTTCTCCTCGCCTACCTTTTTTCCTCTCGCGCATGCGCAGCTTACTAAGGTCGCACGGTGCAACCGTCAGGTTCATCAGCATCATCATCAGCCTGACTGTACCCACTGCAGGGCGAATTGGCCCCTCCCATATTTCTCCACTTAACCCGGTTCTGTGCTAGCTACATCCACTTGACCCCTGCGACATTCTTAACCTCATCCGCCCACCTAACTTTCTGCCGCCCCCTGCTATGCTTTTCTTCCCTTGGAATCCAGTTTGTTAGCCTAAGCGACCATCGGTAATCCTCTCTTCGCCCTACATGTCCTGCCCATGCCCATTTCTTCTTTTTAATTTCCACTAGAATGTCGGTAACTTGAGTTATTTCTCTGACCCACTCTGCACGCTTCCTATCTCTTAATGTTACCCCTACCATTTTTCGTTCCATAGCCCTCTGGGTTGTCCTCAACTTAAGTAGAACTCTCTTGGTTAGCCTCCACGTTTCAGCACCATAGGTGCGTCAGGTTATAGTGCCTAGAATATACTTGCTAGTGTGCCGTGCGGAGGGGTCTCTCAATGGGACGAGGTGGCCGCACCGGCGATGCCTTCAAACTTTGGCCGCCAGGGGCGCTGCTCATCGTAAAGGTGCCGTCGACGCTGTCGGCCGCCGGCGGGCCCTTGATTTGGCGCAGTTGCGCTGGCCGAGCCATCAGTAGTTCGAGCACTTTGGACGCGTCTACGCTGTTCTTTTGTTTTAGTCGTTCTGTTCCTTGCATTCATGTGAGGGAATTAAATTTGCAACGACTAATGATGCTAAAAATAAAGCATCGGGGCAGGGAAAAGACACATGTTTCGTGCCGCTCTGTCGGAGTGGCTGCCGCTCGAATCAGGACCAGGTTTCTATGTTCGGTGTGCCATCGAACCCTGCGCAGCTTGCGTAGCGGAAGCGGCTGATTAAAAGACAGGACCGCAAGTTGACTTCAACGTGTGTTGTTTGCGAAAAATATTTTGAGGAGAGCTACATCGAGAGAACGTTTTAAAGTGACGGTGAACGGCATCGTCAACGAGCTCGCTAGAGATCAGTTCAGTTCAGTCGTTCAGTCGTGTCCGACTCTTCGTGACCCTATGGACCATACCACGCGTGGTCCATAAGGCGTGGTCTATCGCTAATGATAGACCACGCCTTAAGCCCAAAACCGTGCCAACGCTATTCGACCATAATCCGAACCATCTTCTGCCTAAGAAGACGTCGAAAAGGAAGTTGAGGAACCTCTGTGACCAACCGGCCGCTAAATGACAAAAGCGCAGTGCCAGTAATGCCAGTGGTGCAAACGACAGCCACGGACCGTCAAGGATGTTTGACAATGCTTCCAAGGAGCCGGCAGCAGAAGAGCCGAGCGAGAACTCATGCCCGCAGCAGCAGACGTGCAGCTTTGAACCTCAGCATCCGTTTGACTCAATTTCCATCCCTGCAACTTGGACCAAATTAACCGAAGCAACTGCTGACTCTGTAGCCTACGCGCGTTATCGAGCCGAAAAAAAAAACCATGCCACTTTGTAGATTTAAAAAAAATGATAACTTTTGGAGGCTTTAAGCCTGAACGCAGTTCAGTGGACGCTGCAGTGTATATTTTCGGAAAAGAAAAAAACAAGCACGTACAACATAACAACAGCTAAAACTGAAGAGCTATATAGGCAGAGTGCACTGGAGGGTACGTCTTTGTTCCGGATGTGGCCTGAAACCAGCTGATTCAGGAAGCACATATCATTCATAAGAATGTATTTTGCAGAAAAGTGTCGCTTGACCGTCAACTCTGAAGGGGTTAGCTGCGCTTAAAGGTCAACTCCGGTGGTTTTTCCATCATTCTGTGTTTTTGGTTGAATTACATTCCTCGGCGCGTCCTGACTCGAACACAAAAAACCGTTTTTCGAAATTCCAATTACAAGTATTTTTAAAGAGAAAAAACATCAAATCGAAACCGAAACTGCTTTTACGGCCAGAAACGACGTCCCAGGTGGCGAAATGGTGACGTCACACTCAGTATTAGAGAAACACTCGTACGTGCGTTGGATGGTGAAAATAAAGTATGGACATCATGAAGCATTGCATAAAATGTCTGAGGTAGTTCAATATAAGCCTCACAATTTCATAATCATGCGGGAAGGGGACAGTAATGCTGGTATACTGTTTGTGACGTCAGAAACTCAGTGTTGCCGGCAGAAATAGTCTCAACTTAAGCCATAAAAACAGCATATTTTAAAGTCGTGTTGCGCGCGAACGGATTATCGTACGGCGCCCAAATTTTGTAGAATGCGTCAGGACGAAGAGGAGAATCTACAGTAAAATTTTTATTACAATATTCGAATGTGAAAAAAACCCCGGAGTTGCCCTTTAATGCAAATATCAGCGGAGGCTTACACAAGATGCGCAAAAAGAAGGAAAAAGCATGCAACCAGCCAAAGAAATGCATCAACGTTTCTCGCGCTCTGAGAAGAGTTAAGAGAAAACTGGCTGGAGCGCAGAAGCAAGTGGCTCTAATAAAAGCGCGAAATGAGGCGCTAATAAGTGAGTCTGCGGTTGAAGCTCTTTTTTTAATCCCGCGCGTGACCTAGACAATTGTGACCGTACAACAACCGGATCGGCTGCTGAAGCCGCGAAGCCGAAACTGGTGAAGAAAGTAAAATTAATTATAAATTACTTAGCGGTGGTAGGCGAAAAACCACGTGGAGAATTATACAGGAATATCTAGCGCATCATTAGCAATTGAAAAAAAAATACCACCAAACATCGGTATCATACTACTTTAAAATTATTGCGGTGTCATTTGCGGCCTTTGTTCAAAACCTTTAACGGTGCATTTCTATATTTTTACTTGTTTATTGTTGCTGCGACTGTTTGCTCGCAAATTTTACTGTACTGTAGACTTAAAAAAAAGAATCAATGATACAATCACCACTTCTCTTTCTTGCCTTTCCTTCCGTTACAAAAGGAAGCACACCGCACAATAATCATTTATGTATGAAGCAACATTTGATTTTCTAATAAAACACATGAATAAAGAGTAAGAACAAAAACTGATGTCAGATTCAGACTGCTTGTGTTTATTGTCGCATGCGATCTTTGAAAACATGCGCGCGTGCCATGTTACTAAAAAGCAAGATCGCCCTTCTTTTCTGTAGCATATATCTGACGCTATGAAACGTCACTAACCTGATATATATCACCTTAGCAATAAGAAACGTCGACGCAACCTATCCGAAAGCATGAGGCCCGTATGGACGTTTGTAGCACTTGACTGCGGCATCGCGATATATCATGGACCATAAAAAAAATTGGCAGAGGCTTAGCTTGGGTAAGCCAGGCAGATTGCGAAAGCAATACCCATGGCTACGCCCAGGTTCAGCTAACGTTTGGCTGGTGGTGGTGGTTATGGATATGCTTGTTATGGTTAGACTGTGGTGGTTATACAATGATTCACTCTGGATACGATATGGCGTCACTTCTTCGGCGCGTCTCTTCCTTTGGCGTTCATTTCTTAATCTGGGATGGACGTTCCTTCTCAAGCCGCTTCTGTCGTTGTTCCTGGGTTTCCTGGGCACGTCACAGTCGTTTTGTCAAGTTCCAACGTTCATCACTGCTGAGACTACACCTGGCTTCTGCATCACTGTCCATGGCATTGAGCGAATCAGTAACATCCGTCACATCTTCCACTGTTTCCACTGAAGAGGTTGCACGTCAACGCAAAGCTGCATACTGAGCACGCCTCTTAGAAAGTCTTCTCTCGCGCTGTTCCTCCGTCTCTGTAGCTCGCTGCTGTCTCTTACGCTCATTGCGACGAGCTTCCCTAGCGGTAGGTGGAATCGTCGAAGCAGATGTTAAACCGCCGGCGGAGGCGCCGCCACTACTCGCAGACAGCGCGAGATGCATGGTTGCCCAGCTCTTCGGCGAGACGTCACACCTGTTGCGCTCCTGGCGGACAGCGCACGAGTTAGGCCGCCGGTGGTGGCACCGCCACTACTCGCAGACGGCGCGAGATGGTCGCCCAGCTCTTCGACGTGACGTCACACAGAGGTCATGCGAAAGGTCAATGGTGGCACCGCTACGGTACGGCAAGGCTTGAAAGTGCAAGTAGTATTGCTTTCGCAATAAAAAGACCGAAGAGTAAATAAAATTCAAAGTTAGATTAATGAACAGTGTAAAATATTAAGGGTATTTTCTGATACCTGTGTCACACGGACAATAACAGTCGTCGTCGATCCGTTCCGGGCTAGATCGCGACTGAGAATATAGTTGCCATAATTCGGGACAAACACCTGGGATATGAGCTGACTGAGCGCTCACTCAGAAGGAAGATGCATACGATACCCTACATCCGCGATCGCGATGCGTGGATCGCAATCGACTGGCTCCAGATCAAATAAAATTGTCATCGGAATATTTCATAGCAGCAATATATTGAACCCGGCCCGGACTCCATCGATTAATCAAAGCGAAGTATTGCAACCAACGTGTCAACGTTAGGTGGTTGTTTCAAATTTCTTGTCTCGCTGGATATCAGGAAGTCAATATGTGCTCTGCTTAAGACCTTATCCGGTTCAGCTGAATAAATAAAACAGTAAGATATAGCAGACATGGACCCGACAGTATTTGTTAAACGCTTCCTCGAGCGCTATTTCAGCGTATGACTTTCTGCGCACAGTACTAGGACGGTACGATTGTCTTCCACCAAGACTGTTTTTAGACAAAAAGTACGCTCAAACCGTCAGAGACGGGTTTCGCAGTGAAAAGCGCCGCGCGCTATTCGGACCTATATGCCGCTTATGCTGCCAAGGCCGCGAACGCGGAGCGATGGCACTTTAGCTATTGGTAGCGCCGCCCCGCGGTGACGGCGGGAAGGCATCACTGCGGCGGCCACGCGAGCGCGCGTCCTCGGCACGCTAGCCAGTATATTCTAGGCCCTATAGTCAGGTCTTAGCTCAGCTAAGCGATGCATGCTGGGTAATCCGCCATGATGATGTCGCTGGCAGCAGACGGCGGGCAGCGCAGCCCCCGCCTTTTGCGGGAGGATATGGCGCCATCATGCGGGAGCGGGCGAGAAACACATTGGACGGCAGTGTAGCAGACGACGCGAAAGCTCACCATACGAAATGGCCACGCCAACGCAGGTAGAAAGCGAAAGCTCCCCCTTTTTTGGCCTCGGGGAGGAAAGTAGTAACAGGGATTGCAGTATATCATGTTCACGCAGTATGGGGGAATGTTACAGCGTTTTCACAATCCACTCATAACACACGCATATACTGTCTTTTTATTGTAAGAGCGTGTAGCGCAGGCCGTGTTCGACGTGACAGAATGAGACGCTCTCAGCATGCAGGTTCTCGGCAGACAGGAGAGCGCGAAGGCAGAGAGAGAGAGAGGGATCTGAAGGGGCAAAGCAGCCAGGGGTTTGTTGATGCTGCAGAGCTAGGGGGAATCATCTCGTGTGACTTACGAGCGGCGCATATGCGAGGCGTCTTGAGTTACCAAGCACAATGCGGTCACCGCGGCGCCGGCATGGTGCAATGGGCGTCGCTTCCTCATCGCGTCATCTAAATGCGTGCAGCTCTAGGATTTCATCTACGAAGCTTAGCAAAGAGGCACTTATACACACCCCCTGAAAAGGGCATTGTCCCGGCCGGAATGCACACCTGCAGAAAACGCGCGGCCTTTTTCTGGCAATCGATGATTCAGCGCTGTATCCGATTTTTGCCCTCATAACGGATCTGGTCGCAGTGTAAAAAGGTTCTCGGTGCATAGAGAATGGTCATTCTGTTGTGAAAGGATCCGCAACCTTTCTGCCTCCGCCGCGATTTCTGCGGAATCAGTGACTTGGTGACACATGTGCATCTCCTACATATCGGATGCGCATCTCGGTCAGGAACCAACGCTGTTCTACGTCCAGAGCGATCCACTCAGCAAGTGAACGAGCATGAACCCAAACTGGGCGCTGTTTCGCGGCGTCGCCGTCACTGGCTGCTTTGAGTGGCGCTGCAGTCGAACTAGGATCCAGCCGGTCCGATCGGTGGCTGGACCCTTACTGCCATTACCCCCTGGCTGGACTCGTACAGTGCGCGCAGCATAGAGTGCAGTGCGCTCATGACGCGGTTGCTGTATTGATCGTTGTCTGTTCTGCCTATGCTTGCATACAGAGTTTATAATGGTCATGCCGACTAGCTGCGTGCCGGGCGGTGTGAGTGGTTACAGAAGCAACAAAACCGCGAGGCATTTGTTCTCGGCTCCACATTACGCGGGCCTCCGTGCAGCATGGGATCGCGCGATTCCGCGTGTTGACAGAACGCTTTCTGTCAAATCACGTGTTTTCGACCTTTCATTTTCACGAAGGTATGCTGAAGACATACAGTCATGTTATCAATGGTAAAGAATTGAGAGGGGTAAATGGCGCTTCGTTGAAGGCTGCCTAAAGTTTTCCCTAACCTGCCTTCATACCTATCGAAGCTGCCTACAAAGAAACGAAAACTGCTAGAAATTCAGGTACAGTCATGGAAGGAAAACAAAATGAATCCGGACTGCCACTTTGAAGAAGCATCCTTAAACCATCGTCCCCACGCTGGCGAAAGATAGCGGAAGGTGACGGCGGAGGCACCTTTGTGGCATTTTTGATGTTCAGGGGCTAAAAGTATTAAATATATAAATAAGTGTCTTTATCTTCTAACTGAAAAGCGCTAAAGTGTTCGTGGAGTACTCAAGAACCCTTCAAGCTACTGAACAAATGACTGAAAATTAGTCAGTGGTGGAGCGACAATCAACCGAAAACGTCTTTAGAGATCTGTTCTGTTCGACTGCGGATCAGCTTTAGAGCAGGAAGCTACCACGAATAGCATATGTTACCTACACTTTGTACAGCTTACAGTGCAAGTGAGGAAGTTTTGTTTGGTAAAGCGGATGCATTTTTACAAAAGATTTACGTCCTAGGGGAGTAACGTGAATCAGAAGTCTCGCCTGCTATAATGTCTGCATTCATTATTAAGTGCAAAACGTGCTGTGAATAATTGTACCATAATGTATATAGGCGGCTATGAATCAATTACCTCTGTATTTGTGTCAGCAGCAACGCACTGCGCGAATGATCGCAAAATAAATACTTGTGACGCATGGCGCTGGCCAGGGACGATAAAACCGAGAGTAGTGAATCCCAAAAAAGACTAAATTTTATTGTCCCGAGTTGTTTGCGCCGGAGTGCCTCTTTAACTACGCTCCCTCTTATTTTGCGGGAAGAGAACAGACAACTCACGAAGCTGAAGGAGTTCGCCGTCTTCGCGGCAGGTTGCGCGTGGCGCGCGGATAAATGTCATTGACGAAATTAGTGCTGTGCGCATAATCCGCGTATTACAGAGATCCACACTACTGACATCGTAGTTACTCGTGGTCAACTTTATATTGCCACAAATGTGGCCCTTTGTGCAGTGAAGATCTTGCTAATTGGTCGTTAGGCACATATGCGGTGGCGCAGAAACAGCAGAAACACATGCCAGACCTTTGCGCTGATCTAAGCTTATTAGTGACCTTACGATGAGCCTTGTGATAATCTGATTTCCGCCTTTAGTATAGATGTCTCATACATGCAACTTCGGGGACGAAGCTCATACAACCGCGTTTCATTCAAAAGATGACCGCCGCCCATGTATGCCAGCGTTGGCTGAGCAGCGATCACCTGTACAGCTCGAGTTACTTCAGCAGATTTTTGTAGCATGGTCGCCACACGGGTTTCAGACGTTTTTTTCTTTAGCGTAAATAACGCAAGTGCGACATTTGGGACGCCAGTTAATTTAACATTCCCGAAGGCTACATGCCTCGCCGGACGGCCGGGCCCGCGGCGTCTGCTTGCGTTTCGACGGCGACCTGAAGCTGAGTTCGATGGCTGCGCCACCTCGCGTTAAAATTGAGGCGCCGATTCAGCGGCATGGGGAACCCGGAGAGTTTGGCAACTGATCCTAGTTCTATTAACGTTGCATGAGTCCTCCAGGAGACTCATTTGTGCCAGGCGGTTTCCTTGCCGTTGCAAACGGTTGGACGAAGACGACGATTATCAAGCTCCCTAACGAAGTGCATCTGATTGCGTACACCAAAGGAACAAAATCCGAATGTTTTGGCGAGCCTGTAAGGTAAAAAAAAAAATACTACGCGTCGTGCAAGAGTGTCAAGTGCGTCATATGCTCCGAGCGGCAAAAACACATATACTACAGGTATACATGCATCTAAAGGAAATATGCATGATGAAAAGTACCTGCTGGAGTTTGCATCCAGCCTGTAACGCACCAGTGATAGCTGCAATGAGGATTTCTTCGGTGCATGTTTGCTTTAGTTGCGCCGGGGCCTGATGGCGATGTATTTTGTCGTTTCTTTTCTTTATGTGCGAAAGGGCTAGGTAGCTTAGATATCACAGGCGGCTGTGTGCGCTAAGCCGTAATATTTAGCATGTTTTATCGTGACTGCCAGCTTACTAACAAGAAAAAAAATACGGCGTTTGTTGTAATTATGCACTGCCGTTCGCGAGCCTCATGACCAGCTCAACCACTCGGCTCGCGAACGGCGGTGCATCACAACAAACGCCCAATATTTTTTTTTCTTTTTAGTCAGGCGGCAGTCGCGATAAAACATGCTAGATATTACGGTTTATCGCACACAGCCACCTGTGATATCTGCGCTACCCGGCCCCTTCGCACATAAAGAAAACAAACGACAAAATACATCGCCCATCAGGCTCTGTACAGCACATAAAGCAAACACGCGCCGAACAAATGCTCATTGCGGCTATCACTTGTGGGTTACAGGCTTGGTGCAAACTGCAGTAGATACTTTTCATCGTGCACATTTCCTTTAGATGCGTATATACCTGTAACAAAATGTTTTTCGCACAGTCGAGAGTACGCAGTCGGTTGCTAAGGTCGGCCATTGACATCTTGACGCTTGGTGGCCCTAATTCAAGCTTCACGTAGTTATTGGTCGCGGCTCGCCGAAGGAAACCTGAAAAACCGCCTCTTGCATCCCAGCACGCCTAGAGAGTGGCAACCGTACGCGGCAGATGTGGTTGGCATCGCTTTTCCAAGCCTGTGACGGTCACCGTGCCGCCAGCCCCCGTGCACTGGCGGCGCCGAGAAACGCCGTCGACGCCGACCAATGTGTTTCCATGGTCGCCGCTACGACTTCGTGCATGCGCAGAAAACTCGCGCAAAAGGCGGAGCGCCTTGTCGTTTTCGACGATCCACCGAGCAAACACGCGGCTTTTCGTGAGCTGCCCCCTTACGTGCGTGAAATTGTCGGCAGATTCCTGAGGAACGTATACGCGTCGACGCTGTGCCCGAAAAATCGGGCGCGCTATGGAAAAATGCAAAGCATGTGCGTCGCAGACCTATTCAAGCTACGCCTCTTCAAGCGCGAACGAATGACTGCACCATGCGTCTGGACCTGGCCGCCCGTCGACATCGCAGACATTCATTTTCAGTTCTGGCGAGTAGTTTGACTTTCCCGGATTGGCGTCGATCTCGCGTGTGTTGGCCCGTGCGAGCGATTCGCGTCGGCGTAGCTAGAAGAATCATTTGCCTTCGCCCTCGTGCAGACATATTTTTGGAATCGTGAAGAACCCGCACTCGGCCTGTTTTATCGCGCCAGCATCGTCTGCGCGCACTATGCGACCATGCAGACAAGACTGTGTGGCAGCGGATCCGGTGCAAATGCCCCCGGAAAAAAAAATGTCCCTATTGGCGAAGTAAGAAAAAATTGGGTGGAAAAACAGCGCGACAGACGAACACCACAGCAAAGAAACACAAGACGAGACAAGGCAGCGCTCGTCTTGTGTTCCTTTGCAGTGGTGTTCGTCTGTCGCGCTGTTTTTCCATCCAATATGTTCCACCAACTAGCCCGTTTGGCTATAGTGTAGGAAAAAATGTCCCCGAACAGGGCTGAAGTCTTGCGCTATAGGACGTAGACTACGTTTCCCCGTGGCGAGCTGCAATGATGAATGATGCATGTTAGCTTTATTACAGCGGTTTCACCTGTCGCCTTGGAATTCATGACAAAAATTATGGCAGCGGTAACACCCAGTGACAGCGCCTAGTCCTCACTTTTTTTGGAGGGAAAAGAGCACTGACCACCGGTTTTACCGGAGAAGCTTGGAGCGATGCTTTAATATGTCCATGATGCACGACCGGTTAAGCCTCATTCTGCTTATACCATCATCACCCTTATCACAGGTCTACATCAGCATCAGAAAAACGGTTGAGCCTCGTCACCAGAAGGTCTAGAAAGTAATTCTAGTGACCTACACCCGTGTGGCAGTGCCGTGCTGCGTCTGCTGCCAACGACATCATCATTTCTGGCTGAGCTTGAGCACGGTCATCTATGTTTAGCAATTAGAGTCAGATCATCTTCTATTGGTTCTCGTTGACTGAACTCTTAGTCTGGCATCACTGTTTGGTTGGCAAGCCGTTTCTTTCTCTGATCGGGCGTCTCCGCTGCTCTCCTCGCCGTCTTACTCTCATTCTCGCTTTGCTACTGATCGATATGCAGTCGTAATTAGGCTTAATAAGCGGTATAAACTGAAGGCTGTACAGGCCTATGCACCTACATGTAGTTATGGTAACCAGGCAGCTGACAGCTTCTACGAAGATGTAGAATCGGCAATGCGAAAAGCAAAGACGCAGTATACTGTTCTAATGGGCGACTTCAATGCCAAGGTAGGGAAAAAGCAGGCAAGAGACCAGGCAGTAGGTGACTATGGCATTGGTTCTAGGAATAGCAGGGGGGAGTTACTAGTTGAGTTTGCGGAGCGCAATAACTTAAGAATCATGAATACCTTCTTCAGCAAACGGAAGAACCGGCAATGGACATGGAAAAGTCCTAACGGGGAGACTAAAAATAAAATTGACTTCATAATGTGTTCAACCCCCGCCATTATTCAAGATGTAGAGGTAACCGGGAAAGTGCGATGCGGTGACCACAGGATGGTGAGGTCTCGAATTAGCCTAAATCTGAAGAAGGAACGCAACATATTAGTAAGAAAGAAACGCATCAACGAATTAGCGGTGAAGGGGAGGGCAGAAAAGTTCAGGATCTCGCTACAGAATAGGTATTCAGCTCTAACTGAGGATGGAGACATTACCCTAGAAGCAAGGAACAATAATTTCAGAGATATCATTACTGAGTGCGCGGTAGAAGTAGGCGGTAGGATAGTTAGAAAGAATACCGGTAAGCTGTCTAAGGAGACGAAAGATTTGATTAAGAAATGCCAGAGTATGAAAGCTTCCAGACCGACAGACCATATAGAATTGGCCGAGATATCAAAGCTAATTAATAAGCGCAAGGTGGCCGATATAAGGAAGTATAAAATGGAGAAAATTGAGCATGCTGTAACGAACGGGGGAAGCCTCAAAGCGGTAAAGAAGAAATTGGGCATAGGCAAAAACCAGATGTATGCGATAAGGGACAAGGCGGGCAACGTCATCACGAATAGGGACAAGATAGTCAAAGTAGCCAAGGAGTTCTATACAGATCTCTACAGTAGCCAAAGTAGTCAGGACCGTGAGATTGGCGGTAGGGAAAAACAGTCAAACGTTCCACCAGTGACGAAGGACTAGGTCAAGAAAGCATTAGAAACTACGAAAAGGGGGAAATCATCTGGAGAGGATCAGATAACTACAGATTTGTTGAAAGACGGGGGGGGGGGGGATATCATAATAGAAAAACTGGCCACCTGTATACGCAGTGCCTGGTGTCACCGACAGTACCGGAACCATGGAAGAATGTAAACATTATTCTCATTCATAAGAAAGGGGACTTTAAGGGCCTTAAAAATTACAGACCAATCAGCTTACTCTCTGTTACGTGTAAGGTATTTACTAAGGTAATCGCTAATAGAATCAGGACAACCTTAGACTGCAATCAAGCAAAGGATCAAGCAGGTTTTCGGAAAATAGTACTCTACTATCGGTCATATCCATACCATCAACCAGGTGACAGAAAAATGCTCGGAATATAACCAGCCCTTATACATAGCATTCATTGATTATGAAAAAGCATTTGACTCAGTTGAAACCTCGGCGGTGATACAGGCATTGCGAAATCAGGGGGTAGACGAGCCATACGTGAAAGTGCTGGAAGATATATATAGTGGCTGCACAGCAACCATAGTTCTGCATAAAGAAAGTAACAAAATTCCCGTGAAGGTATTATGCAAGGAGACACGATCTCCCCAGTACTATTCACAGCTTGCATAGGGGAAGTATTCAGAGACTGGGAGCAGTTAGGGATGAGGGTAGATGGAGAATACCTCAGTAATCTGTGATTTGCTGATGACATTGCCTTGCTAAGTAACTCAGAAGATGAACTGCAAAAAATGATTCGTGACCTAGACAGGAAACGTAGAAAGATAGGCTTGAAAATCAATATTCAGAAGACTAAGGTAATATTCAACAGCCTCGGGAAGGAACCGCAGTTTACGTTAGATAGCGAAGCACTGGCAGTAGTAGGCGAATATGTTTATACTTATGACAGGTAGTAACCGCAGATCCTGGTCCTTGAAAAGGAAATAACAAGAATAAGATTGGGATGGAGCGCATTTGGCAAGCACTCGCAGATTATGACTAGCAGCTTACCGGTATCGCTCAAGAGGAAAGTATACAACAGTCGCATCTTACCTGTACTCACCTATGGGGCTGAAACGTGGAGGCTAACCAAGAGGGTTCTACTTAAGTTGAGGACAACTCAGAGGGCTATGGAACGAAAAATGGTAGGGGTAACATTAAGAGATAGGAAGCGTGCAGAGTGGGTCAGAGAAATAACTCAAGTTACCGACATTCTAGCGGAAATTAAGAAGAAATGGACATGGGCAGGACATGTAGTGCGAAGAGAGGATAACCGATGGTCGCTTAGGGTAACAATAACTGTATTTCAAGGGAAGGAAAGTGTAGCAGGGGGCGGTAGAAAGTTAGGTGGGCGGATGAAGTTAAGAAGTTCGCAGGAATCAAGTGGATACAGCTAGCACAGAACCGGGTTAATTGGAGAAATTGGGAGAGGCCTTCGCCCTGCAGTGGGTATAGTCAGGCTGATGATTATGATGATGATGATGATGATATGCACTGCTTTTTTACGCTCACCAACGGCATCACCAGGCACATTTTTATGCTGTGCTTCATTGCGTTTTCTTTTCCTTTTTATTTTTCCCAAATTCTAGTTAAACACTCATGTACACCTCTAGTCCTTGGCCGCATATATTTAGAATCTACAATGACCCTGGCCGATCCCCCGCCGTGAGTATGTGCCATTTTGTCTGAGGTCATCATCACCGCCATCGTCTGCGGCACGGCATAGTGTTCCTGTATATGCTCCCTAGGGAGCATATACGGGAACACTAGCACGGCAATGCCAGGGGCGCCGCTCGGCGCGTAGCGGCCGCGGGGATAGTGGGGGTACAGATGAGGGTCGCGGTTCTTTTTGGAGCTTTTTTTTTCACATACTACGCAATTGGTGCGATATTTAATAAAGAGGCTACTTATTCCAAGTTCTTAAACTGGCCCCTGCCATTCCTTTCAGTTAATGTGGAGACGCCGTGCACGCTTGGGTAGTCCTACGGAGCAGCGCGCGATGTTTGAATCGCTATTTGGAAACTCTCAACATTTCTTCTTCCTGCGGAGAGCCTTAAAAAGGCCAGATGAGCAATTTGTACTTAATGCTTCCAACGAAGTGGAGTGTTTTGCATTCGTTCTTCCATTAAGGGAATAAGGGCTACTGCCGAGGAGCGCTATTACCACGCGGAGAAAAACAGTATACATGCGAATCAAAGCTTCTGCTACGTAAGGATTCTTTACCCTCATCTCATTTTGTCTTCTCACAATACAAATCACGAAGCGCAGCGAAAAACAATTTTCTCATCCCAATTAGCAAAAATGTGTATGGAGAAACAACTCTTCTGTCTGTAGGGACTACAATATAGAATGAAATCCCTATAGAAATAAAGCAAAATGCCAACTTCTCTGCACTGCTAAAGTACTATTACAATAGGTTGCGACTCTTTTACTCCTTTTGAAATTTTGCCAAATGTCTGTGCTGTCTACTAAATAATTTCTTTTGAACATTTTGTGCATGGATCCAAACTAGCCTGCGAGCTAGGGATCCAGATGCTTGTTGCAATGTTCCTTGTGCTGGTTTTTTTTGTTTGAAATAAAAAAAAAAGGCCTCTTTAGGAACACCTTATTTTTTTACAAGCCTTATTACGAACACATTTTTCCGCTTGTGCCTATAATACATAACAACGTTTATCTTTAATCGCCAGTAATCTGTGATATATCTCTTTAATCGTTGTCCTTTATGTGCCCTAATCACCACTTGCAGAAATGACAAATACAGCGTGCGAACAGAACACATTCATTTATTACCATACTAATTTAAAGGACTGCGGTATTTATCGGCAAAAAGAAAGAGCGTATACGCGACTCAAGCATTTATTCTTTGTTCATGTTAACAAATACATATATCGCGGACATTTCTTTACGTGCCGCTCACCAAAGGGTGAACCAGCTGTTTAGAGGAAAACAAAAAGTGAAGTACAGCTAGGGCAATAGTTCAGATAAAATATGAAAAATTAAATCTTACACATACGTTTACAAGGGAATACGTTCATAGGGGGCACTTGAGTTCTAATGCTTTACTGGCATCAAATTGTACAGAGCAAAACAAAAAACACTTATAATTACGCGTCGTATTGGCAGGTATGATGCAGTTCTTGGCGCGAGCTGCGAGAAAACAAAAAATGCGAAAATGATGACGGGCACCTAATGCGCATGCAATTTTTTAAGGCCGAATTCAAATGCGGACATTAATGCGTGTTTATTCTTCGAGTGTGTGGTATGAAATGTGAGTAATCGACTGGATAGACCTGCCAACTACTTCTTGCCGGTATAAAGTCGGGCAACTTGCCGCGGCTACTCTTTGCAGAACTAATCAGGCTATAATTCTTAACAAGGTTGATACTGCATGGGGAATACTTCCAAGGGAATTTAATTATTTTCCCTCTGGGAACTTTTGTCGTGGTTTGCTTACTTCGCGAAGCCGCAAAAACACATTAAATTTAATTACTTCAAGTGCGAGCTTTTTGGTGCTCCAAGTAGGTAAAATTTTTGAACTTCCACATTTTACAGGAAGGTTGAAAAATCTGAAGTGCAAAGGCGTCCAAAAGGACCGTACACCTGAGCCAAAGTTTTGGGTAAATTGCTACCTAGCTTCGAGCCTATGGCGCAGTGTTGTTCGTGGCGAGAAACCATGCCGGCCTCACAACCTCTCTTTCGCAGAAGGATGATCTAGCGGAAGAAGGACCGTACACCTGAGCCAAAGTTTTGGGTAAATTGCTACCTAGCTTCGAGCTTATGGCGCAGTGTTTGTTCGTGGCGAGAAACCATGCCGGCCTCACAACCTCTCTTTCGCAGGAGGATGATCTAGCGGAAGCGAATTGGGCATTCACTATACAGCCTCTGCATCCTCTATTTTCCGTCGTTCTTTCTTTTTCAAAGCTATTCTTTCTTTCTTTTTTTCATTTTGTATGTGCATCGAAACAGGACTACAGACACCTGGGGCACCCTAACTGGGGGCAATGACTTGCATATTACCGGCTTGAGTACGCAGAATAAAAACTACCTAGAGATTTTTTGGACCAATGAAGTTATTGTCAAACTATATGCATTGAGGTTAAATGTCTTAAGTATAGCGCGCATATCTGGGAATTTAAAGCTACCCGTTACAACAATGTTCCAGCTTATGAAAAGAAAAGAAAATGGTTTGTTCTTAGGTTAGTGTACAGTTTCACAAAGTTGTTGACTCTTAAATTTCGACGCTTATATCTTTATGCGCGTTCGATTGCTGCCTGTTTGTGCACTACCTTCCTCTTCCCAGGCCTTCATTTGGTTCTTAAGCTTGGTTATTTGTTTCTTGTTTTATTATTACTTTTCATATATCTCCATTTTTCTTCGTCTTTAGCTGCCTGCTTTCTTCTCCGTCGTGCGTTTGCCGTGCCCCACGAAACCTCCAACCCTTTGTTCACATTGGCAGTCGCTCTTTTCACGGCGCTGCGTGCTTTCCACCAACCCCTTTCTCCCTCCCTAGTAGGCGACACGTTTCTTCTTTTTTTTTTCCCCTGTGCAACCTTTACTTCCCACCTTTCCTGACCCACTGTGTTCCGTTATTCTGTAGCCGTTTACCTGGTGTGGTGCCGTTCGTTTTTCATGTCCTTACTATGTATACCTCCATGCAGGGTAGTCCACATTTAATTCATTCGAACTGAATGCCGGCTTCTCTTGTGGCTTCAGGTGACGTACTGTATACGGCATAGTTTGCGCGTGTAACGGAATATACCATTTTGAACTGTTTTGATAATGGGGTCACTTTGGCCAGCTTTAGTGAGCGCTCGAATTCGCACGTGTTGCATGTTTGACTTCTTCATACGCCCTGTCTCCACACTGCCCTCTTTTTAAAACGAGTACATTTCTGGACGTCAATTGGGTGCATTAGGAATGCTAAAGCGAGCTGTACGGCGAGCTCAACTCCTGTCATGGTGCTTCCGCCAAAATGGAAAATAAATTAGGTGATTGCTAACAGTACTGAGCCCCCCTTAACCGGCATATTTGTAAAATCTTGTCGCGAATAGCTCGAGACGACGCACAAGCAAACAAGAACGTACAGTGCGCATATGGACCTTGCGCTTGAGTTTTGAGTAGGGTGGCGCCGCCTCGTGGCGGCCAAGAAAAGCCTGACTGGGTAGTTCAACGTCGGCTCTGCCTATGCTGCAACGCATATCTCGCAGGCTTTCTACGTCGATCCTTGCTTCTTTTCGCTCCTTCGTGAGAGTGAAAAGAGTCGTCATGTATCATGGACATCATTGTGAACCAGCAGTAGCCTAAAATTAAAAAAAAAAAAACGAAGAAGAAGAAGAAGAAGAAGCGCTGCGGCTGCCTTCCGGCGAAATGTTGAAAGCATACGGCATTGATCTTGCCGTGTCCATCCGTCCCGAAACATCGTCAGCGCTGCTTTTTTTGCTTGCGTCGTAGGGTGCCACGGACAAGTTAACAATTTCATTGTTCAACTCTACTGCTTTCTTTCAAGCCGCACGAAACGGGGCTACGGTGCGATTGGTACGGGCAGTCATGTGCATGCATGCACTGAGAAACGCCGTTCGCTCGAAGCTGGCCTCAATTCTGATCGAGAACAAAACCGTCCGTTATGCTCCTGTTTTCGGTAGCTGTGTAAGTAAGAGCTGCGCGTGCGTACGTCAAGCAACCAAAGGTGAGGACGATAAACTAGAGTTTACTTAAAACGATTGCTATATGAAAGATATGCCATTCACTTTCAAGAGAAAACAGTAATAGACGTCATTTGGGGCATATTTAAAATTACTAAGCAGCCGACAATAGCATTTCTGTCATGTACCGCGCGTTCTTGATTTGATAGAGCGCTTAATTCTAATATGCAAAGTCCCCACTGCCCCCAACAGGCAAAAACTCTGGTTCGAGAGCTGCAAGCACATAAATCAAAGGCTATTAGCAGTTGAGCAGTGAAACGAAGTCAGCGTGCCTTCTGATATCTGCACGACGAACACAAGCGCCTGCCGCGGTGTAATCCGAACGTATCTGCAGTCCCAGCTTTAGCTTTCTGTGGGACTTTCCAATACGTGGACTGTATTTCCAAGCATTACGAGTGTGACTTATCAGCTAAATTGTGCGTAAAAAGCAAAAACCAGCTTAGGATCAACTTACAAGCTCACATGCATACATTACCCCAACGGCCCGTGCACGCTGCCGTCTCAAAGTGCCCATCGGAAGGACTGTTTGTGCCTGGGAGGGGTTATTTACGCTGCCTATCCGTGCTGCGGTTTCGTGGATTCACTTGTTTCAGCTCAGCTGCGTAGAGCTCCACGAATTCGCGCGACACTCGCCTGGCGCACGCCGAGACTTCGCCTCCGATTGCTGCTTGTCGTATAATGCCTGACCGTTGGATTATTTATTGCCATTGTTTACGTCGTGACAACCCTAAAAGAATTTTCAGCGCCTTAAATTTGTTGTAATTCATACATAATAGAAGGTAAAGCGGTGGATCCATATTGACTCCATGCATTCGAATGCAGACGCCGGCGATTTCTACTACCCAGCAGACGCCTAGGAGGCGCTTTTTAACACCGTTTTCGCGGCACCCCCTGAGACTAGTTCACTGTACCCTGAGCAACGGGCGCCCGGACGGCTGACCACGGCCGGTCTCCAGGGAGAGCGCGCGCTCTTTCGAACAGAAGCGCGCTCTCATTCCGGCCGTGGGCTGACACGGATGGGATGGATGAATGGAATATAGGAGCGTCCCCTTTGAAACGGGGTGGTAGCAGTAGCTATCATGCTCATTTTTCTCCATACATCTTAATTATTGATTTAGAATGGTTAACTAAACAAACCATCATTCTATTTATTAAATTTTGCTCCTACATTACTAACATTATGTCACTTCTCTGCTTTTAAGCCACCAATCTTCCAGCCGTTTTTTGCTAGTTTCCACCGCCGGTTTATTCACCCGGCCACTGTTATCTCTAAACCCCAGAACTTCAGGAACAGTGATCGCGCCTGCATCAACTTCCGGATGGATACCATTGCATTCGAGTATAATATGGTCAATTGTTTCACTGCATGCAGTTTCCACATACAGCACATGCGTCATCTCCATTGTTAAACTTCTTTTTGTAGCTGCGTGTTCTAAGGCACCCTGATCTAGCTTCAAAAAGTAGGGCACTGCCTCTTGAGTTATCAAAGAAATCTTCCTTCCTGATCTGCATTTTCCACTTTCGGTATAATTCCACACTCTGTTTTTTTTTTTTCCATCGAATTTATCCAATTTTTACCTTCTGTGTTTTTCACCTGTTGCTTAATGCTCTTTATTTCTCCGTCCTTGTTACTAGCATACTTACTAGTTAGTTTCCTAGTTCTTTTCCTCCATTGTGAGTCAACGCTTTTTAGGTACAGGTATTTAAATACCTTAGCTGCCCATCTGTTACTGTCCAATTTCCTCAGGCGTTCCTCATATAATATTTTACTCTGAGCTTCCCGTACTTCGAAAGATGCCCAGCCCATATCTCCCTGTACCGCCTCATTTGTAGTTTTGCCGTGGGCACCTAGTGCTAATCGTCCAACGGATCTCTGATTTGTTTCTAATGTCGACTGTACCTCTGATTTTAGGCACAAAACCGCATTTCCGGAAGTAAGTCCGGGCACCATAATTCCTTTCCAAATACCCCTCAATACCTCATACCTATTGTATCCCCACAATGCCTTATGCTTCATTATCCCGGCATTCCTTCGCCATTTGGCCTTAAGTGATTGCTCATGCTTTCCAATGCATGCCAATCCTTCGTTTACCCATACCCCCAAATATTTATATTCTGCTACTCTAGGTATTTCAAGGCCTTGAATTTTAAGACCCTGATCAGTTGAGCCGTTGAAAACCATCAGACCCGACTTAACTGCGCTGAAACTGAAGCCTAGAGCGTCCCCTTCGTCTCCGCAATATTTAACAAGAGTTTGCAATTCTTCCAGACTCTCAGCTAGCAGCACAATATCGTCTGCATACATCAAACCGGGGAGGCGCTGCTCTACCGCCTTTCCACCTAATCTGTATGACAGGTTAAAACCTAGGTTACTGTCTTGTATCCTCCGTTCCAGGTTTATCATATAAAGCATGAACAGCACCGGTGATAGAGGACAGCCTTGTCTTAATCCTTTGCATACTTTGACATCCTCCGTACTTCTTATCCCTTCCCACGTAATTTCTACTTTGTTATCCCGGTATATTTCCTGTAGGAACTCTATTATCTCATAACCGCTACCTTCTTCTTTTAATATGTTCCACAGGATTTCCCTGCTTACGTTGTCGTACGCCCCGTTTATGTCCAGGAAGGCCAAATACAAAGGTCTATTTTCCACTCCAGATATTTCGATGCATTGGGTAAGCACGAACAGGCAATCATCTAAGCGCCTACCATTTCTAAAGCCGTTCTGAAGTTCTCCGAGTATCTTGTTACTTTCAACCCATGCTTGCACCTTTAATTTCACCGCCTGCATGACTAACCTGTACATTACAGATGTTATGGTAATCGGCCTGTAGGATTTTATGTGCATTCTTTCTCCTTTCCCTTTATAAATCAAATTCATTTTACTCTGCCGCCAGCTGTCCGGAATTTGCTTATTCGCTATGACTGTTTCCAAAGCTTTTAACAACGTTTCCTTACTTTTTGGACCGAGTTCATTAATCAGCTTGATCGGAATTCCATCTATTCCTGTAGATGTGTTTTTAGGAATATTTTTTTCTGCCTTTTTCCAGTTTTGATTGTTCAGTTCTAAGGTGTTTTGTATTCTGCTACCTTGTGTTGCTTCCTGATTTGCGGAGATTACCCTATCGTCGTTCTTAAATGACTCGGTTATAACTGATGTAATGTAGTTCACTGCGTTGTCTCCCTTTAAACAATTTCCCTCGTTGCTGGTGGCGCCCTCTGCGCTGCGGCACTGTGTCGTTTCAAAAGTGTCCCCCGCTCCCATGCATTTCGCGGCGCGGTCGACCATAGAGTTCCCTACACTAACTAGAGGGAAAGCTGAGGGCGCTGCACTTCAGCCACCATGGGCGCGCTAAGAATCATGGGCCGGTGTGCTACTTGTTGCGGGACAGTCGGTTTTTCTCGAGTACGTGGAGTGGCGTTACTGCAAAGGTTTTTTTCGTTATCATCATCATCTGAAGGTGCGTACATAGACCGCGAAAGCCATAGTAGCGAAGGCGCAAAAGCAGACGTCGCCAATAAATGGTTTCTGTTTCCCAAAATGCCACTAAAAACTTCCTTAAGTGATGGCACAACGATAAATATTTTCATAACATTTTTTTATTTCAAAGTTTGCCTATTAAGTGTCAAATATTGGTATTTGTGCTGCTCAAAACTAAGCCAATAGGAGAAAGAGCCATCGCTTATATTGGATAAATATCACACAAACATGCTGTTTCTCTCTCTTTTTGTAATTTACAGTCACAATATTCAATCTTAGGACATTATTTACGGTAGAACAACGTTTATCTTTGCATTAGTTTTGGCCAAAAGTTGTAGTTCTGCACTCGGTTGCTCACCGGCCCATGATGCTTTGAGCGCCCATGGTGGCTGAACTGGCCGTCTGGAAACTCCATGTAAACGCCCATAGACGGCAGCACAGCTTTCCCTCTAGGTAAGAGTAAGAAACTATATGCGGTCGACACACTGCCAAATCTTAAAAACAACCACCTACCCGCACAACAATAGGAAGACGTGACGTCATTTTTTATATGCAACGTCATGGGTTGGAGTAAGAGCTGCACCCACTAAGCTTTTGCTTGCAACAACCGGGTCAACTGGGTTGCAGCAAACGCCACCACCGGCTGAGCCAGTTTAGCCGGTTTAGCACCCACAACAGTCGTATCCAAAGCCACGTTGTTAGCGTCTATCGTTGCCGCCTCTTGCGAACGTTTTGCTGTCTGTGGTTTGCATCTTGGCTTGTGGACGTATTTTTTTCCTCTGCCGTGCGTTTCTCGTATCTGGTAACTGCTGCTGTATGCTGTTTACGGCCACTTGCATCAGTTCATATCTGTCATTTACTTTAATAGGAACATATTATCCTAACTGAAGTGTTCGACGCCAGATCGGCCACGGTTCCCTGCGTTAACAATGAGACCGGTCGAGATCTTCGTCCTCGAGCATGCCCTCAAGTACCAAATGGGAAGTGCCGTAAAAGGTAATGTGCAGTCGAGTTCTTTACTTAGTACCTGCCTGTCAGGTAACTTCAAGCTCCACTGATTTTGCTGCCCCTGCGCTGTGGCGGAAAACGCGGTATGACATTCATGCTCATGTTTCTCGATGTCGCGCACGTGAGCGTACGAAATCCTAGTTCATTAGCTGTTAATTGACTAAGCGATGCTTTACCATGGCTGCAGAATTGCTTTTGGGGCTCTGAGCAGTGTTGATGTAAATGTGTTCGCACTGTGCAAAGGAATCGCGTCACCACTGTTAGTGTGATACCATTGTTCTCGATCTAACCATGCCAGTGTTCGCTCCAGACTCCGTTCTGCCTGTATTAGGCGCATATTATGGAGCGCATGTGTATTAATTTGCGTACTATATCGTGATTGTAATTGTGTTCTGTTGAGCTCGCTCATTTATAAGGTTCATAGTGAAATGCGATTGGTCCGAGATACGAACGGTTGTTCACCTGTAACCTCGTGAGAGCATTGTACAGTAACCGCAGTGTGCTTGCAATGAGCTCAGTCAGGTGTAAGGCGCTACGCGGACAAATAAGTGGAATAAAACGCTTTTTTTGTTCAGATCGCGGAAATTGTGTTTTTAGCTATTAAGTCAAGCTATTATTCTGTGAAATCAGTGGCATTTATTGCATATATTTAGATCCAATTAGGATCAGACGCAACTGCAAACATCAACATTGTCAGTCGGCTCAAAATCTATAAAAAGGGCAGGCAGCTTTCTCTCTCTCTCCCTCTCTGCGGTCTAGTGGCTGTGAAGAGTCTCAATGCGTAACTTGTTACCCATTCTTACCATCTAGACTTAAGTATAATACTGAAAGGTGTGGATGTGCAGTCTACTTGTATGCATTTCATTTTGTGCATTCTGTGCAACATTGTTGAACCACTGCTCACAAAGCTGCTCTTGCTTGGTACATAATTGCCCTGAGCAAAATAGGTGTGCTTGTGTGGCAGGGATTTGAAGCTTGTGTGTGCCCCTGGCGATTCATTTCCATGCAGCGCTCCGTGGGCGGGGTAACAAGCAAACTATTGTGTACAATCTGAGCTCACCATACATCTGCCTCATGTACCTGGTGCACATCTTCAATGGCTATCTGACCTCCTCTTACAAGACCATCTCCTCCTGGGACCCCGCAGTGCTCAAAGTGCTGGTGGACGTCTTCCAGGACATGTACTCAAGGGAAAAGTTCACCTCGGAGAAGGTTCTTGTTCCCCTCATCTTGCGTGCCCGGCTTTTGGTATGTGTTATCCTTTCATGGTGTGCTCTTTGTGTTCAAGAAGTATTGACATGCTCAGGTGATTATTCATTTCTCAACTGTTGTTGATGTGTCAAACATTTACATAAAATATACAAGAAAACTGTCCGCAGTTTCAGTTCATTGTCAGTGTGGCTGACGATAGCTGATGCAGTGGTTCGGCTTCTTTTTTCACATGTACCGGATCGCTGCCTGAACAGCGCGTTTTCAGCGCATTGTCTAAGGACCGATTGTACACAGGAGAAAAAGCAGGCAAAGTGAACCAGCCACCTCAAGCATGTCTTGGTCTGGCACCCGGTGGTTAGCACCGTGTGATGCTGGAGGTGGCTGTCTGTTAAGGTAGCATCAAATTTGTTAACTGCTTGCTCCACCCTATTAGCTGTTTTTGCAGCAGAATTTGAGTGCATTTCATGGAGCAGATTTGTCTGAAGTGAAACTTTGTTTTCATTTAATGTTCTTCTCAGCAAACGGCTTTCTTCTGTGGAAGCAATTGCTTTTTTCTGATCATTATTGACCATGGCTGCAGCACTGCGTTGGTGCTCTGCGTCAGGTTCGTGTAAATGTTCTCGCACTGTGCAGAGCCTTGACGTCACCGCCATCTGATATTATTGTTCTTGAGCTAACCATGCCAGTGTCCGCTTCGGACTCCGTTCTGATCTCTACCATGGTGTCTCTCACAGCCGGAGTCGCCTTGGGACGTTAGACCAAACCTCATGCACACCACACAATGCACAATGTCTGCCTATTCAGCACCAGAAAAATTCAGAAGGGTTACTGTGACAAAGATCAGGAGGGGGGGGGATAGCGGGCACATGTAAAGTTTTTTTCAGACGCTGGCCAGGCAGGCAAAATGTGCTTTAGTTTTAAATTTTCAATTCCATAACATCGTGATGAAGCCCAAGATTGCCAAAAAACCTTTAAAACTGCTGAAACACGTGTGCGGTGTATAGACAAGCGTCATGTTTGTAAACAAAGGTGGCGCTGCGATCGGCAGCGACAAGGGGTGTAGGCAAAAACGCAGCGTGCCTACACTGCGCCAAGCAACACTGCCTTCGAAATCAGTTCGCGCATGCGAGTATTCTGAAGCATAAGCTTCGCTTCTGCTTAGAAATAGTTTGGTGTATGCCTGGAGAGTATTTCAGCACGTTATCAGCCAATTACTGCTGGAATTACCTGGCAAAGAGCGCTGCATTGGTTTCCTTATCCGTGGCCTCAAAAGCGCGCGGCTACGGTGCGTAGGCGACTGCAGTGTTGAATAAGTTAAATTAAAACGAGAAAGCGCAATGTACAAGAAAGACTAATCGTCAACATTGCTCAACTCCCGGGCCTATAGCGCATGCAAGGAGTACGACGATGTGAATAACGAAGTGTGTTTTTTGACTGCGCGCCTTTCTAGCTGCTTCAAGCACTTTCACTTAGGGAACAATATTATCGACAACTATATATAGTGAACTAGAAATTACATTTCTAGCTCACTTTACCAAAAACGTAAGTCATAGAATTTCATATTTTAATAAGAACTCAATCTTTTAGTAATTGTAACATGTTCGCGCGCATAGTGCACTGGCAACCTATGTTCGCCTGCTCGATAAAAAAGACATTTGACGTCTGTCTCATCTTACATGCGTAGCCAAGGTCATTCACAGTTTAATATATACATGAAGGCCTGCGAGAATGCTCTCATTTTTTTTTTTCCTCATTGCTCTCTAGGAGAGAAGCACGAGTGCAGATGCAAACTAACATTCTTCACGATCGCTTGCAGCGAAATTTGCGCAACCTGCTGATGTTCTTGAATATACTTGGAAATTTTTTATTCGGACTCGCGTCATCTATTATGCTTATTTTACACCCCTTATAGCCGATTTCACTTTGGGACATTAAACTCCATGTACCATATATACTTAAATATCCTGCTTGACCAGAGCTAGGTTGTACGTGGATATTTAATTCGTACGTTCGTCAGGATCATATTGACGTTCAAAAAGAAAATTTAAGACTATGAGAAATAATGCTGCGGGACTGCCTGGATCATAACGATGTTACTATAGAACCGGTGATGAAGAGTCAATCGAAACTCGCGAAAGTAAAAAAGGAAAAAAAAAGCTACTTTAGAATTAAGTCCGCGGGCCTGTAATATCGGCAATATCGCGCTGGAGTGACCGCTCAAGGTAATTGCAGTTACCAATTCGCAGCAAGTTTTGTGTCTTTTTCTGTGTGAATATATGCATCGGCAATACTGGAGGTGAATGGAACTAGTGCAGCTTCCCTGCGGGATCATACGCACACGGAATATCGCGTCTAAACTTTTTATGACTTCATAGTATATCAAAACGGGCACGAGCTGCAGGCGTTTGTTGTTATTGCGCTCTACGTCGTGCCGCCGAAAAGTATAATCACGACAATTAAGGGTTGCAAACGAACTCATCTAGTTGCAGTGCAGAAGTGCAACGCACGTTAGCCGCGAAGGTAATCCGTCACCGAAGTCTACTTGTCGCGCTCAACGCGGCTGCCCTTCGCTCTCATCTTTATCCGACCGCAAGAAACATGTTAAAACAAGTGCCATTTTGTTTTTTGTGCCTCTTGGCGCAATCAACCGCACCACAGCTTGCAGAAATATCGGGAATTATGCCCGAAAACGCAGCAAGCGCTGCGCATCCAATGCAGACGATTCGGGCTTTTGCCTACACCACGAAAGTCACTGCTGTCGCCAGCGCCGCCGCATCTCCACTGACGTCACGGGCTGACGCTTGTCTATAACCTAATATCCCCAGTCATCACCTGCCCCTATAAAGTGTGTGGCCAAAGATGCGCTCGCCTGTTTAGTTTCCTTACAACTTGCTTCCTTATATGCTTTTGGCATTTATTTATTTATTTTTTGTGGTTAAAATAAGGTTTTGTTCCCCGTTAAACGGAAGTTTTTTTCCCCTGTGACCTTTTCCAGAATTTGGATTTTAATGCTCCAAAACATAAGATTTTCCTACTCCAAAAATTGCTCCTAATCCTACTTCACCTGTTGCACCCCTTGATGAGGCTTGGTCACCAAACAACCTGGTAACAGCCCACATGAGATTAACGTCTCGGTATACAAAATCCTCATTCGCTCATCTATGGAATTTGGATGAATAGCTGTGCATTATTATGGTCTCGCACTCAATGTATAGCCATTTTTAGCATAACTATACTTTAAAAAACTGCAAACCTCAATATAGTCAGTCTAAATGTGGGAATTACCCTCGAAGGATATGAAGTATGCAGGTTTCGCCAAAATTGGAGCTTTGCTAGAAGAGCAAGCCTGTGAACGTCAACTATCCTCGACCACTTGGCACACATGACTGCGATGAGCAAACTGCTCATTCTAGCCTCTGAAATAGCATCACAGGAACGATGACAGCTTTTGTTTTCACACTATTGGGAAGAGAATGGCAAAAGGCTAAAGTATTTGGCTGCTCTGAAGATTTAAAACAGTTATCTGCATTTGTACATCAGCTGTTGCTTTCTGTTTCTTCTGCAGCACAGTTCTGTCTGGCTCACTTGCATACTTTGTTAATTATATTTCAACCTTCCTGCCTTTTTCAGGAGATCATAGTGTATGCTGAAAAGGCCCTGCCACCTGGATTTGTGCTGGAGAAGTTGGACACATATTTTCCAACAGCAACAGAGGCTACATGGAAGGACTTTGCTCAGACCTACTCCCTCAAGGTAAGTAAGCATGCATCATGTCCAGATAAAGGCGAGAACTAAATAAAAGTGAATACAGCAGAGAGGCATTTCAACTGAGCATGATATGAGAAAGGTAGGAAAAGATAGATGCCACTCATGTAGACCCATCGTGACCTCTGACCAGGACATTGGTGACAATCAAGGGAAAGGCCAGAGAATTCTAAGGTGTGTAGGTCACAAACCAGAAGAATTACATGACTGTCATCGTAAAAGTAGAGCTGTGGCCTCTTTTTTTTCTGCAACTCCCAAGAAGAAGTCTTGCATCTAATTTGAAGGGAAAGTCTGTTTGTTGTGTTTTTTTTTTAACCATTTCGAGTTAGTCTGGCCCAGTTATAACGTAGTCGGCGGGAATTGGAAATTGCTTCACTATATCCACTATTTTGTTGTATCTGGACTATAAAAAAATTAGACAAATTTGAGTAAATTGTTTTATCGTTGCTGGACGAAGTGGGCCAGCATTCCCTGATGATGTTTTGCAAGTGCGGTCTTCATGATCGCTGCCTCCATACAGTCCAACTGTGAACTGAAGTTCTGTTTTGAACTCCCGAGGTACACATCTGTAGTGTGTCAACTGCCGCGATGGCTGCTGCGGAGGGGCGCAACTAGCGTCACCGCAGTCACTCGGAGGCACTATCCATCCCTTCCATGCCGTTCCCGGCAACTTCATCAGTTGTGAAGTCCTGCGTGGCAACAAGTTCGTCGTCGGCTGAAATGAAGTCCAGATGGGACAGACCTGAAGGCACAAGGTCCAACTCTTTAGCAGACTCCCATAGCTGCTCTAAGCAGGCTGTCGTGGCACACCATCAGCTGTTGCAGCAATGACAACCGCAACAGCTTCATCCTCGGCAGGCGCTGTGTCCGCACTGCTCCATTTCCCAGCTGGAAGTCACCATGACCGAGAGTGAAGCCCAAATTCTTAGCTTTCACTAGCACGATGGGTCCACTGAGCGGGGTATTCTTTGATCGGGCATCCAAGAACCATCTGTAAAGTGCGGCTTCTATGTCAGTGTACGTGGCGCTCTGGATCCTCTTCCGTTCCCCACTGCCAACGTCGTCATCAATAACGCCGTCGATCTTGCTGCTGTTCTTGATTATCATAGTGTGTGTGGACTATGCAATTTCATACTTCGGGGCGATATCACTCTTCTTCACGTTTCGGCGCACTTCGTCCAGAATGGCCCGCTTAGTCTTCAATGACAACACTTTTCTCTTTCCCGCTGAAGTGCTGGGGCTCGCGAGACTTGACATTGCCGAGAAATCGAGGGGTCGGATCCGAGAAATGGGATAACTAAGTAGGTCCGTTGTCTAAAAATTGACCAGGCGAAGTCAGGGGTCACAAGATATCAAAGGTGAGAAGCGGAACAAGGCAGGAAGGCGTAATGGCGTCAGCGAGAGAAGCGCATACAAATGGCATACAAAGATCCACAAAAGCAGGGGAAACGCTCTTGCTTCTCTCTTCCTCTCTCACTCCCACGATGCTTTCTCCCTGACTCTCCCTCTCCCGGGCCCAGAACCGAGAGGAGAGAAGCTCCAGAGAGTGAAATTAAAGAGCCGCGATTGGCTAAGTCTATCGCTGCTCTGTGACCTCACCGAGAATTAACTTTTATTTTCTGTTTTACCTCCCACGCAACCGGCTCAACGGCATAGCGAAACGCTGCATCACGAAGACGCCAAGTCAAGCGATGCAGTGAAGCAACCTTTTGCTTCACGGGAGAGCAGACTGCGCTGTGAATGCGACCGTCAGCCACATTTTGTCCTTATTTTCGCTCAAAAATTTGCCTGAAGGCATAAAAGTCTGCCGATTGATACATTATTTTTCATTTGGTACAAAATCACTTCGCTATATCCGCTGACGTGCACTTATTTACTTTGTTAAAACTGAACCCAAATTGTATTGAAAATCAAAAATGGGAATGGGAAATTAAACTTCCTTCATTATAACCGCTATTTCGCTATGAGTGGCTTCGCTATAACTGGGCTAGACTATTGCATGATATTCCTTGGAGTTCCCTATTTCCGACTTAGGAAATAATTAGCAAATAGCATATAGAACCGTGTTTTAAAACTGCTAACCTAAACTGATTTCATGGCTAGGGACATTGCTCAGGTTGACGCAGTGATGGTGTCAAAGGCAGTATTGGAAAAACAGTCATATGTTCATTGAATGGGTGAAGTAACGACTGTAAATGACCATTCCTTTTGGTGCTTTGTCTCATAGCGGTTGGTTGAATGAACTAACAACTTCTTTTGCATGGGGATGACTGTGGTTTAAATACAGCTTAGGCTACATAATTGGGGTTACAGGAATACAGAATTGGATCTTTTGTATAGCAGCTTGAGAATTGATGACGTGTAACTTGAGTTACTTGGTGGTGAGAAGGAATAGCTGCTGCTGGTCGATGCTTTTGGCATGTTGCTTGCAGGTGCTCCCACTGTGAATCTGTTGCAGCTGGCACCATCGATAGGAGCTTCTTTCAACACACTTTCCTGTAGCTTGCCAGCAATCTTGACATTATGGTTGACACTGATGTGTTGAGTCACTTCAGGGTGCTGCTACTTTGCTCTTTAGTTTCCTTCGTTTGCTTTTCTCCATCTTCAACATCCCTTTTCTTTACTCCGGTTCCATAGTCATACAAATTGTGGGACAAATGACTGTGCCAGTATATTTGTGTCATACCTCTTTAAAACGCATCGTCACCCACCACTGCCCTTTTTCTTCTTTTCTCCTCCTTGCATTGTGCAGAGTAGCATGCCAGATGGTCAACTCTCCGGCTGACCTCTGTCAGAGGCTTTTCCATTCAGTAAGCACATCTGCCTGTCTGTCATCAGATCTTTTTTTCACATTTTCTTCAATCCATGCTCAATTCCTGAGACATTTTATATTTGTTATGATTGAAGATTGTTCTTTGCTTTCTTGCCTGTTTCTTGTAGGTCCCATTCATTGTTCTGGTATGCAGCAGCTGTGTTTTCATCAGCGAAGTCATTCTTGTGCAATAACCTATTGGCACGGGGAGATCACTGGATAGGGGCAACCACTGTGACCACATTTATTAAATCAAAGCTGTAAGAGTGGCAGCATCTGACCTAAGGGCAAATTCAAGAGTATTCTGCAGCGCTTGTGCCGGCGCTGCCTCTTTCGCTCTTCGACACGCGGCTGGTGCTGGCACGTGCATCACTACGAGCAATTATATCGGGCTGATATTTAGTTCTTTAGTGCTATGTTTCAGAACTCTAAAAATGCCCATGTTCTCTGCGATGGCAGTGCACGAACCCCAGGGGGTCTAAATTTCCGGAGCCCTCCACTACGACGTCTCTCATGGCCTAAGTTGCTTTAGGACGTTAAACCTTGTAAACCAGACCAAACGATCTAAAAATGCTAAATTTTGGTTTTGACTTGTTTTCTGCTGTTTTTTTTTTTCTTTTTTTTTTTGCATTTTAGCCATTTTCACAGTTTGTCTGCAGAAGCCATGGCAAATTGAGCTAAAAACACAGCACGCAAGGAAAGAAGGACATGTAGCACAGGATTTGTGCTCGTCGCTACGTGTCCTTCTTTTTTTGTGTGTGCGGTGTTTTTAGCGCAATTTGCCATGGCTTCTGCAGACATTTACCAACTAGCCTGGCAACAGCTCTTGCTTAAGCATGTTTCAGTTTGTTTTGGCCATATCGTGTGAGCATGAATATCCTTTACAGTTCTAGCTTTTTGCAGTTGCAGTCCGTTGTAATTTTGCTAGCACTCTTGGGACACCATATCTGGCAAAGTGAGCTTTTTCTACCTTGGTTTGAAGGTGTATTTTCCTTTATTCAAAGTTGTCATATCCAACTCGTTTCCTCGAGTAACTCAGTTCCAGGTGAGGATGATAGTTCCTCGCTGCTCTGGGAATCCACATGCTTTAGGCGTAATTCATACCGTGCAACATAGGCTTTCAGTTCCACATTCATGCTCGCCCAGGAAACACATTTGCTGTCACGTTGAAGACAGTTATTGATTCCCATGTACGATGAGTAAAGCTTCTCTTTAACAAGGTTGATGACTGGGCACGTTGGTATGGGTTCATACTTCTCTTCTGTATCTTCTCTTTAATTTCACGACGCAGACACGTTAGGATGGGCAGTCATAGTGCCTTGTAGATGAGGTCATCCTCTAGAGTGAGTTCATCTCTTAATGGAAGTAGATGCGTAAATCTCCATGCACTTCATCGCATCGCATATTTTCTCTAAAGTTTCGATGCATGCTAAACAGGTACAGTCAAACCTCAATATAACAAACACGCATATAACGAATTATTGAATATATCGAACTCTTCCGAAATATTTTTGTCAGGCGCATGTATTTTAATTTCGCATAGCGAACGTGGTTCGGCATAAGACGGATATTACGAACTTCGCGACGCCAAGCGCTACCTCACTTAATAGCAGGAGGGAGGCTTCGTTGCACTACAGGTGTGTTGTGCGGCGCAGCAAACGTTCAGGACTACCTCGCAGACGCTGACAGCGCCACAGATGCCACGACGGCATTGAGAGCTGACAGCCAAAGAAATTCATGGCCTCCGAGATCACCTCCGCGCATGTGTTTGAGCACGCGGAGGTGATCTTGGAGGCTATGAGAAATCGTTCACATCTCACAATCGCTGACAGCGCCGCTGCAGCAGCGGCGGCAGCAGCGCGATCGAATTTCTGGCCTCCAAGATCACCACCGCACGCACAAACACGCGCGCAGAGGTGATCTCGGAGGCCATGAGAAATCATTCGCATCTCACAATCGCTGACAGCGCCACTTCAGCAGCGGCAACAGCGGCATGATCGAATGTTGCTTTTGCCTTTTTGGTTTTTGCGTCTTTCGCGTTTTAGTGTTAGCAGCTGCGTTGCGGCGTGGCCGTCGTAGCGTTCGATGGAGGCTGCGTCGGTCGTCGTGTAGAGTGTGGTGCGCGGGTGTGCGTAGTGCTGTGATGGCGGTGAACGTGAAAAAAAGAGCAGCACTGACGTTAGCGGCCAAGCTCGAGATAAAATCAGGGCCTTCAAAGCAGTTTACAAGAGGAGACTGATTGACACTCTTTTCGTGAAGCTTCGTATGAAGCAGAACTTGGAAGATCGACTTGCTGGGAGCAGCACGGGACAGCATCAATGGCGAAACGATTGCCAACTGCTTTCGGTATGCAGGTTTTGTTCCAGCAGAGGCCCGTGCATCAAGTGACGATGGGGACGATCCCGACGAAGCATAAGCAGAGCTCCGCAAGCTCGATGAAGCCTGGAAAGGTTTTTCGCGTTTTGTTGGTGACATGCCCGCAACAATGACTGTAGAGGACTTTGTAGGCGACGACGACATCGCGGCAACCACGGCTGTACTGACGGACGCTGAAATCGCTGTGGAAGTTTCTGAATATCCCCCACAGACGAAGCGCTTGCTGCATTGGATTTACTGCGCCGCCACTGCAGTGCTATTGAGAGCAGTGGGTTTGCCCTTGTTGAGTGTTTGCAAACTGTGGAACAGGGTGTGATACGAAACGCGATCAACACAAAAAAGCAGGCCACAGTAACGCAGTTCTTTGCGCGTAAATAAATAGACGTGACCCAAGTAGGCACCCTCCGAGTTGCTGTGCCTTCTCTGATTTAATTTTGCTGCTCTTGCATGTATTTTCTACGAAATTTTATATTACGAATTATGGATAGAGCAAACTATTTTCCGATTTTTTAACTGTTCGTTATAACGAGGTTTCACTGTAGTTTACGATTTTGATGCATTCCATTTCACTTTCACTGCCTTGATTGAGAAAGAACGCCTTTGACGTATCGGCTAAAAAGGCATTCTTCCCCTTGTCTGTGTCCATGCTGATGTACCTTTGGAGAACAGTAAAAGCGAGATGCTTACATATACATACATTGTTTACTCGATTCTAAGTACCCCCCTTCTTTCACTATTGCAATGCTGAAAGTGAAGGGTAGGTGCTTAAATTTGAAAAATTTGATATTCCCCCCCCCCCCCCCCATCTCTGTTCTTGTGGCAATACCTTGATGACACGGGCGCAAAAAATAACATTTTATTTAGCCAATAAGCTTGGCAAACATCATCAGCAAACGCGATTACAGTTCGCTTCAATACTAAGCTACGGCAGCCCTCTTGAAACTCATTCTGGCTTCAGTTATGATCACCAAACAAAGCAGTGTGGGTCTGCGATGCAACATCTTCTGAGCTCCGCCCGATGGCTGCCGATTCCGGGTCCACGTGACAAACACAAAGATGGAGTTACTGGCTGACTTTCGGCCGGCTTTTGCCGTTGTGCGTTTCCAGCTGTAGTGTAGTATTGGAACACAGCAACAAAAGTATATTGCTATTGCGCCGCAGAGACTGCACCACCTTGGGAGTCCGGCGACTCTGGTTGCATGAGCTAGCACATTTGCAGCCTTGTCTGACATGCTGTTGCTTACAAAAAAGGAAAAGGGGGTGCATAGATTTGAGTGCAAGCCTTTTCCCCCATTTTACGAGATTCCGAGGAGGGGGGGGGAGCGCTTAGAAACACGAAAATATGGTATAAAAAATGCATTAATTCGAGTGCAAATTGGTTCCGCCACAAATACAGTAGAATTCCGCTATATAGTAAACTTGGATATAGCAAAGTGAGGCTGAAGTGCCAATTCTTCTATAAATGCCTGTACATTTTTTTTATGCTTTATAGTGAAGCCATTTTTTATCTTATTTTTTATTTTTTTTTTTATTTTTTTTTTTTTTTTCAGAACTATTTACAGTAAAGTGTGTGGCTGTGGTGACGTACTTCCCACGAAATGGCACATTTTAAGATAGCTTTACTACTATGCTTATCAGATGTGAGGAGAAGCCAGCTTTACGAGGGCCTTGGAGACAGGAGGAGCATATGGTGCATAGAGAAAAAGACAGTAAAGCTGGCTATGAACGTGGAATGAAGGGTGACGTGGACTGTTGAGAAATTAAAAAGGGAGTAAAACTACAGCGAGAACTAAGAAAGGGAAGTAACAACCAAAAGTTTGCAGCACTGGGCAACGCAAAGCACGAGGCAGGGATGACAAGAAGTGGAGGTGCGGCGTGGGCCGTTGTGCCATGCTCAGCTGTGTCATGTCCATTTCTGAACTGTTGCCTCTTAAAAGACAGAAGACGCCGTGTTCATGCAAAGCTTTGGTATTGACATTAAGTCAATTCATGTTGTCTTCGTAACCACATGGTATTAATGCTAAAGCTGTAATTACTGAAAAGATTTGCAGCGCTAAAAGACGACACAGAGAAAAAAGATGCACAGGACGGCGCTACACTTTCAACAATGCTTTAATTCATGCAAAAACACAGAATATATATGCAGCGGGTGATGGGAAGTTATCATAAGATGAGCTATAATCTTCCATATCTATCTAAAAAAGCATATTCATTACCGTGCAGCACCATGGTGACTATATGGAAGATTATAGCTCATCTCATGATAACTTCCCATCACCTGCTGCATATATATTCTGTGTGTTTGCATGAATTAAAGCATTGTTGAAAGTGTAGCGCCGTCCTGTGCATCTTTTTTCTCTGTGTCATCTTTCAGCGCTGCAAATCTTTTTAGTAACTATGAACCAAGAAGCCTAGCTTGGAGTCTTGCTAAAGCTGTACTTTCTCAAATACAGCTTTAGCTTTACCAGGGAAGCCTAGTCACAAGGCTGTGTTGCCTCTAGAATGTGGAGAGGATGTTAACCTTGTCATATCCACACTTGGTAAAAGAAAAGAGAGGGCTCTGTTGGCACACCCACGAATCGGTACGGTAACAGGTACCCCTAGTGCACACCACTAGTAGCACCTTGTGTTTAGGGAGCTGTGCTGATTCTTGCTGGCGTTACTGCAGAGCAGTGGCACGTGCACTGACCTCTGTAAGCAAGGAAGCTTTGTAGCATTGATGCCTGTTTTAGTTTAACTGAAGCCAGTTGGAAGCTTTTATGCTGCTTGCTGCCCAAATCACTTAACCTCCAAGCACAGAGACATCGTATGCCCAAGCAGTGATGGATACTGTACCACAGGAGCCTGCAGTAATAGTTCGTGAAGTCTGAATGCAGGGCTATAAGAGGACGTACCTCCAGCATAACAAGAGTAGTTCATAACGCATGAACAAGATATGTATGCGTGGGAAATAAGTGCTCGCGTCAAATGCCTCCATAATAAAAATTCCTCCAGTACTTGTAATGCGCTCCGGGTTGTTATTGGATCACCTCTGTTACTGAGCGTTAGACAACCTGAATCGGTGAGTGGAAGGGCTTGGCTGCGAGCTCTGCTTTGCATTGAGCGACAAAACTATAGATGCTTGCCACAATGAACGAATGTGCTTCCTCTGCAGGTGATCACATTACATCACAAGAATCACAAACACAAATCGCCATGCAGAACCAGGCGCAGCACATGAAGCACGAATTTTGCAATGCGAGCGCCTCATTGTGGAAATGGTCATAGCAACAAATATTTCCTGATTGTCTCGAATATTGAAAATTATTGATACAGGTAATTTAACCTAAATCGTATGCTTTAACAAATAGCACAGTTATGAAAAGAAGTAAATATATTAGAGGTTTTGTGCTCAGCCATTGTGAGAATACTTCATTATAGTACATGTAAGACCTAGCAGGCATTAAATACTTACGGAACAATCCTGTAGTAGTAGCCGTAGTGATCTTTTTGAAAGTGTATGTGCTGTCAGTTCTCATCATTAGTATGAACATATTAACAAATTTTTCAAATTGACGAATTTTTTGAAAATTCCTGGCTGATTTTCCATATTTTGAATGTAAAAATTATTTCAGAACTACGAATTTCAAAAAAGCACATATTTCAGAATAATGTACGTAATTTATTATTTTTATTATGATCTAGTGGCAACTCCTAGCGCCACCACAAAGCTGTGGTTTAATATGCGATAGTCAGCAGGCCTAGCCGCCTGCTTTTTTTTTTTCTCGTGTATTGTTTGCCGGTCGGTCATTCGTGCGTGCGGGCAGGTATTTTTGTTGCGGGTGATCTTATTGGAAAAGTTCCTGTGAGATTCGACGATGAATACAACTAGCGATGGCACCAAAAAAAAAAGCTAATGCAGTTTTCGCTGCCAGAAAAAGTGGCCACGTTGCAAGGAATCATGGAACAAACAAATCGGCCTCTGCAGACAGCTTGACATCACCTCACTGACCGCGGCGATCATTTTAAAAGACCAATACAAGATCGTCAAACTTCACTGAAGATGAGGTGCTATTCAACTAATGTTTTATTATGCATGAACTAAGTCTGGACTTTCATCGCTCGGTGCCATGATTTACGCAATGAGGTGTTGTGCGAAGTGGAAGATGTAGAGAGTTTTTAACCGATCATGTGTGCTACACGCACAGAATAAAGCTGATTTCATCAAATTAAGCAGGTTTGAAGTGAGTGCAACATTTTTGTTTGGGATTTTGCTTGTCTGCACACGTGTTTGCTGCTAAGGTGTGTCATTTTCATACCTCAGTTTGACCACTGGTTTATAACCGCATGTTTCTCATTACACCAATATTTCAAAGCAATGAATGATTTTTGGCGGTCCCGCATGATTCGTTATATCGAGATTTGACTGTGTTAATACACACACACGTACCTTGAGTGTTTAACATGATTTTGTTAAACCAACAAAATCTAATATGGCAGCTTAGCCTAATGGTTGCATAAGAAAGGATCTTTCTGAATATTGTCGGAATGCAATTAACCATATACCTCCTTAGTGTAGGAGTGGTGAGTGGTTGAATATGAGTGGGACAAGCCACAAGGAAATGCTGGCAAACGGCAACAGGACAGCTCGAGAAGTGAACTCGTCTCCCAGAAATTGTGCTATACTCCCAGAAATTGTGCGATACTGTCCCTTCCATGTTTCCTCGCATGCATAAACGCTAAGTGCTTGCGGTCCAGTGCCGCTGCAGATGCAGAGTTCGCAATGGCTTGCCTGTTTAGCTCCCTTTGTGTGTTTTTGCTGGGCTGCAAGCCCCTGCGGTGAGCCAGGTGTTACAAAGTGAAGGTGCAAAAACTTGGACTCGTAATTCCCCTCTTAATGTTATGAGTCAGCAGCGTTACAGCTCCCATCTGTCGCTTCCCTTGCATTTTCTCGTTTGCATACATGCACTTAATTACTCGCTTAATCTCTGATCTCTTAGTTTGTGCCTAAATCATCTCAAACATACTGCACATTGCTGTTGGCTCAGCAGTCGGGGTGCTCCTGAGGATGCAGAATCGATCCCGGCCGTGGTGGCCACGTTTCAAGTTGAAGTGAGTTGGTAGGGGGATCTCCTGCCAGCTAAGTCACCATGTCATGCGGTTGTGAGTGATTTGAAGGCCACGCTATCAATCAGTGGCCAGCGACGTCATGTGCCAACTACCACCTGCCAGAGGTATGCCTATTACCAGGGATGCAACATCCATGCCATTTGAGGCATTTTGACCCAGCTTCATATTTTTGTGCCACGCTGTCCCATATGTTTGCAATTTTTTAAAGTTAAACCGCTGATATGGACTATACATTGTAGTAAAGGTAGTAAAAGGAAAAAAACATGCTATAAAGCTCTGGATCCCCAGTCATTTTGGGATTATGGATAAAGAGAAAAAATGTGGTGCACAAGCCAGATCCATGAAAATAAAACGTGAACATACCACACAGGCATTACATAAAGTTAGTGTGCAGCGAACTAAGAGCTAGGTGGCAGGCTGCTTGGGGAAAAGAAACAAACAAGCTACATTCTTTAGAGCCAATTTAGGATAATCAAAAGCATCAGGAACGTTGAATTAAACTTATATAATATCATCTACACATAGCAGGGTGTCTAGCAACTGGGAATTGTCAGGGAAATTTCATGCACCGGGAAAAATTGGGGAAATGTCAGGGAAATCATTAAATATTTCGCCAAGTCCAGGAAAATAGCACGATATATTCTGCTGTGTATTTTCATTTTAAGCTGGCGCACAGCATGCTATACATGCAGGTTGACCGCTCACATCTTCCGTGATCTTGCTGCAGGTTCCGCCCTTCGTGTGCGCAATAAAATTGCTTAACACTTTCATGTCCACAATCACAAACTCGGTACCGGCATCGCATTCCGCATGACTCACGTTGGATCGCAAACTTTCCCGACAGAGCGGACTTCCGCTGTAGAGTAGTACACGGCAGCGGCGTCAGCTCAGTGTACCGTGGTCCGGGTGCAATTTGCGTTGTAATTTGGACCCACGGTGTCGTCATCGGGCAGCGTAGTTGATGTTCCCTGCACATCTAACTATTCTGGCACCGGCTGTAACTCGGGTCCTGACAGCACGCTTGTGGCCGCTGTCTTCTGGTTTTTGTTACACGCCCGTTTTTTGCGGCTTCCAAAGGCTCGTTGCGTGCATGGTTACAATCGACTGTTTTCCGGCATCTCGATCGCAAGGAAAAACTGCACAAAACGTTGCATTGAGGAACACAAGTACGAACGGAGACGCGCATGAAGCAGCGGCCACGGCGGCGAACACAAAACAGAAAAAAAAAATGACGCGCCGATCACGCGAGCCAATGGGAGACGCGGAACGGCGCGCGCAGCCAGTCTGCTTGAGCGAAGCCATTTTTAGACAGCTTTAGGTAGCGTACAAAGAAAGCACCTCTAAACCAAGCCTAAGGTGGTGACGATCACCGGCTGCAACGCCCCTGTGCGCGTGGAAATTTTGAACATGATTCCTCTTTTCGAGAGGCATTTCGTGGCTACAGTGACGTTTTGAAAGCCGATTTTATCGCATTTCCTGATCGAGTTCAGCGTTAATAATTTGAGTGCAGGTGCTAGAAAAGATAAACATTCCGAAAATGAGTTTTGTTCAAAATCAATTTTGGACCATTTTCGACCGTGCTAAGACACCCATCTCCCTTTAATTAACTCTACGGCTGTTATCTTTAAGAATCTTCGCTAAGAGCGCGAAGCACGCTCTCCCTCGCGACCAGCCGTGACCTAGGGTGCCTCGCATTGAGGCACCCTATATACACCTGAATTTTGACTAATCAAAACCTCAGTTTTTTTATACATATGGGGCCTATACGAAATTTTGCAACTGGTAGTATCAAAGAGCTCTGCTGAGGCTGGCATCAGTGCGCTTTTAATTTTCAGTAAACAGCCTTTCACTATTATAAACTGCAGAATACGATTACTAAACAGCTTTTTGTTGGGAATTATTTGTCTATGGTCATTATAATCGGCAGCTACATTTTTGAGCCTCTTCACTCGTCGGGGAATTTGACCTGAAATAATCGGAATATCTGGAAAAGTAAGGGATTTTGAAAATAGTGGTTTGCTAGACATAGACTTGGGCCGGGCCCAGGCCAGAGTGCAGTCAAACCCAGAACAATCTATCGGATATAACAATGAATAACCGCGGTACCATCAGCCTTATTATATTTTCTATGGTAAAATAAATTGCATATAGCAATGCTCTCGTGGTACATTATCTATTGTAGCACTCAGGGCTGGTGCTCAGAAGAAAGGACTCACAAATACAGTAAAACCACGATAATTCGAACTGTCTAAGATCGAAATCTCAGATAATTCAAAGAATTTCTGTGGTCCTGTAATTTTTTATGTAAACTTAGCCACAGTTATGCCGCTGAAAACTTAGGGGGGAAAAATCGTTGGTGCGGCTCATTTCTCCGTTTCGCATCGCCACGGTTCACAGTGCATTTCTTTGCAGGGTGCCAAGACGCTGTTCAGCAATGACATCTTTTGGGGTTTTCCCCGGCAGTGGGCACATGAATGGGGGAAGGCATACTTGGCTGAGTGCCTGACATGGGGCCCAGCAGTGCCTTGCTCTGCTCATCCGGTTTCGCAAGCCTGTTGGTTTTTAGTATGTTTGCTTTATCATGTCACGACTGGAGCGGGTGCATTCATTGCCACAAAATCATTGGAACGCATGGTTGGGCATGGGCAGGACATGTAGTACGAAGAGAGGATAACCGATGGTCGCTTAGGATAACAAACTGGATTCCAAGGGAAAGAAAGCAGGTGGGCGGATGAGGTTAAGAAGTTCGCAGGGGTCAAGTTGATGCAGCTAGCACAGAACCGGGTTAATTAAAGAAATGTGGGAAAGGCCTTAGCCCTGCAGTGGGTATAGTCAGGCTGATGATGATGATAATGATTGGAACGCTTGAAAGAAGCAAACACCTTCTTGAGCGAACAACACTAAAATGGCGGCGTCATGATTGTGGCTGACTACATGCTTGTGGATGGAAGGATGATGGAGTATGCCCAGCGTGTTCTTGCAGGAAAATTTTCTGCCTGGGCCAGGTTTTCTTTTTTTTTTTTTTCAGGTGTTCGGCTAATTTCAAAGCCCGGTTCAAATTCGAACATTTTTCTCAATTCCAATTTTACTGTACTGCGACCGTGCCGGCCAAACCAGATCACGGGTGGAAGTGCTGCTCCAAACTGCTTTTCCTGCTCCATTCTGCTCCAAAACTTCTCCAGACCAGCTGTCTCAGTGTTTTTTCATCAGATTTAGTGAAACATGGTTTTGCCGCTTGGTGGGTCATCAATGGTATTGCCTACGACAAATGCGATTTGATGAAATTTTATTGGACTATGAGAAGCACAGCATGGTGATGGTATGTTGTGAGTTGTGCGTACATGGTATTGGGCGCTAGGGCATACTGTAGCGCCACCACTTGGCAGCACCACGTGACGCAGTAAGTGAGATAATGTGTGTTGAATCAATGCAATCGATGCACGAAAAAGCAAATCGGCTGATGTGATGCTTTCTCAGGCACTTTAGTTGGGCATTAATCCTGTCACTGTCACGAACGTACCGGTACATTTTCGCTGACACTGAAGCAGTATTCACACGGGGGAGCCTTTCAGGGAGGGGGTGTGGGGGCAACGCCGGCTGGCGGAACCCCCTCCCTTGCTCCCGCGTTCACACGGGCGACGAAGTACGAGAGAGGTGTCACTGTTGCCAGACGACAGAGGCTCGGCGCGCGCCATAGAGAGCGGTCTCTGCGCTGCCTGCCTCGCTCCTCGCCGCAGCCGGGTTCAATGTGCATTGTTTAAATTTTGAGCTCTGGTAGTGTGGATGGGGCGGAGAAAGCACAAGGAAGCCGGAGACAGGTTTACGATCAAGTAGCGACAATATTTTATATGAAATATCACATCAGTGCAATGTCAAAATAAGAGCATAGAGACAAGGTAGTGACATAGAGCCATGACAGACAGACTAGAATGCATACCCTCACTCTCATTTCCATTAATACTAGGTCACTAGATGAAAAGTTGAGTTATTTCAGAAATGAAATGAAATCAAAGTATTTTATTTACTTTGCTCAATACTAAAACGCACGACAAAGATTAAAAGGCTGCCAGCCGCAGCTTTAGAAACCCCCTGTACCTATTCTTCACACGGCGACCGGGCTTGAGAATTCGCGGAGGTAGTATCAGATTTCTAGTTTGTACACAGAAAGCAACATATTAGAACAAAATAATTACATACCGCATATGTGAGTAGCATTTTACGAATCATAGGCACTGAACTTGGCAGGAAAAAAGTTACATGAAGCTTACAGCAAAAAAAAAAAAAAAAAAAAAAGTTGAGTGCGAAACAAAAGATCCGAAAACGTCAAGAAAAACGTTACATTGAAAGATGAGGCATTACAGATAATTATTTGTTTTCTGTGGTCATGCCTTGTTTTGCAAAAATGTTCAGTTGCTTCGGAAAGTTGCAGCATAATGATTGCGTACATATAATTAGTGGTGCGGCAAAGCGGCAATACCAAAAGTTGTGGTCTTGCCCTGGATAAGCATGCGTGTACCAAATTAAATGGAGCATTTTAAGTGTACAGTCAGTGTTACCAAAAGAGCAGTTTTATATATGCATAAAAGTATCAGTGTATAAAGTCGCTGACCTGACTATGATAAGTAGTGAAGTATGCATCAGTGTGGACATGCGACGTCATGTTAGCAATAATTTGAGTTATGAGTTCTTGTGCAACAGATATTCTGATTATAATGTTTGGTTATCGCATTGCAGACGCAAAGGCTGTACGTGATATATGGTTGAAGGAAAATACTCTAGATTAGAATTTTTATTACGACATTGGATGCCAGCCTTTTCATTTTAATTTACTACGAACACTCTACACTAATTATTCATCCCACAAACTAAGTGGGTGATGTACGACCGTTGACTTCACTATGATCTTCCAAACAAACATACTCGAGATTGCTTTATTGCACTCCGCATCACTACCGACATACCGACTGACATAGTGGGGGATACTCTCAGCCAGTGAAAACGGAAAAGAATGTTTCTTTGTATGTCATAATCAGCTCTGTCACAGCAAAGGAGCGCTCCACCACACCACAACCTGCTACAACAACGCGCTTCCCGCAGAGCACAACCCACGAAGTTGGCAGGAGAGCGAAGAAAAGGCCGCGGACACCCCTCCTCCCGGTGGAGGAGCAGACAAAAAGCCCCCCACCCCCAAGGGGCCCTGGGAAACCGGTTCAGGTGCCCAAAGGCGGCTCGTTTTCACAACATTGCGGTCCAGAGAGGTGGGTTTCTCCCTCGTGTGAATACTGCTTGAGGGTGTGTCACGGCCAGAAACACCCGACAGCGAAAGGGTTAATGCTGAATTATTTTTTTTTCTTTCACATACACTTTGGTCTAGGCCTGTTGAAGACGATTTGAGGTATTAGGCCAACTTTATTTGCCAAGAAGGCATTTCACAGATTTTGTAAGCTGTTGAAAGGTAGTCCGGCGAGTTTGAACTACTGCTAAGGCGCTGCACGCCTGCAGCGTTGTCGCTCTTGTTAAGGAAAGTGAACATGTGACAGATCTATTCAGAAATAAGCAGTCATAAATCACGTAATCATTTTGATAAAATTGCGTGCTGCACCACTACATCACTTGCTCGGTAATCATATTTCTCTGGTAGAAAAGCAGAGGTCTCAGTTGGTAACAGATGCGGGGTGCATTGCACAGTGCCGGCAGAAGCGGTGCTATTCAGCTGATCCTTGAATAGCCAAGTTTTGCAGCGGGGATGGCGCGAAGAAATCTTTTAAAGCAGATGTGCAGAGATGTGTTCTGTCTTGCGCACTGACAATGATCATTGCCACTTGAGCTTTGGGTAGGTTTGGTTTTTCGCGTAGTTTTGTTACGTGAGGAGATCATGGTATGCATGGTTGTTTTCTCGGTCATTTGAAATTACTGGTGAAGCTGCCTAAGGCGAGTCACAACGCTTACTGCTGCGTGTGGCAGCAGAAACTTTGGTTTCGGGCATCAATGCCTTCATCGAGAAGAAATATGACAGCTCCCCACTTTCGGGCAAACATTACTTGCTCCGGGTAGGTACTGCTCTCAGAAGAAGCCAGTATATTTTCTATCCTGTCAGATATCAGTCTTCATTAGCTTCACAAGTGTTAAGCGCAAGAACATAAACTTCAATTAGTGCCAGTCCTTTGGCCGCAACTCGCGGAACTCTTCAACTCCATATAGATGAAATCTTTCTCAATGAAACGCATTTTACACACACTAGAATTACCTCTCACTTTACACGTTTAACCAAGCTTTCTTGAGCTAATTTTTCGGGTAGAAATGGAAGTGTGCGCTGGGTTCAGTCTCATATACAGAGCAGCAACATACCACGTCAACAGCTTAATAAACTAAAGCAACAACAGCGATGACGCAAGATGAAAGTATGTGATGCTGGCACATGCAAAAAAGCAAACCTGCACAGAAAACGGCAACTTTTAGCTTGCAAAATGCATAAATTCAATCCAGCGCCTGCTTCAGCAGCAGTAAGCAGAGTCACGTGATCCCGCTTGCTCCCCTAGGTCGACACTAGCACTGCTCGCTCCACTGGTGAAGCTTGCGTCCAATAAGGGCCGCCCTAGTAAAATGGTGGCAGTAGTATCTCTTGCTGAGCCTAGTACATTTTTCATAAACTAGAAGAGTATGGAGCCTAATAAATGGTTGTTCACGAGTAAATTACAAATGAAGTGATTGGCGGGAATTGTTTGCCAAAGAAATGCTCTGTGCATTTGACATAGCACTTTCTCTCAGCTACCACGAGTCGTTAGGAAACTTGTATGGCTGCAGAGTACTACACGAGTTGTTCTAATGGTTCTGCTGTGAAAGGAACCTCATCATTGAGGCTGTCATGCCTATGATAGGCAAAAACATACTTGAACTGCTGTGGGAGTGATGCCACTAAAGTACCAATCACTAAAAGTGTTGTCAGGAATGTTGCCAGCCAGCATGTTGAAATTAACCCAGCGTCGCTCATGCCACTGCCAGAAGGCCGTCTAATAAGGAATCTGAAGGGGGAAGAGGCTATTCTTGCATGCCGACTATCCTCCCTGGAGGTACTACTGACCAGTTCCCAGAAATTTATCAGTACAGGCATAGGATCAAAAAGCACACGCATGAGGCAGCCAGTGGAAATGTGCTGCTCATCGATGTGAACTCCAAACTAGTGGTGGTGCTTGAGCACATCAAAGTGTGTTCCTTCTCTGAATCTATCCAGTCAAAATAGTGGAAAGATTTAGTTAAACTTGATGAAGTAACAAGGTTGACAACTGGGCGAGTTGGTAATCGTGCCAGTCTCGTCTTGTTTGCTTCTCTCTTGTGAAGCTTGCATCCAATAGGGGTCGCCCTAGTAAAATGGGGGCAACACGCTGGTGGCAGTAGCATCTCTTTCTGAACCTAGTACATTTTTCATGAACTAGAAGAGCATGGAGCCTAATAAATGTTGTTCACATGTAAATTTCAAATGAAGTGATTGGCGGGAACTGATTGCCAAAGTAGTGATTGCCAAAATGCTCTGTGCATTTGACAGCACTTTCTCTCGGCTACCACGAGCCGTTAGAAAACTTGTCTGGCAGCAAAGTACTACACAAGTTGTTTTAATGGTTCTGTTTTGAAAGCAAGTAGGTACTTCATTTGTTTTGTCTCTGTTTTGTCTATTTTGGCTGGTTTAAAATTAAACTTGATGTTCAGTTATGAAGTGTAAAAGCAAGCATTCCATTTGTTGCTGGTCTGTTCCAAAGTTTTACTCAGGTTGCGCTATTTTAAGGATCGGTGCAAGTTTTGGCTGTTTCTCTTTCTTGTCAGAAATAAGCACTAAGAATGATCAAGTCCGTACTGGGAGTTCATTCGTGCTAGTCTTTCACTCAGATATTTGGAAAGTTGGACGCCTTGCATAGAGATGTCAACATGATTGCCATGAGGCAGTTAAAGCTCAGTGATTACTAGTTCCTGCCTGGCAATAAGTAAAAAGTGTGAGCCACTTTTTTCTCATTAAACTCTCCCAAGTTTGTGATGTTTTCTTTATATTTTTTTGGCTTAAGCTGATTATTACAATGATATTTTCGTGGCACTTTAATATTGTTAAAAGTGGGTTTGACTGTTTGCCTCGGGCAGGCCGGGCACTAGAGCACTGCACGGACTCGGGCTTGAAGATGCGTGCCTGGATGGGGCCCGGACTTGGAAGTGGCTGGCCCAGGTCGGCCTGGCGGTAGCTTTTACGGCTTCTTTCAGAAATTAAGGAATCACGGTGCTAAAATCATTTCAGTGATTTACGCCGAGTGAGCGAGAGCTTATCTTTAGACTGAGTTTAATCAGCACCATTCAGTTGTTTGTACAAGTAACTCTGGATGCGCACGCCTGGCGCAGCGTTCAAAGACACGAGCAAAGAAGTTGAAAACAAAAAGCACCAAACCCAACAGCGAGCTCTACTACAATGCGATTTATATGGAGCACTGCAACGTATGACACACATCTCGTTTTGCGAGCACTCAGGTGCTCAACACCGCTAGCTGATGGTTTTACACCTACTATCAGTGAGCACACTCTGTCAGACTTAGCAGAAGGGGCTCTGTACCATTTTGTTTTTTTTTTACCGGTAACGACTTGGCATTTGAAGCCTCATAAGAGTTCCAAGCAGTCGATTGAAGGTCCTTCTTCAAAAGGACCTTCAATCGACTGCTTGGCGCTCAGCTGTGTGTTCAAAGATTGTCTTTGTCTGCCTTTGCCTTGCCTCCCTCCATCATATAAAAAGTCCGATAAACGCCATTGGATAATAGCGGACTGCTTTTGGAATCTTCAGGTATTCAGACATATACAATAAAGATGCGTTTCGCTGTTCATCTCTGTAGATATGCCTTGAATTCTTCATAAGAATATCTAGATTTTGCTTTTCCTGCCCTTGCTCACACAGGTGTTGGCGGCATAGTTGCCAGAGGCAGTCTCTTAAGGCCGGGATACATGGAGCGTTTTTACTGCATCAAGCCGGCGTTTTTCGCCCGACGGCATGCATTTGATGCCCGGCGTCAGGAAAAACAAGCGCCGCTGATAATAATAATAATAATTGGTTCACAGGAAGGGAAAGGTGCGGTATCTGTCACACTTGTTTCTGTGGACTTCTGGACCGTGCCGTAAGGAAAGGGAGGAAGGCAGGAGTGAAAATGGAAAGAGAGAAAGATGAGCCGTAGTGGATGGCTACGGAGTAATTTCGACCACCTGGGGATCTTTAACGTGCACTGACATCGCGCAGCACACAGATGCCTCTTCGTTTCGCCTCCATCGAAACGCAGCCGCGGTCGGAATCGAACCCGGGTACTCCAGCACAGTAGTTGGGCGTCGTATCACTGCACCACCGCGGCGGGGCCCGCCGCTGACCTGGCCATGCCTGATATTTGGCGCGTGAGCGGCGTGTCATTCTCTCGAACCAGAAGCTGCTGCAGACGCGAGCCAATAGGAGCGCAGAAAGCTGGCATTTCTGGTTTGAGCGGCCGTTGTCAACATGGCCACCATGGCCGACGAGTTATGTGGCAGTTTGGCCGCAGGAATGTGATTGTCGTAAAAATAAACGCTTTCATCAAGCACGGAATGTCACTTTTTTGTGAGTGTACGACCTACTCTCAGATCGTAATGCATTTGTTTTCTCCCTGAAGCAAAATTTCTAAGAAAAAAAATAATAATAATAAAGAACCGTGCCGTTGGTATCCGAGCGAGCATTCCGAGATATCTTCATTCGTTTGAACACGCCAAATCCTTGTGTGACCTATGTACGCTTGCTACATTTAACACAATAGCGTTGGAATAAGCCCTTTCATGATTTTAACACAAGGGACAGCGTCGTTTCTCCTATACCTCGCTCTGCAGTTATTTGCGCTTGCTGATGGATTTGCTTTCACATTGAGGGATCCGTGGTAGCGTTCGCACCACTTCGTCATTCCATGTATCTCGAGCTGGGCGTCACGTTGCCACAGCACGTTTTGGCTCGCGGAAATCGTGAAAAAAAAAAAATGCCGCATGTATCCTGGGCTTTAACATGTGATTAAGAAAAAAATTTACCCCAAAAGTCAATTGCTGATAAGAAGCCGTATTTGAAATGCATGTAATTCATAGCTCCTAACCATGCACTGATCACGACAGCTTTAAATAAAATGTCATGCCAAATATTTCTTGACTAAGCCCTCGCTTCTGCCTATGATTTAACAGTGCCCTTCTCTGCTGAGAAGAGTATTTCGTAAGAATTTTCTCATCTTGATTTGTTCTTATGTACCATATAAGCAGTATTATCTATAAATTTAAAATTACTATCATTCAGTACTAAGATAGGAGTGGGTTGGTTGCACCAAAAGTACACATCATAGTAGAGAACTAAAAAATACACATGAAATTCATTTATGACCAAAAGAAAAAGCTTTGTGAACAGAACACCTACAAGCGCTGATTTATCAATTCAGGTAACAGAGAGGAGAATTACTTGCGGCTATTTGCGCATACAATCGCATTGGTCAGTTGATTACAATCTCACACTGTTTCTATAAAGGTTTAATACTTCATGAAGTCTTTAGGAAACTTTTTTCTTCTACAGGCTTCTAATTCTTGTTGCGCATTTTTTGAGACGTGAACTTTTATATGCTGTTATTTGTCAATGAGGACTATGATGGAATAGAAAAGAGTTAAAGGTTTATTATTTTGCCTTAACTGTACATTTTAAGATGTCCGCGCAGGCTGACTTTGCCGGGCCCGAGGCGGGCCTAGTTGTGGAAGCGCGGGCCTGGTTCGGGCCTGCTTCATGTCAGCTTAGGCCCAGGCCAGGCCTGGGCTTGGAGCCATGGGCCCGAGCTGGACTCTGGCATCAAACAGTGGGCCCGGGCCAGAAAATTGGGCCCGTGCAGTGCTCTCCCGGACACCCTGACCCTGAGCTCATGCTACTAGTTTGAAAGCACGATTATAGTCATGGTGTGATAGGCTTTTAGAATGCACAGCATTATTCTGTGCTTTCCCCACTTGAAAGCTTCTAACATCACTGCTGTCATTGACCCACCTTTCCTCGACACCTTCTCGCCGTGAACAGATCTCTGCTAGCTGCTAATTAGCGAGACCGAGTAGAGGGGCCACCATTTCGAAATTAGCGCCACGCTGTCATCTCTCACGCGTCTGTTGTGGCTTGCTCCTGGCCTCGACATGGCCTCGGTTGGAGTGGGACATACTCAAGGCATCCGAGGTGCTTCAGTTTCCTCTTGTTTCTCGGCGCAGGCATTGCAGTGATGGCGCCTTGTCGGTGCCGTGAAAAACGCACATGAAAGTACTTGGCCATGGATTCTACCCCCTTTTTTTTTTTTTTTTAATTTCGAGTCAGAGCAATTTTGGACAAACAAAGCTACTTAGTCAAAACTTGCCTGCTTTTCTAAGAATGTGTTAGTCATTGCAACCACAAGTTAGAACACGAAAAGAAACTTAGCGCTGCCAGATTAATTATTCAGGAGGACCGCAAATGTCCCAAGCCTTTATCAATGCACAACTTGCTTTTGCAAAATACGTTAGAATGGTAATTCTTTGTATGTGCTGTGCCTCTATATATTCTACAGACCTTGTGACTTAAACGTGAACTTAACATTTCAGTATTAGATGCAGTCATCATCTTTAAATTTTTTATACCTGTATTGTCGCTTCAACTCCACAATTATAGCATGCTGGGCCGGGCCCGTGCCTTAAGTATGAGTGCAGGGCCGGGCTGGGCTTAAGTCCTCTCAGTGACGGACCAGGTTTGGGCTCAAAATTTCATCCCATGCACACATCAGTATCATAAAAGTTAGGTACTTAAAACATAACAGAGCATCTTACATTGTGTTTTGCGCATAATAGCTTATGTTCTACAGAAGTCCACGTAACTAGTCAGTGCCAGCCAACCTCACCTCTGTCATTAAATTTCTTCCTCTATGCAGGGAAAGTCTATGACATGGCTGCTCGACACTTGCAAGAAGTCTCGTCAATATGTGATGAACCTGGTGGTCAAAAAGAAGCGTCTGCAAAGCGACTCACATGACCTTGAAGGATTTGTGGTCACCGTCAAACGTCTTGTGGACCAGATTGCCACTGACCTCTCAAAGACCATCCCACGCACAGGACTAGAGAAGGTGTGTGTGGTTTAAGTTTGGGCTGATTTCAAAATATGCCTCGCGTATGCGCTAAACAAGGTTTACACAACTTACTTTTTGACGTAATTTCCCATTTTAATGGTGGTTTCATGCTAGCCTTTTGATATTCTTTATTACCTGCCTCTCTTGCAATGTCTTGTGCTGGTTTGTGGTATAGGCCTGATAAACCTCTTTCAAAGCTCGTGAAAATTAGGATTTTAGTGGCAGAGCTTGCCATCAAGAGCAGCTAATAAAATTGGCACGAATATTTGCAGATACCCTTGCTGCTTTTGGTAATTGCTACGGGAGCGAGAACTGTGTCAGTACACCTTTTCAGTAAGTGGTCGCCGGGCGCCGCCGTATTGCTCGCTGGACTGCATTTTGCGCTTGTCACTAGCACGGTAGAAACCGCAGCAGAACCGGTTTTTCTGCGCAAAATGCAGTCCAGCGAGTATAATCACGGTACCCAGGAACCACTTATTGAAAATGTGTATAGACCCACACCAATCTGTGGTGCTGCTGCTGCCAGGTTGGTTCGACTGGGGGTGAAAAGAAGGCACCCATAGGAATACATGGCACCAAAAGGTATCAAAGCTGATGTCTGATTTCACAATGCGCTGTCATCATTCGGTGCAGAGTAACTATGAACGTCATAGAGCACATCTTGAGGGAAAAAAAGACAACGTAGGGCGTACAGGTCGGGAGCACGGCCCATAGAAAAACATGCAAGCAAAAAACTTTCCAAAGCAATTTTCTGGTTTCGGAGAGCACCAATTAACACAAAGGGGATTAAACGTTAACGAATATCTCGAAGAAAACGTATGGCAAATTATGCTATGTCATTTTAAAGCCAATAATTGTGCATTATAAAAACCGACATGCTCGTGAAAAACTAGCTATCTGCTGGATGCTTCTCGCAGTAGCGACAACTCGTGTTGTCTGACGTGCTGCCGCAAGGCTACATTCCCTCTTGAATTATTGCTGCTCCAGTAATACAAACTTCTAAGCTGAAATCAGTCGTCCTCACACAGCACGATAAATGAAGCGTACGCAGCACCAGACGACCAAAATGCCCTGTCTGCTCACACAAGTCACATTCTCGCGCTTGAATAGAGCGTCGTCTGTGCCGCCATCTGTCACAGCTTACCGTTCTCTTTTCTTTCCTTTTCTGGTTGTGAGGTTTGTGAAGTGCTTTTTGAATCTAGTTTTCCCTAGGCTGCACACCTTGAATGACCGTTGTAGGTAGCAAATTCAGTGCATATGGCAGAATATCGGGCTAAAAGAAAAGCGAGATTTGGAGAAACACATGGCGGATAACGAGCCTGTTGACGGTGTGTTCGGCTTCACAACTCATATTCTTAGCGGTGTTTTCAAAATAGATTGCCTTCGAAATGAAGTAGCATAATTTTTATCACACATTATGTTCAAAACTCTCGCCAATATTTAACGACCGGCCACCTATCCTGGTGCTGTGTGAAACAAGAAAAATGTTGCGGTAAGTTGTGTTTACGCGTGTTTCAATGGATTGCCCCCTCAACTCGCACCCCTATGCGTTTCACGATGTTGTAAAGACACTTCGCCCTTGAAATGGCATTTCATACTTTCACAGTCTGTTCTAGGGCTTTCATGCTTGCTATTTACCAAAAACGACACAACTTTCGCTTGCATGTATTTCTATGGGCCTACTTTTCACCCCCAGTCTGCTGCAGTGTTGCGAGCAGCCCATTTGCAAACACGGTGTTGGTCTATGGGAAAATTTGGGATGTGAAACCGAACAAGATATTAAGAACTGAGTACGAATTGAATACTTTTTCAATGCTGCCACGTTAAATTACGGGTGAAATCTTCGCCTACACTGTAGCCTGAGAAAGCAATTTATTTTACAGGTGTGCAAATACAATACAGTCTAACCCGGTTATATCGAACCCGGATATATCGAATTTTGGGTATATCGAACATTTTGGGTATATCGAACTCACGGAATATCCCCTTGAAAATCCCATGTAAAAGTATAGGAGGCTGCGTCATATATCGAACTTAATTTCACCGGTCATTCGATATATCGAACTCCGCACCACGCACTGGAAAGTGTGCCTTCCCCAAAGACGATTGCATCACCCTTGGCCGTTTGCCGCGTGCCGTTTTCAAGCCACGTGCGGAAGGAATGAGAGGGGACAGTTCGGCGACGGCTGGTCTGGGCAGTGCCGCGCCCATTCCCCAAAGGCGCTCACATCTGCAGTTATCGTTTTCCGCGCGCTAACACATGATGTTTGCAAGGCATGTGCGTGGGTGTGCCCATCCTTTTGCCCAGCTATCTCTCGCTCTTTCAGCACGCGCTACGCATGCGCCAAGCCAGCTCAGCCCGTTTTCAGACAGGCGTCGACGCTTTCTCCAGCGTGTGTTGCGAACCCTCTGCGCGCGCGCGGCGGCTGAAGTGGACGTTAAAAAGCGGCAGCTCTCTCTTTGTTTGTTTGTTGTTGTTTTTCTTTTTTTGCGAGTCATCCTTTTTTATTGTTGTGCTGTTCAGACGTTAAGAAGCGGCAGGCTTTTTTTTTTTTTTTTTTTTTTGCGGGAGTCGTTTACCCTTGCATGTATGAATGAACGAAAGCACGCGGTCAGCTGCTGCGATCACGACGCCCGCCCGAAGCGCGGCGTGATTGATCGAACCAGGCTTGTGCGTGCAATCAAGCCATCACGGTCACTCTGCCAAGTTCGCTCCCCGCCACCGCAGGCGCTATCAAAAGATACACGCGGTGACGTTATCGCTGCGCAGCATCTTGGCACGCTGCCAAGAAATAAGCTGTGGATGAGACGACCGAAACGGAGTGACGCGCGCCATCGACATGCAACCGAAAACGCTCGCGATTGCGATTTCTGCCGCGGCAACACAGAAACCTAGTTTAGAGCTGCCGCGGTGGCTCGAGCAGCGAGAAACAGTTTGAAATTTTTCGCTCTGTTGCTGCCGCTCGTCGCTGAGATCGCTCAATCGCTTGCATGTGAGCGAGCTGGCCTTAACGCTTTTTTTTTTTTTTCTCAAATTCTCCGTGCAAAAGTGCAGGGTGGGTTCATTATGCGAGTGGGTTGCTTACGCGACAAATACGGTATCATCTTTTGGCATCGTAAGTGCCGTCACAAGCCGATTTTTGTATATCGAATTATCAATATATCGAACTATTTCGCGATCCCCTTCGAGTTCGATATATCCGGGTTCAACTGTATAATCTTCCTATAGTAAACTTGCTTGGACTAGCAAAAATCTCCTATATCGTTGTCTTTACTATACGAGTTCTTAGTGTTGGCGTGGCTCTGAATATGCTGTCCAGTAAGTAATTGGCTACTTTGCAAAATATTTCACCACATAATTTATGCTACCACATTTTCAGTGTCATTTACGTCTTGTGAAGGTACCCTGTTTCCCCAAATATGACGCAAGCTTGATTTCACATGAAAACCAAAGCTTTGCACGGACACAACGTCATCTTCCGTGGCCTTAATGTCATTTCGGAGGCAATCTTTAAAGGCACATTAGTATCGAGCACAGCGGACCTTATTTTGTATTTTATTTTTTTCTTCTCCTCACTGTCCTTCAACGTTCTCAGAGGCCTGTGCCGCCTTCATCACATTTGTAGCCATGGGACATTTTTACTTTTTGCCTATTGGCCGCGAGATCGACCTAGAGGTGGCGCCACTGTCGCTCCTATAGTGGGGATCGGCAGCCGACGGCGCTCGCAGAAACGCACGTGGCGTATGTCTGCTTCCGAGTTGACGGCGGGTTTGTTGGCAATGAAAACATGTCTTATGCAATGCATTAGCGATACACTGTTTAGAGTGTTCCAATATTGCAGAAAGCACAAAAAAATTTGTGGATTTCGCCAATGCAGCAAAAAAAAAAAAAAATAGATGAGCGGATTTTAAGAAAACAAGGCACGCAACCACCTGTCTTTTAGATTTACTGACATCGCTTTTGCACTCTTTTTGCGTTGTACGACGCTCACAGGCCTGATACTTGGGCCTGAACATGGCATATCTTATCGCCTTTTCAACAGCGTGCGCATCTTACACGGGTGAGACAGGCAAATTTAGTGTCAAGCCCACGGAGATCAAGGTTCTGACTTGCAGTACTTTAGATTGAATCGATGCAGCCTGGTTCATAATATCGTACTTGACTCGAGGATTAAGCAGGTGAAATGTAGCACTTGCAGCGTACTGCCCGGCGGGCTGCCATAGACTGAGTGCACATCAACTCTGGCTAGACAACCTGGCACAAGTATTCTCCAGAAATTAGATTACACGGACACTGTAAAGGAAACCTCGCCGCACAGGAAAGCTGACTGCTCACGTGTAGAGCGGTGAGTGGATTGAGTTTGCCGAGCTCACAACAAGGTGGAAGCTTCTTGCGGCAGATAATCTGGTTTTGTACTGTGAAATGACTCTAAATGATTTCCTGAGACTTGGGGAAGTATAAGGAATTTTTGATGTTTGTGATGTTTATAAATGGTAAATTAGTAGTATAATTATTTTTTTCTTCAATGACAAGGAATTTCACCATGTGACAGAACTTTTGCACACTTGACAAAATTTAGGACTATCAGTGACTAATTTTCAGTAATGTTAAGGGGGGAGGCTACCCTTGAACACCAACTTTTTTATTTCTTGAGGTATTTGAATGAAATTTTCAGGGTATGCTCATAGTACACACATTTGAAGAACTACCAAGTTTCATGGAGCTGGGCTCATCGGTTCTCAAGTTAGAGGAGTATATCAAAATAGTTTACATAGGTCCCTAGGGGCGGGCCTGGAGAATTTGCAAAATGTGCTAGCAGTCTGAAATTTGTTATGGTCATTCCTGGATAGTTTCCCCAGGGCAAGACAATTCCCTTTTTCCAAATTTCCTCTCTGAAAAATTTTAGTACAGCCCCAAATTTAGTGTTCAAATTTACACCTGACTTAACGATATTTTAATTGACTGCCCCTAATTACACATGAAATATTTTGAAAAAAACGAATTGTCTTGCCCTCAGAATTTTACTTGGGTATATAACAAAAAAAACCTCATGAAAATCCAATAAGCGGTTCTTGAGCTATGACTTTCCCTAGCAGCCACACCGTGCAAAAAATTGATTCTGAGAAAACGGCTGTCAAAGGTTGAGAGAACAATAACTTTTTTGTTTCTCAAGTTATCATAATGAAATTTTCAAGACAGGCTCATGACATTGACAAATGAAAAACCACCAAGTTTCATAGAATTGTGCACGCTAGTTCTCAAGTCACAGAAGCATATCAAACTGGTTCGAATAGGTCCTTTATATCAAGCCTGGAGAAATTGTGAAAGGCACTGGCATTGTGCAATTTGTCATGCTGATTCCTAGATAGGTTCCTCAGGGCAAGACAAAGCCCTTTTTCTAAATTTTCTTGCTGAAAAATAGCATAGAATTGGATTTTTTGTTATCAATTAGACCTATGTTGATTAACCAAATTAATTATGACAAATTCCAGACATAATATTTTGAACACATGGGCTTGTCTTGCCCTCAAAAATTTATTCAGGTACAGTCAAGCCCACTTATAACGGCCCCACTTAAGACGAACACTCGCAATTATCACGAACAAGTCCGGTGCGACCGTCAAAATATACATTAGGGCTATGACGCTCCGTCGATCTCGGCTACAGCGAACATCTGTGCGACTAGCCGATCGGCTACAGCGAACGCCTTGGTGCCGCAGACCACTTTCCACATGCTGAGATCCGTCGATCCTGTGCTCTGCAAGCCGCGACAATCGGCATTCCCGATTCCCCTGCGGCATTTCGCCCTAGCATGATGGGCGGCGCAGACGCAGCAAGCGGTTTCCCAGTTTATCTATCGCGGCATCTCGCCAGAGGAACGAGGAGCGGCCCAAACGTGACAAGCGACTTCCCGGGTTATCTTCCGTGGCATAAGCGCCGAAACGAAAAAAAAAAAAAAAAAAAAAAGAAAGCTAGCCAAGTCTGCACTGAATGCGTGTCGCACCTCGAGGCATCGTGAGCGACCACGCAACGTTTAACACGTTGCACGAAACCGTTCAGAGGGCACGACGAGAGATCATAAATCCGGCGATCGCAAAAATGGCGAAAGGCGAACAGAACGTATGAAGTATAGTGAACTAGAATACTTTCACTATAGTACGAAGTACAAAGACAGCCAACAACGACAGCAAGCAAAGAGCCGTAACAGACGACGCGGGGAGGCGGAGACCGACGCGTCAGCGGCCGCAGCAGCCAATAGTAGTCGCCCGATCCCCCGCGTTCTCGCGGAGCGCGCGCTTTGCCCAATCGCAGCCTTGAATTCGAGCGCGAGAAACTTGAAAGCCGCCACGGGGCTCTCAATCGATAGCAAGCCACGCCTAAAGCCCCTTGATACTTTGAAAGTTACGCCAACGATTGAAATTTGCCGCCGCCGCGCTGCCTCCTCGCCCCTTGCGCGCCCCTTCGCTGAAGGCCGGCTCTCCGCCCGATTTCCTGAGCGACGATTGGTCTCCCTGCCGTTGCCCTTGGAAACCAAAGCGCGTCCGGCGTTTTCCTTGTGTTTTCTTTTTCCTTCGCGCCATTTTTCTCCTAGTCTCGGCGAGCGAATATTGCGCGCTGTGCTTTTATTGCAGCGTGCAAGCTCTATGCCGTGCTGTTGCGCATACAACTGCAGCAAGCGGCCTGAAGATGGTTATGCGGTATTCATGATATCTCAAGGCAAGCGTGACGGCTTGCGCACGAGTCAATGGATTCACAAGATTAGTCGAAAGACGTTTATTCCTAGAAAGAACAGAGTTGTTTGCGACGTAAGGTGCCTTCCTCACTGCCCGTAATAACGCGTTACCTGACGCGTTTTTTATTCCTGCTTGCTCCTCAATATTTTTGCGGCGGCAACATGTTCATTGTATAAAAATAAGGTTGTCCTCTGCAGCATGCTGAATATTCTGCGAGGCTCCAAGGCTCCATCATTTAACACGCTTCGACTTCTGTACAGTCAGAAATAGGGCGCTATAATCTGCTTTTTGCTGTCAGAGATAACTGGAAAATTACAGTCTCTCGATTGCATTTGTCGCGATTATGCTAGGATCCCTGGCCTCCTTCGCTAAAAATCAAAATTCGGGCTTGTAGAGGTGCTAGCCTTTCCAGCTTGTACTTGTAGTGTGCGTCCGTTACTCGGGAGCAATGAATGCTGGCCCTAAAAAACTCTTTGGCAAGTAAACCCGAGGTATTGCGGGTAATCTGCACTAGTTAGGTCGTACGGCATTTTTTTTTTTCAATTCTTGAATGTGTCTTGCCATGCTTTGACTCACGCGTGGGTTAAAAAGTATCCGTTCGTTTTATCAGGGATACGGCCAATGTGCAGGAGGTGTTCACATGATCACACACGCTTCACTTTGACCACGACTACTAGGCGTTGGCAGGTTACCTTCGCTTTGAAACATGGAGCTCTAAAACCGCGATTTTGTGTATTCATTTATTGTGAGAAAAGTTTTCCCATCAATGTCAAATCAGCCGGAATCATCGCATCAATTTTCTGTATTTACGAAACTTAAACAATCAATAATGATTATAGTTATGATGTAAAAATAGGGGAACATTTTGCGAGCAACAACACTGTAACATATTACTCATTTCAATTGTATGCAAGATTTTTTTTTTTCACCAAGCCTGAGTGATTAGCTCATCGCTCTATGTTCTAGCTACATGTCACTGAAGACCAGTTTGAGCCGCCAATATTACACGAACTCGAAAAAAAACAGGCCAAACGCAGTTCCATCAATTTTCTCTCACCGACCTGTCCTGAAGTAAAGGAAGCGTCCTCGACAGAGACATGAACCTCGCGCTGATAGTAGTCAGTTATTTCTGTGGCTTGCTCTTTTCCCACCTCCATTTATGAGAAAACAAGAAAGTATAAGAATTAAAAGTCAATGTATAGTTGTCTCGTCAGATATTATGAGATAATAGAGATATGACTGACAACGTAAGTCAATGAAAATTGAAGTATATCAATGGGTCATGGGACGGCATCAGATTAAATAGTGATGGTTATGAATAGTGATAGGTAATGGTGGTGACTGTTACGGATAATAATAGTAAATTATAGTAATAGGCCCGGATAGTGAGGTGATAGTGTTTGTTGCGGATAGTGACAGTTACGATAGGTCTCTGGCATTAGTAGATATAGTGATAGATAGGATAGCGATAGTTAATAAATTGGCAGTTATATGCTTTCTCACTTCCGCACGTTGAAGACCTATGTGCACCCTGTAATTTTTTTATTTGACTGTTGCGTTCAATGAAATCAAGCTCTTTTACATAGCGCATGAGGCCACAGCATGCTTGCCCCAGAACTTCAGTGTGTCGGCAGTAGGGCCCACCACTTCTCCCAGTGTACCCTGCTGTCTTTTAATCACACGCGAAGTCAGTGAGTGGCCGCGTACTCATAAAATTATTTAATTCCTCCATCAGCATCATATCAAGACTGCCGTGGTAAACCTGTTCCTTGCCTCGAAGCGGCAAGGAACAGCTCAAAGTTTGGTTTTATACAAAATTAACTAATTAACGCAGATTCTTGCGGATCGCTAACTAGCACAGTGCCATTACACTTGGCCTAAGCTTTCCATCGGTATACGGTTCGATGTTGCAGCTAAAATTTAGATTTTAATTGCAATTTACTAAATATCAATTAATTTGGCCCAGTAATTGATCAAAATACGTGTACAATTAACCAATAATCCAATCTCATGGTTGATCACGTGACATATACTATGCTTAGAGAGATAGTTTGACAGTAGCGAAATAGACTGTCCTGCTTTGACCTTCTCTGATCTTGAAGTTCAAAGCACAAGCCTGGATCGTTTTCCGAAGTTTTACCGCGGTGACAGATTTCAAGCTCTAAAAAAACAAACACAAAGTCAGAGGCAGTACTGGATTAAGTGCACAAAGTAAAACCTTATCATGTGACTTAAAAAGTGTCTGTAGCACAGAACTCGCCTGAAAGCTTTGTTTATCAGTATTCCCCATTCAAACAGTTCTAAAAAAAAAAACCAATCAATTCATGAACTTTACTTTCGGCATTCTCAATGCTTTTCTCGCAACTTTTCAAAAATTTTGTGCACTCCTGGAGCACAGACCTGGCCCAAAAGCTCGCGCTTCACTTACTGCTGCGGCCGGCCGGCGGGCGTCAAGGAGAAAAAGCGTGTCGTGCGCAGCGCTCGCCGCCGCCGCGTGAGGAGAATCGAGGAGGAAAGCACGGCGCGGAGGAGAGTGTCGCTACTTTCAAATTATCAAGGGACTTTAGCCACGCCTCGACCGCGCCGCCGCCGCCGAGGGTGGCAGAAGAAAGCGCAAGAATTCACAAACAAAACAAGACCAAGATGGCGGCGCTCAGTTCGGCGGGAGAGGAATGGCGCGCGCGCGAAGTTTGGGAATTTTCGGCGCTTGCTTGCTGCTCCGCGGCTGCCACCGCTTGTTAAATAATTAATTTCGAGTATTTCTACGGCGAGTTGGGCATTGATAATTACAGAAATGGTAGTTTATAAGACATACTACCGGAATATATAATCTTCCAAAAATCGACTGTTTCGTGATTTTTCGGTTTTCAAAGGTCGCGTCCCCTTAAAGTGCAAGCTACGAATCAGTAGCTGCGAAGACGTCGTAAAAACTCCGGTCATTGTCATGTTCTAGCAAGAAATTTTGAAAGATGATTTCTTTATCATTGTAATTTGTGATGAGCAGTGAGTAGGGGCGGTTTCGTCGTTTACTTCCAAAACAGGTGCCGTATATAAAACTATCCTGAAAGAAATGGAGTTCATTTTATCATGCAACTATAAATATGTTTTTATTCCTGAACTAAACACAGATGGTTTAGCCCGTATGAAGCTATTTTACTGCCCTTGTCAGAAACAACCTGTCTGCTCGAAAAACAGCACAGACGAAAAGGGGTTCTAATGATTCTAATGGGCTAATAGTGTACATTATCTATATGTGTAATGTAATATGTAGTGTAACAGGTGCTGCGAAGATTTGTTATTCAAACATTTGAGCATTTCTCTAAAGCGAAATGTGCTCACTACCACTGTTACGGATGTGCAAAATTCATCTACGCAAAAAAAAAAAAAACAAGAAGAAATGAAATGCATATATGGGTTTAACGTGCGACATCGGCTATATAACGGATGATGTAGGAGCGGGCCTCGGTGTTGTTGACCACGTGAGATTGTTTAACGTGCAGTCAAATTCAACAGCCGAGGAGTGCCTTTCGAAACGGCCGAGGTCGAACCCCCCGTTCTCGAAATCAGCAGTCGAGCGCCCTACCACTGAGACTCTGCGACAGAGGTTTAACATAAAAAATAAAGTATTCAGACAACTCTAGCGTGAATACCGAAGGCACAGAGTGGCTTGTTCAAACTAGATTTTGCTATGTAGCAGTCTGCGGTCGCATGTTTCAGCATTTGCGGTATTCCAGACAGAAATGGGAATATACGATTTTTGAGCGTTTGCATTAAGTTGTATTGACGACAGCAACCTGTTTTGCTTTGACATGGTGCCTAATGACAGCAGCGCTTAGTTTGAGGCACCGCTTGTCAAAGAATATCAAGCACCGAAGACAGCGACTGATATGTCCTTTCCAGCGTGACATACTCGATATGGACGAGTATTTTTTTTTTAATGGAGCGTGGGGTAATAGTCTGCTCATATTTCTCTTGCAAGAGGCAGAAAAGTATAAGCAAAAACGCACAGGAACCACGAAACAAACAAAAAGCCCTCTTGTACATGCTGCACACGCGCACGTAAATCCCTACGGGCTGGCACGCGACGCGAACACGCACCCACACTGGGTAGGGTTTGTCACTATGACGCTAGGTGGCGACTCTGCTCAATCTCGAGTCCAATGAGTCCTGTGCGCTTTACCCCACGTGGCCAAGGCCATTGGAAAGATGGCTTCTGCTCACCTCTTAAAAGAGAGGTGGTCAAGCCGACTCGAAAAGGTTCATTTTATTATTTAGAGTATCTGTTTGTTCCTCAATATTGTCAATCTTCCAGTCTGCACTCGGGCCACAATGTCAGCATTCTACGAGTAGTTACCACAGCCAGATGCCCTTTACTGTAGTCATTTCTTTTTTCTTTGCTATGTCTGAGTTTACTATAATAGCTGGGAAGTACTGTAACAAGTTTTGCATGCGAAACAGCTTTGAATGATAAAAATTGGTTAGAAATGAAACATTTTCAGATTTCAAATATTTTGAAAATTTTGTGTGAATAGCAACACAGTTTCACAGAGCACCGCAGTAAGGAGAGAGATTGCAAAAAAAAAAAAAAAAAAAAGAAATTTGACTTTGTAAGGCAGCCAAGCTTAAAGAAGCAGGAATCATGTAGTTATAGCAGTGCACTATATTTTGCATACCTTGTGTGCATTAATTTCATAAAAATTGCTGTCAGTGTAAAACATTTATTGTCCCAAATCGACTCAGTGCTTACATAGAAAGGGAATGGAACATTGTAAGGTAGATTGCTCCGTACTGGAGGCATGACATCAGCAGTCAATTTGTGGTAATGCAGAACACTGAAAATGCAACCAGGCAAATCACAAAATGAACCGTAGAACATCATTTTGAGCAGTAGGGCTAGGAGGACCATTTCTTTCATGCTCCTTTGCGATGCCTCATGAAGAAGCATCATTTGTGAAATTCCACCCACAGCACCATTATTTATCACTTGTTTTGTTTCGGTTTCAACAGCCGAGAAAGGGCTGCAACGTCAGAGTTGCAGTTTAGGTCATATGAGGGACGCTAAACGTGTGATGCAACCACTACTTTGCCCTTTTTAATTTACCAGAGCACTATATGTCCAGCCTTTAAGAACGGGAAACACAAGGGGAGGAGAAGCAACGATTCTACTGCAGTTTTTCTTTATCCTTCATGTGACCCCACTTTGACGTCACAGCTATCGCTTGGTGAACTTTTGTTGTGTCCCAGTTGCTTTAAGAGGGAGCAGAGCCAGCTAAGTTGTGTGACAGGTCCAAGGTAACGGCCACATAAGAATGTCGCAATGCTTCACTGCGAGTGTATATAGCTAGAAATTTATAATGTCTAAACATTCAAAAGGTTCAAATAGTAAAGGTACGGTGCAAATCAAATCGGATAGCATACATGTTTCAAAAAGCTGTTTGAAATTTTGAATGTTCACGCACCTGTAGTCGGAACATATTCATGTAAAGCTCCCTTTCTTTGCTGCTTTAGTAATAGGATAGGACTCGCAGGGGCATCCTTCATAGCCTGAGTCGCTTCAGGATGTTAAACCCAGTAAGCTTACATGATACTCTGCCCAGGGTTTCTAGCGGGTCTTTGAAAATCTTGAAAACCCTTGAATATAGACGTGTTTTCGAGGCCCTTGAGAGGCCTGAAATTTTTGTGGGATCCTTGAAAATCCTTGAATTCTGATTGTAAAAGGACATGGCGCGAAAAAATGTAGTGCCCTGTAGGTCTTTTTTTTTTTTTTGTTTTGTTTTCACAAATATTTTTGGGCAACGGGAGAATTCTACCAGAACTCTACTGCCGTTGTGCAACACCACACAAGCCTAGCATACCCCTGCCTGCACCGAAACGTGCTTGGGTACCAGGCAAGAGGAGACACAAAAACGGCCGAGCATAGCACTTGTTGCACTGCAACTGTAGGGTGCCTGCTTGCATACACTCCGCTCCACAAGCTGTTTGCAACACTCTGAAAGGCAGTCAGAATGCTAAAATTCTGCCGTTTTGATACAGCTGCATATTTCTGCACCATAAGAGTGGAATTTATTAAATTTGGGGCACGCTGTGCCAAAATGCTCTGATTAGCCGCGAAAGTTTGCCATACTCGGGGACCACTTTATGTGACTTGTGATGGGACCAGTCATGGCGTTTCAGACGCTGCAGCATGCGTCACTGGCCTTTTAGTTCTATTTTGAGAAGGCATCATGCTGTCCTAACGCTTGTTCATATTTTCTTTTTGCATCCACATACAGTAAAACCTTGTTACAAGAGACACTCAAGGGACCCGAAAAAGTTCTCTTGTAAGCAAGGTCTCTTGGAACCAAAAATTCTAAAAGCACTGTGTTGATCAGTCTACTACACATCAGCATATAAATGCATTCATGTGCATTAACAGGGTATTGTTTAGGAAAGCTTAAAGAAGTTATGCATACTAGTATGTATTTTTGTTAGTGCAAAATATATTCCTCTCCAAATTCTGAAGGTAAAGCACTTCACTTTGGAAGCTTTCCTGTTGCTCTAATAGCTTGAAGCACTTTTACATGCTCATCACCCTCACATGCTGACGCTTTTTCTCTGAAATGTCCTCATTGTCATCCTCTGTGGCACATGTACCATTTACTTGCGTGAGAATTGCACAGTCTGTAAGCTCTTCGGGAGCACACAAGATCCACATCTGCAGATATGAATTCCTCAAAAGACTCTCGTACCAGCAGTCTCTTAGATGCTCACCCAAGCTTCATTTTCAAGGAAGCTTTCCACAGTATCCGTATATGGGCCCTCTTACATCATGTCACCACATTTAAAGCTTGCTTGTCTGAAACAGTTTTTTGCAGCTTCACTTCTCAGGCCATTTCAGACACCTGAAATCACCTGAACAGCAAACTTCGCATCAATTACTATTGTACAATCTTGCTACCTGTCGAGCAACAGGCGTTCTACCAACCTTGTTTTGTACAGCAACTTGACAAAGTGCATAATGCCTTTGTATGTTAGTTGAAGGTAGCGTGTGGAGTTTGGAGGGAAAAAATAATAACTAGTGGCTTTGAGTACAAGAACTTTGGTGCTGCTAGAAGCATTGTCCACAAAGAGAAAAACACCAGGATTCTGAGCTTTCATCTTGTGATCAAATTTTAACAACGAGGAGTTAAAAATGCTGGATGTCATTCATGCATTTTGATCTGCTTCGTAGGTGATTGTAATGCGATGCCAGTGGCTGAAACAACCGGGTTGTTTTGTCTTTCCAATCATGGAGAAGCACTCCTTCTTAGTTCCTGACATATAGCAACAAAAAGGATGCTGATATGGAACAGAATTTAGCTAAGGAAATCTGAAGTGCATCATGTTCGAGTTGGTACGCTTCAGCTGCATTGCATGAGTACACCTGGGTTTTGTCTCTTCTAAATAGTGAAGAATTTACTCTAGGGACCTGAAAAAGTTGCCCTTAGTAACCGAGTGTCTCTAGTAACCATGTAACAGTCTCTTGTAATGAGATTGTACTTTCTCTGCTCTTCCCTTTGTGATTTGAGGATGCTTCACTGCAGTCCATGTGGTGCAAAAAGACTCCATAATGCAGAGGGGCTGTTTGTAACAACATACTACTGCTACTGCGTTGCACTGCGAATAAAGCACTTCATGAATCCACGAACCATTGTCACTGTTGCATAGCTTTCATCTCAAATGTATACACAGCCGTATTCCAGGGACTCATTAAAAAAAAATTGCTGTGATGCAATTAGTTTTTGGCAGTTTTTTAGGCTATCCCGTAATTCGAACATTTTTTCTGACTGCCGAATCAACGAGATTATATTTTATTAAAAGAAAGAGCTCCACAGCTGTATCTGATTCTTTTCTCTCTGTCAAGATGTAGGCTGTGTTGTCATTATTCAGGTTATACCACCACTCCCCACCCTGTTGGTCTTCAAATGTCGACCTCAAACTTTTGTGGGGAAAACCCTGAACACAACTAATGCAACTTAGGAAAAGCACATGGGTGCTTGTCAACACAGAGAGGTTGTCTTAATTGTTCAGATTGTTATTGGGCCACCAGTGTGTTCGATGCACATCTAATTGACAGGTGCTGCAAACTAACACCGTCCATTTGGGCAGAAATATCTGCGGCCAGAATCGTCTGTGCCATCATTTGACAAGGTTTTAGTTGAAGTGTCAGAAATTAGTGGGTCGTACTTTTACTAGTAGAGTCATGTTTCAAGCGCCCTCCAATCTCTTCATTCCCCCTTAATAGGATGTATCGCTTGTTTTTGTGCGGCTCTTTGAAGTTTCGGTATTTTCCCGAGCCATTCTCATGTACAGCGAGATTGTTTCTATGCTGTCTTGCCGCCAGACTCACGTTCTCGTCATCAGATAGCGTAGGAAGAGCATCAGTTCTTCTGTGTTTAGGCTAATATAACTTGAGGTGGTACAAAGATTCATTTTGAGTGTCAGCAGGTTGGGAAATACGCAGCAGCCTTAGATTTTTTAGTTCCATAACTGCATAGTGGAGGCAAAGACTGCCAAAATTAACATTTACAGATGCTGGAACAGTGAAATACTATAATGTCAGCACTGTGCACGAAATGTATACAGTTAAGCCTCTATGTAACGAACCTCCGTGTAGCGAATTCTTCAATATTACGAAGTCTTTCATTCAATACCCCAATGCTGCCCCCATAGAAGTGCATGTAACTGAAAACTCCATGTAATGAACATGTCGCGGCGGTTGACCTCGATATAACAAACTCTCGGCGCCAACTGTCTCTTAGCTAGTGTCGAGTTACTGGAAATTTGGCAAAACCCCGCAATTTTCAGGCCGATAAAGCAAGAACTAAAGTGAAACGCCTACTGTAGCAATAAGCGACCGCAGTTCATACAGCATGCCATGTTGCAGCGCTGACGCCACATCTCCTTGACAGATGCAGCAGCCCGCTGCTTCCGCTGTTGGCAAATGGTACTGCAATAGCTCATGCTTAAAAGGAGCAAAAATAACAAAAAGAACACTGGGCGAGCAGCGTGCGTCCATTGCCGTGCTCCCGTGCGTTAGTAGCGGCAACAGCGGAGCACGCTGGCAACGCGAGGCAGAGCCAGTTTCTTGGGGCAACGGTGGTGAGCGAGCGCACGCGGTTTCTCGCTGACTGATTCCTCCTCCACCCCCTTTCAACGCTCCCTCGTAGATGGTTCGTGCGAGCTGCAGAGGAGGTGGAGGCTGCCGCCGTGGTTGCACCGGGCTATCAGCTCTTTCGCGAATCATTTCACCGCTTCTATGACTTCAAATAATTCTGGCTCACTGTAAACACTTTCAGGGTGGCTTCCCGTACATCAATTCTTAATCTGGTTATTGTTCTTCATGCAAAAACTGCATGTAATGAAAACCTGGATATGACAAAAAATCATGGACATTTTACAGTTTCATTATAACCAGGTTTAACTGTATAACCTAATAAGTCAAAACCACAGAGTCATTGCCAGCCCTTATAGAATGTCATTCCGTATCTGCTTTTGGCATTTGCCCTTCACCTTTTGGTTGCTCTTTCTTTGTTTTTGTTTTTCTTCTGTTTGTTTTGTATCGCCCTTTTGTTTTGTTTTTGTACTGTGCTCGCTTTTGCATGCAGACAGATCAGTCACGGCTTCTAATTGTACTCTTCTGGAGCTGTCCTCATTTGACACAAGCTGTGGATTTCGCAGACAGTACAACATAGTTTTGTGGGTCTTGCGAGGGGGATAACGATCCCGTGCATGTCAAACCATGCTAGATGCAAAAAAAGAAATGCATATTTTTTAGCTTTTTCATTTTTATTTGCTTCTTGAAGTTCTAAAAATTAACCTCCTTAGTTTTGTGGTTCACATTCTTTTCTCTGTGTTTTATGCATGCCTTGTAATATAAAATGTTTACACGCTGGATTCCCAAAGAAAATATACCAAGTGCCATTGATAGGTATCCCTTGCTAGATTTCCTTTGGTTCAATATTCATTTTTCTTTATATATACTGAAGGTTAGGTTTCTTCCCTGTTTAACGGCTCGAAAATTTGAATTTATGCTTCAAAGTGGATTTTTTTTCTTCCTGTGAGCTGCTTCAAATCTGGATTTTACTGCTCAAAAAATTGCTACAATTCCTATTTCATCTGTTGCACCCCTGAAGAGGAGTGAAGTCTTCCTGATTGGCCCTGATTTCCCTTGCCTTTCGCAGTCTGTGAATAGCTTGTAAAATATCATTAGAGAGTCGTTTCCTTGCTGGACCTTAGAAAGGTATGCTTGAAGCATGCCAAGAGCATTGGAGGCTTTAAAAGAGTTCTGGAGATTACACTATCTGCAAATACTGCGATTCTGCTTAGGGGAGCACAAGCATGAGCTAATACAGTTCGGTGGATCTTCAATTGCCATAGACAACTTCTTTTATGAACTCTCGAATATAAGTTTGATCGTACAGGGAACTCTTGCTTATTCTCAGCCACGGGCAAGGAAATGTGGATCGAGGATTTATCACGAATCTGCAAGTTACCATGGAAAACCTCAAAGAAATTTTTTTTATAGAGGGTGGCGCTGGTGAACACTCTCAAGGTTCGTATACAGACAACATAAATACCTAAGAAAGTAGCAGGGGGGACAGCGGCCGATGTAGCTCAGTTGGAAGAGCACCGGACGCGTTATTCGGAGGTCGTGGGTTCGGATCCCACCATCGGCACGTTGTTTTTTCTTCTACTTTGTATCTAATTATCTTTCACCTAAACAGATTACATTACTAATTTCTGTGATTATCCAAGTAAACATTACAAAAAAAAAAAAGACAAAGTACCATCCCCAACGCTTTCCTTGGCCTCGCCGACTGTTGGCTTCTTTTCCCCCTGCACATCATGTGTGATGTTGGGAAAAGAGCAAGGGGCAGTTTTAGCCTGCTTTTCTGGCTGCTAAAAATATGCAGGAAATTGAATAAAAAGCATGGTTTCATCAAAAGAAATGAAAAATTTGAGCGAGGTAAAAATGGTTGGAAGCAGCTATTTCCGAGCTGACTGCTTCAGTAAGCGCATTGAAAGCGACCAACGGCAGATTTTAGGTAAATACCTTCTTTTTTTTTTTACGCATCATAGGCGCACCATTTTTACATATGAGCACGAATTAGGTGTTGAGAATATGATTAATACCAGTTTTATAGTGCCTACAAATGCCTTTTTCAGATGTTTGTGCCTAAAAATGCCCTATTTTAGCTACAAAGTTTCCTTAACACCATGCTGACCACGTGAGCAGAAAATACAGAAACAACTATTTCCCTATTTCTAATATTTTTATCGTTCCGGCTTGTAGAATTTGGCTGGTAAGGTGGTATAATCGACCGGAATACGCTGCATTTTGAAAAACATTTGAATTCAGTCGGAGCAAATCCCAGCAGGTTTCAGCTGTACCTGATTAAAAGTGGTTGCATAAACTGTCTAGAACCAGCTTAAAGGTCCACTGAAACGGTCACCAAGAAGCTACTGATAAACGTGTTCAGTATGAAGAACAAATGCTTTTGAGCATTAACCCAAAGTATAACTCCTTGGAACAAAGCCAGCAGCTGGCAAGGCTTGCAAGAAGCTGCCATTCGCTGTGGCCACTGCAGCCATGACGTCACGGGCACACTTCCGGTAGCTGCGAAAGTCGTCTGCTCGTGCGCTGCTCAAACTCTATGCGGGCTGTTGTTACACAGCTCGCCGCCCTTATCGGTTAGGCGGCCATTGCCGATTAAGTACAACAACCGAAGCGACGCAGTGATCGGCGGAGCGAAACTGCATTTACAAATACCTTATTTATATAACGTGGTTTCGAGAGTACCGGAGTGTCGTCCGACGAGGTGTCAACAGCACGGTCAAGCACCGCACGATGGCAGCATCTCCTCGACCGCCGCAAACACCACTGCTGTGGCCCCTCTTCCCGCATACCGTACGCGAACAACACAGCGGATCGTTAGCACTGATGTCCGAAATAAAGCATGGTAAAATTAGTTGGCGTCTGAATACTAAGCCAAATATCAAATATGAAGCCCTCGTGAGGATTGCTGTCCAGCAGCAAATTGCTGGTAAGAACGATAGCCGTGATACAAGCAAGTTTCTGCTCAAGTCAGCTGCCGCTGGTGCATTTGGGCTCATCCGATCTGCTCGTACTAGTTCTGTGATTATTGCGTTGCCAGAGTTAATTATATGATTATTCACTGTGGCAGGATAGGATTCACAATAAGGCAGTTTCATAAGTAGACGATTTACAACAGCGCTGATCAGTTCCAAAGTGCCGACCGCCGCGGCTTCGAAGCAAAACAATTTAGGCCTAGCAACGACTAGGGACAGTCACGCACGATGCATCGTTCGCCGCGCTCGCGCCCCACCCCCGCTTTAATTGTGTAACGTATCTCAGCCTGCTCGCGGCATCCCGTGCTGCAAGCATTGCAAAGCGTGTACTTTCATAATTAAGGCCGCGCATTTTTCGACGTTCTGCTCTGTAACAACCGTTCAAACAATACTGCAGGCAAGACAAGTCTTCAGTACGCAATCGCTGCGCTGTCTGCCGTAATCGAAGACGTCGGGTGGCACCATATTCTATATATCGATCTTTAAACGTGATACAGTGGGCAAATGAATAACTTTGTGAAGCAGACTCGCTCGTACGTTTCGCGCACTCGGGCGCTGACGAGTTGCCTCCGTCAGCAGACGCTGCCATAACCTCGGTTAACGACGCAAACTGAGGTCGCCAAGCTCGGTTTGCGATGATCGCGGTTAGTGGTGTAACCATGGTTCAGTCCTCCGTCCTAACCACGGGTTCGCATAACCACGGTTACACTAACCATCACTGCGCGAACTGGCGAACTCCTCGGGCGTGTGCGAGCGAGGAGGGGTTGACGCGAGTACGCCAGTGGGCGAGCGCGCGGCAACCAGAAGTTCGTCGAAGTGACGTATTACTGGGCGGAGCTTTGAACTTGCTTGTATTCTTAATTTTTTTATTACTTCCTTTGGCGTACGAATTGAGAGGGAAAATTGGAAGGGTCATTTTTAATCGCTGATATCTGGCGTTGCAGAAGCTAGATCGAAAGTTTTTGCAGGAGAATGATGGGTGGTTCAATATCTATCAGTGTTATGGAGTTGTTTACCCTTCTTGGTGACCCCTTTCTGTGGACCTTTAACTATTGTAGGTTTCGACTTCCGCTGTACTTTTTCTTGTGCTTCGCGGCTGTATGCACGCCATACTGGAAAGCTGCCAATCATGTGTGCATACAAATACACATTTGCGCCCTATGTAAGGAATGTTTAACAAGACTCTCGTTTAATGCTTGTATGAAAACCACCCTTCCACCGTTAATCCCATGCCATATTCAAATGATCCACACTGTATAATCTGTAATGTTCCTGTATCACCCTAACAAAAGCAGAAGCAGTGCTGACGAACCATGCCTCATTTTCTTATTTGGCCGCGAATCTCGACTGGGCTTACCAGCCATGCCAAAGCGAAAGAAGAGTGCATTAATTCGGGAGGAGGCTACTGGTACACCTTGCTATGCACGCTAGATGGCGATATCTTCTAACCATGCAGAATGAAGGAGAGTTCATAATAGACGTGTTTTAGTGGAACCATTACAGTTACCCGAAAATTATGAAGGGCTCCACACAGTTCTTCACCATCATTTAATGCTGGTTTTGAAAGAGAGGGCCCACATCTTTTAAAATTTGTCTATTGCTTGATAGCTTATGGGGTTTGCTTAACTGAAAAGCCATTGCTGTGCCCTAGTTTCAAAGGAAGGTTTCGAGGATTGCTCGGAAACGGGTCAAGAAAAAATATGCACATTACTTTGTATGATAAATTGTGAGGCAACATAGTTTTTTTCAGCGTTCAGGATGATGTCTCACCACTTTGCTTCTCATTTAGCATCTACTACAGTCGAGCCTCGAAATAACGAAGTCCTACTTGCGGCCGAAAATTTCGTTAAATCGCGAATTTCATTACGTCGCGGTTCCCATGTTCTAGCTGCCCAGATAAGGCACTAACAGTTTTGGGGAACACTGCTAGTAGATGGGAACTTGTAAAGTACGAACTCGGAAAGGAAGCAAGCAATAATAGCGCTAACAAGAGTACCGGCTGTTGTTTTGTATATCAGGAGGATAATGGGCAGTAGCAAACTGACGCGAATACATCATTTTTCTTCGTGTGAGCAAAGAGCAAGCGCGCCCACGCCGGCACGGCAATCTTTGTTCAGCCCTCACATACACGTGCCTGTAGTACCTACACCGTATTTACACGCGTAATGTACTTGCCTCCCACTTTTGCCGCGGACAACTTTTTTTAAAAATTGCTAGTTGTTAAAACCCCTCCATTGCGCACCATAGCAGTCCAGTGTATTTTCGCACGAGAACTTCACAGTGTATGTTAGCCGTGCCAGTGGTTTTGACAGGAGCACTAGCGGTGGCTTATTCGGCTGGTCCAGTTGTTCAGCTTCCCCTTTATCATGCAGCGATTGGAGTGGGCACGGTCCAATGCGACAAAAGTATTGGAATGTATGTAGCTGAAAACGCCTTTTGAAGTGAATGATGCTAAAAGCCCGCGTCATTATCACGGCTGACCGCTTGTTTACGTTGCCGACTGATGGGTGGAAGGATAAACAACTGTCGTTAAAAAAAAAGTCTACTCTTTCTCGCGTGTTGAGCCCTCACTTCAAATTGACGTCAATGTCGAGTAAATGCGAAATACAGTGAGTCTCTGCTAAAGTTTTAGTTCTCATCCCATTGTCAAGGTGGCTGCTGATATATGCATGCAATGCACAAGACCTTTGTTTAATCGAAAGTGCGGCATGAAATTACTTCGTTAAATTGTGAAAAAAACTTTGTTTTCAATAGGGCAGAGATTGGGAAATTAAAAATAAATGCAGAACATAGCGAATTTCATTACTTTGAGGTTCGCTATATCGAGGTTCGACTGTATTAACTAGATTTATATACCTCCAACTGTATGTTCCTAATTGTAAGTGTAGGTGTCTGCAGGGAAGTAAGACACTGCACTTTACGTTCCCCACAAACCAATAGAAAGAAAAATGTATAAATCACGGAATGAAAAAGCAGTGTTAAAGGGCCACTGTCCAGGATATGACGTTTTAAGCAAAAGAGCCCAACGCTTCGATCAGGTACCGGAGATAGTCTGTGCAAAATGCTACAGCGATACATGCGTCGCAAAGCAGAAAAAAAATACATATCAAAGCTCTCTCATCCTCCCTGCCGGGAAACCAGCTTCCCCGTTCTCTACGCTGACCCGTCGGGCCGCTACGCTGACGTCAGAAGGCAACGACATCCATTGGTCCGTCTCGCTGACTGACGGGTGAAGGATGGGCGTACACGACTAATTGAGTGCGCCACTCACTGCACGCTTTTTCCTCGTCACAGCCAGACTGAATGCAATGAATGCAGTGGCGTGCGCTCCCACGCCCGTTTCGTTTTCATGCACGGAGAGTGCTTCGCCCGACCTCCTGCCAAACGTGGAGGAGGAAAGGGTATTTGGCTTGCGGAGGCTAGACGACCGGACAGGAGAGTGAAAAGCCTCTGAGAGTGAATGGAAGAAAAGAAACACGACAGAATCTTGTGATTGCGGTGGCTGTAACTGCGTTATTAATGACTCTTTGCAAAAACATTTTTTCGGCCTTGGTGAAGCTTCACAGTCACCGGGGAAGAAAATATTTGCGGCCAGAGGGTGGACAGCAGCCCTTTAAAGGTGCCATAGTGTCTACTCTTGAGACAATGCCCAAGTGTCTTCTCAAGTTTTGCCCTGGTACTATGGCATACCCTAAATGCTCGCCTTTTCACAGCATAAATATTTTCACCTGTTACTACATTGCATTTTTTATATCCTATGTAACAAAAGTATGTGTCATTATCACGTATTTCTCGCCCAAACAAGTATAATCTGGACCAGCACAAAAAAGAAAATTTGCAGGACACCAGGCAAATATTAAATGCCAGAAGAAATCGTTCTTGAGAGAACCCTGTAAGAGCAGTACAATGCCTTTATGCTTTGTACTCTTACTTATGCGAGGTGTTAGTGGCTCCAAACATTGCGGGGAAAGAGTCTAAGGTCTGCTATTTGAACAGTACCTTTGGAAGTGTTACTATGGAAAATGGCATCCAAATCAGCACTTGGAAAAAAACTGCCTCTAGCCTATACAGTCTAACCTCGATATAATGAGCCTCAATGTAACGAAATTCACGATGTAACAAATTTTTCTAATTTCCCAATCTGGATCTGAATTTTGAGAACTGAGTTCAGGGTATTTTCATCAATCTTTATCACTTTAAATCTCAGTGTCCAAACCCTATTAGTATTTACCGAATACACAGAAAATTTCCTCATTCGCCGCACTGCACACTTCACTGCAATGCTTGACTGCATGGGCTGTGGAGTGAAGCATACTTAAAATTTGACGAAGCAGTTTTGTGAAAGGGGCCTATCTGACACTGCGCGCAAAATGAAGCATTTGACGAAACCGTGAAAAAAAGTCATTCTCACTTTCACCTCATATGCAGACAACCATCATGTGGGTGTTCATCATATAAAATTACTGTGGTTCATTTGGTTTTTGGCAACTTTTTCTCATCCATTGGATAACGAGCTCTCAGTTTGGTCATTTTTATGCTCCCTTAGAAGCTGAATTAACGATAATTTACTCTATTTAACAGCGATCTGACAGTTTCATTCAGTTTCATGCAAGTCGTTCCGGTATAAATCCTGTATAAATTTATGTTGGATTTTACAGTAGGGTTTATATTTCCGTGCAGTTCTAGGTGAACTATGTTTGCTGCTTTTTTAATTTCTAATTTTTGTCACATATCAGACATTCAATATTTGAAGGCATTTCTTTTTTTCTCATATTTGCATTTGGAAATTTCAATATTCACTCTCCTTAATGTTTTACACATGCCTAACTTGTAAACAAGGCGCTCGCTCTGCTTTAGCCTCCCAGAACTCGCCTCCTCTGAAGATCTCATAGGGCGTTACTTGTACTCCATTTCACTTCTGAGTAGTCTGGAACAGCCTTGGTAATTCTGTGTGCAGATCCTCGATGGAGAGAAGCTTCAGCTGGACCGAGACACGGAGCAGATAATCCAGACGGTAATCAACAAGAAGCAGCCCATCATGGAGAAACACCTGCTTCAACTGCTGGAGCTGCAGGAATCAATGGAGCACCCTGTGGAACTCAACTCAATCACGGACAACCTCTGAGCACTGGTTACCACACTGAATACAAGCTTGAGGACACAGTTGGTGAAGGCATTACGATGGAAATTGAAAGGACATCTTGCCATATAAGTCAAACAGTTATCACTGGGTGTAGAATGAGTCTAGGTTTTATTACAGAACAGGAAATCATATGAAGACAAACGAGGCTGAGATTTCAGTATCACCAGTCTCTCCCACCGACTCCTTTTTTGGTGTCCATTACCGGGCTGTTGCTAAATGCATCATTCTTATTTGTGTCAAACTGTATTTTATTTCTGTCTCCTCTTTTCTTACTGCATAAGAAGTAATGGACATTGAAGTATCTTGGAAGGTGTATACTGAGCTGACAGGCACACTAGGGGTTCAGAATCAGGTTTGTTCGCACTTTTTCACTTGCTGGCGTGCCGTTGGCATTACGATGGCCGATTACTATTTCTAGCATCAGAGCACACAATGTTAACTAATAGAAAATTTTATTTGAAGAATATTTTGTAGTAGTTGTAGTGTACTTTTTCAGCATTATATACCAAAGTCTTCATTGCATCTAAAAAAAAAATAAAGTATTGTTATAGTCGTGAAGACATATTCAAGGTTGAATGTGTTGAATTCATAGTCAAGGTTGTTTCCAGGGCCAAATCAGCTGACTGCGTTATCTCCTGTGTTCTTCCATATTCACTTTTTGTGCGTTTTTCTTTTCCTCACAAAGCTCGTGCTTTTTATCCAGTTTTGATTAAGCTGTGCAGGTCTTAGAGCCAGCATTTTGCGTTTCTCATCTATGTGCTACTCGCATCTCTGTTGGCCAACATAGTATTTTGTCCGATTGGATTCAGCATGGCTTTCGTGTGTAATATTTCTCACCTCGGAGAACGGCCCCTCTCTTTAATGGTCAGCAGCAACTTTTTTTATTTTTTTTTTTTTTTCTGATAAGTCAAAACAGTGCACAAGGATTTGCTGTTAAAGGTCGTCATGTTCGAAATGGAAACTTAAAAATAGGCAGCTATTACCAAGTGCTGGAAAAACTGACGTTTGTGCAACTCTTCGCTGCCTGTTATAAACTGTAGTGACGCGGGCAGGCAGTTTCATGAATCTGCAGAACTGTGAATGAATGAATGCGAACCAAACAGGCTCAAATGGCTGTGCTAGTGTGACTCGATTTTATGCACCTTGTGCCACTAATATAAATAAGCAGCACATACTAACACTAGCAGTGTTGCATTTGGTTGCCACGTGCCCTGTTAGCTGCGTCCATACTAGCTTCTGCTGGTTTTCTTTTTCCTTTTTTTTTTTTTTTAATGCACTTCTTTGTTGTCATGCCACATCTTGTGGTTGTCCTGTTTCCTGATGTCGTTTTGCAAGTGTGTGATTGGGTTTTATGGCGTTTGTGGCAATGTGCTTTCATATGTTGCACTTGCTCAAAGCCATTGTCATTTTCACAAGGTATCATTTACTGTTTTCTTTTTTTTTTTTTTTTTTTTTTTTAAATTTTGGGGTCAGCACTAGCTAAGGTGTTTCAAGCCAGTTGGAAGGCCCAGCTGCGTAGCCCGTATGATTCATTAGTCATTAGTGACATGCTTAAGGATACTGAGCTTTGTGACACTTGTACTCGGTGTGGTTGGAAGAGGCTGTGGGAGGGCCATTTGATCTCATTTTCAAGTGTTCTCATGCTCTGTCACTTTGAATATTTTGCTGTGTGTTGTGTTCATGTGTGCAAATTGTCTAAGAAGGAAAGTTTCACCTGGTAGAGTATGTTCACTAGTGGTCAATAATAATGTACCCTGTGTAAATTGTTTAGTCCGGAGAATTGAGCTGAAGCAAAAATAGCTGAGCTGTGCAGCTTGGCATTGTCGTGTCTTGCCACAAATGAGACTGAATACAAGGTAATGGCTTACTCCAATTGGTTGTCCAGGGCCCTGCATTCACGAAAGAGCACAATATCCATTGCAGCATCCAAATGTTCAACAAGTAGGCAGGGTCTGAAACTAAATCACCCGTTGAAACACGGCTCTTGGTTTGCAGGGTGGACTCCAAATCAACAATTGGAATGTGCTGAGTGCTCACAACAATTTCACTTAAGCAAAAAAAAAAATAAAAAATTGACTGCCTCGCAAGCTAATATACCTTGGGAAGGAGCTTTGGTGGGCTAATGTCTCCTAAGCTATGAACCTTTATCAGAATGTGCAGTCAGATTGGGACTCTTTATACCCTGTCATTTGAATGGGTGTGTACATTTCCAGTAAAGCTTTAGCTGAGCTAAGGGAACAGCACTGCAGGCTAATTATGTGAGTAATTTGTGTCTCAGTAGACACCAGCCTATGTGGATTGTCAGTTCATGAGCGATAGTAAGGCACATAGTGAGTGCAAGCTTTGTTGTTCTTGGTCTGTCACTCTTAACGCAACTGCACATGCACGGTGTGGAGCTAGCTGCCTGATCACTCTACGCTAAGGGTTCTCAACGCTCGTGTGCTGTGTGATGTCGGTTTACATTAAACAACACCAGGTGGTCAAAATTTCAGGAGCCCTCTACTATGACGTCTCTCGTAGCCTGAGTCGGTTTGGGACGTTAAACCACACAAACCAAACCAAACCTTTCTACCTCGGGAAATATTGGTTTTCAAAAGGTGCTGGGGAATCCCGTATGTTTTTCGCGATAGCGTATACCGGTCGTTAGGCCGAAAAGCGTTTTGGAAAAGGCATTTGGGATGGTATTGTGCCATTTTGCTGCCATTTAACATCCATCTGCTAGACAAGTTAAAGGCTAACCGGTCACATCAAACCGGTCACATAGTAACTCCAGTTGTTTGCTGTTCATTCTAAATGCAGGGGTCCACCGAGCCAGGCTGATACTGCATCTTCCTAGTGCTCAAACTTAAATGACTGGCCTTATCGTGAAACAAGTCTTCTATGAGCAGTTGCAGCGTGGTTTGTCTAAGTATAAAGTGTTCGGAGTATAGGTAGGGGGTTAAAGCATGCATGGTGCCCAGGGAACCCAGTTTGTGAACGTCTCTAGACTATTGCGATTGGGTGCATACTTTAATAAGGGTAAGGAGCTACACTTTTTTTTTTATGGATCAGAGCAGTGAGCCCCACATTGCAGTCCTGCTGATTGTGGTGCATTACATTTGAAATAAGTGCCTGAAAAATACCACAATTTGAAGCATGATGTTTGAAAAAAATACGAGCAGTACAAGTTATCTTTTTAGTCTGACTTGAGCAGTCAGTTCTATTCCAATTTGTCGCCTCTGATGCTGTTAAAAGTCCTCTTAGTTGTTTCTCATTGCAGTATGTGTCACTCTCATCATTCGTAGCAGCTCAACGCAGTCGGTTGGGGCTTCTCATTGTTTATTGTCATGGCTGCTTGTGTGAGACTATTGATATTCATTCTGGCAGTACAGTTTGCACATATTCTGTAGCTATGTTGTTTCAAAAGCAGGTGGACCTCAGTCGAGAATTTGTTATAACTTTCATACCATTCAACGAATTTTGTGAAGTAGTTTTGTTAAAGTAAGATTTATCACCGTTTTGTATGGTATGCCACTTTCAGGCCCTGTTATTTTTGTCAGAAGCAGAACTGCAAATGAACCAGTCACGAGCTCACATCAGCATATGTAAATTCTTCTTTAAACTAACCTCTTAACAGAGCTGGTAGCCCATATAGGACAGCATTTAGCATATCACCTTGTTTTCCCATGATGTGGGCTCTTTAGGCATTAAGGATCAACATTATGTTGTATGGAGGGCAGGGTAATGTTCTTCTTCTTCTTTTTTTTTTTTTTTTTTTTTTTTTTTTCTGGAGTTGCTTTCCGCATTAACAGCCTCCTCTGTGCAAGGGCTTCAGCAGATTCATGACCTTTGTTTAACATAGTGCCAAGGGCTATTTGAATAGCCTAGGGCAGCCATGATGCTGCAAACTTTGCTGTTGGTGATGCGTCTATTGATTTTTTTTTACATGCAATGCTTAACTATGTCTGCACCAAACAGTCGCTAAAAATCTGCTGTGAGAATGGTTGAAAGTGGGTGCTGTTTTCGGGTCCACACAGTCCTCCCAATATTTTGCTGCATGTTCATTGTTGCATTGCTTTAAACTTGCTCCTTCATCGGTGAAGCTGTTAATTCAAATCGCATGCTTGTGGTTTTCCTTTGGGGCTTATACTCTTTGGTGACTCATAGCTTCCATGATAGTGTCGCAGAAAGTAGGGATCTGCAGGTGTTTAAATAATGAAATGGTTCCTGAAAGGTGTTTGCTGTTAGATTTGGACTTTTGTTTCTTTCTCATTTGAAGTAGTCGAGTAAATATTTGAAAATTTGCCTGTTCCCCTAAACTTGCAGTTTAACACCTTTGCGGTCCTTTTAACAACCCTTGCCCTTGCGGTTCTCTCTTGGGGCCAATTGCTAGCGCACTGCAGAATTGCTCTCACGGATCGGGAAACAAAGCACAAGATTGGTGTGTCATTTTTCCTTTATTATAGAAATTCAGAATTTGCAAGCTGCCACAGAAGAAAAGTGCCTGAAATAGGGATTTTTGGCCCTTATGAAAGGGATTTGCGTTCTTAGTTTTGAACAGCAATGATTATTGCACTGTATTGCAAGACAGTTTACAGCTGGCCGGGAATGTGGCAGCAAAGAAAGTGAACAAGCACTGGTGCTCGTGTCGTGTTGTTTTTGGTTGCCGAGGTGAGCTAGGCGGGTGAAGTGATATACATGCACTCCTGCCATCATGTCCTCTTTTTAATGCCTTATGGGACAAATATGTAAATGACATAAAAAAGAGCCTCAGCACCTGATTGAGCAGCTGTGTCTTTCCCTGTGGTGATGGAACTGTATTTACAACTGCGGCACATATCATGTCGCTCATCAGCACACAAAGCATCATTTGGGAAATTTTCTGATCTTTAGCGAATTGTATCTAGCTAGCACTGTTGCGAAAGCTTGCTTCAAGCCATGTTAGGCATGGTTGCTAACTGCAAACCGACATGTTTTCGTGCAGAGTTTGTTGCCAAAGCTGAAGTCTCAAATTGGGCAAAGTTTTTTCATTTCTTGTCAGTTCCACCAGTGACTCCATCGCACGTCTTGCTTCTTATGTGCAAACTGAAGTGGTTCTCAACAATTTCTGGAATTTTCACGGTGCTGCTGGTAGTGTGGATGCTTCCTATGGAAACGTTTCATGGACAACTGTCATTTTTGTGTTTGTGAGTAAAGTTGTGCATGTTTTTTTATGTGTACATAGTGCTGTTTGGAAACTGGTTTTTATGGGCCAGGACTTGGCAGTGTCACACACATGTGCATCTTCATTAGTGCCTTGCCAAGATTGCTATTTCTATCCCTCATTATTGAATACCAGCACATCCAACTAGTTTGTGTGTACCACATAAAAGCATGACTCATCGAATGTGCATTTTTATGGCATCGAGTATTGTGATGCCTAGTGTCTTCCTGAGCTGCTTTGCATTCTATTGTACTTGTCGCACTACATAGTCTTTGTTCAAGTGCCTTTGTGCATGACATTCAGTAACCTGTTTTACATTTCATGTATGAACCACACTTGCCTTGGAATAAAATTAATTTCCTTTTTTATGAACATCTTTAAATTAAGTTCTTTCTTTGCCGCTTGGGATATTTCAAAGACAAAAGGGCACTGAGCCCTCCCAGTGCGGGGTGACACTTCCAAGCACCTTTTTTTTTCAGTAAAACAGCTAAACATTCAAATTTCAGCTTGTACATACAAGTGCCTGCATACTTTTTTTGTTTTGCTGGAATTGAAGTTGACATCCAAACCACAGTGAGAAGACTGGCCTTTCAACACATGAGATGTTGGGCTGTGGCAATGGCTGACATCTAGCATGTGTTGTTAGTCTATGGTATCGGAGCTCATTATTGCACATGCAGTGTCTGAATCGGTAGCAGATGAGGCCGGTCAGGTTGCCGTAATTCAGATTGATCTTACAAAGGCCTTGCTAAAATGTGTCGTGGTTCGCTCTTTGCAGTCTTCAAATGTGCAGACATTAGGGATGTATTGCTTGAGGGAATAAGACTGCGCTACAAACAGTCCCAAACAAGGTTGTTCGTAAATCATGAACTTGCCATAATGATTCCACTAGTCTTATGTCCAGTAGAGTTGCCTACTATCGCTTCTGTTATTAGTTTTATATCACGAACCCTTGTGAATAACTTGCCAAATCCACAGCTACTCAAGGATAAACATCAAATTTTTGCTTCCATGTTTCTTTAAGAAGCATTTTGCATTAGCATACACTATGGTTTTTGCCTGTGACCACTAAATAATGTATATTTGAATTGGGTGTTCTTGATACTGTCAGTTTCATCAACTGAGCAATGGCTGTAATGTCAATTTGGTGTTTAGGTCACGTGAAGAAAAGAAAGAATATCAATCCAATCGCTGATCCAGCATTTGTTTCCATTCTAAGACATGAAACAGCCTGGCTTATGTCTTCGCAGTGAATCAAATTGCATATCTGCAATTGGCCTGCACCTTTTTCATTGCTCGGGTGACCGAACTGTTGACTGTAAAAATGCTGCCAGAATCAAGGAAGAAATTCAAATATAAATTATTTAGCGCCTTTAGGCGAATGCCACACAATATTGTTTTTATTTTGGGGGCTGATAGGTTTAGGTCTGATGTATCACCACAGGTCTCGGCACCTACAGACTTGGCCGACACACACTGGCGACCAGTCAGCACTAGGCCATGTCACATGGACTTGCTAACCAAGCAGGTAGCTCACATGACCTGGCTACCTGAGATTTGGTTAGCTGAGAGGTAAATAATATCAAGGCCACGTTATGCTCTCAACTAATCGAAACTGAAAAAAGTATTTAGTGGGACAGCTGCACTGCCATCGCATTAAAAGAGTGCTGGAGGCTTTCAGAGTATAGTCTGTCGTGGTTCTTAATATGCAAAAATCTAAATGGTTCTCGTGTTACTCGACCACGAAACCTTGTTGTTTTGGTGGTGTCTGGTGGGACTGATTCCCTGTAGTATGTAATTGGGGTTCTCTGTCGTCGGGTTCAGAATAGTGGGCCTTGCCGGGAGTCTCAAATTGTGTGAGGCGCCTAATACAGGTCATCAATCAGGAGCTCTCGCATACCTGCCAAGTTTTACAATTTTATCGTAAAGTGCCCGATTTTCAGTGTTTTATTAAGAGTATCGTAGTGCCCACTCTCATTTTACAATTTTTCTCTATTTATGTGTTGATTAAAAAAAGGTAGCAGGGTTAGACCGAGTAGACGTGTGAAAACGCAAACCCAGCTGATCTTGTGCCGCGTGCGCCGTCTGATGGTGGGCTCTGTACTCCGCGGCGCATCTTATTTGTTTGCCACATCCCTTGTCGGCGCCTCTACTCCAATCAGATCATGCCTGTTGAATAAAGTGCGGCTACATTGTCATCGCAATCGTTGAGTTTTTGGCTAGCCGAGGCTGTCAAGCTGTTAGTTAGGCTTACTGTGTTGGCAGCGTAGTTGCTGCGGGTGCGACTGTGAGATGTCTACAAGAAGTACTTTCAAGTGTTCATGCCCAAATATTCAACGGATTTTTGTGCATACAAAAATGTAGCAAAGGTGAAAGGTACGCTTTCTGCACCTACTGCCGCTTGATGTGAATATTGTACATGCCGGTCGTCGGGAAATTCTGCTCCATCTCAGTACATTAGTACAAAGAAGAATAAGGATTTAGCGAGTATTGTTGACACCAACAAGAAGATTAGTGGGTATTTTAATTCTGAAGTGGACCACAAGCTACTATTCAAGCCGAGTGTCTCTTGACGGCTGTATGATCGAGTAGAAGTAACCATTCAGGAGTGCATAGACGAGCAGGGCACTTTGTTGCCAGTCTTCAGGACATTGATTAGCAAAGCAGGACATTGATTAGCATTTAGCAAAGTCAAGAAGAAGTGCACCAGGTTTTGCTCCTCCATGTCAAAGAGGGGCCTAGAACAACGTTATTGTCAAATAAAAGGAGTCTGGAGTTTGTCACAATCAGGTGCTTGACAAGGACTTCCTGTGTAAGGCAAAAGCAGTAACCTCTAGTACTGTACCAGCCTTTCACTTCAAATATGTCTTTCTGAGGTTTTGTTTGTGACTTTTTGGAACTCTAGTTTAGGCTGCTGTTTTCTTCATTATTCAAAAGAGATTTTGAGTAATAAGATTTTAGTATCTTTTGGCATCTTCTATAGTAGATTGAGCACTGTGCGGTTGGCAGGTCTGCTCTCGGTTTTCTTTTTTCGTGAACGCAAGAAGTGATGCATTGCGGGAAAGAAGGTATAAGCACTACATAGACTGTCATAAGTGTGGCTCTATGCATCGGGACAATTTATTTTTTCCTCTTCTGTACGGAGGAGCTTGCTTTCACTTGATTGTTCACCAACTTGTTTTAGTTTTTCTTTTGGAGTGCAACTCTTGAGTAGCATTAGCCTCGACGTAACCAGCAGAGCAAGCGGTGAGCACAACAGAAGGATGCAAAGTGCGGCGGTATCAAAAACAAGCCAGGGGGCGGCGGAGATCGGCGAGAAGTAGAATGAATCACTAGATAATTTTCAGAGTACCGCGATTCTTTTCTCCGCGCCGCTGCGCCACCGATTGGTCAGCTTAGGTCACGTGGCCCTTTTTTTGCCATGAAGCTTCCAAACAGGCACATCGTGGACGCCTTTCACCGCAGTGCGTGTGCGGAATGGTGTGCGGGGATTGCTGCATTTGGCGCCCGGGTTTTGTTGCTTGGCTTTTTCTTGTAACAAGTACTTAGCGGCAGAATGTCTGGCTACAGCGCCTGCGTCTGCAGCAACCTGCTTGAGTCCGGAAAGTTTGTTTAGGGCGAAAGCCTTCCTAGGCTAACTTGTTTCGCGAAAATATGTGCGCGTTTAGCGCTGCCGCTTACCGCGGCCGTCTACCACTACCGCGCACTGTCAGCACAGCACGCGCTGATTGGTCCCCGCGTGCGGCGTGCCGAAATTTGACAGGAACATGGCGCCATCGGGGTGATCTGCGATGCGTATTAACGCTCGCGCGGCGGTAGCGCTAAAATGTGTCGCTCGCAAATAGCGGACGTGTGAGGGACGAAATTAAGAATGAAAGCGATTGATGGTGTTTAATATGACTTGTATTTACCAGTATGTCAAACTACGACTTGTAAAGACCACAACTGATTGGAAATGAGTAAAAATGCTATGCATGACTCATCATGACTGCTAATGACTACGAAACAACCAATATGACAAACGATGGTTTGTAATAACCGCAACTTATTGGAAATCATAAAAATGCTTCACTATGAGTTGCAATGACTCATCATGACTACGAAATGACCAATATGTAAAACGATGACTTGAAATGACTGCAACTGATTGGAAAGAGTGAAAATGCTTAGCGATGTGTAGTAATCACTAGGCATGACTTATCATGACTGCTAATGACTACAGAACGACATATGTCAAATAATCACTTCTAATGACCACAGCTGATTGGGAACAAGTAAAAATACTTAGCTATGAGTGGTAGTGACTAAAACGAGTAGGCATGACTCATTATGACTACGAAACATGTCAAACGGTGACTTGAAATGATCGGAACTGATTAGAAATGAGTAAAATTACTATATGCATGATTCATCATGACTACGAGACAACCAATAGGCGCGCAATACAGCGGGACATACAACTCCTATAGTCACCTCTGAATAAATAGCACAGAGAAAACCCTTGAGTAACAGTGGCGAATGTGTAATAAGCAAAGCATTCTACCAAAATAATGGGGCAGTGATTGCTCTCTAAGGCAGGCATTACTGCACAGATAGTTGGAACTATATAGTTCAAAAACATACTAGAAAAAGAAAGAAAATATTGCTAGGAATTAGTGCTTGAAATAGATTTCCTGTTTTTTCATGAAATAATCATGATATCATGTAAACATTTCATTAAACCAACGTTTATTTGCAAAATTAAAATAATGTTTATAATACAACATAAAACATTTGCTGGTCTATAATTTATAGCAAAATTGATAACAAAACTTAAAAGCGTTTACTCTGACGTTAATACTTTGTCATGTAAGCATTGTGCAACTTTCATTACATTTTTATAAAATTATTTTCGTCTTCGGTGTTACCTCGATGGTTTCTCATTTAGCGCTGAGGCACCTAATGTCGACACTGACGAAATCATTTCAGCTCTGCCGCAATCAGTAACCGAGGAACTGAAAGAAGTGATGGTATCTCCTGTCATCCCATTATACCCACTGTCACGTATTCTGGTTTAGCTTACGTCGCTGGATACATTGTGAAGTTAATCAGTGACTTCGGGTGTGACGCTTGTGCTATATCCTTCTTGAAACCAGCGAAAGAAGCAGCCCCATGTACACTATATTCTGCGAGGACAAGATTCTAGCGGACTGCATATTATCCAAAACCAGAGTTTGTAGCCCTCTTGGACAAGGTTGTGTCTTTTTATTTTTATTTTTTTTTGAAAAAGCTGTCGTCCACCTACCACACAGAAATGTCCTTGAAGTCCTTCAAGTCTTAATCCAGCCATCACTTAATTGAGAACTCACCTTTGCTGAGTTGCCCGGAAGGCATTGACAATAGCCATGCTATAAGGTCCGCTTCTTTAATATGTGAGAAATTTCTCAGAATCCTTGTCAATTATGCTAAGAAAGTGACAGGAACGAAAGGCCAGCTCCTTATGTGCACAAACCATCCAGAAAGATTTTGAGACATTAATTTTCTAGCCGCATGTACCGTTTTGATGAATGAGTGCAATGTGTTAACTTTGAAGGACATATTTTTTTTATTGCTTGTTGCATCTTTTCAATTATGCATATCTGTTTATGCCCATTTCCTTGATTAAATGTTTTCTTTTTATCACTGTATTAAACTGACTACGACTGTCTACAAGGTGTTGCACAATTAGACGCGCGCTGTAGAATGCTTCTCCCAGCTAAACCGCGGAATCCTTGCAGTTCAGATTTCGCACAGAAATCGCATTTTGTCGCTAGTATTTTTTAATACTAAATTTGTTTGGGGTACTTGCCTGATTCGATCAGAAGTAAAATATTCCCATCGCCTGCGGCGGCGGCGACGCCAGACGAACCGCTGCCCCAGCGATGGGACTGGTGGCGCCACCTCATGCTGCTTACAACAACTCAAACCTTCTGCCAGAAACGTGTCCAACTCGGACCACCCTTACTGTTCTCCCGTCTCCTTCATCATACCGGACTCTGTCATCACGCGGCTTAAACATGAGCGGAGGGGTTTGTTGCGGGACCTTGTCCCCGGTATTACTCCTCCGATCCCTTCTGGCCTCTCTCGTCCAGCCCAAGTTCTAACTCACAAGGCGCGAGCCGGTGCAGCGTACACACCGGACATCCTGAGTCAATGGCGCCGAACCAAGATCAGCTGCCCCACCTGCCCTGCTGACTCCGTTGACCTGCAGCACTTGGTCTGGACCTGTCCTGGCACGGCTGGCCTCCGCGCACGCTACACATCTGCTCACCACATTCAGAGTTAAGAAGACTGGACAGCCCCCAATACCAACGCCAAGCGCAAGCTTAGTGCCCTGCTAGACTTCATGTCGGAGTCTGGCGCCCTCAACCTCACCTAACACACCCCCTTCCCCTCTAGGCCTCAGGTCATCCTCATGAATAAAGGTTTATGAATGAATGAATGAATGAATGAATGAATGAATGAATGAATGAATGAATGAATGAACGTTCGCCCCCTCTTTTCCTGCTACAAAGTTGTTGTAAGCAGCATGAGGTGGCGCCACCAGTCCCATCGCTGGGGCAGCGGTTTGTCTGGCGTCGCCGCCGCCGCAGGCGATGGGAATATTTTACTTCTTCTGATCGAATCAGGCAAGTACCCTAAACAAATTTAGTATTAACAAATACTAGCGACAAAATGTGATTTCTGTGCGAAATCTGAACTGCAAGGATTCCGCGGTTTAGCTGGGAGAAGCATTCTACAGCGCGCGTCTAATTGTGCAACACCCTTTACATCTGCTGTCTTTCAACCTACTGATTTGTTTTAAACGAAGCTAGAACAGCCCACTTCACTAGACAACTGAAATTTTAACTGTATGCGTAAATTTTTGTTCCTTACTCTGAATCTGAGACATGCTATGAATTTTCGTCAGTGCCTCTTTTGCTCTAAACGAAAACGGCAGCGGCAGAGCGGTTGACAGAATATCCACCGAACAGTTGGTCATGCACTAGCGTCAGGTCGCACTGTACCTGCTTACAGCTTTCAAAGGCACACTGCATAAAATGGTACATATAGTTTTGTGAAAAATTTAGGGGCAAAAAGTGTTGATGTAAGTGCACCCGAAACTTCATTCGACCGTGCGCGACAGCACTGAGGAAGGCGCGCGCGCTCTCGCGCGCACGCGTCCTCGTTATCATGTGGATTAACGTCTACGACGGTCGTTATGTAGTTATGTAGTTTTGATTCTTCAAAGTTTCGTCACTTCCATCTGTGATGAGATGCGTCACGTAACGCATCGCTTTCTGCTCGCATTGAGGTTTGGTGCTGCAAGTTCTACGTAGTACGTATACAAGTGGCGCTGAAAAAGCTGGGTGCCGCCGGCGTGTCTCTAGCCCAAGCCTCGCGTCACTCGTGTTTGTTGGAGGTGTGGTTTGTGCTTACCGTGAGATGCTGTGATGTACGGATTACGTCCTACTAGAATGCTGTGTGAGACTACGAAGAGTGCTGTGATGAGTGCGCCGATGTCCGGACGGACATCAGTGTGTCCGTTTATGATCGGCGATGTTGCACGTGCATGTCAGTGTTTATTAGGTGCAGTGGTAATTTATTTACACGCGCTGTGCAACAATCAGACGAAAATAAGTCATTGACAATTTGTTAGCCTGCACTACAGAGCTCAAAACTCGGAAAATGGGAATGCAGCAGTTTTCGCATGTTGGAGTGGACCGAAAAATAAGTGCCCAGCCCACACCGCCGGGATGCGCATTACTACAGGTGAAATGGTTCAGGATTCTGTAAAATAGCTGCCTGGCACAGCACCTTCCTAAATGTTCAGGCTTTGTACTATTGTTGAAGGCCACTTTATCATAATAAAGGAACGAATATGATAAATAAAGGAACGAATATGCTTTTTCAACATATGTTCATTTTTTTTTTTTTCGTTTTTCCTTAGTTTCCTTTGTTTTTCATGCTAGACAAACAGAAATAGTACACTTTTAAACTTGTCAGTCCAAAGCTGAACATGAATATCTGCCATGCATGTGACAGCTTTAATGCTAGAAAGGTTGACGTGTATAGCATGCACGTAGACGCTGCGACATCTTAGTGGCAAGTTCGGCTACTTGCCCCAAGGTCGTGATGTTTAATGCCAGTGATGGCAGTCGCACTTTGGTGCAGGTGAAATGCAAATGCTTCTGTTTCCTGCAAGATATCAACGCAAAGTACGAAGCCCGGGCAGTCAAATTAGTCTGGAGCTCTCCACTATGGTATTTTTCATAGCTACATATGTCACTTTAGGATGTGAAACCCTACATGCCACAGGTAGGCTCCATTGTTCTTTAGATTTTGTAACCTCTCATCTATGTTTTGCAACATTTGGCTAATTTTAGTTCTCAAACAGTTGTTAAAGATGAAACCGAAGCAGTTCTTGGCATGGTTTCCTGCTTGGATTAATTTGCTAATTGCAGTTCCTTGAAACTTGCATCAATGCTGGACAGTTCAAATAGCAGGCAGTTGAATTACAGAAATGATGTGGATCGTGCATTTCAGTTCTGACAAATGGAAAGTAACGGTCCCCTCCTTGCATGCATAGGTGCCCTTAGACAAATACATACTCGGGTGTGTGATTGTGACGCATATCAAGGGTCAACAGAAGGCCATGTGGAGCCAGTGTGATATTCTTCATGAAGGCTAAAGTAAAATTGTACAACAGCTGCTGTGCCGTGCAGAAAAAAATTGATCATTTAGTGTATCATTAACTGACATAGCATCTTACTTGGAGTATGATGTGATATATATCTAGTTTAGCATCCCAAAATAACTACGGCTATGAGGAACACAATAGTTGAGGGCTCCGGTATAATTTCGACCACCTGGGGTTCTTTTACATGCACTGACACTGCACGGTGCATGACGGCCTATTGTTTCGCCTCTATTGAAATGCCCCTGCTGTGGCTGGAACCAAATCTGCACCTTTCGGTTCAGCAGCCAAGCACTCTAACTACTGAGCCAACACAACGGGGCCAAGTATCAAAATGCATGCTATTACATTTCCTTCTAGCCGGTGGTTTTCTTCACAGAACTAATGTTTACAAGGAAAAGTAAATAGCAAGAAAACACTAGTTTTATTGCACATTATATTCACATTTCAGCAAACATTCTCTAGGAAAAAAATTTCTCATAATGTTTTCATAGAAACCATGAACATCTTACAAAAACAAAACAATGCACTTACTTCACTCCAATTATTAATGGGCAAGGTTGCATCTATGCTACTACACTGCACTTATCACAAAACCACAAGCCCCATCTGCTTTGGCCAATCACTTGATAAAACTAATGGAGACAGATGTCGCACACCACAGACTGGTCGTCTCACAACATATCTCTGCATATGTTGCATTTCAATTTCATGCCTTTCCACTTAGCTTCAACTGTTGCCAGCATTACTATTCACCCATCTTTTCTGAAGTTCCTTTTTACGCTGTTGGGATCAGCATCCTTGTTAACGATGGTCTCTGGAATTTTCGATGCTATCATTTTCACATCTTCCTCATCTGGAAGAACGGAGGAAATGACAATCTTTGAGCAGAAAAAAAATTAGGGAGACTCCTAATCTCCACCTGTAAGGGGATGGTGCGCCAGCGTTAATGGTCTTGTCTGCAGATCCCACTGTGGATTCCCGTTAATTTACATGCCCTTTGCTACAAACATAATTACTAATTCCTTAATTCATGTCTCTGTTATCTCAGATATACTCATTAGCATACGGTCGTAGGCTGCCCGGTTAGGTGATAGACAACCTGGCATAGACCTCTGTAAGCCTCAACCTTTCTTAATTGGAGCTGAAACCTCCCAGAACATATTTCAAATATAACTGTAAACTTGACTTAACAGCTCCTGCCATGTCGTGTGGCCTCATGACATTTGGCTCGTGGCACTTTTGGCTTGTACACAGGGGTCATCTATTAAATACTGGTTAACATGCATGAAAAATACATTTTCACACAAACTGGTGGCAAATGGTCAAGTGGTGCACTGCAGATTCTGAAATGTATACCTATATGCATGCAAGAATTGCATCATCACATAACATGATCAAGAGTTCTATCAGTACCTGTAGTTACATAGCATTTCAATGCCCATTAAAGGACCACCTCAGACAATGGTTGTTGTTACCACAAGACCTGTTCTAACAGCGTACTGACACCATTCCACTGAGCGATGGACATGTATATGCATACCCTAGATAGCTCATGATTGTGGATCTCATTTATTTCTATGACTTCCAAGGAGTTCCTGTCGTCAGAAACCCTACACTTTATGAAATCGGGACAGTTGTCTTGAAAGGCGATGAAAAAAAATAACCAGGTTACCTTGACGCAATGCTAAATTAGAGGGTGAATATGCTGCATGAAGATACCAAGAAGCTTGTACAAAGAAAAGTGAGAGGGAAATGGCAGGATTTTTGAAACATTGAAATAAACTAGAAACTATACTTGTCAAACCTGTCATTAAGGAATGGAAATCATGCAGTAATCAAAAACGCAGCATGGAGGCCATTTTAGGTCATCTTCACAAAACACATACCCACACCTCACACACAGCTTCATACTTATGAAAGAGGACAAACCAATATGCAAGGAGTGTGGAGATGAACTAACAATAAACCATATCTTACACGTGCATCAGAGTCGAGAAAATAAGAGGAAACATTTTGTACAATTTTGCAACAGATCCCTTTCCATCCCAGCATGATCCTAGGAGAGACGTGCAAATTTCCTGCATTTTTGGTTTCCTAAAATGTTCCTAAACAAGCTACATCCTAAAGAACATTTTATTCATTACACACAAAATAAATACATTAAACCTTGTTCTTGGTGCATGGCAGCATTAGTCGCTTATGCACCATAAAAATCAACACAATGCTGTAAGGTATACCTTGGTTAGCTATGTTATATGAGACAAGCTTTCGGTCTGGTGTGGTCCTTATTCACGTGACAGCGCTGTCATGAGGGTCTATGTCCCAGCGATCGGAAAGTGACGTATTCCAATAATTTTACAAACTGAAGGCGATTCTACAGATTTCTAAAGACTGGAGTGCTCAAATGTTTTATCAACGTCCGCCTGCTTTGACAGCCTGGAGTGAAACTGTTGAAGAGAATACATTTTTGAACATTTAACGCGTTTCTGAAGGCGTTGCTTTCAATTACGGGGCCCACAAAAAGCAGCTGAATGTCAATCGCCGCCTAGGTAGGCTTTCTAGCAAGACAGCGGTGTAGCGTGGAAAATTGCTCCGCCGGTCCATCGCTGGCGCCGCTGACTTGACAGGCGAACTGTTCAAACTTATAGCTACTGACCACACCTGAAACACTGAATTGCGCATGATCAAGGCAGAATTTCTCTAACACTGAGCACTGGTAGCTATCGATTTCGCGCCCAATATTGTGAAAATCTGTCCTCTCTTCGATCATTGATACGTCCACGGTTGAACATTTATGCGCCTCGGGGTAGGCCAGCCGTTGGAACATGGATGTGTGGTTGTAGCAACGATCACTTGCATGGCACACTCTGCAAAATTCCAAGAGTCAGCTTCTGCAACGAAATGTGCAACGCACATTTTCTACCGCGTACCTAAGTCCGACGATGCATGCATATCGACCCCGATCGTTTCAAAGCTGCGCGGCCGTTCAGTAGGGTCACGCTAACCTCGAGCATGCGGGGGTTTAAACTACATGTAAGCAAAATTCAACGACAAGAAAAAGATGCAGGCTAAGCACTTTAGTCTAGTCTTCCCCTAAATACCAAAGAACATTGCTGTTCACAGGGAATTCGGATCATTCGCTCTTCCGGCTTTCCGGTTGTGCACTCTTGCGGTGCGGTGCAGTAGGTCTTCGCCTCGACGAGTCGATGTGCAGCTCGCCGCAGTAGCAGCGCAGGCCTCTAGTAGATCCGGCATGTCTTCTGCCACGGCTCTGAGGTAGAATTTAAACGAAGAATTTAGCTAGAAACATCCTGTTTCCTCAGTCTGCATGTGAGGAACGAGCATAATGCCATTTCACATACATACTTTGGACTGCCGAATGTTCTGCACGGCGAGGTGTGCGTGCCGGAGCTAGATCATCGGAGGTCGATGCAGGACCTAAGACAGCGTAAATGCTAGGAATAGCTCCCTCGCATTACGGGTAGGTCGAGGTGATAGTTTAGTGCGAAGCGAAAGCTGCTCGTGAATGTGCGTATCTCGATGCCAGCTGGTGGAGCTGGTGCAGTACGTAGCATCGCCTGCAGCTATGTGCGTGACAGCGATGCTTGCCGTACACAACCCTAAGTGAAGACCGTGATCTATGTTAGAACGGATGCACTCTTCGTAGCACATCATCGAGAGTCGCGGCTAGCTACTTCCGCCATGGCTAGTTGATATTACGGTGTCTAGATGGGTAGGTGTGCCCTCCGGCGGGGTAACGCGTGCCTTTTCTTCATGACGCCGCAGTGGCGCCACCAGCGAAAGCCCGGTTCATGACCGTTTCCTCCGGCCGCCGCCACGCATTACAGAAAGCGACTCGCTTCACTTTTTTCCAAGTGCAAATGAGTTTATTGCAAACAAGCTGTCTTACGGGAATAGGGAAGGGATGTAAACATATTACAAAGGCAGGGGAGCCGAGTTTAAGGCTGTTTTTTTACGTACAGCGTGTTTGCTGCGTTCCCGATTTTTCGGGCAAGCAACTCCAAACACTGTTATGTCACTTCCTCGTTCTTAAATTTTTTTTCATTAAATGTTCCACGCCATCACAAGGCAACGCGAATATATATTAACACAGTGCTCAGCTGTGATTTATGCGTGTGCATGGGCGTAAGCAGACCTTGCGAATAAATAAAATAAAACGAGTGCATAAGCTTGAATTGCAAAACGGTATCTTCTAGCTGAACTTTTGAAAGTGCAATAAATGACATGCACACATTAGTGTTTTTGAGTCAGTGAAGTAACACACCCCAAAATCATGCCTATGCGTTCAAAGCACGCGTCTCAATTTCAGGTGTTTTCTTTTTTTTTTTTTCGCGCGTTTTCACGGGCCAGGTTCTTGCTCTTGACCAAGAAGTGGAGGCGCATGATAGAGTAAAACTTGACGACGCTGTTAGTGATCTCAATCTTATGCTCCTCACAACCGATCATAGGCGGAGGTTTGAGCTGCAGAAAAGAGGCGAAGTCTGCGAGACTTTCTCGCCTCAGTTTAGTGACTGTGAAGCAGTGACTGAAGGTCTCCTCGAGAGATGTCCCGAGACTGTTCAAAGCATCAGATGGGAATATTAAGTTCCCTATGCTTACGTGGGCTGTGAGAGCGGCCACAGGCGGAAGGGGAGCTTCTGGCGATTCCAGCAAAACAGTGGCACAATCGGCACATTTAGTCTTTGAAAGAAACTTTCGCGCCACGTATCCTGCCAAATAGAAAATCAGCCGCGAATCAATTTTTCCTACCGCCAGGCTGCTGTGGTCGTTGTCAAGCTGGCAAGCGCTGAGCATTTCGTGTGCCGCCTGCACATTCCCTATGTCCAGTAAGTCGTCCACATACCTCTGCTGGGTCTCTGCTTTTGCTATGACATCATCGGTGTCAAGCAAGCTGCTTAGTAGACCGGGTGAAACATTCCCATGATCTGGTGACTTGGCCAAGTTCATGAACTCCAGAGTGTTTATGGAGATCAAGAACTGAACGGGGGTTGGATGGTCGTTACTTCCTGTAATTTGTCGCAAAACCCCAAACAGTTGCTCCAAGATGTCTTGGCTTAGTCTGGCGGTCATTAAGTACCTGTAGCCTATTTTGGACGACAGATAATCCAAGAGGGAAAGGGTGCTCGACAGCGTGACTCGGAGGCCTTCTGCAGTGCTCCCTGATAAGAATCCCTCCTTCTGAGCACAGCGTTGCCACTCATCAGATAGGTGAGGAAGTCACGAAGTCGCCGAGCTTTCGCAGAGTTCGGGCGGAGGGCGGCAGCTGGAAATCTTGAAGTCATGATGCTGATGATCTCCTGCATCAATTAGTTCATTGGTCGCGTGAACTGAACCGTGGTTGTGCTCAATCTGCTGTTTATACGTGAAAAGACCACGCCGGACATCATCAGAGAACAAGCGAAACGCATAATTTACGCGCATCTTCTCGAATGTGTCGGGCCTTACAACAGCTTTGTGCACCCTGGGCATTGCCTTCAAGCCGACATGGCTACGTTGATCTAGCTGCCATGCGGCATCAACATGACTGATGGATGCCACGCCCTGAGGAGTTGTTAAAGGGTGCTGGAGCAAGCTGTTTCTTACATTCTTCACCAAATGGGGAAAATCGGAGACGAAGTGCAAGGAGCGGTTCTTGTCCACAGGGTGCGGCGACTTGCAGACAACTTGTCCTGCTTTCCCAGAAATTCCAAAAATACGCCACATGGAACGATTCCAGCTAGCAGCGTCTGTTGTTATGAAATCCACAAAAAGTGAGGCGTTTTCTGCCATTATCACACCCTCCACCGTAATTTTTGCTAGCACATCAGCTTTCACGTTCCCCTTCGAGGCGAAAACGCCAAGCACCTGGTGCCACTTTCCCGTGAATGGTTGGAAGAGAACAACTAGGGCGTGATCCTCCAATTCTGAGCTGGAGCTAGATGAAAATTTTCGAGGTCCACCAAACCGTTCACTTTCCCGTAGTGACTGACCGTCAGGTTCTCGGAAAGTTTAATTTCATCCATCATAATGCCGCCATGACGTTGCTGCTCCATCATGCATATGCATTTTTCCTTCAAGGCAGCAAACACCCGTTTGTTGAAGCCGAATCCGCTTCGAAATCCGCGCAGGTACCGTTGGAGACACGTTCTGCCGGGTAGCAGCATGATCTTCTCCTTGCGCAGGTGCTCATAAAGCCGTTTGCTCCTCATCCGCATTATCAAGCATTCGAGCAGCCACTCGCGCTGGTACTTAAAACCCTTCGTGCTTTTCCGCTTTGAAGCATTTAAACAGGCCATGACTTGTGACTGTTGTCTTACTGGCAAATTTTCTATTCTTGACATGAGCGCGCAGCTTTCTAGTTTTGAGTTCTTCCTCCTCATCTCTTCCAGTTTTGTCTCAAGAGTAAACATATTTCGCTTCAGTCTCTTGAACTTTGCGGTTACAAGCTTTCTCTTCTTTTCGCGCTCCCTCGACCTCCGGTCCTTTGTTCTTTTGTATTACAGCTGATTTAGAAGCAACTTTTTTGCGTATCGGCAATGCAAACAGAAGTCTCCTTGACTTGTGGCGATGCCGACGCATTTGGAGCTGAATGTTGTGTTTCTGTGGATTCTTATATTCTTGGATTTCGCGAGGACGGTGTCAAGTTGGTCATTGCAGTTTATGCCCTGACATGGAATCATGGCATCCACGTCAGCCAAAAGGTCCCCAACCTGTTCACGAGTTTCCAAATCCAGCTTCTGTGTTACGGCGCCATGCACGGACATGGTGGCTCGCAGTTTTGACGCACAGTGCTCCAGGAGTATTACTTTCACCAAAACGATGCTCTGTCCGCTTTTTCTGCAAGTCGAGAACACAGAGGCGCCAGAATCTTCAATAGAGTGATGTGTCCAGCCGCTGTGGGATACCGTGCAGGTAGTGAAGTCAATGTCAACCGGACGAGGTGACACTTCGGTTACAGACGTAGAGATACCTTCACTGGGGCTTGAAGGTACTGGATCGTCCGGCACTGTCTCAAGGTCGTGGCTGTCATTTCTGGCAGCCTTGGTTGGGCGGCAGCCTGTGGAATTCGTCTTTCGTTTCGCGGTCACCTTTCTTGACAGGTAAGCAGGAGCATCGGGCAGGGCAGAAGGCACGGCATCTTTCGGCAATCGTGGGTGAGAACGTGGGAGGCTAACAACGTTGCCTTCTATCATACATTTGTAATCCCGTTCGATACACTCTTGGTCAAAATGCCGCTCACACACAACGGAGTGTGGCTGCAACCTCTTGTCGGCACGATGAAGAGCAAGCTCCCACCTTTTGAACAGTTCAGGATCCCGCGGCGCCGAAAACAGCGAGACTTTCAGTCCTTTTCTCGATGACTTGTAGCTGGATTTGCAGAAGGGTGCGAAACAAGTTGTGTCCTTTTTGGTCTTCATTCCGATTACTTCTCACAAAAAGCGCAGCGTCTGCTCCGCTACGGCGCTTGCATGTGGACGATGACAGACAGCAAACAGACGAGAAAACAGGTAGCTAGTGTCGTCTGTTTATTGTTTCAATGCCAGACCGCAAAAGCCTCAGTTTCAGCTACTATTTTTACTGATAACGCAAGTAATAAGTAATGTTTTTAAACAAAAATGAGGTTAACAAAACGTGCGATGCGATTGCGACAAGTAGCAGACGATCCGCCGGTGAGCACTGGGCGGAGAACAGCAGCGCCAGTTTCGTCGTTATGAAGCGGAGGTACGCGGAACTACGCTTTGTGCCCTGCCGGTCGGCACACCTGCCCATCTAGCCACCGTACTGATATCATAGAGGATAAGATACATTCACGCGTAGCAAGCCGAATGTGGCCGCGTTCGACGTGCATATAGCCATGAGCCTGTATATCGACATCCGCCGTATCTTTACGAGAATCAAATGGATACGTCGGACGTACCTTTAGACACTTCGATATGTAAAACGATGACTTGAAATGACCGCATCTGATTGGAAATCAGTAAAAATGCTTACTATGAGTAGTAATGATTACAATGGTCATGACTATAAAATGACCAATACGTCAAACGACGACTGAATGACCGCAAATGACTGGAAACGAGTAACAAGGCTTAGCGATGAGTGGTAATGATTAATGATAATTTTAGTTGCGTCATTAAGATGTTTAACAGCAAGCACGAGTGAACTTGCGTCAAAGTGTGCACGCGCATGTGCGACGACGTACAGTTGGCATCTGCATAGCCATAGAAAATCATTCAATGTGATTATTTATGGTGGTAATCGAGGAAGGCAAGTGCGAGTGACACAATGACACGAAAATCGCAACAGAATAGAGAGGTGTCGGATTAATCTATACAGCTCTTTGGCAGACCGCCACTCAGCCTTGTTATGACGAAAGCAATACTACTATTTTCAGCCCTTCGCGTAGCCATGGTCGGTAGGCACGTGATGGCTGTGATATCATACCAGCTGCGAGAGATGGGTTACCAAGTCAATTCGTCGGTGGCGGCGGCGGTCGGTAGGCACGGCGCGCCGCGGAGGAGATGATGACGTCACTGTGACGTCATACCAGCTGCGAGAGATGGGCCGATGGGCTACTAAGTGGTGGCGGTGGTCGGTAGGCACGGCGCGCTGCAGCCGGAGCCGCGCTGCTACCGAGTGGAGGCGCTGCTGTCACTTCTCTCAAAGTTGAAAGGAAGAGGAAGAAAACGGCACTGTAATGGACGCTTTGAACAGTGAAGACTGTCGACGTGTTCATGCAGCAGTCAAGAACGTTGGAATGTAACAATTGGCGGCAACGACGCGTTCAGGAAACAAGAACAGCAACAACGGCTTGAAATGAAGCGTGTTGGTCGTGCTGACTCGACAAGTAAAGTATAACAAGACCCGGAGGAAACGGTGTGAAGAAGAGACGTCGCAAAAACAAGTTGTACGTTTGAAAATGATACGGAAAGCGTCACTGGTGAAGGTAGGTTTCACTGTGTCAACGGGGACTTGGAAGAGCAACGACGTTCAGAGTATGCAAGAAGAATTAGTGAATAAAGGGTTTACAAAAGTAAGTCTGGCAGCCATGAGCGGCACGCTGATCCCGCGCTGGCAGCCATATTTTGTTCGCTCCATCCGGTCGCCTTGGTTCGCTTCGTGTCCGTCCGTAAGCGCCCGCCGTTCTGTCCGCGCTTTTCTCGTTGTAACCTAGTGTGCTGTGCTTGGACCTCTCTTCTGTCCCTGGTGATGTCTGTTAGCGACGCCAAGAAGCGTATTTTGACAGCCGAGGCGTAGCGGGGCCCACCGGCCGCGCTGCCGAGCGCAGTTACAAACTGCTCTACGAGTCGTGCATGGGCCCCTCGTCGATCAGCGCAGCATCATCCCTATCCAGGTACAGTATCCAGAGTTTTGTAATGTGCAGAATTTTTTTTTTGTCTGTGTGCCTTTGCTATTTACTTGAACGACTATGAGAGATGATCGCGAATTTGTTTGCTTGGTTTGCGTATTACCGTCGCTCATCCCACTGGTAGATACTTGGTGAAATGAGCGAGGATGCAATTTATTTTGAGATGAAGGAATCGTGCGTAACTTGACGTAAGTTGGAATGGCGCTTAGCACTTTCTTGCCTACTGCCTATGCCGTCGACGCAGTAGTTGGCACGGGTCTCGGAAATAATCGGGGGCTGCGTAAAAAAAAAAGTGTCATGGTAATTTCTGCTTCCAGTGAGTGAAGATTGATTGGTGTGCGATAGGCGATGATGAGTTAATAAAATATTTGTAATTGAGCAATTGATGAAATAAAGCAAAAAAAATGGAAATTGAGGGTTTAAAGGTGTCAAAATGCTAGAATGAAAAACCAGTTCTTGGTGATGCTAATGAAAAAAATTTAGAATGTGTAAATGATTAATTGAAATACTGAAGAATGCGTTCAGAGGTGTCAAATTACTCAGAGTGGAAAAGCGATTGTTGCTGACCTTGAGTATTGGTGTATAAAAATAAAAACAGTAAATAAAAGAAAGAAGGAAATGATAGAAATATGAAATAAATAAAAGCTCAAAATTTAAAACGTGAAGAAAGAAAACATCATGTGTGTGTGTGTGAAAGAGACGCTATCGCGTCATACCGTTAAGTGCGGAGCTTAATTGTCCCCCTAAATTTTATAACAGTATTATATAATATAAATCTGACTTCACGAACACAGCCAGTTGCACCAAGCACAGACACTTCGCAGTAATGTGAGTTTTCAAATTTATTTTCGTTTCAGCCGAGTTCCTCTTCCTCCGAGTTCCTCGAAGCTTCCCATGACAGCGCTTTCATATCAAATTAAGGCTTCAAATGTCTACTATCTGACAGAGGGGATAAACAAGAAATCGGCATATTTACAAAATCAACTGAATTTCAGGTGGCTGCCAATTAGCGAACCATCGGGTGACTCGACAAAACACACAAAAGTGAAGCGCACGCGTCGTTATTTTATCGGCCGCGCTGGCAGGTATGAAGGCACAGAATGGAACCCTGAGCTGCGCGCTCTGGACGCGGACCCGACTTCGCATGCATTATCACGTGATACCTTTCGAAACGGGCTGGACGTGAGCATATTACAACACACTAGTTGGATGTCATCTTTTCCTGCTTTACTAGACGCCGCGGGTTTGGCAGCGGCTTTTGCAGCATGAAACACGCACCTCGGGCGCACTAGACAGCCGTATTGCTCTCTGCACCAAGCACTACCATTTCGTACGACCGTAAAAAGTAGTTTCGGTAATCATGCCCTTGTCTTAAATCAAATACACAATGGCAAACGCAACCTACGTACAAAAGGTTTCCAAGAACGTATTTGAACTATAGTGTTCGTTATACATGCATTGCTCCTTCTCCCGTGTCCTCCATTGAAGCATAAGCTTATCCTTCAAGTTAACAAGGCTCCATGGCACGCAAAACAACCTTATTGTTTTAGGTGATAGCACATTCTGTTAGCTAGCTCCCAATCGGAGGGACATGAAGTAATGCTTTACATGATGCAAGTGACACGTGTAAAGCCGGATTGCAAACGAGCGGTCGCATACTCGCGTATACCTTGTTTCCGAGCGCGTCTACGACGGTACGCTTGCCGCAGAAGGGTACGCAGCAACATGCTGGCATCATTCCGAATAGAGCTTGTAGCTAACAGCGACTGCTGTGATGTTAAAAAATGAAACAATCGCTTGTGATCGTTCCAATGCACCTTGCGGTGCAAGCCCGGGTTCCACGAATGCGCACGTTGACAGCGTACCTGATGGGAGGCGCGGGCATACTGAACAAAACATGGCCGCCGCGCACAGTTTCTGTCTCTTTCACTAGATGGCGCTAACTTTTGTAAAGCCTCTATTTGACTCGACTACGCGTGAATTCCATAGATGATTCACGAATAACCCCTCCTAATACTAAACTCCAATGTGTGGCCTTTGTTAGTCGTACGGTCAGTATGGTACACCACAATTGGCTACACTACGAGCTAAAGACCATTTTACGACCCTTGGAGAAATCGGTTTGGCTGAGCTGTTAAGGCGGGAAGTCGTCAGCACTTTCCTCTGCTACGAGCAGCCCTGTTCCTCAACATGGGCCGGAGCACCCTTCACCGCTTTGTAAAATCGTGTATAGCGCAGCCATGTTATTATTGCTTTCGCAATCTACCGGGCTTAAAACTAAAGCTAAGCCCCGCCTATTTTTTTTTTCAAGCTTACCGTTCACAATTCGCAAATTCTACTGTTTCTAAAATAGCTGTGGTGCTCTTCAAGGCAATGCATAGGCAAATGCTCATGCTGCTTTCAAAATGTTCTCTACGTTTAATTTGAATATAGCCGTGCCAGAGGCGCCCTCTAGCGGTTGGAAGCTTCATGGCCGCGCCGGTCATGGTTGCCAGCATACGATGGGACCTTCGCGGTACTCTGAAAATTATCGAATGACTAGCGAGAGGTGCCGAGCCGTCGTCTTGCTATTACTGCCAAACGTACTTCAAACAAACTTGTGTTTCAAAAACCGTCGGGATAATAACGTCTGCGGGGTCTGTGCATAATGGGCATGGGCAGGACATGTAGTGCGAAGAGAGGATAACCGATGGTCGCTTAGGGGGTAACAAACTGGATTCCAGGAGAAGGAAAGCATAGCAGGGGACGGCAGAAAATTAGGTGGGCGGATGAGGTTGAGACGTTCGCCGGGGTCAAGTGGATGCAGCTAGCACAGAACCGGATTAATTGGAGAAATATGGGAGATGCCTTCGCCCTGCAATGGGTACAGTCAGGCTGATGATGATGATGGTCTGTGCAGGTGGGTCATATAAAACCCACCTGCACAGACCACACAGGCGGGCATCATGATAGAGCTTATTGGTTGCAGTGTATCTCAAGCGGGGAGTAGAGGGGAACCCACGCGCACACGCAGTTTTGCAAGGTTAAAAACATCGGCGGTTTTATATACTATATACTAGTTTCTCAAAGTGGAACAAACGCGAGAGGTGTGCCGAAAAAGAAACCTTCAAGAAGGGGGCGGGGGGGATATGGCGTCTATGGCATTTGTTGACGCCGTATTCGGTGAGACTCACGCTCTAGATGGCTGCACTGCTGGTCAAGGCTGCAATACAAAACGTCATGGGTGTCCGATTAGTGAGCGGCACGGTGTTTGGAGGAGTCGAATCCCTTGTCGGGATGCGTACACCGCCTATGCATATCGGCGCCGACGCGTCGCCTGGTCCTCCCCTCCTCTGCAGGCCGTGTCGCTCTGCTTTTTAGATGCCAGTTTAGCTGTGATTCAATCCCAATTCCGCTACTTGTTTCCGCTATTTGTTCCCGCAACTGTGGCAGAAGTCCCTACAAGATTCCCCCTCCCCACGTCTGAAAGTGTCCCCGGCACAGCCATGGCTGGTTGTGAGAACCACTGTATTAGCTAGTGGATTATTTAACGACAGTTAATCAGCTTTTCTTTAGTTTTTCTTAGCAATTAAAATATTGAGAAATTGAAGGCCATCCACAGCAAAAACTGTGAGCCTGCTTTTGAATTGTATTAATCATATTTATAAGCGCTAAAAACACGGAACGAAGAAAGGATTGACGGACAGTTGTAGGGGCGAGCGCTTTATTCGTCCATGTTTTAAGGTTTTGGATTATACTGGCACCGATCCGCCAACCTTATAAATTTTCTTAATCGGCTGTATATGGTTCGAATTGTCGAAGGTCAAAGTATATTCATCTTAAAGCTCATTCAGTTAATTGCCTTTTCCAGCAGTGCATAATTGCGCAGTGACGTGGTAACTTCCCAAAACAAACTGCTTCAACGATGCCAAATACACAAAAGACGTGTGCAGTGTACGTGCGTGCGGCGACAGACTCCGTTTTATAACAGCGCACTGCCAAAAAGGCAGCGCTCGAGTTTAGTTTAAAATACGCATTTTTGGCTTGCGATAATTAGAACCACACCGCCGGCGAAGAAAATTTAAAAGCGTTATTGGGCGCGAGGATAAACCGGGGCGCCACCTCTCGGAAGCGCCCGCGTGCCGAAGTTAGTGGGATAACGCACGTTGAACGGCTGCTGTTGGATGCTTTGCTGGGCAGTTAAGTTGCACGTTAGCATTAAGTTCAAATATTTATTTAATATACAGCTCAGCCTGTTCCTGTTTGAGCTTATTTTGAGGTATGAGACCCACTCATTCGGCAAGAAAGCACTTCACCGAATCAGAGTTATCGAAGTTGGCGAGCTTTACTGCAACGACGACGCGCACCGGCTGCAGCATTTCTGCTGTTAGGAAAAAACAACAACAATTGAAGCTACCACACAACCAGTCAGATGTAAGCAGTCAGTGCACAGGTAATGGGATTCCTTTGCAAGAGCAGATGACTGTCAGGTGCCTGACAGATGTTGAGCACCTTCGTACAGCGCTGGCGGAAGCGGCGCCGTTCGCTTGCTCTCTTGAAGGTAGTAGAGCAAGCAAGTTTGACTGCAGGGATGACATGGATTAACTTTTTAGCAAGTGTGAAGACATGTGTTCCACGCAGCGAATTCTTGTGCACTGTATACCCTTGGTTAGAGCGGATATTTGTTTTTCCCGCGCACAGTAGGGGTTTTTTTTTTAACGCATATCTTGATGAGCACATCACAACATGCATGCAATGCTCTATTTTTCGTTTATTCACGTACTCTGTCATTTAAAATTACTACAGTACTGGAGACGTTGCTTGAGACAACTCACCATGCATACCGCTGCCCGAGGAAGCAGAATCTGCTAGTTCACTTCAGTGAAACTTCCGTGTCAACGTATTCATTTAGAATAATTTGACACCTTCTGGCCTTCGCATGATCACTCCTTTCTTTGGGAGGGCGCTGTTGTGCCAGTGGATCTAAATCCCCTCAATAAACTAAAAGTAGCGCCAACATGTGAAGTTTGCCGCCCGCCTCCTCTCCTGCGCTCTCCTTCGTCGTTCGACCCTCTCATTGGCCGAGCGCCGTCACGTGCGCGCGCGCGCTTTTTTTTTTGCTGGGCGTGCAGCTTCCTCCTTTCCAGCGGGGCGGGCGGCGCGCGCGCGGCACATATCGCCGTGTGTTTTGCTGCCACGCGGACTGCTACTAAATCGTTCCCGCTGGCTATTTAATTTTTTTTTTCAAGCATGTTGCGCTCTTTGGCCGGCGGCTGATAGAAGCACGGTGGTGAAGGCGAATTCAACTAACGCAGACATCGCGTACAAATGGTGTCACGCACTGACAGTTGAAAACGGAACCGTTTCAGCGCAAAATATAAAAAAACTGCTACCACGCTTCTCAAGTTTCACGGTAGCTTACAATTCAGTCCAACCTGCAAAGAAACCACACAGACTGCAGCTTCCGCAGCCTAGTTAATTTTTTTTTCAAGCATGTTGCGCACTTTTGTCAACGGCTGACGGACTCAAGGAGGTGAAGGCGAGTTAAATCGACGCCAAAATCGTGTACGTATGGTGACACACCATGGCAGCTGAACACGGCACCGCCTCAACGCCAAATATAAAAAAAAAAATAACTGCTACCTCCCTCCCCAAGTTTACCGGTAGCTCACAAGTCAATCAAAGCTGCAAAGACTCCACACAGACTGCAGCTTCCGCCGCCTATAGTTAATTTGATCTGCAGCTGAAGTTGAAAATACATGGAAGACAGCTGCTGCCACACTTCTCAAGTTTACCGGCAGCTCGCAATCCAGTCAACGCTGCAAAGAAACCATACACAGACTGTTCCAAAATTGTTCCTGTCCGCCGCCTAGTTACAAATTTTATAAAGCATGCCGCTGAGTGGCCAAATGTGACGAACTACGGACACACGGAGATGACGGCGAGTTGAACCAACGCCGAAATCGCGTATATGTGGTGTATGACACTCACAGCTGAAACTATTCTGGCGGGAAATCCCTGTCAACATTCGGTAATTATGTTTCAGCAGTGAGTAATATTTTAACCTGAACACATTGCGACAAAATGCAAGGCTCTGGTGAGACCCGGCGCACGGCCGCCTCGATCGGCGCGCGCGCGGCGCTGATCGAGACGGCTGTGAAGGGCGCCTGCTCCGGAGAGCGCGCGCTAGTCGCGCACCCCGTAGGCGGAGCCACGGTCGAAATGCGAGAGGAGGAGCGGCGCCGCCGGAGGAGGAGAGAGGAGATGGCGCTACTTTTAGTTTATTGAGGGGTTTTAAGTGGATCCCGCAGCTGCCACCAATGTTGTGCCGGTGGGGTTATAACACAGTAGCCCACCGTAAACAGGGTTTTGCCAAGGAGTTGGTAACGCAGCGCTCGTCACCCGTTTCGTGAACGAGGGCTGTCAGCTCCCTGGGCGGTAGCGATGAATCCGAGTCGGCGTTGGTGAGATGAAGAAAAAGCTTTATACACTATTTACAGGCATTTAAACAACTAGTTCGGCTCTGGGGCCGAAAGCTAACATAGCCGTACGCGACTGTTCTCGCGCAGCGACGGCCGGGGAGATTCCGCCGCGTCCGCACTGTCAGGGGGCGAACTGCTCCCGATGGACGCTAGTGACGAACTCGCACTCGGAGTCTCGAACTTGAGACTCCGTCGCCGAGAACCGTTGACGCTCAAAATGGTCCAATCCGACGGCAGCACTTTCGCAGGGCCAATGGGAGAGCTTGCTGCACTCTCGCTTCAAATATGCCGCGGGGCGAGAAGGGGTTCACCGTCAGGGCCGCGTATATCCGATCCCAACAAACGGATGCGGCGCGAGGGGGAAAACGAAGATGGAGAGGGAGAAGAGGCCGTGGGCTGGCTGTTACGAGCTGCGGCCGACACCCCAATTCCACGCTAGCGACCCGTGGGCCTCGGCCAACACCTTCTCGGCGCCCGTGTTGTGGTGGCAGCAGCGGCAGTGCGCGATGCGCGTTGTTGCGTGGATGTGTGTGCGCGCTCTTGTGCTATACTTGCGCCGCGAGTTTTCTCCAAAGACCGCATGAGGCTAGTCATCTTGTCTTGCACCGCCCCGGATGAACTAAATGCGATTTGTGCATTGATTCAATCGCTGGCGCAAGGCCGCTCCACGAAGCCCTTCGTGGCTCAGACGCAGGTTTGTTACGTACCGCTTACATGCAAATCGGCCCCGAAATGCGATCTATTTTATGAGGTAACCCAAGCCTTGTATTTCGGCAAGATCCCCACTAAGGTACGACTGTATTACTTACGCCCTCCGGTGAAGAAAAGACCTGCATTTAAAAAAAAGCAAACCGTCCGCAGCTGTGCTTTCTGACCGCCTCTACTGTGTGCAGACACGTTCCGCCGTGCATGCAGTGAGAGTGATTTGTGCATTTCGCAAGGCTACAATGAAATGAAAGTGCGGAGACCAAATGCATTTGGCTGCTTTCGGGATGACGTGTTTTGTTCTACTGACAGTAATGTGCGGCTTCTGCAAGCTCTAAATGAAACAGCTGTGATTGAAGTTTGGTTATGTGTAAAGCACGAAGTTCGTTACTCGTCCGCTTTCATGAATGACATGCACGCCCTTTTTTATTTGATCTTGGAAACCAATTCCAAAATTTGGAGATCGCCCGCGTTATCATCAGAGGAAGTGACCTTTACAGTATGAAACATTGTTTTTGTATGCTACTTTTTCGATAAATGACAGCCATGTGGCACATTTCAGAACAATCTTGTTTGCGTTATGCCCCGTCGCCATCTGCTGCCTCTGACTGCACTCGCGAGTTTTGTTTCGTTAATTTGCATGGTTACTAAACAGCTTTTTGTTGCTCTTTTGGTGTGGTATAAGGGGTTCAACTTCTACAAGCAAGTTTCTTTTTTTTGCAAAGTAAGTGATGACAATTTGTTGCTACAATATATTAATCCATTTCTCTCTGCCACCAGCCCAAAGTGCCATGTCCGGTGAAGGTATATGTCTATACTGATCAGTTAAGCGAGACAGAATGCATGAAACAAAGTCAGTGACTGTTTTCACATAGAGGAATAGAGAAGAAGTAATTCATTTGTAGCCAATGTGCATGAAGCAAAAAAGGTACTATCATTGGCATGTTTTAACCTTTGCAGCATATCTGCACTCTTGCTGCCCATGCAGCCACTAGTTGCTACTGTTACGATATGGACAAACTGTCCCGATGAACTAGAATTCTGGCAGGATTATCCACAATCACTATAATATTTGGCTTCTGCTGTGCCTTGGTTGTATAGTCCTTCCCCCTAGCAATAGCAACACACTTTCACCACTAGTACATCAAGTGAAAGTTGCTGGTTTGCATCATGCACCTTGCAGCAGCAACCTTGTGCCACTCTTAGGATAAATTATATTTGAAGGGAATAAACACTGAATGTGATGAATAAGACACCAGTGGAGTGCACATCAATAGAGTGCCCAGATGTACAGGCGCCCAAATCTTTAACTGGCGTGCGCGAGCGGCGACTTTTCTGTGCGTCAGCGCCCTATGACAGAGCGAAGTTGGAAACAGGATGAGGCTAAGCGCATGCTCACAAAGCACGCTCAGCTGGATGCGTCGTCTGCCAGGCTGTTCCGTCCAGCTGAGCGTGCTTTGTGAGCATGCGCTTAGCCTCATCCTGTTTCGAACTTCGCTCCGTCATATGGCGCTGACGCACAGAAAAGTCGCCGCTCGCACACGCCAGTTAAAGATTTGGGCGCCTGTACCATTCACAGTAGCATACTTCACCAGTGAAAACTGTCAAAAAGTGTGAGAAGCTCATAGCCAACTTTATTATAAGCGGAACATATTTCAGCTCCATCATGTAATGAGTTGCAAGACGAGAAGCGAAACTTTTCCATAGACGTATCATCAATAGTGGTATTTAGTTAGAAATGATGCAGTAAGGTGTTCACTTGGCACAAATGGTCTGAGGCTAAGGTTGATGGAAACTGCCTAGCCGGTGTCATCGTCCTGAAGAGCCAGACTTTTTCCATGGCCACAGTGGAAAATCTGAAGTGCTTCCGAGCTTCTCCTTTCCTACTTTTTTTACCCTCCGTCTTTGTTTATACATAACTTATTTTTCATTTTCAATTCAGTTTCATTGCTTCATTAACATAAACTTGTATTTTTCACATTGAGAAAAACATCCATGAGCAATTTCATTGCTTTAAAATATGGACCTCTGTTAAGAACTTATTCCTGCTTCATTTCTTCACATGCACCAAGCAAAAACCATTAAGCTCTGGTGTAATTTCTGGATGCATAAACAATACTGCCCTACACTGTCACTATCTGCAAAAAAATCTGTTATTGTGTCCTGTAAAGCTGGAAAAAAGGTACAAAATTCTTGTGATGCTCAAGTTGGCAGACAATCCCTGCATATTGTCGATTTCAGTCGTACTCCATGTCTGTCATCTTAAAGTAGAAGGGTATGAAAAGTGAACCAGATATGATTAACGCAGCCTTTTTGATATATTTTGTTCTCAGTGACTTATGAATACACAGCTTTCTAAATATATTTTCTGTCACATATGGCCCCTATAGCCAACATGATTAAATGGTTTAGAAGAATGTCAGTTTGGGCTAAATAGTGCATACTGTTCGAGACTGAAAATAATAGTGCTAAGAAGTGACACAAGAGAGAATGACGCAGGACGAGCGCTAAATTCGTCTGGCCTTTATTCACTGCCACGGCAGCAAATATATAGAAATTTTAAGGCATGCGCATGAACAACAACACGACACATTAAACAAACCGTTCAAGATATGTCATCTCGGTCTTGAAAAGGTGAACCGATGTACCACTCACACGCTTTCCCTCTCTTTCTTATGTGAAACGCCTCCAAGACCTCGCGTGCCTTCAAATCTCTACTTCTGCCCAGAATCTTTATCTCATGAAGCTGTGGTTCACATATCTTTCAGTGCACGCATATTTTTTCCCCCGGTGCATGTTTTGCCGCTCGGTTGCACATGAAGCAATTTGCACAATGCTGTGAAAGATGTGCACCTCCTAGTTCTTTTTGTGATAGTGCATGCTCAGCTGCACGGTCATTCACACGGCGCCTCGATTGGCCCACATAGGCTTTTCCGCAGGCCAGTGGTATCTCATATACTACTCCTATGCAGCACTTCACGTACTGCTTGCCATGTTTTTTGCTGCAAGCGCCCTCCTTTTCATTGCTCGCAATGCGCGCGCATAATTGTGCAAGCTTTCGTGGAACCTTTTTCACATTGTGCGGAACCCTGTGAACATAGGGTACCACTTCTGGTTTCACGCTTGACTTTCTTGTCTCGCACGACTTTTTGAACATTGCACGTTTTGGTTTTCCTTAGGAAGGCTTCAGCATCACCAGTGATTACCGAGCTTGGGAACCCCGCCATAGCAAATCAATCCACTTGCTTTTCAAAGCTCGCCTGCATAGTATGTTCACACGACTTCACAAGAGCAGACCCAAGGCAGAGGTTAGCAATAGCGCGTTTCAGTCTTTGAATGAGCCGAGGAATAAGGCAGCAGCTCCTTCCGTGCTCGAGGCGAGTATTGCCAACACACATGATGCTCGCCCAAGGTAATACTTAAATCTATCCTTAAACTGAAAATATCCTCGCAAAGGGAGTTCACGGGTAAAACACAATCCCTGCCCCTCTTCTTGAAAGTTGGCTAAAACTGGGCTTACAGCATCTGTGTAGGTCAAATCTTTCTGTTCTTTAATAACTATTAGAAAATCATCAACATACCTGAAAACGTTTAGTACCTCCTTCTCAGTCAAACTGAGTTCTAGGGTGCGGTCATTAAAGGCTAAAAAAATGTTAGCACAGGGGCTACGCAGGATCTCATGCAAATCCTTCGTCTTTGTCGGTAAAAGCTGTTATCAAAAGATACAAACGTCACACTGAGATGAAATTATACCAGCTTCATAAAATTACTAATTGACACACCTGAGGAGTTCTGAAATCAACTGTGCCGCTACTCTCTATGGCATCCCTTACAGAAGTGAACAAGGAAGGCATCGTGGGGCTGTCACATGAATATGCATTCATGCACTTTGAACTCGGGTGACTACAGTTTCTGGACCAAAAAGGTACATTTAACCTAGCAGCAATGAACATTTGTCAGTATCCTTCCTTTAACTGTGCTTTGTAGGCCATATCTGTTAGCAGCTTCCTAGCACCCTCTACAGACAAAAGCTTGTGGATGTGTGTTATCAAACAGCCTGGTAGGTACCATAGGTTTTGATGGAACCAATAAGCTTGAAATGGTTGTGAAAATGTTATGAACTCTGGGGACTATGGTTTCTGGGCCAAAAAGGTACATTTAACCTAGCAGCAACAAACAATTATCAGCATCCTTCCTTGAACTGTGCTTTGTAGGCCATATCCTACCTGCAACTCAAGTCTGAAGAGTTCTGTACCCACATTATGGCAGTTGTCCAGCTGTCCCCTTTCTTAGCAACCGAACTCTCGTCTTCATTCATGCTGCATATACATTTAGTATGTTTCCTTTTTGTTGTGGCATGAAAGGATTGGATAACCACAATATTTAAGATGACTACTGGCAAAGCACTCCAGTATTAAATTTAACAAGGACTTTATAACGTCTTAAATTACACAGCAGAAGTCAAACTGATTGAAGCACTATTGATTTTCTAATGTACCGGTGAAAAACACAAGAACACACAATTTCAACAAAGACAGGCAATTTCCTTCAATTTGTTTACTGCACGGCAATGACATCTGAACAGCACGCACGAGCTGTTATAATTTGGTTAAAAAAAAGCATGCATCTGCTCTGGTGTATGTATGTAGGGTATGCTGTATTGCTATTTCTAAAGAAAAAAAAAAAAAACACTTTGACCAAAATGTGGCTTCCCTGGCTTAGGGAGAGCAAACCACTTTGCAGCTCTTCATCTATTTACAAAAATACTCTATTACCATCAAGCAAAAAGCCAGGCTTGCTAACCAAGTGTACATATGTTTTACAAAGCTAGAATTTGCATGTTTCGATTGTAGTTTGTACTGCCTTGCAGTGGATATCTAATGGGGGAGGCAGTAAGTTACAACTGGTCGGCCCCACAGCTACAAATAAATATAGCAACGACATACCAAACCCCCACAAAAATACTTATCATCGATGTGTGACCGCTTACAGAGTAAAGGATAAAAAATAATGATTTAGGCAACCAGCGCCAAGGCAACGACGAAATTGAGTCGTGTGTGTTGTCCATTTTGGCCTTGAAGTCGAACCAACTTGCCCAACAGCACAAGTCTCAATCGAACAGTTTGAAGCATGAGCGCTCAAATCTCGAAGCAGTAGTACAAGTATAACAGTAGAAACTTCAATTAATGACGCACATTTCGTGGCACCACCAAAGAACTATATGGATCTAGCGCCAGTGCAGTCAAACCAGACAGGCAGACGCTTTAAAGCTCGGATCAACATTATGCTACTAGCCAGAGCCAAGTACTTGCGGGCAACCCATGCGGCAACAGCCGTAGACACCCTATGGTAACAGTGGACCGCGTCCGTGAAAACCGCATACATTCAGAACATAAATATCTGTAGTGCATTTCCGTAAGCACAAGACCATTCACGAAAGCCAATAGTTTAAAATCCGGCTTAATGTGGAAGCAGACGGTGCCTGAAGTGGACATCAGAAAACCAACATCGCTTCAGCACTATTGCTGGGAAAAAATGTGAACTTGCAGCGCAACTGTTTCCACACTCGTTTAAGGTTAATTTCAAAAGAAATGCTTTGCAAACCGGGAGGAGCAAAACAAACCTCTGAGATAATCTGAGGAGATAGCGAGCTCGCTATACTGGGCGCAGCCATCTTGCAAAATAACATCAATGACACTAAGAGAAAAAACAAAATGTGTCAAATATAGCCACATTTAACTGTTCCAAAACATGCACGCAAAGTAGTGAATTATATTGTATTTTGTATTATGACGAGTAAACAAAATAATTTGTAATGTGTCTAAAGGCACATGATTGTATGTGAACAGTAGCAGCGTAGCAACACAACGCAACCACAGCGACATTAGCAGCATGGCGCATTGTGGCGCAGCACGGGAAGAAACTTGTACACGGTGGTTTTGAATTCGGACATCATCAAAGTGGAGCCATAGAGCTTTCATCATCAGGAACGTTGTAAACTTCGGCAGTGGATCATGGTTCGGACCAGCGGACGGAGACCCGAGGACGACGAGCAGCGTAGGCGCGATGTGTTCCATGCAGTGATAACTAAAAGATGACCCTTCGTTTAGGACTCCATACGGGTGTTGTAGCTAGAACGCAGCTCAGGGCTTATTCCGAAGCACACGTCTCTGGCAAGGCTGTAAACAACCTAATATTTGAGATGGGGCCTGTTGTCCTAAAACGACTAGCGTACTGCAGCTTTTTTGCAGATGCCTGCGGCTGTTTCGTTGGTGATACTCTGACGATGCGCGAGTGCTGCCATGGCTTTGTGAAAACTTTCAAAAGCTGCATTTCAAAATGCGCAAAATAAGAGAGCTAGATAATGCAACCATAGTACATGCTCTCTAGGTAAGTATGAACTTCATGCTGCAAACTGAATTATAGCTCAATTATTCAGCAATCTTGATTCAAAGGTAATTGCGTGAAATGTAGGGACAAGGAAGAAATAATTAAGCCACCATCTTCCACAACTGCACAAATGTAACGAGCGCTCATATTTTGCACAGTTTTGCATAAAGTTCTCACGAGCAAACTTCTTTCACCTCCCAGTTATGAGCATGCATTGTGTGCCCGTTATTGCTTCCAAAGCATTTTATAACACCAGTACAATTAGTCATACCTTGCTAACAGGTACACATTGATTCTAGACTCAAACTGCCTCATAAAAAGTTTCCTGTTATCAGAAATCTTGATGAAACAAAGATTAAATGCAGTGTCAAGCCAAGTTTGTAGCAGTCAATTGTTCAGTTCTTTCATGTGCAATATCGTGGTTGACATTTCATGCAAATGATTTAACACCTTGGCGTGCCTAGTGAGTTATGACAAAACATGGTATAGGCTACATTCATATCTTTACAGTGGAACTGTGTTTGTTAAATAAGTGTCTCGTCTCGCACATAATTGCTGTAGAATTGTTACTGAAAGGGCCCATGAAAAGCCATTTATTAAAACTAGAAAACGCGCGCAAGCAATCAGTACCTCTGCAATGCAAACATTTTCAAGCTACCTGCATTAGCACTGATCGTATCGGTGCAAAAAATTACTCTTGTCCCCATCAACTCAGCGCATGCCACCATGCCCTATCCCGCCTGCCTGCCTGCATCACCTGGGAGTGTCCAGTTATTTTGTGCACCCAGCAGACCCCAATAACATCATTGAAGAGTGAGCGCACGAGAGGCGTCACCTTATTTGATTGCGAGCAGTTGCCAGGAGCACTTTTTAAACATTCGTCACATTCATGTCACATTCGTATGTTCGCAGATGATTGCGTCATTTATCGTACTATTAATAACTCTTCCCACCAAGAAGCCCTCCAGACTGACCTAACTAACGTTCAGAAATGGAGCGACCTGTGGATGATGACACTTAACCCTCAGAAATGCAAGATTGTATCCTTCACCCGTCGCACTAAACCATTTATTTTTTCTTACAATATAGCTCAAATCCCAATAGAAGCAGTTAAGTCATTTAAGTACTTAGGAGTCACGCTATCTCATGATTTATCTTGGCGCACACATATTTCTAATGTAATATCATCCGCGAATAAAACACTAGGCTTTTTGAAACGCCACTTACGTCACGCTCCCCAACAAGTTAAACTCCTGGCTTACCAATCGCTAATCAGACCGAAACTAGAATATGCATCCCCCATATGGAATCCACATCAAATATACCTCATAAATGCCCTCGAATCCGTCCAGAACCGTGCCACTAGATTCATCCACAATACCTATTCATACCAAGCCAGCGTGTCGTCTTTAAAAGCAGAATCCGCCTTATCAACCCTTGTTATTCGTCGCCGCATTGCCAGCCTAAACCTGTTTCATAAGTTCTTTTACAGCACCCACGGTTACGCAGGCTATATCACATCACCAGCTCGTATATCGCATCGCACTGGTCACATTCTTCAAGTTGCCCGGCCTCGGACCCATACGACCACGTTCGCTGCCTCCTTCTTCCCCCGAGCAGCATTAGATTGGAACGGCCTTTCCCACAGCATCGCCGCTATCACCTGCCCATCATACTTTTCCAAAGCACTAACAGATCATATTGTATGTTGAACCCACATGGCAACCATTGTACTTATTTTTTTTTTGTATAATCCACCCCTTATGTAATACCCCCACGGGGGTCCTTAAGGTAATAAACTGAACTGAACTGAATTATCTGCAAAGCTTTGAAATCTGACTTGAGTGCTCAGAAAGACCACCTCCGTGAACTTCTTGCATTAGAATATTACCATTGAAGCACTCATCAGCTCAGCATGTTTATCAGCTTCAAGCAGGTAGGACAACTTTATAGATTGTGACTGTACTAGCTTCTTGAAGCTTTGTGAGGGGTGTGACGATACCTCTGAGCATGTCCATCTGCTTCATTCTTTTGCTTGCCTGTGCCCGCAATGAACATGAATTCTTTCCTGCTGAATGATAGTCATAAAGGACCTATGAAAATGCCTTTCTGGGCTGTGTTAAATGCTTCACAAATTTTCCTGATTGTCGTTGCGTTTGCCACATGTCAAAACCTACTTTCTCAAGCACTGACGCACATTTACCCCCATTTTTCAATGATATGCTAGGTCTCCTAGGGCACCACTCACATCACACTTGTGTTCAACAGCACCACTTCCACACAGTATTAACATTACAGCGGGCCTGACATAACGGAGACAATGTTTAGTAAAAGAAGAGACATCTGGGCGAGTTGGTATGGTGACATGATAGAAAAACAGCGCAAAAGACGTGCACGGAGGAGAAGAACGGACAGTTCGGGGTCATTTCCTTTTTGCATTAACTGGAATAGTCCTTTCCGCTTGCAAAGGTAGCAGTTTCTTTTTCCAACGGATGCCAAGCATTGCCCTTAAGTGGACTGATGAAGCCAAGACATTTGCAGGGGTCAAGTGGATTCAACTAGTGCAGGACCTGGTTAATTCGAGAAATATGGGAGAGACCTTTGTCCTACCTGGGCCTAGAAGCAGTGTGTCCTACTCAAGATCCAAGGGTCTTGGAGGGCTGGATTCCGATCTCACCCTCTTATCTCAAAGGCAAAGTCTGAGTTTGCAGCACTTGCCAAAGTGGCCATGCCGTATAATCTTCTGCCATAAAGACAACCTGATACCCAGTAAGCGCCCGGCCATGACAGCTGCCAACTACTTTCTGACAAAGTTAAAGTGGAAAGACAGGCTAGTTGGTATTGGTATGATGACTGCGGGTACAAAAACACAGGATGAAGGAAGGAGACAGGCGCAGGATGAACGCTTTGTCCTGCATCCTTTGAAGCATTTGCCCTGCGTCTGTCTCCTTTCTTCTTCCTGTGTTTTTTGCACTGAGATGCATATTTTTTTCTGGCAATGGCATGTGATTTTTCGCTCATGATGCTGACACATTCCATAACGCTGACAGCAAATTTTCTGCAAAACACTGCAAAAATTTTGTTTTTAAAATTAAATTTTAAATTTTAAAAGTTTTACAGGCTTCCCACGCGAATTCAGTTGAGTGGTACCTTCTCGTGAGTGCAGAATAAAGCTCGCTCGATGGCCGATTGGCTGCTGTTGCCTTTTTGTCCTACCAAAATGTTTGCTCACCTATGCCAATGTCAAAATGACATTGCGGCAAAGCGAGCCAGTTCCAAATCAAACAGTTTCATGGTGTAGCGCCTTCCCCTGGCTGCGCAAAGACTGCGGCCAAAGCATGGCCGCTGGAAAAATGAAAAAAGACGCCGGCTGGCAGTGGCACTTGAAACCACAGTTGGCTGGTCTGTTCTAGTCTAGATCCTTATCAGCTGTCTCGTCCTTCGCTCCTGAGGTCTTCAGCCTACAATGTATTCGGCCCCTGTTCCTTTTTGCATAATGCCAGCCTTGCCTCGAGCCCAAGTAGCATTTAGCTTCTGCGGCATTGTTTTGATATGATAGCTTAAAGACTTCGTTTTCCAGAAAATCCAGCAACAGCAGCAATATTGATGTGAGTGAAAAATCATGGGCATGCCTCTGGCAGGTAGCAGTTGGCAGGTGAAAAGCCGTGCACTGACTGGTCAGCAGGTTGTCTGTCGCCACGAAGCCACAAGACATGGCCGACTTGGAACTACTCCTGACTCAAGCAGCTTCTTTGAGATGGAGGGGGAAATGAGAATCGGACTCACCGGAAGCCTTCTATACTGTAACAAGAATCTCCCATTGATAGCGCAAGCTACAACACCGATGCATCGTATCCTCATCGATCGGAGCAGCCAGCTGGGAGCCCCAACCGAGTGCCGTGCGCCGAGTAGAGTGGTTGGCAGCCATTGTCTCCCTCCTCACACAGAGCAGACAACTGATGTTACATGGCATCTCTTCTCTAGCTGCAACACAGCAGGCCCACACCTGTGTAGCCTAGACTAGTTGAACCTGTTATGCCCATTTAGAAACTGCTTGAGTAATTCATCCGTACTAAACAGGCATGAAACAGATAACGAGTCAAGCACATTACTCCTATGCCATGCAGGCACGTTCTTGGTTGAAGCAGGTCTTTTTAGCTATGGCTGTTGGTGTTTCACGTAATGTGCTAGCTCACGAGTATAAGCTAATGGGTAGGTGTGGGATGATAGTGTCACAAATTCAGGAATTGGTGATTCAGCGAGTTGTAGAGTAATGAGGATCTGCAGGGGAAGCCATTAAAACTATCGCATTAGGGCTGATGTCTTCCAGTTTTTTTCTCTTTTCTTGCGTTTTTTTTAAGGTTTGATTTTTTTTTTATTTTTGAGGAAATATGCTAAAAGGAACCTATAAAGGTAATTATTGTCATTGTAATGCAGTACACTTCTAGGATTTTTTTTGTTGGTATTCAAGTCAAATTTTAAATGTCTCTGCATACCCCCTTTAATTTACAAATTTCTCAAAATTGCTTTTCGCAGTCTATTTGGACATCATCTCGCGGCCTACTCTTAGCTGCCCCCTACTGACATAAACTTGGCCATCTGGGACCAAATGATGCAGGCAAAATGGGCCACAGTGGGGAATGGTTGTGACATTTTCTTTACTTTTCTCATCGGCATGTGTCGAGTTGAAGGGAAAGGAGGGGCATTATTTTTTACCTCCATCTGTGTTAGTAAAACCAGCTTAAAAATTTGTGTCGTGGAAATGAGTGATGAAATACTAATCGTTAGTGCACCTTTTCTAGCCACAGCAAATACCTTTTCATTGTTCTTTTAATTGAGCTGAACTAGTTCGTTCATTATCACAAAAATGTATGCAGCTTTGCTTTCATCTATTTGTTCCTTCTTTGTTGTGGTTTCCATGCAGCTGTTTTATAACAACTTTATTCCTTTCGTGCACAGACAAGTGTAGGAAAATGAATGGCTCGTGACGACATGCATATGAAAAAAGCCAAAAGTGGTTGAAATCAAGTAAAGCATATGGAAATTTTTATTATTGTTGTTTCACAGGATATTCAATGGAAAATTATTACTTTAATCGTTTTTTACCTGAAAGATTACGGTGGAAGTAGGAGAGACGGCAACTATATGTAAATAGAGAGATCCAAAGCTACAGCAGTGGCTGTTAAACCTTGTTCGTCCGAGTATACTAATTCGGTTGTGCATAGCCGAATATTGAGATTGCTCACAAGGGTCACCCCCAACCAATGCGGCAATAGGTCTAATACCACAAGTGCCACTTGGAATGCGATTGAGTGGTGAGAGTAGCAGCTGTACCAAAACCCTTTAGTCCTCCTCTAGGAGCACCAAAGGGTTCTAGCCAGAGCCACTGTTAAAGGTATACTGCAGGGAATGTGCAACTTTCTCTGAAATCGCTGAAATTGCATTCAGGAGATGCAGTTATCAAAAGCTGTTTTGTGCACTGCTTTGAGATTATTGTACTGGCAAGTTATATTTTGTAGAAGATGGCTGTAAAAGTGTGAACTTTCCTTAGAACTAGTGCTAGGTAGTTTTTAATGAGGAATTATATACAACTCTGAAAAGTTTTGTTAAGCAAAAGCTGTAAAGAACTGTATTAACACGATAAGCACAAACCATCTTCTCTTGGTCACGTGTCAGTGTATGTTGTGCCTCGAGGCTCCTGTATTGTGCTCTTTCTGTGATGGGTTCCTTGCGACATAGGCAAGTGGCTTTGCCTTATGAGTGACCTTAAAGCAACTCGCACTTCCTTTAGTTTTGCACTTGTACAATCAAGCACAAGAGACGAATTATAGGGTCATTCAGCACTACACATCTTGCATCTACAGTACACCTAATGTGGAAAGCCTGGGAGTGTTGCCAGCAATCTCTCTGTTATGCTTTTCTCACTCCGAATTTTTTTTTTATACTGTCCTCAACAGTTGAAAACGCAGCTGAGTTGATGCAGGTAATTTTCGGATAATGATTGGGTTTGTCCGCACATTCACGAAGCATGCTTGGGTAGGAATACAGAAAAATACCGAGTTCTCACTATACACTAACTATCTTAAACGCAGTGGCAAACTGATTGTAATCTTCATTTATCGGAATTTGTTTTTGGCAGAATCACAAAGTGGCGGAAATATGTGTAGGTGGTTTCTTCACATTCACATTCAAGAGACTAACAGACCAAAATGTGCCATAAATTATGATGGAAATGGCAAGCTTTTGCCTTGCAATTGAGGAAGCAGTACAGGAAGCAAAAGGATTTATTTATCACTGAAAATCTTATCAAATGAGCTAGAGTGTTACATTGCTGTGAAACCTTGCCATTACCGGTGCATCCCACCATATGGCCACATCTCGGTGAAGTATTAGAGTGCACATGATTTTTTCTATTTCTTTCACGAGTGTTCATGTTCTATTTTAGTTTATGCACTCTCCGGCCATCACTCTGCTGATTATAAATGCTCCCTTCACTTCGCCAGTGAAGTGCGTCTAGCTTCTGTCACTCTTTTTGCATTTCTTGGCTGCAATGGCGACCACGGTCATTTAATGCTTGCATAGACTTAGGCGTTTGTCAAAGTGCCATAACGGCTGGGTGCGGGAACTCATATATATATTATTCTCTTCTGTAAAAAAAAAATGAATGTCTGGCAGCAGAGCTTTCTTTTTATATTAGCTTTCAATACATCCTTTTTGCCCGCCTGTGATTGACATTTTGCTCATTTATCATGGTTTCCAGCTTCTTCATACAAACAAAAGACATCAGTAACATCAACTGATGAAAATATTCTTGGTAAAAACTTTTCTACAGCATTTCTAACAAAAATTTCATGGAATGATTACCTTAGAAGTATGTTTTTCATTGTGCCGAAAAGATTAGGTGTTTAAACTTTTGTAAGGTGTGAGAAATGTACTCATTTTGCAAAGCCATTGTTGTTGCATGTTGCAGCCATAAAAAGTTTGTAATCTGCAGTTCTCGTAGGACGTAAATTCACTAAGGTGTAAACAAAAAAAATGAGAGATATAATTAGCTGAGGAGGAAAAACTCGAAAGCCCATCATATTCTCCACTGTAGCCATAGAAAAAAGTCTAGCTCTTCCGCACGATGACACAGCTAGGCAGCTCCGAATGGCTTTATTAACCACTGGCTGTTTGTGTCACAGGAACACTTTTGTTCCTAATACAGTATGCATTAAAAGACGTTTTGCTTTTTGTCCTGTAACTCATTACATGATGGAACTGAAAGAATTTACATTTAAAATAACGCTTAGAAATGAGCTCAGTCCTACTTCACACATTTTGATTCAGTTTTCACTGGTGGCAGCACGCTAACTGTGACTGGTGCATCTGTTGACTAAACTAGTCAGTGAACAGCAGTTGATGATTTTTTTATTCTAGGAAGCAGCTAGAAATTCAATGGCACAAGGTTGGTACTGTGGGGGGCACGAGGTAAACCAGCAACTTTTGATGTACAGACGTCAGCAAGTCTGCCCGGAGTGCTCGAACACCAACCTGTCGCACAAAGAAAGTGAAATTTTTGAGCAGGGGCCCAATTCTAGGAACAATGATGGCGCTATACTGAAGGTGCATAGGCATACTACTTGCACTGACAGCTACACTTTACCACTATTAGAGCAGCCCAGAAAAAATTTCACTTTGTTCGCTCCGCAGCACACCTCTTCAGCATTGTGGACGTGCCGACGACTGCACTAGTGGTGAAAGTGTGTTGCTATTGCTAGGGGGAAGGACTATACAACCAAGGCACAGCAAAAGTCAAATATTATAGTGATTGTGTTCAGCCATTTCGCTGCTAATATGTTATTATTATGCTATTATGAATCAAATCATATAAGAATACCCAAGTACAGATGCAGATCTGCTAAGCGAACTCCGAAGCAGATATCTCAATACCGGTAGCAACCCCAATGCTACCTATGAGTACAAAGGGGTTCCTAATGAAGACTTCGACAGAGAGATCGCGGAAGCGGAAATTTGGGCCGCAATTCGCCATTTACATACTACCTCTCAGCTATTAACGACTTAATGAATGAATATTGGAACAAAGGTGAACTTTCGCAGATGTGGAAACACGTGAAGGTTGTCTTTATTCCTAAACACAAAAAGAAACTAAGCATAGAGAACTTAAGGCCCATCTCTCTTACGTCGTGCTTAGGTAAACTTATGGAACATGTTATTCTAAATAGGCTTTAGAACTACGCAGAAGAGAATGACCTTCTGCCCAGCTCAATGATTGGCTTCAAAACTCAACTCTCTACTCAGGACGTAATGCTTCAGTTGCATGCAGAAGTGATAGATCCCCCTAACAAAACCGGAACCAAAGCGATTTTTGCCTTGGATCTGGAAAAAGCCTTCGACAATGTCTCTCATGAAGCCATTCTCCAAACCCTCGCCAACATAAACGCAGGGAACAAAACCTTTAATTACATTCCTTCCTTTCTCTCGGGAAGGACTGCGGGCAGAGCTAAGTATCGCAGGACTTGCATCGGACAAAATAGCAATAGGAGACAGAGGAACCCCGCAAGGATCAGTCCTCTCTCCCTTCTTGTTCAACCTAGCAATGATAAGTCTGCCTCCCAAACTTGAAGAAATCCAAGATCTTCAACACTCCCTATATACTGACGATGTCACCTTGTGGGTAGCAAAAGGTTCGGACGCTCACATAGAGGAAACGCTTCAAGAAGCAGTGAATGTAGTCCAGTCATACACTAACCAGATTGGGCTGAAATGCTCACAACATAAGTCTGAACTACTAGCAGTGAGAAGGAAAACGCAAGACAAAGTAGAGATAAAAGTCTGCCTGCACGGACTACCCATACCCACAGTCGATACTATTGGAGTGCTCGGGCTCTACATCCAGAGCAATAGGAAGAGCAATGTTACTATCAACAGGCTGGAAATGACTGTGCGATAAATCACTAGACTGATACACAGAGTAACGGAAAGAAAGAGGCTGACATTTGTCGTCTTATCCATGCCTTTGTACTAAGTCGATTCACATACTCTGTCCCTTATCTCCGCCTCATTCAATCTGACAAGGAGAAATTAGACACTCATTAGAAGCACCTACAAGGCTGGGCTAGTTCTACCCAGAAACACTGCAACCGAAAAACTTCTCTCACTTGGGATACACAACAATGTAGAGGAGCTGATTGCAGCTACAAAGACTAACAAACTCTAAAGCAGGCAGACAAATTCTCAAGCGCATGAGAATTAATGCCGAACCACTAGCCAACCACTAGGACCACTACCAAGAGGAGCTGGCGACAAAATTATCTCCAAACCTGTGCCCAAAAACATGCATCCCTCCTTCCATGAAGGCAGGAGGAAAGCTAGAGCTAGGGCCCTAAACAGAAAATACCGAAATCACGATGGGGTGGTGTATACCAACGCCTTGTATTACTATATGGCTGACGGTGCCGTTGCTATCTTTGTAATTAAGCAGTACAGTAAGTAAATGCGTATCAGCTGCTTCGGTCAAAGTCCGCTACTCGGACCAGGAGGAAGAAGCCGCAATCGCTTTAGCCATCGCTACAGCAGATGCGGAGATAATTGTCACTGATTCAAAAACTGCCATACGTAACTTCTCGCGTAGCAGAATATCAAATACTGCCAGAAACAACCTCGCGGATATCAGACTCGACAGAGAGATAGAACTCGTATGGACGCCTGCCCACTCAGGGTACCGAGGCAATGAGGCTGCTCATCAACACGCTCGAGGTTTTGTCGGCCGAGCGGTGAGACCTAATGCCGAGGAACTTGAAATGGAAGAATTGCTCACATACAGCGACCTACAGCGACATACCTCTGCCAGCATTTTAGTTCATCGGGACAGTTTGCCCATATGATAACAGTAGCAACTAGTGCAGCTCCCTCATGACTGCATGGGCAGCAAGAGCGCAAGTATGCTGCAAGGGAATACACTGTCAAGGTTAAAACATGCCAAAGTTAATACTTTTCTTGCTTCGTGCACACTGACTACAAATGAATTACTTCTCCTCTATGTGAAAACAGTAATAGACTTTGTTTCATGCATTTTGCCTCGCTTAACTGATCAGTATTAGACACATACCTTCACCAGACATTGCACTTCGGGCTGGTAGCAGAAATAAATGGATTAATATATTGTACCAATAAATTATTATTAAACATTTACCACTTTGTTCGCAAGAAAAAAAAACATTTTTGCAAATGTGTGTAACATGCAAGGCTGATTTTGTTAATGCCCACATCACATTGACACAGATAAAGTAACATAGTGTGTACCAGTGAAAAAAGTGATTTCTAGTCTGTGTTTGTGCTAGGCTTTGTTTCTGCTGCTGTCTGCAATCAACAAACTGCATTTCTAAGGATTGCATTTGCAGAAGAAAATAGTACTCATATTAAGACATGCTAGGCCGAGGACCTGGGTTCAGTTCCAGCCATAGTGGTCGTTACATATCAATGAAGGTGAAATGCAAGACACACTTGCAATGTCAGTGCACACGAAGAACCTCAAATCAATGGCATTAATGTAGAGCTGTCCACTATGACGTCTCTTATAGGCAGTTTTTCTATATCACTTATGGAAGTTAAACACCATATCCCACACCGAAGGAGGAACAACACTTTCTTTACTGACCAAATAAGTGAAAAAGAAACGAAACTTGCGATTGCCCTGGCTTTTAACCCTGATGTTGAAGGAAAGAAAGTGTATTCAGAGGCAGCAGCTGGTGGTGGCAATTTCCACCTGAGCATGGATATTCAATGAATGCTTGTTTTAATCTGAAAGTAAATCTTTAGAAGGAAAATTGTTGAAGGGCGACATCTGCAGGTTTTGTTGATGCTATATTGCCATTTATGACACTGTGAGCACCCTTTCACTCTTATCTACTACCCTGCGAAACTAAGAAGCAAACAAGATAGCTTTAAACAGTGCCACATTGCTGCAATACCTAAGCAACAGCTGCACGAGCTGTTTAAAGCCACTTGCAAAATACACAAATCATTTTCACTACATGCACGGCGGAAGGTGTTTGCACGCAGTAGAGGCACTCGTAAAAGTAATGTATCAGCTTTTGGGGTTGAAGCACAGCTACGGACGGTCGCTTTTTTTTTTTTTTTTCTTTCTTTTTTTCTTTTTTTTTTTTAAAGCAGGCTTTTGCTTCACCGGACGGTTTAGGTGGGGTTCTCACCGAAATACAAAGCGTGCGATAGCATTTCGGAGCCGATTTGCATGTTAACGATATGTAACACAAACCTGCACTGAGAGCCACGACGGGTTTCATGACGCGGCCGTGCACCAGCGATCGAAAACGTGCACAAATAAACCGCATTTAATTGATTCGTGGCAAGACTAGCCACTAGAGCACTAGCCTCATGCAGTCTTTGGGGTAGTCTCGCGGCACATCACGCACGCACATCCAACGGCTAGCAGCAACGTTACTAGAACAAACTCTAGCAGTCAGCACAAGGGATCTTGCGGAAATACAAGGCTTGCGTTCCCTCATAAAATAGATCGCATTTCGGGGCCGATTTGCATGTAAGCGGTATGTAACAAACCTGCGTCTGAGCCACGAAGGGCTTCGTGGAGCGACCGAGCGTCAGCGATTGAATCAATGCACAAATAGCATTTAGTTCATCCGGGACAAGACAAGACGACTAGCCTCATGCGGTCTTTGAAGAAGACTCGCGGCACAAGTATAGCACAAGAGCGCACACACACATCCACGCGACAACGCGCATCGCACGCTGCTACAACACGAGCGCCGAGGCCCATGCCTTGAGTCGCTAGCGCGGAATGGGGGTGCCGGCCGCAGCTCGTAACAGCCAGCCGAAGGCCTCTTCTCCCTCTCCATCTTCGTTTTCCCCCTCGCGCCGCATCCGTTTGTTGGGATCGGATATACGCGTCAGGGCCACGGCGCCGTGCTGTCTGGACGCTCAGCTCATGTTGAAACACGTCGCTTCTCTCCCTTTGGCACGGCTCGCCTCCAGTGCACTTGTGCTTTGCAGAGAAGTATCCGTATTTTGTGAAGGAGGCGTTAGCCGAAGAAGTTTGGCGTCCGGCTGAATTTCTGGGCGGCTTTGGCCAGGCACAACAGCGCACTGCTCCATGAAGAACCCAACATCTTTTCCATCCTTCCAGCAATAGTATCGTTAGAATTCACAAGTGATAAGCTCAAATTAAAACGCGCGCGCCGTTTCTTCTGCCGCTCACCGAACATTCAGCGTCAACTCTATGGACAAAATCTCGCTCGCTGAAATGTCTGCAGCGCACATCATGAGAACGATCACTCGCTGATTTGCACATTCAAATTTTAATTAAGGAAGAAGAATTCTGTGAGCTTATGTTTCGGGTAGCAATGGGAGCTTGCGCCGGGTTCCCTTGCTTACGTCCGGGTACAGAGCAGTAACGGACCGTAGCTACAGCTTAAATAAACTTCAGCAGCCTCAGTAACGATACAAGGTCAAAAAGTGCAAGGCTGGCACTCTATATCAACCCAAACTATAGAAATAAACGCGACTATTAGCTTTTAAAACGCACGAATTCAATCTAGCGTCTGCTTTAGCAACAGTAAGAGGAGTCACGTTATCCCACTTTCTCCCCTAGGCCGACACTAGCGCCATTCGCTCCAGTGGTGGCGCTCGCGCCCAATACTCACCTTGGCTGTAGACGGCCTCCACTTTCTCAATATATCTGCTCTTACACACTTTATTTTATTTATCCTTCCAATAATTCATAAAGCTCTCTGACAGGCTCAAAGTTGATGTTTGCCTTGCTTGTAAAACTCACCTGCGGATACAGCACAGACGTGTATTTTGTTATTTAAAATGCAAATTTGTAAATGATTAAAAAGTCACCCTGCATATGTCATCTTGCCAACGGGCGCCTGATTTCTTTTGCGTCCTCCGTTGGCTTCAGCGCTAGGAGGTGGGGTCGGCGCGCGGCGGAGATTCCATAGCGAGTACCTATTTTGATTGGCTTCTCCTCATGACACAGCAGCGCACGGGTCATCACTTACTGCCCCCCTAAGCTGAGACAGGCTGCCTAATCGCCTCCGGTGCGTGTAAGATGCAGGCTAGTAAAAGTGACGTCCAGAGGTTTCTTGGGGCTCAGTGTTGAGCAAGAGGAGCAGTAGTACTTCTGGCAGTCATCAGTGTTAAAAAAAGTCGTTATGAGTTGCCAGAAAAAGGAACGCTCAGGGAAATTACTGGTGATGTCTGTGAATGCGCATGTAAAGTTTGCACCAGTGGTTCTCAGCCACGGACCTCTTGTGACCGGTGAAGAGGGGGGCTTTATTGTGCGGACCGCTGGCAAGGCTAAAGTGGCCTCTAAAAAACTTGATAAGCAGCGCGCCACTGCATGCAGAGGACGTGTCGAAGAGGCGACGCGTCGGCGCCTGTGTTTGCAAGCATGCCGCTACATAGGGGTCTCAACACCGCGCCGCTCGCTCCTCGTACACAGGTGAGTCGTGAGCAGTGCAGCCAGCTCGAGTTTCACATAAGCCGGCATCAACGAATGCCATAGACGCTCGATCACTCTTCCCTCTCACTGTCTAGATCTCCTTTTCCGCACTGCTCTAGCATTTCTTTTGCTCTGATAAACTAAAGTCGGCTTGAACCTACGTGTTTTGAACCCTGCAAAACTGTCTAGCCAGGTCAGAAATAGGGTGCGACCTTTTGTGTGTGTGTGTGTGTGTGTGTGTGTGTGTGTGTGTGTGTGTGTGTGTGTGTGTGTGTGTGTGTGTGTGTGTGTGTGTGTGTGTGTGTGTGTGTGTGTGTGTGTGTGTGTGTGTGTGTGTGTGTGTGTGTGTGTGTGTGTGTGTGTGTGTGTGTGTGTGTGTGTGTGTGTGTGTGTGTGTGTGTGTGTGTGTGTGTGTGTGTGTGTGTGTGTGTGTGTGTGTGTGTGTGTGTGTGTGTGTGTGTGTGTGTGTGTGTGTGTGTGTGTGTGTGTGTGTGTGTGTGTGTGTGTGTGTGTGTGTGTGTGTGTAGGGGGGGGATGTACGCTGGGGTTTTTGCGGACCCTCTGCATGGGGCCGGTGGTCCCCATTTGAGAAACACTGCTTTATACTAGGAACCTAGAGCCCCAAACTGTCACTCGATCAGGACCCGCCTCTCTATGCTAACGCGCGGCCGCATCACCTCGAGCTGCAGCACATGCTAGATATTAACGCGGAGACATCCCTTGGAGCAGACAGAGCCTAGACAGACCATGTCGGCAAAAGTGTCCGCACGACCTGTCAGTCATACCAATTGCATGAGTAATTATTGTTGTGTTAGCGAACCGACGCACAGCCACACCGCCTCCTAGCAAACGGACGCACGGCCGCTCCAGTTGCAATTCCTCCTTGCACGCGCGAGCCGGCCGCTTCGGAAAGACCAGCAGGGGTCCCGACTCCCCACTGCCCGCGACGACGACGACGCGCGGGCCAACGAAACCCGAGCCGTACGTTCCTTGGAACTCGACCGCCCTCGGACCGTGTGCGCGACCAAGGCACGAGAAGCAATGCCTTCTTTACAAGCGCTCACGTTTCTTTCTTTCCCTCTCTTCCCCTCTCTTCCAAAGCGCAATGAACGCAGTCTCCTGGGTCCTCGCTCACGGAGCTCCCACGCCCGGAATGTAACACTGGCGACGAGAAGCAGGATTTAGAGCAGACGCAGTCGAAAGTCAGGCCATGGCTACTAGAACGATGCACGACGCCATCGAGCCGTTTAATGGCAGAAATTGGTCTTCGTGGATGCACCGCCTCAATTTCTACTACGTTGCAAACGACGTCTCCAACGAAGTGAAGAAGCGCGCGCTCCTCCTGACGCTTAGTCATGTGACTAAGTCTTGATAGATGACTTCTCCAGGAGTCTTCGGTGCAACCAGCGCGCAGGCAGTGTCGAAGGTCTCGGTTCCGCAACTTCTCCAGAAGCACTTGACCCTAGACCATCTGAGCTGTACAGCCGGTACGCCTTCCAGCTACGCGACCAACTGCCTGAAGAATCGATCAGCAACTACAGCGTGTTCAAGACCCCTCAGCATTTCGAGTATGTCTTCCCCTAACATGAAACACGCCGGTAGTTGTCGTTTGTCGGGTGAGATGTGTCGTTTGCTACGGAGTGTGCATGGCTACCGCGTGAAAGGAGCAAAGGCGGAGCGCGCGGAGCAAAGGTTAAACCCAGCTACTGTGATAGCAGACTCAGGCCGTAGGGGCTTTTGTGGAACTAAATTTTCAAAGAAAAGGTCTACTTGTGTCTCCAGACACCACAGTAGTCTAATGAGAGGTGGCATGAGGGGGCTGCGAAAGAGGGTGTTTAGCTGTCGCTTGAAAAGAAAGGAAGCCAAGCGCGTGTAGCGGAGGCAAAAGCCAACTGCGGCGCAATCGAAGTCAAGCCGTAGACGCTTTTCTAAACGCTCGAGACCCCTCAGCACTTCTAACATGTCTTTCTCTAACATAGGAAACTCGATGTTGTCCCTTAAAAGGAAAAATGTGTCGCTTCCTACGAATGGTGCATAGCTTCCGCAAGAAAGGCGCACAAGTAAAGCGCGTGCCACGTCGACGAAAATACCCTGCGGCACTATCAGTGTTAGGCCGCCTTCGCAGATGTAGAGGTACAAGGCCCCTATATTCTTCGAGCATGGCTACCAGTACCTCAAGACACTCAGGTCGTTGTCTCTTGGCAGGTTGCATGTGTCGCTTGATACACAGGGCAGACAGAGCTCGCGTAAAAGGAGCCCAAGCGAAGTGCGCGCAGCGAAGGGAGTCAAATGCGGCACGATCGAAGTCCCGCCGCAAGGCCTTTAGCAGAACAGAAAGTACCAGGCACCGTGGTATTTGGAAAACGTCTACATTCGGAACACCTGGGAAGTTGTACCTGGATGGTCTGCCGGCAAAGGCAGACCATCCAGGGTTTTGTAAATCCAAATGTTCTAGACCCTCCTGTCACTCGAGACAGTGTAGTAGTGGTCTAGTGACAGGTGACAGGAGCTGTCAAGGATTTTATGCGCGATGTTCTGTGTGTCTGTGTCTCCACTAGTTTTGTATGCGCGACACTTTTCAATGCTTTCTTTTTTTTTCATTTCATTTCAGACTTTGGTAACCGCTTTATATATATTGCCGCGAAACTTTAAAACTGTATTTGCTGTTTTTTTACAGCCTCCGGCATGCGGCCTTATTATTGTGATTCTGGCACGCGTATCAATTCTGTATCCCGTGTTTGTTCATGCTCGTTGTCGCGATACGACGCGTTATCATTTTCTTTGTCGCGAAAGATGCGCCAATATCTGTCTCGAAGATTCCGATCACTTGCGTATGTTTCCACAATGTTCCAGGGTGCACTAGTAGCAGTTTGCGACGTCATCTAGATTGTTCTAAGCAGCCTTTAAATTGAGCACTGACGAGCGTGACGGACATTCTTTGTTCGACGATCGACGAGCACGTTTGTTGCTATCGCCGCCGCCGAGTTACTTAGTATTTTGCGGGCGCAAGTCAGCCCAATAAAGAGTTTCTTCAGTGCAATCATCGACCCTTCATTTGTGTCATCGACCTTGTCACCACTATGTGACATCTGGTGGAGGTGCTGCCCTTGATCCTTCAAGCGAAGACCCCAGCCTTGTTCCTGTTACCCGAGGAACAGCCAACAGGCCACCGAACCAGTCGCCGGCTTCAAGGGCTCCAACCTGAACATGGTCTGCTGCCGGACCCCATTCGATCTCGGAAGGCATAGACGCTGACAATGGCCCAGCCTACAGCACCGGTTGTTTTCGTTCAACCCCGTGAGCCCCCCTGCTTCCATGGACGACCGGACGAAGATGCAGAAGACTGGATGGACCTTTTCGACCGTGTGGCAGAATTCAATGGCTGGAACGACGCCGTGAAACTAAGGCAAGTCTACTTTGTTCTTCAAGGACATGCCCGAGTTTGGTTCGAAAATCATGAGGCAGCTATGAAGGATTGGGAGATTTTCAAGGAAGCGTTTTTGACTACCTTACCCGTTACGCCGAAGCAAAAGCACTACCAAATGGTACCGCGGCAGAAGTCGCCAAATTTTTTGTCGAACAAATTCTTTTGCAACACGGCACCCCAGAAGTGCTCATCACGGACAGGGGAACGGCGTTTATGGCAGAGTTGACGCAAGCCATACAGTCATACAAGCCATCGACGAACAACTGCGTACCATCCCCAGACCAATGGCCTTACGGAGCGCCTGAACAAAACGATAGCGGACATGATCGCCATGTACGTCGACGCTGAACACAAGACCTGGGACGCCATCTTGCCGTGCGTGATCTTCGCGTATAACACGGCAGTCCAGGAGACGACCAGAGCGACCCCGTTCAAGCTTGTGTACGGCAGGGAGGCCACGACGACGCTCGACGCAACGCTGCCGCACGTAACCAACGAGGACAACCTTGACGTCGCCGCCTACCTGCAGCGTGCAGAGGAAGCCCGACGACTCGCACGGCTGCGTATCAAAGACCAACAGCGCACCGACAGCCGACGATACAACTTACGACGACGCCACGCAGAATGCAATCCAGGAGACCAAGTGTGGGTTTGGACACCAATTTGCCGTCGCGGACTAAGTGAAAAGTTGTTGCGTCGATACTTTGGACCGTACAAAATCATTCGCCGCGTCTGACCACTGGACTATGAAGTCATTTCCGAAGGAACATCAGCATCACAACGGCGACGCGCACGCCTAGAAATTGTACATGTTGTACGACTGAAGCCATATTACGCGCGTTAAAGAATCTGTATTGTTTGCGTTGCATTGCATTGCTTATGCATTGCTTATGTTTAAGTTGCTTTGCTTTGGAACATCGAGGCGATGCTTTTTTTAAGGGGGGAGTAATATATGTATTTTTTCTAGGCTGAAGTGTGTTTAGCAAATTCTATATAAAGTTATATTATTGTGTATTGGCTAATCCTTAATGCACAATTTTTGTGTTTCTGTTCGCTCTTCTTTTGCAGTTTCTGGCTATACCCACGGACGTTTTCTTGTGTGCATCCTTCTTTCCTGGACCTCTTTATCTTTTTGTGTTTTTGTTCTCTCGTTTTTGTTTCTTTGTCCTTTTTCTATTCCATATAACTACTTGTTGCAACTAGGCAGTTGTGTCCTTTGTTTACTTATGTATATTTAAGGTAGGTTTTGTATATGCGTTGCATTGTAGTGCAGCGGTGGCGTAGCGATAGAACATCCGCCTCGCATGCAAGAGGAGCGGGGTTCAAATCCCGGTGCCGCGCAATTCTCCACCGAATTTAAAAAAAAAAAAAAAAAATCCGCGCGTGTCGATGGAATTGCATAAACAGGTTTGGGGTGCGACCTAATGCCGGTGAACACCTCCGGCAACGCACTCCCTCACCAGAACAGGAGTTGCCCACCCTGGTGAAGTAATTGGCCGCAACCTCTCATGATAAACACCATGGAGGAAGGAAAGAACTTAGGAGAGGCCCTGACGTCATTTTTTTGAAGCCGGCGCGGCCGCGCCGCGACCGGATGCTGCAACGCCTCTCCTCCTCCTTTACCCTCCGCATTCTCTTTCTCCGCGACGCTCACGTACCCAGGGCCCTTAGCAACGCTGTTGCTAGTGGCCCGAGTTTTATAGCAACAGCGTCGCCGTTGCTAATGGCCTGACTTTGATAACCCTAAATTTTGAATTCCGCCACACTATCTCCAATGCATTGGGAATGGCAAGGGCCTCTCCTAAGTTGTCTCCTTCCTCCATGATAAACTCCATAAAACCCCGGCCCTCAGTCACCAGCGGCTGCGGAAGAACTGACCACGGCGGCGGTCAGACCTGTGACGCAGCAGGGGGTGCTAAGAATTCCTGGCTCCGCTGGATAGGCTGCCATTGGAAACTGACCCTGGCAACGTTTAACGCTAGAACCCTAGCTAGTGAAGCTAGTTTAGCACTGCTGTTAGAGGAACTAGGGCTTAGTGAGATTAGGAACTAGGAATAGGGCTTAGTGAGGTTAGGAGGCCGAATGAGGCATATACTGTACTGAAGGAAGGATACCTGCTTTTCACAATGCAGGTATTTACCCTCGCACTTCACCTGCTTCTCGCCGCTGTGCCGTCTGCAGCCTGCACGTCCGTCTCTCCCGTGACCCTGTTGCGCCATGAAGATGAAATTTTTTGTCAACCTGCGCGATCACCATTGTTGCTCCTGCCTTCACCGCCGCCAGAGTACGTCATCGAGGATCTTCATTGGCCAGCCCCATCACCAGGAACATCAACACATCTGATCTTTATAATGAGCATGCTGTCATCACCGCCGCTCTGTGGGCTCGGTAGCTGTGCGACAGCGCAGTCTACTAATCCTCTGCTTTTCACAATGCAGGTTAGTAATAAGTTTTCCCTATTTGCTAAAAAAAACAGTAGCTACTTCTTAATGCAGCTGCCGAGCCCTCAGTGCTGCTGTGATATTGTTGCCGAATGTTTGCGTGTTATCCGTCTTCTCTTGCTATTGTCAGGGGATGTCGAAACTAACCCCGGCCCCGACCATACCGACAGCGTACTTTCCGAGCTCCAGAAACTAACTGCCGGCCAAGCTACAGTAATTTGCGATCTACAGGACATTAAAATACAACTGAAGACTGCTGAAACAACCTTAAGGGACTTAAACAAACGCGTGGACGCTCTGGAATCACACTACGCTTCACTTTCCACTCTCCATTCCGAAATAGACGCCCTGAAAACTTTGAACTTACCTGCAAGATTGACAAGCTGGAAGCACGTATGGACGATGCTGAAAAAATCGCTCTCGTCGCAACAACCTCATATTTTACAACATACCCGACACTAACCCCGCTGAAACATATGCAGGCTCGGAAGAAACAGTCATTCGCCATTGCTCCACCCAACTAGATTTTGCCATCGAACCTAATCTAATCGAGCGTGCTCACCGCCTTGGACGCCACTCCACTGATCGTAAAAGGCCGATTATCGTGAAATTCACCTCATCCAAAACCAAAGAAAACATCCTTTCCTTAGGCACCAAACTAAAAGGCACTGACTACAGTATTGGCGAAGATTTTTCCCTTCCTGTACGTAACGCTCGCAAACATCTTGTAGCCTTTGCCAGATCGGTAACCGACAAGTTCTCCTTGCGCTTCAAAACTTTACACATTGGTCCCAAACGATACACGTTCGATGAATCCTCACAAACCGTAAAAGAGGTAAAATAGCAACCACCTCATCACCAATCGACAGGCTGTTCTAAACATGCACAACAAGCACTTTCATTGTCAGCGATCTTTACTAACATCCGAAGTTTGATTTCAAAGCGCGACATTATTTCCAATATCGTCACATCATCCGCCAGCAACCTACTAATCTTGACAGAAACGTGGCTGAGTAGTGACGTTTCTGATAGTGAAGTCCTTGCCGACTTGCCCAAATTCCGTGTTTTCCGTAAAGATCGTCCAGATAGAAGGGGAGGGGGGTACTTATTGCAACTGCACAGGAGCTATCATGCACGGCCATTCACCTTTCATCGGATATTGAAATATTATGGGTCTTGTGTCATGCCTCACCAAAGTCAGTTGTGATAGGCGTTTGCTACAGGCCTCCTAGCAGCCCAGACTTTCCTCAAAAACTTAATCACGCATTAAATGAAATTAAAACCAAGCACCCTAACACATGCACTATCCTGTTCGGAGATTTTAATTTTCCCAGTATCGACTGGCATAATCTAACCGCTACAGGTAACAGGGATGCTAATGATTTTCTTGACGTTTGCCTTAATTTTAATCTCGTTCAACTAATATTCGAACCAACCCGTGCAAACGTATGTCTGCGCTAACATTCTCGACCTAATATTAACGGATAGCCCTGAATACGTTCATTCTATCACCTATCTACCAGGTATCAGCGATCACCAAGTCATACATGCCGGCTTCACGATTAAACCATCTTCACGCGCAACATGTAAGCGAACAATCCGACTTTACGATAAAGGGAACTATATTGCTATAAATAATGAACTTTGTGCATTTTTACCAGGCTTCCAATTTAACTTTCATCAAAGATCCGTCCACGAAAACTGGTTCATGTTTAAGAAGAAAATTGAAGATTTGGTCGACAGGTTTATTCCCAACATAAATATACGATCTAACCCTCAAAACCCTTGGTTCACAAACACACTCAAACGTCTTGAAAATAAAAAGAAGCGTCTTTTCCGTTCGGCCAAGTCACGCCCTAGTCAAAACGCTTGGAACAAATATTACGCAGCTGAAAAAACGTATTTATTAAACATTCGAGAAGCTGAACGCACGTTTTTCCATACCGATCTGCCCAAAATGTTGACTACTAACCCCCGAAGGTTCTGGCAACTCATTAACCCCCAGCACACACGCACTATTTCCCTCACCGACGCATCAGGTGCTACCATCTGTGAAACTGAATGCGCCAATATGTTCAACACAGCCTTTTCATCCATATTTACCAATGAAACAGATCCGATATTTCCTTCAAACCCGGTTATTATCCAGGATACCATGCCCTCTCTTACATTTTCTTCAACAGGAATTTTGTCACTAATAGAAAACATTAAACTTTAATCCTCGGCTGGAATTGACAATATCAGTGCCAAAATACTGATTAACACCAAAGATATATGTTCATCCCTGTTGTGCTTGTTATTCACTCAGTCACTCCTCACAGGTCAGCTGCCCAAAGAATGGAAACATGGGAAGGTTGTTCCAGTCTACAAATCAGGTAACAAGAACTCACCGCTAAATTACCGTCCCATCTCGCTAACTAGTATCCCTTGCAAAATCATGTAACATGTCATCTATACCCACATCATGGCATTTCTTGATTCCAACGATTTTTTCCATCCTGCTCAGCACGGTTTTCGCCGAGGTTACTCCTGCGAGACCCAACTTTCTACATTCATTCATGACCTGCATGCTAACCTTGATTCTAACCTACAAACTGATGTCATATTTTTAGATTTCGCTAAAGCTTTTGATAAAGTACCTCATAAACGCCTACTGATAAAACTTTCCCGAATAAATTTACACCCCGATATATTGAAGTGGATTGAAGAGTTCTTAACTAATCGTTCTCAGTTTGTCTCCATTAACAATGTGAACTCTAACTCACTCTTAGTAACGTCAGGCGTCCCCCAGGGGTCTGTGCTTGGTCCGCTACTCTTTCTAATATACATTAATGATCTGCCCTCAAACGTAACATCTAACATACGTATGTTTGCTGACGAATGTGTACTGTATCGTGCTATTCTCACCACCGCTGACCAATCTTCTCTTCAAAACGATCTTAATGCTGTTCAAGACTGGTGTAACGAGTGGCTAATGGAACTTAACCCACGTAAGTGTAATCTTTTGTCTATTAACCGTCGCCGTAACCCTCTTGTTTTTCCTTACGTAATCTCTGAAGTTCCCGTACAGCTAGTTCCATCATATAAGTATTTAGGCATAACAATTTGTAGCGATCTTTCTTGGAGTATGCATGTTAATATCGTCAGCTAACAGGACGTTAGGTTTCTTAAAGCGCCATCTTCATCATGCTCCCGAACACGTAAAGTTATTAGCCTACAAATCATTCGTCAGGTCCAAACTAGAATTTGCATCGCCCATTTGGAATCCTCATCAAGCTTACCTCATTAGTGCCCTCGAATCTGTTCAAAATCGCGCCGCTCGTTTTATTCATTCATCGTATTCTTATGAAATTAGCGTTTCCTCCTTAAAAACAGCATCCGGATTATCCCCCTTATCGCTCCGTCGTCGCATTGCCAGCCTATCTTTATTTCACAAACTTTTCCACAGTCCTATTCGCATCGCACCTTATATTCTTCCCCCCACACGCATATCTCATCGCACCAGCCATCAGCTACAAGTTGCCCGTCCACGTTCACGTACCGTCACGTTTTCAAATTCCTTTTTCCTCGAACAGCTGCAGACTGGAACGGCCTTCCGGACAACATTGCTCTCATCACTTGCACACCACAGTTCATCGATAGTGTCAAAACTTTCCTGTTATTGTGATTATGTATTTTTTCTCTTGCCACCCCTTATGTAACACCCCTTTTTAGGGGCCTTTAAGGTAATAAAATGAAATGAAATGAAATGAAATGTACTGTGTTATCGAGGTTTACCAGAGAGGCGACAACTAGGAGTAGGTTTCCTTGTCAATAAGAGCTATAGCGGGTAATATAGATGAATTCTATAGTAATAATGAGATGGTGGCAGGCATCGTTATTAGGCTTAATAAGCGATATAAACTGAAGATTATACAGGCCTATGCAACTACATATAGTTATGATGACCAGGCAGTTGAAAGCTTCTACGAAGATGTAGAATCGGCAATGCGAAAAGTAAAGACGCAGTATACTGTACTAATGGGCGACTTCAATGCCAAGGCAGGAACAAAGCTGGCAGAAGACTAGGCAGTAGGTGACTATGGCATTGGTTCTAGGAATAGCAGGGGAGAGTTACTAGTTGAGTTTGCAGAGCGCAATAACTGAAGAATCATGAATACCTTCTTCAGCAAACGGAAGAACCGGGAATTGACATGGAATAGTACTAATGGGGAGACTAACAATGAAATTGACTTCATAATGTGTCCAACCCCCGCCATTATGCATGATGTAGAGGTAATCGGAAAAGTGCGATGCAGTGACCACAGGATGGTGAGGTCCCAATTAGCCTAAATCTGAAGAGGAACGCAACACATTAGTAAGAAAGAAACCTATCCACGAATTAGCGGTGAGGGGGAGGGCAGAAGAGTTCAGGATCTCGCTACAGAATAGATATTCAGCTCTAACCGAGAATGGCGACATTACCCTAGAAGCAATGAACAATAATTTCAAAGATATTATTACTGAGTGTGCGGTAGAAGTATAGGCGGTAGGATAGTTAAAGAGGATACCGGTAAGCTGTCTAAGGAGACGAAATATTTTATTAAGAAACACCAGAGTATGAAACATATGAAAGCTTCCAATCCAACAGACCAGATCGAATTGGCCAATATATCAACACTAATCAATAAGCGCAAAGTGGCCGATATAAGGAAGTATAACATGGAGAAAATTGAGCATGCTGTAAAGAACGGGGGAAGCCTTAATTCGGTAAAGAAGACATTTGGCATAGGCAAAAACCAGATGTATGCGATAAGGGACAAGGCGGGCAACGTCATCACGAATATGGACAAGATAGTCAAAGTAGCCGAGGAGTTCTATACAGATCTCTACAGTAGCCAAATTAGTCAGGACCGTAACGAGATTGGCGGTAGGGAAAAACAGTCAGACGTTCCACCAGTGACGAAGGACGAGGTCAAGAAAGCATTAGAAACTATGAAAAGGGGGAAATCATCTGGAGAGGATCAGATAACTACAGATTTGCTGAAGGACGGGGGGGATATCGTGCTAGAAAAACTGGCTTCCCTGTATACGCAGTGCCTGGTGTCATCGACGGTACCGGAACCATGGAAGGATGCAAACATTATCCTCATTCATAAGAAAGGGGACTCTCATTCATAAGAAAGGGGACTCTAAGGACCTTAAAAATTACAGACCCATCAGCTTACTGTCTGTTACGTATCAGGTATTTACTAAGGTAACTGCTAATAGAATCAGGACAACCTTAGACTGCAATCAAGCAAATCATCAAGCAGGTTTTCGGAAACAGTACTCTACATCGATCATATCCATACCATCAATCACGTGATAGAAAAATGCTCGGAATATAATCAGCCCTTATACATAGCATTCATTGATTACAAAAAAGCATTTGACTCAGTTGAAACCTCGGCGGTGATGCAGGCATTGCGAAATCAGGTGGTAGACGAGCCGTACGTGAAAGTGCTGGAAGATATATATCGTGGCTGCACAGCAATCATAGTTCTGCATAAAGAAAGTAACAAAATTCCCATAAATAAAGGAGTTAGGCAAGGAGACACAATCTCCCCAGTACTATTCATAGCTTGCTTAGAGGAAGTATTTAGAGACTTGGAATGGGAGCAGTTCGCGATAAGGGTACTGGAGAATATATACCTCAGTAATCTGCGATTTGCTAATGACATTGCCTTGCTAAGCAACTCGGGGGATGAACTGCAAATAATGATTGATGACCTAGAAAGGAAAAGTGGAAAGGTAGGCTTGAAAATCAATATGCAGAAGACTAAGGTAATGTTCAACAGCCTCGGGAAGAAACAGCAGTTAACATTAGGTAGCGAAGTACTGGAAGTAGTAGGCGAATATGTCTACTTAGGACAGGTAGTAACCGCAGATCCGGGCCATGAAAAAGAAATAACAAGAAGAATAAGATTGGGATGGAGCGAATTTTGCAAGCACTAGCAGATTATGACTAGCAGCTTACCAGTATCGCTCAAGAGGAAAGTATACAACAGTTGCATCTTACCTGTATTTACCTACGGGGCTGAAACGTGGAGGCTAACCAAGAGAGTTCTACTTAAGTTGAAGACAACCCAGAGGGCTATGGAACGAAAAATGGTAGGGGTAACAAGCGTGCAGAGTGGGTGAGAGAAATAACTCAAGTTACCGACATTCTAGTGGAAATTAAGAAGAAATGGGCATAGGCAGGACATGTAGTGCGAAGAGAGGATAACCGATGGTCGCTTAGGGTAACAAACTGGATTCCAAGGAAAGGAAAGCGTAGCAGGGGGCGGCAGAAAGTTAGGTGGGCGGCAGGGGTCAAGTAGATGCAGCTAGCACAAAACCGGGTTAATGGGAGAGGCCTTCGCCCTGCAGTGGGTATAGTCAGGCTGATGATTATATATATATATATATATATATATATATATATATATATGTGTGTGTGTGTGTGTGTGTGTGTGTGTGTGTGTGTGTGTGTGTGTGTGTGTGTGTGTGTGTGTGTGTGTGTGTGTGTGTGTGTGTGTGTGTGTGTGTGTGTGTGTGTGTGTGTGTGTGTGTGTGTGTGTGTGTGTGTGTGTGTGTGTGTGTGTGTGTTTGTGTGTGTGTGTGTGTGTGTATTTTATATCCATGTTTTTTTCCTATAAATTACGTCTTTTTTATTTTGGGCGTTTAGCTCCTTTTTTTTATCTTAAATTGGATTAAGCCTGGCAAAGCTTTGCTGGTCCAGGCTCCCTCTCTCTCATTCTTTTACATTTTTTTTGGTCATATTCTGAGAGGATTAATAACAAGTGTAAAAAAGGTGGCAGGAGTAGCTTGCTAAGAAAGGGACGTCGTGGCAGCCTAAAATGGCACTGCAGAATGCGCGGCAGTAAGAGAGGGATGCAGCATGCAAACGGGATCGAAGAGAGGAGGATCAGCAGGCAACCCGTTCGCAGTCGCTCGCCCATATTGCCCATATCTCGCGTTCGGCTTTCCAGCTAGGCGCATGCTACACTTCGGAAGAGTACAGTATAGGACGCGAAAAAGGTCAGGTTCGCGAGCTGAGGCCTTCAAAGTTTTCTCAGATCTCGGCTTCTATACAGCCGCCAAAAGAACAAAAAAAAAAAAAGAGTGACCGCGGTGTGTAGGCCGTCCCCACTTGACAGGTTGACAATGGTGGGGGAGCACCCTATGATGTTCGTGATCGAGCAATCAGTGCGTCCGAGAAGGAATGCGCTTGTCTTGCTTTCGCTATTCTGAAATTGCAATGTTGTGTGCAGAGTCTTACCCGCTTGTAGAAATGGCCTTTGTTCGTTTATCTGTCATCTTCACATGTATGCTTCACTGCAACTACAGTGCCTATCCTGGCTAGTGTGACGAGCGCCCGCGCTTCCCTATGGGTGAGGATGGCGCTGTTTGCAATGAAAGCCAATCGTTAGCGGCAGAGGGCGCTGCTTGTCGGGAGGGTACCACTTGAGCAGACGACGCAGTTTTCTCGCTTCAGAATACGGCAATCTGTTGGTGTTGTGCGTGCGTGTTAAACCTGCTTCTGCGCGTCTTTTGCTTTCACGAAGGTGCAGCAGTTTATTTATGGCGTAAGTGTTTGCTCATGCGAGTCGTTCCGCACTTCTACCTGCTCGGCGACGATTGCATCGTTTTTTTTTTTCTTTTTTTTTTTTTTCGCGTTTTGTGCGCCCGTTCTGTGCTCTCCTGTATCCCTTCTTTTTTTACTGTGTCGCCAGTGGTGAAGCGTGGTTCCCGATTGTTGTTTCCCCAGTGCCTCTCACTAAACTGCAGAGAAAAATGCCAAAGAGAAAGCGGTGGTGCACGGAGAATACTTTCTTTTTTGGCAAACGGGGCTACCGCTAGAACAAGGAGCGTACGTATTACTGCGCTATCTGATGCTACGTAAGTACGCATTCTGTACAATGGGAACGAAGCATCGATAGAAATAACTGAAGGTAATTAAACGGCAACTGCTTTTGTTGGCGAGAAACATTTTTAGAGCATGCAGTTATATTCACAAAGATGGAAACTTTGGAGAGTCGGTAACGGTGCTCCATGTGTGTAGCACGAAGAGTGTACACAATCAGGCGCTAAAGACAGCACCTGTGTTGTGTACCTTTTCTGTGTCCCTTGATTGTCCTTTCGCGCTACACATATGTCATATGGTTGCAGTTATATATTAGGCGCATGTTTCATAAGCGCGGCATTACCAACGAGCTTCCTCGCGATGAACCGGCCGGCCGCGTCTCGTGCATATTGTGTATCTGAGAAAAAAAAAAAAAGAAAAAAAGAAAAGAAACTTCGTCAGCTTCTTTATTCAAAAGATGGTGACTTCGGCAAAACCTTGTGTGCAATCACGCCGCAATGTACCTTAGCCGCTGTAAGTTCCTCGATCGTTTGTGCTCTGCTCATGTTCATGCAATTCTGCCACATGTGCCTGTGTTTGTTATTACATATACCTAAGAGGAGTGTTGCGTGACTTTGTTTCCTGTGTTGTTCGCATATACAATATATAAATAAAACTGCGCGTACGTGTTTACTTGTCAGCAAGTGTACAGTGCGCAGAAAGAACCATATGTCAATAAAAATGAAGCATTTCACTTTGTTCCAGAGATTACAAATATATTTTATATCAATAAATGCCTATGCTTTAATTGTTGTTAGAATAGAAATTCTGGGTTTCCCTTTGCGAGCACGGGATGTCCGGGACTAAGATGCTCAAACTTCGCAGAAGCCTTCGCAAGCAAGAAGCGTTAAATACGTGCGCCGCTTCCAGTCCAAGACAAAACACACACTCTGAAACTTGTAGTCAGCGGCTTCAGTTATAGCTGAGGTCTGTTGCGACTTAATGAGAGCTGAAATGCGGTGCAAGCAGCCCTCTTGCCGAAGATGTGAGAGCGCGGTAGGCAGCAGACAGCGCGGCTGGTACCCACCCAGTTTGCAGCGCTCCTGGCGGCGGCCGCCGGCATTCATCGCTCATGGTGCCACCCATGAGGCCTCGGTCGGCACACTAGCCAATAAATTCTAGGCACTATAACTGCAACCTAGCTTTACAGGAGTTCCCATCTGACATGCGTCAAAGAAAAGGGCGTGGGAATGCCAACCCTGATGGCCTAAGCCAAAATTTCCCTGGGATATATGCCCTCTTGTTTGGCCTCCAACTCCCTTGGCATATCCCATTTTTTCCCTTTTTGTTTGGCATTACTTTTTTTTTAATGCCATTTCGTCACCTGCAGCTCCGCTTTGTGATATGGTTTCGCAGGAAGCAGCTTTCTACCGCAACTTTCATGTTACGACTTGAGTCAAACACCTAGCTAGCGTATTCGCTTTCGAAATGCAATTGCTCTCTGATTTCTGGTTTTCTCTAACATGGTTAATTCTTTCGGAAGAGGATTTAAATTATCGGGGCAAACTTTGTTCTGTTTCTTTTTCTTTATTTTTGAAGACAATCTTGGCTAGAAAGCAGCCTGGCAGTTTTCTAAGTTGGTTTTGCGCTTTCTATTTGCTGTGTTTTGGACCTTGCGTGGCTGAGACTCCTAACGCTGTCCAACGGGGAAGGAAGAAGCAACCAGCCAGTGTGGCTCGCGGCTAGACCGACCAGGCTTCAGGTCTCTTCGGAGAGCAACGTAGGCTGCAGTCCTTGAGAGACTTCTTTGGATGCCGGTCGTGCTGCTGTGACTGGGGCTCTGACCGAAGGTTCGAGCACCACCCTCGGCAGTGGGCGGCATCTCATGCGATCTTTTGTCCCATTGACTGGACTGTACAGATGAACTCTGTTTCCCCAGCTAGGGAACTGGGGATAAGCGACCCTATATTTAAATGACGGATTTTGTTTGTACAGAGAGCTCCGTTTTCTTTCTTTGACTTGTAAATATCCCATCATGTAAAAGGTTGCATAAAACGCTCTACTTAGCATCTCCACCCTGGCTGCTTCTGCTCCGTCGTTTCGACTCCTGATGGTTCCACTGCGGCGAAGCATAGGCCCCTGAACCCCTACCACATCACCGTGTGAAGGCACTGACCGCCTCTCCTTTGCATTCAAAGCATTGCCCTGTGGCGAGCCTCGACCCCATACTTTGCTTTGCAGCGACTTCCGATGTTGTATCATCGCAAAGTGCTTTTTCGAGCTGTGGATTTGTGACTCGTCGGGCTACACCACGGGTAGAGAACCCGTTCTCTAGAAGGTGGGACCTTCAAACTGGTGCTTAGCTCCATATTGGCGTTACACGCTACGCCTCAGAATATATACATTCCATAGCACAAGCTGTTTGGAGCATTATACGTAGAGCAAGGGCGGCCTCTTGGCCAACCAGGATGACGCGCACTGCAAGGTTGTATAGGAGCATACTGCCTAGCTTTATATTGGCTCGAGAACGTCCTGCATTTTGTGTGCATGTGAGTAAAATGGGGAGGGGGGGGGGGGGGCAGTTTTTGTATTCTTGTTCCTGGCGCACGATACTTGCGAAAACCTGAATAAGAAACAGTCTTAGCGACATGGGTTGCGTGGAATTCATGAAAAGGCTGTTAAGACTGTGCACACTTAAGAACCGCTTCTGTGGAACGGACTGCTGCTTGACGGTTGACAATTTTAGACCACCACTCCCAAGATGTAGCGCAGGGGCAAAAAAAAAAAAAAAAAAGAACACGCACGTAACAATTCGCCCACCTTTGCAGCGCTAAAATGCTTTATTCATCATCCACAGATGTGCATGGAGAGTCACACTTAAAAGAAAAAAAAAAAAAGGTGACGGATGAGTTGATCCAGTTTTTCTTCACTGACAGTAGAGACTGCGCCGGAAGACAGCGCGAACTGCCGTCCACAAGGCGAAGGAACCTTCACTTCCACTTTGCGGAGGTGCCGGTTTCGGATGGGCCCTGCACAAGAGTGGAGAACATGAAATTTGGTTGGCAAAATTCCACATACTTTCTGTGGAACGAACTTTTCTTCAGAGAAGGATTTAATGCATGCAACGTCCAGAGGAAGCGGTTGAAGACGACGCCTGCAACTGTTACCCTTCCACCTTCAGTTTGGATCCGAGACATCTATTCGCCGGTACGAAGATACGCGTTGCGCGTAAGCGCAATAGCGGTGATCGAGGCTTTTTCTTACCATGCTAAAGAAACTATTTATGTACTCAACAACACTTAGAAGCATACATCAGTCATTGTCTGTTTTGGTCACGAATTAATTGCGGAGACGTCCAAAAATTGGTCAAATCACACTTATCGGCGCTTCACTGCGATATGAGCGTCGCAATATGCACGGAAATGCATACGCACAGAGCGTAAGGGGCTCGTGAAACGTAAGCAGTGAAGTACTGTACACATTCGCGCAAATCAGATGACGCGATATCAAATTAAACATTGGCATTTGCAACTTTTGTCTCTCCAAATATAAACGTTAAGGCAAGTTTGCGCGAGTCTGAAGCACTCACCCCCAGCAGGACCTTTTCCAGTCCCTTAGGAGCCATGCACGAAGCAGTTGTTTTCTTCTTGCGCGCTGTTGAGTCCAAGTGCACCTTCCTGCTAGCGGCCAGGTCCGCACCCTTCCCTCGGTGGGCGTTCACTAGCTCCATCAAAGCAGGACGAGCTGAGGTGACATGCTGCTTCTGTTTGAAGGACTCGCTCTCCTCTGATAGCGACCCCGGATCCCCCATCCGCTTATCGAACCTATCCTTCAGGGACCTAGTACGTGGCGACGAATATGTATTGCCCACCTTGTCGCCTGCTATTGTGGCCGCCTTCCGCGGCTTGGTGGTGTTTGCCGGGGGCTTGCTCGTCTCTGCCGGCGCCTTCCTGTTCTTCGCAGACGGCTTGATCTCTGCTGATGCTGCTGGCGCTGTGCTTGTCTGGCACTGGTCGCCGGTTGCTTTCTTCATAGCTGCACGTGCGCGATGAAAGTACGCGAGAAGCTTTCGCAGAAGTCTGCTTCTCGGGCTGCGCGGTGGGTCGAATGCTAGCCCGAGCTCTTGATGACGATGATGACTGTGTGGCTATCCCTTTGCATCAGTAAAGCGCGAGCTGTGCATCCTAGTCGTTTACATGAAAGTGAAGAAAAATAAAAACAGGCATGGGGAGGGCGCGCGTGAGTTACTGAGCTCTGCTTCAGTTACAAGCCAGAAAACGGAATATCGTTTTCGGTTAAACTCCAGGGTAATGAAATGAGAGAAGTCCAAGAAATTATATTCTTGGACTAACAGTACTTGGTATGTCGGGTAACGCAACTACGCTGGAATTAACAAAATGTTTCTGTCCACCAAACCGCAAAAACGATTAGCCGCCTCAATAAACGAAAGAGGAGAAATGAAGAGTGCACAATCTCTCCCAAATCATTAAAGCGTTAGCATTAAACAGAATAACGTACGCAGTCCCCTGTTTTGTAGGCTGACGACGTTGGGAAGGTCAGCGCCGTGATCAGTCAGCCTACAAAACAGTTCTAGGCCTTCCTCATCGCACAGCCAACGAGAAGATATACTTGCGCTCACAACACGTTTGAGTAACTCAAAGGAGCACAACAGGCATTGCAAAACAACCTCAACAGAAAGAGCCATTGTACACAGATTGGGTTTCGAAGGGGAACCAATGATGGACTACCCGGGGCCAGTACCAGCAAATATAAGAAAATGGTTCAGGATCAAGCGCCTAAAGCTTAAAGCATGAAAACCGGCTGAAGTGGGGAGTAACGCCCACTTTGGTCCTCAAGTCGGGCCGTTACTCTGCGAGAGGAGCAACTGCGGCGAGAAGCGTGCTTTGTGCAAATTTGGAGGATTAATGTTTAATTCTGGCTCGAAAAATACTAAAAAGAGGAGGAACGGGAAGACGAACTGTTCACTTGATCCCTGGCCTATAGCTCCCTTCCTCACGCGTTTCAGGTGCAGAGGATGTGTTTCTGGCTAGATGGACAAAACATGCATACTAGGTTGCTGGAATTGCATACAACGTGCTGGAATTAGCTTTTTGACGCTGGGTGTTTTGCTGGCATCCGCGATGCACTGGGAGAAGTGCTGTATGTGCGCTGGGGCCGCACTGGTTCCATTATCGTTTTGGAAATAGTCGGAAGTTCGGAAACTGGGAGGCGACAAATAATGCGCATATGAAAAATATGGTTCAAGTAAGCGCTTTTTTGCTACGAAGTCGCTGCGCACCTGTAAGAAAACAAAGGCAGTATCTTTTTTCTAGAGTTTCCATGTTTCAATAGGTCGTTTCGTGCTTTTCGAGAGAGGACACGATCACCGCGCCTCTGATATCTCATGACACACTGGCGACTAACGCACAACTAAAACTGGAAATGAATAATGTAGGCTACTGTGCATAACATACTTCAAAGCTTTTCTTGAGGGCACTCTAACACAATGATTACTGCCAAGATGTTCAATGCGGGCTCAATCGCAGGCTCCAAACAGGGCCTACGCGTTAGCGAGCGCCTGCACCGCGGCCCAGTATAAACAGCAGACAGAAAAAAATTAAACTAGGAAGAGAGTATAGTTTACGGAGCGATGGGCCCATGAGAGAAGAAAACAGCATACAGCGTTTGTAATGCATAATATTTTGCGTGTTTCTAGAGCTTTTGCACTCCTTCTTGCTCTGCGTATAAACCAGCCGAGCCCTCAGTCATGACATCGCTTCCCGAAATGTTTACATACAAATAAGATTTAGTTACCAGCAAATTTAATGTCGGCGCTGCTAGGCTTGCCGGCATTGAAGCTTGGTCGCACTTTTTTCCTTGGAGGTTTGTGCTACAGCTCCGTGTTCAACGAAAATTACTCCCACGGTAGCAGAGCATCACCGAAGAGCCGACGCTGGCAAATTTGCCAGCGCTGTGAAACTTCACATGTTAAAATGATTCCAGTGCACAAAATAGTGCGCATAGGCATTCATAACATTAGTTTCAGAGCAGGCAGAAAGCTCCAATGGTCAAGAAGTTGTAATTTAGAGCGGCAGCAATGGTCTGTACACTTCGAAACATGTAGTCCCAACCTTATAAACGCGGTCATGACATAACATGCAGAAATATTTCAATACATTCCAGCTCTTGCCGAGCGGAAAGATACAAGGGAGCCCTGATAAGATCTAGGACTCGAAGGTTTCTTGGCGAGCAACCTTCACGTCGCGCCCTGAGTGATGAAAGAGAGAATGCTCTTCCGAAGGAAATATTGGAAATTCAGAATGGTGATTGCACATGCAGTGATGCTCCTAGTATTCTTGCTGCTTTCTATGACTATTATAGAAAGCTGTTCGGCAGTTGTGAAGATCCAAATCAGGGTTCCGATTATAATTTCTTACTTGAGAACTTTCCTCGACTAGACGATGAAAAGTGTGCTGTAGTAAAGGGACCCATCGGTTTGGATGAAATTAAATAAGCCATTTCAGGCCTTCAAAGCGAAAAATCTCCTGGCCCAGGTGGTAATACTAGCGAATTCTATAAAACATTTTCACCTTGCCTAACGCCTGTTTTGATGGAAGTTTTCCAAGCATCTTATGATGGGGTTTTCCTGCCTCCCACTTTCTATTCAGGTCACACAATATTAATTCCCAAAAGTAAAGATACTAATCGGTTCAAAACTTTTGAAGGATATCGTCCATTTCCCCTCTGTAATGTTGATTACAAAATTTTTGCCAAGGTTTTTTGTTGTCGTCTGCAGCTGGTCATTATGGACCTGATAGGTGCGCATCAGGTACGTGGTATCAGAGAGCGCAGTATTCAAACACACATCCATACTGCACGTTCAGTAATCTATAGACAGTATCAGATGAGTGAAGCCAAGTAGCTCTGATTCAAATTGACCTGGCGAAGGCGTTTTATAAAGTTCGGCACAATTTCTTGTTCGCGGTCTTGGAGCATGCAAACATTGGTAATGTTTTGCTCAAAGTCATTAGGCTGTGCTATATGAACCCGTATACAAGACTAATTGTTAATCAGGAGCTAACGAAATAAATACCACTGGAATCATCTGTTCGTCAAGGATGTCCACTTTCTCCACTGTTGTTTGCCTTACAGCTGGAACCTCTCTGTCTCAGTATAATTAACAGTGCAGCCATCCGTGGTCTCTCTGGCTCAATGTGAAGTTAAGATTTTAGCCTACGCGGACGATATCGTCCTCTATTGTTCTGTCAAAAAGAGTGTACTTGAGGCTTTACACTTGACTGAACAGTTCTACGATGTATCAGGCGCGGCTCTTAATTTAGATAAATCCAAAGGCTTTTGGTTGGGCCATTGGGGCACTAGACCAAGCCAGTTTGGAGGCATATGCAGGGACTATAGTCCTCTTCAGTACCTAAGGTTCCGCTGCACCAAGTTCGCCACAACGCAGCCTACTGGCATTCACAAATCGCGCCTATACGGCGACAAACGCAGGCTTCAATGGGCAGGGAACTCTCAGTGTTTGCTAGGGCACAGGTCTATAACATATTTTTGCTTGCAAAGCTTGCGTATATCCTTCAAGTCCTGCATTATGCGAGGAGGAAGGTACAAGTTATACGCAGAATATTTGCAACACTTGTGTGGCGCTCTCAATGGGAGCCCATGCGGCGTGACAACTTGTTCCTTCCTTAGAGTTTGGTGGAGTGGGCCTTGTTCACTTGTTTGTGCATCAACGTGTTTCCCGTTTTTTTCTTTTTCAAATTGGCAAACCACCCGTTTCTTGTAGCTGTGCTCATTAGGTGTCTCAGTCTTTATTTGCCTTACGTATTCGCCGCAACTGGGCAGGCTCATGAGGGGCCTTTATGGGGATTCCTTAAGGAGGTTGCTCACATTTTCAATTTTCTCACTGTGCGTTTCTCTGTAGTTACCTGTATAGCCTCTCGAGAAAGCAGATTGTGGTAGACGTAGCCGGTATAACAAGCAAAACTGTTTATTTATACATCAGGTAATGGCGCCCGTTTTCGCTCTGCTTGGCGCGGTCGCCCATGCCGGGGTCTCCCGGCGGTCCGCCTGGTTAGCTTGCCGCTTGGGGCGCTATCATCAGTGGTGCCCACAACACCCCCCTTTCTTGGAAGGTTTGATCTCACAGGTCCAGGCATTCTGGTCGCTTACAAACACATCCACTTCTTGTGGTGCTCGTGTCCTGCAAGTTGGACACTTTTCCACGTAGTCTTCAATGTGCTTGCCTATGCCTGGCCACTATAAGCATTCTCTTGTCCTCGCTCGGCACATCGTTGTGCCCAAGTGGCCTGCATGGAGTTTTTCCAGAACCTCTACTCTGATGTATGGCGGGATGATTATTCTGTCGCCTTTGAATAGCAACCATCAACGAGCGAAATCTCACTAGCCACCTCGACGTACCTTTTCAGGTCAGGTGACAGCCCATGCACAGTTGGCCATGATGTAGTGCAAAAGGTAGCCACCCTGGGGAGTGTTTCGTCTGACTGGATGCTTGCCCTGATTCTGTCCAGCATTTGGTTTGTAGCAGGGAGCTGTTCAAGCGCTAATTCTTCAAACTCGTGCACTGCACTCTCGAGAGTTCTTTCTTTGTCTGCTGGTTTCCCAGATGGCTTCCGGGACAGGTCAGCTGTGTACAGCTTTTTGCCGGGAGTGTGGGACATGGTGTAGTCGTACTCCAAGTGCGAATCCTGAAACGTTGAAGGCGAGGACTCAGCTCGTCAAGTCATTTAGTCGTCAGCAGCGGTATTAACGGCTTGTGGTCCGTTTCCACGTGAAAGGTTGATCCCAGCAGGTATTTGCGGAAATGTTCGCAAGCCCATGTGATTGCCAGTGCCTCCTTTTCGATTTGGGCATATCTTTGTTCTGTATCCGTAAGGGAGCGTGACGCATATGCCACAGGTAGGAGCTTTTCGTGCGACTGCTGTACAAGTACAGCCCCAAGACCGTATGAGGAAGCATCCACAGACACTGTGTGAGGCGACTAAGCATCGTAGTGAGTGAGAATCGGCGTCCTGCTTAAAGCTTGCTTGAGTTTGTCAAAACTCTGCTGCTGAGCTGGGCCGCAGTGCCAGTCGGCGTCTTGGTGGAGCAAGTCTCTGAGAGGCTTCGTAAAGTCTGCTAGCTCTGGAAGAAATTTCGCCGGGTGGTTTGCAGAGCCCAACAAAGACCTGACTTCTGACACATCACATGGTGGTCGAGCTGGACTATGCCCCTGACCTTTTCCGGGTCGGCGCTGACTCCTGTTGAATTTACGACGTGTCCTAAGAATGTTACTTCTGTTTGTCGAAAGGAGCACTTGTCGATGTTGACGGTAACACCTGCATCTTCCAGCTTCCTCAGCACCAGCAGTAGGTTGGTGTCGTGTTCCTCAGTTGTCTTTCCTTAGACAATGATGTCATCTTGTAGACAACTCACACCATCTAGTCCTTCAAGCACATGGAGCATTTCTCGTTGGTAGAACTCTGGCGCTGTGGAGATTCCGAAGGGAAGTAAGCCTCAGGAACTGGAACCTGCCAACTGGTGTGATGAAGGTTGTGTATTCGCGAGAGTCCTTGGACAGTGGCACCTGCCAGTACCCTGCTCGTGCATCTAGGTGGCTGAAAACTGTTGCCCCTGCTAATTTTGCAAGACACTCGTCCACCGTAGGCATGAGCACACGTTTGCGTATTATTTGTTGGTTGAGTTGACCATAGTCCACGCAGATGCGCAGCTCATTGTTCTTGTTTCGTGCGACAACCATTGGAAAACACCACTCGGTTACTCGCTCGATCTTCTGGATGACTCCCAAGTCTTCCATCCTTTCTAGTTCTTTCTTCACAAGTGGAAGCAGTGGAAGAGGCACGCGCCTAGGATAACTGACTGCGTATGGCTCAGCATCCTTTTTGACTTTGATGCGGTACTCAGTCTTCATGACTCCAAGCCCAGACGTTAGCTTTGGGTATGACACCAAGAAGTTGGGGACATCAGTTGATTGTGCGAGGGTTTCGTCTAGCTCAAGAGGGCGCTGTAGAATCCCAAGTGATTCTATAGCTGGTCGACTGAGCAGCAGTTCTTTTAATCCCTTGATGTTGAAGACATCTTCTTGGACTTCAGTGTTGCGAGGTGACTGTTGCATCGATGTAGCCAACAGTGGCTATCACTGTCTGGCCTGGGCCTATCAACAGCTGTTGCGTTGACTTGATGGGTCCCCTGACGGTTCTGTCGTACTGGTCGTGTGCGATTGCAGTCACATCCGCGCTGGTGCCGACCTTGAAGGTAAAAGACAAGTTGTTCACGGTAGCAGTAATCCTCCACGGCGTGTTCACTCCCACTTTGATTTCGCCTAGATATAGCTCTCCGAGATCTTTTGGTCGTTGTCGGATATTCGAGGTCTCGTCCTTCGGCTTAGACATGAAGACGCGAGCGTAGTGGCCTTTTTTTCCACACTGGTTGCACGTCTTGTCTATCGCGGGACACTGTGTCTTCGTGTGGTCACGCACACCACCACACCACTTGCAGCGTTCGTCTTCCGTCTTGTGTATACGTTGAGGGCCAGACTTGAAAGGCACCTTCGCTTCGTTCCGGCGAGTTTTGACGTTTGTCTGGCCGCGAACTTCTCTCATGTCGAGAGCTGGCTGTTCGATGGAGCGAATTTCCTTGTGTTGAAGTTTCACGCTCTCTGAATTGCGGGCAGCTGTGATTGCTTTTTCGAGAGTGAGTTCTGCGTCAAGCTGCAGGCTCTCGCTGAGTTTTACGTCTCGCAAGCCTACCACGAGCCTGTCCCGAACCAGTTCGTCTTTGAGAGCTCCGTAATCGCATCTTTCGGCCATCTTGAACAGTTCAGTCGCAAATGCGTCGACGTTTTCATGCTGCTCTTGTTTCCGAGAGTTAAATCGCGCTCTTTCATAGATGACATTCTTTCGAGGTAGGAAATGCTTTTCAAAAGCACTCACCACGGCGGAGTATGATGCCATCTGTTCGTCTGTCAGTTTCAAAGCAGCGAGCACGTTCTCCACTACTTCGCCCATGGCGCAGAGTAATGTGTTGATTTGCGTCGTCTCGTCCTGTCCTGTCAGACCGGAGATGTGTCGGTAGCGTTCCCACCTGCGGTGCCATCGTGTTCAATATTCGGGCTTGTGGAAATCGAGCTTTGTCGGCAGTTCCACGGCGAGCGGGTTGAACGTCGTTCTCGGAGTGCCGCTCGCGCGCTCTTCGTTCGCGCCGCGAGTGTCTGGCATGACGCTGCGGCCGCTTACGTTGGGCTCGCTGTCCTTCTGGGTGTCACGCTGCGTTGGTTATCCCGCCGCTGCCACCATGTAGTAGACGTAGCCGGTATAAAAAGCAAAACTGTTTGTTTATACATCAGGTTGTGGCGCCCGTTTTCGCTCTGCTTGCATGGAGGAGTATTTTTCTTCCTCCATGTCTGCTTGGCGCGGTCGCCCATGCCGGGGTCTCCCGGCGGTCCGCCTGGTTAGCTTGCCGCTTGGGGCGCTGTCGTCAGTGGCGCCCACTGACGAGCACTGGCATGGAAGGCATAAGCAAAGTAGGTCAGGCGGATCTGAACCGTCAGAGCTATTTAGAAGCAGCTACTAAGAAGCCGGAAAAAAATGAAGAAGTAAGGAAGAATGAAAACTCCAGAGATAAGGACACAGATAACCGAAAGCAGGAGCCAACAGTTGGGAGAGGGAGAGAGAAGGCCCAGGTGCTTATCGCCGGAGATTCTGAGATATCTTGGAACGTGTAAAGGGTGATAAAAGAGTGTTAGTTGGAGCCTTCCCAGGGAGCACAATGAGGGCAGTGCTGAAAGAGAGTAAAAATAGGCTGTTGAAGAATTCCGCAGAGCGCAGTATTGTAATAGTAGCCGCGGGGCTAAACGATGACCTAAATGGTGACGCTGCAGGAGTGGTGGAAAGTTTAGCTAAGGGAGTTGACGAGATCAGGGAGATAGCAAAGCAAGCGCGGATAGTTGTATGCACAGAACCAGAGGTGCTAGGATTGAACGGAAAGCTGGAAAAGGATGTGGTGACAGTTAATCAGGACATAAGAAAGTTAAGCCTGGAGAAGCGTTTCGAAGTGGTTGAGGTAAACAGGGAGGTGCATAAAGCAGGTTTTGGTAGGGCCTTTCAGCGAGATGGCATTCATTTTAACAGAAGGATGGGAGCAGAGATCGGCTGGCGCCTGGCAGGCAGGGCTGTAGCTTTTTTAGGGGGTCCGCGAGGACTCCGTGCACAGAGGTATAGTTAGAAGTGAAGAAAAAGAAAGTGTAATAACGGAGGCTGAGCCCCAAAAAATGGCATAGAGTAGGTCGAGAAAGAAAAGTACAAAAAAATAAATTTAACACTAGTATCAGCTACATAAACATGCAAGGAGGTAGAAAAAGACCGAAATGGCTAGAGATAGAACAGCAGTTGAAGGATGACAAAATAGGTGTGTACGCTCTTTGCGAGACTCGTCTCAGGGATCTAGACGATCCGCCGTTTATAGAAGGCTACGTCTGGGAAGGGTGCAACAGAATGAGAACGTAAAAAAAAGGGTGGAGGGGTCGGATGTTGATACACCAGGGAACAAATTGCCAAAGAATTAAATCATCTTTTAAAGAACATATCTGGGTTTCAGGAACAATTGCCGGCATAAGGACATGGTTAGGGGTAGTTTATTTAGGAACAGGACATCAATGCAGACAAGAAAACAAGGATCTTGTTGAATGTCTCAGTGACGATATAAGCCATTTTGGAAACGGGGCCAATATTATTCTACTGGGGGACATGAACGGCCACATTGACGATCTGGATGGATACACGGATTGTAACGGGAAGCTAATGCTAGATTTCTGTGAGCGACACGATCTAGTTATAGTAAATAGAGAAACAAAATGGTGAAGGCCAAATCACGTGGGAATTCCGCAACAGGCAGACGACCATTGACTACCGTCTAATGTCGCAGGAAATGTTTAGCAAGGTCACAAAAATGGAAATAGACGAAGAAGGGGAGTGTAGTCTGGGAAGTGATCACTGGCATGTGGCTTTCTTCGCTTCGGCTGAGCTGTTCGCGCAAGAAATAAATAAATCCATCAGCATATTTATATAAAACCGAGACTTAACTGTGCCTCAGACTATCTGATGCGAATACTGGGCTGAAAGTGGAAGGCAGGTGTACACTTACGTCTAAAATCAAACAATGTCGGGACAGCCGTTGATTTAAGGAGCCGCCGTCCATCCGCTCTGTTCTCCTCAAATTGATCTTTCTCGAAGTGGCGCTGAAATGAGATAGGCGGCGAAACAGCCATTTTGCGTCTTTTGTAGTGTGTACGCTAATGAATGAATAAAAGCATTATATAGAAGCAATACGATAATTACATATACGATTGAGCAATTTTTCTATATATGCCAAACAAATGAATTCGGCTGCCAGGTGGTCAAATTTAACTTCACCTAAATTTGGCTTTTCTTTGCGACTTGTCGAACTGCCAGTCATATACTTAAGCCGACTTAATTTTCACGAGGGCCTAACTTTTGGTATTATTGCGAAATTAAAAAAAAAAAAAACCACGAAAAACTGTTCTTGCGTATATTAAAAAAAAAAAAAAAAACACCAGGGGACCTATAATCTATGCTTCGCAAAATGTTTTACTATACTTCGTCTCACAAAATATCTCCAGCCCTGCGAAAGGCAGAGGAGCCCTTGCAATTAATGGTGCTCCTAAGTGCATCTCGCCCCTGCGCACTACAATAGAGAACTGTGCTCCTACTGTCACCCCGGCTAATTTGGGGGGCGAGAGTCACGTAGGAGCACAATTGTCTATTGTAGTGCGCGTGATCCTGATTGCACCGGGGTGCCTCTGCCTTTGGCAGCGCTGCAAACATCTTGTGAGACGAAGTATAACGAAAAGCCCACTTGCCAAATTCCAGCACGGGCAACTCACGGGGAGCGTTTTTTGCAACCAAAATAATTGCTCACAAACTGCGTTAACTTCCTCCTCTGTGGACAAAATTGGTGATAGCGAGGTGACATGCCATCCGTCGTCCTCCATTGTATTATTTCCCGAAAAGGAGAGAGGGAATGACCCCTAATCTGCGTGAATCTTAATCTCGGCGGTTGCCACCAGTTTTCAAGATGGAGTGTAAAGGGGAAAGGTTGAAATGGCACAATGCTGCATTCCTTTGACCGCTTTGACAAATACCAAGCTCGACCTTCTCCACGTGTTCATGGCGCGGACACAGAAGGGTAGATCCTAAGTCAACATAGATTATTTTGTGACACTTTGCGAATGATACTGAAGTCGAGTGTCACTCACTGAAAGTTACACTAAATTTTATCAAATTACGAATAGAGCAGGCGCAATTGTCCGTATATTTAGCTTATAAGCCCTCACGCGCGCCGAAAACGTACATTTTACACCTGAAAAACACACAGCCTGCTACTCCCGATGCCAGGCAATACGATGCTTCGACCTGCTTCAACGTTGAAGTAGGCAGATCCAAATCTTTGTTGCGAACAATGCTAGATTGGTGAAGCCAAAAGTGCACAAAGCTCATGCTTACAACCAGATGCATGAAGCGTCGTGAGATAATGTCATTCCAAACGGAAGTGGGTAACTGCTTTAGACGAGTACAAAAATATCTTGTAAAACGCTTTACTATAAACAGATACAGACCGCAAGAAAGACGACACTTGCACATACACAAGCGATGTTGTGTGTGTGTGTGTTTGCCATCTTTCTAGGGGTCTGTATTAACTGGCATCGAGGCACCCTAAACCCTACCGTTGAGAGAATCATGCCAAGAAAGTAGATTATAAAAAGATGGCAGCGCCATTTTGTGTCCTCTCGTTGCGGCTAACATGGAAGCCACTCGGAGCCTCTGAGGTCACCATATACATACACGTTTCGTGTCTATGCCACAGTGCCATATCAACTTCTTTTCACTCATTCAGCGGCGCATGCCATCAGAAGTGCTCCTACAGGCCAGAATGGTTTTAGTACCTGTGACAGATATCACCAGATTTCCTCAGTTCAGCTATTCATTTTATATTATTTAAAACTACCTAAATACTCTCAATTATAGTTTTAACAAAGTTCTGCCACTGCACGCCACCTAGGCGACGCGTAAGGAGCCATGTCCATCGAATTGCATAATTTCGTGCTAATTTGTATATCGTATCTCCGATGTCAGAATTTACAGACGCCGTATGCCACTGAAAAAAAAAAAAAAAAAAAAAGAATATTGCTTAAAAAATAAGCTATCGGCTGCTTTCCGCTGCTTCTCAGCGCCACGTCCGGGTATATGGGAAAGGAGCTTTTGATCGAGGAAAACAAAAATTATTGAAGAAGAAATCAGTAGACTGTCCCATTAATTTATGCGACATGGGATATTGGCACTCAAAAATCTCTAATCTGAAAGTAGCTATTATAACAGTGTTACTGCTACTGCTAACAACAACAACAGCAGCAGCAGCAACAACAACAACAACAACAACAACAACAACAACAACAACAACAACAACAACAACTACAACAACAACAACAATAATAATAATAATAATAATAATAATAATAATAATAATAATAATAATAATAATAATAATAATAATAATAATAATGCTGTAAAGTAATAGCAGTATTGTAATATTGATATTGTTAATATTGTTAATAACTCAGAATAACTACATCCAAATCATACACTGCATGGACGCAAGGGTCTTATCATCGCTCTCTCTGTTGAACTTTTTTTATAACAGCCAACCTTTTTTTCTTTCCTTTAATACCCCTTTAATTTTTTTTTATATATATTCCATTATGCCCTCAGACAAAAAACAACGTTATTAAAAAAAACAAACTACATCCAAATGAATAGAAAGCATTGCTGAGGTTCAGCCCTGCTGAACAGCTGCAGCGCGCGCAGGTAGCTAGGGTAGGTAGGTAAGGGGGAGGGGGGGGGGGGGGGGCTCAGACGCAAGCCAGTAGACGTTGTCGGCCCGCGGCGTCCCAGGTCAGCTGGACAATGGCTAGCTGGAGCCCAGGGTCCGAGCTGCACAGCACTGTCAGAGTTACGGCGTCATATTTAGGCACCTCCCGCGAGAAAAGGGGCAGTCCCTGATTATGTGTTCGAGGGTCCGTCTCCAGCCGCAGTTCATGCTTCTGATGGGAGCACTGGCTCCCCAGGAGCTCGTGCCGGAACGTCCTCGTCTAGAGGCGGCGCCAGGCGACGGCTGCCTGCAATTTAGGAGGGTAAAAGCTGCTGCGTGAAGCGTACGCCGCTGTCTCCTCGTGCCGCACCTTCAGGTTTAGAAAAAGATGCTTCCGCTCTAAAACGAAGGTTCACAAAACAAGTACCGAGCACAGCAACTTTAAACCAAACGCGAGAACATAACTTAAAACTTAAAGGTTATGTATAGAGGTTACAGCAAATCGTTTACCTGGAAAACCATTAAGGGTGTCGGGTACACTAACGCAGCATCTTGCGTGAAACAACGTGGTAGGCAATAACGAAAAGTTTCCAGCAACTTTCAATCCGCAGTATATTGCACTAAAACGACCTTGCTTCCAAAAATGACAATTAACGACTGTGTGTACAAAAAGAATATAATGAAAGGAGCCCTAGGGACTGAAAAACGTAGCTACCGCATTGCGCAATATAGTGACAAAATATGATATGCAAGTGGATAAAATGTCTTTTTTAACGGCCTTTAGAGCCAATAATTTCACAATAACGAGAAACTACGTAACCTTTCGTATCCTGGCACAAACATGCGCCTTGTGGTTATGCCAGAATGCACATATTTATTTATTTGTTTGTTTGCTTATTTATTTTAATTTATTTATACTATAGTACGGATTGTGAAAGCAGGGAGGAGAAAAATGTAAAAACAAAACACTGACCCAAAACAACATTCAGCACGCTACACGTGCAGAAAAAAGAAAGCTTTAAAACATCTATTTGCAAAGTAAGGGATTATTGAGGGCGACAGTGTTGAATGTCTTTTTCTATCCCTTAATAACCGCGTTATGCGCTAGCCTTGTTAGTTACGCACAGGAAATGGCAGGAAGACAGCCCGAATTTTCGCTCCTCGCACAGATTGCCTCCGTTATGTTTGAGAATTGGGACCCACGACCTTAATATGTTACGCAGACTGATATATGGAAGGTTTTTGAATCAGTTTGTCGTGGTCGACTTTATCAAAGGCTTTGCATTCAAAAACCATACCCTAGATATGTGATCGAGTTTATAAATCTAGTGGTCGACAACAAGACAGTAAATCAGGACCATTTAACAATGCCTGTCATCCGTAAGTGCTGTCTCTAAAAAACTGTTGGAAATTCCGCTCACAGAAAACCACTTCGTAGCATAATTTGCTCTCCTGCAACACATTCGTTGTCTTTGCATAATTTATATACCTTGTATGCAAAATTATGTCGTCCTAGTAAAAGATCTTATGACAATACAGAATAATAAAAATAACACAAATGACTCGCTGAAAAAGAAGGGCATTATCCCTCACTGAACTTTTCAAGAGAACTCGTTCTTTTGCTCTCTAGGCAAATGTTGCAGATGCCTGGCGCATAACATATACATACTGCACAACTCCCTTCCAACTTTGATTGCACCACTTGCGCAGATTTGACGGTACCATTTATTTATTTATTTATTTACAAATACTGCAGGCCCTTCTCGGGCCCATGCAGGAGTGGATACAAATCCGTGCGCAAAAACGCTTGCGACCTCCCGTGACATTCATTACAAAGTCCACAACCACCAGGAGATTAAAAAATAATAATAAAGCGAAGCGCCCGGACGGATCGTTCCATTCTCTCAACCAGGAAGAGGGGGTGCCAGCTGTGAGCGCGAGTCGACCCGCGTACAGTTGCGGGCGACCGCCTCGAAGGGAGAAAACTGCATGTCCCCAAACCTACCTGCCCGCGCGAATAGCATCGCCCTCCCTGTAGACCGCACACGCCAGGCCATTCTTATCCTCGCCCATCTCGTGTTTTTTGTGTCCACTTTCCTTTTCGAGAAGAGGCATTCACACTTGCTCCCCACAGTGCCCAGGAGGACATAAAAAGCAGCCTCGGAGAGCGTGTACAGCCTCCTTTCCCCTCTGGAAGTAGACTCGAATTTCGACATGGAAAGAAGGAACCGGCAGGAGCGCGTAACCCCCCTAGCGCATAGAATGGGCCCGTCCGCTGACATCGAAGATTTCGGGAGCGTCCACACCAAGTCCTGGCGGAGGGGTGTAGTGAGAGAGAGTCTAGTGACCGGTTCGTTGACACTGGAGAGGCCAGGCCATTTCAGGTTATGTTCCGCTCCCGGGAGGGGACGTACTATCGCGATAACAAATGCGACCGACTCAGTGTCGACGCGTTCAGTTCGTATTTCTTTTCATCGCCTCTGTAGACCTGTACCTTGAATTTCCGTAAACATGGCAGGTCAGCATGTACAAGCGCATCAGTAGCTATTTTGGAATCCAAACCTGCTGTTTTCAAATACTGGAATAGTTCAAATATAAACTGTCATTCATGCTTGCAAGCAAGAGTTTTGCCATGTTATAGAGCACTACGGAACTCAATAGTGCGAAAGCGGCCGTGCGCATTGCATTTTTTTTTTTCTAGAACACGCTACACATTTTAGGCAAAATGCTACAAACGCTCTTCAAAACTTCAAGTCATCTGGCACTATTTTCATTTCCACGCGTTTTCCCACATAGCATCTTTAGTTTTTCGCAGCTATGCTCTGGCGTGGTAGAACACGTACAAACGTCGGCATAACCTATTACCTGTTTTTATTATTTGAACCAATTACTGCGCACAAAATCGGACATCGTGCAGGCCAGACCTAACAGTCAGACTTTCAATTTCAATGCCTACAACGTATTTCGGATGCGGTATGTTTAAACTGATGAGAGCCCCGACATTCCGTACATTGAACTGTACTGCAGCTCCGCACGGTGCAACAGCACCTGCGGCGAACGCGGAAAGGAAGCCCCGCTGAGCGCCCTTTCCCAGCATCCTGCGAGAGAGAAACGACCGGGCCCCGAGTGGAACGCACTCTGAGGCGGCAGCCCTCGAAAGCGAAAGTGGGAAGGAAAACAACTTTCACTCAGTGCACCGGCTTCCTGGGTCTACGATCGCGGCTGGCATTGAACTACTTCGGCCGCGGCTCCGCCTCCCTGGCTCCTCCTTTCCCGTCCTTGGAGAAGCGGCGGGGTCGACAAACTGTCATGGCGTCGCCTGCCGTAGGAAAGCGGAAGGGGGAAGGGTGCGCAGCTCTTCCGCGTTCGCTTTCGCTTCGCCAAGAAGGCCAAGGTCGCCAGCGCGCAGGCTCCCCGGTTTTTTTTAAACCCCTTCTCCCGGAGAGCGCGCGGGAGTTTGCCAGGGCAGTGGCTCAAGGTGAAACCTTGACCGACAGGCCTTGACCGGCTTTCCCCGCTGCGGCCAAGGTCGCGGGAGCGCTTTCCTTGAGGGGCTGCCTGCGCGCGGCGAGGTCAGGGTCGCGCCTCCTTTTTTTTTCTTGGCGTTTTTTTTTAGCGACCTCCTCGCCTTATCCCGTCAAGGTGGCCGGCTCGTGGATGTCACATCTTTGGCGACTTTTGTTGGTGCCCCAACTGCTTTTTAAAACTTTGTTCGGTAAGCAAGTAGCAGCGTTTGGCCCTTACGCCGGCTTGCTTGTACTGTTGACGGAGGTTGACGTTTTATGTCAGCCTTTTTTTTTTTTCTATACATATCTCTTTAATATTACGGCAACGGATTCTTCGGCGCCCTCTTCCTCCTAATCCTTCATGGTGCGTCTTGTGTATTCGTGTCATAAAAGGAGCAATTTGATGACGACTTGGGCACCCAAGAAGACAAGGAAAGGTCTCAAAAAAAAAAAAAAAAAAAAAAAAAACACGTCAGATTAGATTTTCCATTGATATGAAAATGCAACAACGATGCATGTGTTTAATGCGGCGGGAGGCGTTTATGTATCCGCATGAGAAGAAAAATTGTATGATTTCGCAGTAGACAAGAGGCTAAAATCCTCACTTGCAGTTCGCCTCCTCGCAAGCTAAGAAATCCGGCAGCACACAACTGCGATCCCCGTTGACGAGTGGTGGCTCAATATGGCAGCAGCGTTCGGCTGCACCCAGATTCATTAAAGGACCGAAAGTCAGCCGGTCGCATTTCCGTGGAGGCGAAAGGCACACTCGCTCGCGTGCGATGTTAGTGCACGTTGCAGGAGGTCCAACTCAATCTCAACGTATCATGTTCACTTTTAGCTCTCTCGTGATTGAGTGGCGTCAGCTGGAAAACGGCTCTGTTGCCCCTAAAGGAACGAGGAGAGCGCGACCGTCAGCGGGCAGTGCTGATCCAGTGCTGGCAGCGGCCGCCGTATAATTGTGTAAACTCAGGCAGCGAGGAGAAAGGCTGGGCACCGCCCTGAGAACAAAAGCAGTGCGGCCGAAGAAAGCATCGGCTCGCTTTTCGCGCCGCGCCCGAGGCCAGTGGAGCGCAGGTGCCGTCGACCTGGTGCAGACTGCGTGGTGGTATTCGGCCCCGTTTGCGTGCGCGTGGTTCGGCCCAGCCCCGCGGTGACCGAGTGAACCTGAAGTGAAACAGGGGCGGCGGCACGTCAAACTAGACCAATGTCAGTGGAGCAGCGTGAGGCCGCGAAAGGCGTCCCTTTTGTGGTGACCGAAACAAATGAGGGCCTCGAAAAAACTCAAATTAAACTATACTCCTTCTGTCCCAGCTAAATGTAACCAAGCTTTGACAACGAACTGAGAGCTCTCGGTAATCGTATATCACTTAGCGTGCAGCAGATTTTTTTTTTTTTCGTTGCCCAAAATTAATGAGTAAAGACTCGTGAGTTAACGTTTTTAATATTTGGCTCCAGAAAAAAGGTGTAATTTTAAACCAGCCAAAATACACGGCACAGCGAATAGAAGGAAGCAAGACGAGCTCGACTAACAACAGGAAAGAAGCCAAAAGAAGACTCGCACTGAGATACGCGCGTACAATACCCAAACCAGCGAAAGTGCCCTTTCACTGGTTTCAAAGGGGAGCGCGCACTAAACTATAGGTGTCAGACTCGCCTATAGATCAACACCTTGTTTACAAACAAAGGAGGCGCTCGCTGCGCCGCAGCCGACTGGGGGTGAAAAGTAGGGCTATAGCACCCATAGGAATACATGGAACCGAAAGATTCCAAAGCAATTCTCTCATTTCAAGGGGCACATATATGACGTGGTTATTCGATACAAAGCAACTATGAACATCGCAGAACAGATCGTGAAAGTATGAAATCTCATTACCGTGACGAAGTATTTTTAAAACACCGCGAAACGTATGGGGGTGCGAGTTGGGAGTGCTACCCGTAGAAACGCATGTAAAGACAACTTACCGCAACATGTTTCTCGTTTCGCAGAGCACCAGAAGTGGTAGCCGGTCGTTAAACGTTGGTATAGCACTTTGAAGAAATGTGTGACAAGGTATGCTGCGTCATTTTGGAGACCCCCCCAAATCTACTCTTAAAACTCCCCGAATAATCTGTGTTGTGAATCCGGACAACCCTAAAGAGAAAGCTGTGTGTAGCGAATCGCACAATTTTGATTATAGTCTGATACGCTGCCGCATGGGTAAGTTAGCTTGATAATACGGTCGCTCAAGTGATACACCCTAGACAGAATTACGTTTAAAGATCAGCTGTCAAACGCCATACGACAATATGGACCGAACGAGAATCGCGCATTGCAGCAGGTCCGGAGCACCTGCTATCATCTGCTATCGACGGCGCCAGTGGTGCATGGTTGTCTGCAACTGTGAGCGGTCAGTTTATCGTGCTATGAAGAGGCTTGTAAATCGTCAGACTTTCAGTGCTTGCAAGAGAATGTAGTGTGTGATGCAGCAATGGCGGACTACGTGAAAAGCTTGTCGGAATCAGATAAACAGCGCTACAATGAAAAGCTGTACACTGACGGCGTTGTGCACCCAGACCCATTCGCTACGTCTGAAACACATTTGCAAGTCTTCCAGGCTGACGCGGGTGCTCTTACACTGTTGGGCATGGCAAAAATTGTAGTGTATGTGACATTTTCTCCGAGTCGCTTCACTGCACAGACCGTCCAGACATACAAGTACCTGGAGGCATACAATTATTTTGAATCAGGTGGGTGCGCGCAACTTCATCAACGGGCATATAGGGGGTATTCACTGACGCGCTGCATTGTGGGTAATTGAGGCACAGTCGGCCATTTTTGTGTCCACGGAACGAACAGGGCGAACGTACGTATCAATTGCTGTCGTGCGGTTCTACAAGCAGTGGCATCCGCAGCTATATGTTGTTTATTGAGCTATCGTAAACTGTAATAGACGCGTGCACAGTGTAAACAACGGAAGCTGAAGAGCTGCGCGAACGACCTCGGCATTTTAAGGTTCCGGAAGTACACACGAACAACTCCATTCGAACGAGACACCTCACCGAGATGCGACGTCACGTATGGCTGGCACGGCTCAACCGCACACGTATCATGGAATATGAGAAATGTATGTCAAAATGGGCTGGACTGGAATCTTCCGGATGTGCCTTAGCAGCCAGCTCTTGTCACTATCCGTGCACGACTGTCCTTCACGCACTCGGAAGACACATTCCCGGTAAAAAAGCAGCGCGGTATCGCTTCCAGTCATGCGCATGCATGCAGCGCGCCGCCAACACCTCTTCGTCGTGTTTTGCTGCAATAAAATCTTTCATAGAGGGCTCGCTAAACTTTGTGTTTGTCGTACTTGCCTCATTCGATCAGAAGTCGGATGTTTGCATCGTCTGTGTCGGCTGCTAATCAAAGCAGACCGCATGTAGATTCGGCGAAGGAACGTAGGCGGGCAGAGCTGTTTTGCAGAAGGTTTGAAGAACTTTACAAACTTATTTATCTCTAATAACAAATCAAGTTTAGCTTAGCCAAAACTGCCCTGTATTTCAAGAGTTTTGTTGCAAAACGTTATTTCGAGCCCGCAAGGCAACGAGGTAGCGCCACCGGTGTCATCGCTGTGGCCTGTGGCAGCGGTTTCTTTTGCTTCCTTACCGCCACAGACGATGCAAACATCCGGCTTCTGATCGATTGAGGCAAGTACACGAAACAAATTTTGTATAAAAGATACTGACTACCAGACGCCATTTCTATGCAGAATATCAGCTACAAACACTCAGCGGTTTAGTTGGTATAAACGTTGGACGGCACGCACGTAATTGCACAAAGAGCGAGTTCGTCTGCTTCAACCGAGGCTCTTAACCCAGCCGCTTGTAACGTAGTTGCATTTTTCGAGTGGTCAGTAGGATTGCGATTGGTTTCTTGTGACGAAGCTCGTCCGTAGGACAAGGAATTCATGAATGTCGCACGTATCTATGCGTGGGCACAGGCCGACGCCGTGCAGTTGCGCATATCGACTGCACACGGGTTGATACCAAAGTTTTGTTTCGTACAGGTCTCTGTCCGCATCGCGCGCATTTTGCCGATAAATCAAACTGTCACTCATAATACCGACTAACGGTGCTGGCATGAGGCAGAGTGGCAGAGCAAACGGACGCGCGCGAACAGCTAAGCTAACCGCCGCCACGTACTAGTACTAGTCAGAACAGGACGCAAATATGGCGTCGACTGCATGCTGACGTCAGCTGTGACGTCACGTGAATACCCCCTATATGCTAGCTAAATATTTTTCGTCTATTTCGCTTTTCCCCCGCGGTATCACTATGGCTGTCGTATATCGTTGTGCGCTTTCTGTGCGGTTTCCTGGTCTTATTATTATTTTTTTTTTCGTACGGAGCAGACCATGCATGCAGTGCTTGCTCGGACGTCGGAATATAGAGCCTGTCAAAACGTTCGCTTACGACTTGCTCACCGCATGCATGTGTCGCAACGCAATCACATATTCATTCATTTTAATACCTACCGTCTACTTAGCCACGATCGATGCTTTCAGTGCGCAATGACGTCGTGCCCTTTATTTTGCGTTTTGTTTTCCTCTCAATGTACAAAATGAACCATGTCTCGACGGCATCATTACTGCCTTGTACTTGGCTCGTGCAAACCGCCAGCCCTTGCATTTTATTTTTTTTTTACTTCCGCCATATAACATGATATCGGCACGTGGTACAAGACGTTCAGCAAAAAAAAGAAAAAGAAAAGCCGCTTGGGCGACTCGTTTCAGACTTGGGGATTAGTCTGGAAACGCGACGCACATATTTATTGATAAAATGCTTTACAGAGGTGTCAGACGCAAAATGCATGGCCTTAAAATAATGCACCAGCTCTTAACAAACGACTGCTTTCGTAGCCGCAAAAGTCAGCTGCTTTGCGAGCCGTTCTTTACACATATTTTGTATGGGCGGCACTGCCGCAATGCATTTCTAACTCAAATTCTAGACAACGAGGTGTTTTAAAAGTAGACTGCCACCGCAATGATCAAGCATACTTTGTCCCACATTTCTTTAAAGCGCTGTACAACGTTTAACGACCGGCTACCCTTCTGGTGCTCTGCGAAACAATGTTGCGGCAAATTGTGTGTACATGTGATTCTATGGGTCGCCCTTCCAACTCGCACCCCCCTACGTTTCGCGGTGTTTTAAAAATACTTCGCCTCGGTAATGAGATTTCATACTTTCACTGTCTGTTCTAGGTGTTTGGTTTGGTTTGTGGGGTTTAACGTCCCAAAGCAACAAAGACGCCGTAGTGGAGGACTCCGGAAATTTCGACCAACTGGGGTTCTTTAACGTGCACTAACATCGCACAGCACACGGGCGCCTTGCTTTTCGCCTCCATCGAAAAGCAGCAGCCGAGGCCGGGATTCGATCCCCCAACCCTTGGTTACAGTAGTCGAGCGCCGCAACCACTGCGCTGCCCCGGCGGGGCCTATATCTGTTCTAGGATGCTCATGATTGCTCTCTGCGCAATAACGACATCATAGGTGCCCCATGAAATGAGAAAACTGCTTTGAAATCTTTCGCTTCCATGTATTCTCCTATGCGCGCTAAGCCTATCTTTTCACCCCCAATCGGCCCAGCCTGGAGACAGAAGCGCCGCCGCATCGTGCTTACGTCACAGATCAGTGTCGGTCTATACGAAGTACACGTATAAGCTTCCCATAGTTCGCGAGCATCTCGCGGTGGAAATGCTCCAACGTTTCCACTGCATCACATTCGCCACACACGTCGCTTGTCGCTAAAGCCTGTGGCGTGCCGGTTTGTCCTGAAGTCGCATGCAACTGAAACGCGCATTAAATACCATTGCGCATTGCTGCCGTATCAGTATTTTGCGAGTCAGCTTTCAATTGTGCGAGTCATCTTTTTCAGCCAGTGAAGAAAACCTTCTTTAGTAAACGGAAGCAATTGTTGCAAGAATCGCTGCTCTTCAAGATGATATGCGACTTCTAAATTACAAAACTGTTCCTCAAGTCAATAATTGATAAGTCAGCTGATCTGTGCTTACTAATGAACTTAGGAGAGCGAACGAAATACGCTACACAACTCACAACAGCCAAGGGTTGTCTCACTGAGCGAGGATATCTTCGATCGTCTTTTTCAAAAGCGCTTCGCCAAATTCATCTGGGAAACCGAGGCCAACGCAGGGATGGCCGGTCATGAGCTGACTCAAAGTTTGCCTTCGAGACTATAATATAAGCCGGGCACCGGGAATCATCTGGCCTTCCTTTCCCATCTATCAAGGACGAGGCACACATTTGCAACAAGACTCTGAAGCGACATTACACGCAACTTCAACACTCATTGCAGGCGTTATACGTACACCACAATCCCTGCTTACCGCGTCGCAGACTCACAATTGAAGACATTTATCACCCTGGCCCGGCTGTATTGTACGGTTGTCGCACCGACCCCTCCTGTCCACTCCATTAGGCCTGCCCCACAGCCATCTCTTCCTCAGTGACTGGCGTGGCTGCCCTCGGCATTTGTAAGGTATTTATTTGACCTCCAATAAATTTGATAGCTTTAAACGCCCCGCTCACCGAAAAACCATGATCATGGCACTGGCTGGCAGGCGGTAACTGGCAGCTGACATGGCCGAGTGCTAACCGGGTTGCCCGACGTTACGTTTGAAATGAGCTCCCTACTCTCATTTAAGATGGGTTATCAGAATCGGCCTGCCAGAACAAACTGGATTCCAAGGGAAGGACAGCGTAGAAGGGGGCGCCAGAAAGTTAGGTGGGCGGATGAGGTTAAGAAGTTCGCAGGGGTCAAGTGGATGCAGCTAGTACAGAACCGGGTTAAGTGGAGAAATATGGGAGAGGCCTTCGCCCTGCAGTGGGTATAGTCAGGATGATGATGATGAATTAAGATAATCATTTACTAACTATTGCCTTTAGACAACAGATGTGATTTGCACAGTTGGCGAGCATCTTCTAAAGGCCCCATTCCATCTATTTCCGATAAAGAAAGCCTCATGTGTATCGTTTTTCCAAGCCCTAAAGAAAGCCCGCGAAATGTAAAAAAATATCACGTGACTGGTGCATTCGTGCGCCACGATTGTGGTGCTCTCAATCGTGGCCCGAGGGAACTAAATCAGCTGCGGTCGTGACTCGACAGCCCAGTCCCAGCGGCAGGCTGATATGTTGGCGTTGGTTGCAGCCGGAGCGGTCATGGGAGCGGTGAGCTCGCTGCGACTGACTTGCATCGCCACTCGCGCCGACTGCGTGAAGCGGACGAAGAACCACCGCAGACATATCGGCCTGCCGCTCAACGGGGCCGTGGAGCCAATGCCGCACTGATCTGCACTGATCTCGTTCAGTGTATATATATATATATATATATATATATATATATATATATATATATATATATATATATATATATATATATATATATATATATATATATATATATATATATATATATATATATATATATATATATATATATATATATATATATATATATATATATATATATATATATGAAGGCAAGAAGCCAACAGTCGGCGAGGCCAAGGAAAGCATTGGGGATTGTACTTTACGTCTTCATTTTTTTTTTGTTTTTACTACGGTAACTACATAAATTAGCGATGTAATCTGTTTAGGGGAAAGATAATTGAACACAAAGTAGAAGGAAAAACAACGTGCCGATGGTGGGAACCGAACCCACGATCTCCGAATAATCGCGTCCGGTGCTCTCCCAACTGAGCTACATCGGCGGCTGTCCCCCCTGCTACTTTCTTGGGCATTTAAGTTGTCTGTATACGAACCTTGAGAGTGTTCACCAGCGCCACCCTCAACCATAGCGGCGGACGTGGAACGTCCATTGTTACCGCCATCGTCAGGTAGAACGTGATCAAGAGCGAGGGCGAAAAGCTGTGCTAGAACCCTCTTACGCTACCTATGGTTTCAAGACTGCCAGAACCGAGAGCCCCGTAAGCTACAAGCAGATCAATCAAGGGGAAATGAGGGTGCTCGTTAAATTACATGAAGGAAAGAAGCCAACAGTCGGCGAGGCCAAGGAAAGCACTGGGGATTGTACTTTGTCTTTCTTTTTTAATTTTTACTTCGGTAATCACATAAATTAGTAATGTAGTCTGTTGAGGGGAAAGATGATTAAACACAAAGTAGAAGGAAAAACAACGTGCCGATGATGGGAACCGAACCACGACCTCCGACGTACAAAATGCATTTCTGTTAAAGGAATAAAATTTAAGAAAGCAGACGCCGTTCACAGCGCACATTCTCTCTAAACGAAATTCCTCCCAGTCTGGAGGTTGGCTCCGAGTATACAATGCATTCTTCTACGAGACCTGTACAACCTAGACAGCTCCAAGCAGTCATTCTATAATCGTATACTTGTGCCATCGATGCGGAGCCCTTAATTACTGCGTACGGCGTCTGGAAGCATTAAGGGATGTGGCCAGATGACGTAGTTGCTGCGACGGCTACCGAAAGGTCCACAATAAGGACACGCTCTGCAGTGCGCCACATACAGCGAAACAAACTGGGAACTATGGAGAAGCCGGGGAGGTGTCGAGGGAGTTCAGCCCTTCAGGTAACAGTGCAAAAAACACAGACGGAACACAAGAGCAAGAACACACACGTTCTGTGTTTTTGTTGCGGAACCAACACTACGACAGCCAAAGCGAGACCTCGGGTGGCCGCAACTATACGTCGTGAAGAGGCGTAGCTACGAGAAAAAGAAGACGAAGAAGGAGACGAATAAGACGAAGAGGAAGAAGATGAAGAGGAAGAAGAGGAAGAAGAACGCTCGGTCACCCGCAGCTAATGCTCTCGTTCCACATTCGGTTCAGCTGCGCTGAACCCTTCTGATTTTTTGCGCTGTTAAGAAGGAAAGTGTCTCTCTAGAGGTGCAGCAGCACTGTTGGAAGATAAATTCAAGCACAGTCTAACACTGCACCACTTCTGTGGTCGCAGTGTTGAACTGACGGGGCAGTTTTGGATTTCGCACCTGCGTTTTCGCTCGCATTTCTATGTTGAACTAAATGATGACAATACAGAATAGGAAACCTTCACCAGTAAAAAAACGTTCCTATATTTTAAACAATTCTCGTTGCTATTTTTTTTTTTTGGCTGCATTTAAAGGACCACTAGAGATAAAACCCTCACGTTTTGGTCGTGAAGATGCAAAGTATTCTTCCCCATCTTGAACTTAGTGGCCCATTTAAGAGAGGGAGTATGCGGCAGCCTTTCTTAATCGAGGAGCGTCAAGCTACTCCGTACGAGACCACTATCCTAAAGCGTGCGTCGCTTCGAGACGTTAAGCCACACCAACCGCCCGCCGCGCTGACTCAAGTGTTTAGCGCGTTCGACTGCTGATCCCAATACAGGACGCGGATTTGACCCCGTCTACAGCGGCCACTTTTCGATGGAGGCGAAACGCCGGGCATCCGTGTGCTGTGCGATGTGAACGCATCTTCCGAGCCCTGCCTCAAATACGACGCCTTCATAGCCAACGTCGTTTTGGGACGCTAAATAACAAACGATAAAAAGCAACGAATAAACCGAGCAAATTTTTCGACTTAGAAAGTCCGAGCCCCTCCCCACCAGTCCTCTTTTTAGTTGCACGTTCCAAAGGTCAACAATAAATCCGTCCATGTACTCATTGATCTGCCCTGCAAAGGCCGCAGCGTCTGTCGTTGCTTTCCGCTGCACTATATATCTACATAGCGCCGTGGATCGGACCGCCTCGGTCTTAGGCGACGCCGGAACAACCTGCCAACCCGCTCGCGCTTCGGGGGCGCGCGATCAGCGCAACAAAGCCGGGCAGTCCTAATGGCGCGCCACAGTGGAGCCGATCTGGGCCGCAGCGGGTCAGCCGGTGCCAGGCCAGGGTCGCAGGAGCGCGAAACGGGGCTTTCGGACCGTTCGAGGACGTCTTCGTACGGCAGGCGCTTTCTGGGTCGCCTCAGACCGAGCCGAGGTCGCGCACCGCGGCCCGCGGCGCCTTTCTCCACCGCCCGCTGGAAGGGGGCGAGCCCTGCCCCCGATTCTGGAGGGAAGGGGGGCCGCGCCTGCCCCCGTTCGCTCTCTGAGCGCGGAGGGGGTGAGAGTAGCGACGACGCATGTTGTCTTGCTCGCGCGACAGCAAACACCGAGAGCGGGTGCTGCGCCCCACCTGACCCGCCCCGACTGGGAGACACAACAGGTCTTGCTTGGCGGGTACACAAAAGCGCGCCTCGGTGGGGTCCTACCCGCGACCCGTGTTTACATGAGCCCCGCACCCGAGCCATCCCCACGCCTTGCGACTCGAAGAAACGGAGCTCCCCCTTCTCCCATGCAGTCCCACTCCTCTTCCTTGCAGGGGGTTCGGCAGGTGGCTTTGGTTCGACGGGCGCGGGCCTCCGCGAAGAGTGTGCCTCCTTTGGCTTTCCTCCCCTCGAAGGAGAAAATGGACGCGCCGACCTTTTCTGTTGGTGAACGCAAGAAGCGCTGAGGAGGTGGTGTCGATAGCCGACGTGGTTTGTTGCCACGGTTTGCATTTTCTCATTTTGTGCTCTTTAGCTCTACTTGCTCTATTTTTTTTTTAAGTGGAGAGGGAATAATTGAACACCGCTTGACTTCTACTCGTTTGGCTCAGTCGTGGAGTTGTGTCAGTTCCAGCGTATTGTGACCTCATGGACCAAAGCGTGCCCGCCACTCGGCCTTCCGCTTTCGCTCAAAGCTTGCTCCGGTTTATGTTGGTAGGCTTTGTAACACAGATCCTCAGCTTACCTTCTTAGGAAGATTCAATTTCATTTAGGATGGACTTGAAAGGTATCCTCACTTTCCAGAAGCCACCAAAGAAACTCTTCACCAGCAGCGCAGTTCAAAAGCATTGATCCTTAGTCGCTCGGGCCGAAGGCAGATATATAATGACAAGGGCAGTCATCCACCCTCCCCTACCTCTCCAAACCGAGAAACTTTAAATGGGAAATCAATGCTTAACTCATAATTTTCGAAGAAGACGTCTAAGAGATACAATGTTCATATTAGACTCCTGTCACTCCCAACCATCCTTTTCAAGAGAAACCGATAGATCGGCCCCTGCGCTCGGCCTTCTTTATCCGATCCAGCTCTCACAACTAAAAAAACTGCAGCTTTTGCTGCTGAACCTTTGCAGATAATTTAAAGTGTCTGATGCTCAGTGCACTGAAGACGATGAAATCTGGGAAAAGTTTGTTTAATGGTTCTCTACATGAGGACAGCAAAGTTAGGCACAAAATCATGTGGTGGTGGACACCGGCAATCAGCCTAGCTCCCTAGTACAAAAAAATAAAAAAATATATAAAAATAAAAAAAATCCGAGAGCAGTGTGGAATCTACACTGCAGAAATGCGAAAACTAAGCGTTGCACGTTTGCTCTCAGTATCAACTAAATGCACCGTCATTATCATTGCTAATGTCATCATTGTCATTAACACTAATTACGCCGTCATTCTCATCGCTACTATCACTCTCACGGTAGATAAGGAGAATTATGATTACCATTTTACGATCCCGGCCGCGGCGGCCGCTACGGCGTCTCGCACGGCGTCTCGCATAGCCTGAGCCGTTTTGGGACGTTAATCGCCACAGACCAAACCAAACAACGACCCGAATAAACAGGCCGCGTACTGTTCGTTGGTAAAAGCTAAGGGGCGTAAGCGCTTCCGTGAAAATCAAGTTACCGGGCTCACTAGTAAGACGCGAATCACACCCTCCGAAAAGTTCAGGCGAATGCCTTCTTCACCCTACTAATTCCTCCGCAACTTCGAATGGCATGACACGGCGCCCGTGCCCCAACTGTGCGGACGCCGATACGGGGGTGAATAGTTATCCAGACACTCGATAGGATGAAAGTGCATGGCGCCAACTTGTAATCGCGGTTAGTAGTCCCATGTAACCAGCGCGGTGATAAGCAGGTGCTCGAAAAAAAGTCTAGTCGTGTGGGTCTGCCCGAATATTTTACTACGTTGACGTATTATCCGTATTAAAGCGTGTGTGGGTGAACCTGTCAAGAAGATATCAACCACGATTATATGTATAAAAAAGCTAACTTCACCGTTCTTCAGAATTAAAATCAAGCGAATGTATTTTTTTTAAGTACCGGCTTGTATAATTTAGTTCCACTTACTTGAACGATTAGTAAATAATAAGTAATTGACTGTTTAAATACGGCTTTAAAAGCTCAGGCGGGATTAGGATTATTGTCGAGCGCCACGAAAATAATCCGACACGTGATTCCCACAAGGTATACGTAGTCTAAGCGCAGCTTTTTTTTTTTTTTTTCAGTAAAAATGAAAGCGCGCGAAGTTTAGAAAAATACCGCGTGACGGCACACTCCATGCGGCCCAATGCGCCCGTGACTTTTACCACCTAGAAAGGGCCCCGTCAAAGTTACGTTAATGCTATACCTTGTCGGAAGAACCTGGGCCGCGGACCATTTTGGGGGTGCTTGAGAATTTTCTTATCCGTGCCGGAGCGCTTAATACCATACTTAAACGGTTATTTAGTCAATGTCGGTAGATTATTAAAGTAGGCGGAGAGGACAAATAACTAGCCGATACTTCACAAAAAAAAAATCCTAACTATGTTAATTTGATTCCAATTGGGAACAATGCCGAGGTTATATATATATATATATATATATATATATATATATATATATATATATATATATATATATATATATATATATTGTTACCGGGAAACGCGTGACCGCAGTGTTGTGCTCACAGACAACGACGACGATCGAGGACGACGAAATGTTCTAAAAGACGACGACGAATGCTGCCCGGCTCCTGAAGGCTTTGCGCCGAGTTCCGCCCATCGCAGCGTCATCAAATACATCCCCGTAACATCTTGGTGGAGGTGCGGATGGAACCGGGTCAGTTGTCATCGTGACGGCCGCTACGGAGATCCAGCGTCAGATCTGTCCAACCCGCGACCGTAATAATATCTTTGCCATCTTAGCTGCCAGGCACCTTAAATTTCGTCCCATATTTCGCATTTGCGGTGCTGTACTTGACGTCACATATGTTGCGTCGTATTTTAGGTACGTCTTGAAATCTCGCATTACTCAAGAAGAGAAGGCCTTAGCTGTCAACCAAATGGGGGTATACGCTTGCTCTCCTGAGGATGCCGGCGTGGGAAACTACCCCGCCAGCTCGCTGATAGACATTTCTTTATTTATTTATTTTATACTGCCAGTCTCATCCGGCACCAAATTAGGGGGATATGGGACAGTCAGTTTGACCTAACCATTTCGTGTAAAGTACCCCTGGGGACAAAAGTAAACGGAGCACGCTTTTTCTTCTATTATTTTTCATGCGTTGCATACCTGAAATTTGCAGTCGTGGTATGTGCAATCCGGTGCAAGCTACGCCAACGCCAGTGCCTTTTCACTAGGACAACTACTGTTTTCTTATCTTCAGTGTAGAAGGCGTGATTTTAATGTGAACGGAAAAGCGTGCTTCGTTTACTCATGTCCGCACCTGTACGTGTTTGAACTGCGGGCATGTGTTTCTGTCTCTGGACGATAGCGGAATGATTTTCTATCCACATATATGAGATCGCTCTCAGATCTCTGAGCCCGCTAGTTTAATTGGAGCTGGCTTGTGTTCTAAGGAGGCTGACGCTACACGAACGGTCGGCGTAGAAAACGCCTTCATGTTGGGCGGACCTCTGAAGGCGGCAGGAAACTCTCGCTAGTTTCGGTTCTCAACTACTCAACTACCTAAAGGAGACTGATTAGCATAAATGGATGACTCGCTATGTGGGTACACGGCGCGATAAGATAGGACGGTATGACCGAATTAATTGGGAGGTTCTCCTTTTAGGCGGATGGTGATTCGAATCGCGCACGGCGACCAAGTTTTTTTACAACGCTTTCCTCCGGCCGCTATGAAAGGAATTGGCGTTATAGCGTCTTAAATGGGGGTCAATGGGGTTCTATGGAAGTTTTCTGCCCCTCGCGGCGTCACGGAAGGAAATGAAAATGTTCACAGGGCCAATGCATGTAATTATCAGCAACACCCATTGCCTGGAATTGGTGGAGGGGGGCACATTGCCCTCCTCACTTTACCACCTGCCAACAGTGACAGGTGGCTTTTTTGTGTACGAACCCTAGCAGTGGCGCCTTTCGGAATGTGTGCCCGAGTAAACAGTTACAAGCAGGATCCATCATAGCCCTTCGACGTGAGTACGTGACGTCAACGCGAGAGAGGTCGCGTGCCGGCTGAAGCTGCCGGGCCTCAGCAGTGGGGTTTGTTTTTTATTTTGATGTAGCTCCGCTGACGGAAAGTACCGAGGGGGGTGGGGGGACAGAAGAAAAGAGATCATCAACATCAGCTGGACTATATCCACTGCAGGAGGCAAGAGAGGTCGGCCGGAAAGTTGAGTGTCTGGCCTGCTATTCCGCACCATGCTGGGGAAAAGAAGATGGTCGTGATGGTGACGATGTGATGAGAAGATGTATAACATAAATATGCAGGACACAGTAACTTGTCTCACAAGCACAAGTCCAGCCCCGTGTCGCTCAAGAAACGGCAAGAAGCCCCGCAAATGAAATAAATATACAGGCACAGTAACTTGTCTCATAAGCGCGAGTCCTGCCCACAACCACGAGAGGAGGCGGTGGTCCTGTCCCGTGTCGCTCAAGAAACGGCAAAAAAAAAAAAAAAAAAGCGTTTGCCCGTATAGCTTTTCCTTTGTCCGGTCATGCGCCCAGTAATATATCCTCCAAGGGAGGCCTGCTTCCATATGCTTCAAGGAAGTAGCTTTACACAGGGCACACCACTAATATATGCTCTACGGTCTCCGTAATGCAACAAGTTGAACATTCTGGGGAGTCCGCGCGTCCAATTCAATGCAAGTATTTACGCGTGAAAGCCACGTTTAAAGGGAGACAAAGCATGCATGATGACGCGGAATTCCACGCAGAACATAAAATGACACTATCCAATCTAGTCCTCTGAGACGGATGTTTCAGGAATCTGGCTGGGCCCAATAAGCCGCCGTCGTACTCATCATACAGTTCGTAGGAACGTGGTATCCCCTCTTGAAAAAGGCACAGCTGTTTGGAGGCCACTGCTGAGCGCGGGCTTTGCTTCAGCATCTGCCTGCTCCATCGTGGCCGTAATGTGCAGGAGGGATACACATAAATATTATCCTGTGGCCTTGGGCATGGGCATATGCAAGGAGCTCCGTGGTGTTTAATGCAAGAGACTGTGAGCGGTGTGGGGTAGGAAACTGCAAAATTTGTAAAGCCGGCTTTGAGTCTGTGAATATACACAGCTTTTGAGGTGCTTCCCCACAAATATAGCAGATCAATTCCAGAAGGGTTACAGGCTCATCTGCGGTTTATATAGTAGTAGTAGTAGTAGTAGTAGTAGTAGTAGTAGTAGCAGTAGTAGTAGTATGTGGTTATTTTATTATTAGATATCCAAAAGGAAAGAAAAGATGTTTGCCAGCCCCGGTATCTGCTATGTGATATCTGAAGCACCTGAACTGGGGCGGCAGAAATAAGTGAGGAAGCGGTAGTTATGCCCTGAAAGAAACCGCACAGTCGTCTTCTGACTCGGTATCATCATGGCTGCAGTTGATGCTTGGGCTGACACAGATAAATCTGCATACACGTGACCTTTGCATTTTGGGTTCCCTGGGCGCTGCCATATTGTTCACTGGACAGTCGTGTTCGCCGCGCGCAAGCACTGTGCAAGCTGCAGCGAAACCGGTTTCCGACTGCCCAGAGAGGAGGAATTTCTACAACTCCCTCGCCCGATGCGATAATTTTGGTATTATAACCAGAAGGTTGATTTGATTCTATTAGCGATTATCTTAGTACAATGTTTCTCAAACGCGATACACGGTTCGAAGCCGACTTTAGCTTCTCAAAGTGAAAGAAACGACAGAGGAGTGTGGAAACGGAGAGCGCGCACGAAATGAAGAGAGAGAGAGAGAGAGAGAGAGAGAGAGAGAGAGAGAGAGAGAGAGAGAGAGAGAGAGAGAGAGAGAGAGAGAGAGAGAGAGAGAGCGTCTGAGGTATTTGTTGATGCCGGCGTTGGAGAAAGTCGAGTTCTGACTGCAATGCGGAAGCGTCTCGGGTGTCCGACGAGCGAGCGGCGGGCTGTTGAAAGGAGTCGGATCACTTCTAGCGATATGCATACCAGGGCCGACGCTTCACCTCTTCCCTATGTCCTCTCTAGGGCGTGGCGCGCTGGTTAATCAAGTGCGCGTGTCTAGGGGCCAGTTTGTAGCCTTGACTTGATCCCAATTCTGCGTCCTGATCCCGTAACTATACGGCAGCAGTCCGCACAAGATCGCCGCACAAGATCTCCCCATCCCCCTTCCGTGGTCTTAAGGGATCCTCCACCACTTCCACTGGTTCACAAGAGGTCCCCGATACAGCCATAGTAAATAAACTTAGTAAACATCATGCACATAACGGATAGCAAGCTGAATGGCATGTCATTTTTCAAGTCTTTACCGTCCCCTTTCCTATGAATGAGAAAATGTCAGTGTTCTCCCAAGATTTCGATACCGTAGATGTCATTAGGCATACAAGTAGGGTGGCCAGTTTTCCTACCACAGTATCTCCATCGTCCTTCAACAAATCTGATTAGCTGATCCTCCCCAGCTGCTTTCCCCCTTTTCATAGCTTCTAAGGCTTTCTTAAACCCGTTCTTTGTCACTGGCGAAACGTATGATTTCTCAGCAGTACACTGCCGTTCTCATTATTATCCTGACTACTTCGGCGGCATAACTCCTCGGCCACTTTGACTATCTTGTCCATATTATTAATCACATTGGGCCGCATTGTCCCTTAGCGGATACATCTGTTTTTTGCCTATGCCTAATTCTTTTTACCTGCTGTTTTCAGACTACCATCATGCTCGATTTTCTCTGTATTTTGTTTCCTTATGTTCGACACTTTATATCACTTGATTAGCTCGGATAGCTCGGCCAGTTCTACCCTGCCTGTTGGCTTGGAAGCTTGGCGTTTCTTAACCCCATCTTTCGTCTGCTTAGGCAGTTCACCGGCATCATTATCCTGCTACCTACTTCTACCGCACACTAAGTAATGATATCTATCAATTTATCGTCCATTCCACACTAAGGTCACCTTCCTCGGTTAAACCTGAATATCTGTTCTGTAGTGCAGGTCCTGAATTCACCTGCTTTCCCTCTCACCGCTAATTTGTTGATGGACTTCTTCATTACTAACCTGTTCAGTTCCATTCGAACCTAGGCTAATACAAGACATTACCATCACGCGGTCACTGCATCGCACGTTTCCGATTACCTCTACATCCTGCACAATGTCAGGGTGAGAATACAATATTAACTTCCAGTGGCGTAAATCCAAACAAATTTCAGGGTTCACGCAGCTTACCGTGACATCCATATTTTTATTATATATATATTTTTTAAATCAGATGAGGTAAGTTTAAAAAGAGACTAAAGGAGTTGTCCGATTCCACTGCTGTTACCGCACATTGTTTCACGCAATTTAAACCTCTTCTCATGGCTGTTGTGACCGTGCATGGTCCGCGCTTGCGCGCACTGTTGTGCGCCTGTGGGCATGGTATTGATATGTGCTGTTTGTGCAAGGACGCTAAGTGAGCGTGCTCACATGAATCTTTTTGTGTGAGCATGCTTTGCTTTGTCCTGACCCTACAACTGCCAAGTTGGCCCTGTCAAGGGAACGTCAAGAAAAATACAAAGAAACGTCGCCCTGTGAGAAATAGTCGGAAGTGCTTTTGTTCAACTGTTCACCCTTCCCGTCGAGAGGCGCTATTGTCAAGTGAGGAATGCCTATTGTCCAAAGGATACGATCGGAGTGACACGTCCGCTGACGTACAGGAGAAGAAAGGAGCAGGAGGAGTACGGCCATTAGAGGATTTCCCGTGAATGCAGGAAAGAGTTGCAATTGCCGGAAAGGGGCAATGCTGGGAGCAGTATTCGTGGTGCGCACGTACACTTGGGTTTCTGAGAAGGAAATCCACTTGCCGGAACCAACATAGCGGATCTTTGCAGAAGAATCGAAATTTACCTCCTCGCCGTTCCCAAGCTCTACCCGACAACAAGTGACCACGCCCGACAAAACAATACTGGACCAGTCAGTGCATCAGACCATCAGTGCAGTGATGTGTTCGATTGGTTGCCGATATCTGAGGGGTGTGCCCTGGAACTGATTGGTCAGCATCTTCGGAGAGGGGCTGGACATAGGGGATTTAAGGACATTGCAGAGCACGAAATGACGCTCTGAGCCCTGGGTAAACGGCTCATCCAGACGCTTCTCGCTATGAACTCTTAACGCTTGCCATTTTGGTGATATACCCTTTTTTTTCATGTAAATAAGTTTTCTCAAAGTGCCATTAAACCTGCTTGTATATATTTTACCAACTTCGAAGATTCAATCCTTCATCAGCCCCGAGTCTCTGCACGCTACCAAGTGAAGGCCGGGTCGACTTAGTCCCAGCGTCACGACAACTGGTGACCAGCGTTGGGATCTGAATCTACAAGCCACAACATCTGGTGATTGGAGGTGGATCAGAATCTACAAGCCACAGCATCTGGTGATCGGAGGTGGCATCTGAAGCTACAAGCCACAACATCTGGTGATCGGAGGTGGCATCTCAAGCAACAAGCAGGAGCGACAATCGGCCAACAAGAGAGCAGCTCGGAACATCGATCGCATGTGTGTGTGAGCGCTTGGCTTTTCTTCTGATGTGGACCAGGTTCTAGAACAGGGTTAGATTTTAGAACTGGTAAAGAGTGTTGAAATGCCTTTAGGTTTGGTAGTTTGCACAGTTGTTTTGGAAGTAGCCGACACTCGGAGCGATCATGGACCTACAAAAGCTGCAGAAACCGGAACTGTTGCTATTGTGTGAGGAATTGGGAATTGATACAAGTGGTTTGGCACGAAAATCCTTGATTTTAAAGGCAATCACTGATTTGGATGAGGAGCTCAGTGAGGAGGAGCTCAGTGAAGCATGGAACCTCATCGGACAAAAACAGGAGGAGCAGCTCAGACAGCAGAAAGAGCGGGAAAAAGAGGAAAAGAGGCGTGAGCGTGAAATTGAGAGAGAAGCAAAAAGGCTGGAATAAGAAATTGAGCTCCGGAAATAAGAAGTAGAGTTGAGCAAGAGGTTGGGCAATTGTCCCCAGCTAACGGTACCTCTTCTCAACAAGGAGGCAGATTTTAAGATGTCAAAGTACATGCAGCCATATGTGATATCAGGGGATATCGGTCTGTATCTGGCTAACTTTGAGCGAACCTGCGAAAAACTGTCCTTCCAGCAAAACACTTGGTCTCAGAGATGATTGACGGTTCTGCCCTGCGAGGCAGCGGAGGTTGTCGCGCGGCTAAGCAAGGAGGACGCGGACAACTACGAGAAGGTCAAGGCTTGCCTTCTGAGAAAGTATAGGCTTAGCGGCGAGGCGTTCAGAAAACGTTTTCAGAACGCTACTAAGTCCAGGGACGAGAGTTACCCTGAATTCTTGTACAATTTAAGAGTCAATTTGGGCGAGTTGCTAAAGAGCACTGATTCCTACAGTGATAGGGACGCTGTAGTCGAGCGAATTTTTTTGGAGCAGTTTTATAACTGCTCCAGAAAAAGAAAGAAATTGGTTACAGGACCGAGGCGACATTAAGTCGGCAACTGAAGCTGCCGAACTCATTGAGGAGTACGCTTCGCGCCGACAATTCAGCAACCCAGCAGCGGATATATGCCCCGCAATCCCAAGTTGAGTGTGAATAACCTTCAGGAACGGCACTTTGCTAGAGTTGCAAACGAAGAAAGGAAGGCTTCTTCAGGCAAACTCCCTAGAAAGGACGGCAGGGAGAAAAGTGGGGAAGTGACCAACGCGCAGAGCACAAAGAACAAGCTTGAGGCTAGGAAGCCGCTCACATGCTTTAGGTGTAATGAGCAGGGTCACATTGCCGTCAACTGCCGGAAAGAAAAGATTGCTTTCTCGTATGTCAGTGACTGCGATGAAAACATGAAGCTTTTGGAATCCTACATGCATGACCTAGTAGTCAACGGGAAGCCTTGCAAGGTACTGCGCGATTCGGCCGCAAGGATAGATGTTGTCCATACGGCGTATGTGTCGCCTTCCGACTATACAGGACAGTGTGCATGGATCCGCCAGGTAGTGGAGGAACAGAGTGTGTGCTTGGCAATCGCGAACGTGGTCATCGAGGACCCTTTCGGCGAGTTAACAACCGAGGCTGCCGTTTGTGGTTTCTACGTGGACATAGGCCACGAACCACCGCGGGTTCGAGCGTCGCGCGAGCCGAAGCCCCGATCAGCCGTCACCACGCGCACACTGAAACACTGCAGCGCGCACTCAACCTCCATCGGGAGGAGAGCACTTCGCTGCAAGGACACAAACCTCCGAGTTCACAAAGGAGACGTTTATTGAAACGCCATCCTCTAGCGGCACACACACACACATACGCACACACATACACATATTTACAAACGCACATACGCACACATATACACATATTTACAAACGCACATACACACACATACGCAGTCACCGTGTCAAGGGAGCGCGCGAGGAGCTAGGCTCCCCTGCGCGCACGAAGTGACACGGAGTGCGCGCCGCAAGCACGCAAGGGCGTGCTGTGATCTCTCTCGCAGTGACCAAAGGGTTCCTTTGAGAGAGTGTGGGCAACCACCGCAAGGTACGCCTGTCGCGGATCGTTGGATCACGATCGACAGGCTCGAGCTTCGCTCTCAGGTAAGACCCGGAGCAGACGAACTCGAGTACACACTGGTCTGCGCGGACAAAGGCCGGCAGACAAGAACAGTTGCGTACGCACCTTGCGATGTCTCGGAGGGGTCTCTCTCTGAGCTCCGCTCGGACAGTCGCGCGAGCGCGGCTGTCGAAGCGGTGCCGTGTTCCCGCCAAAAGGCGCCAATGAGAACAGCCACTGGGACGCCAGGGCGGAGCTGTGGCCCAAACGACAGTGACAAGTCGTTCGAGCCCCTCTCCGCAGCCTCAGGCGGGAGAAAGGGAACGGGGAGAACAACTGGGAAGCGGGCGGCGGCCGCGCAAAGGGCAGCCGCAGCAAGCCCGAATCCCACATCCTCCTCTCCTTAATTGCCCTCCTACCCATCAGTGAAAGCACGCGGCAGGTCCCCAGCATGAGGAAAAGAATGCTATCCTCATGCAACAAGTCAACTACACTTCAGTTCCAGCAAGAAAGATCTCGAAAAGACCCACTCAAGAAAGACAAACATTAGCAAGGCGCACAAAAAAAAAATGAACAAGATGACATGAAGAATAATGTACAAAATTGCGGAGGCTAAGTAACGACTATGTACAGAACAAAATCATGTACAGAACACAACTATGTACAGAACAACTATGTACAAACACAACTATGTACAGAAGTCCCAAAGATCGTCGGTGCAGCTCAGGGAGCCTGCGGTGACTCACCGCTCGTTGACTTCTGGGTGGCCAACGTTCACCCTTGGCTGCAAACGATCTCGGTCGGTGGTGGTACAGGTTAGGTGCAGGGACAGCAAACACGCCGAAGGGGCCCCGGGTGTGGAAAGTCCGTGGCTCCGTGGCGATCCAAGACGCACATGGGAAGACCGCGCGGGGCTTCCTTTCCACCGCGCTTCGCACACGCCGGCAAACACACATGGCGCGACGTCGTCGCCTCCACGCCCAGGCACGCACACGCACAGCCACTCACACACCAAACAAAGGGTGATGCCGACCTTCAGCGACGAACCTGCCCCGAGCACCTTCGCAACCGCGGCGGCCTTGGGTGAAAGGGGCATCGTCCATGCTCCCCGTCCCCAAACGGCCCCAACTTCCTTTCCACACACACCGGAAAGGCCACGCGTCGGAGCTGCCTAATGAGCAACCCTCGCAATTTCAAGAAGAAAGAGGAGAGATGACGCGCTGTACAAAAGAAGGCACTCACTGTACAATATTTACAAGTTAAGAAGCAAGAATGGAAACAGTAGAAAGCGAAAAATTGGAACAGAGGCACAAAAAATAAATAAAATAAAGCACACAGGCTGGAACTGAGCGAGCCAGAAAAGGGGGAGACCAACCTTGCTTCCGGGTAGGGTTGAACGAGCAAGCTCGCTCGGTGAAGCGGTATGCCTTCGGTTGCGGAAAAGGCCCGTCGTCCGGCATCAGTCACACAGGTGAACGTCGCCTCACCTAGTACCGGTGCGGGGCACGGCTGCGTTCCACCGCATCGGTTGTGCCTTGGCACTTGCCTGTGGTGACAATGGGCACCAGCGCAAGCTCGTCAGACCGTTACGCATGGGCCTTCAGGTCTGCGATGTAGGCACGGCTGGCTTTCCCCATAGGGGGATTCTCCAGCAATGAGCCCCTGCTTGTTACTGGGGAAATGCCCCATGAAATCGCAGGTGGCCATCTGCCACGGACGCACACTGTCAGTTGGTGTCGTCATGCCCGGTGGCTTGCCACCCCTCGACTTCTCCATTTGACAGACATGGCAGGAACGGCAACAGCGGAAAATGTCGCGCTTCATGCCGGCTGCAGTCACCGATTGACTCAGTTTCTTAAAACCTTGGAGCCACTCAGATGACCAGCCAATGGTTTGTCGTGAGAGAACGCAACAGAGCGCCGCTCAGACATTGGGGAATAGCCACTTCAAATGGTTCAAGGACTCATCATCCATGGCTATGTATTTCAGCGCGAGCCCGTCATGGCCCAGCAAATATGAATCCCCGGGGCACGCCGCGACACACGCTGGCTCGTGCCCCCCTGCGCCCGCTCAATACAAGTAGCGTAACGGCGCTGCGCCCGCTGCAATACAAGCAGCGTAACGGCGCTTCGTCTCCCAGAGACCGTCGCTGACATCGCGACAAAACGGGTCATTTTGCTGGACCGTCGTAGCTCTTCATGGCTGAAAACGATCCCAGTCATCCCAAAGGAGAACCTGGTTTCGTCCCCCCGCAGGTTCGCAGCAAAACTTCCGCTGGCATCGGCGTCTCAGATGTGCTCACAAATAGCTTTCACCCTCGCCTGCTTTGCGAAGCGCTGCTTACCCGGATAGGGGAGAAAACCTGGGCCAGGGGGCGCTGCGCCGCTCTGTGCGTCAGCGCCCTCCATGGAGACCCCGTCAAAATCTACGCGCAGCCCGGCCGCGTCGTCTGCTAGCCGCCGCATAGAAAAGCATGTTGTCGTCTGCTCCGCGCTGCTTTCTAGCACGTGTTTGCGCGCGCGCGCTCGGTTGTTTCTCTCCTCCTCCGGCCGCATTGTGGCCACCGTCGCGCTCTAACAATGAGGGGGGAAGAAGAGAGAAAGAAAAGAACTAGAAGGAAAATAATGACGGCGCACTTTTTTCGCGAAGCTTGTGTGGAAACTGTAACGGGATGGTTGTGGGCCTTTCTTTTTTCTTTTATTTTCTGGGGGGGGGGGGGGGGATATCTCGTACCGTTCGTGTGTCGTACTTCTCTAAGTGGCGGTGCTGAAGCAGCCATCGGGGAACCGAGTCGGCCTCAAGAAACAGATATTCGTCATTAATGCGATCACTTTACGTCAATCATCCTAGCCTCATACGCGATCCTGCTTCGGGAGCTCAAAACTGCGCGTTCGCTATAGGAGATAACTGAACTAGGAATTGCGCAGCGTAACAGTGGAATTAAGAAGACAAAGGTTTCCGTGGAGAGATGTCCCCGTCTGCATGGAAAGTCGTCAGACATTTCCTCGCTGTTCGTCTCGTGGAGAGGAAACTGCCGCAAAGCATGCCTCGGCTTCTGGGGAATGACCCAGGTCGTTAAGAAACCCCTCATCGTTAACGGTAGCTAGGTCATTGATTTCGGATGGCAGCGCCGCAGCAGTGAACTTCCCCTGGCCGGTGTCGGCAGGAACCAAAGGGTAAGGCGGCATGCTTTGTGCCTTTGTAGGGAACACATCCTAAACGCGCCGAAAACACGCCCCACGGCGCCGGCAGCACTGCCTAAAACGTTTGTCCCCAAAGAGCTGAATAGGCCCCTTTCAAGTGACCAGTCACAAGGGAAAGGAAGGAGCACTCGAAGGCTGGACCCTTCCTTCTGTGAACATGGACAGAGGCATCAAGAGGTGCCGCCTCAAGTCCTTCAAGATACCTGTCATTTGCCTCCCGCCTTCAAGCACCGAATTCGCGTTCATTTTTTTATGTATGTCTGAGCCTGCCAACAAGCGCTCTTTGAAAACAATGTCGGGCGATCAATTAATCATAATTTCTTGCTTTCAAAAGCACCGATAAAAAACATGCCTCCCGCCAGCCTCTATGTCAACCGGGGCACAGAAAAAAGCAAAATTAAGAAATCCCACTGGCAAAGAGCGCCGGCTTTGCGCGCGAGAACGCGCCACCAACCCCCCTCGTCCTCACTCTCCTTCTCCCGCTCCGCGTGCACGCGCGGCTGAACGTAGCACGCGCTCCCGAGCGAGCGGGCTGCGCAGACTCCGCAGACAGCCACGCGCAGCGCGGGCGCGGATGCGCGTAGGTTTTGTAGTTCCTCTCCGCTCCGCTGGAAACCGAGCGCTGGCGTCGCGGAGCAAACTCCAGCTTTGGTCCCCTATAGCTAGGGTCCCTTGAAATATTGCTAGTCTGTCGTCCGCCGGCCGCGGCGGGGGCTGCCGCTGAATGATCGCCGCGGTGGCGCTGCGGTGAACCGGAGTGCCACTGCTGACGGAGCAGACGACGCGCGCGCCCGTGCGCTTCGAAATGCATTCGCTGCATGCTCATTGTCAGGTGCCTTGTACATGCGATGCCGCTCTTTAGTCTTTGATTTCAGTTTAGTCGTAATATTGATTTCGCAGCCGAGTTGTTGGCATAACCACGGATGCGACTTTTTTTTTTTTTCGTGAGCGAAGTTTTGCGCGCATGCGCCTGAGCCGATGTAGAAACGAAGCTGCTTTTTATACCCTATTATCCTGCTGAAGCTACCGCCGTGCCGTATTGTAATAAAGACTTCTGAGGATTTTGTGCAAACAACTGCGCTTGCATGGAGGACTATATTAGACGCACATTCTAGGCTCCAAGGACCATGTGTGCGAGCAACAGAGCGCTGTCGCCGGCGTTTTCATTCACGCTATAGTTTTATCGTAACTTCTTCGCACGTTTAGCGAAGTTATAACACGTATGTAGAACTAGAAACTTTCGGATGCATGCACAATTAAAGCACGCAAGATGGGAACCCGAGCCCTTCAAATCGCACCGCGCTTCAGGCAAACTGCTGATAGGCATTCTTTGGTACTTAGGAAGCCTAGTAGTGCACTCATCAGAATATACCATCACTTTTGTTGACTTCCGTTTTGCAACCTCTAAAACATATTTTAACAGCCAGCTGTTAGTTGAGAGGAAGGGCACTAACACTTCTTTCAAACTCTGTCCTTGAAGGTGTCCATTTTCATTTTTCATTTCACCGAGAGCTTTTACCAGCTTTGCCATCTTGTCCTTCGTACGACAAACTGCTCGAGACATAGAAGTCTGTTTCTTAATTTTTTCTTCTTCTTGACAGGGCGTTCTGAGTTAACTTTCGCAAGTATTTGCAGGCTATATGCATGTTGCATCAGAAATAATGGTACATTTCGTCGCAAATTAAGTAACGCCCATTGTAGGTGGGAAAGGTCTTGGTAATAGGCTTCAATCCGCTGCCAGGACACAGGCTGAATTTCGCAATGTCCTGAATAAGATTAATTACCTCTTCTGTCGACTTTACAGCTATCTCCTTGACTTTGTTTCCTCGAATGCACACAGCAGCATTCATGGCAGCTTCACCACTGCGATGGAACAGAACTCGCCGATGGCAATTGCCTCCGGAGATTCGTCCTCGCTTGAGTGGCACTATGCGAATGTTCATTGTTCAACATCAGAAAGATCGACATTTGTCCCCAGTGGCGGTGGTATGCAGCTTTCTGCATTCCTGTAGCAGGCTCACGTCACACGATCCACCACGGCTGTATTCTTCAACTGGCTCCACTGATGCTTCAGGATCAGTGCACTTTTTTTCTTTCTCTGCAGGTCTCCCTGCTGACTGTTTTTTGCTCGTACAAGTTGCGCTCCTTTCTCTTGAGAGGCAGGGGTTTCAACAAGTATTTTGGAGCGTCAGGAAACAGCGTTGAGATGGCATCCTTCGTTAGTTGCGTAACATCCCATGGAATCTCAATTACCTTTACCTGTCTTAAAACTTCGCTCAATAAAGCAGGGTTTCAAGTGTCGCTCACAAACGTCGACACTAGCTTATTCGTGTTACAGTAATGTGAGGGCAACCCCGATCCGGATCATCCGATATTTATATATACCGATATTTATATCAACGTCCAGGTTTCCTGTCTGCAACTCACAAAATAATGAGGAAGATATTCACCACTTGTGGGTTTGCCCGCCACTGAAGCCGACAATATCGGCACCTGACGGCAGTGGGCCTTTCACCGAGCAACCCATCCTCGTACATTGCTTGCACGCAAGGGCCTCATCATCGTTCTCTCTCGAACTTTATAGAACACAGCCAGCCTATTTTCTTTCATTTATTACGCCTTTTAATTTTCGTTTTACATATTCCTTTATGCCCTAGCTGAGGCAATATAAGCAGTGTTATTGCCTTTGCCGCCGCGCTTAATATGTTGTGCTCCCACTCTTGCCTCTTCCCTGCGTCTTTCGGTGTCCTGCAGAGAGAACATTTCACCTTTCACGAGCGCTACCCGGTCTTGCACCCGGGCAAGAAACACGTGCTATCACGCTTACCCCGTTTTCTGGACATGACGCGATCACATATCCATAAAAAAGGCACACTTGCACACATGCTAGCTAATTTGCGCGAATTCCGGCTCGCGAGCGAAAAAAAGTGCACGTGGTGCACGAGCCTTGCCACGACATCAACGGATCAGCGCGGCGCAGATTCGCAGTACGGCACAACCGCCACAGCACCACGTACACAACGCGACCGCGCTCCGAATGCGTACAGCGCCCCCTGCGCTTTCATCCGGGAAGCGGCCAACCGGTTCCATAGGGAACCCCGCTCGGACGGCAGACTAGCAAATACTTCTAGGGACTCTACTATAGCGGAATGGGGAACCCGTCTGCGGGCGTCCCCTCCGTGCCGATCTGCGGCTCGTCCGCTGTTTCGCCCCCTTCGCCTGCTGGCGTAAAGACGCCGCCGCGGGCGAGTGGGGCACGGGATAGCGCGTCAGCTACCACGTTCGTTCTCCCCTGTAGATACTGCACCGAAAAGTCGAAATGCTGTACCAAGAGAGAATGGCGCGCCAGCCGGCTCGCAAGTTCATGGAGCCGCATCAGCCAACTGAGCGCGCCGTCGGTCCGGTTTCCAGAGGGAGCCCGGCCGACGCCTCGCCGTTCCCCGAACAGAAATGACTGCTCTCGGGGTACGGGTGCTGTTGTGCGGAGATGCCGGCAGCGGCGGCATCGCGCACATTGCTTCCGCAACGGCGTAAAGCTGAAACAGCGGAGGCATATGGTCAACGGTCGCACCACAGGGTGGTCCGAATAACCATGTAGCGTGTTTCAGTGCCTTTGCCGAGTGCCGCGCAGGGGGCGGCAGGCATGGCGCATGAGCTTGATCGTCAAGGCGACCTGCTCGGCCGATGTGCTGTCCAACGACTCATGGAGCCAAGGACAATTCACGTTGGGCGCCAGTTGTGGTTTCTACGTGGACATAGGCCACGAACCACCGCGGGTTCGAGCGTCGCGCGAGCCGAAGCCCCGATCAGCCGTCACCACGCGCACACTGAAACACTGCAGCGCGCACTCAACCTCCATCGGGAGGAGAGCACTTCGCTGCAAGGACACAAACCTCCGAGTTCACAAAGGAGACGTTTATTGAAACGCCATCCTCTAGCGGCACACACACACACATACGCACACACATACACATATTTACAAACGCACATACGCACACATATACACATATTTACAAACGCACATACACACACATACGCAGTCACCGTGTCAAGGGAGCGCGCGAGGAGCTAGGCTCCCCTGCGCGCACGAAGTGACACGGAGTGCGCGCCGCAAGCACGCAAGGGCGTGCTGTGATCTCTCTCGCAGTGACCAAAGGGTTCCTTTGAGAGAGTGTGGGCAACCACCGCAAGGTACGCCTGTCGCGGATCGTTGGATCACGATCGACAGGCTCGAGCTTCGCTCTCAGGTAAGACCCGGAGCAGACGAACTCGAGTACACACTGGTCTGCGCGGACAAAGGCCGGCAGACAAGAACAGTTGCGTACGCACCTTGCGATGTCTCGGAGGGGTCTCTCTCTGAGCTCCGCTCGGACAGTCGCGCGAGCGCGGCTGTCGAAGCGGTGCCGTGTTCCCGCCAAAAGGCGCCAATGAGAACAGCCACTGGGACGCCAGGGCGGAGCTGTGGCCCAAACGACAGTGACAAGTCGTTCGAGCCCCTCTCCGCAGCCTCAGGCGGGAGAAAGGGAACGGGGAGAACAACTGGGAAGCGGGCGGCGGCCGCGCAAAGGGCAGCCGCAGCAAGCCCGAATCCCACACGTTTCAGGAAAGCTTCCTAAGTGCTATCCGTATTTGTTTTCCAACAAATCGGACATGCTGCTGCGAAAGAGGGGCATCCTTTTCGGAGACAGAGTTGTGCAAGCCTTAACACGTTCAAAGGCGCGAGAACTAGCTATGCTGCTCATTCCAGAAGATTCCACAGCGGAGGAAATGGCAGTTAAAACAGTGGTCGATGCGGAAGATAGCGGGTCAGAAAACTTTGATAGCGAGGCATCTCAGATAAGTCAACTTGAAAGTGAGCTTTATGAGACGCGGAATGAGGACGTTCTTGAGAGTAACCTCTTGCCGCCAGTGTCTAGTAATCTCACGAGACTTCTAAGTGGAACCCGAGAGGATTTAGCTATGGAGCAAGCCAATGATCCCAAGATACAGGAGATAAGGGAGCGCCACCGCGCCACTAAGACAGCAAAGAATATTTCTTTCGAGATGAGAAAGGGAGTGTTGTATAGCGCTTATTCAAGGATAAGCGCGGAGTAGAGCGGGACCAATTAGTCGTTCCCCAAAAGTATCGCGAAGACTTACTGCGACTTTCCCATGGCAGCTCGTGGTCATGTCACCTTGGAATAAGGAAAACAGATCAGAGGCTGTTGCAAGAATGCTATTGGCCTGGATGTTTTAAGGACACGGAAAAGTTAGTACGGTCATGCGACACGTGCCAGCGGGTTGGAAAGGCGCAAGATAAGTGGAAAGCTCCGATGGTGTTAGTACCAATCATTACCGAGCCGTTTCACCGGTTAGTAATAGATGTAGTTGGGCCACTTCCTGTGACAGAGTCAGGGTACCGTTATATCCTCACTATGTTATGCCCAGCCACAGTTTCCAGAGGCTTTTCCGCTGCGCGAGGTGCCGTCCGAGAGTGTAGTGGATTCGCTACTGTCAGTGTTTGCATGAGTTGGATTCCCTTCCGAGGTCCAAAGTGATCAGGGTAGCGTTTTCACAAGTGTCATCACCACGTCATTTCTCGAGCGATGCGGCATTAAGTAAGTGCACAGCTCGATCCACCATCCGCAGAACAACAACGTAGAAAGATGGCATTCTGTTCTCAAACGCGTCCTGAGGGGACTGTGCTATGAAAACAAGCGCGAATGGGATACCTGCCTGCCTGCAGCACTTTTCGCTTTGCGGTCAGTGCCGCACGAATCCACTGGATTTAGCCCAGCCGAGTTGGTGTACGGAAGGTCGCTGCGCTCACCTTCGCGAAGCCAGGGAGGGGCGCGGAGAAGACCCAACAGTAGTAGAATTCATTCTGAACCTCCTGAAACGCTTACATAACACTAAGGAACTCGTTGAGGCCAGCATGAAGTCAGCCCAGGCTCGTTCTAAAGTGTACTATGATAAGTCAGCCCGTCAAAGGACGTTTTGTATCGGGGACCAGGTGATGTTGCTGAGAGGTTCAAGGCAGAATAAGCTCGAAGTACAGTGGGCAGGACTTGCTGAAGTCGTTGCAAAGCTTTCTAACACTAACTACGCAGTGAAAATCCCCAATAGGCGTAAAGAGTGCGCTTGCATTGTATGGGCCATTCAAAAATTGCACTGCTATCTTGGAGGGGACAAATTCACCGTAGAGACAGACCATTGTCCCCTGGCTTGGCTGCAAACTGCGACATCGAAGAACAGTCGCTTTCTGAGGTGGAGCTTGTTTTACAGCAGTACAATTTTGAATTAAGATACAAAAAGGGGAAGTTAAATGGGAATGCGGACGCGCTTAGCCGCTGTTTCTAAGCGGTCCGAGGTGCTCCTCACCATGTATCCAAATTGATACTCAGGTTCTTTTTTTTTCGTGCGCTTGAATATATGTGACTATGTAAAGCAGCACATTTGGTTTTCTAGGCATACGTGGGTCCTGAGCCTCTTGAGTGCGGGCTTTTCTCGGACAACGATGGCAGTTTTCTTTTGACCTGGTCTCTTCAGACGGGAGCCGAGTGCTTGCTTAGACATGTGGTTGAGTTTTAGAGACAGCTCAAGCAATTTGGCCTACGACAATCAAGACAACGCGACAAGCGACAGCAAGCTTCAAGCGTTTATGTGCAGGCCATTATCTTCATGCAGCAGCTGCGACTGCTGCCCTCCGTGACTCTTCTGGCAGGGGAGGAGGCTGTTGTGACCGTGCATGGTCCGCGCTTGCGCGCACTATTGTGCGCCTGTGCGCATGGTATTGATATGTGCTGTTTGTACAAGGGCTCTAAGTGAGCGTGTTCACATGAATCTTTTTGTGTGAGCATGCTTTGCTTTGTCCTGACCCTACAACTGCGAAGTTGGCCCTGTCAAGGTAACGTCAAGAAAAATACAAAGAAACGTCGCCCTGTGAGAAATAGTCGAAGAAGAAGTATCTTCCTGCTAAGGTGGCTTCATCGCTCCTCTGAAAATTCTTGCCGTTCCTGTAAGCTCCTGTCCTGTCTCCAGAGAAGTGGATCTTCTATTTCCGAGGAAGCTCCAGACGTCCTCTCCGCGTCAGGTTGCGAGACCTCCGGCGCATGCTACTCATGCATGATTGCAGCTCAGGTCGGCACGGAGGCTAGGCCTAGTGCTGCCGCTGCCACGCTGGCAGAGGCAGCTTCGCCGGAGTTGCTCGCTGCAACTCCTGCCCTGCCGTCGACACCTCTACCTGACCATCGGCCTCAGGTCCAGCTTGGTGCTCCCGGTTCTTCAGCACCAGCGCCCATTCAGCCTTCCCAAAATGGACAACAGCCCGTAAGTGAACTGTTCTCTGGGCGGAGCACGGCTATGGCCACTCAGCTAACACGACGAGATGCACATCCAACAGTGCGTCCTGAGGAGACAAGCTCTTCAATGGACCTATCGGCTCCACCATCCGTATCAACGAGCACCCGTGCGCCTCACAAGCGTCCTTCGGAAGATAATCAACCGAATTCGTCCTCGGCAAGTGGTGGCTATCAAGGAAAGCGCTCCTGTTTAACTATCGAAAACCAGGTTGCACCTACACCGGGATCGTCATCTTATAAAGTGGCGATTAAATCTCTAGCCAACAAAAGCCTCACCGATATACCAAACAGGATCATTCAGGCCAACTTGGACGCGTGTCTCGGAACCAGAGGTTTTCGGGGCTTCACGGCAAGGAAGAAGTCAAACACTATAGCTGTGTGGCTCCCGACACTTACTGCGGTGGAACGTGTCCAAACGCTTAGTTATATTTCAGTCACAAGTGAGATCTCAGTGCCTGTGCAAGTGTATCTAGTTGAAGGCTCCGACTTGCAGCGTTGCGTTGTTTACAACGTCGACATAAACGATGATCAAACCACCCTTCAACGTGAGCTGTACTGCCCAACGCACCGAGTCATACAGGCCCGACACATAGGAAAGGGGCGTTCCTGCATGATCACCTTGCAAGGCCCTCCGACACTCCCAGCTTGTCTGTACTACTACGGCTGCATATTAAGGCCACGGCCGTATAAACCGAGTGTGGTTTACTGTTATAACTGTTTTCGGGCAGGGCACATGCGCAAATCTTGCCCCTTTGCTACTGCTGATGAAGGTGCGTCTGAAGGAAAAGTTACGTACCGATGCGGCCTCTGCAAATCGGATGACCACGAGATAACATCTCCAAGTTGTCCGACAAAGCAAAAGGCAACGCAGAAGGCTCGTCTTCGGAACACTAAGCGTTGGCCAATAGAGGACATGACACCGGTGCAGACATCCAATCGCTTTGCAGCTCTTCAGTGGGATGATGACGAGTGGCCAGAGCTTCCTGAGCCCGCTTCGAATGCACCTCCAGCTAAGACAAAGTCTAATGATACGGTGCTCAAGAAACGCCGTCGACAACAGCCAATACAGCAGTGTACTGATCTACCAGACGACGATATGGCTGTAGTGGATGAGCAAATCAATCGTCTCTTAGCAGAGGTCTCAAAGCTCCGACAACACCGCGAAATGCTTGCTCGACGTCGGCGAGTTACAGAAGTAACCGCCAAATCTAGTAATTGCCCAACACAACCGCCTTCATTCCGCACAACAGGGCCATTTGCTGCCTCTTCCCAGTGTACCACAACGCCCAATGATAACTCTGCAACATCGCTGCTCCGCTATATGGTCAACCAGTTATCCAACCTGACATCTGTGATACTACAGCGCTTGGACTAGCACACAAAAATGGCGAAATCCGGTCGTCCTGGTGTACTACAGTGGAACTGTAGAGGCATTTCCACGAAGGTTGCCGAGCTCAGGACCCGACTGCGATTTAACAAGCTTCGGGTGTGGGCTATGTTACTTCAGGAAACGAACGCCTTACCATCTATTCCTGGCTTCAGCGGCTACGTGTCTCCTTCAATGACCGACCGTCGCGTGCAGACTGCTTCTCCCCCGGGAAAGGCGGCGATATATGTTGAAACGAGTATTCCTCATGTACGCCTTTCTCTCGAAAACTGGTGCACATCATACCAAGAGGTAGTAGCAGTTGCTGCGAAATTTCTGAAAGGAACCGTTGTTCTTGTTTCTTATTACGTTAGACCAGCTGGAGGCGCTTCTTCCCGTATTAATCTTGGCTGGTTATTAAGTGTTCGTCGGCAATACCCCGGGTGTCCAATTTTAGTCGGAGGCGACTTTAACGCCCCTCACCCAGATTGGGGGTATCCGACTGCAAGCCCTCGTGGTAGGCGTGTGCGGGACGCCTTCACTGATGCCCTGTTTGTTCTGCTTAATCACCCTGGGACAGCAACACGGCCTGTGCGTCACATACATAGTGCTGCCTATGCTCCAGACTTGACGTGGTGGTTGGGCGCAGGAACTCCCTCATGGCACATGGAGCCGGACTGCTGGGGAAGTGATCACCACCCTATCCTCATCGGTCTCCATCCCTCCCGCCTCCGCCCTTTACGCCGCAAATGTTCTGTGATAAACTGGGACAGCTTTCGCTCATGTCTCGACAGTATGTCTTCAGATTCGCCGTCACTCCTTGTTGACCGTATACAGAGAGCACTAAACAGCGCTGCGACTACTACCTGGATTGATGTAGGTCGACCGGCACCAGATCTCGGCCTGCTTAACTTGTGGGCAGCCCGCCGTCAAGCTGAGCTGGCTGCTACGCGAGACCCTACTTCGGGGCAGGCGCGTACACGACTGAATTATCTTACCGCGAAGGCTCGGAGATATGAACGCGATCTATCGCGACGCCAGTGGCATGCATGGTGTGAACAATTTTCTGATAAATCATCGAATGCCTCACTATGGCGAACGTTTCGTGCAATGGAACATGGTCGTCGTTCTACTGACGCAGCAGCAACAGCATGCTTTGCGGCTAATCTGTCGCCGGGTGATTTCGCCAAAGAAGCTGCTCGAAAATTTTTCCCAAAATACGATATACTGCCTCCTTCAGCTGTAAACCTTAATTTGGCAGGTATCCCTGCAGATGCATGGAAATTACCAGCTGCTGCCGACACAGATGGAATTGCGAGCCCCTTTTCGATGTGCGAGCTGCTGGCTGCAATTGACGATGCGAAACGGAAAACAGCGCCCGGCCTGGACAAAATTCAGTATGAGGTTTACAAAAACCTCAGTACTGCTGCACTTCCTCAACTACTAGACACCATAAACAAAGTGTGGCTTGATGGTGTCGTACCCGAGAGCTGGAAAACCGCTGTCGTGATCCCTATTCCCAAACCTGGGAAGCCTCCAACGGACCTCGCCAACTTGCGACCAATCTCCTTAACATCAACGCTTTGCAAGCTCGCAGAGAAAATGCTAGCCACACGACTTTCTTGGTGGCTTGAACAGCACGGTTTTTATCACCCTGCTCAAATTGGATTTCGTCCATACATAGGTACAGAGGACGGGTTGGCTGTCTTGGCCTCAGCAGTTCTGTCATCTACCCGCAGCCGCGATGTACGTACCATATTAGCAATGGATGTTGAAAAGGCATATGACAACATCAGTCATGCTGCAATCCTGAATGCCATTGACATGCTCCATCTCCCTCCGAGAGTACGCACTTTTGTCGCATCATTTTTGGACGGACGAAAATTTGCAATACGCCTCAGCGGTGACACTGTTGGTTCATTCGTTTCACTACGTGGCGTGCCCCAGGGATCAGTATTGTCTCCGACGTTATTCAATATTACTTTCATCCCATTGGCGTGGCGCTTACATGATATCCCTGAAATCAAGTTTTTGCAGTACGCAGATGATATCACGGTATGGAGCACTCACCATGATCTTCTCACTCAAGAGGCCGCCCTTCAGTCAGCATTAGACGTAACCTCTGATTACGCATCCTCCATTGGCCTTCAACTTTCTGTGTGTAAAACTTCATACACGTCAGTCGCCAACCGCTGGAGACGCCGTAAACTTGCCTCAAATCCAATTCGTCTCTCTCTATCAGGCACCCCAATACAAGAAAGTTCGAGCCTGAAAATTCTGGGCTTAACAATTCACCAATCAGGATCAGCGACTGCTTGGCTCTCTCAGGCAAAAAAGCAAGCACTTCAAACTATAAGTTTAATAAGAAGAATTGCACCTAAAACGGGTGGCGCTGGCTCGTCTGTTGCACGCCAGTTAGTGAGGGCGGTTCTGCAGCCCCGTATTGTTTATCAGGCCCAGTTCCAGCATCTTACAAGGACACAATGGGATCGCCTTGAAGCCGTAAATCGAGAAGCTATGAGGACCATAACATGCCTTCCACGAATCACACCTGTCGTAGCTTTACAGGAGAATGCGCAGCTCAACACCATCGATGAACTGGTGCAGCAGCGCCGAGATGCTCGCAGACTCAAGGCCACTTTGTCACATTCAACGCAAGCACTGAAGGCGTATGCAACGTCACACATTATTCTTCAGCCACCTGCGCCAGTTCTCCCTCCCTGGAAATTTATACAGTTAGGAGACAACAAGCCAACTGACATCCGCAGACCGACGTCTGCCAACTCTGCATCGTTGCTACGCCAGAGATTTGAAGAGCAAGATACTAACCTGCCTCAAGATTCCATAGTAGTGTACGTAGATGGAAGCCTGCAAGGCTGTGAAGCCAAAACGGCAATTCACTGTCCACGGAGACCTATCCTGAATCAGACAACTACGTTTCAGCTTTCAGAACCACTTACATCTTTCTGCGTTGAGCTTGTGGCAGTTCAAGAGGCACTCTGCTCCTTGACTTCTATAACCATGCTCCCTACAGCCCACATTGTCATCCGCACTGACGCACTACATGCAGTACGTCAGCTCCGACGTGTCAGCCGCTGCCCTAAAATTTGCCAGGACATCCACCAGCTTGCGGCGCGCATCCCACAGTCAATACGCATTGAGTGGGTCCCACGGGATCTGCTGCCTTCCCAAAGTCAAGCTGATTTTGCAACCCGCCTCGTGAACCAAGACGCATCAATCCCACGGCGTCTCGAAGTCGACGACGCTACCCTCCTTTTGTCAAGAAAGGAGCACCTCCGGCGCCGCACACGTGCACTTATCCCTCCGTGTGCGATATCCCTTCCCCGCGGTCTCACCCGTGCAGAGGAGGTTGCGCTTAGGAGGATCCGGGTCGGTGTTGCCCTTACACCAGCTGTAACTAGGACGTGGTCATACTTCCAACACTTATATCCACGCCCAGGATGCCCGATCTGTAACAACGAAGATGTCGAGGGCGACATCCACCACTTGCTGTGGGACTGCCCAGCACTCAAGCCAACACGAATCCGGCACCTGAGAATAGCTGGCCTTTCAGCAACCAATCCTGCCTCATACGTCACTTGGACGCAGGGACCTCATCATCGCTCACTTCTGGACTTCATAAAATCAGCCAACCTATTTCCATTCATTTAATCATTTATTCATCCTTCATCTCATAACCTACTGATGCCCTGAGGCAATAAATATCGACTTAAAAAAAAAAAAATAGCCGGAAGTGCTTTTGTTCAACTGTTCACCCTTCCCGTCGAGAGGCGCTGTTGTCAAGTGAGGAATGCCTATTGTCCAAAGGAGACGATCGGAGTGACACGTCCGCTGACGTACAGGAGAAGAAAGGAGCATGAGGATTACGGCCATTAGAGGATTTCCCGTGAATGCAGGAAAGAGTTGCAATTGCCGGAAAGGGGCAATGCTGGGAACAGTATTCGTGGCGCGCACGTACACTTGGGTTTCTGAGAAGGAAATCCACTTGCCGGAACCAACACAGCGGATCTTTGCAGAAGAATCGAAATTTACCTCCTCGCCGTTCCCAAGCTCTACCGGACAAGTAACCACGCCCGACGAAACAATACTGAACCAGTCAGTGCATCAGACCATCAGTGTAGTGATGTGTTCGATTGGTTGCCGATATCTGAGGGGTGTGCCCTGGAACTGATTGGTCAGCATCTTCAGAGAGGGGCTGGACATAGGGGATTTAAGGACATTGCAGAGCACGAAATGACGCTCTGAGCCCTGGGTAAACGGCTCATCCAGACGCTTCTCGCTATGAACTCTTAACGCTTGCCATTTTGCTGATATACCCTATTTTTTCATGTAAATAAGTTTTCTCAAAGTGTCATTAAACCTGCTTGTATATATTTTACCAACTTCGAAGATTCAATCCTTCATCAACCCGGAGTCTCTGCACGCTACCAAGTGAAGACCGGGTCGACTTAGTCCCAGCGTCACGACATGGTCCAGAAAAAAAAAGCGCGACTGCGGCATTCACTGACAATCTTTTTTTTTTTCATTAGATTCGTTATGCTAATATCCCTTACAATGTCTTGATGGACATATGCCATCACCATCCTGCACAAGCGTTCCTCCCCCATAGTACTCCGAAGCTACTTCTTGAGCCTTCTCAGGGCTCTGAAAGGCCGTTTTGCCTCAGAGGAGGAGTGTCTACTTTCTTAAAATACTGGCGGGATGATTCGTGTATGTTTCGGAGCACTTCCGCTACGTCCTCCACAAACCTAAAACTGGGCTATTCTTCGTATAGTAAGCGCACCCGAGTCATAGGACTGACTTCGCTGCTGAGGCGAATCCCATCAATGTCTTTTCTTGAGGGCCCCTTTCTCAAGATCGCATTTTAGATTTTTTTTTTAAATGTCACCATGCCCCCAAGGCGGGGTCAGGTCATTTTTCGATGCCTGTCAAAGCAGAATCGGCAATTGAAAAATTGAAAAAAAAAACAACAAGAAGAGCACGCCGAAAGTGTGCCCTATATATAGTTTCGACAGGCGCTTCATGACCTCCCTGTTGGTACCTTGTGGGGTGCCGTCGAGGTCTATAGGAGCTTCCCCTGAACTTACGTTTCCATCGTCGGCTGCTTTCGCAGTCTACTCCAAAAGTCCCCGAAGGTTCCTTCGGAGTGCCATTTTCTTAACTCCCGCTTAGCTCTCTCGACCATCTGCAACATTCCGCACACAGTGTAGGAGCATCCTTGCATGTATACGCGCTAAACTCCTCGAGTACTGAGAATGCCAGCAATGCATTGTAAAGTGGAGCCATGTGTTGCAACACATGGCAGATTCCTTGCTGCGCACAGTCCCTCCTAATTTCGGTAACTGTTCAGCAGGTGTGCCCTCTATCGTTTCTTTAATGGATGAGACCACTGCATCATCCAATGCAGCGGAAATCTCCGGTTTCTTTACACAAGGAGCGCATTGGACACACGGGTTTGATGATTTTGCTTCATTTTCTGCTTGAAAGAAGCTGCTTAAATTCGCCAAATCGCGCTGAAAGTCCGCCGAGTTCTCTTATAGCCATAAGGACCTCTCGAAGCTCTGGACAGTAGCTGCACGACATTACAGGGTTCCAAATGTGCTCTCTATACAAAGAAAGTAAATCGCAAGCGATCGGTTAGATTTTACGATTGCCTGACAGCCGCAATCCTCTCTCATGTTCGCGGCTCCGTCAAAAGTTTGCGCCCTGCAACCAGAAAATGCTTGGAGGCCCACCGTGATCAAAATCTTCATAACGAGTTTCGCTATTGTCGCTCCTTTGGTATTTGGCAAAGTACAGAGGCCCAGGAATACCTCACTAGGTCTGAAGTGCCCATCGGCATAGCGCACGCACATGCTTCGCTGCTCAACACTGGCGACGTCAACAATTATGGCGTAGTTTTTTTTCTTTTTTTTTTCAACGATGCTGCACAGTGTTCTTTGCACGTGTTCTGTGCAAAATGGTTAATTATCTCATTTTGCGGCAATAGAGAGGTATAAGTCGTATTTCTTTTATGCAAGTTGTGAATTCTTCTATATCTTCTGCGCGTGACATCAGCACCAGTGGAAATTGCCTTCTTATGTCTGCGTGACCACGGAACGGCAGGCCTTGGCGCAGGAGGCACTTGGACGCGTGAAAAACAACATCCGGCCAGCGTCTAGCTACCTCGTGCTGCCTCAAGGCATGCGTGCTGACTTGGTCGCGAACCGACGTTGACTACAGGATGCCGTGCTGGGCGTTTTTATGCCCTTCTCATTTTTTGTGCTAGGCAAAATTTTCCTTAGTCTTGGTCCTCGCAAATATTTCCATAATACGAGTCGTTCATTTTAACGAAGGTGGCATTAATGAGGCACGACTGTATACCCGAAATTATACCCGGATAGTATGTTCATTATAGTAGTTCATTATGTCTGATGTTCCCAAAAAAACAAGTCGTTTTTTTTTTTCAGCCTTTCATCGGCCTTATCTGCAGCGCCTTGCGCCAACAACCTGCTCATAATCTCATAATCCCTTTCACAACACCCTCCTTATCAGTAGTTGCAAGCGAGAGAGTAACGGTCAAAAGCTTGTCAGCCCCCCCCCCCCCCCCCTCCCCCTCACCTCACACCCCAATGCTCGGCGTTTATGCGTCCCCTTTACCCCCCCCCCCCCTTTTCTTTGTTGGCTAAAAACGCGTCCTTTGCTTCCGCAGAAAGGTCAACATATTCAAGAAGAGCCGGGGAGCCAACTTTTATCAGGAGCAACAACTGAACAGAGAAGTATGACATATGTCGAAGAGACGTAAGGGACCGGGCGCCCGTTGTGTGGCGCCACCATCGCCTCGGTGGAACAGCGCCGCCCCTGGCGGAGTGCCGAAACAGCGGAATGCTGAGGCAGCTGAACGGCGCAGTCGTTTCCGTTCTGCGAGGCGTTTTTGAGCCTGTCCCTACCCGTCGTTTTGCGGTGTGGCTTTCAGAGCTTTAAGCTGCTTTGAGTTCTCGCAAGTATTTTTTGACCGGGAAATCTTGAAAAAGAAAAGGGCCGTTCTCGGCAGGGCATGCGTGTTTTTTTGTTTTTTTTTTTAAACCGCCCGGCGCATGGTATTTGTTATATACTCGAAAATGCCGCGCGCGTGATTTCACCATGCGCTAGGAACACCTTCGTTAGGCACTTGTTAAGGCAACTTCGAAGACGGGAATTGCGCCTGCACTGCGCGTCCATCTTATATTAGATCTAGTCGAAACCTGCCTGAAGATCAAATACCGCCGAGCCGTGTAGCCGTGGCGCCGTAGTAGTGGTAGTTGTAATGGTCAGCGTTCATGTAAAATGAAAAAGATGTTGCACCTGTTTTTTTTTTTGGTAATAGCTAGGCTCAAACGATTCAGAGTAGAATAATAGCAAATGACATTCCAGTTTCAACCTTGCAACGAGAGCTAGAAAAATAAACAAGCAGGACAAAAGTAGGATCCTATTTATGGTTGGAATGGCAAAACATATACTTCCAGGACTTCCTGCACAATTACGCTACAATGGCTCACTGAACCCGGCCTTGAGACTATCAAACTTAATCATAATATAAGCCAAATGAGTAATACCACCTCAGCATCATTTTTACATATACGAAAATGCTCTTGTTGAACACGTCGGAGCTGCTACATATAATTTACTTAGAAAATATTATACTATACATGCCTTTCTCCCGACATGCTGCGGAGGTTGTGAAAAGATAAAATAATTAACTTCCAGCTAGCGTTCTCTCAGCGCAGGAAGTTCAATGCGATTGACCGCACCTGCCTTGAACATCTGAAGGCAATAATCCAATACTGTTAAACTGTTAAATACAATCGAAAAAAAAAACACACACACAGTGTGATGTGTTGTAAGATAAGCCACCGACAACTAAGAGGGCGTTCTATTGTTAAACGAATCCCTCTGATGGCTCGTTCGCTAAGGTGGTCTACTTTCTCAGCGCACCACGAACTTGCGGGGCCGATACCTAGCTGATTTTGATACCTGGTGAGTGTGAGGGGACACGACCATGTATGTAGTTTTCTATTTGCACGTAAAGAAATCCGGATAACTGAAAGCCATTCCTTTTACAACTTTGTCACTGCAGCTTGCCGGACTGCTGCTAAATCTGTTTACATTGGCCATAGAAGCAATTTCTGAGAGAGGTAAAACGGTCTTGTCATACTACGCCACAATCAAGAAATCTCACGTTCACTAAAACGCCGATGAGAAGCACATGTATTTAGGCGGACCAGGAAATGGACGCTGCTGAGAAAATACGTAAAGCCGTGTCAGGTGCAACGTGAATGCAAAAAAAAAAAAAAACTGCTGCACGGCCTTCGAAATTAAAAAAAAATGCTATGTTTATGCTCGTTTACACAAATTAAAATGTATTTTTTTTTCTTGTCGGACTTTTATATGAAGCCGATAGCAGATTTTGTGACCATGCGGTATTGATTGAGCTGTGAAATGAGTGATTTTATCGGGCGAAATGGACATGCCACAAACAAATGTTAACAAATTCTAAGAGTATCAACGCACAGCTCTCAGCGCATTTTCATTGGTTGACAAACGAAAGGAGGAAAAGTGACAAGATCATGGTAATAGGAATTGTTCATGTCTCCTATCTGCTCTTTCTGTTAAGAGAAAAAAGTAAATTATTTTTGACTATGTCAGCGAAAGTGTCTGCATTGACACTGTCTCTGCCCATCACTGAAGATCGTAACAGAGCCCGAACGACGATGGTGGAGCTGCCTTTTCTTTTTCCGGACTGGGGTTTTCTTGTACACAGGCGGGGAAATGCTAGCGTTGTAACTTACGCTGTTGGGTTGCTTCGATTTCCAATTGTCAATAAAGTGACTACAGATGAAGGAGTGCGGCTTCGACTCCGAGACTCTCGTGCCGTCACTCCTGGGGAACAGAAGGCACAGAGCATCCGGTAGCAAGCGGAATTTTAAAAATTCGGCACTTTCCATGACCACACAGTAACCAAATACGTAGATTCGTGCCTTTGCCTTTCAAAGAACCATACTTAGGTCACCTGCCACTCATGCTTCTGTGGAAACCCGTGGAAATGAATCGACTTAAAAACGTCCGACGAGTTTGCGTAGCTGCCAGTGGAGCCAACAACGCACCACGTTTCGTCAGCCTTGTTTGGCCAGACTTCATTTCACTGGACATATTCACACAACTATACCAACTTTCTGTTCTCTTGAGGATATATTCACGCACAACGTCATCTAAACCTTAGGACTTCAAATTTCTAGACAAACCAACGACAAACAGTACGCTCCAATGCGCTGGCAATGCGCCGGCCGGGGCCGGTGCATTCCGGCGATTGAGCGATGCGCCGAGAGGCGGCGCCACCCGTTCAGCTGTCCGGTCCCTCCAAAACCGGCGTATTTTTGTCTCGTTAATACCGCGGAACTCGCTCTCCGGGCAATGGTCACGATGAAAATGCACAGAGCCCATTGAGGCCCACATATTTTTGCCACGTTGTTACACACAGCGATATATGAAAACTAAATCTTAACTTCCCTAACTAGATAATTCGATTACTGTTTTTTTGTGTCAGTGACAGCAGATGCGTGAATGGTGTCTTTGCGATTTATACATTTCAGTCCTAATTTGCAATGCTGACGCACCTTAATTGTTGCCATACTTCATAAATGATACTGAATAGATTTCCTCTGTTGCTTAATTATGCTACGTCGAAAACCGCATTCGGCTGCTGTCAGCCTATGGAGTGCGCATACAAGCAGTATTAGCACTGGCGGTTTGTGCTGTAGAAACGTGATCACGCCATAGGGCGTATTTAGGTTCTCATACACCTCAAGGCATTTCAAGCTGCTCGACGCATATTTAAAAACAATGTGACCAGAATAAAAAGAAAAATAGGTGTGTTCAACCTTTTCTATGTTTTCTGCTGCACTCTCTAGATCAATGTATACAAGCAAATATTTTTCTCAATTGGATATTTTTTTTTTCTGTTTTGCCTCATGATCCGTTATCACGGACGATTCGCTTTGCGGAAAATTTCGCTCTGAAAAAAGTGTGCACGTTAACGAAACGCAATAGTACAGAAATTGCATATTCGATTATTTACTTTCTTTGAGCATTGGAACGAAGCGGTTGTTGACATTCACACAAATCTGTTGCAAGTAGAAATAAAAATATTGCGTTTAATTTCTTTCGTGTAACACTACGCCATCAAATGGCCTCACAAAGAGGAATCAGAGAAAAAAAGAGCAAATTTCTTTTTCTCTCAGCCCCGCAGCCCGACGCTCTCTGTCCTGTGCGAGCGATCTACGAAACCTCGACCCCCCCCCCCCCCCTTTCCGCTCTCCGGAAGTGCAGCTTTTTTTTTGTTTTTTTTTTTTTTTGTTTGTTTGTTTGTTTGAGAGGAAAAGGGCGGAGGGTGCGACCGTCACCAACGGTGCAGACTCCGCGACGACTGCACAGCTCATTATCTATTGTCGCTGGGGGAGGGAGGAGATAAGGAGGCCAGCACCCTTTACGGGATGAAAACGAGGGGAAAGGACACGAGAAATGCAGATTCGGCGTACAAGCGCCAGATTCTTTGTCGATCTCTTGACTTCATCAGCTGATGTCACAACATGAGAGTCCGACTTGCAGACCCTCTCATCCTCCCCACTCGTTTCGTCGCGCGATTACTTGCCGCCTCTAGCCACGCCTTGGCCACGCGAGCGTAAGTACGCATGCGCAGCTCACCCCGAGACTCTAGCCACTGTACCCTGAGGGCGACAGATGGCGCCACGCACCGGGAGGATATTTTTGCAGATCCTGAGTGCGTACGTGCAGCGAGCTTGTTTTTTCTTTCTTATCTTGGGAGAAGCGCGCTGGTTGTGATGGCAGCATGCGAAGCGACGCAAGGAGTCATGAGTGTGCTTGGCAGCGCACTGCAGAAATTGTGCGTTTTCTTTCCTCATTGTAATGAAAACGTGCAAATATATTGGTCGCCTACAGCACATGCGTTTGCTTACACGCGCGCCCACACACATGCCGTTTTGTATAGTGGCGGAAAAGGAACTGAGAGCATCTTCTAAAGGCCGTGTAAAACTGTAAATTATGCAAGGTGTTGTTTAGCTTACGTACGGACAATTTTCTATAGCGCTGCTTTTAAAGGCTTTATTGCAGGAAGGAAAAATCCGGCGTCGACGATGCTTTTTCGACACGAAGACGGCTAGCAAAGGCAGAGAAATGCGAGCGCCGGCTTCTTGCGCGCCACCCCTCCTATGTTGATAACGAGTGCGCGAAGGCACGCGGAGATAAAGGTTTTATTTATTTTTTCGTGGGGGCATAGATCCCCCTCCCCTCCCTTTCGTTACATGTTTCATGAGTGGCTTTCTTCGCGGGAAGCACAAACAGCGGCTTGCTCTGCGACGGCCGGCTCTCCCATGCCAGACGGATTACTCGAGACAGCCGCGAAAACGCCCTATATGCTCGGTTTTGAATTGGCCTGGTGCTCCAATAGGGCGCTGTGTTTTTTTCCTTTCGTCCCCGTTTATTTGCGCTGTTTTTTGGAAAATGTATCACTAACTCGTCCGCTTCCCCCCCCCCCCCCCCCCCCCCCCCCTGACTTAAGCCATGGTAATCCTTTTGAAGTTAGAGCGCTATTTTGTACGCTTTGCATAGCATCGTGCCGATTTGTTAGGATCTCTTCCTTGTTTAGTTCATGGTATGCGGTAGCTTGTACGTTATCCTGTGCTTGACGAGGCTGTCTACGAGTCTTATACCTCTGTCACACGAGCAGACTTAATGTCATTCGAATCGAATGTCATTCGATGCATCGAATGTCATTCGGTTTCTTTCGGTGCTACACGGTAAAATATAATGTCATTCGCAAATGGTAGCAATTACGATCAGCTACAAAAAATGCTGCACTTAAGGAGCATCAGTGCGCATAAAAGACGTTTGAAATCACTGTGTAACATTTTAAAGCTGATCAAAACATTTCTGTACGATAATTCAAGCGAAAAACATTATTTTTGGCTGTGCTGTAGCACTTCAGCTATAAAAATCCAAGCCAAGTATCGAGTCACCCAGAAATCCGAAATATGTAAACAAACAATATGGCTGAAAACAGCGGAGCGCGGATACACAGTGCGGAGACGCACGGAGACACGTAGAGCATGCAATTGGCGTCCAAACTGTGAGGTGCTCAGTCCAAACTTTAAATAGTTCCGAGATAAACATACGGGGAGATGCGGTTACCAAGGAACACAGAACCCAAAATGATCGTGAGTCGCTGCCATTACTGGACCCCTGCTGTGACCGAGAGTAATGCCGTTCCGCGAGAGTCTGCAGTGCTAATAATTTTACACCTAAATTAACAGGTTTTAAAACAAAACTTTAGAAATATAATTTTTAAATTTCAATGTGCGCAGAATATGTTGTTGCGTTACTTGTTTCTGCTGCGTATCTGGCGTCAAGAGTACACATTCGGTTCGCGATCGAATGCGAATGAGTTCCCCAAACTCATTCGATGAAGAATGTCATTCGAACCTAATGACATTAAATTTTCTCGTGTAGCATGGGAATAATGACATTAGATGCTAATGTCATTCGATACGAATGACATTAAATTTGCTCGTGTGACAGGGGTATTAAGGCCCACCACTTGACAAATGCGACTAGGGAGCCGTTCGGCTCGCGACCGATGTTAACACTTTCAAAGGCGACCCGCGGGTCGCTTTCCCGAATAGGTCTCATTCTGAACGAGACCTGTCTATCTTGACTGTTCACCAGCACATACTAGCAGCGAGAAGCCGGATACAAAAGTAACTTCCGTCTAGTTCAGCTGCGGCGCTGATTGGTTACATGGTTCGCGACTAGCAGTCGCAAGGCTGTAAAATCCAGCAGTGCTCGAACGGCCTGTGACCGTCGCTTTTTGAGTTCGACCAATGCGACCATTTGTCACAGTTGCTTTTCGACCCAAACGGTCGCACAACCTCCGCGAGTCGCAAGCGAGAAGGGGCGTTCAGGGCGTCTTGCGCTCTCGTGCCCTTCATTTTGCCACTGACCTTTCGCCCAATTCTGGCGACTTGAACTGTTGCATTCTTAAAAGAGGTTTTGCTACAGCGTCCTGTGTATTGCACTCACATTCTAAGTACTCTGACTACCGTTTTCTTACGCATGTCTTGTTTCCGAGCTTCATATTGTGCGTATATTTCCTTGTGCGTTTCTTGATTCGTATGTATTCTTTTTTTTTTTTTCTGCTGGAGCACGATAGTCCTCTGGCCCTGGCGTATTATTCAGTGGCCAATCACCCTTTGTAGCTTTTTTTTTTTTATTTTTATTTTTTTTTTTTTTGCTGGGGAGCCTGTGCCCACATTGTTATGTCTGCATAGATTGCGTGCGATGTCTTCTATTTGGCTGAGTTTTTTCGCGACTCCTATCATCGCTACGTTGAATAGATTACTGAGCCTTTTTGCGGGGTGCTTTTGATTGGCGCCGTGAAGTTCTCAGACCTTGCTTTTCCGATGCGTAGCCTTTCGCCCCGTCGTTGAAGAAAAATTCGTCCTGGTCCGAATTACACCCTTATCACTAATAGCTACTCCGCCTTGGGGGCTTCCCTTAATATTCATGATATAATTACTTCTGCATGTTCCCATTATGCCGGCCCGATTACTTTCTTTGCAAATTTCGTTTATGTATTTTGGTGAGTTTGGCGATGGCCGTGTGTTCCATATTTCTAACTGTAGCATTGTGAGTGCCGGCCCGAGGCCTTAGCGATGACGTCCTGTATTGGCACTATATATGTTTAGAGAGAAGAAACGGTTGCTCGAAGGCAGAAGCCGCCGAGTAGGTGGCTTATATGAAGCGTTGCTTGCAGCATCAGACGACACATGTGGGCGAAGCCAGCGAAAAAAAAAAAAAAAGGCAACAATGACATCACCACGAGCTTTGACTCATCCGACGCGTTGAAAAATTGCGCGAACTTAGTCGCGGCTTGACTCTGATTACGTAACCAATATAAATCCTAGCCCGAAATTACGTTCTTTCCCTAAAATTTTGTACATTCGAATCGTTAAATCTCAGCCAAATATATATAAAAATAGCAATTTCAGCTTCCCTTTAAGTTATATACGATAAAGGCTTGTGGCTAAAGGCACTTCGGACGGACCCGGTAGATTATATTTTTTTCTTTCAGGTACGGTCGGATGGATGTGACTCCTGTCTTTTGATGCTGTGGGTAATGATACGCCGGACGGATGATCGGGTACTTTTCTCCCATGGGTACGTCAGTTTTCAAAGTTCGGCGGTTCCCGCGAGGTTCGGCACTACGGATACGACTGTGTGCATCGATCCACTATTGGCCGTAGGGCAAATCCAAGTTGACACAATTGCCAAAGTGTGAGTCGCGCGGTCACTAGGCTGGTTCACACTGGCGACTCGCGGATGTCGCGCGTCTCGATTCGTCACGCAGGGGGCGACCCACGACAAGCGCCGATCGACAACGAGTGTTCACATCGGCATGCGACTCGCTTCACGACAACCCCTTCACTGAACGAGATTTGAACGAAGAGCCAACTTTCGCGCCTTTACGGACTCCTACTGCGCTAGTGGCAGACCAATTCGGGCTCATTTCGGGTATGAATATGTGCAATTATCAGCGAGGAAGTAGATCTTATGGTTATGCCCATGTTTAGGGCTGTTTCGACAGTCAAAAGCGCTCTAGTTCACTGAAGACGGAAGCGGCGTTGGTTTTGCGCGCTGTTGTTTGCGGTCTCGCGCAATAGCAGATCACGAAATCACTTCATGCCAGAGCGTCGAGCACATGATAAAGAGTACGAGTACAAACCCGAATTAGTACGTCTCACTCTCGCAGTGATCCTTGGCATGTGTGCCAAACAACAGCGGGCGCAGTAATTCGTGCACATGCGCGCATGCACACTTGAATTTTCCCGCCCAAGGAAGAAGGCAGAAGTGCCGCGGGTTGGCTGAGGAGTCCTGCGACTTCAAGTCGCGTCGCAAAAAATCGGTCAGCGAGCGACTCCATGGAGACTCCCTCAAACGGGTCGCTGGCGACTCGTTTGGGTCGCCCCCTCCGTGACTAATCGCCCCCTCCGTGACGAATCGTGTCGCGCGACCTCCGCGAGTCGCCAGTGTGAACCAGCTGGTTCACACTGGCGACTCGCGGAGGTCGCGCGACACGATTCGTCACGGAGGGGGAGACCGGCGACAATCGTCGATGAACAGGGAGTGTTCACACCGGAATGCGACTCGCTTCACGACAAACCCCTCTCCGAACGAGATTTGAACGAAGAGCCGACTTTCGCGCCTTTACGGCTTCTGCTACCGCGCTCGAGGTAGATCAATTCGGACTCATTTCGGTTATGAATATGTGAAATTATCAGCGAAGAGGAGGATCTTATGGTTATCCCCATGTTTAGGACTGTTTCGGCAGCCAACGCGCTATAGTTCGACGAAGACGGAAGCGGCGGTGGTGTGCGCGCTATTGTTAGCGTTTTAGCGAAATAGCAGATCACGAAATCGCCCCATGCCCGAGCGTCAAGCACATGACCAATGATACGAGTACAAACGTGAATTAGTACGCTTCACTCTCGCAGTGCTCCTTACCATGTGTGCCCAACAACTGCGGGCGCAGTAAATCGATCGTGCACACGCGCGCATGCACTCTTGAATTTTCCCGCCTTAGAAGGAGGCAGAAGCGCTGTGGATTGGCTCAGTAGCTTTGCGACTTAAAGTCGCGTCGCAAGAAATCGGTCAGCGAGCGACTCCATGTCGACTCCCTCAAACGGGCCGCTGGCGACTCGTTCGGGTCGCCCCCTCCATGACTAATCGCCCCCTCCGTGACGAATCGTGTCGCGCGACCTCCGCGAGTCGCCAGTGTGAACCAGTGTGAACGGGCCTTAAGGCCCGTTCACACTTGCGACTAACAGCGGTCGCGCAACCGTTATGGTCGAAAAGCGACAGTCGCAAATGGTCGCATCGGTCGAAAATCGACTGCCGCGTGGGCCGATCGGGCACTGCTCGAATTTCCAGTCGCGCGGCTCCATTTCACGAATCAGCGAGGTCCCGGAGTACTCGATCGAGCACCTTCTCAATGCAATTAAAGAATACCCCTACCTTTTCAATAAACGGCACCCGGAATTCAAAGGCAGGGAGAAGGATATGGCCTGCGAGGAGATTGGAAAGATATTCGGACTATCCGGTAAGTACCATGAACTTTTGAGAAATGGGTTTTTCACGCAGTATATTGACACCACGGTGATTGAGAGTCTATTCGTCGTCGGCGTTCTCCTGGAAACACGAGAGCGCGGCATGCGCACGGCCTCGCCTGAAAAAGCTGAAGTGTCTGGCATGCGGCCGCTACCGACGTTCGCTCTCATCGCCCAGCAGCTCTACTCCCAACTGTGCCTGACAAACGAGAAGGCGACAATCGCAAGTGTGAACATCGGTAGTGGCGAGCTCCTCTCCTCTGGTCGCGCGACTGCGACTCATCATCATCAGCCTGATTATACCCACTGCAGGGCGAAGGTCTCTCCCATATTTCTCCACTTAACCCGGTTCTGTGCTAGCTGCATCCACTTGACCCCTGCGAACTTCTTAATCTCATCCGCCCACCTAACTTTCTGCCGCCCCCTGCTACGCTTTCCTTCCCTTGGAATCCAGTTTGTTACCCTCAGCGACCATCGGTTATCCTCTCTTTGCACTACATGTCCTGCCCATGTCCATTTCTTCTTAATTTCTACTAGAATGTCGGTAACTTGAGTTATTTCCCTGACCCACTCTGAACGTTTTCTATCTCTTAATGTTACCCCTACCATTTTGCGTTCCATAGCCCTCTGGGTTGTCCTCAACTTAAGTAGAACCCTCTTGGTTAGCCTCCACGTTTCAGCCCCATAGGTGAGTACAGGAAAGATGCAACTGTTGTATACTTTCCTCTTGAGCGATACCGGTAAGCTGCTAGTCATAATCTGCGAGTGCTTGCCAAACGCACTCCATCCTAATCTTATTCTTCTTATTTCCTTTTCATGGTCCGGATCTGCGGTTACTACCTGTCCTAAGTAGACATATTCGCCTACTACTTCCAGTATTTCGCTACCTAATGTAAACTGCTGTTCCTTCCCGAGGCTGTTGAACATTACCTTAGTCTTCTGCATATTGATTTTCAAGCCTACCTTTCTACTTTTCCTGTCTAGGTCATCAATCATTCATTAATCATTCAATCATTATTTGCAGTTCCACTGCGACTCATCTAGTCGCAAGTGTGAATAGAGCTTCGGCCCGTTTTTCCCGTATGTACACACTGCCTAGAATAGAGCAATTAGCGTTCGTTGCGCGCATACTTCGAGTGTGCCAACAATAAACTGTCACAGTTTGTACTGCTACATGCGTGAAAAAAAAAAAAAAAAACGCATGTCTTTTGCTGGTATATACTGCTTGGCACAAGTCGCTGGGCAGCAGCATTGAGCTGCAAAATTACTCCCGGCCATTTCTATGCAAGACTGTGATTTTGTACCAAAGTCCAGTGCCGCATATCTTCCGCTCGTGTGTGACGATGGCTGTAAGCGGGGGCCGCACAAAATGTTTCTCTATGGAGGCCGTTCCATCGGTTCACGCTAATCTTGAATCTACAGGGGGTTTAAACACCATGTACGCGAAATTTAACGAGAAAGCGAAGCTGCAGGCCGAGCACTTGTCTAGCCCTCCCCTAAATACCCAAATAACGTCGCTGTTCGTATATACGGAAGTGGATCGTTCGCGCTGCGGTGTAGCGCGTTTTCGCCCCGACAGGCTCGCCGGCCAGGTCATCGCCGCTGTGCCAGCGTAAGCCTCTAGATTCAGCATGCCTTTTGTAATGACTGTGGGGTAGAATCTAAAACAAGGATTAAATAAGAAACATCACATTCCCTCTCTATGCATGTAAAGGACTAGCATAGCATTTCATACGGATTACAGCCTATTGAGTGTTCTACACGTCCAGTTGCATGCTATTGCGGCGCTCGATCTTCGGAGGTCGGTGCAGGATCGAAGAAAGCACGAATGTTGGGAATAGCTCACTTACATTACGAGCAGATCGATGCGACAGTTTAGTACGAAGAGAAAGCTGCTCGTGAATGTGCCCAATATATTACACCATGTCGCAACTGCAGTTTAAAGCGACAACTTTTCCTGCGACGAGAAGCAGCTAGAGCAGGGCATCATCAATCGTCAGCATTACTCTGCGAAATCACGGAATGTAGCTGTACTACAGAGCCGCTCCAACAGGTTTCCTGGTTTTCGCAAAACGGTCCAAGCGCCCGTGTTTCTTCGTCTTAGTTTTGATTTCCAACAGTGTATTTACTCCTTATGGGAACACATGCATGGCGCTTTCATTCTCGAAGGGCAGCTCCGGTGGTTAGCTTTCCCCTGTCGCAATCGGAAGGTCATTTCCGCAGATCGGCCACCATGCGAAATTTAATTATGGCGCAAATCAAGTGTTTTTCCAGCAATGTTTGTGACGCCATCGCCGCGTCGAGCGAAGCATCGTTCTTAACCGTATACACGGACTGAACTTAGGTTTGGCATTTTCGACCTTTTAAACTTGCTCCTCTCGGTACTTTGACAAAGAAGAGGCTCTAAGAAATGTGGTGTGACTACGAATTCAAGCCCTTTTTGTCGCTGCTAAAAGAAAGACACGAAAGAAAAGAAGAGCAATTTTTTCTTCAACTTTTAAGCACCGCTTAAAATATATCCAGAAACTACGAAGCCTCTATACACAACATTGCATCATTCCTTGTTTCGGCTCTCTCTCTTCATTCCTCCCAGGCACGGCGGCGACTTCAACGTCTTGGACTCCCACTTGTCCGGTGTAGAGGTCTGGCAGCAAAATGAAAAGAGATACAGCCACGGCGTCAGGGTAATGCCCAGTCAGAGTCTGCGAATTACTTCCTAGCACACTCGTGTCAATAAATGCTCTTGCTACAATATCGTAGGTATAGTTCATCTTTATTTTTTTTCCTCCACAAGCATTTTGCTACATCGTATGTACGCATCGATGACACCCTGCGCTGTGCGCCAGACAAAGCTTGTTTTGCCAGCGAAAAAAAAAAAAAAAAAAAAAAAAAGCTCAATGACGACAACCACGAGGTACAGCACCAAGTGGACTGCTCTACTATACGATATCACACAAGACGTGGAAGTGCTCTAGAATTACAACCTATAGCTACGCCAGGCGTGAAGACAGTTTGACAGCTTGAAGACAAAATATTAGCGTTATCACTTCGTGCGTGAAATGTAACTGAATAGAAATCAGAAGAAAAGAGACACAGGCCGCCGGAACAACAAACATTCACGGCAGACGCGTCAGATGTGTGTACGGCAAGCGCGGGCGAGCGCAAATCAACCAACAGCTCGCGCTCACCTGAATCGCGAGGGCGTGAACTGGGCTTTTGAGCTCCTCCTTCAGCGCAGCGTACACCAAGGCGTGTTGCTGAATGGGTGCACCAAGAGGAAGACGGAAAGAGAAGAATAAGCGTGATGGGCGACTGATCGAGCCAGTAAAAAACAGCCCGAAGGCAGTACACGAGAACAGTACCTCCGATTTTAAGACAACAGAAAATCCCGAGGTTTCCTGTCTGGGCAAACAGTAACCGCGTACGGTCCCAATTGTGCGCGCACCGATGCAACTAATTGGCAGATGCAGCAGCAGCTGAAAATGCGCCTCGCCTTTGATTCATTTCGCCTCAGCCATCGCATTCGGTGGCCCATCTCTTGGTTGGCTACCGCATTCTGACGGAGGCGAAATGTACACACTCGAGTTTTCGTGCCATGGCATTTAAACCACCGACACAGGTGTGCGAGCTACCTCTTACCTGCAGCCAGGAAACGACATATAGCACCTCGCGCACGACGTGCATGCAGTTTGGCCCTTAACTACCGATTAAATAAAACTCCAAGTTGCAACCCACAGAAATGCCCCCGGCAAACGTGCGCGCGTCGCCTTTTACCTGCAGCCAGGAAATGATATACAGAATATCCATTAAATAAAATTTCCAGTTGCAACAAAGAGGTATACCGTTTAAATATCGGCCGCTCGACAAAACGATGGTAACCGAGAGCGTTAGTCTCGAGTCACTCTCCTGAACGCGCAGTAGTTGAGGCATGCGCATGTCGGAACTCGTGTATAATGCCCCTGAAGCATGCAGTTATATGCCACGCACAAAGTCGCGCCTAATAAGGTGAATTGGAATTTCTACGACGTCTGCGCGGCAGACAACGCCTTCGGGCTATGTGGATGGCGGGCGAGACAGAGGCGGCAGCAACATACTTTGCCATGCTGTCGAACTAAGTTGGTCGCTTATTCGTTGGAAATTCGTTCCATGCGGGGCGGCAGTGTACGGTCATCACTGATTGAGTCACCCACCTGCACCATGTTCTTCCCCTCGAACGCGGACGACACGACGGTCACCCGGAAGTGCGTCTCGGACCCTAGGGATGGAGACGGGCAAACAAACAAAAATACAAGACTACGCTTAAGTCTGCACTATCATAATTATCAACAAATGCACCGTCATTGTAATCACTACTACCATCATAGCGGCGGCACATGAGGTCCTGACAGAGGGCTCCACTCAGGGAGAAAGGGACAAATGCAGTAAAAGCTTTCCTCCTCCATCATTATCACTAAATGCAGCGCCATCATGATCGCTACTACCATCCTCACGCAGAAAAGAAATCGGAGGGATAGGGGTTCGATTCCTAGTGGAGACAGATTTCACGAGGAGGACACTCCCAGCGAACGGAGAAAGCTTTCGCCTTTCGTATACTATACATGCAGCTAGCATAAAAAACTGCGCACCTCAAAGAAGTGAAAGGAGCCCCTGCCGACAGCAAACCTCGCGTGAAAAGTCGGCGACGACCATGCCGATATTCTGAAGCTCCGCTGAGAAATCTTAATACGATGGCATTAACGGGCAGAAAATCCGGTGTCGGCGCTGAAACATCACGGTGGTTTTCAGGTGACCCGGCCGGGCACGCCGGCAGATTGTGCGACGTCACGACATCACACATATCCGAGTTGGCGGGAAATGAAAGTTCGGACACAAGGGTGAGAAGAGACGCTCCGGGACCCTCGGATTTCCAGACGGACAGGCTACTTGCAGGCCACGCAAGTACGTTAGTATTCGGTTTGGTTAAAGCGGAGATTTATTTTGCTAGTTGCTTTGACCAGCCTGCACCCGCCCTTCAAATGTCCTTGTTTTCTGATGACACCTGGCGACAGCAGGTGTCAACGTCTATGTCGGGTGGTTCTTCACACAACCACGGCCGCTCAATGGAGGCGCACTTGGGTGCGGCCCGTCGCGTCGCCCAGAAGAGCCGTATTGCGCCTAGTTCTCATCGCCACCGCTGCGGCGCCACCGACGAGTCCGGGCGGAGAGTTGCGCGCAGCGGCCGTGGCTGTGCTTTCGTTTCGGCATTCGCGTGGTCGGCTCTTGCTCAATTTAGGATTTATGAGCGGCGTTTCACACATTATGTGATGCTACGTGCAAGTTTGCTATTGATAAGGTGATAGCGGCATGTCATCATCACTGGGCTTTTTCAAGTCATTCGTGGTCTTCCGTTAACAACGAGAATCGAGGCAGTCGTGTGCTTCGCTGAGTGGGCACCCATTAATTGCGTTTCAACCACTGTAATAACGTATTAGATATTACAATCTTGAAATCAGGACAAGGTTTGGGGCCATTTATTCAGCGCGCACTTTTCTGGAAACTTACAATTGAGGACGTAGCGAATTCAACATTATTGTTCAGCCAGTTCCTCCGTTTTCACTGGAAATAATATTCAAGTGGGTACCACCACCTAAGCATGCTAGCTAACACAAACTGTTGCAAAAGAAACAACACTAGACAGCCAGTTCATCGACACGCCCGCAGGCTCAGGCAATTTTTTTTTCGTTTGATTATGAAGTCGCGTGATGCACAGAAGGCACGCAAGCTTATTTTACAAGCGAAGAACTTTCCTCGAAAAAGGTTTAAGTGCAAGCGTGATTTTTTCCACTGTCAGATTGATGTTGCCTGTCCAGTTGGTCAGCAGTGGTCGCATTAGTTTAGTTAGGTCCTTAGTGTGACTGCGGTCTTCTCTCTCGCAAATCAACTCCGGAAATTGCACAAAATAGGGAAGAAGGGATGAAACTAACATGTTGCATAGCTTGCTGCTTCTTCTGACCTCTGGACACTTCATCACCTTGCTAACAAAGGTGCATGGTGATTTTCAGATACCTTAGGCGTCCATCATCAAGAATTTTGATAAGTCGAGGGTTTTGCAGGAATCACAAGGCACAAAGTTGATAAATGGATGGGGACTAATAAAATAAAATTATTGACACTCTAAAGTAAGCACTAGAAGTTATTTAAACTTTGGTAATATATAAATAATGAAAACACGGGCAGGCACTGAAAACAGAATAAATAAAAATGTTTCATGAGATTCTGTAAAACTATTCATACTTTCTCTTCAAATGGACGTGCACGGTAACCAGCCAAGACTGCAATCGGTGCTAACTCTATTTCAGCTGCTGGTTCACACCACACATGAATGAATCCAAGCTGACTCGAAAACTCTCTCGCAGCAGACGTGATATGGCAGTTGGCAAGGTACGACTTTCATAATCACGAATTCCAAGTTTTATTGCTGCCTATTGTTTATAGGTGCATTTGCAGACCGATGCTTGCAAAATGCCAACCTGCACAAAGCATGGCAAAATGTGTATAACATCAGTCGATATATATATATATATATATATATATATATATATATATATATATATATATATATATATATATATATATATATATATATATATATATATATATATTGCTAGTGGTACCTTCAGTATTTTCTCCGAGCTGAAAACTGCAGCCCTTGCGTCAACTTTGTCATTCCCGCCTTTGAATTGCCTTAGGCTGCTAAAAAGCGATACTATAGACCCGCTTTCAGAGCCTTCTTTAGGGCGTATCGGAAGCTGAAAATAAGATTCGGTTTAATGCAATGCACTAGTAAGGCACACAGAAGACATTGTTGTCAGATACTTGATGTGATCAAAAAGGTACTTAATTTGCGCCACTGTGGATCTGATTGTCATGATTGTTGCTTCGTACGTTTGCTTGGTTAGCCTTTGCTTTGACGTGCCTCCTTGGACCTGAATGTCTTCGATATGGCAAAGTCCAACTCTAACGAGAGTCGCTCGTCATCTGACAAATACAGCGGCTCCTCTTGGTGTCTCCATGGCTTCACTTATGCGATGTTGGGCAAGGCATACCATTTTGATATCATCGCCATAAAAGTTATCGTGGCGCAGCTATCTTGAAACACACATGCTTCAGGATGACACGGGGGGTTGTCCAGGAGGAAATGAAATGTAGCTATAACAAGTGGGGAAAATAAAGCTATTGACCTGCGCACATTATTTTTTCAAGGTTGTTTGGCTCAACATGAGCCCGCGTGAGTAACTTGTAATGTGGGCAGTTCGGGAACACGGAGGGGACAGCTGAAGGAAGTAGGATCTTCAGTTTTATGTTCTTCCTGTAATCGTCATCTGTGAAGTGCAGTGAGTATACCAGTGACTTGTCACTCGGCTCCCACCGGCTTCCCGGCTTCCTTTTCGATGTTTTTCAGCCATGCTGCTCGACGTTGTGAATCGCACGGGAACTCATGGTAACCGATCTTTTCTTGCTTTCGTGGTGCACAGCGGCACACAGCAGTTGCCTGGCATGGTGCTGCATACGCTTAGGACGCTGTTATGCTTAGTAGTCAAAACGATAACACGCAACAGCCCAGCCAGCGCGCTCCTTCCGCGTCGCCTGCTCGTCCGTGCCGGCGGCGCCTTGTCCTGGAGTGGTGGCGCCCCCGCGGAGAATGACGGCGGAAACTATAACTTCTCCCAATACGTGCTCGAGAAAACCTGGGCCAGGGGGCGCTGCGCCGCTCTGTGCGCCAGCGCCCTCCATGGAGACCACGTCAAAATCTACGCGCAGCCCGGCCGCGTCGTCTGCTCCCCGCCTCATAGAAAAGCATGCTGTCGTCTGCTCCGCGCTGCTTTCCAGCACGTGTTTGCGCGCGCGCGCTCGGTTGTTTCTCTTCTCCTCCGGCCGCATTGTGGCCGCCGTCACGCTCTAACAAAGGGGGCAAGAAAAAAAAAAAACTGGAATGAAAAAGTGACGGCGCGCTTTTTCGCAAAACTCGTGAAAGTGTTTTTCTTTCTTCTTCCTTTCGTGTTGAAACGATGGTTGTCGGTTTTTTTTTAGGTATCTCGCACCTCTGTTTGCAACTGGCTGTGCCGCAGCAGCCATCGCGGAACCAAGTCGGCCTCAAGAAACAGATATATGTCATTAATGCCATCACTCGGCGTTTATAAAGGGAAAACACATACCTTAATCGTTCTATCCTCATACGCGATCCTGCTTCGGGAGCTCAAAACTGCACATTCGCTAGAGATAACTGAACTAGGGATTGCACAGCGTAGCTATAGTGCTCTAGAAGATTGGGCAGTGTGTCGACCGCGCCGCGCAATGCATGGGAGCGGGGGGCCGCTTTTGCGATGACGGAGGCGCCGCAGCGCAGAGGGCGCCACCAGCAACTGGTGTGTCAGCCGTCCGGGCGCCCGCGTATGCGCGCTGTGCGGCGGGGCGGATACCGCGCGGACTGTACGTTCTTGTTTGCTTGTGCGTCGTCTCGAGCTGTTCGCGACAAGATTTTACAAATATGCCGGTTAACGGTGCTCAGTACCGTTAGCAATCACCTAATTTATTTTCCATTTTGGCCGTCGGCAACACCTCGGGGAAGTAACATGACAGGAGTTGGCTCCGAAGAAAACAGCTTGGAGAGGGCCGGCGTACGACTCGCACAGCACGCTTCACTCGCCGAACAGCTTGCTTTAGCATTCCTAAAGCACCTAATTCACGTCCAGAAATGTAGTCGTTTTGAAAAGAGGGCTGAGTGGAGGCAGGATGTATGAAGAAGTGAAACATACAACACGTGCGTTCGAGCGCTGACTAAAACTGGTCACAGTAACCCCATTATCAAAACAGTCCAAAATGGTATATTCCGTTGTTTTTCACGCCAACTATGCCGACTATAGTACGTCACTGAAGCCACAAGAGAAGTCAGCATTCACTTGGATATGAATTAAATGTGGACTACTCCGCATGGAGGTAGAGATATAGTAAAGTAAGGACATGAAAAACGAACGACACCACGCCAACTGGCTACTGAATAACGGAACACAGCGGGTCAGGAAAGGTCGAAGAAGTGGGAGGTAAAGGTTTCACAGGAAAATAAAAAGAAACGTGTCGCCTACCAGGGAGGGAGAAAGGGGTTGGTGCAAGGCACACACCGCCGTGAAAAGAGCGACCGCGAATGTCAATAAAGGTTCAGAATTTTTGTGCGGCACGGCAAACGCACGACGAAGAAAGCAGGCAGCTAAAGAGGAAGAAAAATGGAGATATATTAAAAACAATAAAAAGAGAGGAAACAACCGAGCATAAGAACCAAATGAAGGCGGCCGGGAAGAGGAAAGCAGTGCACAAACAGGCTGCAATCGAACGCGTATAAAGATATAAGCGTCGAAATTTAAGAGACAACAATTTGTGAAACTGTACACTAATCTAAGAACACACCATTTTCTTTTCTCTCCATAAGTTGAAACATTGTTGTAACGGGTAGCTTTATAAATACCCAGAGATGTGCGCTATACTTAAAACATTTAATCTCAATGCGTTATAGTTTAACAATGACCTAATTGTTCCAGAAAATGTTTCCATTCTAGGGTGCGCAAGCCACCGGTAATATGCAAGTCATTGCCTCCAGAAGATCGCTCTAGTCCTGTTTTATGTATACATACATACAAAAAAAAAAAAAAAAGAATAGCTTTGAAAAAGAAACGACGGAAAATAGAGGACGCGAAGGCTATAGGGTACGCTTAATTCGCTTCCGCTAGATCATCCTTCTGCGAAAGAGAGGTTGTGAGGTCGGCACGGTTTCTCACCACGAACAAAAATAGCGCCATAGGTTCGAAGCTAGGTCGCAATTTACTCAAAAATTTGGCTCGGATGCACGGTCCTTTTCGACTGCTTTGCACTTCAGATTTTGCAAACTTCCTGCAAAATGTGAAGGTTCAAAAAGTTTACCTACTTGGAGCACCAGAAAAGCTCCCACTTGAAGCAATGAAATTTGATGTGTTTTTACGGCGTCGCTCTTTGCGAAGTAAGCGAATCACGACAAGAGTTCCCAAAGGGAAAATAATTAAATTCCCTTGGAAGTATTTCACGTGTAATATTAACCTTGTTAACAATTACAGTCTGGTTAGTACTGCAAAGAGCACCCGCGGCAAGTAGCCCGATTATTTATAGTCCGGTAAGCAGTAGTTGCAAGTATATCCAGTCGATTACTCATATTTCATACCACACACTTAAAGAATAAACACGCATTATGTCCGCATTTGATTTCGGCATTATATTAATTGCTTGCGTATTAGGTGCTCGTCATCTTTTTCGCATTTTTCCGCTTTCTCTCGATGCGCGCCAAGAACTGCATCATACCTGCCAATTCGACGCGCAATTATCAGTGCTTTTATTTTTGTTTGTTTGCTCTGTACCATTTGATGCCAGTAAAGCGTCCGCACTCAAGTGCCCACTATGAACGTATTACGTATGTGACGGGTTTAATTTTTCATATTTTATTTGAAGTAATGCCCTAGCTGTACTTGACTTTTTGTCTTTTTTTTCATCTAAGCAGCTGGTTCACCCTTTCGTTAGTGGCACGCAAACAAATGTCCACGATATACGTAATTATTAATCACGAAGAAAGAATAAATGCTTGAGTCGCGTATACCTTGTTTATTTTTTTTTTTGCCGGTAAATACCACAGTGCTTTAAATTAGTACGGTAGTGAATAAATGTGTTTTGCTCGCACACTGTATAATTAATTTCTATAAGCGGTGATTAGGGCACATAAAGAAAACCGATTAAAGAGATATATTACAGATTACCGACGATTTAAGATAAACGTTGTTATGTATTAATAAGCGCAAGCTGCAAAATGTAAGCAGGTGTTCGTAAATAAGGTTTGTAAAAAATAGGTGTTCCTAAAGAGGCCTTACGAAGCACAAGCTTTGATTCGCATGTACACTGTTTTTCTCCGCGTGTTAATAGCACTGCTGGGCAGCAGCCTTTATTCCCTTACGGGATTTACGAATGCAAAACACCACGCTTCATTGCAAACATTAAGTACAAATTGCTCATCTGGACGATTTGTAACTGTCCGCAGGAAGAAATGTTGAGAGTTTCAGATAGCGATTCAAACATCGCGCTCTGCTCCGAAGGACTACCCAAGCGTGCACGATGTCTCCCGATAGACGTAAAAGAATGGCAAGGATCAGTTTAAGCACCTGGAATAAGTAGCCTCTTTATTAATTATCACACTAATTGCGTACCGCCTGAAAATCGCTCCAAAGAGAACCGCAACCCTCCTCTGTACCCCCGGTATCCCGCGGCCGCTACGCGCCGAGCGGCGAACGTGGCACCCCTGTTGCACGTCGCGCCCTCTCGCGGGAGTCGGTTCTTGTCATCGCAAAAGCGGCCCGCTCTTCGGCGCCGGTCGTCACACTGCCCAATATTCTAGAGCACTATAGCGTAGCTGTGGAATTAAGAAAACAAAGGTTTACTTGGAGAGATGTCCCCGCCTGCATGAAAAGTCGTCAGGCATTTCCTCGTTCTTCGTCTCGGGGAGAGAGGAAACTGCCGAAAAAATGGCATGCCTCGGCTTCTCGTCAGTGATCCAGGTCGTTAAGAAACCTCTCATCGTTAAAGGTAGATAAGTCATTGATTTCGGATGGCAGCGCCACAGCAGCGAACTCCCCCTGACCGCGGTCAGCAGGAACCAAAGGGTATACAAAGCGGTATGCTTTGTGCCTTTGTAGGGAACGCGTCCTAAACGCGAAGAAAACAGGCACCACGGTGCCGGCAGCATCGCCTAAAACGTCTGTCCCCAAAGAGTTTAATAGGCCCCTTTCAAGTGAGCAGTCACAAATGGAAAGGAAACTCCCCAACCAGCGCCCGGAGAACTCGTCGCTGTGTACACGCGTATCAATTCTCAACGAGAAGGCTGGACCCTTCATTCTCTGAACAACATGGAAGTGACATCAAGAGGTGCCACCTCAAGTCCTTCAAAATACCTGTCGCTTGCCTCTGCCTTCGAGTACAGAATTCGCGTTCATGTTGTTGTTGTTTTTTTGTCTGAGCCTGCCAAGAAGCGCTCTTTGAAAACAATGTCTGCGGCGATCAATTAATCATAATTTCTCTTTCGAAAGCACCGATAAAAAGCGTGCCTCCAGCCAGCCTCCATTTCAGCCGGGGCACAGAAAAAAGCAAAAATAAGAAACACCACTGGCAAAGAGCGCCAGCTTTGCGCGCACAGACGCACGACCATCCCCCCTCGTCCTCACTCTCCTTCTTCCGCTCCGCGTGCACGTGCGGCTGCCTGTAGCACGCGCTCCCGAGCGAGCGGGCTGCGCAGACTCCGCAGACAGCAGCACGCTGCGCGGGCGCGGATGCGCGTAGGTTTTGTAGTTCCTCTCCGCTCCGCTGGAAACCGAGCGCTGGCGTCGCGGAGCAAACTCCAGCTTTGGTTCCCTATTGAGGCCGCACCAAGTGCGCCTCCATTGAGCGGCCGTGACACAACGTAGCAGCTGAGGAATGTACGCTAATGAGTAGGGGCGAGATAATAGAGGCATAATTTAAAATATTACTGGTTAGGCAAGTAGTAGGATCCACAATGGATCTGTCGTGTGCACACCCTTAGCGAAACTTCAGCACCCCCAAAAATGTTTTCCGTGCCCGTGCAAAAGGCGGAGGATCGAGGTTCATGAACTTCCCAGAGCGCTACAAACAGACGCGCACAGATTAGTTCTAACGGACCTGTGTGCTCCAGCACCATTTACTGTTGATCGGGACACCCGCTGCGTATGTGGGCATGTATGCCCGTCGGAAGAATTATCGATTAATTTCGAATTGAGCACATTCGTGGTGTACGGCTTTTTATTCGCTGCGAAATTTAATCCCCGATTTCCTTCGCCACAGGCATCGCTTTATTCACAGTTACGGCAGGTCGACTCCTCGAAGAAATGTGAAATTTCGGCCACATCGTGCGGGCAAGGAGCTAATCGTTTCGTTGCGGTGTGAGGAGCATACACGCATGCAACTACCTTCTACAGCTTACGCTTATCGTTTTTGAGTGCACCGATCCCGAGGCGAACGGCACATGGAGACGCGCAAATACAGGTCAAATTGAAGACGCCGTTTATCGGTTGAGTGTACGTGTTCCAGAGACAAAAAGGAATAGACGAAGCTCTTACGCTCGAGCTATAGGAAGTGCCGTCACCAGCGGCAGATTCCGGAAATACAGACTGCACGCGTCAAGTTTTTATTGTGGGTCCTCCAAGATAGGCATACGCAGCCATTCACTTCAAAATGCCGATCACGGAATCAAGTTTTGACAGAGCGGCGGAAAAAATTTTAAACGCGGTTTTCTGAACAAAGTATAACTACTACTTATTCTGCTGCCGGTCAAATCACCAACACACTTGCGAATATGCACAGATCCGATCTTAACTAAACACGAAAATTAGAGCAAGCTGCCCGGATGAAGCTGTCCAGTGTCACGAAGACGACCAGCGGGACTTGCAACCGGGAATAGAGTGCGAGACAGGGCGCCTACCTTTGGGGACGTTGTGCATGTGGCTCTCATTCTCGACCAGAAGTTCTTGAGGCTGCAAAAAGAGGGGGGAGGCAGTGGTGGGACATTTATTAAATGAAAGAACGCCATAAGGTCACAGAATATTAATCAAACGGGGCTCGTTGAGACGGCAAATCGAATGACAAATCACTCGAAGATTTAGCTCCCCGCGATATATCTTAGCAGTGCATGAATTCGGCCTGATGGGCAATGCTCGTGGACGTTCATAGCGCGAAAAAAAAAAAATCAACAAGAGGGAGGTAACAAGCACTGATCGCTAAAACTCCCCCATTTTTTTAAAGGTAGCGACAACTACACGAGCGCCCTCTTGAGGAGTCCAGGCGGCAGCGCTAGCAGACGACGCGCCGCACTCTTTCGCTCATAGCGCGTACTAATGAAGCCACACTCGGTGCACACATAAACTGGTTAATTCAACAGATTTGTGTCCTATGCTGCTCAAGATCAAAAGACAGGAATAACAACTTAAACATGCGTGTGCCGCATAAACGTCAAAAAAAAAAAAAAAAAAAAAAAGAAACGCGTACGTTAAACGAGCCAGCGATCATCCTTCTGAACCATTCGCCTCTGTACGGCGGCTAGGAAACTGATCATTAATTATGCTCTGAAATTAGTAGCGAACTTGAAGTAGAAACGACATTTCCGTCAACTTATTGGGCTAGTTTCTTTACTAAAAAATAAGTAGACTGCGAGTTTTCTGCAACTTGTGGGAACGTCGCTGCAATGGGCGTCATGGCGTTTGTAACCGTTCGGGTGTACTCCGTTTTACACATTTTTTGGCTCGAATTTATTTCATGTACACAGTATTCCAATAACTTTATTTTGGAAAAAAAGTCAGTTTCTTTGGAACTGTGCATTACCAACGCATGTATATCTTCCAACCACTACAAAAAAAAAAAAAAAGTTATGTGATACAAGCTCACAGATAATGTTTTCCAACTTTTCTATTCTTTATTTGCTTTATATTGTTTTCCTTATAGCCTGCCGGGCAGTAATGTCACCAGATAAGCTTGATGCCGCCTCTTGAAACTTGACGAGTTCCTGTGCGCGTTCAGAGGAACTTGTTTGCATTCGATGCAACGACGCGACACTCCTCCGTTAAAAAAAATGACTGAATAGCGTTTCACACACACGGTTGCTTTTACACTTTTTTATGGTGCAATTTTTTTGTAAAGTTGTTATACACCGATATTTAGCATAGGCAAATATTGACTTTCCATTTCGATCATTTTGACACATTTGCACCCTCCTCTTTTTCCAATGTTTCATTTTCCATTTATATAAATTAACTGATAAATTGTACCGACTACATTTTCATAACAAGCATCATCAAGCATTGGCTTTTCATTCGGAGCATTTTGACACTATTGATTCCACTCGTTATATTGCAGTCCCGATCTGTTCGGCGAAAGTAAGGGGGCGCGAAACGCCAGTGACTTTTCACTAGACATCCACAGTACAAGGAATGGCTACATAGTCACAGCGTTCTTGATATTTTTCTCACGAAAGAGCACAAGCACAAACAAAGGCCAACCCGGGCAAGCGAACGGCTCTCTAAGCAGACAGAAAGCACTTAATTCGCATAGCCGGATGTTTTCGTGGCCATGAAAATCTTGTGCCCGATCTTATGAGGCCATAGCTTTCTCCTGTTGCTATTATCGTCACCGCGAGGAATGGAAAATGACTTTTTCCCATCTTCGGCACGGTTCCGGCAGCCGAAAGCCCAGCAGCCTGGCGCAGCGCATGTCACGCGTAGATGTAATTATTGCGTCCGCTTAAGCATTAAGTACTGCATATACACGCCTAAACATGCAATAGAGGCGTGTCAAGTACACTTTGTTTAACCAATCGGCCAACATCACGCTCGCACGCGCCGATAGCCATGCCTTTCAGCGGCGCCGCGAGCAATGCTGGACCCTTTGGGTGGAGCTTGGCTGCGAAGAGGTCAAGTGCAGCCAACCGGCCTATCGGAGGGAGGGACGGCTGGATCAAGACCTGTCGCTAACTTTAAAACTGACCGCGCTTTGAATTGACGCATATGGGACGAAAAGGTCACACAACTATATCCCTACTTTGATAGCAACTCGGTCAGAACGCGAAAAGGCACGAAAACAGAATAGAACATACAAACTGACTATACTTGCGCTACGATGTACAAGTCGTGAAACTCAACGGGAGAAAGGGTAAAAAAAAAAAAAAAAAAAAAAAAAGAAAGAAAGAAAGAAAACAAAAAAACCCACTGAAGTTTAACCCTGCTAAATCTAGTAAGGCGAATCGAAAGTGTCATTCAGCTTGGTTTTGCCGTGGTTAGGTTGAGGTACAGTGTTCTAGAAGGGGGCAGTGGGCTCACTGCCGTATCCATGCGCCGCTCCGCCGTGAAGCACTCAGTGTCGATATCTCCGGCGCCCGCCAGGGGCGCTGCTGCCAGCGTCACCTGAACGATCTCGCTAGTCGCTTCTTTTGCTTCGCGGCAGCGGCGATATAGCGGCGACGACGGTTTGCTTTTCACAGCCCCTTTTGATCAGTTAGTCTTCTATCGCCTGCTAAATCCGTGTGGTCTTTTTGTGCCTCACGCTTTTTTAGCGTGCTATGTCAGTGAAAAATGCCTGGCCGTCGTCGAAATTACTGCTTCGCTCCTGGGTGCAGAACTGGCTACAGCCGTGTGAAAGACGCGCCGAAGGCGTCTTTGTTTGGCGTCCCAATAATTTCCTTGCCCTTGTATCTTTGCTTTTACCTAAAACCTCTATTTCCTAAAAGCGTGTTGACACATTTTGCAGTACTCGCATCTAACCGGTGGCGAATGTTCTGAATGTTCGTTGCAGCTATAATGCCACTTAAAATATAAAGCATGTATCTCAAGGGACCTGAACTCATAATATGAGAAAATTGTTTTCACAGGAGGATCAATCGGCTCATCAGCATCATGACTTCTAGGTTCCCGGCAGAAGCTCTGCGACCCAATTATTCATCAGCCAAAGCACTCTCGGATTTTCTGGATTATATCACGTCTTGGGAGCAGCATGCTGGTGGAGCAGGAGGGTTCTTAAGCGAGTCAACAGCGACTGGTCTGCGTGTGGCAATCTCAAGCACTCTAGAGCTACTGTCATACCTAGAAAATTTAGGGTATGCATATCTTATGACATCTCGGCTTAGTCAGGATCCTATTGAAAATTTGTTTGGAATCGTGAGACAAGCCTCAGGCTGTAATGACCATCCAACTCCCACTCAGTTTCTCATAACAATGAACTGCATGTCATTCTATAGTTTAGTCAAAACTGTGAGATACGGCAATGCAGATCCATGTGCACTCAGTGCTTTGCTTGATGCTGAGCACAGCAGTGCAGGTGGTCCTCCCAGCAATGTGTGGGACCAGGTGGATGCCCTCATTGCTTCGGGGAACTTGCCAGATGCTGAAGCGATGTTGTCTTCAGTGGATCATGACGAACACATAGAGAGAAGCGACTCTCACTTAACTTATTATGTGTCAGGATACGTCGCGAGGAAGTGCATAATGAAAACTAAGTGCCAGGAATGCATGAAAGCTCCAACCGTGTCATCTGAAGATGAGAGTCTTGGGCTGGCTGCAATAATATGAGACAGAGGCGGGCTTCTATACCCGCACAGCACACTGTTTTCTTTTGTGAAAACTCTTGAGGATATGTTCACGGAATGCTTCAGCAAAAAACTGTTGCATACCGATAGCATTTTAGATGTGCTCAGCCTGGTGAAGGCAAGATGCATGCGCAACATTGGTTGCACTGAGCATTCAGCTGAGCTCACCAAGAATGTGATCAGCTTTTACCTTACAACGCGGCTTCATTTTTTTTACAAAGGGCATTAACTCAGAGAGAAATAAAAAAAAAGAAAGAGGACCATGCTCAAGAAGATCGCGAAAACTTCCTAATGTGCATGGTGTAGGATTATGTCCACTTGTAAATATTCGGCCAGATTTTTCGGCTGCACGTGTTCCAAGTCTTAAAATAAACGTTATTAAATAAGAGTGCCTTGCGTTTATTTCCTTTACATGTTCTGTTGGGTTTAGAGCGACGCAATGCATATAAATAGCTTCTTGAAGCAGCAATGCGCTGATGTCGAATTTCGCGCGCATAGTTTGGGAAGAACACTGCTTAATAACGTGCATTTCCGCAGCCGATGGTAGTTGTAAAAAAAAAAACGGTTACGTTGAAATTGGCCCTGTGGTATTCTCACTGCGAGAATGCGGCTACCATTACCGTTATATTATCAAAATATCATTGCACATCCTGAAGGCACCCTTCGCCATTGTCTGCGGTGCAAAAATTACACGGCCCCATAGGTCACTGCATACCGGTAAGATGCAGCAAAAGATGTATCGTGCATCAAACGTCATGAATATTGCATTTCGTTCGGCAAATCCAGCAGTGAACGGTACCCGTTCAACTTCGGCGCGCGGTCTAGCTTCAGGTTACGCTGGGAAGCGCGCCATCTGCCGGTGTCGACATGAAGTGCGTCACGCGCCTCCGCCATGTGAGCGCACTACAATATTCTAGAACACTGTAGGTTGAGGCACTGTAGCTTAGGCTAAGACATGGGCAGACATGGTTTTGCAGCGATGAAATTGCCGAGACTGTATACGGGCTCGAGGAAGTCGTAAACTACAAGAGGGAACACGTGATGCTGTGTCTTCTATCAAAAGTCCAGGTGCAAGGTCAAGCGATGGTACACCGTAGGTAGTACTGTGCCCTCTGGCTTGTTGAAGGTGAACTGGACGCCCAGGTTGACCTTGGCTGATAAATCGCGTAGTTCAAAGGTTTAAGCTACCCAGTACTGCGCCCGTTTTGCTGTCATTTGCTTTCCTTACTCCACTCAACACTGTTGGTGCCTTCTCCTGCAGTTGCACGCCATGCGCTTTGCCCAAAGGTCATTGAAACAATGGCTTTCCCAGCGGCTTTTGAGCCCATGGGCGGCGCCACAGGGTGCACATGAGGGAATTGCACCTCCCTCCCTTCTCCCAAGCCCCCTCTCCTTCACTTGTGCGTCATTGCGTCCTCAGTTTCCCGCTCACATCAGTGACAAGAAACTTCTTTACTTTGACCTCCAGGGTGGAAAAAAAGCAAATAAAAAAAAGGGAGGGGGGGAGGAGATATAAGTTCTTCCCCAAGACAAAATCCTACTGATGCCCATGTTTGAGCCTAGTGGCGAAGGTCACTTTAGCTATGCTGAACAGCTCGGGGAAAAACAAAGTCACACTAACAGCTCTGAATGTAGTGTAAAGTGCATTCTGAAAAATAATTTGACACCTCCTGTCGAATTTCGCAGATTCTTTGCCCTCCACGCACAGAATTCAAAATTTTTGACTGCAGAAAGTTAGGTGCCTTAGACATGGCCCATGAGTACAGAAAATGATCATTATGATTTAAAAATGAAGAGAAGGTTTATGCGCAGATAAACAAGGTTCAAAGATAAAATGGAAAAGTACAGCTAAGAGCCTCTGATTATTTCCTTCCCTTCGCTACGCTTCAAACAGCTAGCACAAATCGACGTGTCTTGACAACTGTATGAAGCTGGGGTTAGTTGGTGCGAGGTCATGTAAAGAAAACAGCACCGACATAGTGATGCAAGAGAACATGACAGTCCTATTTACTGCCCTGTGTTGAAACAGTGCCTTAACATAATCAGACTGAACAATGAATGCGTTACGATCAAGCCAAGCTTTGCGTTAGAGCTTAAATGAGTACAGACACTAAAATTTTGCATGTGTGTTTTCTTCAGTGTAATGACGCGATAGACATTACACTCGCAGGCAACATTTTGAGGCTCCATAGCAAAGGCTAGACATGAGATGGAAAGTGACAGGCTTTTGTCTCCATCCCATGGAGTACAGGCTACCTCACTGAATTCACTCCTTCCGCTCACCGCACCCCTACCCCGAACAATACACGCCAACATGGCAGAGAGATCTCTTTTCCTTTCCTGCCTAGCTCCTCCTTCAAAGCCACAAAAAGCTGTCTGTGGGTATAGTATACACGAGAGTACACATGCATCAGCTTGGAGTATAGTCCTGTGGCTGCTAAACAATTTATAACTGAATTTCTTCCTTCTTGCTCAGTTTCAGCAACCAAAGCATGGCTGTGGCATCAAAAGGTGGGTTTAGGTCATGTGAGGCATGAAAAAAAATGCAATATAAATGCTGGTACATTGCTTTGTTAACTATAATGCTTAGCCTGACCCAAGAGTGAGAATAACCGCAAAACTATGTGTTAGTGATTTTAGAGCAGCTTTTTCATGCCTCAAGTGACACTAATCAAGCTTGACATGACAGCCATTATTTGGCTGTGGAAACCACAATATCATGAGAGAAATTGAACCAAATTATTTAGCGGCTGCAGAGGAGTACCACAAGGTGAACATTCCACACTTTCGTATGAATGATCATACAGGGAAGAAAACATGCAACTAAAATTAGGCATGGCATATGAGATTTTAACATCCCAAAGCGATATAAGCTATGAGTACACTGTTACGGATGGCTTCGACAATTTCTATCCCCTAGGGTATTTTTCACAAGCACGGATATCGCACAGTACATTGCCACCTTGCATTTTCCCTCCATTGAAACACAGCTGCAGGGGGAGGGTGTGGGCTGGAATTGAACCCGCGTCTTCAGGATCAGCTATCAAGTGCCCTAACCATTGAGCCAATGCAGCGGGGTAACTATAATTAGGTGTCTGCACTCTTTTGAAGGAGTTCAGACACCACATTCTTTCTGTGCAATGATGCTCAAGACGCTCTACATGCACCTTCATTAATTAATTCAATTAATTCCATCAATTAACCTATGCTCAGTAAATAATTTGCCATTGAATTTTTTCTCTCACGTTGTTCCAGTTTCAACTACCAGAGAGCAGTTATGATATCAAAGTTTGAATTCATGTGACAAATACATTACCAGTAACATCTTAACTGCTTTCTTATTTATTAATTGCTATTCCTGTTATTACGAAAGCCCAATGTAGCAGTTGCACCAAATATAAACTACAAAGCCCCTATTATACTAAAAATTTTTATGCTTCCTGTGACAGAAACTAAATTGACGTCAACACTACTGTTTGGCTGCTGAAACAGCCACATAGAAACTAATTTAATACTAGTTTTCTTACTGAACATAATGAACCCTGCATCATGATCCATGCGTCAAATTCAAAAGAAAAAATGATGCAACGAAAAACTTTGGCATCTATATATACTACCCATGCCCACTTGAGGTGACTCACAACATGCCTCAGTGGCTTCGGCTTTCGACTGCTGATCTAAGGACATGGATTCATTTTTGGGAACCCACAGGTCCAAAGCATAAAACACGCACATTCTGTGCAATATTAGTGCATGTCGAGGAACATTAGGTGGTCTAAATTGATCCAGATCTTTCCACTATGGTGGTGTTGTCCCTAACAGCCAATGTACTGCTTCAGGGCATTAAACCCTACAATTTACAATTTTTATATATGACTTCATAGTGCCATACACTCCTACAGGGCCTTGGTTCAGGTCATGTGTGGGGCATGCAATGCACACAGCACATGCTCACGTTAAGGGCCTCCTTAAGTTTCTTCAATATCTTGGCTTCTGTCCGTCCACTCTGAAAAGAAAAAAAGAAGGCATTCACAAGTTTTGTGTACCATTAAATGGCATAGTGACATTTTAGCAGTCATTTGGAAACCTTGCATGTGCTTTGTCCCCATCAAAGCTTTATCTATGTGTGTCAACAGAAAAAGAGTACATGCAGCAGGAGCAAAAAAAAAAATATATTGTGTACACTTTGCAAAAATCGTATGTCATTTATGAGATTTATTTTACCAGCATCAAATTTTACAATAGTGCGCCAACAAAATGACGTATAATCATATATATAAAATAAAACTCGCGCCTTCAAAAAAAGAACAGTAAAAAAATCCCACTTATGTTTATCTTCCGTGGCGATGTTGGCAGAAAACACGCAAAGCTATGTTCCGCGACAGTAGAAAGTGACAGAAGACAAGCTCTCGTCATCCTTGCGCCTGAACTCTAACAATTTCTTGGATAAGAAATTTCTTATTTTGCAAACAATTCACTTTTATTGATAACTATTCATCCTCTTTAAATGATCTAACAGGTGTACTGCAAGGTAGTGTAATAGGCCCATTATTGTTTCTAGTCTACATCAATGACCTAACATTAAGCATTACCTCAAAAATCAGACTGTTCACTGATGATTGCATTATTTACCACAAAATCCGCTCTGTTAACGACCACATCACTCTTCAGGAAGATCTATACTGCATTACTAACTGGTGCTCATCATGGCAAATGACCCTTAATGCTGATAAATGCCAATTAATGACATTTAGCCATAAACACTCTAATTACCTTTTCATATACTTGCTTAAACACAGGCCAGTCACCCTTGCGCTATCTTACAAGAACCTTGACGTCCATCTGTCACCTAATCTCTCTTGGAAAACCCATATAGAAAGAGTTACTGCCAAAGCTAACCGTACATTAGGCGATTTAAAACGTAACCTCAGAGGTGTACATTCTTCTACACGTTAGCTTGCATATTAAACATTTGTACGGCCTCAACTTGAATATGCATCTTCCATTTGATCATCTCATCATGACTACTTAATCCGTTCCCTTGAGCGTGACAAAATCGTGCCGCTTGCTTTATTGCATTGCACGCAACTACATTTGACATTCCAGCATAAATAAAATTAAGGAATTGCTGTCACTCCTGTCCTTAGAATCTCTCCGAATAATAGAACTTATTTGCCTCTTCCATAAAATTGTTTACAGCCATCATCCTTACACCCTTCCTTTCACACAACCGACCTGCACATCTCACCAACTGCATAATCCCCTCAGCTTCAAACGCATTTCGGGACGAACCACCGCTTTCAATTCATCAACCTGCCCTGTGCAATCATATAATGCAATAGTCTTCCTGACAACATTGTTCACATCTCTAATCATGTTATTTTCAAAGAAAAAATAAGCAGCATTTTGTTCTGAAGTGTTTTCTAACTGCATTGTTTTCTAGTTGGCTATTATTTGTATAATGATGTTCAAATAACTCTGTTCTATTTGCTTCTGTTCACACCCCAGTTTTTGATGTAACCTCCCCCCCCCCCCCCCCCCCTCAAATAGTATTCCAGTTGAAGCCTATGAGGTATGTGAATAAATAAATAAAAATTTTCGAAGCACCTGCGATGGATGGCCACGGAAAAAGCCAGCAGCAGCATCTAGCTCATCCATGACATAGTACGAATAAAAGATACAAAGTTTTTCCTGATTTTTTCTTCGTGTGACTGGGATTCACAAACGTTTACCGCTGTTTTCTGGCTCCCTGTTCTGCAACTTTGTTTTATCGAAAACAAGCGAGACAACGTGCCGGTAGCACACACAGGGAACGTTTGCCCACAAGCGCACAATTACGCTGTCGTGAAAAACTAAACTGCTGGCAATTTTCAGACCGGCCATGGTTTAGCACACATTCCGTTGAATAAAGTAGAACTGTATTACCTAAGTAAATATGAAAGCGAATTAAAATCTGCCAACTGGAAGCAAACGCTAAGCTGCTATAAATGGACAGGTAGATAACTATCTACGTATCCGTCACATAAACAACACAACACCCATGATCCAATCGCTTGTTCACTGACTGCATTTCTTCCCTAGGCACTAAACATTCTTGAACCTCGTTGTCTTGCTTTTACTACTGGAAGCGCAGCTGTCACTCACAAAAGCAGATCTTGTCGCATAGTACGGTGCGTCACGGCTCAGAAGACGCCTTCCCACGAAAACAACCAAATGTTGCATAACAGCAGTGCAGAAAGGAGCAGTGTACTACAAATTAAGCAGGGGCAATGCGCGCAAGCGCAGCGCGACTGTTCAGAGGGACAGCAGCAAAAACAAACCTGACAAATGACAGTGCTTATTTAAATTTCTATATGTAATTATTTTATTTCTAGAATGTATTGAAAATGTGACCTCAATGAGAATTCGCTATGTAAAGTGCTAGAAGCGGTTTTTGCAGCGAACAGTTATGAGATCAACTTAACTCCGACTAAAGGCTATGGGGGCTGCCATGTTGCTGTAGCAATCAGTTTGATGCAGTAGTTTCGCTTTCGAAACAACCACTACAACCCTGCGCTTACAAAAATAAATTAGTTAAAACAAAAATATAACATTTAAAAATATTAAATTGTTATTTTGTAACTTAAAACTAATATAATATTAATAGGCACGTATTTAGCAAAAAAATAATGTGTTCTTGTTGTTTCGCACACAGTTTCGTATTACTTCCCTTTTGCAAAATGGCGGATATCTTCACAAATGAACGAGTGCTCTATCTGTGCAGCTGCGATTCTAGGCGCCCAATAACTCGAATATATTTTTGTCGGCACTGTTCTAAGCTAAGATGCAGCGACTGTGTTTCTCACGAGGTATGTGAAGCCGTAAGGTTTTCATTAGACTTTGTTTGACGCTACGCAACAGCTGGCCGGCGCCGCTTTGGGCGTGGAACGTCGGGCTGTTGGTGCGATATGTTCTCACTGTAAATATTGCAGCACGATCATTGGTCGTGTGTAAAGTAATTAAAAAGACCTGTGCTGTACAGTCTAGTATTGCCACAAATTGACGCCGCAGTTAACCACAGCAGCTCATCAAATGCTGAGCTACGAGTTACTAAACAAATGTTTGTGTGGGTTGCAGCTGCTCAGCTAGCACGTTAGCGTCATTTTGTCAGCTGTTCGCTTCAGCTTCACAATGATCTCATGCAGCCACTTATTTAGCTCGCAGTGTTATATGCCGGCTCGTTTACATATGTCAGTTAATCGAAGCATAAATTTGCATCTTTTGGACTTAGTTCCTGACGTTTGCAATTTATTTTGTTTTGCTGGCGGTCATGGTCGGCGTTAAAAATGGAAACTTCTGTAAAAGGCGTTTCCGAAAAATTGAAGCCGTGGCATTGAGGTCAAAGGCTTCGCGATGCTTTTTTTGCCTCGACCAGTATATTCATCTAAAAGATGGGACATTACAGCGACTACAACACCGAAAAATGGATGGTTGCAGTTATTGACAGCCTTCTTTTTTCCCCCCAAGCGATGAGAATGCTGATAATTTAGATGAAATTAACTCGAGTCTCACTCAGTTTATGTCATGCATTCTGTGTAACTTGCGAGACCCCAGGTAGGGAGGGAGTTATAGCTCAGCCTGAGCACAACTACCTGGCATCCACCTGGCTACACCCAGTTGGATGCTTATGAGTTGTTGCTCTCTTATTGAAATCTACTTTGCCATCGGGGTTGTTTAAATGCATTGGATTAATAAGGCTGTTTGATTCCTCGCCTCTTCAATTTGAAGGGCTTTCATGCCAGGTAACGCAGCCTTGATAAGCTTTGTCTTGATTTTGAAACAGCTTGTGCATTAATGGTGGTCCTACGACAGAGGTTTAACAGCAGATCAGGTTTATTAAATGCCTCTTAAGTGGTTTGGTAGCATCACTGCAACTGTGCTACCTTGACCGTATGGTGTAGCAAACCTTAACTGCAGTTGTGCCTTTCATAAAAGTTTGGTTTCTGAAAATGCAGGTAGACTCAAACTACTGCTCTAACTGCCTTGAATACATGCCATCACCTGAAGCCCGTTTGAAGAAAAACAAGTGGGTGATCATGCTTTCTCCTTTGTTCTGACATTTTTTTCTGGGTTTATATAAGTGACAGTGGCTCAGAATTTTGGATCAGAGTCTCTTGCAATTAGGCACAAGGTTTTAAATAATGTGAACCTAACTGTAAATGCATGCCCATGCTTAAATAAGGATGGTTATTATTTGTGCTTCACTATTGTTGTATCAGCAGTTGGATACTTTTTTTTTTTTTAATGCATCACTCTAAAATCTTTACAACAGTGTGTTCCAGTGATTGGCTGCAAAACATCTAGCCAGTGCGAGCCCACTGTAGTGCTGTTTTTCACATTCTAGCATGGGTTGCATGCATGTAGCTGTGACACTGACAATTTATAATCTGGTGTTTTACGGTGTGTAAAATAGTTGGCTGGAAATTGTATATGTCTTGTGTTAACTTGAACTATTGTAAGGTTAAGTGCATAGTGATGATGATGAAGCATGGTGTGTTGCTGCTCTACCGTGGTTAGACATGGTTATGATTGGACTCTTTTAATGATGTTTGTTTTGATTCCTCTCCTCTGTCAGTAGCTTTTAAGTCTACTCTAAAATGGTGCACCTATTTCTACACTGTTGTGTCTGGTGTCTTTTTAATGAAAGGTAGCAGTGTGTTACTGGAAACAAGTTTTTCTAGAGCACCTTTCTTATCTGTCTTTTCACAACTGGCAGCTTTGTGCCATGTTTGTCTTGAACGGACATTATTTTCTGTGGTGCATACGTGCCCAGAGTTTACAGTGTCTGGGTGGTTGCAGATGTTCAAATTGCTTCGAGTGCCCCAGCTGTGCGCACACACTGTCGGTGCGAGCCACGACCATCCAGATGCAGATGCCTGAGGATCCGAGCAAGACCGTGGCCAAGAAGGTGTACTACATGGCCTGCGGTCTTTGTCGCTGGTCCACCAAGGATGTGGGACTACCTGATCAAGCACTGGGTAGCTGTTCTTGTTCGTTTAAGTTGTGCCCTGCAGGTGTCTAAAAGAATTATGAAAGCCTTTCGTAGTAGCCTGTTTTGAAAAGCTTTCACTGGTAACAGAGTTTTGGATAATGACTTTGTGATCTGAATATGTGTTGTGGACCAACACAGCTTATCTGTGTTGCTTGTTACTAATTTGGTACAATGCAAACCTTGTCTCCTCTTTATTCATCATAGCAGGCTCAATTACCTGAACTGTGTACACTGTTCAAAGTAATTAACTGTAGGGTTAGTTGGTTTTCATTCATTGTAATAATATCATTTAGTGCAAAACACACACCTGTGTGTTTCTTTTGCCTGGTATTTGCAAAATGTTTTGCACTAAGCGATATTACAATGTGTACACTATCAGTCATTATACATTTTTTAAATAGTGTGCTGGATCATTGGTATTGAGGTAGCCATCAGATATCTGACACAAAACCTAATGAATGTCTTTTGAGACATCACTTAAGGCAGTGCAGTGCTGATAGCATTCCCACTTCCGGGCCTTCTTGACAGCTGAAGAATGGCCTTGCTTGGTGGCAAACAGTTGAAAGCTCTTCTTTTGAATAGCCTATAACTAACCTGGTTTTTTGATGAAGTGGGTGCTCTGCTGCAGAGCATTTGCTTACATATTATATAAGTAGCGATGTCTTGGGCCTTACAGATTGGGGGGTGGGATTCAAGCATTGATTTTGAAAGCACGGCAGTGGCACACTGTAGTGAGTGTTGCGGTGTGACACAGAGAAGCAGTTGTTCTGTAGCAGAATCAGTTGTTTATTTGAAATTGGCACGAAGAGGTCTCATTGCAGTTCATGTAGTTTGTTGAAAAAGCAAACAGAATAGCTTCATAATGAATGAATTCCACTAAAGTGACCTTATGTTGCCGTCCAGCACGCAGTCTTTATTGTTTAAGCTTATATCGTGGGACTTTCTGGTGCCTTAATGCTCAATAAGATTTCAGTAAGTGTAATATATAATATTTTAATCTGCTTGGTTTGGAGCCAATGGTGTTGAAACACAGCGGCGACTTTTAGTAGGAGATATGGGGTGGCAGCCAGGTTAGGCGCTACCTTTTTCCTTGGTCGGGTGTCCATTGTGAACTCAATTTCTTTATACTCGGGGAATAGATTCCAAATAGGGTGTCTCCAAGCGTTGTAAAATTTTCTTATGGTATCAAAAGTGAACAGAAGCAGCACAATGAAGAAAAACTACCAAAAATATCACCTGGGGCAGCACTTTGTACTATGGTAAATTTAGCATTGCCGTTCAAGCTGCTGATCTGACACAAAAGGGATGCAGAAAAAGAATGCTGGGCAGCACACCAGGGTCAAGACCGGATAGAAAAGCAAACACAGGATTGGGGAGCAGGGAGTGATAACAGAGCCACTGTAGCTAAAGGGGTTACAGAGAAGCCGTTCCCCCAATGCTCCTACCCTTTTTTCAGCATGTATGCAGAAAAGTGTTCTTATAATGCACCACGTCTATAGGTTTCCCAGACAAGGCAGCACTCCACTGCATGTGTACAAGGTGCGGATCTGATCGACCGCCTAATTTTGGTAGTGGGTGGGTGAAAGGGAGTTTCATCTGAACGTGTCTTTAGTTTTCCAGAGTAGAATACTTTCGTTTAAGTGCTGTGATTTTAGTAATCCTTATTATTATTATTTTTTTTTCAATGGTGTCTGGGACATATCGGGAATGCTCACCAGAATAATCACTGAAAAAAAAAATGTTGCAATGCTTTGTAGATGTAAAAGGTGCTATATTTTGGGGAAGAAAGGTACTTGTTACAACTTTGACTGTACAGCTTCTTGTGCTTGTTCGCTTTTCATTTTCATTGGTGCTTTTAATGCTGTAAACCTAGCAACATTGTTCTGACAGAGAACACTGCTGCGAGGTTTACAGGCAAGGTAAGATGCATCGCGTGTAAATGTCATATTGCGTCAATGATGTATGGTCTACTCCTGTGTTTGCTTATGTCTAGCTTCCCCGCAACCATCAACATGCTTTTGAGAACCTCACTGCAAGATCATGTTGGTGGTAAAATGGGAAGGAAAAAAATTAGCACGTAGGACCGATAACCCCAGCGGGGGGGAAAAAAAAATGAAGTTCTTTACAGCAGCTAAATCTCTGCTGAAGCAGGACTGTATAGTAGGAACAGCAGCAGACTTGTGCCGTACACATGAATGGGAGAACCAAATCAGATAAGAACAAACATTTATTTCTCCATGTAGACACAGAGCATTCCCCAGGGGAAAGCAAAAAGGAAGAAGGGAAGGAATACTTCCTGAGAAAGTTTTGCCATGGATTACATGCCGCTGGCAGCAAGGCACTAGTTAGCAGTAAGAAAAAGGATTAAACATAGTAAACAGTGATTCATCAGGTACATGCACAATTGGTAACTAATGAAAATGTCAATGCAGTGTAATGGCTGTGAAGAGAAAGTGATAGGAAGCACATCATATCACTTAGAGTGAAAAACAGCCCAACAAGAGCAATCTTGGTGCACTCTGTGAGGCCAACAAAAAGATATACGGTAAGGCTTCCACTGTATTTTCAAAACATCAAATTCACAAAGAGATTTATTTAAAAGTATTTAGGACATCGCTACAAACTGAACAAAGCATTTTCATTTTCACTGTATGTTTGTAAATATAGTTTTGCAGTTTGTTGCCACATTTGGCACTCTGGTCGTTGGTCACTTGTGAACGCTCTTTACTCACCACTGTACCCCTTTGCAAGTAATTTCTATTGTGGAGTGTGGCCAAAGCTGTTTGTTGTTCATCTAATGCCTTGCAGCCTTGTGAGGCTAGTTTGATTTGAGTGCAGTGAGTGTTATGAGCGGTAGTTCTATGAAAGCATTATGGAAAGCGTAAATAATGCTGTAGGGGCTGGGAGCACTCAGCTGATTTGCTACTAAGGTTGTTGGGCTTTCTGGCCTACCACTTGACTGTGTGTGGCCACTCCTTGGCTCGCATACTGTGGTCAGAGAAGGGTGAACGGTGCAGATTCCTTGGAACAATGTATTGAGGTGCATCTTTGTAGCAGAGCAAGGATCTTTTTAATGACCATTACACTAGTGCCAACTGTGCTGTGAACATCAGCTGCAGGCTATAAATAATGGAACATATCGTTATGGGGAGGCAAGCCGATGAACACAGGAGAATGAGAACTGAGAGATGATGATCGATGATCTTGAGATGACGTTTAATGAAATGTTGGCAGGCCTAGCGTGAGCATGCCTGCCCACGCCACTGCCCACTTCTTTCTTGTCCATAATATTACCCGGGGCGGGGCCACTGAGCAATCGTCCCAATCGTGAATGAGGAAGTTTGTCGATGCGGATGTGTCGATGGCATGACAACTTGCGTGAGTGGATGGCCGAAGAAGAGGAAGAAGACAACGGCTTAACGGCACAATGATTCTCAGATGAAACCTGGCCCAGGACGCTTTCGGGCCACAGGTCGCCAAGACCCGATGGCGGAGGCCTAGGCACGCACCGCATGGCATGGGCAGGGGTGATGTCTTCGAGTGTAGCAGCGTCTTTGGTCGGCACATCGGGTCAGTCGGGTCACATGGTCGTTCGGTTCTCTCATTATTTGTTGTGGTCGTGTGGGTGGCGTCTCGTGTCAGTCTCTCCTTCGTTGTGTCTTGTGGTCAGGGCAGGTGACGGGGCGGACGAACGGCAAGGTCTAGTTGGATCTGGCAGGCTGGGGACCAGCCATGCGATGCCTCCTAACTAACCTTCTGCAGACGGCGCAAGGAGATGCAAGGCACTGAAGCTCAGGGCCAGGATAAGGGGTGATGATGACGTACCTGGCACCTCCAGCCAAACGTTACGGGGCAGCAAGCCAGTGAACACAGCAGAAAGAGAACTGAGAAATGATGTTCGATGACCGTAAGATGACGTTTAATCAATTGTTGGCGGGCCTAGCACGAGCGCGCCACTGCTCGCTTCTTCCTCATCCGTAACAATATGGTGATGTTGACATAGCAATTAAACTTTAATTCATGTGACTGACAGGTCCTAGATCGTTGTCCCACGTAATAGTTGTTTCGTGTGGTTTCTCAATGTTGGGGTCTGATTTGGAAATTGCCATTGATATTTTGCCTTGCTATACTAATATTTTTGTTAGCAGTGAAATGACGGAAGTAGGGAAGGAAGCAATAGGATAGGTGTCAGGGTGTCTAGCAACCAGGAAAACTGGGAATTGTCAGGGAAATTTTATGCACCGTGAAAAATCAGTGAAATGTCGGGGAAACCAGCAAAAATTTTGCCAGGTTAAGGGTAATTACACGATATATTCTGCAGTGCATTTTCATTTCAAGCTGGCACGTCTTCGACGCCAGTGCATGGCTGAGCTGCCACAATAGGAGAGCCAATACACACAGGAGGTGGGCACTCAATAAAACATGCGGTGGCACTGCGTGAGAGCAGTATGCGACAAAAAGCAGAAATAACCACGCCGCCAGTGGCCAGCGCGAAAGCGGTTGGTGAGCTGTGCTGCCAAACGCGTGTGCTACCGTACGCGTGCAGCCATATTGGGTTGGGTTGGCTCGGCTGACCGTGGGGTGGGCAGCTTGCAAATGATGGACTCGCGTGCTCCGAGGCTGGCATCAGTGCGCTTGTAATTTTCATTAAACTTTTGACGTTCTTAACGGCCATTAATACTAATGACAGCCTTTCACTATTGTTAAATTGCAGAATAAGATTAACAAATATTATTTATGCTCATTGTTATCAGCACCAACATTTTATTCACCACTGTAACCCTTTGCAAGTCATTCCTATTGTGGAGTGTAGCCAATTCACTCGTCAGGGAATTTAGACCGAAATAGTCAGGGAAAACCTGGAAAAATCGAGGATTTTGAAAATAGGGGTTTCTAGACACCCTGGGTTTACAACTGCTGCTTGAAAGGCTCAACATCCATCTTGAATGCGAAAAAGTAGAGTATACAAGGGAAAAAAGTTTTGAGAAAGGCGAAGAGAATAAAATATGAAAGCGGAATTAGGGGACGCTGATGACAACATGCAATTATAGTTTGTACTAAAATTGGTTCTCTGGAATTTTCTGGCTATGCTGACTTTTCTCCAGCAGCGAAATACACATTATCTGGGGAAAAAATTATAGTTAAAGACACTTATGCCAGTTGATTTAAACTAGTGACATGCTTGCTGAAAAGAATGAGCTGCCGCGGTTTCAGTATGCGTGGCGGGGTAGCGTAAACTCTGGGATCCATGTCTCCAAATTGGTGTTGACACACATTTTACTCGTGAAATCGGCCAGTGATGGCAACACATGCATTTCGTTTCTTCATCTCATCTAGCTTACAGCAGTAGAGGCACTGCAGATGGCTAAACATTGACGAGAAATCTCTGTGCTATGTTAGCCCCCGGACCAGCTCCAACTTTTCTGCTTAGCATTGAATGGCTTGAGTTTTTTCTGTGTAATTGCCTTGGAGCATGCTTTCTTTGTGGGTGCATGCAAAGTATAAGGTGTATACACTGGCTTCTTGTTAATGCTCTAAGCAGTAGCAGTACTTAAAACTAAAAATCCATTGTACATGCCTTGCAGCTACCAGTGCGTCCTTGAAGGCACATGAACCACATACCGACAGCCCTTGTACTATACCCCATACCTTGGGGTGCACGTGAGGCACGTATTGTGCGCATGCAGTTTCTCCATGGCTAGTGCCCAGGCTGTCTTAAACTTCTGTGTCACTGTTGCTGGAATTGGACTACAATTCGCCCGTGATGTCACGGTCGAGCCACCTCGGTAATCACGAAAAAGATGGCAGTTTTTCAGAACCTGATCCTGATGCGAGATACCCTGGGCAGTGATGTCACTTGTGAAGCACTAGATATCGGAATAGCGCTATCCGTGATAATGTCAGTAATGTGCAAGCACAGCATAGTGTAGCCAATTCAGTTAGCAGTGAAGCCAGTCAGTGAAGTCTGCCACATGTAACAATGATAGCTATGGCATTTGGAGGAAACGGAAGGTTTTATGTATCCAGCCAAAAATGTGGAGGCACCATGGAGCAGGAGAAGCCGAATAGCATGATAGTGTTTAGCAGTAGTAATGGTGATGGCTACATCAGCACCTTACGCTTGTGAGCCACATATTGGGGACATTGGTGAAGCTTTCCTGCAATGTGCAGCGTAATTCGTGGCTGTTTGAGAGGCACCTTCATATGCGATGATAGGCTCACGCTGAGATATTTGCGATAAGCCACTCCATTTCAAGCACAAGGCACATATGATAAAATGGAATCTGAGTCTAGGATTTTATGAGACAACATCCCAGGTGGACTTACCAATTGAACAAGTGCTCTTTGATGAGGATTTAAACATTAGGCCACATTATTGTCGATTTACCTCATCACCTGCCTGTTGTAGCACAGTGTTTTGTTTCGGCACCCAGCTGGTCTAGTTGTATCAAGTTTGTGTAATTTGCACAATGTTTTGTTAGTATAATAGATTAAGCCATTTTCTTTTTTGGTTGAATCATGAGGCGTGTAGAATTGTACTGTATGGCCTCAAATCCTCCATCATTCGCACTGATGCCTCACGCACAAAGTGCTGCTCTTCTGTGCTTTCTTGCTGCAGGTCATCACTTCTGTTCAGACTTGTACGTAACTCGGCACCTTCCAGTTCTTTTGTAGCCAGAAGTTGAAAGTACTATTTGCTTTCTTGTGGTACCCTATGCGCAGGGCCTGTAATCTTTTTTTTTTTTATGATACGGGGATGGGGTTTGGGATCGGATAATATATTTTGTTACCAGGTTAAGGGGAGAAATATGGGAGAGGCCTTCGCCCTGCAGTGGGTATAATCAGGCTGATGATGATGATGATGAATATATTTTGTGCCCAAATTTGTGCATTTTTAAGCGAAAGGTTCATTACACCAAATAAAGCCAAGGTCGCTGTGCGTGGCACAAGCCGCTACTGTGCATGCGCCGTAACCATGGCAACCAGCTGCACTGTTCAACAGGTGTGCCGTTGCGCTTGCTACAGAAAGGAGGAGGAGGGTAGCGGCGTCCCAGCAGATCTGCACGCTGGTGCAGACAGGAGAAGGGTAGCTTCCGCACTGCACATGTGTGCGCCGCCACGGAGAGCTAACCGGGTGGAGCAAGAAAGCGTCTGCCGGCATCGCATGCGCAGGCCACGGAAGTGGATTCTGTCCAGACGATGAACTTTGATGCGTTCAGTGGAATGCTAGCTGTGTTAAATGGGACGCTCGGTCACCCCGCAGCCAAAGCTTTCTTTATGAATCAATTTACGAGAAAAAAATATGAAAACATGACCTTGACCTGTTCAAGTGTAGGTGCCCATCATTCTGGGGTGTCTACCCAAAAGTATAAGGTGCCTTCCTTTCCTCAAAGCTATGATTTAAAGCAAAATTATTTTTTTAAAGATGCGGATTGAAAAGGCGGTGTTACAAGGGTTATCACTGCAACATGCATAGCTCTCGCTCTGTCACTTGGTTGAAGCCATGCTTAAACCGCCAGTTTTTTTTGCTCTCTTTTTGCAGCAAAAAACTGGTTTTTATGTAGAACGTGGAATGCTAAATTTTTTTTTCCTTATTATGTATTTACTGAATTTTTATTTGTTCAATATTTATTTTTTCCTTCTTACTGCATTATTTAGTTGCCGTGTCATCATATTCTGCACAGAACTTCTACGTCCGGGCTCAGTCTGCCTGCTTTTGATTTTTTTCGATGAAAACAGTCGTCCAACGTCACAGGGATATTTTAAGTGTGCAAGATTGTTGGAGTGGTGCTTGATACAATGAGAATAAGACGTCTAGGGCCGTATTTGCACAATGATCACGGCACAGTCCTGTCACAAATCTGACACAGGGCGATCAGTTAGCTCCTCTGCTACTGATCGACTCTGACCGGTGGACGTATCGACCAATAGGAGCAGGAGTAATTGATAAGTTTGTGGCAGTTTTTGTGATGTGATCATGATGTAATTTTTTGCATAATTGGCCCCTGGTCAGTGTCTAGGTTTTAGTCTCTCACTTCTAAAGTATATTTTCAAACTTGGCCTCAGACGAAGCAGCGACCTAAGATTCTGAGTCAGACATGCTACTCTATTGGCCGGCCAGGCACATTCCTACAGCTCGGGTATTTACATCTATGTTGGGGGGTCTTGCGCATAATGTGGTAGCTTATAACTGTATGCTAATGAGTATGGTTGACCTAAAACAATCTAAAACCGAAGGGCCCCTAATTCTCCTTTGGACTGTCAGTGGACCTTTCCAATCTGCATGGGTATTAAAATGTGTGGAGTTACTGTTTACATTATGGATCTTGATGATGAAGTGATGCTCACACAGATTATTGAACAGAAGTATTGCAGTGAATAGCGCAAGTTTATGCTATGTAACCTTATGTTACCAAGGGGTGCTTACAGGATGTGGAAATGATGACTTGTGACGTCAAACTTTTGTACACGAGCATCTTTTACTTATTGAGATATTTTGGGGTGATGTACTCTACCTTTTAATTTTGTTCACCAATTCAGTACTTCGATATTTGAGGCTTGAAAACAAAACAAACAAAAAAAAAAAGGTCTTAAGAACAAGTATTTCCTAACCAAGCTAAATTTGGCACCCTTGAAAAACTTTTTAAACCATTGCTTTTAGCCTGAAATGTTTTCCAGAGGTGCAGCATGCATTTTAATTGGTGTTAAAATTAAATAGCTATTAATGCAATGAATGATGCTATTAATAATTGCTATTAATGTCTACTTGTGACAGGTAGTAACCGCAGATCCGAACCATGAAAGGGAAATATCTAAGTGAATAAGATTGAAATGGAGCGCATTTGGCAAGAACTCGCAGATTATGACTAGCAGCTTACCGGTATCGCTCAAGAGGAAAGTATACAATAGTTGCATCTTACCTGTACTCGCCTATGGGGCTGAAACGTGGAGGCTAACCAGAGGGTTCTACTTAAGTTGAGGACAACACAGAGGGCTATGGAACGAAAAATGGTAGGGGTAACATTAAGAGATAGGAAGCATGCAGAGTGGGTCAGAGATATAATAACTCAAGTTACTGACATTCTAGTGGAAATAGCAGAAGAAATGGGCATGGGCAGGACATGTAGTGCAAAGAGAGGGTAACCGATGGTCGCTTAGGGTAACAAACTGAATTCCAAGGGAAGGAAAGGGTAGCAGGGGGCAGCAGAAAGTTAGGTGGCCGGATGAGGTTAAGAAGTTCGCAGGTGCAAAGTGAATGCAGCTAGCACAGGACCGGGCTAATTGGAGGAGTATGGGAGAGACCTTCATCCTGCAGTGGGTATAGTCCGGCTGATGATGATGAAATAAAAGAAGCTACTTTGCCTTGCAAGTTTGTCTTATGGAAAACTCCTTATTCTGTAAAAACTTTAATGACTTGAAAATTAGTATTTGATTACAAATTTAAAACAATATCATTTTTTTTTACATTTTATGGAGGGCTTTTTTGGAACATTGATAAGTCTAGATTTATGAAAGCACGCACTACTTTAAGTGAAAAAAAAAATATGTCATAAACACATAATTTGCTTTTAACCCTTTACAGTGGACTCTGGTTGGTTAGGGCAAAATTTTGGGTATTGTTTCTTGCTTATCATATTTTGTCTGTTTTATATTTAGTAAGTCCAAGTGGGGGGGGGGGGTGGGGGGGCTTCACTTATGCTTCTGTATTCCAGTGTGATGTCAATACCCTAAGGATATTGTACTGTTATTAATTTGTCACTATGTAGTGATTTCATGAATGTTTTTCACTACCTGTCCAGTATACTTCATGGTTAGTGTCATATAATTTCTTTTACATGCTTTCCATGTCCAGTATGCTGCTTTAGCTTTTTCCCAGAGGTTTACTGCCAGTTTTCAGGTAGTGAAATGTACAAAGTATAAGTGTAGTCGGTACAGAATTTTTTCTTTGTGGCTGTCTGCTTTTTGTATAGGATTGTTATTGTCGCTCCCCCGCAAGGGCACCTTGTGTAAACTAGGTGTTAGTGCTTGGTGCCACTATGGACCCTGAGCCCCCATACAGAAGTTGTAATCCGTACCGTGGCGATAGGTTGAGAGGTGGAGGGAAGAAACCTTGAACGGTGGCGGTCGAGGCCATGGTCAAGCCTCGGCCGATAGGCTCCTCGCCTGTCCACCAGGCGAGGGGCTCCGGGACCTTCCTCTGCGTATAAGGGTGAACCAGAGGCGACATATATTAGGACCCCTTAAACTATCCATACTGCATGGAAAAACTACCTTTAAAAAAACCTGATCGACCCCCGAAAAGGAACAGCTGCCAGGGAGTGGTTTCTGAGTGAGACCTCCTAAACGAAACAGAATCAGATCTCCTTGAGGGCCTACAGAACCAAGGTGTAACAGCAGTACGAAGAATAACAATCAGGCGAAAGAATGAAGAAATAAAAACGAAACATATTGTTCTCACCTTCAACCGGAGCACACTTCCTGAATTTATCAATGTGGAATTCATCCGATGCAAAGTTAGCCTGTACATACCAAGCCTGCGCAGGTGCTTCAAGTGTCAGCGGTACGGGCATGGTAGCCAGACATGTCGAGGACGCCTTACATGTGCAAAATACAGCGCACATGACCATGCAACCGATAAATGCAGTGCAACTGACTACAAATGTGTGAACTGTGAGGGCACCCACCCTGCATACTCACGATCCTGTGCAGCCTTTCAGGCCGAAAAGGAAGTAATCAATATAAAGGTAACTGAGAAGATAACATACGGAGAGGCGCGAAAAAAGCACAGAATGCTTTCCTCCGCTCCCTATGCTGACGCAGCCCGCAGAGGGGCCAGGCCGCGTCTAGTAACGGTGGGCACGCAGTGCAATGCTGCTGACGTGCTCCCACCACGGCTCCTCACTAAGCAGCCACCGGCTGCACCAATCTTTGCAATCCCGGAGGTCACTTTCCCCCAGATGTCCGGGACACCAAAGACATCTGAGAGGGACTTGGTTCCTCTTGAAAAACCTCCTGCCTCCATGCCTGCACCAGAGGCGATGGAGGTGAGCATGGACTCCGCAGCGTCAGCGGCGCCTAGGGAGTCCGCCAATGAGAGGCGGGGCCTGCTAGACCGCCTCAAATAAAAAAAAAACACACCAGTTAAGCCCCCTGATAAGTGTGGCGAATCTTAACCCTACTCTATATTCTTTCCACACCTACCAAAATGGCAACCGAGAGCATCATTTATTGGAACTGTCGAGGACTTCTAAAAAATCTGGATGACGTATATGAAATCCTTGCCGAACACCAACCAAACATAGTTTGTCTGCAAGAAACGCATCTGAAACCAACAGACACAAGTTTTCTCAAGCAGTATCACATATTCAGGAAAGATAGGCAAGGCAGTACTCACCCCTCCGGTGGAGTTGCCATTGTAACACAAAAGTCAATCGCTTGTCGAAACATCTCGCTTAACACAGACTTAGAGGCAGTGACAATACAAGCCTTAATATTCGGTAAAATAACAATGGTATGTTCGCTGTATATTCCGCCAGATCATAGACTATGCAACAAAAATTTTGAAAAGCTGATTGACCAACTCCCAGAACCATGGCTGCTGGTCGGAGACTTTAATGCCCACCACCCATTATGGGGATGTACAAGAACGGACTTCCGAGGTGCACTAATTGAAAAGTTTTTGTTGTCCTCAGGATCATGTTTACTCAACTCAAAACAGCCAACATACTACAGCTCAGCTCATAATACGTACACAGCCATTGATTTAGCCATTGGCTCTCCGATGCTCTTGGCAGCTACAGAGTGGGTTGTTATTGACAATCTATATGGAAGTGACCATTTTCCCATCTCTGTGAAGTACACAGGCAATAAAAATGTAAATGCACCTAGTCCCAGGAAATTTAAAGAATATGCGGCCAACTGGGAGATGTTCAGGGAACACTCAGCTCTGCCCTGTTCATCAGTTACTGCCTTAGGTGTTGACGAATCTCAACTCTTGATCACGCTGCACATTATAGATGCTGAAGAAAAACACATCCCACAAACATCAAGTAAGCCACCAAACAAACGAAGGCTGTGGTGGAATGCAGAATGTAAGACTGCCCGTGAAAAACAAGACAAGGCATGGTCGAAGTTACGCCGATACCCCACGGCTAAAAACCTAATAGGATTTAAGCATGCAAAGGCAAATGGCAAACGTGTTCGACGCATCTCCAAGCGAGAAAGCTGGTCATCATTCCTTTCTTCTGTGAACTCTTATTCTGATGCTCACAAAGTATCCAACAGAGTAAGAGCACTCAAAGGATATAGCACAATCCCAACGCCCCTTGTCAGCACCAGTGGTGACTCTCTTGAACACCAAGCAGATACACTAGGGCAACACTTCGAATATGTATTCAGCTCAGCACACTATACAGATTCCTTTTTGCAGCACAAGGTAACTGAGGAGAGGAAGCCTATATGTGATAAAAGACCGTGCACCGGAGGGTACAATAGCCCTTTCACCTTGCAGGAGCTGAAGATTGCACTTGGCACATGTGGGAACACAGCACCAGGTCCTGACAGGATCACATATGGAATGCTCAAACACCTGCATACGGACACGCTTGACACCCCACAGGACGCTTTCCTAAAGCATGGAAGGAAGCGATCATTATCCCGATATTAAAACCCGGAAAAGAACCCGCTCTTGCTGCCAGTTATCAGCCTATTGCTCTAACCAGCTGCTTATGCAAGCTTTTTGAAAAAATGGTAAATCGCCGCCTTCTACATTTCCTTGAATACAATGGTCTTCTTCATCAAAACCAAGCTGGTTTTAGAGCTGGGCGGTCAACAGCTGATCAGCTCATTGCATTTGAGTCATATGCAAGGGATGCTTTTGCACACAAACAGCATTGTTTATCTGTCTTTTTCGATCTTGAAAAAGCATATGATACCACTTGGCGCTATGGTATCATCCGCGACCTCTTTTCTCTTGGTATCACAGGGAACATGTTGAATACAATACGAAGTTACTTGTGTGAACGATCCTTCAAAGTTCGTGTTGGCAATGCATACTCAAAGCAGTACATACAGGAAAATGGTGTCCCTCAAGGTGGTGTACTACTCAGTTGCACACTTTTCATAGTCAAAATGAACTCTTTAAAAAGTGTGTTGCCAAAAACCATTTCTTGCTCTGTATATGTTGATGACATCCAGATAAGCTTCAAATCTTGCAACTTGGCCATCTGTGAACGACAGATTCAGCTAGGTGTTAACAAATTGTCCAGGTGGGCTGATGACAATGGGTTTAAATTTAACTCTGAAAAAAGTGTTTGTGTACCTTTCTCTAAGCAGCGTGGCATCAGACCCGACCCCAACATTACATTGAATGGTCAGAGCCTAGCCCTTAAAAAGGAACATAAATTTCTTGGCGTAGTTGTTGATGAAAAACTTTCCTTCATTGCCCACATAAAACAGTTGCGACTGAAGTGTCTCAAAGCAATGAATCTGCTAAAAATCCTCTCTCACCTTTCATGGGGCACAGACCGCGACTGCCTTCTGAGCCTTCTGAATAGTGTAGTTCTATCACGCATTGACTATGGCTCGATGGTCTATGGGTCCGCATCATCCTCTGCTCTGAAATTGCTTGATCCTGTGCACCACCTCGGCCTTCGCCTCGCCACGGGTGCTTTTCGAACTAGCCCAATTGCTAGCCTTTATGTCGAGGCGAACCGATGGTCACTGCAACGAAGAAGAGAATTTACTTGTGTAACTTATGCTGTGAAGGTTCTATGCCAACTAGATCATCCATGTCGCCGGCTACTGCTTGACAAAACTAGCACTGCACTTTTCTCAAGAAAACCATTTCTGACACCACCATACCCAATCAGAGTTGCCACTCATATTGAACATCTGGACATTCCAGTTACCAATCTTCATACAACTACCATAAAAAACTTAATTCCTCCTTGGGAAATGCACACTGTTAATTGTGACCTGTTGTTTCTTGAAGTGGGCAAACATGCATCCCCTATTGCCATACAGCAGCACTTCATGTCACTTCAGGAGAAGTACACTTGTGATGAATAATACACTGATGCTTCGAAGTCTGCTCAAGTCTCCTGTGCAGCACATGGACCTCAGTTTTCACAGTCAAAAACCCTGAACAGATATACTAGTATATTTACCGCTGAATGCCATGGTATCCTTTTAGCTGTGAGACACATTATAGAAAATAAAATACAGACGTCGATCATCTACACAGACTCCCTCAGTGCTTTAACGTCCCTATCCTTTTGGAAATGGCATAACAAGAACCCAGTCCTGAACTCTCTTTATAACACCCTTATGTTTGCCCATAAACTAGAAATTAAAATTGCACTGTGTTGGGTGCCAGGCCACCGCTGTATACCGGGTAACGAGGCAGCTGATAGGCTTGCTGCGTCAGCTGCCCTTCGAAATGACACAGACATTGATAAGATAACTTATCGTGACCTCAAGCCACACATAAAAAACATGATTCGGCAACAATGGCAAGAGGAATGGGACACAGCAACAGAAAATAAACTGCACACAATAAAGCCAAGCATAGGCAGGTACACCACAAAAAAACAACACAGATTTAAAGAAGTAGCTCTGTGTAGACTCAGAATTGGTCACACATACACAACGTATACATATCTTTTAACTAACTCTCCTGCACCGCACTGTTTGAGATGTGGTGATCGGCTCACTGTCATTCATGTTTTAATTATATGTGCACAACTGGAACCAGAAAGTAGACGTCATTTTCCCTCCTTGTACACTCTTCAAATACCTACACACCCATCCATTTATATTGGTGACAATCAAATATTTCCTTTAAATCAGGTGCTCAAATTTTCATCACAAGTAGGTTTTTTACATGGAATTTTTTATCGACGTGGGTCTCAGCCCGTTCCTCCTTGAGAGGACGGATGTGATCTTTTAAAGCATCTACATATACTTTCTTAAATTTTTTTCCCAGCTCATTATTCATTGCAAATGAATTTTAGGCCCTATACACCACTGTCTTTAGCGATATCACAGAGCAAATGCATTTTTAGGCCCTATACACCACTGTTTTTTATCCCTTCATGAAACATTACAACTATCACATTATGCAAACTTGAGTACACCATTAACCTTGAGTTTGGCGCTCTTTGGCCTGAGTCGTCCTTGCGCCATTAAAATCCAACATCATCATCATCATTGTCGGTCATAGCATGTTATTCAAAAGTACTTTAGTCATAGCAGGTGCTTGTTTTCTGTAGTGGGCATAACTAACTACCAGTAGCTTAAACATATTTTGTTCTTCCTGAATTGCATTAACTCTCCTTGTTCACGTATGTGTAACCTCTTCGTACATGGTGATTGCCGGTAACATCAGGGTTTTTAAAGGACTATAGACACCTGATTTTTGGGTTCGTGTTTTATCATTTGTAATGATGCCTAAGACATTACTGTTCACGGATCGCCACGTCACATCCGCCTACCACTGCTGAATAATTTAACGAATTTCTTTCGACACCTGTTTCGGTTTCAACTGCTGAGTGATGGCTGTGACGTCACAGTCAAGTCTAGGTCATGCGAGGGATGGAAATACAGCGCTATGATCACTGCTGTGTCATTTGAATTCACTACAATGATAAAGCCAGCCTGCCTCAAAAACAGGAATCATTACAAGTGAAAAATGAGCGATTATATCGCTGTTTTTTTATGCCGTACATCAAGACATAATTGTGATGTTACAGCCATCTCTCAGATAACGAAACCGAAACTGGTGAGAAAAGAAAATTCAGTTATAAATTATTTAGCGGTCATAAGCGAAAACTGCATGCGGATTGATATACAGTAATGACTTATGCATCATTAACAAGAAGAAAAATGCCACCAAAATTTGGTGTCTTAAAGGCTGTGTATTGCATTAGCTGATGGTGTCATAGCATGCTGGAATTTGAAGCGGCCATTCCTACTCTCTGGCCTGTGGAAATGTTGCCTAGGGAATTTCGCATCGACTACGGCAGGTTGGACATAGGTATGGAGTTCAGGTCATGTTTTCTGTGCCCATAAAACTAGGCAGCATTTGCACTAAAGTAGACCGAAAAATAAATGACAAAAAACGACGTGCAGGCCGTGAGGGATGCCAGGTAAAACATAATGTAGCTTTTCTTCCGTGCACAGAAGGAGTGGTATACAGAGTACCTTTTACTTGCGGAAAAGATTACATTGGTCAGTCAGGAAGGTGTCTTAACATAAGGCTAAGAGAACATGAAAACTCCCTAGAAAAAGCCCCGTCATCGAACGTGGCACTACACCACCACTTTTACCACAAATAGGTAAAAGCCCCCTTTGCACCCTCCTTGCACTCCCCTGTTCAAAGAAACTACAGTGTTGTACAAACACAGAGAGAAATTAACACGAGAATTAAAAGAGGCCTATCTCATTCACAAGAATTCTGACACATGCGTAAGCACCCCATCTGTTATCATTCATCCCCGAGAAATCTCATATCTTGACGAAACTGGTTTAAGTGAAATGTTGTTTTATCTGCGAACATGCGCACTTGGTTGTCAGAGCATTTTTGTATATATTCACGTTCTTTCAATAAATCATGCAGTTGATAGTCAGCACTGTTCCCGTCTACTCGCTTGTCCTATGTTTGTTGCGCTGTGTATTTAAAAAAAAAAAAAAAAAGAGGTCCTTAGTGTGGTCATAGTGCAGTCTCATAGGGTATATATCTGGTGAGGTGGGGGATTTCAGTTTCAATTGATTGCTTTTCAGGAGGGTGTCAAGTTTGGGTGTTTCCAAATGCATGTGACTCACACCTTAAGGCATTCAGTTTTGGAGACTCTACCATGTACTTGTTGAGAGGAGCCTTGTAATGCTCCGCCCCGTCCTTGTCTCTTTAACATGCCATCTCTGTTTGATAATGGGCTTGAAGCTATACTGCTAGCATGTGCCAGGCACGTGGCTCTTGCACATGTGTAGCCTGTTTTGATGTGTCCTGTGTTGTCGATACTTGGCCACTTAGAACTGACTGCACTGTAGCATCATAATATTCTTTTTGAGGTGCACACCTTCGTTCTCTCTTCTTTTGTAGCATGGCCATTTTATAGTCATCAAAGCAGTGTGGATGCAGCAGATGCATGAAAGATGAGAAGTAATTGATAAAAAAAGATGTAAGAGAATGTTAGCAGGTGTTTGAGGGCCCTCTAAGTACTACTCAGTGAGCTGTCTATCACCTGGGTTCCTTCTCTGTTAGCAACGGCATTTTGTTGTGTGTTGACTGTTTGCTTCATTCTTTGTGCAGCAACTGGGGGTTGGCAGGAGTATGAAAGCCCATGGAGCAAACGGGTGAGGCGTTTAACTTTTTTGTTCTTTTGGTAAGGAAATGCCTTTATGTGCGCTGTGCTTCTATGTATTATTTCTGTGTTGTGTGTATCTGTGCCTAGTTACTGGGAGTTTTGGTTGGAAGCTACGACATGAAATGTTTATTTACTTAATTGGTAAAGCCAGTGTAGCATGGAAAATAATATGAAGTCTCTTTTAGCTGAGGACCTCAAGAATAAATTTTTCGTACCGTTGATTTTATTAGCAAGGAAATGGCAGCTTGCAGTGTAATTTAGATGAAAGTTTGCTGTTTATTTTGTGTGACATCCTGGCAACCTTAACACTTTCATAACCAGGGGAAAAACGGCTGCTTTTCATTGGTTCTGGATAAACTCTTTTGCAGCAAATCTTACGAGAGATAAAAATAGGTAAAATACATACCGTTGATGCAAATGCAATGCACATTCGAAAAACATTTCTTTTAATGCAAATACTCAGTGCGAAAATTGGTAAGCTCAAGATTCTTTGGATGGGAATGAAAAATTTGAATTTACTGGATAATAACTCTTGAAGAAAATTAGTAAAATAAATTCTAGAACATACAAAATGTTTTAAACCTTTCCTGAAACTTGGAAGCAAGATCCTAAATTTTAACACAAATGCGTTTTGAGGTAGAAATGTTTTCCTCGTACTACCTGAAATAGGCTAATTTCGTGCTTTGATTTGAAATAAATTTTGTTCACCAAGGAAAAATATTAAAAGCCCAATTTTTTTTGCTTAAGTAAAGTTTAATAACAGTAATTTCTAACATGCCGGAAAAACTTGCACAAAAGCTGTAGCCACCCTAACATTTGTGACGAACTCTTAATATGAAAGTAAGAAACAAAACACGATGAAATCAAATAAGATGCTTAGAGCTTTTTGCTTGCCAAAAACCTATTCACAAAGCATGCAATGGCTGTACTGCCACCAACATGTCGTGGACGAACACGAGAGCTTCAACGATGTACAGTTGCGAAAGCGAACGTGCCCCGGCAGGTTCACTGAACCGCCTTGTTTTATGGATGCTTCACTGCACAGTCCTCACAATCCCTGCGGTGAAGCATGCTCAGATAGCGGTGGGGCGAATAACGTCTGAAAAATTGAGCAATCAATTTCAATTCATTGGAAATTTCAGGTGCTCATATACCTTAGCTCTTCCGGTTAATTGAGCGTATCCAAAAAATGAGCAATCGAAATTTTGGTTCGGTGACTGTAACTGCATACTTGTTGGTGTTCGGACATGCGGCATTTAGATATACTGTGGAGAAAAACAGTTTGAAGAAGTCAGCTACTTTGCAAAACCTGATACTAACAGTCCGTACCAGCCACAAAGCCTGCTACGGAGTGTCAATCTGAGGTCGATGCTCGGAGTTATACTCTGCCAAAACAAAATCCTTCTTTGCGATGGTGGAATGACATCTCCCATTTATTGCCGAGTTACTAAGGATGACAAAAATGTCAATTATGACTTGTTTTAATCAAGTGGACAAGCTCCAAGGAAAGACAAACAAATAATGGGCAGAAACTGAAACATAGTGCACGCAGCCACAAACGTTCCGAGCTGTTATTCCCGAGATTTAATATTGCAATAAAAATTCGAGGATGCAACATCCTCTTCTGAGCCGCTGCTGCTAATAGTACCCAACAGCTCTGCTCCAGATGGAACAAATTCGCCCGACGCAGTTTTTTTGTGAGCGAGCGCTGTTCCTAAAGTTGATGTCATGTTGAAAGCATTCCATGCCACAACCTGAACTTCAAAGGCATTTGAAGAATAGCCGCCACACGAAAAAAATAAATAAATGCAGAAAACAAAAATATATAGTGTGAAATACAAACTAGACTGCGCAGCGAGTCCATTATGGCACTGGGGGCGTGAATTTTGAACTTTGTATTTTTCGATCAGTGGCGATCGGATCAGAGTGGCAGGGCAACGAAAAGTTAAACAGCATGTTTTGCAAATGCAATATATGCAGCACTACCTTTTTATTAAATGTACACTGTGCAGTCATTGAAAACTAGGGATGTGGAAATACTATTGAAATTTTCTAATATGAAACGGATACGAATATGGAAAAAAAAATGCCATCAAATATTGAATACCTGATCAGCGAAAAAAAAAAAAAAGGAAGTTAATAAATATCAGACACTGCTCATCTTGTTTATTTCAGAATTTGCGTGGTATTTGCAAATAAAATTAAACTCAAAATTTCTCAGAAGTGTATATCCTACTGACCATTTGCCGGCTGTCATGCTGCTGCTGAATACAGTAAACTGCCATTAATTTATCGAATTATCGAATGGGACTGAAAAAACTGCCGAAAACCGTTTGCTTTATGGTAACTTGATCTGGTGAACAGCTGTATAACGGATGTTTGCATTTGAGAGGAAACTAAAGTAAGGATGTTATTTTAAACAGTCCTAGAAACACGGACAGATAGGAAGATAAACACACATTGCGCTGTCTGTGTTTCTGGCGCTGTTTTAACATAATGTCCAACCAACTCGCCCAACAATCCACTTCCAGTTTCGCTAAATGCTCCATATTACGCACACTGCCGGAAAGGTCTGCTTCACAAAACTTTCCTGTCATGTTTGGACAGTGCTTCACTGCACTTCCCTCATGGTCAAGCATTACGTTGAAGCATGCGGTGCGGGGAAATGGCGGTGATGTTGAAAATTTGCGGTGTATTTGGTCATTTTCAAATATTAATAAATTTGAATATCGGTTTTTCAAATGTGAATATGGATCAAATAGCAAACATGTCCGATTCATATTCGAAATATCGAATATTCGCACACCGTCAGTGACAGCTACATCTTTTATTTTTATGAGGTCAGTAGTCCTTTCATTGAATTCAGTTGTTGGCACTGTTGTTTATGCTTTCTTTGTTGTTTCTCTGAGTACTCTATTCTCAAGAGCACAAGACTTTCCCTTATGTCTCGCTTGTAATTAAAGATCTGATCTAGTCGACAGCACTTGTTTTCTTTTGAGAATTTTGGAGGGCTTTGCATCTAATTTATGAGGAGTAACTGACCATCATTAACACTTGGTCTGCAGTGAATTTAACTACCTGGTAAATGATGATGATTTTGGTATGTAATGTTAATTGTGACAGACATGCAACTACATTTGCACATATATTGCATCTGTTGTCCATTTAGAAGCTGACCGCTCACCAGTGAGACGCTTTGAATGCATGCAGCTTGCCATTTGTGGCTGTTGTTCGGCTTGGTATCTCTTTTACGAAGTGTGCTATATGCATAAGGCACCAGAAAGCATTCCTTTCTTTTTTTTTTTGGCATATTGTGGTGTAATGTGAGAGTGCACAAGGATAAAGCTTTGTTGTGCTTTCACACCTGTATGGACACTGCTTTTTGTTACTTTGTGTGAAAATGCAAGCACTTAAAGGGACTGAACACTGGCCGAAATATGTCACGAGGTTATGCTGGAAATGAAAAGAACTTGCATCATACTGTTTAGATTGAGCATTCAGGTATTCAAGGAACAGGGGCTAATAATTTTAATTTGGTATTAAAAATCAATTTAAGTGCCATCTTGCTGCATAATGTTGTCATTATCAGTGTAGCTTGCCTCGTGAGGACCGCATATGGCCGATTTCCTGAAGCGCATAGTGTCGTTTTTTTCAGGGGTACTCGTGATGTTTTGATGTTTTTGCACTCTCTACAATACACTATTTATTAAAAAGCGACGCTACCTTCTCATTGCCGATGGTGATGTGCCTTTAGCCTTTGCCCCTAGGTGGAGCCACAGTGTTCTGCTGAACTTCTTGGGTGGAGCGGTAACCTTTTCTTGGCTAAACCTTTCGTCGATGAGGCATACACCTCTGTATTGCAATAGCTTTGAGTGCGGAAACTGAAATGGATGCTACTCTATACTAAAATGTCTAATTACTGTCTGTCTGATGGGAAGGTTTCTATCGATTTTCAGTTCATCACATTTGCTGACGGGCATCCATTCTTACACTTGGTGATCATGGTTTCAAGCATCGGAATACATAAAAACGGGGCTTGCTTCGATAACCAAAAAAAAAAAAAAAATCCCCGACAAAAATTTTCTGCAACATTTTGAACAGAATTGTGGCATTGACCACTCTAAAAAGCAAGGTTTTTCATTTCACCGAAAAAACTTCGAAGATACAATGTTCGGTCCCTTTAAATTGTCTACAAGTGCAGGTTGGGAAGAGGAGGTTTACTGTTATTATCTGTTTACTTTATTTGAGAGGAATTCAGTGTTCACTCTGTCTGGATGAAAGCAAACGAGACAAATGGTGTGCATTGCTGTTTTGGATAATGTGTCTTATGGAAAGAGAGTGCATTGACTCAGGAAGTGTGTGCTGGTTGCCATGGTTGGTTTTCGCTAAGGTTTTGTGACAATTGCAGGTAAACACACTGTTTGAGCACTACCGGATGGTGGCTCAGAGGGACAAGATGGAACGAGAACGACGCAAGTCTAGCAATCGCCCGGGATACCTGCAATTTGCGGTGAGTATGAGCAAGTGTTGACAGCCACCGTGAGTCATTTGAACATCTGAATGATGGAAGGGCTGCCCCAAAGTGTGACAGGAACAGTTTCTTGCTCCATCTTGTACTAGGCTGGCACTTCTGCGGCAAACTGTGCAAGATCTTCACCAAAAGCACGATTAAAGGAGGAAAAAAAAATCGAGCTCTCCATTTCATTGAAAGAGCATCACACAGCTGAGAATAGAAACGAAAACATGTATTCGCGCACCCAGCCTTTGTTCCGCGCTTGCACATATCTGGCTGCTCAAGTCAGATGTCTCTTCCTGATGTGTAAGCCAGACTTTGGAACCTATTTTTTTAGGCGGTTGCCATTTGCACTTGTTTGCACATCCTCAGTTTGTGATTTGCGGTTTCACGTCGAAGGTTTGGTGTATGCACTTGGTGGCCACTGGAGATGCAGCTTTGAGGTGTGTGTAATGTGAGTCTGCAGTAAGCGGTATGACATTCGAAAGGACTCTTCAGCGCTTAACACACTCCATCACACTTCACAAATTGGGATTGAGTCGAGGCAACCTCGAAAAAAACGGGCGCTTCATAAGCCAGTGCTCTACGTCCTTCAGAGAACGCTGGGAAAAGGTTGGCTTTGCTTTGCAGTTCCATGTAGCAATGCAGCCAAAGCTCAAGCTTCATCAGTGCCGGCATCAACAAACTCCGCAGATGCTCTCTCCCTCCCTCTTCCGTGTGCTCTCCGTTTCCAAACTTTTCTCACGGTTTCTTTGCTTTGAGAAACTAATGTCATCTTTAGACCTCCGTGGTTTTAACCCTACAAAACTGTGTCTAGCCAGGCCAGAGCTATCATGTGACCTTTTTTTTTTGGTATGGGTTCATGGACACCAAAAATCGCTTCGTGGATTCCCATTTGAGAAGAAACATTGCTCTATGCAAACAAAGCATGCCATTACTTGTACATTGAAGAAGGTTTCTATTGTCTTTTTCTTTTACTCGTTTTTTTGTGCAGTATCCTATTTTGCGCGTATGACCTGCTACAAATTATTTTTAACTATTTTGTTGAACCTCTTTGTGTCAGTGTCTGCTCTGAATATGTCTGAAAGTGCACCAAATTAACATCCTGCCTGCTCCAAGACCTGCTTCGAACTTTGAAATTCTACTTCCACTACTGCACTGTGCGCAAAACCTGTTACCAGTAATGTCAAGTGTATTGTAATAAGGGAGCACTTCCATTAGCAATGGCCGTTATAGCTGCTCGTCATGCGAGCAACGGTCACCGTGGTTGTTACTTAATGTGCAATTGACTATTGATTCAAGAATTAAGGAGGCCTAAATTGTTGCCCATATTCAAACGCTTGCCATGCTTCGTGGTGCTACTGTACCAGTCATGACATTAAAATATAGAGTGACATCATTTGCCAGCCTTGTTGTATATTAGACGACGGTTGTGGTCTCAAGCACATTGACAAAACCGAAAGAGAATGCAGCATTGCGCGTAGTGTGTGCCTTTGCAGTTTCCATCTTGCTAGCTTTTGCTGGGATAAAGAAATGACCATTGGATGACATCCTTTTAAGGTTTTCTATACTGTGCTGCGCATATTGTGGGCTGTTGAGTATATTAGGTTTTTAAGTAGAGGGGCGTCTTATAAAGAAATAAAAGACGTAAAATTAATCTTTTAGTCTTATTTCTCAGCATCATATTCGTGCTACAAAATGAGATGAAGCTGCTCGAAATCGGCTTTTCTTTCTACGTAACCTGCTCAAAGATGTTTTTGGCCATTGCGTTCACTGGGTGTTGAAAACAGTTACATAACAGGAAGCTTAATCAAGCTTGCTTTGATGAAGGTTAAGAAGATACTTTGAGTAGGTTAAAGCAGCCATTCCATCCTTTCTGTAGGGTATTGAGGCCTGATGGAGTTGAAGCTTGCTATGTGAGTGCACCAGGAATGTGGTAGAACTTTGCTTCTCTTGGGAAATGGCCGTGGATCCTCCTTCAGTTATTATTTTTCCATAGCTCTTAGATACAGTCTTGGTCAGCCTTGTTCTGGGAATTCTCTCTGTGAAGCTAACATCTGGCAGCAGTGGCCTTGTTTGTTTGTTTGTTTAAGATTATTCGTTGGCTGTTTGCCTGTTAAGAGCAGAGATATCAATGTGGAAGCCACTTAGGTACAAGTGTTCCCGTGAATCCTAATGCATTCGATGGCGTATCACCTTATTTGTTCTTCACTATGCGGTTCAAGCTTTACGGACAACCATCATGCGCACTGCGTACTAGTCTAAATTGTCTTGTGGCTGTTTAAACCATTATCATTCACCATTTGATTGAACCTAAAGGATTGCTTAAAAATGATTGCGCTCCATGGTTGCGCTTTTGCTGATGATTGATGTGGATTGATGGATGACAGTAACAAAAAAATAAAGACTGTCAGCTCTTTTTGCATTATGGTAACTCTGGCTAGAGTGACGTCAATCTTTCTTGAGAAAAAAAAAAAAGTGGGTTCACTATGTGAGTCAATACGGCATTTCCGGTTCGAGCCTTCTTGTCCGACTGGCCAGTGACATCATGGCATCACATGCCCTGAAACTTTCGCGCTGCGGATTTTGTATGCACACGACAGATGGCGTGGCAATAAGTTCCTATCATCATCATTTTGTTTCACTCGCAGATACCAGACTGCCGGCAAAATTGGTGTGTAAATGAGCAAATACAAAATGCAGTCTGTCTTGGCTAAAGTTTTCGTCCAGTTGTCAAGGTGGATCCTGGTATATGCATGCACAAATGATGCATACTTCGAGCAGTCTCTTGGGTGACCGCTGTTGTAGTGGCGTGTGCCGCAGGTGGACGCAGGCTGGCAAGCAACCAACAAATCAACTCCCCTTCATTTCAACATGCAGTTACTTATGTACACAGACTTGCTGTGGTATCTTTGGCAGCAGGTTATCAGAAACCAGAACCAAAATTAAATATGCAACATGTTACCTTTGTTAGTGTTTGTGCACGGAATTCTATTTACAGTAATTGCAACGAGCTTGTACTATACATTAAACCATAGAGAAATGCAAGCAACGAAATAGACATCAAACACTGTCCATATCTTTCAACTTCTCAGGGAACATAACACTCGCAAGGAGTCTGACAGGTTCATTTTGACAACAGCACAATCTGCCACACTTGGTATCCATAGCAGTTTGGAGGACATCTGTTCTTTTGTGGCTGTACCCTACACTGCTATCTCGATGCTTCAGAGGAACCACTGTCGGCAGTTGGAGTCACTTCTGGGTGATGGCAGTTCACTGGTGGCATAGGCGGTTGCTGCCGCTTCTGGAACGGGGTCCTCCATGGTAGGCAGTGAGCTGCTTTCACTAGCGGTACCATTCTTTTCACCCCACCAAAAAGGGCAGCAGAGGCTTGTGGCATGCTTGACAACTTCGAAGCATTCCACGTTTTGCCGTCATCCTGGTGAAAAGACGATGCTCCTTTCTCGCTGATCACTCTTCTTGGGCAGCTGAACGCGAGGTCACCTTTATAGGCAGTTGAAGGTTTCCTTACTCGAACCAGGCCACCACCATCAATTCTGGTTTCCCTTGTGGCCCTGCGAGTGTGTGTGTAACGTTTACTGGATTCCTGCTTTTGCTTGACCCGCTTGTGTTGGCATTGAAGCTCTGAACCAGGGTTAGTCGAAAAAATTGCTGACGGGTACCCGACAACGTTGAGTTCTTGGCAGATGTTTATGCAGAAATGCTGGGGCAGTTGCTATTGTGGCATGCGACGTGCAGTGGTAAACCCCCAAGTATTCAGGTACCGTCTGGCGCAAGGGATGCTGCTTGAGTGCAGTTACTTAAATGAAGGCTTTAAAAACCCTTTTAACTGCTCTGCTTGGCTGTATGCTTGCGGATAGTATATAAATGGATGCCGCAAGTGGACGCCACGATCCTGCAGGAAAGCTTCGAACTCCGGTGATGAAAGCTGTGGCTATTACAATTTCTTTTGGGCAGCCTCCACCCGCAACCACTTACACCAAAAAGCTGGTGACTGTGCGTGTTGGGGTTTTGTTGCGAGGGTGTACTTCAGGCCATTTAGAAAAGTAATCAACCAGCGTGGTTGCATATCGGCAATCATGTGGCGTTCTTTCAGATGGGCCAACAATGTCCCTGCCTAGCTTCAGCCATGGCTTGTTTGGTAAGGAGACTGGCTTCAATGCTGCAGCCGTCACTTTCGTGCTTTTGTTCGCTGTCTGGCAAATGTTACACGTTTGGATAGCTAGCTCGGGTTGCCTGTCCGTGGCTGGCCATCAGTATTTTTCTCTCAGCCATGCTTTCGTTCGCACAATACCAGGGTGGGCCTCATGAGCAGGGGTAATTATCCGTGGCATAAGTGATGTGGTAACGGCAAGGTGCTCACCATGCAACATCAAGTTGTCCACCACCAAAAGTTTGTTGTGAAATTTGAAGGGCTGAAGCTCATCTAGTAGTGATTTTTGTGCAGGCCACGGCGACTCTATGTAGGCCTTGATTTGTTGCGTCCAGCGTCCATCCTGCAAATGTTTGATGCATCCCTTCCAATTATTGTTTGCAATTACTGTGGGCTTGGTGCAGTTCTCCAGCAGGTGGATGGACTGCACACTATCTCTTGAGCACTTTCACCTGCAGAGAGGAGATACTCAATAGGAGAACGGGAAGTGCTTGCATGTGCGAGTGGTGGCATGTTTACCTGTGGGGATGCCACTTTACGTTGCTTACTGACCACCAAGCATTGTTCGCACATTTTTCTACTGAAGGGCCAGGAAGGTGTCCTTTGTGGATAGGACGATGGGCACCTACTACAGTACAGCTGTATAGGGAAGTACCGGCAGGGATCGAAAAATAGAGTAGCAAATGCGCTTTCTCGTCTCCCTGCATCAGCTTCTCAGGAAGAGGATACTTTTCTAAATGAAACGGTATCAGTTGCCCATATTTGTTCTTGAATTACCAGAGAAGAGTTTGAGCAGGCCTAGTCGTAGGTCAGCACGCTGCAACAAATCAACTCCCCTTTATTTCAACATACAATTAGTACTTACACAAACTGACTCTGGTGCCTCTACCGGCAGACAATCTTAAACCAGAAACAAAACCAAATACACAACAACCATATCGTTTGTTAATGAAGCCTTAAATAATTTTGTTTTAGCTTATTTCAGCAAAATTCAAGAGTATTACATTTTTTCATTGTATTGGCAAAACCCTTTTTTAGTTCTTTCATTGAAAGTATCCCCCCCTCCCCCCCCCTTTTTCTTCCTTTTTCTTGAAAGGACCGTTATGGAGTGTCTGCAGCAGTTGCCAAGAAGTTTGCTGGTCTCATCAGCCCTTCAAGGTAAGTTACCAGGGTACCTTAATAAGGCGGACTAGAGCTGATATTAACGGTGCAGTTATTTTGGGGGACCAAACTAGCTTGCATACCAGTAATATGTTCTAACATACTGCTAGCATGTTGCATGTGAGTTTAATGAAAGTGTGGTCCTCTTGGTTTTCTTCTTTGCACGGGCCGAGCTTGTTTACAGCAGGATGTACTGCTTCTATTTTTGTTGGGGCTCAAAAGCTTTTTTCTTTTCTACCTCATTCATTCTGTGCTGTTTTGTATTTGTACCAATATATGCACTTATACCTTGTTTATATGACACCGATAATGTAAGGACTCGAATTATGGACATAATTTCTGGGGACAAATCTTTTTCAGTGCATTTATGTTTCGTTAATATAGAAGCTAGTTGCCTGGACAGTGGACAAGAGGAAGATGCACTGTGCACTTTGGGGCCCCATATATTTTTGTCCCGTTACTGTGGACAGTCCTGCGAACAAAATCTCACACTGCCCCACCCAGATGTTCAATTTTATTCATTTTGAGTGTAGGACAGTACAGGAACGAGATTGCGAAGTGTGAATGGCCGAGTGGTGGCACTTTGTGTGGTTTTATGCTTTATACTGAGTGGATATGAAGAAAACTCTCTCTGCAGCTTGTGCCATGAAGAAAGCTGCATTCAGCAGCTTTTAGTCGACAGCGTGCTTACATAATTGCAGCAGTTTGTGAGATGTGAAGTTCGGTCTTTTATCCGTGCGACGCCATCAAGTGCATCATAGATGCCATCACTGCATCATAGACAAGTGCATCAGTCATGGACACGTTTACTCAAGAACCAAAGTGTCTTAATGAGCCATGACTGTATTGGGAATTGTCCGAGTACTAGCCACAGTGACTGTGTTTCACTGCAGGTGGAAGGCCAGGTGCTCATCTACTGTGCAGTGGCAGTGCACATTAAAGAACCCAAGACGGTTTAAATATCCGGAACTGTCCGCTACGGTGTCCCTCATATCCAGTGTTTATTTGCAGCATTAAACCTCCTATATCCATATACCAAATGTTGTGAATTTTTTGTAAGGTTTCCCTCCGTAGAAAAAGCCCTGTCGTGGTGGTGCAGTGGTTAGGACGCTTGGACTGCGTTACTGTAGGATGCGGGATCGAATCTCGGTCACGGCGGCCGCTTGAAGTGAAAAGCAAGGCGCTTGTGTGCTGTGCGATGTCAGTGCACGTTAAAGAATCCCAGGTGGTTGAAATTTCTGGAGTCCTCCTCTACGGCGTCTCTCATAGTCTTGGTCACTTTTGGACGTTAAACCTCATAAATGAACAAGTCAACCATTGATAAGTATACTCGTGTTAGTAGACAGCACTCTTTGAATCGTGTCATCTTCAGCAGGTGGTACACATTGCTTGTTGCAGTGGCTTTTTAATGCCTTACTACAAGAAAGATTCTCCGGCTCACTTCAGATTTTTCTTCGATGGCACCTAGTGATGTTAGAAAACATTACAGGCATCTGGGGTGCGTGAAAACAAATTGACAGTTCCTTGTGTTGTAAAAAATAAATCTCAACTTTCTCTTTGCAGAAACTTTGCTGAAATGGAACCCCACTCTGAACATTGTTCAGTGTTGTGGAAAATTAGTAGAGTTATATTGTTGGCTGGCAGGAAATAGGAAATGCTTGTTGCAAGGCTTGAATTTACAAAATTGGGCCTTGTTAATTAAGTGTTCACTTAGTGCTTATGACTACCTTGACCATAGTCGGCAGGAAGCGTTGCGGGTAATGGAGAATTCAAAAACCTCACTGAAGTCTCCACCTGTTGGTTGCTGGATAGCTTAATGTTTGCTTTATTCAAGCCAGGTGATGAGAGCCGTCAGTTGTTTTCTGGAAGATCATTGGAAAGGCGGGAAATAGTACTAATATGATAGGCGCATTGCCATGCAGCGCTCATGTGGCAAAGTGTCTCTTTCTGCAGATGTATTTTAAGCGTTAGGAGGATGACTTTACCAAGGTGTAGCTCTTTGTATATGCGACCACCAGTGAACTTTTCTGAGTGATCGATGTATATTTATTCTGGGAACAAGCGAAATATTTTTTGCGTTGCCGCATGGTCACGCTGGGCCTTAGGGATCCTTTTTTTTTTTCATATTGGTGTTCTTTTGCCTCACACTGCTACTTGTATGTTTCTGCCGTGTTCATCTGTTACTTTTATAACTGCTAACTGGGTTGGCATTGGAAGAAATAGGGCGTGCAGTGTATGGTGCCTAAATGCTGAGAATGAATAGTATTTTGTAAACTGTGAAGTTTATCAAGGAAAGCAGGGGAACCCAGGAACAACTGCTGTCTACTGAAAATGACTTTAAGCTGCAGTGCCATTGAAAATGGTTGAGAAACTTCCAGCAATAGTCAATACTCTTCCGTTTTTGTTACATTTTGATCGTTTATGCACAAGCATACCGCTGCATGGGCAAGGTGGTGGCCAATGTTAGCATGCCTTCGTGATGTATCTATAAGCGACGTAGGCGCTTTTCGTTCCACAGTGTGCGATATCACTCAGCTTTATTTTGCTAGCAAAATGCATGCAGTTATCAGATGCGTTGAGACAATAAAGCAAATATGCCTGGTGGACGAATGACCTGCAAGATTTGTGAAGTCCTGCACGGTGCGCAGTATGATGAAGCGACCCACTGAAAAAGCAAGAGGAGGTGCGGTGGGGACAATTGCAACGGAAATATCGGCACACAATGCACAAAGTGTGACAAGGCATGTGCATTTGATGCTTTAAAGTTTGCCTCTTCAAATGCGCGTGACTCTTCATTAAATACTTTTTATTGTGCTTCATTGCTTGCAGTGAAAGCATGTCACCTCCTGCACTTTCCTGTAGCCCAAGGGCCCAGCGTGACCACATATTTGCGGGCTGTACTTCGGAACCTAACAGTGTAACAGGAATAATATTTTGCAAATAAATAATGTGTGTGGATGCAAATTAAAATATGCCGTTTACTTTAAGAAAAGTAAGCAAAACTGAAACCGGTCCCTAATAGGTGAAGTGGCAAGTACTGCTGAGTTCAGGTAACCTGAAAGCAGCAAGCTCACAAACCTTGTGCTATTGAGGCTAAACATTGTCAGTCTTTGGTGTTCCAAAAAGTGCAACTATTTCCTGCCTGGCAGCTTATTGAGCAGTTTAGAATTGAGTGAGCATATCACGGTGTCTTCAAATGCAAGTGTGGACTACTACATCCTTCTTCTCTACATAGAAATAGACTTTTCACTGTTGCTGTGGCCGACAGACTTCTTCCCTTGCACTACCTTTTTTTAGTAGGGGGGCAGGCCGGCATTATTGATAAGTTGTATTGATTATTGATAAGACATTATTGATGAGCATTATTGTTTGATTTACCCCTGTGTGCAGCAAAAAGGAGGAAGATGTGAAGAAGGTTGAGGACATGAAACCAGCTGTAGCCACTGACGAGCTTGAGGCGCTTCCCGAGGAGTACTTTACGGAACCTGTGAATGTTGCGCAAGGTAGGTGGGCGTCATCTGGTAGTTTTTTTTCTCTACTCGTCAGTGTAACGGTAACTGGGATGAAAACACTGCTTCACCACAGCCTGCCTTAGAAGCTTACACATTGACATTGCTCAAGTTTTTTTTTTTTTTTTTTCTCCTCTGCACTGTGGCAGCATGTTTGGACATTAATGACTGTGTAGCTTAGTCTCCAGATCTGGGGAGCTATAGTTGCTTGCATTTGCGAAGCTTCTTTTGCTTTTAGTAGGGCTATGTGATGAGCACTTTTTCTAGTCTAAATCGAACAAATAGTGTAGCTTCGCTATTGGATCAGTTATGTATAGTGTAGTTAAAAATCCATATTCAAATGAATCGAATAGTGATAGAACCGAGCCTATAATGCGTGGAGTTGAAGCTGCAGCTGGTAAAAGATGCAATGCTAGTTTCCACTAAGGGGTCGTAACACTAAGTCAGTGTATTAACTTGATGACTGTTTGATTGTACGTGTCAAGAAAGGACCTTGTCTTATTAATAAAGAACAGGAATAAACTATGGCTGGACTTCCATGCGAGACTGGTAATAGACGTGCATACATGCTATGGCCCCTGTGATTGAGGCATAGTTTGTTGAACTTGCTTGGGCCCTGGTGCAGCATCTCTGTCGAGCATTAGGAATCCTATAACATGCTCAGACAAGCACACGCTGATCACAGTAAAACGGTTTGCCTGCTTTTGAAACGGTCATTGAAAAAAGGTATTGCTTGCTTTATCGAACTGGTGCCAGTTATTTGAGAAGTGTATGAGAACATATTTGATTGGTTTTAAGTGATATTAAATTTCCACTGTTTGATCTGTTTGAATAATTGGACAAGAGAGTACTTGATTTGCTACTATTAGAAATTTTTGAATATTTGCAGGTTGCTAGTATTTAGCTTTCTTAAGCTGTTTAAGTTCTAGTGGTTTGTGCAGTTCCCAGTCAGTGTAAGTTCAAGGGGGGATGTGGGGCTAAAATCACAATTTTTATTTAAAAAGCAATGGTTTTAAATTTTTGTTGCGTTGGATTGTGCATGTATTGAATTTCTCACCAAGTTTGGTTGTCGTCTGCGCAGTAGAAACATTTAGTTTTTTTTTTTTTTTTTTTTTTTTTTTTTTTTTTTTTTTTTTTTTTTGTGAGATGGGGCACCAAAAGCACCTATGAAAGCTGATTTGAAGACATACCAGGATAGCTAGCGGGCAAGAAACTGAATGCGAAGTGTATACCCAAGTTAGAATGCTTGTTTTCGCGCTCTCTTGGGGAAAAAGGACCTGCTGTCAAGAGTACATACAGCTAAAAAGAGAAGAGAAAGAAAAGGCAAATTTCGGGATGTGGCAGCAGGAGATTGCCTTGTAAACCGAAATAGAAGCCTGGATTAACTAAAATGAAGCATGTAACCTTAGAACGCTGTTTTCGCACTACTGGGAGCGTAGCTGACCCGACTGCTCGACAAGCAGGAGATAGAATATGGAGCCTAGACGAAGAGGTACGCCTAGCAAGCAGCCAAGAAATGCATTTCACGAGCGCAGACCAGAGCGCTGGACATCTGTAAAGCTGAGAGAAGAAAAAAAAAGCAACTCAAAGCAATCGCCATGGTGCAGTGTCATGTTCAAAAAGGACACCCCACAGTGTGCACCAACCAGGCCACTTTGATTTGTTAATTTAGGCCATAAATTTAAGTAGCCTGTTCTGATATATTTGAACTCATTTTTCTCAGTTCGCACTTTTTGCAAGAGCACAGTTAGGGAAACTACGATTTGCAAACCCTTTCACCAAAGGCTGCTTTCAAGGTGATTTCTGGACTAAAATTTTGTTGGGAGCAAGGTAAAGTACTTTTTTGATTTTTAAATATTCTTTAAGAGAAAAACTCGTCAGATATTATCAGGCATCTAACAACAACAGAATAAAGAAAGTTTGTTTTTAAGGTGCTCCAACATTTACAAAAATGTCATAGAGAACCTGCAATTGGTCTTACCCTGCATGATGAAGTACCTAGAAATGATCTAAGCACAAACCATTAGTACATCTTCATCAGTTTTGAAAGGATAGTTTTTCTAACCTGACGCAGTTAATTACTCATTATGACAGATACACATTTTTTTCTATTTGAGCTAAGGCTACGAAGCTTAGATGATATTCTAATATGAGGAATACTATACACCATCCCTGGAAATTTCATTAAAATTGCTGGCACAGTTGAAAAGTTGACCCTTTAGCCCCGCATTCCCCTTAAGTGTGGGATAATGAAGTTCCATTGAACTCTGCTTAACTGAAATATTTCGCATCATCATTATCATCATTACCCAGACTACACCTACTGCAGGGCAAAGGCCTTTCCCGTATCTCTCCAGTTAATTGGTCCTCTCATGCGGGAAATATAAATATAAACTATGTTTAAAGGTTTTCATGCTGCATAGCATGCTCCGTTAGACATTGTGCGTCTCTCACTGCTCATCTTGGAAGGTTCTCGTGAAGAAATTCTGTTACCGTGAAATCTGGTCTCTCTTAAAACCTGTAGAAAAAGAGGAGGAGGGCTATCAGTCAATAGTTTGGGAGGCCTACTGGTTGGCTGTGCCAGCATTTTGCAGTGTGCATCCTCCCTGCCTCCTTGGACTGCTCTGTGTTTTGTGCAGTCAGTAGGCACATGCTGGGAGTGGGGAAAAGTCGCAGTGAAGATGGAATACAAGGGCAGAGTTTGTTTCTCACAGCATTGTTGGCTGCGCAGACTTGCGAGAGGAGATTTATGAGGAGTGGTGCCTTTTGTCTGCTTGCTTTCCACCCTTTGGGTAGCAGCATGTTAGCCATGCATAAACAGATGTATAGGTCACTCTGGGTGGGAATGAGGTTAGTTGAGGGATCTTCGCTTTTTGGGCTCCACTTTCCAAGGCTTCACGCAGACAGTGCATTCATTTTTATCCTGTGCCACTCGTGCTTCTATAGCATGAAGTGTGACCTGATTGTTAAAGTGTGCTGATTATGATGGCAGCTATGGTAGGTGCCTTCTTTTCTTCTCTCCAGTGTGCTCCATTGGGCAGCGGCTGTCCCAGCCAGAGCTGCAGTCAGAGTACACTGCCTTCTTGTATCCCAAGCGCAAGCCCTTGCTCATCAAGCGCTCGCAGAGGTGTAGGGTACGTGCCAGCTGGCTTTTTTTTTTTCTATCCCATTTCATTAAACTAGCTAAATATTGCTCCAAATTTGTGGTTTTTGATATTTAGTGAAGTTGTGCCAAGCCTATGCCAGATTGCCGTTTCAGCAGCCATGAGCTGCAGCACACGCAAGAAGCTCAGGTACTGTCTAATGCTCTGACATGACTCTGGTCCTTTCAAGCATTGAGTTAACCTTTTTGCTGTCAGGTGTTTCTGGCCGTGACGCACCCCCAGTGTCGGCTTGGTTTCAGGGAACGAGCATTGCGATTTATTTTTGATTATGATTGCTATACAAATAACATAGTCATCGGAATATGCACATTTCAGTGTTCTGCAGGTATTGTTAATTAACATAATCATCATCATCAGCCTGATAGATAAATTAGCATAATACAAGAAAAACCTGCTTGATACTTATTGAGAGTTCGAATTCGAGCTCGGCTCGTATGTATAATGAAAAGAGCCATCGCTCCAGTGCGCAGTCGAATGTCTCGCGCAGACAGCCATCTGAAAGCAGCCGTGCACCCTCCGGGGCGCACTTTCGGTGGCCTGCACAACGGAGAGCAATGGCACGTTGTGAAATCAAGATGACAGATGGAGGTGAAAAGAGGGTTAAACAACCTCTTTTGCTACCGCTAGCCGCTAGCCGCAAGCAAGGGCGCGGCAATAGAGAGTGAAAGTAGCGATCGAGTCATGGGTTGACCTGTTGGAGAGGCAACGGCGTGAGCCCCTGAATGTGACGCGTCGTAGCAGACACGCCAACAGAATAAAAATAAAAACCTGCAAACCTGCGGCAGATGGCAAAGCAACCCTTGAACCTGTAACCGTACGCACGCACATGCCGCATGATCGCTTAGCGTGATAGAGTAGCGTGCGCGGAGTGACCGCGCCCCTCAGCAAAGAAGGTGGCGGGGGTAGGCACGGCCGCTCCATACTTTTTAGTATATACGTACCAACACAACGCGGGGCGAAAACATGAACTTGTAGAAAGATATTACAGATGGTGCAGCCTGTCCAAGTGCGCCAGCTACGCACTCAGGCGTGAAGGTTTGAACGCATGATAGAGAACGTGCCGGTACGTCGGTGATACTGTGGGGGAGAAGCGCGAAAATGTACCGGTACGTTCGCGACAGCGAAGAGGCTAAGAAAAATCGATATGACTGAATTCAGTCTCGTGTTACTTTCCCTTTCCAGCCGTCTATTGCCAGCTGTTAGTATGTGATGTGCACGTGTTTTGCAAACATGCTTTGGCGCTGCAACCTGCACTGTCCCAAACAAATGTGGTCAATTTATATGCAAGGAAAAAAAAATTCCTTTCAAGAGTCTCAAGTAGTGCAATATTTGTGTCATTCTGGCTTCAGCAGGTTTTTTTGCAGCACCATCACCTGTCCCATTACGTCAGTGTAAAATCCCAGAAAAGGTTTCCCACACGCTTCTTGTGATAATATTTCTGCTAGTATGCAGACCTGGCTTTAAACTGACTGGGCCTATGACTGCGTGTAATCACTAAAATCTTTGCGTAGCACGTTGCCATTTTTTAAACCAGGGTGCAGGTTAGATGAAATGCCTTCTGTGTTCAAATCTTTACCTTTTTCACCACTGGGCTCCCTCTAGAAAATGGAAGAAGCTGCTCCTAGTCGAATTTTCACCTGCTACAAGGCGTGCTCTTAAGTGCTATTAGCCATTTCCACCGCTGAAATGATGTTTGCCAGAATGCAGATTGGTCTTGTTGGTGATTCATTGTAAAGCGTGGCCCGCATGGAGCGTTTTTTGCGACGCCCGCGCCGGCATCGACGATTTCACTCCCGCATGATCAGCAGCCGAGCGGCGTTTTTTTTGCCGCCCAGTTGCGCGACGCACGCGCCCCCATCCGGCCGTGCGTTGAGGTCGCGCACATCTTGTTTTCCCTGTCGCCGCAAGCTTCAAGTTGTGGTTTCCTCTCTTTCTTCTGGGTCAGGTGTGTCAAGAAAACAGGCAAGGCATCACTTCCAACAGCTATGGATCTAAATGCAGAAGCCATAGCACAAGGGAGGTATCAGAGGTCCGCTGGCAAGGCTAGCAGCTCATAAACAACCTCTGAGCTCAGCGTAAACACTCGTGGCCCCAGCGGACGGCCCACCTTCACCGAACTCTAACCTAAAAACCTAAAAAAAAAATAAAAAATGGAAATGCACGGTGCCCGATGCCTGGACCTTGCTGTCGTCGCCTCGTGCACCCCCGCGACTCCGAAAGACTACTATGCTGCTCGGCCGAAACCCGAAACCCTCAGCGCCGTCGGAGCGCCGAACCCCCATCGTTCTTTCCGCTCTCGCGAGCGAGTCTCTCTCGGCCGGCGTGGGCGTGGCTCCGACCGACCGGAATCACATGACGGCTGCTCCGGCTCTCATTGGCCCTCTGCCGCAGCCGACTTCCGGCGTCGACGCGTCATCGACGTTTTTATCTGTTCAGCCAGATTCCGACGATTTGGCAAAGTCGTCCTCTCCAGCGGCAAAAAAACGCTCCGCTGCCGTCGACGCCGGCAAATCGCCCGGAAAAACGCTCCATGCGGGCCACGCTTAAGTTAACAGTGGAAACAAAGTAACGGAAGCACGAGTCAAGAGGACAACACAGTGAGCTTTAACTTTCTACAAGCTCATTGAAAGTCGGCACTCATGTCTTCCTCTTGTCCCATGCTCCCATTACGTTGTTTCCTTTGTTAACTTATAATACTAAAATGAAGTCATGCTTGTTATAATGGTAAGAAAGAAGGAGGGGGTGGTGGGTGGTGAGAGTGGAGGTTTTTTTGTTAATAGTATCACTAGTTAGCATGAGTGTGCTCTACGTTGGTGAATGTGGAGCCTCTGTGCGACCTGCCATTCTGCAGCTAAGTGCTCGCTTTCATTTTTCTTTTGCACGGTACGTCAGGAGTGTGAGCATAATCTGAGCAAGCCTGAGTTCAGCCCATCCAGCATCAAGTTCAAGATCCAGATGGCAGCATTGTGAGTACTGGGAGGCTTGGCTCCTGCTTCAGTGTTCCAAGTTTCTTTTTTTCTTATTGCGGTAATACAGGTAGTGCACAATCATGGCCGTTGTGAAGCTTCACTGCAATACCTGGCCACTTCCTGTGTCCACTTTACAATAGCCATGCCTACTAAGTTGAACAGTTCACCTGGCTTTTACAGAGCATGTGACTGTGTACGAGCAGAACACAAAATTTTGAACAACCAACATTACGCTTTTTGGAACATTGAACCTGTAGGTTGTTTTGCAAATTGCATAATTAACAAGGTCTGAATGATGCATTTGCAAGGTCATTTTTTGCCCTGTTCTCATGGCCGATATGGTGTATGTAATATTCTCAGTATGAAATAGGTGGTTTGTGTATTTTACCTTTTCACCTACAGTACTGCATACAATAACACCACTTGGCCCGTGACCGTAGCATTAGTTTGTTGTATCTGGAAAAGTGGACTGAACACAGCACATTGAACTTCCAGTGGGCAGAGTTGCTTGGTGTTTTTTTTCTGCGGCGGGCTCAGTTGCAGTCAACCTAGTGATCTTTTGGCACCAATCAGTGCATTCTTGCCGTGCCGCCTTTTACTGGTGTTGTTCAGAAACAATGCGAGCTGTGTTACTAATACAACCACAAGGCCTCTTATTATCTGTCCAGGGCCATGCGTGTCAGTCATTCAGGTGCTTTTTCCATTGGAAAATGAGGTGTCTTTAATCTGGAACATGTCAAGCAATTGTAAGTCCTATGAATTATGTGACGCATTGTTTGTTTTGAAATCCGTCATCCGGATACTGAGTCATACTTTTTCCTGCCACACTTCATTTTGTCAAGAGAGTGCCTTTGCTGAGTAGCAGCCATTATGGGCATATTAAAGGGCTAGAATGCCAAAATTTTTCTGCTGTACTTTAGCGTTCTAAATAGTGCGTAGCGATTATGTAAGCATAGAGCACAATGTTAGAAGCCCAAAATCGCATTTTCCGACCCTCAAGGGGCCGAAATACCGTCCAGAAATTCAGCTAGTCCGAAAAAACGAATTCACGCAAAAAAAGTCACTTTATTTAGTGAGCGGCTTGAAAAAGTGGTCAATATGCCTCGGCGGGGCGCTATGTTGCCGTACAAGTAAGTCGACTTGCACGTCGGCAAGGGTGACATTCTCGCTATACACAGTCGAAAGCACCATCAGAGCTCGGGTTAGTTCACTGTTAGTTTGCAGCACAGTCTCTGGCTCCTCAATGTCGGAGCCTGAGTCATCATTTTGAAGCACCTGGCGAACAATTTCGTCGTCGATGAGTTCAGCGGATAGCTTGATCTCTCTGTCAGCGTTAGCAAACTGCTCCAGCGTCACTTCCATGGCAGCGGCTCCTGCAGTGCGCAGGTGCTCGATGAGGTCAGCAGATGAAGATGGCTGATGGGATTCACTGGCGCTGTCATCGGATGACGAAGGCACTTCATCTCTGATCGCGAAACCTGCATGGTGGAAGTGATCCGCTGTGTCTCCTCGGTCAACGCCTTCCATGCATCGGAAAGCATGCCGAGCACAGACAACAAGTCGACACTGTATGTTTTGCCACTGTCCACGCATAACACCATGCCACTGAGCACGCGAGATTGATAGAGGTGCTTGAGTGTCCGGATAATGCCTTGGTCCATGGGCATTAGTAGGGATGCCGTACAGCACAACACACCACATGTGAATGGCGACCGCAGGGACTGACGACTGCACGACGGCAGCACGGCAGAGCTGGCACTGGTGGGACGGTGCAGCAAGCGGTGCCTGCTATCGAGGCTATACAGGGTATGTGAGGTTTCGATGGCGTGATCAGTGGACGATATGACACATGGTTTCGAGGTTGCAGAAAAGCAAAATGGCACCGGCGTTGTTGCATTTTTGGCAGCTTTTGAGTCGAAAATCGAATGAGAAGGATTTCAAACATCCGAAATTTCGGTCGGTGTTATACATTGACTCTGTGGAGTGCATAGCACCGCGGTGCCATGGCAAGGTCCGGATTTTCAGGCAGGTCTTAAAATTTGGGGCGTCCGAAATATCGGTTGGCGACTGTATTAGCATGCAGCAGTTTCGATTTCGGTTCGTAGTTGTCAGGTTTTTACTTGATGTCAAGAAACAGAAGACATAACATTGAAATGCCACATGGGCCAAAAACTTACTACTTCAAGAAGCAGGCGTTCCATCTGCTCTGTTTGCAGTGTGACTCCGCTATATGCTTTCATAACACAGTCACACAGCGGAAAGAGTTGGTCAACTGTATCTCGTTCACTATAGTCAACTGCATCCGGAACATGTTTGCATTGTTTTGATGATCCTGTCCCGTCGCGCCAACAAGAAATATTCGGAAACATGCCATTGCCTGTGAACAGCTGTTACCAATTCGCTGTCTGACACTTGTTGCTCGTAGCAGTGCCGATGTCGGCCGCTCGCTTCGCTACAATAATTACCCAAATTCCTATACTATGCGAGCGGCTGGGAAAAATTAAAAAGCGGGAGAGGGGTTTGACTATGAAGGAGTGCGCGTAAATGCTCGCGAGTATATAGTTTGAATCGCATTAATCGGGGCACCCTTTTCTTGCGCCGTTTTGAGCGCCGCTTGTACGAATCTGGTGATTGAAGAGAGAAAATTCATAAATTTCAGCAAATGAAAATGGTCATCAAGTATAGTTTTGGTAACAGTGAACTGAAATTGACAATTGCTTACATCGCAGAACACGCGTGCAATCACCACGAAGCACTGGTGTGACCCCGGTGTGCCGAGCAAGGCTGCAAGCGGTCCAGAACAGTCGTCGGCGCTACTTGTGGAAAGAAAATTAGGCCGATTGAGGATAGTCGCCATACACACATTTTATTGAGCCTATTTTATTATGAGATAGGCTTGCTATAGTAAAACGGTGACGGAAGATGAACCTTTATTACAATGTTGAGTCACTAACCCGTTCAGAGTGCCGTCCAGCGAAACCGACTAGGCCTAGCGACGAGTACGGCAGGCACAGAGCAGCGCAGTTCATCGCCCGGCGCGCCCGCCGAAGGTGCCGTTGCTGAAGGCTCTGCATTTGTGCAGGCATGCTACTGTTGCACGAGTATATCAGGCAGTCCTGATAACATTTGTCTTTTCAGGTACAACTCACTGCTGCGCCGTCGGCCACTCTGGTCTCGGCTACGGCGGTAGACAACAACGCCGTCCGCCGACCATTGCTGCATCGTCGGCTGCAGCCCTAGAAAATTTTAGTGAATTAATATTGCCATTAAGCATAATTTTGGCTACCATGAGCTGTCGGGCTGTCTATGCGTTAGAACTGTTAGAACGCTACCGGTGCAAAAGAACAGCCGAAACGAGCTAACAGCAAAGTCTCTTATGTCAGAAAACTGCAATGACATCACAAATACTTAATTATGGTTTTTTCAGTCACGGCCGGTCTCGAGGGAGAGAGCGCTTCTCTTCTCTTACGGCCTCTCCAATGGGGTCTGTTTCCACCGCCCGCCGCGCCTCGGTGGGGTCGCCACCGCCCCACTGCTGCTCCTCCGCTACAGCCGTTCACGCGGAAGGGAAATGCGCGCTCGCTTTTAGCTTCGCCCGCGTCAGTTGCAACCGGCAGGTCCTGACATTTCGCCCCTTATGGTTTATACAAAGTCCGTAGTCAGCATCGAACATTTATGGTGTACGAGGAATAAAATACAGTCAACAATCCGCTCACTCGCGCGCTCCTTCGTCAGTGCGGCCGTGCACGGTCGAATGAAGCTTCAGGTACACTTCAAAATTTTTACCCCTAAGTTTTGTACAAAAATAAATTTGTCAGGCTATGCAATGTGCCTTTGAATGTTTTAAGCAGGTGTAGCGCGACCTGACGTGAGTGCATGGTGAACTGTTGGGTGGAGATTCTGTCAACCGCTACCGTTTTCGTTTAGATCAGAAGAGGTACCGGCAAAAATTCATGGTGCGTCTCAGATTCAGAGCAAAGAACAAAAATTTATTCATAGTAAAAATTTCACTTCTTTAGTGGAGTGGGCTGTTCTAGCTTCATTCAAAACATATCAGTCGATGAAAGACCGAAGATGTATATGTAGTCTCGCGACTACTTTTAATCAAGGAAATGGGCATAAACAGTTAAGCAGAATCGAAAAGAGCGGCAAACAATAAAAAAATTGTCCTTCAAAGTATGTTCATCAATTCATCAAAATGCGACCTGCGTCTAGAAAATTCAGTCTCAAAATCTTCCTGCACGGCTTGTGCACATAAGGACTTGGCCTCTCGGTCTTCTCTGTCACTTTCCTGGTATAATTAATAGAGAAGAAAAATTCTGAGAAATGTTTCAAATTTCAAAGAAGGGGACCTAATAACATAGCTGTTCTCAATTCCTTTCGGGCAACTCAGTGTTGAATTCTGAAATGCTGACTGAATCAGGATCTTAAATACTTCGAGAACATTTGTGTGTATAGTAGGGGCACGGCAGCTTTTTCGGAAAAAAAAAAAAAAAGAAGCTTGTCTAATAGGGCAACAAGCTCTGGTTTCGGATAATGCAGTCCACTAGAATATTGTCCTCGTAGAAGAGCGTACTACATGGGTCTGCTTCTTTCGCTAGTTTCAAGAAGAATAGCGCAAGCGTCACACCCGAAGTTGAATAACTAAACGATATATCCAGCGGCGTAAGGTAAACCGGAATATGTGACAGTGGGAAATGGGATAGTAAGAGATGCCATCACTTCCTTCAGTGCCTTGATTTTGCTCCCAGATGAAACGTCCGTCTTGGCAATGTAGTCATGTGCCGCTAGCTGTTACGGGCCTCGCATCTAGCATTGTCATTCCCTTCCGCACATTAACCTTACTTTCCCGAAGAGAGCCTCAATGGGTTGCTATATAGGGCTTGAAATGAGTCTTCAGTGAGAGTGTCCTTCTTTACCGCTTTAGCAGTTTCTTGCATACTTTCGATATAGCAGGTGAACTCATTTGTAAATCATTGCATCGAGTATCACCTTCATCATTTATTGGCCTCTTTTTACCACTTCCAGCACGAGTGGTGCCATGAATATCAAACCATTTTTGATTGTTTTCATAATAAGCTTAATATCATGTAAAAATTTCATTAACAAACTTTTATATGCAAAATTAAAATAATGTTTATAATACCACACATTGACTAATATATGAATTGTAATAACATTTAAAACTCAACCCTACAACGTTTACTTTGACTGTTATACTAATACTTTATATCATGCAAGCATTTTGCAATTTACATTACATTTTTATGAAATTATTTTCATCTTCGGTGTTACATGAATGGTTTCGCATCTAGCGCTAAAGACGGTTTTGCTGTAAGAGACGAGTTGCTGTCATGTTAGCCTTGAAGAAGCTTCGATGTGATCACTTCTCATTCAGATTTTTTTTTTTTGTTCCTATTCTTGTACAGGGTTTGGAAAAATTCGGATTAAAATGAACAAAAGTAGCTACCATGCCGCAATGTATGGCATGCTTGTCGAACGTTTGCTGAACGACAGTGTTTTTTATATCCGTTCACGTGTGTAGTATGTTGACGACATGCCGCTGCAGCATCTACCTTCTGTGTTCTTTAATTTCGGGGCTGCATTCACCATGAAACTCGCAAGCGACAGCGCGAAACCAGGCAAAAGCCACCCGCCGCCACTGAAGCAGACGCGGAGCAGACAGTGAGCAGGTCGCGCCCTTTGCGGTGGCGGAGAGCGCAACTCAAGGAGAAAAGTTCCCATTGTTCCCGCGGCAATTGAGAAGGTCGTAAGAAAGAGCGCGCGCTCTCCCCCGAGACCGGCCGTGTTTCAGTGAACCTACATCACAGTCAATGCACTTGAGGGTCCGGAATGCTAGAGCGAGCATTTTCACAAACTTTAAAAAGGAATTAAAATATTTTCTACACTTCCTTTGAGCCTAACACGTGACAGTGATGGTCTTCAAACACAAAAGGAAGTGCATGACAAGCTTTGCACAACCTTGTAATGTGGTGTCTCTACCCCTTTAAGGAAGAGCGTGCTTATGCTATATACGGCAATATGCTTGCACATGCAGAAAGGTTCTACGTCATTCAAGCTGTCACATGCCTAGCGCAATCTAAATTTTGGACCCTTTAGATGTCATGGGACCAAGAGGGCTGGGTGTCAATAAAATGTACTGGAATAGAAAGTGCCATTGGGGGCAGTGAAAATGGTTGTACAGTTGAATCCCGCTATAACGAAATTCACGGTGCACGAAAAAAAATTCGTTCTCGCGGAACTTCGTTATCGCAAAAATTTGACGTGAAACGCAGAAAGAATTGCCCAAGCAGCAGCAAAGGCGTTTAATGCCAAAAATCTGTAAGCTTGGTTTGCTTACGCTTCACGGCGAGCAACGCCGTCACGCGATTTTCGCACTCGGTCAGCAAACCCATTGCAACATCGTCGTCTCGGACAGCAACGAAATTCCTGATGACATCAAAAGCGTCCATCACCTGTACGGCGGTTGCCGCAGCCGGCGCTTCCTGTACGTCGTCGTCTTCTTCATCGGAAGAGTCCTTATCATTCCGGGCAGCTTTTATGATCTGCTCATCACTCACATCTTCGTGAACAACAACACAAGCGTCAGCGCCGATGTATTCGTCGAGCTCGAGATTAGGCGGCACGGTTCCTATTTCTCCCAGCGTTTTCCAGGCGGCCGCGATCCCCGGAGCCGGTGACGCCTCTTCGTCGTCGTCTGTAACGCCTGGTGTTAGGCCAGCAGAGTGTACGGGTCGACCTTCGGCAAATCCGGCGTGCCTGAAACAGTTCACAATTACTGAGCGCCCCAGTGTGCTCCAGGCAGCAGACATAATCTGCAGTGCCACGTACAAGTCCACCTTCGTGTCTCGGCCGGTTTCAGTGTTAAAAAGCAGCCGCTGAATTAACCTCCCGCGGTTATGGCGGGCCTTGTTATGGCGGGCCTTGAAACGATGTTATGGCGGGCCTTGAAACGGTTTAGCCAGCCAATGCTGGCTTTAAAATCATCAATGCCAAGTAGGCATGCATAGTTCAAGGCTTTCTGCTGGACGATGCTTCCGGACAGGGGGACGTTGCTGGCTCGTGCTTCCACAAACCACGCATGCACTGCTTTGTCCAACTCTTCATGGAGGGGCCGCGTCACCTTTTTGTGCTTCGAGGATGTGCCTGAAGCAAGTGCCATTCTCACGCTGTCCTTATTGCCTAGAATCGTTGACAGCGAACTTGCAGGAATTCCGAAGTCTTCAGCAATTGCCGCTTTCTTCCTTCCGCTTTCTGCTTGGGCGATTATTTGAGCTTTTTGCTCAAGGGAAAGAGTTTTGCGTTTTTTCACTTTCGTTGCCATCGTGTCCTGCGGATGAAAACTCGTCGTTGTCGAAGAGAAAGGCAGCGAGTGAACAACGCGACCACGACACAAAGCCAAAATGGCGGAACTGCAATCACGTGATTTCATGCTTAATGTGGCTTTGGATTTGACTTGGACTTCTCGCCAATAAAACTAGTTTCGGTTTCGATTTTGAACGCGAAAATTTCGTTGAAGCGGAAACGCTCTGCAAAAATGGTTCGTTGTGCAGAGAAATTTAGGCCATTAATTCTTATAGGATACTCGCGGGGAATAAAAAATTATTCGTTGTCGCGGAAATTTCGTTGTGGCGGGATTCAACTGTATGGCACATCCTGTTGGCGGTCCTAAAGAATATTGAAGGTGCCTTTTAAGGGGGGACAGGGTCTTTTGGACCAAAAAATTGCGAAAAAATTACTTTTTAGAAAATGTGATTTGCGAAATCAGTAGCTTTTTATCTACCTATCTGCTAAGTTTTTCATCTCTAGGGTTGGTATTTTAGTCACAATGCCAATTTATATAATCGATGTCGCCCAATTTGGGCCGAAAACGACCCCCAAAACAATCATTTTCCGCGAGGCGTAACTCCCATTTTGTGCGTGGCACCGTAGCCATCTTGGTCTCATTCGAAAGAGCCGCCTTTCGTCTTCAAATTGCCGCCTCTGCTGTTCGCATTCGCCCATTGGTCGCATAAAAAATAGCAAAAAAGAAAACGGGGCATTTGCAATCCCATTGGCTTTCGGGGTGTACGTGACGATAAGGCGTCGCCGCATTGGTGGAGCTGGATGACGGCGTCTGCTCGGCGCGCCCGAGCCGCGGGAAGACGGCGGAGACGTGACGCCGGCTGCGTTTGGTTCCGAACCGCGAGGTGCGTTCACAGCAAGAATTTGTGAAAAAAGGGAAAAAAATAGTTGAATAATCATCTCAAGTGATGCCCTGCCCCGGCTGTGCGCGCTCAGGCCGATGAAAATCGTGCGCCGAACGATCGTGTGTATGAGCCTGAAGTAGGCCTAGCGTGTTCCCCAGCACGGGAGACTGCTACTGCCAGCGGTCGCACCCGCCGCCACAGTGATAATGCAGGCCACAGATGAGCAGAAAGATAAGCTCAAAACAGGAAAAGCTTGAACTCGCGCCAACTCCAGCAACGAAGCGGTAGACGGATTGTTTTCGTGACGATGAAGGAAGCACAGCAGACAGTCCGCTTGGCGAGGCAGAGTTCACGATAGTCAGATCTAAACAATTTGCCGAGATTGGTGAAGCGTAAATTATACGGCGGCGATATTGGCATTTATAAAAGTGAACGGGGATAAGAAATCGCCGTCAAACTTATTCTCTAATGCGTAAACTGCGGGACACGTCTTCGTAGAGCTCGCCGCGCATTTGCGCCGATCGGACCTCGTTCATAGTCCTTAGTGAGTGCGCTTGCTTCCAGTGCAATGCAGAGCATTGGCAAGCAGCAAACAGCTCCAAATTACATTTCTTTACCACAATAAACGTTCCTCATCGCGGTCTTGATTTGAGGACGTAGCAAAACGACGTACGCAAAAAAAACAAAACAAACGCTGCCTGCATGTGACTCGCGCAGCCGAAAAAGTGACAACTGAATGTGCTGCAACTGCAAATCAAAATGAAAGAGGTGACACTTGGACATTGGAAAGCAAGGAGACTACATTCCTGGAGGTTTATAGCCATTTGAAACTGTAAATGTGTGCATTGCACCAGTGAATGTCTGTTAAATAATGCCCTGTTTCTTTTTTGCTCTTTTCTCAAAACATGCATTGTCGACCACTTGCAGTTTTGTGACCTTAATATCTCGGCACTTATTGCAGATTGATTAATAATTTCTTTTTCAGCATGAAGCCAAATATGTGGAGCACACAATGTTGCAAGTAAATTTTTTAATTTCTTGTTCAAAATTTTTAAAATGACTTTTTTTTGTGACCATTATATGCTATATTTTGACCTTTGAACTTTGTTATGCAATAAAACAAGAAATAATTGCTTAATCAAAAAATTACTTGCAACATTGTGTTCCTCATTCTTTCTAGTGTCCAGCAATGTGTTCATCTGAAGTTTTTCTTCAGTGATTATTTTGTAATTGTTCTTGTAAGAATTAGACTAATTGGTGTATTTATCTCATGAAATAATTGGATCACAAAATAAATAATTGCAGTTTTGGAATCTGCACAAAAAACTACACAAACCCACCAAGTTGCATCAATTTTGATTGGTAAATAACTAAAATAGTTTTAAGACTAGTGTCCCGAACTTGACTGATATGTTCCAAGTATTCTTACAAGTGCCCTGTGTGGCTGATTTTGCTGTAAAATCAGATTAAACTTACCGGTTCCCACCTTTTGTTGTGAACTCCCTGCAGAGAGTCGGAGGAGTCACTCAATGCACGGTGTTTGTTTCAGGCAATCGCGTGACTGCTAGTTGCTCTGCTTTCAGTGGAGTAATAGGCAGATTGATTTCGTGAATGTAGTTGGCTTGAATCGGGCTTATTATATTAATGACATGCTCTCTGAATCACAGATGTGTTGTGGTTCTATCAAGATGTTTGCATTGTGTTTAAAAACATTAATAAAGACTACTTAGGGTACCTTCACAGATTTGAGGATTTTCGTTGCCGACTGCAAAGTGATGAAATTGAGTCTCATGAAAACAAAGAGTATGGGCTTATTTTTAGTGCCATGGGTTCAGTTTACGACTTCATCTGCGACTAAAGCTGATGGTTCACAGAAACCCTGGAAACAATAAAGGCAAAAACAAAATTTGAAGGATGTTGTTTATTGCACTTTTAAGCCAAAAGCCGTGGAGAGGGTTTAAAGTCGAAGGGTTGCTCATTGGTTTTTGGGGCGCTCAGGTCATAAATTCAGCACATGGGAAATTGGGCATTTTCTTCCAATTATTTTTATAGGTGAGGCATTCGAGAACCTTTGGGCATGCTGGTGGTAACATGCACGCTGGAAGCAATCCCTTTCCAGTAGGCTTGCTTTACCTTTTTAATTCGTGGGAAAGAGTGTGTTGTTGAATAAATGTTTTTGTCTGTTATCATCAACATTTCTTGCAAGCTGCTAAATGCTTAAAGGGGCGATGATGGGTCGTTCAATGTATTGCCGTTTTATACTTCTATGAATAATATACAGATCTGTGATTCTACTCGAAAAGTTTTAGTGCCTATTGCGCGGCGCATATTACAAAAAAACGCGATAGAAATTGGAATCGTTAAGAACCTTCCACTGAGAGCGACCGCCATTTTGAAATGTTCGTGTGACGTCACAGAGGATATGCTGCGGAGCGTCGTCAGCAATATCAAAGGACACAGTCTTTTTTTATTTTTTTTTCTATTTTTTGGTCGATTGACACTGTGGTTGTCCCTCATGCAGAAGTGCTTGATGAAGATGTTACCGCACGAAAGCAATATAGATTAGGGCATGTTTTCTTCAGAGTCAGTGGGCTGCACGGTTATGGGTGCCTTAGCTTATCGACGCACTGATCTGTCGCATTATACGCGATGCGCAAAACGCCGACAACGCCGCCTGTCGCCAAGGCCGCAAAGCGTAGGCGGGCTCGGTCAAGCGCTGTTCGTGTCAGCGTATATGAGCGCCCGTCGTGTTTTCGTCTTTGGTCGCTGTTTAACAGATATAACGCCGCTGTCAACCTTTAGCGATGTCTCGGAAGAATTGCTGCGTAGTTGGGTTTTCGATCACACATAAAGCCTTGCAAGGAACACGTTTGTATAAGTTTCCAGTGATGCTTCACGAGAACGACGGCGGCCGTGAATCGCGGCTGTTCGACGCAGAAAGCAAGCAGTCACACCAAATGACATTTGTTCAGGTTAATGTCATTTTTTCGACGCGCTGCTACACGACCAAAGCTAATGCCATTTCCAAATTATGGTAATTGTGATTGATATGCAACTATTGAAGTGCCTTCAATATGTTGCGAAGGTGACGGCGCTATAAACGAAAGCGGCCTTTAAATTGACATTCATGTCTTGCATACCTTGTAACTAACCTCTTGATTAGGACTATCAATTACGAAGTCAGCGGCTGTGTCGGCGGCGTTTGTTTATGAAAGGGTGCGGAAGTATACGGCGCAGCATACTACAACTCCGTTGGCTCCTGTATACGTTTCTGCCAGATCGCTTGCTCGGCGTATTAAGGCCTGTCGAAAAATGCTCGAGCTTAGCCTCATCAAGAAAGCATACGGCAAATTCGTAACGCTTGCCACATCGGATGCCGCGATCTTACCGCAACGACCCTGCCCGCGAAGGCGGCCGACGACGGTGCTCTGGCCGTGTGCTTGGCCCTAGTCGTCGCTAGGCCTAAACACCTAAATGGTTTCAAATAAAAGCCGTAGCTGGAAGTGCTTTGGAAATAGTACACTTTATTCATAAAACTGCGTTACTATATCAGTTCACTTGTCTCATAAATTGTCTTACAGTAAACGGAAGGTGTAACATCGGCGATGACTTAGCAGCGGGGCTAGAGAACGAAATCGGATGAGCTCCGTCACACTGGCAGCAGCTGCTAAGAGCAGAAATTTGCTAGTATCGCTGTTATCACTTCTTCCAAAATCTCGTTGCATACCAGCGATCCTCAGTAAACATATTTTTTTTAGACTCCTTCCTCAAATTAAACGCGTATTATTTAAGATCAACAGAGCATGCTTTTCTGAATGTAGCGAAAGAAATCCGCCGTGTCGGCGACTCGGTGTTGACTGACCGCGGCAGCAGGAGCAACCTGTTCCGCCCGCACTGAGTGCGGTGGCTACGGGTTGGCTGGCAGCAATGGGTGCGTTTTTTGTTTTTACGATGCTATTTGGCATATTTCACATAGATGACTAGCTGCAAAATTATAAAAGCAAAGTAGTATTTAATGCAGCTAGGTGGCACTTTTTTAAAATAACGGCTTGAGGGGCTAGTTTATTTTGGGTGTATCTTCTCACCGAGTCTCTGGTGTCGACATAACACATTTCCTCGTTGATCGCATTCGGATGAGTACCTCAAACACATTCGCTACCTGATGTCATTTTCATCGAATGTCATTATATTTTCTCGTGTAGCAGCAAACAAATATCATTTTCAACGAGCGTTATTCTATGGAAAATGCATTAAATTTGCCGTGTGTAAGGTCTGAGTGATAACTATGTTTTCTGCTTGTCATTGCACCTTCCGTGAACACTTCTTGTTTAAACTTGGTCGCCTCCGGTAGCTGAGAAGATACAATACGCATTAGATTTGTGAAACGCTCAGCCAGACGTTCTTTAGCGTGCATTGACATCGCACAGCACACGGTTGCATTTTGCGTTTCGCCTCCACCTAATTTAACGCGAGCGGCGCGGTCGACTTCGGCCCCCGTAGCTCGATCCTCAGAAAGCCTGAGCCACGGAGGCGCGTTATTGAACAGATATTTGGCAATATGCGTTTTGAAACTTGCCATGCAATTACTGTGAAGACCAAATCCAGTGTTCCTGTTGTCTGGCAAGATTACGAATACATAACATGTCGCTGCACTTGCTATTCAGACTAAGGGCTGTAGAGCTTGCTATAAACCGCGCTGTAACTCTGCAGTTGGGCGCGAGGATGATACATATGAAATGAAGATGATACTACAATAATAAAATAGGATATAAAATTTAAATCTAATATGCTCTTGGCTAACCTGTGATGCAGCTTTTCAGATATTGCCTCTGTTGATATCTCACTCCCCCATGAAATTATCTGCCCGCACTGCCTTTTCGACGACGGAATAAGTGAAATCCATGCTGTACAGGAAGTGGTAAAGCGCTAGCATGAACAATCTGAACTCTTGCTGCAGGAGCCCAATATGCGCTATTTTCCTGATGCTCAGAATGCTGGTTTGCAAGCTCGCTGGCTTTTCGTGGTCGCACCGGTACGAAACCGCTCGCAGTTTCGGCGACGCTGGCTAGTTACTGTACCAACATATTGCATATAAACGAAGCAAGCGTGTAACATTAAGCAAAGAAAGAACATTGGTTCATAGGTCAAAAAATTAACGAATTAGTGTGGCGTTGTAATGAAATCAAGGCACTCAAAATGAGCTCCACTTCGTACGCAACTTTGTTGACGCTCGTCTGCAGCAGACACTTGATGCATATGGAGGCGATGTAGTTCCAGACGGCCATGATATCGAACACATGTCCACTATTATAAAGTGCGATCCCCTTGCGCACACTGTCACCGCGGAAGTGCCCGCGATGCGCACACAAACGGCAGATCGCACGCGCGCACCGCGACCACGCTTGCCGCATGAGGCCCGCCTCGGGTTCCGACGGCCGCCGCTACGCGGCTTACAGTGGCGCCCCTATAGGCGCTGCGCATGGCGTATACCAGCGACGTACAACACCAGCACGGCCAACAGTCGCCTGTCACCATAGTGCGAGGTTTTTCAGCTCCGCGACGCCTACGGATCTGATCAGCGGACGGTCATCTGATCTGTTTTGGTCGGATCGGAGGCCGAGCGAGGACTTGACACCTGATGAGTGAACGGCCTGAACAGCTGCACTTGTCTCTAGCTTAACCATTTTGGAAAAAGGAAAACAAGAAGCTACACTTTATATGTTCTCCCTTGCCATCAGCAATGACCTTGGCCAGAGATGTCAGTCGGCGCTGAAATGCCGGCTCGTTCAGCGATGAGTAGGCCTAGCGCGAGTACACGGGGTTCCAGTCTAAAGTTTCGGCGATTACAGAGCGTGCATTCACAAGTCTTAGCGGTTGCATATGGTTATCGAGTGTAGTTCTGGCAGTAGCAACCCCCAAATCGACGACTGCTTACACCACAACGCGAGTGCACATTGAGCGGGAAGCGTTAATATGTGACCCTGTCTAGCGAGCGCAGCCGGCAGCTGTTGGTGCCGCATGTGTGCATACCTGGCGTAGGCAGAGAACGTAGCATCCACGGCGCTTCTTGCAAGCACAGTTGTAGTTTGTGAAGAAATAAAGGTACAGCCGGTGCGAAAAGTGGATAGTTTTGGTATTGCTAGCCCAGCTTCCATTTTATGCCGTGCGAACGAGCAACATATATCCAGTCATTGCAAAACCTATACAGTCGAACCCGGATATATCGAACTCAAAGGGATTGTGAAATAGTTCGATATATCGATAATTCGATATACAGAAATCGGCTTGCGACGACACTTACGATACGAAAAAACGTTATCGTATGTGTCGCGTAATCAACCCATTCGCATAATGAACCCACCCTCCACGTTTGCACCCGAGAGTTTAAAAAAAAAAAAAAAGTGTTAAGGCCAGTTCGCTTACATGCACGTAATTGAGCGATCTCAGCGACGAGCAGCAGCAACAGAGTGAAAAATTTCCAACTTGTTTGAACTGTGTCCCTCTCGCTGCTCGAGCCACTGTGGCAGCTCGAAACAATGTTGCTGTGTCGCCGCGGCAGAAATCGTGACCATTTTCGCTTGCATGTCAATAGCGCACGCCACTCCGTTTCGGTCGTCTCATCCGCAGCTCATTTCTTGGCAGCGTGCCAAGATGCTGCGCAGCGATAACATCACAGCGCGGCGCGGTTATCTTTTGATAGCTCCTGCGGTGGTGGGGAGTGAACTTGGCAGAGTGCCCGTGATGGCTTGATTGCACAAGCCTAGTTCGATTTATCATGCTGCGCTTGGGGTGGGCTTCATGATTGCAGCTGACCGCGTGCTTTCGTTGATTCATACATGCAAGAATAAACGACTCCCGCAAAAAAAAAAAAAAAAAAAAAAAAAATTCTGCCGCTTCTTAAAGGACCACTGTCCACCCTCCGGTTGAAAATATTTTCTTCCATGTGACTGTGAGACTTCGCCCCCAGAACGCAAGGCCGCAAAATGTTTTTGAAAAGAGTAGCTAATAACGCAGTTACAGCCACCCCAATCACCCGATTCTGTCGTGTTTCTCTCCTTCCATTCCCTCGCAAAGTCTTCCCCCCCCCCCCCTCAGCGTCCGACCCGGGCTCCGCCAACAGCCAGGCCATGTCCATGTCCGAGCCCGGGTCGGCGTAAAATATGAAGGCTTGTCGCCTGGCTCTGGCGGGATGCCATCTCAGCTGGTCCGTGGGACGGGAGCAGCAGCAGGCATAGCGGGACTGTTCCGGCTGGTCCCTCTCCGGCAGCGGCCACATCCTTGGGGTCACAGCGCAGCTGGGCTCGGCCACGGATACGACTGGCAGCGGCCCTGAGCTGTCGCTCTACATCGTTGACCCCTTTCGACGTGGCGCCGTGCTGGATGCACATTGGCGCCAGTTGTGGGTGGTTCCTCTGCCCGGGGGATGCGCATTGCAGCAGGCGTTTCCGCCACGGGCACACCTGGCTTCCTGAGGCCCGTACTCCAGGCCTGGGCAGCGGGCTTCAATCCAACTCGTTGAAGACGGCCAGCATGGCCGCGCTGGTCACAATAATGGGCCACAATTTAGGGGGGTACCCCCTGTTTAAGTGGCCCCTCCTTGAACCAAGCGCTGGGTGCGGTTTCCCGCCCCAGCGACGGTGGTTCATCTGGCTGCTGCAAAATCTTATCAGAATGCATTCTGAAAGAAGCAAAGACGTTAGACAAAGTAGTGCACTACCTTGGCCTTAGGTTATAGCGTCGGTTGCGAACCGGGTTGCTACCTGCATCGTTTTGAGCTTCCCCCGCTTCGCAGTTATCGTCCTGCGAAGGTGGTAAGCTTTCAAGTCTGCGACATGCACCGGACCAGCGGTTTCACCGCTCGCCAACAACCGCAGCTGGTAGGTGAGTGGCGTAGTCCGTGCCGTAACTTCGAACGGTCCAATCCACTTGTGCGCTAGTGACGCGGCGAAACCACGCGCTGCTTTACTAAGCGGGTGCGTTCTTTTCAGTACCAAGTCGCCCGTGTTGAAAACGACGTGACGACGACCTTTGTTGTACTGATCCGCTTGCTCCATGCGCGCGACATCGAGGTTTTCACGAGCCGCGCGCTGCGCTGCCTCAAGGCGCTCGCGGAGCTTTGCCGCGTACTGTGTAAGCGGAGGGGGCGCGGGCCCCGCCGCGTCAAGTAGGGCGTTCTCTAGCGGAAAAGCGATCTCTTTCCCAAAATTCAAGTAAGCAGGTATCATACCCACCGACCTGTTCACGGTTGTTCTAGTGGCGAAAGCCAGTTCGGACAGCCGTGCGTCCCAATCTCGGTGCTGCTCGGTCGTCGCGACCAGCATACTCTTAACATTCCGATTCACTCTCTCGGTTATGTTGCTCTGAGCGTGGTAGGGACTCGTTTTCCTGTGGCGGATTTGAAGCGCCCGACAGGAATCAACAAAGACTTTGCTTGTGAAATACGAAGCATTGTCTGTAATGAGGTCGGAAGGGAAACCGAAACGAGTGAATGTCTCCAACAGTTTCTCCCAAATCCGTTCTGACACAAGCTTTCTAAGGGGGAAAACCTCAACCCATTTGGAATAGTGGTCCGTTATTACCAGGATATATTGGTGTCCGCGCGCGGAGCGAGGGAGGGGTCCCATGATATCGCACGCGACCACTTGCCACGGATAGTTGCTAACTACCGGCTTCATCATGCCAGCGGGTTTCCCCGCCCGAGGCTTGGCTACCTGGTAAACAGGACATGTACGGGCGTAGCCCAGCACATCCTTTCTCATACCTGGCCAGGTCGCGACATGGCATAACTTGTCATAAGTCTTACTGCCGCTGCCGTGGCCTGCCAGCGCTGAGTCATGGAAGTACTGGAGGAATCGTTTCTGCAACTTCCTCGGGACCACGACTCGGAAGGGGGATGCAATCGCCTCTTCCTCGTCAAGTTGGGGGATGTAGCGGAGCAGTAAGCCATCATCGCCCAGCAGATACGCGTCGTACTTGCCCTCAGCGTTCCCGGTGCAAGCTGCACTACTCGCAAGCTCTGTCAGCACCCGCTGGCATAGACCGTCTGCTTTCTGGGCCTCAATTTGCTCTTCCCTACTGACCGCTACTCCCCATGACAGATTTCTCTCTGCCTCGCTTTTTGGCAGGCGAGTAGTCGCCGCCACCAGCTGCTGCGCCTTCTCTCTCTCGCAGCACCGCGCGGCAACTCTGTCCGCCTCCTTTCTCTCTTTAACTACGCAGGGCGCGACACTCGCGTCCGCCCTCTCCTCCTCTCCACTAGCGGCGATGCCGCTTTCAGCAAAGCTGGTCTGCGCCTCTTCTACGCTTCTGCCAGCCTTCAACGGTGCGCGCGATAACGCATCGGCCACCTTATTCATGCTGCCCCGGCGGTACTCAATGGCGTACGCGTAACGTTGCAACGTCAGCGCCCATCTCGCGAGTCTGCCTGCGGGGTTTTTCAGCCTCTTTAACCACGAAAGGGCCTGGTGATCTGTCTGCACGGTGAAAACCGCTCCGTCTAGGTACATGTCGAACTTTGACAATGCGAACATTATCGCCAGGCATTCCTTTTCGGTCACGGAGTAATTCCGCTCCGCCGATGTGAGCGTGCGGCTAGCGAACGCGACAGGGCGCAGTTTGCCCTCGTGTTCCTGCAACAAAACAGCTCCTTCACCGGCATCACTAGCATCTGTCTGCAAGACAAACGGCTTGTTCAGGTCGGGGAGGCGCAAACTAGCGGTGTTCGCTATCGCGCGAGCCAAGGCAACAAAAGCGTCGTTCTGTTCCTTGCCCCAGACCCACTTCAAGCCTTTCCGCAACAGCTGGTTCAACGGCCTAGCGAGCTCTGAACAACTAGGGATGAATTGTCTGTAGAAGGCAACCATTCCCAAAAACCTCTGCAAGCTTTTCACGTCCGTCGGGCAGGGGTAGTTCAGAATTGCCTGCAGTTTGTCATCGTTCGGTCTCAAAGTGCCATCATCAACCACAAATCCCAAGAGGTTCACTCTCTTTGATGTCAACTGCACTTTCTTTGGGTTGATTGTTATACCCGCACGTCTCATTCTTTCAAGAACGGAATTCAAGTGAATGAGATGCTCTTCGAACGACTGTGAGAATATCACGACGTCGTCGAGGTACGCCATCGCGTAGTTGAACCTTGCATCGCCCAGCACGATGTCCATCAATCGCATGAGCGTGCTCGGTGCATTAGACAAACCAAACGGGTGTCGAGTAAATTCGAAGAGCCTGCGGTGACAGGTGAATGCGGTTTTCTGAATGTCACCTTCCGCCACCTCAATCTGCAGGTACCCTCTGCTTGCATCCAGGACTGTGAAGAACCTTGCGTTCTATAACGCGTACATCACAGCCTCGATCGACTGGAAAGGGTACGCAACCGTAGGCGTCAGTGAGTTGAGCTTTCGATAATCAACACACAGCCTGACCGAACCATCTTTCTTTGGCGCTAGAACCACTGGGGACGCCCAGGGACTTTGTGAGGGTCTCACCGCGCCGGTATCTATCATCTCGTCAAGGGCGGTGTCGAGAAGCTGTCTCTTATGCGCGCTTAACGGCCGCGGGTTACATCTGAAAGGGCGCGCATCACCCGTTTCGATCTCGTGCTGAAGCAAGTCGGTCCTGCCTGGTTTCTCTGTGAAACAATCCGAAAACGGGAGTAAAGTTTCTACGAGCCTTCGGCGCTGACTACCGGTTCCCGAGAAGGACGCGATAATTGCTTCTAATGGGCTACCATTCAGTGTCGCGGGGGAGCCCTCTGCCACAAAAGCGTGAACGCTCGCTCGCTCAGCGACGCATTCTTGTTTGGGTGCGCTAACAAAGGGAATGAGGGGGGTGAAGGGGCTGTAGCGATAGCCGTTCTCCCCCATGTCAAGCACAATGCCTTCGCTCGAAAGAAAATCTCTTCCCAGAATAACTGGTATGGCTAAGCCGGGCAGATAGACGAAGCGATGCCTCCGCTTCCTGCCGTCAAAACGCAGGACCAGACGCACCGCTCCTTCTGCTTTTGTTGTCTCTGCTGCTAAGCTCAAAGGGGTTTCTGCTGGCCTGACACGGATGTTACATCTACGACAAGCCTCGAAAACATCATCACCGACCAATGACAGAGTTGAGCCCGTGTCAACGAGTGCCGAGTAGCTTTGACCAACTAACCGCACTAGCATAAAAGGGCTCGAGCGCGACAACATTCCTTGCGCTCTACAGGCGAGGGGGACAAAAGCCTCTGCGCCCCCGGGGCGGTCGCCCGGTGACGCGGCGTGGGAGTACATTTCCCATTTTCCGCCGTGGTTACCACGAAATTCTACCGCCGACGGCGACAGGCTGGTGTTACCAATTATGGCCGCCGGCGGTCCGCGTTTCCCTGCGTACGCCTTGCTTGACACTCTCGTGCCACGTGGCCCGGCTGGTTGCAATTCCAGCAAAGCCGATCGTTCACCAGCCGCGCGGTCGAGGGATGAAGCGGTTGGGGACGTATTTCCCCTCTCTCCGCGCCTACGCGGACGTCGCTGGCGAGCCCAGCTCGACGCCGCTGCTCGAACGCGTACGGGTCAGGAGCGCGAGGAATATCGGAACCTTCCGCTGGCCTTTCCTGCCCAACCGTCATTACGTCTGCGCCCCTGGCGCGCGGCGCGGAGTCTTGACCTCCGGCCCAGGCGCATCGCGGCTCTAGCGATTCGGTTGGCCTGGGGGGTGGCTGGTAGAGCAATTCAGCGAATAAATCCGCCTGTACTACCTTCGCTTCCTGTGCTAGGGCCTCGAGGTTTGCAAAACCACGTCCCCGCAAATACGGCTTGAAGCGCGGATGGCATTGCCTCATCACGCGCGCGACCTGTTCAAGATCGGTTGCCGTGGGATCTGCCCTCTTGTAGAGCTCCTGCATTGCGCGTACATACTCGAGGAGGCTCTCCTCTGGGTGCTGTGTGCGCAATGCTAGCTCCTCAAGCATCCGGCGTTCGTAATCGGGCGGCAAGAACTCGGCGCGGAAGCGATCTGTGAAGTCTGCCATCGACTGGAAGGCCGGCTGGCAGCGTCTCCACCGCGCCGCGCTCTCAACAAGTGCCACGGGGATTACCTGCGCTAGCACCACGTCGTCTGGGGAACCCAGTGCCGTCTGATAATCCTCGAGTTCTTGCAGGAACTCGTGGACTGACTTTACGTCCGTGTAACCGGAAAAGAAGGGAACCTCTACATTTATCCGCGGACGCGAGACTGCCGCCGCAGCTGTGGCTTGGTTGGCACTAGCCACCGAACCGAGCTGAAGGGTGAACACCGACAACACCTCGTTCATCTGCCTCATCAGGGCGGCCGCATCGGTAACCTGCGCAGACTCTACCGCGTCCTTTACCTCACTTCCGGACGCACTGGCGTCCGAAGCGGCGGCCCTATCTGGCACGTCTTTTCTCGGAGGCATTGCACTCAACAACTAAGGCCGGTCGGGAGCCTAAACGCGCACGACTACCACCTAGCCCGCATCAAGAGGCTAGTCACAAAGGCTAAACACTTCATAAAACTAACATATGCACAAAAAAAATTAAAACACAAACCGCCCGACACTAACAAACACACACATAACCCAAAACAAAATAAAACACTGTACAAACACTACTATACTACACTCCGTGTCATCTGCACACACGATAGCCCTAAACTCAAAATGGCGTCGCGTCTAACATACAAAGGAACGGCCCGTCGTGTTGCTGTGCGCTGCCACGTTGGCAGAAAAATCGTCCACATGGGTGCTAATTCAGCCCCACGTTGGGTGCCAGTTGTGGGCGATTCCTCTGTCCGAGGGATGCGCACGACAAACACACAGTGGGCCGTATGATAAACATCTTTAATCTCACAGGGATCGGGGATCGTCGAAGTCGGTGTCGTCGTCCGGGTGGCTGCGGGTCGTTGAGAGCGCTGGAACGAAGAGCCAGGGACCAAGGAGCCAGAGACCAAGAGAGGGCAAGACGGCGGCGCGTGCCTTCTTTTATAGCCCCCTCGCGCGGGACCGGTTATCCCCGCGCGAGCGGGGAGAGGGAAACAGGCACGCGCGCAGGGAACATTGGAAGTGGTGCGGCCTTCGAATGCACGGCGCGCCACGAGCCCGACACAGCAATGACCTTGGCCAGAGATGTCAGTCGGCGCTGAAATGCCGGCTCGTTCAGCGACGAGTAGGCCTAGCGCGAGTACGCGGGGTTCCAGTCTAAAGTTTCGGCGATTACAGAGCGTGCATTCACAAGTCTTAGCGGTTGCATATGGTTATCGAGTGTAGTTCTGGCAGTAGCAACCCCCAAATCGACGACTGCTTACACCACAACGCGAGTGCACATTGAGCGGGAAGCGTTAATATGTGACCCTGTCTAGCGAGCGCAGTCGGCAGCTGTTGGTGCCGCATGTGTGCATACCTGGCGTAGGCAGAGAACGTAGCATCCACGGCGCTTCTTGCAAGCACAGTTGTAGTTTGTGAAGAAATAAAGGTACAGCCGGTGCGAAAAGTGGATAGTTTTGGTATTGCTAGCCCAGCTTCCATTTTATGCCGTGCGAACGAGCAACATATATCCAGTCATTGCAAAACCTATACAGTCGAACCCGGATATATCGAACTCAAAGGGATTGTGAAATAGTTCGATATATCGATAATTCGATATACAGAAATCGGCTTGCGACGACACTTACGATACGAAAAAACGTTATCGTATGTGTCGCGTAATCAACCCATTCGCATAATGAACCCACCCTCCACGTTTGCACCCGAGAGTTTAAAAAAAAAAAAAAAAGTGTTAAGGCCAGTTCGCTTACATGCACGTAATTGAGCAATCTCTGCGACGAGCAGCAGCAACAGAGTGAAAAATTTCCAACTTGTTGGAACTGCGTCCCTCTCGCTGCTCGAGCCACTGTGGCAGCTCGAAACAATGTTTCTGTGTCGCCGCGGCAGAAATCGTGACCATTTTCGCTTGCATGTCAATAGCGCACGCCACTCCGTTTCGGTCGTCTCATCCGCAGCTCATTTCTTGGCAGCGTGCCAAGATGCTGCGCAGCGATAACATCACAGCGCGGCGCGGTTATCTTTTGATAGCTCCTGCGGTGGTGGGGAGTGAACTTGGCAGAGCTCTCATAACGTAAGAATAATATGCTTCTGATTATATGGCTAAATTATATAGCCTGAGTGTCGATTTCGGCCTCCTCGGCAATCTCTAGACGAAGCCTAAAACAACTGCGAGGATCACTAAGGCCGCATATTATAGTGAAGGCTTCTCAAAGAAAAGGGAATATGTGAATAAAATATTTTTGATGAAGAAAGAAAAAAAAACTCAGGGATCACCATCCACAGCGTGCATGGAAGGGTGCAGCTGACACCGCGAATAGCAGACGACGTGGGGATGATATCTCGTTGTGATGTCAGCGCCTAATGGTTGCCAGACCAGAAAGCTGATTCTGATATTAAAAGTAAAAATTCATTTTAAAGCTATCTGCTGCACGGAATGAGCTCAAATTTCGAGGGTTTGTAGTCTAATGTGTGAGGAGAGGAATGCAATAATCAGTTTACGCTCAATTGTTAGTGGTCGTGACCCCTTAATCTGGCTTCAGTGGCATTGATGAGCTGTGCATATGGCACAGGCTCTAGTCACTGCTGAGCTGCAGCGTAAGGTAAGATCATGTGATACGTGGGGCTGCTGATGAATGTGGTGCGGTGCGTGATGAGATTGCATTGGTTATTTTGTTGCGACAGGAGTGCCATCAGTTTTTGCGTGTGTATTTCTAGCATTTGGGCATCTAGTATCTTTATCTGAGGAGTGATAAGTGGCGACGTTGTTGTGTTTGTGTATGTCTGCAATGGTGACTGTCCACTGTGCAGTTGCACATTAGTTTGTGTTCTTTGCCCTTTGCATTGTGGGATCACATTGCCGTCGTCTATCTATGCAAGTACTGCATGTGCAGATGCCACAGATTTTTTTTTTGCGAGATCTGGAAGAGAAACCGGGGGTGTCTCGACATGCATGTTATCAGTAACTAAACTTGTGTTTGAGGAAATCGCTGAGACTGAGGCCATTCTGGTGGCATTCCAGGCATAGTTTTCAGTGTTTTCTCTTTCTGATATTGTTGCTGGCAATTTCTTCCCTGAAAGGAGTATAGACACTTCATTTTTGAGTTCATGTTTTATCTTCTGTAATGATGCGTAAGTCATTACTGTACACGGACCACCTCGTGATACTCCCCTACAGCCGCTGAATAATTTATAATCTAATTTTTTTTTTCTCACCAGTTTTAGTTTTGGTTTCAACAGCCGAGCGATGGCTTTGAGGTCACAGTCAAGTCTAGGTCAGATGAGGGATCAGTAAAGCAGTGATATAATCGTTTCTGTATTTTTTGAGTTCACCACACCGCTAAAGCCAGCCTGCCTCAAGGGCTTGAATGACAAAAAGTAAAGATTCAGCGATCATACCGCAGTTTTTTCATGCCACACGTGACCTAGACTTGATTGTAACGTCACAGTCATGTCCCGGCTGCTGAAACCGAAACCGAAACTGGCGAGAAAAGAAAATTCACTTAAAAATTACTCACCGGTCGTAGGCAAAAACAGAAGAAGAAAAAAGCCACTAAAGTTTCGTGCCTATACTCCTTTAAGGTTGCTGTTACATAGATGTGCAAAGCATGCCTCTGGTTAAATTTCATAAACTAAACCATTGACACAGGTAGTAATTTGTGTAGAATTAACTGTGTGTGTGTTTGTTGCGCAGCCACCACATACCAGATATCAAGATCAGGTCGGTGACAGCTTTCGACATTGGAGAGGTGAGAACACTTATTGTTCATTCTGAGTGCTGTTATAGTAAGTGGGGCAAGGTTTATTTGTTAGTTTTATGTATTTTTTTTTACTGGACCCTTTCAGTCTTCAGGCAGAAATCGGTAGTAAGCATCTTGCATTGCAAAATTGCCCGTAGTAATCCCTATAATATTGCTTGAGTAGACTTTCCCTCGTGCATTTCAGCTATAGGGTAAAACAGTTTTTAAAGCTCGGGTGGTTCCTGACAAAAATGGTCAAATGTTGCAAAAAATGATCTTGGTTACATGATTACACTTGAAAAATGTCGTGGTGAAACACCATGTGATATGCAAATTTCCACTTGAGCAATAACAGCCATCAGTAAAAGTAACTGCAGCACTTGAGCTGGGCATTTTCAACATCTCTGTACCAGTAAGCACATCCTTTGCTGCACACTCTGGTGCAAGACTCTTGGACTTATTTATTTTTTTACTTCCTATGAAGCCATTTTATTTTCTTCCTTAACCAGTGTAGAGACAAGGTCAAGTAAGCCACCTTTAGCTCGTCTGTTCCTGCTTCTGACTATGAGAGCTGAATAAGGAGAAATCATGGTGGACGCTAGTCCACCATGTAGATGACATGTTCTGCATTACCAGAATTCAGCTAATTGGTGGTTAACATAGGCTGAGTAATGCAGAATCAGTGCTTCCAGAACACACTTTTTGGCTTTTGCATTCCATTGATTGTCTGACTCTATGCTCTCACACTTGCACCCAAGCAAGGCAAGCGTAAGCAATGAGCCTTTGACTATTGCCAAATGAGCACTGATAATCCTTGTAAGCGTGAAGGAAATTGCACCAGCTTTGTTATTTTTCTCAACACAGGAGAGCTACACCCTGAGTATAGGTGTACAAAAGGGTATGCTTGGTCACAACCCACATTCCTAAAAATAAAATTTTGGGGTTAAAAAGCACAGAAATGATACATTACATCTTGTTTAGGAAAAAAAATGCAGAATTTTCGTGCCACAGAAAAACAAAAATTGATGTATAGTGAAAGCTTATTAATCCGAACCTCGGTAATTAGAATTTTCGGCTGATTTGAACTCCGGTGCTTGGTCTGGCCAAGCTCTATAGAAGTCTGTATATAAAAAAGTCATTTATTCGAACACAAGTCAATTCCACCACGGATAATTCGAACTGTGCGCTACTGCATCTGCTTGTGGCCTGGCACCCAGCACATGGCCAAGAAAACTGGCGTGCAAATTTTATGTTGTGATGCTCCAAACTATTCTGTTGGTGAGCTGCACCAGAAATTGAAAGTTTAAGTGGGGGAGGGTTGCATGTAGAGAAGCTATAGTCAGATCTTTGGTCATGTAAAAAGAAAAAAAAAAATGCTACGAATTAAGCCTTTCAGCATCGTTTTATTTTTTTTTTCTGGGGGTCACGCATCTGGAACGAACACTTTCAGCGGCTAGACAAAGTGAAAACGACAACTTGTGAGCAAAAGAGAAGAAAGAAAACAGCAATGCTTGCTTGCCACTTAGCAGTGAGTGAGCCTGTGGGAAGGTACCGTTGCATGCCCTTTAAATTTGACACCTCATAGCAGACAGAATGTGACAATCATAAAAAAGAAAATGATCTCCATGAAGTTTCGACAGATGGTAGAACTGCCCTCATGAATGTTTAAATGAAGAATGGAAAGTGTAGGAGTGCTCGCACACTGAGAAGCGTCCGCTCCTTTTGCAAGCTAAGCACATGGTGCTAGCACTGAGGGACCCTTCCCTTCCCATCCTAGGTTGGAGAGATTGTTCTGTGTGACTTGCGACCTTCAACCGACAAGCCCGATGGAGTGATGGTAATACTGCAAGCTTCTAGAAGTATGCTACAGATGGTAGCATCACCCAAAGTGTGCTAGCTTTGTGTTTCAGTGCACATTTTTGAATGCAGAGAGAATGACTGCGTAGAAGTACATCAGTAACACACTAAGGGTTAAAGGGATGCCTTCAGAAAAACAAAGGGGTGCGTAGAGAGGGAGATCACTGCCTCCAAAGAGGGGTAAAATATGAGGCACTTAGCCTTCAGCCACTACTCTTGGCCTGCATTTTATAGCCTTCAGCTTTGGAATTGGGCTACTAGTTGGCACTCCATATATATGCTCACGAAGGAAGGAAACAGGGCATGAGGTGAAAGGATATTGGTGTAGGCTTGAAGTTCGTTGGCCACTTCAAGTGACCTGTGCATTCGTTATTTAGTTCTATGGCTGTGTCGTCATTATTTTAACGCTGTCCCACTTCTACACTGCTTGTGGTGGATGTGTGGAAGGGCTCACGATGCTTTTTTTTTCTCTTTTACTTACAGGAGTGCTACGTGCAGCTCTCCATGTACAATCCTACGCCACACGTGACTCATGTGACCCTGCTGCCTCTGGAACAGGCAATAGAGGGGATCACTGCAAAGGTCCGTTACCTGTGGTTGGCCTAGTTGTCAGGGTGCATGCTAGGAGTTGAGCCACTGTGATGCTTACTACAGCTAGGTAGTGTAAGGCTTAATGTACGGGTATGCAATTAAATAATTAGTGTGTGGTGTATGACAAGTTTTCTTCAGAGAGCCCGCTGTGTTGCCTAAGAAACTGGGGGTTTCACTGCATTGGGGTTTGTCTATGTAGGTTACAGACGTTGGGGGCTCTTGCAGTCTCATCAAAAACGCTCATTCGCCGTCTAAGGCTGAGTTCTCGGAAACAGAGTTTTCCTTTTCACTCTTGTTCTCCAGACAATGTCATCCTCAGAAGCCTTTGTGGTCAGGCTCACATTTAAAAATTACCTCCTGCTGCATCCGCCACTCCCTTATGGCTTATTATACTTTGTCTCATGATATCTGCAGCACTGCGAAAGGCAGAGGAGTCCTTACAATTGTGTTCCTAAGTGCCTCTCGCCCCTGCGCACTATAATAGAGAATTGTGCTCCTACTGTCACCCCTGCCAGTTTGGGAGGCGAGAGGCATGTAGGAGCACAATTGCCTATTGTAATGTGCGTGATCCTGACTGGACCGGGGTGCCTCTGACTTCGCAGTGCTGCAAACAGCTTGTGAGACGAAGTTATAGTTAAACCCTAGCCGTCGAGCTGCTGCAGAATTTCCGATTTCTTCTGCTACCAGAATAGCTTTTCTTTGGAAGCGAGTGTCATACCATGCATGGCACGTTGCCATTGCGATAACAACAGAAGTAACCTCACTAATCCACTGCGAAAGATGCAGCAAGCGCGGGATAAAGATGACATTGTGATCCTGTGCCTATGAGCAAAAAGCACGTTTTGACTTTAGATGGATTGGGATTTAGCTGATTTGGCTTCCCTGGTACCCACATTGCCAACATAGCATCATGAAACCACAGAAACCGAAACCGAGTGGTGACAGATTCAATATGACTGCACCCCGGCGCTGCTTTAGGCCAACCGAATCGCAGTATCCGATTATAATGCGAGGGAAGACTTTGAGAGCCAAAAATCATGAAAAAAACTTGCGTTACATTTGAGTAACTACAGTAATTGAGGAAAAGAAAGAACTGTGTTACTGGTGTACAGTTAAACCCGGATATATCAAACTCGAACGGGATCGCGAAATAGTTCGATGTATGGATAATTCGATATACAGAAATCTGCTTGTGACGGCACTTACGATGCGAAAAAACGATACCGTATTTGTCGCATAATCAACCCACTTGCATTAACCCCACCCTTCACTTTTGTACCCGAGAATTTGGAAAAAAAAAAGCATTAAGGCCAGCTCACTCACATGCAACCGATTGAGTGATCTCGATGACGAGCGGCAGCAACAGAGTGAAAAATTTCCAACTTGTTGGAACTGCGTCCCTCTCGCTGCTTGAGCTACCGCGGCAGCTCAAAACAAGGTTTCTGTGTCGCCGCCACGGCAGAAATCGTGAGCGTTTTCGCTTGCATGTCGATGGAGCGCGCCACTCCGTTTCGGTCCGTTTCGGTCGTCTCATCCACAGCTCATTTCTTGGCAGCGTGCCAAGATGCTACACAGCGATAACGTCCTCACGGCGTGTTTATCTTTTGATAGCTCCTGCGGTGACGGGGAGCGAACTTGGCAGAGTGCCCGTGATGGCTTGATTGCACAAGCCTGGTTCGATTTATCACGCCGCGCTTGGGGTGGGCATAGTCCATTGCCACAAAATCATTGGAAAGCTTGATAGCTGCAAATGCTGTTTGAAGTGAAAAATACTAAAAGCCGGTGTCATGATCGCAGCTGACTGTGAGGTTTTATTGACTCATACATGCAAGGATAAACGACTCACGGAAAAAAAAAAAACCTGTTACTTCTTAACGCCCGCAGCCGCCATATCTTACGCTACGCCGCGTGTTCAGCACGATAAAAATTGAAAACTCTCTAAAAAAAAAAGGTCTGCCAACAGACGCCATAGCCACGTCAGCCGCCGCGCGCAGAGGATTCGCAATACACACTGGAGAAAGCGTCCGACATTGTCTGAAAACGGGCTGAGCTAGCTTGGCGCATGCTTAGCGCGTGCTACTGTGAACGAAGGCCGGGAGAGAGAGGAAGGAGAGAGATAGCTCGGCTAAAGAATGGGCGCACCCTTGCGCTTCGCTCTACCACGTTTTTCCCCTCTCATTCCCACCGGTTCTCTCTGGTTCTTTCACGCACATGGCTTGCAAACGTCACGTGCTGGCACGTGGGAAACGATAATTGCAGATGCGCGTGCCTTTGGGGAATGGGCGCGGAGCTGCCCTAGACCAGCCGTCGCCGAACTGACCCCTCTCATTCCTTCCGCGCGTGGCTTGAAAACATGCGGCTAATGGCAGAGGGTGATGCGATCGTCTTTGGAGAAGGCACACTTTCCAGATATATCGAACGACCGGTGAAATTGAGTTCGGTATATGATGCAGCTTTCCTATACTTTTACATGGGACTTTCAAGGGAATATTTCGTGAGTTCAATATAACCAAAATTCAATATATCCGGGTTCGACTGTATTTTTTGACTGCTGTGGTAGCGCTATGTGACAATATTTGCTAGAAAAATGTTGCAGAAACCACTAGTTTGGTTGCCTGTGACATGCGAGGTCATTCATCATGACGCTGAAGATGCAACTCACTATGAACATGACAGTGCAATGAGAGTATCTTATTATGTTGGTTTTGTATATGTGTGAGGCCTAGTGTCAGCTACGTTCAGTTTCATGTGCACTCGAAATTCATCTTGCATGATGGGCTTTGTAAAGCAGACATTATCCTTGTCTGTAGATGGTTCTAGCACATGATGCATTATTTCGGGCATTTTTTTCGGACCTTGCCTCTTGTTCATCACTTGTTCTGCAGGCGGGCCATTGTCGGCTTGCCACATTTGTTCAGGGCACTGTTTTGCATCGTCGGTTTCGTGGGCGTGCAGTTGTCAGGCAGCTTCTCGCGTCTGTTTTAGGCACGGACATTATCTTTCAAGGAGCTCCCCTCCAATGCTTGGCGGTCGTTTGCGAGTCTCCATCTGTTTCGACGTGAGTTCCCATCTTTTCCAACTCGATCGAAGCACACGTCCCAGGTTTCATAAGATTACTCCCTCCTCACTAAAGTTGTTATCCACCTTCCCATAGAACAGGCTACGAAGCCAATCGGTGCAGGTAAAGCGTCTGATGTGAAAGAACATGAGTGGCAAGCACGCAAAAGGGGCAGTGTTAGAAGGCCAGTGATCAACCAACATCCCCGATATAAGTTCTGAGTACTAGTCATGAGGTATGCCTTGCTGGACTACCACCTCCAGTGTTTTCATCGTTGTCAGTGTTGGAACCCCAGCTTCTGCACACGTGGAGTCAGTGCGCAGACAGCAGATGCGTAGTATATCCTGTGCACACATGCACTGTGGTAGCTTCAGCATTGCGACCTTGTGGAGAATTGAAGAGCCGGGTAGCAAACTACCTCGAGGTGCTGTGAACAGCTCATTTGCTGTGCTATTACCACGTTCTTAAACCGGTTGGTCCCCAGGTTGTGCTTCTACCAGAAGCGTATGATCATGCTGGAGAGTTTGGAAAGTGGCTTGATAGTGTCTTCTTTTGGAAAAGCAGACGTCCGCAAGAGAGTCTTCAAAGGGCCACAGTCCACCCTCCGGTCTAAAATATTTTCTTCCCCATTGACTGTGAGGCTTCGCCCCTGGAATGCAAAGCAGCTAACATTTTTTTTAAAAGAGCAGCTAACATTTCGTTGCACAGTTACAGCCGCCGCACTCAACTGATTATGGGGTGTTTCTCCCCTTCCGTTCCCTGTCAGAAGGTTTTCCCTCTCCTGCCAGACTAGCTAGCTTCTACAAGCCAAATTCCCCTTCCTTCCTCCTCCGCATTTTGCGGGAAGCATGGTGTCTGTTGGGAGGCTTTAGGAGCAGCGTAGTACACAGAATGGCCTTGGAGCAGGGAGGGGCGTGCAGCGAGTGGCTCGCACAATCAGTGGTTTTCGTCCACCCTTCACCCGTCATTCAGTGAGATGGACCTGATGCCATCCTGCGCATTGGCATCACCATTCAGGATTGGCCGCCAAAGTAGAGAGCAGGGAAACTGGCTTTCTAAGGGGAGCATGGAAGCGCTTTGATTCGCATTTTTGCTGCATTTCCAGCTCGCGCATCGCTGCAATATTTTGCAGAGGCGATCTGCAATAGTTGATCGAAGCTTGGGGCTTGTTTGTTTATAGCTTTGCAGACTGCGAGGTTCGAAACTGAGTTTGGGCCCACCGGGGATTGAGGGTGCAGCGGGGTTTACGGAGCTTCTCTCAAGCGCACACCCCTAGAAAAGCGGTCCGTGGCTTTTAACAAACGTCATTTTTGTAGATGTATGCATTTTTTGGCTGATATAAGGAAAGCCCACCTAATATGAACCTCGAATACAACGAACAAAATCCATGTGACTTTCAAGTTTGTAATAAGTGGCCTTGACTGTATTGTGTCATACACAGTACAGTCAGTACAGGCGGAGCGTTGGATGTTCCCCATGTTCCTTTTTTTTTCTCTTTTTCTATGTTACAGGGGCAAAATAGTCTACTGACTGACAGAATCTTTTTCTGCAGCATGGTTGGCATACTGTAATGTCCTGAATGGCAACAAGTATAGTTGTACAGTAAAAAAATTGATGAGGCCCTCTAGTGGGTCATGTGTATCTTTTTACGTAGCGGTATACCAATCGTTTGCTTAGTGTTAAATAAGACAACTGCCGGTGGCATGCTCTTTTCTGAGGTCTCGCTTGTGCCAATTGCTGGTAGAAGCTACTGGGTCACCCATTGTGCTATGTTCAAGTCGTCAGAAGTTAAGGCGAATTGGTAGAGGTGTGGTGCTGCTGAAAGTGCTCCTCGGGGTTCTTTATGCGAATCCCACTGGTGAAGTATTACAGGTCAGGAGAGATACTGAATATGCATTGATTAGGTACTATAGTAGGGTGCTCCTAAAGAAGGAGCCGCTGATAGCCATGCTCCATGGTCTGTGGTGTCCATTGCTCTGCAGATCAACCACTACAGTAAACGAAATCAGCTTTTTGATGCTTGGCTATATCAAACAAGCCTGAGATATCAAAATTTTTCAGCTTATGATTTTGCAGAAAGATGGTGCACACTTTTTGTAAACGTTGCTGGCAGTTAGTTTACTGTGTTTGCTAGTTTGTACTGCTGAACAGGCAGTGCAGAAATCGCCAGCTTTCTCGGCTGGAAACAAATGGTTATAATTCTAACAAGGCAGTGTTAAGCTGCAGGTTGCACTTTGTCAATGTTGGCTGTCAGTGAGAGGGCCTTATGTCTTAAATTAACAGCTAAACATGCAAATCAAACAAATTTTGTTTTTCTGCTTAGCCTCTTCATGCTGAGATAGAAACCTGTTGATCTCTCATCGGTAGGGTATAATCACTTTTCAGCAAAAGAAATGACAGTATCATTGAACACATTATAGTGGTCCGACCTCTTTTTTTACTCTTGTGTTGATTTTGTTGTGTGTGTTGCTGAGTGGTTATGGCTGCAACCTGCAGGTGGTGCTGCCTGTGTGCGAGTTTACGCTGCCAGCAAGGGACGACACTGCAGAGTTTGATGACTCCACGGAAAGCATCTTTGTGGATGATCCAAGGTAGCGTGACTCTCCAGTGTAAGGTGTGGCGACCTGAAAGGCGGGAGGATGACAGGCAGCTTGTTATCTTTGAAAAAAAAAAAAAAGGGACAGATGAAATACAGAGAATGGAGGAAATTTTTAGCCACTCTTTCTCAGGCAGGGAAGTTAAATTAGCCTAGTTTTTTTGTGCTAACAAGCAAGGTTGCTGTACCTTTGATGAGCATATGTTATCAGCAACTTTTATAGCACAGCTCTTAGGCAACTATTGTTTGGCAGAGAGTCGGCGGTAATGGGGGTGTAACTGGCAGTGTAAACGATGAGCGAAGCTGTAAAAAAAAAAAAATAAAAAAAATAAAAAAAAAATTTAAAGTAGGAAGAAAGTGAGGACAGTATGACGAGGAAGGCGGGAAGGAGAGAGGAGTGAAAATTTAAAGGAGAGGGTTTGGCAGGAGATGAGAGAGTGAGGAGGAATGTGGAGGAGGAGCGTAAAGAAAATGGAGTAGGGGGAGGGTGCGGGCAGAGTGGTGGATTGTAGCACACTCTGTAAGCTTTTGCTCGCAGTAGCTGCTGCGAAGTGCACAGTCCGCCACTGAAGCCAAGGCTGTCCAAGGCCAGGCGCCGCCATTGTTTCGCACTGGCTGTTCTGTGTGCGCTCACTTGGGGTTCAGATACTTTAACAGCTATGCTCAGATTTCACATTACTGAATGTTGTAATCGTCTGGTGGAATTTTTTTGCTCTGTTGATGGAAACCAAACTGACTGCAATGGCCCCGCACGGTCACAGCTGTTGTAGCAAAAGTATTACTTGTTGCGGGCAAGACAGGCGTCACCACACTTTACTTTGCCGTGTAAGACGGTTGCTTTGAGATATGTTCAAGCTGGCAGACATGTATCCATGACAGAGCTATTTCGGCTGAGACCAAATTGGATCGATATTCAAAACTGAATATTTCCCATAGATTGCTCTGAAAGAAGTGAAGGGAGAAAGGAGTGCGCAGTTATTTCACCTGCTTTTTGGCCCAGTATACGTTCATGGACTGGCTAACTTCGAAAAATAGATGCAGAAAAAAGTGATGCATTTGCAGCAGCAGGTAAAGTGAACTGATAACGAGAGAGCAAGAAATTGCACCTTATTTAGCGTACAGTAAAACCACGTTAATTTGAAGTTATCAGGACTAAGAAAAATTTTTGAATTAACCAGGTTTTCAATTTAACCGAACACGGCAAAAAATCTGGCCAGGCAAATATTGTATTGCGAGAACGCACTGGGCATGTCCTTCTAGCTGATCCTTCCATACACCCATAAGCACATGATCAGCCGCAAACGCTGGCTTTTTAGTGTCGCTCGCTGCTATCTCGTGTTTCAACGATTTTGTGGAAGTGGACAGCGCTTGCCCCAATTGTGGCGTGATATAACAAATGTACTGAAAACCAACAAACTTGCACAACCGGACAAACTGAACACTCCTGTCAAGAGTACTGGCACTCTGCCAAATTTGACACCCCCCCCCCCCCCCCCCACTCCTCCCTTCACGTGTGCCCACCGTAGGAGCTAACACCAAAAGGTAAACATCCTGTGATGTTATTGCTGAGCAGCATCTTGGTGCCTTGCCAAGTAATTGGCTGTGGATTGCAACGATGACAGCACGAAATAAAGAAAAACGTTAAGGAAGAACTTTTTTTTCTTTAACTCTCAACGGTGTAAGATGTGGGGTAGGTTCATTGTGCCAGTGGGTTTATTACGTGAGTAGGTATGGTCCATTGACCCTCTGAGCCATGACGCACCATTAAAATAAACTGTATAGGTCGATGTTGCGCACTGCCAGGGAATGTTGCAGTGAAGCACGTCTCCACTTCTGCAGGGTCGCACTTTGGTGGCCACTAAACGCTACTGCAAAGTGGTTTTCTGTGCTGGGAGCTGCAGGTTTGGGGTGCTATCAAGCATAAGCATCGCCTTGCACTTCGCGGATCCGTGGTGTTGTTGCTTCATTGGTAATCGGGATTGAGCATGCCAGAACACCTTTGAATTAACAGGGCTGATGCAGGCGGCTACTTTGAATTGTACGGTTAAATTTACATCAGAAATTACGGGACCGCAGAAACTCTGATTTATTTGGGATTTCGAATTAGGAGAGTTGGACTTAGAGATATTATATTAGGCTGTATATTAGGTTTTAGGCAAGCCAAATTCTTTGTGGAGTCATGTATGGATACTTTGATCAGTCCCTGACACATCCTTCTGTGGCAAATAGTGTTTTTTTTTTATTACGTTTTGCATGCATCACATACATTTGTAAAATATACAGATGCATAGAAAGTAAATGGAAGGCATTGCTGTCGAAAATTTTGAACTTCCTTAAATGCACGATGCCCTCCTGGGGTCACAGGCCCAGTGCACAGGTCTCAACACCAGGAATGCATTGCCAGGCTGCGCCTGCCGCTGCATGCAGTGCGGCATGGTTCAGAACTTGGAGGGGGGTCGTTAGTTTTGCCCCCGACACAGCTCCTCTGCATAGTAGTCACTGCAGAGTCATGACACTCAGAAGAGGCCACTGTTTATCTTGTTGGTTCATGTTGTTATGGTCACTGGTAATTTTTGATGGCTGCTATGTCTTGTCAGGTTAGCTTACTTAGAATGGTGGATTTCGCTTTGAGTATTGTTTTTCATGACCTAGTTAGTACGGACTGCAAAGCACACTCATACATTTTAAAATGCCACATATATCTGTGAGTGCCAGATACACAGTGGATGGCTGGTAAAGCATGAAAGCAAAATGCGGACGACACGCAGAAAAAGACATGGACAGGAGCTAACTCGTCCTTTGTCTGTATGCCGTCCACATTTCCTTTCACGTTTTACTATACTCGCGGATAAGTTTTTCTGGCTATGGAGCCAAGGCTACGGTGGCGGAGCTTTCGTCATGGTGTTACTACAACATGTAGTTCTTGCATATCTGGCCTCAGGTGTGGTTTCGGTTTCAGTTCCGCCTTTGCTTGAAATAATGGCTTCTGGGCCTCCGACGACGCATAAATGTCTTTCTTCAGACTACTTAAGGTCTAAGAGAGGGTATATTCACGGTTAAGTGGGGACGCGACCTTTGAAAACCGAAAAATCGTGAAACAGACGATTTTTCTAACATTATATATTCCGGTAGTATGTCTTATAAACTACCATTTCTGTAATTATCAATGCCCAACTCGCCGTAGAAATACTTGAAATTAATTATTTAACAAGCGGCGGCAGCCGCGGAGCAGTAGGCAAGCGCCGAAAATTTCCAACCTTTGCGCGCGTGCCATTCCTCCCCCGCTGAACTGAGCGCCACCATCTTGGTCTTGTTTTGTTTGTGAATTCTTGCGCTGTCTTCTGCCACCCTCGGCAGTGGCGACGGCGGCACGGTCGAGGCGTGGCTTGCTTCCGATTGGGAGCCTCGTGGCGGCTTTCGAGTTTCCCGCGCTCGAATTCAAGGCTGCGATTGGGCAAAGCGCGCGCTCCACGAGAACGCGGGGGATCAGGCGATTACTATTGGCTGCTGTGGCCGCTGACACGTCGGTCTCCGCCGGCTACCTCCCCGCGTCGTCTGCTCCGCCTTTTTGCTTGCTGTCGTTGTTGGCTGTCGTGCGTTCTGTTCGCCTTTCGCCATTTTTGCGATCGCCGGATTTACGATCTCTCGTCGTGCCCTCTGAACGGTTTCGTGCAATGTGTTAAACGTTGCGTGGTTGCTCACGATGCCTCGAGATGCGACACGCATTCAGTGCAGACTTGGCTAGCTTTCTTTTTTTTTCGTTTCGGCACTTATGCCACGGAAGATAACCCGGGAAGTTGCTTGCTACGTTTGGGCCGCGCCTCGTTCCTCCGGCGAGATGCTGTGAGAGATAAATCGGGAAGTGAAGCCGCTTGCTGCGTCTGGGCCGCCCATCATGCCTTGGGCGAAATACCGCGGGGAAGAATCGGGAATGCCGATTTTCGTGACTTGCAGAGCACAGGATCGACGGATCTCAGCGTGTGGAAAGTGGTCCGCGGCACCAAGGCATTCGCTGTAGCCGATCGGCTAGTCGCACAAATGTTTGTTGTAGCCGAGACGGAGCACCATAGCCCTAATGTGTATTTTGGCGGTCACACCGGACATGTTCGTGGTAAGCGAGTGTTCGTCTTAAGTAGGGTCGTTATAAGTGGGCTCGACTGTACCTGAATAAATTTTTGAGGGCGAGGCAAGCCCACGATTCAAAATATTATGCCTGGAATTTGTCATAATTAATTTGATTAATCAACATAGGTCTAATTGATAACAAAAAATCCAGTGCTATGCTATTTTTCAGCAAGGGCTTTGTCTTGCCCTGAGGAACCTATCTAGGAATCAGCATGACAAATTGCACAATGCCAGTGCCTTTCGCAATTTCTCCAGGCCTGGTATAAAGGACCTATTCGAACTAATTTGATATGCTTCTGTAACTTGAGAACTAGCATGCACAATTCTATGAAACTTGGTGGTTTTTCATTTGTTTCTTTTTTTTATTACGTCTTTATTTCTGCTTACGGTAGGCGTTTACCTTGCGGCAGAACTAATTTGCTTCATGGATGTAGGGGTGGGGGAGCGGTTAAGGGTGGGGGTGAGGGTATGGGTGGGGGTGGGGGTGAAGGTTGGGATAGATATGAGGGACTGGTGTCCACTTCTTCCTCGAGGTAGGGTTGTCCCGAGGTCGGCTTCGTGAAGTAATGGCCTGGTCCTTCTTCTTCCTTGAAGTAAGAAAGAAAAGTTCGCCAGAGCCGGGTTGCGTCTCATAGCCCGATGTGCGATGGGGGATCGACCCATGCCTGCAGGGTTGCAGGTCGAAGCCTGCCCGGGGACTTGAGTGCTCTCTCCCGTACTGCGTCAAAAGTAGGGCAGCTCCACAGGAGATGTTCGGCCGTGCCTCTGGCCGGGCATGTCGGGCACTGAGGAGAAGGGTATACCTGCGGGTTTATGAGGTGCAGCTTCGCGGGTGACAGAAGCTGACCAGTCTGGGCTCGGCGAAGGAGTACTGCCTCCACTCTCCGGAATGAGCTATCTGGGCGGCGATATAGTTGCTCAGGGTTGGCCAAGTGCTGGAGTATGCTTCGACGATAGCGTCGTGCTCGATGCCATGTCTCCGCCCTATCCATATGAGGCGACGACGGATGCGTAACGTCCTCAGGGGGCCACGAAGCAGAAACGAATGTGGATCCAGGCAAAGGTGCGGAAAGAGCTGCTGCGCGCGCTGCCTGGTGTGCCTTTTCGTTTCCAGTGATTCCTTCGTGTGCAGGAATCCATTTGATAATTAAGGTGTAGCCCTCCTCTCTCAGGCGACGGGCTTGTGTTCGAATAGTGTTCAGAATGGCATAGTCTGCTCCCCCTGCACGGCATGCAGTGTACGCTGCTTGTGAATCTGTGTAAACATGGTAGGTGCACGGAGCCCGATCCTGTCTTGCTACTATTCGAGTAATGGCAAGTCGTATGGCAATGAGTTCGAGATTAGTAACAGTGTGTTCCTCGGAAAGCCGTTGCACTACCGAGGTATCTGACACAGAGTTGTGACAAGCTATAGCTGCGCAGTGTTGAAACTGAGCGGCGTCTGTGTATAGTTAGATAGCTCCTTCCTGGGCTAGCTTGTGTGACATCTTCCTATGACGTTTGGCGGCAGCTTTGCGCCTTTGAGGATTAGCCGAACTCATATTCTTTGGTAATGGTATACCATTACTAAGTCAATCAACTCCCATGGTGGGGTGGTGGACGAAAGTGGCTCTAAATTGTCAACGTTGTAGCCTAATGCCTGCAGGATCTGTCGGCCAGCTGCCGTTGTGGAGAGACGGACTCGCTGGGCTTGCAATTGCTGCTCTGCCAGATCCTGAAGGGCATTAATATTGCTGCATGCGTGTAGGTTCACTACTGGGCAGTACTGTGGCAGACCAGTAACTAGGCGCATCGCCTTGCGATTGATTCGCTCAAGCTGAAGGCGTTGGGTCGCGTTAAGTCGCATGTACGAATATGCGTAAAGGATTTTCGATGTTATGAGTGCTAATGCCGTCTGACCGAGCCCCACCTCCTTGATTCCCCATCCACGCGCAGAGACGCGGCGCATTAGGTGTAAAGCCTGATGACAGCTAAGCATCGTGTTATGAAGCCAGCTTTTGGCTCCTCCATCCTCGTCAATAAGCATGCCTAGTATATGGATTGTTGGTTTCCGGCAAATAACCGAGTGCCCTAAATGAAGAGAGATAAGTTTGCGTTCTGCCTCGGCTCGTACCCGCGGGCCGTTTATGACAACCACATACTCGGTTTTTTCCGGAGAGGTTTTCATTCCCCACTTCTCAATGTATTCATGGACGGCATTGAGGCCTGTCTGTAGGGCTTGTTTTTGCTCTGCAGGGGACCCTGAATTGGTCCACAGCGTTATATATATCGTCCGCATACACGGCGAAATTGAGACCGGGTATCACGACAGCATTGGCGGGAGACCTGACATAGCTGTATTGAAGAGAGCCGGTGATAAGACACCTGGGGGACACCTGTTTGGTTGCGTTGCCAACCACCCTGAGTATCTCCAACCATTACTGAAAAGGTTCTTTCTGCAAGAAAGGCTTTCACGAAGCGGTAGAGGTTGCCGCCTATCCCCACTTCCTGGAGCCGGCGAAGTATGGTCGAGTGAGGCACGGAATCAAACGCCTTTTTGACGTCAACCCCAACAACCACTCGGAGCTGTGCGCTGCTATGGTATGCGAGAACGTCCTTATGAAGCCTTCTGAGAATATCTTCGGCGCAGAGCCCTCGACGAAAACCTACTTGCATAGGAGACAGGACGTTGTACTTGTCTAAGTACCATTCAAGTCTTCTTAGAGCCATGCGTTCCGTGACCTTACAAAGGTTGGACGTCAGCGATATCGGCCTGAGGTCTTGTAATGTTCGACTTGGCTTGCCAGGTTTTGGAATTGGTATTACCACTGACTTCTTCCAAGCAAGAGGAAGATCACCGTCGGCCCAGTATTTGTTCATCTCTTTCAGCAGGGCAAGTTTGTGTGACTTGGGAAGGTTCAGAAGTGTTGAGTAGCTTATACCATCCAGTCCTGGGGCGCTATTGTGATTGGAGTCATAAAGTGCTGCCTCCAGTTCGTCTAATGTGAAGGGAACGTCGTATTCGTTTAATGTGCCTGATAAGGGGTCCGCAGGTAAGGCATCCGCATTTTCAGGTTGGGGAAAAAATACCTTCCCTGCTTGTAGAGCTAACTCTGCTGGGGAGACGTTCAGTTTCAGGGCCATACTTTGGGCAGGGGAAATCGGCTTCTTGCGTCCAAGGATAGCTCGAAATATGTGCCAGGCCTTCGACAAGTTAACTGTTTCATTGAGTGAGTGGCACAGCAGCTGCCAGTCTTGGAGAGCGAGGTGCAAAGTATACTTCTCAGCTTCTTGGCTAATGCGAGCGAGAGCACGCCTCCGATGGGATGTCCGGCCTGATCGGCGATACGCCTTGAGAGCACGAAGCCTACGATTCCACAGACGCAAAAGGTGAGAGTCCGGCTTTGGGGCATCAAATTTGACTGAAAGCTTCGTTGTAGCTTTCTTCTTGGCATCAGTGATCTGAGTGATGAGCTCGTCTAATCCTGTGGGAACGTTCACCTCACCGAGCATCCTACGGAAATCGTCCCATGAGACGTGCTCCTCTATTCGACGGTCTTGTTGTCGCTGTAATGACTTTCGCCTTCGAGGAGCCCATGAGACCACCACGGGATAATGATCACTGCCCATGACATCATCAGCCCGTGACCATAGGATCTCACTGGGATGAGACACTAGTGTCAAGTCTGGCGAAGTGTCTTGTTGACCTTTGTGCTGGCCAAAGCGAGTGGGTAGAGTGAGGTCGTTGGCTATGGTCAATTTCGCTCTGACAATTTTGTTAATTCATGTCATGAGCCTGTCCTGAGAATTTCATCATGATAACTTGAGAAACGAAAAAGTTTTTGTTCTCTCAATCTTTGAGAGCCGTTTTCTCAGAATCAATTTCGTTTTCTCCGGGAAAGTCATATCTCAAGAATCGCTTATTGGATTTTCATGAGGTTTTTTTGTTACATACCTAAGGAAATTTCTGAGGGCAAGACAATTCGGTTTTTTTCAAAATATTTCATGTGTAAATAGGGGCAGTCGATTAGAATATTGTTAAGTCAGGTGTAAATTTTAACACTAAATTTGGGGCGGTACTAAAATTTTTCAGAGAGGAAATTTGGAAAAAGGGAGGAAACTATCCAGGAATGACCATAACAAATTTCACACTGCTAGCACATTTTGTAAATTCTCAAGGCCTGCCCCTAGGGACCTATGTAAACTATGTTTATATACTCCTCTAACTTGAGAACTGATGAGCCCAGCTCCATGAAACTTAGTAGTTCTTCAAATGTGTGTACTATGAGCATACTCTGAAACTTTCATTTAAATATCTCAAGAAATAAAAAAGTTGGTGTTCAAGGGTAGCCTCCCGCCTTAGAATATCATGAGCTACTGACGCTGCCGAAGCAAGCGCATTACACAAGCGCTCAGAAACTGACGGATAGATGCCGCAGGAGCAGCTGATGTACACTTTGAAAGATTCCCGGCAGATGGCGCAGCCATCCCGTTTGCACGGTGTCGTGTACTGATTTTAAAATGCACAGCACTAATGTTGTACTGGCCTATATTGTAGTAGAATCTTAACGTAATAACAGCATAGACATTTCTGTAATGATACAATATTTCAGAGCACGATTTGTGTAATTTATCAAGGGACTATATTCTGCTTTGCAGTGAGCTGATGCGTTTTGGCTTTGTAGGTTTGGCTGCATAGCCACAAACACTTGTCCGGGAGGATAGCCATGCATCTCATCCAACTTGCCCAACTTTCTGTATGGTGCCCCATAGGACTATATGTAAATAAATGTTTTAAAAGCATCTTTATGATTTCACAGTGTACCTGTGAGTGACATTGTTCCTTCGTGAAGAAAAGCCGAGCACTCCCTAGAGCAGGTTGCAAAAGTATAATAATAATAATAATAATAATAATAATAATAATAATAATAATAATAATAATAATAATAATTGGTTCACAGGAAGGGAAAGGCGCAGTATCTGTCACACTTGCTCTGTGGACACCTGAACCACACCGTAAGGGAAGGGAGGGAGGTGGGAGTGAAAGTGGATGGAGAGAAAGAGGAGCCGTATTGGTGGGCTACGGAGTAATTTCGACCACCTGGGGATCTTTAACGTGCGCTGACATCGCACAGCACACGGACGCCACTTTGTTTCGCCTCCATCGAAACGCAGCCGCCGTGGTCGGGTTCGAACCCGGGAACTCCGGCACAGTAGTTGGGCATCTTACCACTGCACCACCCTGGGGGGGCTTGCAAAAGTATGAAACCTCATTTCAAAGGTAATGTATTTTTAAAACATTGCAATATGTGCACTTGGGAGTCAACTCTGGCCGCTGGCATCGGACGAAAGTGTGACCCACAGGAACAAAAACACTCGGTTTGCCTCGTTTCACCGTGCACTGAAGTAGGCAGCTATTACCGTATTTGCACGATTCTAACGCGCACCTTTTTCTCCCAAAAATAGCGTTCAAATATATGTGCGCGTTACAATAGCTCAATGAACGATAGCCAGCCGCATTGCCATCAGTACCAGCAAGCCGTTTTGAGCCGAATCCATCCGTGAGTGGATCCATCATTTTGATCGCCATTTTTCGCAAACGTTCCGTTTCGCTGGTGTACCCAGAAGCTGCGTTGGATTCGTGCATTCACCCAAAGCACAGTGACAAGATGAAAAGGTAACGACGCTTTCATTACGAGACGTCGTTTAAGCGGAAAATAATCCTGTAAGGAGAACCAGGCAGCGTCCCGTGCATTAGATGTCCCGGAGACATGCGTTCACGATGACCATTTGTGGTCGGTGGACAGTGAAAAAGAGCTGTCTTCCGACTCTGACGGCGAGTAGACTATGATGTTCCCATCTCGTTGTTGTGTTCGTGTGTTCCGATTTGTGTTCTTGAGTTCGATTAAATGTTTTAGGCAACTTTCAGATGCTTGCTGACTGCGTCATTCAGTGTGTGCGGTAGAATGGGTGCCAAGTTATTTTTGTGGTTTCCGGGCCTTAAATACAGTCGAACCCGGATATATCGAACTCGAAGGGGATCGCGAAATAGTTCGATATATCGATAATTCGATATACAGAAATCGGTTTGTGACGGCACTTAAGATGCGAAAAAACGATACCGTATTTGTCGCGTAATCAACCTACTCGCATAATGAACCCACCCTCCACTTTTGCACCGAAAATTTATTTAAAAAAAAATGCGTTAAGGCCAGCTCGCTCACATGCAAGCGATTGAGCGATCTCAGCGACGAGCGGCAGCGACAGAGCGAAAAATTTCAAACTTGTTGGAACTGCGTCCCTCTCGCTGCTCGAGCCACCGCGGCAGCTCAAAACAAGGTTTCTTTGTCGCCACGGCAGAAATCGCGAGCGTTTTCGCTTGCATGTCGGGCGCACGTCACTCCGTTTCGATCGTCTCATCCACAGCTCATTTCTTGGCAGCGTGCCAAGATGCTGCGCAGCGATAACGTCGGGGCACGTTTATCTTTTGATAGCTCCTGCGGTGGGGGGGAGCGAACCTGGCAGAGTGCCTGTGATGGCTTGATTGCACAAGCCTGGTTCGATTTATCACGCCGTGCTCGAGGTGGGCGTCATGATAGCAGCAGCTGACCGCGTGCTTTCGTCGATTCATACATGCAAGGATAAATGACTCCCGCAAAAAAAAAAAAAGAACCTCCCCCCCCCAAAAAAAAATTTGCCTCTTCTTAACGTCCTAACAGCACAACGATAAGAAAGAATGACTCGCAAAAAAAAAACAAAAAAAAAAAAACAGAGAGAGCTGTCGCTTTTTAATGTCAGCAGGCGCCATAGCCACGTCAGCCGCCGCGCGCAGAGGGTTCGCAACACACGCTGGAGAAACTGAGCTGGCTTGGTGCATGCGTAGCGCGTGCTGAAGGAGAGAGATGGCTCGGCAAAAGGATGGGCACACCCATGCACATGGCTTGCAAACGTCATGTGTTGACGCGTGGGAAACGATAACTGCAGATGTGCGCCCTTGGGGAATGGGCTCGGCGCTGCCCAGACCAGCCGTCGCCGAACTGTCCCCTCTCATTCCTTCCGCACGTGGCTTGAAAACATCACGCGGCAAACGGCCAAGGATGATGCGATAGTCTTTGAGGAAGACACACTTTCCAGTGCGTGGTGCGGAGTTTGATATACTGAACAACTGGTGAAATTGAGTTCGATATATGACGCGGCTTTCCTATACTTTTACATGGGATCTTCAAGGGGATATTCCGTGAGTTCGATATAACCAAAATTCGATATATCCGGGTTCGATATAACCGGGTTCAACTGTATTACTGTGCGTTACAATTGTGGGCGCGTTAGAATCGTGCAAATACGGTAGTTCACAGTTGGTATGTGCTTTGAAGAAGGCTATGGCAAAGATGCAACATAATTTAGAAGCTACTTTTTGAAAACAGCATAAAAGGCGCATGTTAAGATGTGGGACACAACCCGAACAGGTGCTCTAACAGCTCGTGCTTGCAGATCAGCACAGCCTTCTCTTGTAGCCCGACATACTGCCACGTTTTATTGGCTCAATAGCAAGGTGGTTGAAACTAGACAGCCTAGAATGCTGTACAGTCGACATGAAAAATAGTTCTCGAGCAGCATGACACGTAAGCGATAGCAAACTGCTCCATTTGCTCGGTAGCTGTCAGAAAAAAAGTTCTTGTTACATTCTTTTTCTGTAATTTTCATCACAGATTTATTCCTTGCTTTCTTAAAATGACTGTAAAAGGCTCCCATCTTTTACATGTGCTGTTTGGAGTGAGACAAGTCTGTATAATACCCTGCTTGTTTCCTTTGTTGCGTGTCGTAATTGTCATTGGCCTGCTGTGACAGGTAGCACCACTACTTAACTCCCAACTTCAGTCACAAGTTTCCTCATGTCGTCAACATGGCCGGATTAAAAAAGCTGAACATCTTTAGCCAAGTTCTCGCCTTGAAAGAATTTTGTCGGGCAACTGACTGGCTGAACCCCCGTTATATTTAGAAACATAGGGGCTCGCACACAGAGAGCAGAAGCAGCCGGGGTATTGTCTGCGCTGTTGTCTGCAATAGTGCACAGTTTGTTTTCGTTCATTTTTAATGCCGTTTGAGGGCTGCTTTTCAAATAGAACATTCTAGGCTGACCAGTTTCAATGGCCATGGTATGAAGAGAGTGTAGCACATGTGACAGTATATTGAACTCCCCAAGAAACTTGTGCGATTCAGAGAAGCACACTGGCTACCAGAGGGCCTGTTGGGTGCACGTCTGGCTTCACAACAGACTTATTGAGCCAATTTAAAAAAATGGCTTTGAAATGTCACTGTGTACTTTGTTGCACTGTTTTTTCAAAACATATGCCAACTGTGAACGAACGGTTCCCTGCGTGTGTGCACGATGAAATTACAAGTGTTCGATATTTTTTGTTTGCATTCACATGTGCCGATGGTCGCTTAGGGTAACAAACTGGGTTCCAAGGGAAGGAAAGCGTAGCAGGGGGCGGCAGAAAGTTAGGTGGGCAGATGAGGTTAAGAAGTTCGCAGGGGTCAAGTGGATGCAGCTAGCACAGAACCAGGTTAATTGGAGAAATATGGGAGAGGCCATCGCCCTGCAGTGGGTATAGTCGGGCTGATGATGATGATGATGATGATGATGATGTGCCCATAACTATGGGCCACGCTTCTGTCTGGTGTTGGCCGCTACTTCCATGTGCATACAGTCGACGACCGATTTTTCGGACTCGCAATGGTCCATAAAATCGGGCAGTCCGAAAAAATAAATGTGCACCAAAAAAGCTTAATTTATTGCCTATTATTGACTTTGAGGCCGGAAAAAGTCATGAATGCTTTTCTGCACCATGCTCCGCTTCCATGCTAATAGGTCTGCCTGAATTTTGGCGAGAGTCGTAGCGTCATCGTAAGCTGACGAAAGGGTTGCGACCGCTTGCATCACCTCAGTTTGCGTCGGCTGCGCTGCTGCAGGTGAGTCATCGTCGTCGCTCTCCGACTCCGCGAGCACTTGGTGATTAATTTCTGCATCTGTGAGCCCAGCACACAGTTCCAACTCGTGGTCCACGTCTGCGAACTTTGAAAACGAGGCGGTCGATGGAATTTCGACAATGCGAAGGTCGTCAATGAGCTGCTCACTGCCTGACAGCTGCTCGACAACGCTCTCCTCGTCCAAGGCAGCGGACTCGTCATTCAGCACAAATCCCGTGTGGCGGAAGCAGTTGCGCATCGTTGTGAGTGCCACTGACTTCCACGCATCGGCGAGTATACTAAGTGCTTCAAGCAAATCGACAGAGTATGTTTTCCCACTGTCGAGGCACCAACCAACCACTGGATCACAACACCAACTCCGTTGAGTGCCTTTTCAAAAAAAAAAAAAAAAAGAAAAAAAGAAAAAAAAAACTTCTTATAAAATTCAGAAACAGCATCTTGAAGAAATTCAATTCAATGCGAGCCACAGTAGCGACAGAACGTAGTTCTCGCATCAGCACGACCACGGCTAGGCCTACTCGACATGGTCGGCAACACACGTGAAACGCACGGCAAACACAGAGCATGGAGGAAGACACAGAGGAACAGGCAGTCGAAGCGATCAAATTAAATGAAAAAAAAAACCACTTAGGCAGAGAGCAGCGACGTTGTTCCGGAAGCAGAAGCTGCTAGGCAAATAATATAGCCTCAATCCAGCGTCAGTTTAGCTGAGGAGCAGCACGCAAGGCCGGCACCGGTTTCGAGGCTATCGAAGGAAAAAGTAAAGAAACGAGATGGCGGCGACATCACTCAAAACGTGTGGCAGTTGGCCCGGCTGATGCTTGGAATGTCCGAAAAATCGAATAGCCCTCCCTAGAGTGTCGAAATTTTGAGCCGCGTAATACACTGACTTTATAAGGTATGTCCTGGGGCCGGAAAAAATGTCCGAAAAAATGGGTGTCCGAAAAATCAATCGTCGACTGTATATTGCCATGTTTTAACCCTTTCTCTGTTGGACGTTTCTGGCTGTGACGCACCCCCTGTGTCGGCTTGGTTTCAGGGAACGAGTATAGGGAGCCTAACCTCAAGTTTGGCTGGGTGACTGCAGCACGCTCTCCTCCGCAAGCGATAAAAGTTTGAAGCATTGGTCGGGTGCGGTGTTGATGCGGTGCTTGACCGTTGAAAGCTGCTTGCGTGTGCACGCGCCCTATCCGCAGTTTACTTGCTTTGCACGCACTTTTGGCGCTCTAGGATTTCCGTGCTAAAAGAAAGCTGTCTTGCACGCGCACGTGCTCCTGCTTCGACTTTTCGAACTCTTACTTGGATGAAGTGGTGTTTGAAGCGAGTGTGCCACAATCTATACGCTTCGATGTGGTTTTAAGAAAATAGCCGACAGTGGTGGCTATTTTTGCAGCGCAGATGTCAAAAAGGCAGAGCTGGTAGTCAGCCGTGTGCATTCTGTTGAGCAGATTGTAGAAGACAACGCTGTTATAGTGAAGGCTAAGTGCGTGTTGCAGGTCAGCGACCACATCGTGTACGACGTGGGATTTGAAGCAAGTATTTCATTTTTCTTATACCTATTTCATTAAGGCCCAGATGCTCTCTAAAGAGGGCTTCCGATTTTTGCCGCTGGGTTTGCCCCATTGTTGTGCCGGTCTTCTGCAGGGATCATCTTCGTTGGAGTTTATGAAACAGCACACAGCAGCAGCATGTTTGCAGCGCCCCTGAATTCGTGCCTTGCAGGTACACTTGGCACGGGAAATCGCAAGCTGGCACTTTTCAAGGCATGTCCATGCTAGCTGCAAAGAAACATGTCACATAACAGAGACAAGCCGTTTGGATCATTTCGAACCCACGACGTGCGGAGCAAAACTAACAAAAGAGTACAAGGATGCTGCCTCACAACTCGTGCTCAGACGGAGATTGTTTCTTCTTTAGGAAGCAGGCACTGAAGCTACAAGGCAGGATATATAAAATGACCTGTAAGTAAGGATACAATTGAGCGAACATGTTCGTTTACTTTTGTGATGTTTAACGTGCACCTCAGCGGGACAAAGCTACGAGGGGCGCTGTATTGGAGACCTGTAAAAATTTCACTTCCCGCCCCCCCTCTTTCCATGGTTATTTAACGGGCGCGTATATTTCTAAAGACCTCATTGCAGTTCGCCTCCAGCGAGCGGCGGCCGGGATCAAACCCGCGTCGCCATGACCAGCAATCCCTAACACGTGAGCCACCGCGGCGGGGTGAGTGATTGAATAAAACAGTTATATACCAATATACAAGCTATAGGAACAATGAAGAAATAACCACGCAGCGAAAATTTGTTTTTTTTTAGATATTGTCCAGAACTGTCTCATCTACTCTGCGGAATTGAAATTACTCAATCAGTTGCGGGACCAGTTATTAGAAGCTGAATGCAATTCACGAAAATTAAAACGCGAAAATATCTCGTTTGCAGCAGAAGGGTTGATGTTTCTTTGTATACATGTGAATGCACATTCTAATCAGGTGGAAGCTACGTATAAAATGCTCTGAGTATGCAACTGCATGACAATCTGTAACAAAATTAACATATCGGCATATATCAAAAAGTGCGCCTAAGATGCGAATGAACCTACGTATCTTTAATTAAGTTCATAGGCACCAACTAGATTACATCTGCAAGCTCTTCAGAAATTAAAGCAAACAGCGCATCAAATGGTTGCATGCGCATTAAAAATCTGGGCCTTAATGAAATGGGTATAATAAAAATGAAATACTTGCCTCAAATCCCACGTTGTACACAATGTGGTCGCTGACCTGCGACACACACTTAGCCTTCATGATAACAGCTTATCTTCTATAATCTGTTCAACAGAATGCACATGGCTGACCAACAGCTCTCCCTTTTTGACATTTGTGCTGCGAAAATAGCCATCGCTGTCGGCTATTTCTTAAAACCACATTGAAGCGTGTACATTGCAGCACACTCGATTCAAACACCACTTAGTCCAAGCGCGAGTTTGAAAAGTAGAAGCAGGAGCGCGTGCACGGAAGACAGCTTTCTTTCAGCACGGAAATCCAAGCGCGCCAAAAGCGCGCGCAAACGAGTAGACTGCGGTCAGGGCAAGCAGCTTTCAACAATGCGAGCGATAAAGAACATGAGCACGCGCAAAGCGAGTTGCTTTCATGTGCAGAAACCGCAAAGACACGAAAGTTTACAGGCGAGCTATTCACTCTGCCCGACCAATTACATGGCGTTAGTCGGAGAGGGCGCTGTTCACTCTGCGATGCTTGGGTCCCCTATATTAGAAAACGAGCATAGCGATTTATTTTTGATTATAATTGGTATACAAATAGCATAGTCATCAAAATATGCTTATTTCAGTGTTCTGCAGGTATTGTTTACTAACATCATCATCATCATCATCAGCCTGATTATAAATTAAATAAGTGAGGATAATATACGAAAAACTGCTCGATACTTCTTGAGAGTCCGATTCCGAATTCGGCTCGTAATTATAATGAAGAGAGCCATCGCTCCAGTCCACAGTCGAAGGTCTTGTGCGGACAGCCATTCGAAAGTAACCGCACGCACGGAGGGCGCACTTTTCAGTGGCCCGCACAACGGAGAGAAATAGCACGTTAAGAAATCAAGATCACAGAGGGAGGTCGAAAGGGGCTAGAACAACCTCTTTTGCTGCTGCTAGCCGCAAGCAATGGTGTGGCAAGTGAGAGCGAAAGCAGCGATCGAGTCATGTGGAGAAGCAACGGTGCGAGCCCCTGAACGTGACGCGCTGTAGCAGATACGCCAACAGAATAAATATAAAGACCTGCAAACCTGCAGCAGATAGCAGAATAACCCTTGACCGTGAAATGCGCATGCCGCATGATCACTTAGCACCATAGAGTAGTGCGCACGGAGCGACCGCAACCCCCCAGCAAAGAAGGTGGTGGGGATGGGCGTGGTCGCTCCATACTCTTCAGTACATACATACCAATGCAACGTGGGGCAAAAATACGAACTTGGGGAAAGATATTACAGATGGCGCAGCCTGTCCAAGTGCGCCAGCTTTGCACTCAGGCATGAAGTTATGAACGCACGAAAGAAAACGTACCGGTACGTCGGTGACACTGTGAAGGGGACGCACGAAAACGTACCAGTACGTTCGTGACAGCAAAAGGGTTAAGAATACATTGCCTTTGAATGAGATTTCATAGTCTTGCAATTGTCTCTAGGTTGTACTTGGCTTTTTTTAATGGACAACATTGTAGGTGCACTGTGAAATTTAAAAAAATGGTTTTCAGACTTCTCTGTACGTGTGCTTTGGGCTCCACCTCACTCGAAATGCAGAAATGGCCACCAGGGGCACTGAGCACAGCACTGACGGCGGTGTGCCTAGTGGCATGCATGGAGCCAATAGTGTGGTGTATAGTCATACCGTTTATTATGAAGCCGTGCAAAGCAAAATACCGTCTTTAGTGTGGTTTTGAAATTCGTTCGGTGATAGTGTTGAACAGCAAGTGTATTTCCCTGCGTGGCACCAGGCTTCTCCGTGTGCCATATCACATCGCACCGTGTGTTTGGGTGTGACACAAGTGCACACTCCGCATTTTCACTGCTCGTTTTCTCTCTCCTTCAGTTTTCACGCATTGGTCCTGTCTTGCTGCACCACTTTTTTTCGGCGTGATCTCTTTAATACTTTTCTTCACTCGCACATCGCTCTTTTCGTAAAAGATTGAGCAGAAATGTTTGTTGTGGTTGTGTCTTTAAGTTCGGTTGCGCGACAGCAGTGTTGCATTTCTCGCAGGGCAACGAACTGTGAAGCGATGGGGCACCCACCGCTGGAACAGATGTTCAGCTAGCACCCTTTGCATGTGTGCCGAGTGATTTATGCAAGGTGGTATTTTCACAGACAGAAGTGGTTCTGCCAAAGCAAAACAGAGGTGTGACGTTATGGGTTGCGACAGCAGTGCACAAAACATGATTGAGGATTCCTCTGTCAGGGATATATTAGCATACCACATGCAGCACGACTGCAGAGGTTAATGCGACCATCTTCGCGGAACTGGGCATGCGCTGATAACAAGTGCATATGCAAATCCGTGGTAGCTGTAGCAGTAGTCTTTGCAGTCACGCTGCGTGCATTTTGCTAAACTAATCTAATCGGGCATCGGACGTAGTTCGTTGCTTTTAGTTTACCGAGTAGTGAGGCATTTTTGAGAGGAAAGCTATCCATCTGGCATGTTTTCTGACCTGAAAAATATAATTTGGTTGTAGTGCACTGCCGCTTATAGTGCAGATATGTGTTATAAGCGGTCTAGACTGTATGTTCAGAATACACCAGCATGCCGAACTTGACTGATTGAGAAAACCACTTGAAGGAACTGCCCATCTTGTGTGCCCAACATCGCATGTAACTTTGGAGGCAAAGAGAAAGGTCCTGCAGTTGGAGTTAAACAAAAATGTACCCCGATTCTTATGGTGGATTGGAGGCGATGCCAGGCACTGACATGATGCCGGTACAAACTGGCTGACGGGACCTCCTCCAAGCACATGATGCACCTAAAGAATGACTGTATTGGCCTTGAGATTATAATGTTAAAATTTTGCAGCTTTGTTAGAAGTTTACCTTAAATAATGAAATAATGTTTGTCATAAGGATGATTCGTTTTGAGTTAAGTCTAGAATGGCAGCCGGTAAATGTTGTTGTTGAGTGCAGGTGAAGTCAGTGTTGTGAATTTTCATACTGTGGGTACAGTCGAACCCGGATATATCGAACACGAAGGGGATCGCGAAATAGTTCGATATATTGATAATTCGATATGCAGAAATTGACTTGAGACGCTACTTGTGATCGTGAAAAATGATACTGTATTTGTCGCGTATTCAACCCACTCACAAAAGGAACCCGGCTACTCCCCACTTTTGCCCCTGAGAATTGTAAAAAAAAAAAAGCGCTCGGTGGCATGTCCCTCCGTTTCGAACATCACATCCACAACTAATTTATTGACAGCGCGCCATGCTCTGCAGCTATAATGTCACGGCATATTTATCTTTTGACTATACTTTTGATGTTAGCTCCTACGGTGGCAGGGAGCAAATTTGGCTGAGTGCCCGTGATGGCTTGATTGCGCAAGCCTGGTTCCACTTATCGCGCCGCGCTTGGGGCGGGCATAATCCACTGCCAGAAAATCATTGGAAAGCGTGATCGCTGCAAATGTCGTTTGAAGTGAACAATGCTAAAAGCCAGTTTCATGATCGCAGCTGACCATGTGCTATCATTGATTTATAGGTGCAAGAATGAAGACTTTTGGGAAAAAAAAATAAAATAAGCTGCTTCTTACTGTCCACAGCCGCCATAGCTTACGCTGCGCCACACGTTCAGCACGACAAGTAAAGACTGCTCTCGCAAAAGAAAAAAAAATTGCTACTTCTTAACGTCCGCAACCGCCATAGCATATGCATGCTACGTTGCACATTCAGCATAACGGCAAGGATGAGCAACTCTCGCAAAAAAAAAATCTGCCGCTTCTTAGCGTCCGCAGCCGCCGTAGCTTACACATGTTCAGCACGATGACACAGACACACATCACACATCAGCCGCCGCGTGCAGAGCGTTCATAAGCAAGGAGGTTATAACCTCCTTATTCACAACACACACTGGAGAAGCGTCTGCCACAGGCTGAGCTGGCTTGTCCGTGCATGCGTAATGTGTACTGTTGCAAATGAAGACCGGGAAAGAGAGAGGAAGGAGAGATAATGCTCGGCAGAAGTGGGGGCACACCCTTGCACTTCGCTCTATTGCGTTTTCCCCCTCTCCCGAACACCATGGCAGCATTGGTTCCCTCTCGTTCCTTCATGCACATGGCTTGCAAACGTCACGTGCTGGCACGCAGCAAACATGGAATAAAAAAAGTTTTTTTTTACCTCCATGGTGGCAAACGATCACTGCAGATGCGCGCGCCTTTGGGGAAAGTGCGCAGAGCTGCCCTAGACCAGCCGTCGCTGAACTGTGCCCTCTCTTTTCTTCCGCGCGTGGCTTGAAAACGTCACGCAGCAAATTGTCGAGGGTGATGCGATCGTCTTTGGGGAAGGCGCACTGTCCAATGCGTGGTGCAAAGTTCGATATATTGAACGACCGGTGAAATTGAGTTCGATATAGGATGCAGCTTTCCTTTACTTTTACATAGAATTTTCAAGGGAATATTCCGTGTGTTCGATATAACCAAATTTCGAATTATCTGGGCTCGACTGTAGTAACCTGGCCAGTGGGGCAGTTGCTTGTGCCTGGTGCTGGCGTCACTGAACCTAGTGATGTTAATAACTCTAGAAGAGAAAATGCTGAATGTTCACTTAAACGTTTGAGGAAATGAGGATTAGGCCCCGTTTACACTTGTCTTTCAGAAAGCTTTTCTATTGTTGCTTTGCTCGAGAGAAAAATTAAGCTCCCTGGAGTATTCAATGCAGTAATTAGCCAACCAAGCCCTTTACAGCTGTTTCAGTTTGGAAGCACAGTAAGCCGTTGGTGTGGTATTGAGGTTTTATTTCTCAATTTTAGTAAGTGGAAAAGAAAAATACCTAGTAGAGCATTTAGCCTGATGGCCCATCACTGAGTGAGGGTTCTGTTTCAAAGTGTCAACATTTGTACAGGCGTGCCTTTGAGAATGTGCCTTGAAGTTATAAGCATAACTAATGGTGCTATTCTTTGATGACTTTAGCAGAAGTGTGCAGGTTTCCTCACTCAGTTTAATTCAGATGCAAGAAGAAATGATCTGCACACCAGTCAATATGGTTTTAGTGCCATCCTGTTTAATGCAAATGCTAACAATTTAATCTTAGCACTAGCTCATTGTGTCTTGCCATGTAGGGGGAAGTTAAGCAGTTAGTGCAGTGGTGGCTCAGTTAAATTGTTTGCTCTTGCAGAGCACTTGATGGGATGGGCATAGTTTTGCAATGGTTTGTATCTCCGATGTTTGTTCTGTCTTTTTTCTGCTGCAGTGTGGTGACGTTCCGCAAAGCCAACAGTTTAGGTTTCTACATTCGAGTCATTCCATCTGAAGAGGAGGCTGTGATTGTGAGTTGCCTAATGCTTTTCATGTTTTAAAATGACCCCTTTGTTTTAAAGTTGAATGTAGATAATTTCATGGAATGTATTTTACAGTTTAATGGTATTTAGCTTTAATTGAACTGTTTACTGTTAGTTTTGCACCTCCACACTTGTATTATATTCAAACATAAGTGGGCCTTTTTTATTAGGTTCTGAATGAGCAGGGTTAACCTAATTGTGATCAAACAAAATTAATGTATCGCTAGAGCAAACTCTGGTTAAATTTTTTTTCAAGGGAGCAGGAAAAATGTTCAAATTGCTGAATATTTCAGTTATCGAAGGGGCCTGAAGAAAGCTGCTGAAAATTGTTCAAATCAAAGTAATTTTATCTAGTGAACACCTGCATGGATGGCTGCACTTGAGATGAAGCCCAAATGATGATAACAGTGTTCCCCAGTTTCTTCGAGCGCGTCCTGTTTCACCTGTTGCTGGTTACGGTGGCTGGAGTGCTTCCAGTGATGAAATGTTTGAAATGTAATTGTTCCTGCTTTCGTTAATGGAACTTAGTTCACCAGAGAGCTTTGTGGTCTTCTTCAACGAGTCACTAAATGAGGTTATAAAGAACCGTTAAATATGTATGGAACACTTGAGCTCCCCCTTTAAGGGTATGATACAACAGTTTCGTGGTTCCCATCTGTGGCACCCTCCACAGATCCTTGCTCATGTACTATGCGCACTTTGCTACTCGCTCAGTCACTAATCCCTTAATTTGTGCCTGTTTTATGTCGCACATGCTTATTATAAGCACACAGTGCTAAGCTACCAAATTATGTGAAAGACTGCCCGACAAGGATATAAAGCTCTGCTTGCTGCTCTGACCAAGTCGTACGAACGTATCTGTGTGGCCTAGGAACAGCGTGTCTACCTCATGATGCCCGAGTTCTCATTGAGCCCTCCCACCTTGAAGGAACTATCCTAGCCAGCATCTCTTGCAAGTTCGGCCATGTCATGCAGTCTTGCGAGGTCGCATGACCTGCCAGCCAATCAGTGCCTGGCCATGTCACTTGCCGAAGGAATGCTCATGATATTTTGCTCACAATGCTGACACTGACATCAGATTTTCTGAAGCACAGAGCCTTTCATGCTGTCGCTTTAAAAGTTGTATTGTGTTCATCCATGCAATGTCTCGGTGCTTTTTATGCTTGACAAGTAGTGGACGTGTCATTGAATTATGTGGTTGAACAATTTGCACACTTGCAGACAGAATGAAAATCTTTGTTATTGAAAATGTATACAAGGCATGAAAATGATTGCATTCAGTTTAGTATGCCCATTTGTTTTGTATATTGGGGGCACAAAGCCAACATTAAAATAGGGAAGTGACATTGGAGACCTAGCACGTGGTTTCTTTGGCGTCATTATAAAGATTCTAGATGCACCGGCCGAGCTGAAATATTCTCTGACATGTGTAGATGGTGTTACAGTAAGCTGTTGTGCGGCTGGAATTTAGGCACCTATGTAAGCTATGCTTTCAGCTCAAGTCTGTTGCTCCTATTTCCTTGCTTTGGCTTGGTTGCTGACTTAAGGAATATTAATCGATGCCTGCAACCTTGCCACAAGTTCTTTTAAAGTAACTGCGTTTCTCAAATCCTTTGCTAAACATAGGTTGAAAGAGGGAGTTGCGCGTACAAGATCTAGGGAGCTGCGGGCTGCCTCCAGTAACAGAAGAGGAGTGGAACTCAGACACTAGACTGTCAATTGTCAACCATTATAAACAAATGTAACTGATGTGATACGAATCTTGTCTGAGCTGTGATCAGCCTGTCCTCTCTTTTACTTGTGTTGCTGTTTAGGTGGCCTTCCGACTGAAACATGACTTCACCAACATGGTTGTGCAGCTACAGGCTGACCACAGGGAGCCCCAAGTGGTGTGGATGACACACACCGTGGTAGTCAACCTTGGTACCCGCTCCTACAGGCCGCCCCCCTAGGAATCCTTGTGTGCTTCTACTCCCTCACTATGCTGGACTGTTGCCTTTGCTAGGACAGTGCTTCATATCGGGCCCTCTCAGCCTGCTAGAAAGAGTTGGGTGTGTGCAGGCCCATTATTTTGTTATTTGGCTGGGCACCAAGCCTGACGGGAATGCTGCATCACCCAGCCTCAACTCTCTCGGCAGTTGGAAAAGGCTTTGTAGTCTCTGGCTAGGGGCCACTTGAGAGATGTGCTTGCTATTTATATGCATAGTATTGCAGATTGGGGCCATGCAGTCATATGCAAATTTCAGCTCATGCCCAGCAGTTAGAAGGCACATGCGATTTGTTTCATATGTGCCTGCATAACAGTCTACTCAGCAAGCTTGCAAATGTTTGTCCTTTGGGAGGGTGTGTGGGTTCATTATTTTCTTTGTTTTTTCTCGTTTTCTTATCAGGATGGAGAGCACTGTGCCCATGAAGGTGTTTGCGCACAAGGGTTCTTTGTGGGCTGTGTTGCTAATGTGATCTTAGTTTGGTTGCACATGCATGTTATTTATAAGCCTACAAAGGTGCTGTGTGTCTTTCCTGCCTCTTTTTGTTTCTGGCTATAAAGACTCTTTTATCTGCTTTACATTCAGCTTCTATTCATTATTTATAAATTTTAAAGATATTGTGCAAAATTGAAATATCAAGGCTGCAAAGGCATGATGATGTTGAAGGCTCTAGGTTACCTATTACAATTGGATCTCGGTATAAGGAATCACAGGGGACTGTCTAAAATTGTTCGTTATTTTGAAATATTGTTGTAGTTAAAACTTGCAGTTATAAACCCGATCTGTAACAACGAAGATGTCGAGGCCGACATCCACCACTTGCTGTGGGACTGCCCAGCACTCAAGCCAACACGAATCTGGCACCTGAGCATAGCTGGCCTATCAGCAACCAATCCTGCCTCATACGTCACTTGGACGTAGGGACCTCATCATCGCTCACCTCTGGACTTCATAAAAATCAGCCAACCCTTTTCCATTCATTTAATCATTCATTCATCCTTCATCTCATACCCTACTGATCCCCCAGGCAATAAATATCGACTAAAAAAAAAAAATTCCTTGGCAGTAGACATGTGTGCAGGCAAGCAAAATCTTAAATGAAAATATTGCACTGACTTCAAAGCTGCTTTATTTGAAGAAATGCAGAACACACGGTCGATTAAAAATTCTCTACACCTCCCACTTCACGCAGCATCTCATCATTTATGTCACTGCACTGAGCGATGAAAGTGCGGACTTTGTTCCCGTGCAGTAGAACACAGTTTGATACGACCTCATCTTCATTGTTTTGTGAGGTTTGACAGTCTTTCAAAATGATCGCAACAGTCGATGGGGCAGTGAGAAGCTGTCTGCAGAGGCTGTTTCACTTTTTCCCTGCGTCGATTTCTTGCAATATGGCTACTTTTTCCTGTAATGAAAACTGCTTTATCATCTTCTTGGCGCCATCACTGGCTGCATTAATCATCGGATCTTGCACGAATTTTGCATTAAGATCACCCACAACAAAAATTCGTCCATACCAAATGCGCGAATGGCATGAACGTGGTTCGATCGGCGAAAGACACGCAACACGAAGAGAAAAACAGAAAAAAGGTAGTTGGCTAGGCCTGCTGGCTTTTGCCTATTAAACCAGATTGATTTATAGGAAGGGAAAGGCGCGGTAACAGTGTCACTTGTTTTCTGTGGACACCGCAACCGCGCCGTAAGGAAGGGAAGGTGGGCTGAAAGTGGAAAGAGAGAAAGAGGAGCCGTAGTGGAGGGCTACGGAGTAATTTCGACCACCTGGTGATTTTTATCGTGCACTGACATCGCACAGCACATGGGCGCCTCTTCGTTTCGGCTCCATCGAAATGCAGCCGCTGAGGTCGGGTTCGAACCCAGGTACTCCGGCACAGTAGTCGGTCGTCTTACCACTGCACCACCCCGGCGGGGCCTATTAAACCAGAGCTTTGTGGTGGCGCTAGGTATTGACACTAGATATGGTGATGATGATAGCTACAGCCCGCGGCGTACACACACAAATAGTGATTTCTGTTTCGTGCAAGTGTTGTGGCCTTGCGGCACTGTTAATTTTAACCTAATTCGTAAAATGAATCTTCCTTGATAATCAGAGAAAAAATAAATTATGTACGTTATTATAAAATATGCGCTGTATTGAAATTCTTAGTTCTGAAATATTTTTACATTGAAAATTAGTTGGGAATTTTCAAAAAGTTTGTTAATTTGAAAAATTTGTTAATGTGATGTTCATAGTAATGAGATTTCTTTGAGTCCTCTAGTGTGCTGCAGAATCACAATGTGTAAAAATATCTCCATATAACCTGTGAAATGCAGCCACCATGAAAGACTGAGCCTATTACCTCATGCTCACTAGAAGTACTCTGGCCCGTTGTGGTAGGCCATCTCTTACCATCACCTTAAATGTGCCTGTGGTTTTTGTCAGTGTCCAGCTAATACAGTGAAATGTCATTGATACGATCTTGCTTATTATGTTTTTCGTCCTATTTTTTTTTGTTCCTGCCTGATGCCCTATTTTTGCGCGTCTAATAGGATCGTATTTTCACATGGGTCTGGATAATACGATCGCGAAAATATATGGAAAATTTGTGTAATTTCGAACTTCCCTCCTAGAGGCAGAGCAAGAGGCAATAGTAGCCACAGTAGAGTTGGCTATTGTTACCAATGTTTCAGTACTATTTGCTCCTGTAATGAACTCTTCCATGTTTTTTTCTTTGTGAATTTACTTACAAAAATTGTTTTCTGCTGGTCCTTCAGTTTTTTACCATCGCTGTCACAGTCCGCAGTGCTGACCTTGGGCAGCCAGCTAAGTTACACTACCCTTCCCAATAGCATCTCTGTACTTGCCAACCCTTCCGATTCGCCTGGGAGACTCCTGATCTTTTACTGAACATTCTGATTATATGACCACTGTCCTAAATCTCCTGAGTGGCCGTTGCCAGTGCAAAAATCATTTTTGTGAAGTCACACTGAGAAATCTGCAGCCGCATCATTATGACCAGCATTGCCATCGATGGCTACACTAGCATCATCGGCAAAAGTAGCTTGAGCAGCTGATCAAGACTAGTTTAACCCAAGCCAAAGTAGCTGTGGCTGGCCACATAAAAAGCTGTGCACTGCCAGTTTTGACTGACGATGGCATGGTTGTTCCTAGCTGGCAGCGGTGTGCAAGCCGGTGCACCCCCTCGGAACACTGAAACTTTAAATGCAGCCTACCATCCCCCCTTTTGGTGCAAATAAAAATCTCGCAATTTTTGATCTTGCCAAGTTGGCAGGTATGCACCTCCATGTGTTCGCCATCGCCTTGGAGGAGATGCCCTTCGGGGCTGACTTTGCAAAGTTGGTAGAGCACCAATTTTAGTTGCTTGTCGTGGCGGAGCTTAGTGATGAAACTGTGATCCGTTTCTATGAGTTAAAAGGCCCATGAAAAGCTGTTTACTGAAACAAGAAAACAAGCACGAGCAGTAGGTATGCCATCAGTCCTTTCTGCAAATCAAACAATTTTAAGCTAGTTTCATTAGCACTGGTCATATTGGCAATTGAAAATAAAACGTCCTCTTCCTCCCCCAACTCGGCACATGTCGGTACGAGAAAAAATGAGAACAAGTCCTGACGGCACACCGCCTTGCTGTGTCCGGCCTGCATCACTTAGGATCGTCCAATGAATGGGCGCAGCGCGCAGCCAACAAGCCAAGACAATGTCACCTAGGTCTGTCTGCTTCTCTACATTGCCTCTGACATGCTTGCTTTGGCTACGGCAGCATTTAGTTTCTCGCAGCCATCAGTACATTTGGGGCTTTCTAAGCATGTATTAGCAGGGCTTTTTGGTCCATCCCTTCCAAAGCTTCTATCCTTGCGTATAAGCATGCTGAAAAGGATCAAGATATCTACTGCTTCCTTCACTCTTCTGTCCATATCCCTAGTGACGCACTGTATGGCATTGTGGTTCAACTGTAATTCAAAACTGCAGGTGGGAACCACTTGAAATTTGGCAGTTGTGAGAAGACATTCTAAAGGAGCGATGTGTTCTCATGTACTGTATAAACCGTATATAAATACAGTGAAAATATAGGCCTATCCCCGTGAAGTGAAAAGAAAAAGAAAAATAATAAGGAAAAAGTGAAGGCGCACATATATTTAGAATATTGGCTGTGTTCCTGCATCACTGTAGCTACACTCTTCAAACTTTCAGCAGCATCGTTGGAAGATGGCTCTGCCGCTTGCCACATCCCACAATGTGTGAAAAAATTTTATCAAGCGTGTTGCTTTTATAGCATTTCTTGAAAGGTTGCATGCGTATAGCTGATCTTGTCCACGCACCGCACGCTCTTCTGAAACGCCGAACTGTCACTGAGAGAGCAGCCATGTTGCCGTCTGTTTCGGCAAACACCGACTTTTTCTGGAAAACCAGTGTAAACTGCCTCTACCTGCCGCTATTAATTGCTAAAGAGGCATTATATACTATATTGTAACTCGAATGAAAGAGTGCACGTGAAGACAAATACGCCAGGGACAAAAAATTCAAACGTTGGTTGATACAGCTTTGGCTGTCCGTTGCCAGACTATGCCTCAAATTCTGCTAAAGACCGCTATGTAAGACGAGGGACAACTTCAGCTAGCTTTTTTCAAGAAAAAATCTCGACCTATATTTCGGTTTATACAGTACGTGTGACATTGGCAGTATAGCAGATTCTCATTAAGGTTAACTGTTAAGATAAATTCTTGGATAAGCCAAGCATTGAGAGGCCATTGAGTGTAAAAAGAAAATTTTTCACGTGTCCATTTTAAAGGGACCTCGAAAAGGTATTTATGGTCAAATCCTAATGTCACAGATGTGTATAGGTGGCCTTTGTGTCTATTCGAATCATATTTAAGAAGGCTGTGTAGACCCTATAGTTTATCAGATTTAAAAAATAGTTTGTTGCAACTGTTTAGGGTGACATCTTACTGCTTGTTTGTAGCCGCAGTCTCCCCATTGTCAAAAGGACCTTGTGTGTGTGCCCTTTCACTGGACATGGCCAAGTGACGCGGGTGGATGGTGTATGGTGGGGTGATCGTGACCTGTTGTTTTTCTTGTGTGTCTGCGTGTGTTGAGTTTAGGGTGGAGAGGAAGAGCTATACAGTATTTCTGATCATTGATATCATTGGTGTTGGTGAAACTTGCTAAATGTTTTCATTGAGGAGATCAGTGGTGGAGTGCCGACCGTTCTGTGCGTTTCGCAGCCTTAGTTTTCTAGCCTTTCATTGTCCTTGTAGGACGAACTGTGAGCCCGCATAATGGCACTCGCGGAGTGACCATGTGGCACTGTCAAGAAAGAAAGCATACATCCTTTGAGATGTATTCCTCAAGATGGCTTTCATGCATCATTGTAGAGAGCTGCGGGGAAGCTTTCATTTGGGAGCACGTTTTTGCCGGTGTGGATGAAGCAGGGCACCATCACACGTTTCACATGCCGCATGCTGTCTCCCACAGTCAAAGGCGTGTATGTAGAAACTGCGCCAGTTGACCAGAGCTGGAGCCACATTTTCAACACCGTCGCAGCATGCGTTATTGCGGCATAGAGGTGGCCAGATATCAGCACTGCATGCATTGATTATGGCTTACGGAAGGGTGCAGAAATGTGCATAGTGTGCCTGCTTGTGGAGTGGGTAACAGATATGCTAAGCATGGAGCTAGAGAAGTGATGCGGTTACACTGCTTTGCACCTTAAGGGTGCTAGAAGTAGGATCGAAAGCAAAAATGAAGTGGCAGCCACTATTGGATACTGTGAGGGGTAGTGTAAAAGAATGACCAGTGCCATCTTCAAGTAGAATAACATGATCTGGTTTCATTCTCTGTCTTCAGCCCGCTTCATGCACAGCGAAATAAATACTTTGTTTACATTCTTTTAACGAAAACCTATCCCATTTGTTTTCATTCAACATCTGTTTTGATGCACCTAGCATGCCATGTTTTTTAGGAGCACTTTTACTATGCTTACCAGTTCCAACGCCATATTGAATTCATGTGCACTTTCAGAAGCTCTAAGGTGGCCATATTTGTTAACACTTTCACGACATTTGTGGCAATGTTTTGTTTTAGTGAGTACCACTACTGGCCGCAATCACGAATTTCGCTGATGCATGTCCGAAGCCGCTCACTCTTTCTCTTTTCGTGAACTTGAAGTGGAGAAAGAGAAGGTGGCGAAGCGCGCATCACGCGGTTCAGCATTGAGGAGGCGGAGCGGCCGCCCAACTGCAACAGAAGCTGCTCTCTCTCTTTGTTCATTCTGTCCATCCGTCTCTCCGTGAACTTGAAGAGGAGGAAGGGAGAATGGCGACGCCCGCATCATGCGACTTAACACTGAGGGGCAGAGAGGCCGCATAAAAGCACCTAGTGAGAAAGGGGCGTGTCTGTTGCAGGCATGGCGGCCGTCACTGGGCAGCGTTGTACAAGCGTGTGTTACTGCAGAGTGAGCAGTCGTGTGTCGCTCGCGCGTCCGCAACTTCGGCATCTCTCCTCTCGCATCAGTCGCTCCTCAGCCTTCACGGACAGCAGACGTTTATGCATGGTGCTACCTGAATCTTGGCCCGAGCTGCTCGACGCATCGTGAAGCAGCTTGTGCTCACCTCCGCGCCTTAACTGGTGCTCGTCTTCAAGCGCGTTTCCCTCTCCTCTTTTTCTCCCTCTATGATCCCACTCCAGACCTTTCGGACGCAGAGCAGTGCATTGTAAAGCAGGCATTGTGCCTGTTTTCACTCATTTCTGAAGGTGGTGTAAGGAAAGCTGAGGATGCGGCAGCACTGCGCGTTTGCTTCGCATCGCAATGGATAAAGCCGGGCCATCTGGCACTGCGGCGCAGGTTCACCGTGCTCGACGTGCTGAAGTACAATGGTTACGAAGCCATCGGAATCGTAAATCTACAGGTTCTGATATTGCAGCTAAACGATGTAAGAATCTAGAAGCACAAAGAATGGGGAAACGTGCAGTGTGTTCAGGAAACTGCTTAAGACACTGAGCGTCACCACGAAATGGATTCAGCACCGAAGAGGAACAAACTTGCAGTAGAAACTCTAGGATAATGGGCTACGCGATTGCAAGCAATGAAAAAGTATAGCAGGGATAGCAGTGCTACGCACCTACTTCACATTTCATTATTTATCCAAATTGGCCGTAATTTTTAAGTGCAGGAGGAAATGGATGCAAGTAGATTTTAAAGTTAACTTAATTTTTTACAAATCAGAGGCAAAGAGAGAAAGATCATACTTTTAAACATGCCACTCTAGTCATCTCTTGAAAAAATTAAGCTAGGTATTGAAATTTTGTCCATAACGTTATCTCCTTTTTGTTTACGTTTAGGGCACAATTTTCATTTGTGTTTTATAAGCTGTGAAAGTGTTGGATGTATTTTCTGGGTGTATTTAAGATTTGCACCAACTCGTACGATATAGCTCCACCGAGCGTGTAGCTAGTATGATAATACTACTCTCTACTGCTAACCTCTTCTTTGGATGTGTATATGCGTGCAGTGTAGAGAAAGGAAAGATTAGAGCGGCCCTTATGCCACATCACGTCACATTTTGTGAAGCCAGAAATGAGCTCAGTGCAATCTTGTCCGGGTGAGGTTATCAGTGCTTCTTGTCCTTTTACTCTTGTTTACTTTTCTCTGCCAAAGAGTTGAAATCCAGTGCTATAGCCGGCGTAGAGAGACGCCAGCATAAGCGACACTTTCTATAGCCGGCGTAGAGAGACGCCAGCATAAGCGACACTTTCTGGCTGGTATTCATGCATGGACAGCTTCAGTAACCAAGAAATATTTGTGTGAAACAGCTGTTTTTGGTTGAGACAATGCACTATGCTTACAGTGCATTGTCCTTGCACGCTTGTTTGAAAGGAGCAGCCAGTCTTGGTCATAATTTAGCATTGGCTGAAGGCCCTTATCGCAACTTTGGCTAAATGCAGGATGGAACTGTGGCAGCTCGCTACGGTGTGCAGTGCTCGTCGTTTCTTTTTCCTGCGCCATTTTGTGATGGTGGAGGTATGTGCTGCTGGTGCCCATAGGTGGTCTTATTTGACAAAATATATTGGGTTACCTGCATCCTATTCATCGCAGTCTCACACTTGTAGACTAAAAGGCTGCTTTCACTGCCTGAAGTGAAAGTCAACTGGAGGCGCATTTTAACTTTACAGCTATTGAACAGGAGAACTCAAGGCACCCACAAAGTTAATTTCTAAGCAAGGGGAAAAACCTTGTGCCAATCTTTTACTGTGAGCACTCAACATGCGACTCAAAAGCACGCTGTGTGGGCTGGAAACGTTTGACCACGACTACATAAATATGTGCATGCATCCTTTTGGCATTATAAAACCTCGTATCAACAAAAAAGCTGAGTGTGCTGCTGTGGTTCGAAGTAAAATAAAGCCCATGCTCTAAGGAGTTCACCTATGATGTGGGAGATACTGATTAGTACTGTAGTATGTAATGCTAAACTATAAAGACAAGCTATCATAACAGGTATGTGTGTAGTATGTTCTGTTTAATTGTCATTGTTTATTTACTGGCCATACCAACATAGAGGTGAGGGTGTTCATCTGTAGAGTATTAAGGCGAAAACCTTTAATGGCTCATACTCGCGACCTGGCCTTTGGCTGTCTCTCACGATGTATATCTTTCATCCTCTTGTGTAAATATATTTCTCCTTGTTGCTATATTATGCCAAAATTTAGATTGTAGGCGATTCATAAATGTAGAATCTTCAGACCTGCATGGTACTCTGTGCCTTGTGTAAAGGCCTGCTGGGGTGGCCGTAATTGTGCAACAAAATTATGCAATACATATTTAATGATTTTGAAAGCTGAAGTAGAGTAGAATATGTGGACAAAGTTAAAAAGAATATAAAAAATGTGTTTTTAATTGTCCTCAGAAATTATCATTGCTGTTTTCCTGAAATCAGGGGTCATATCTGTATTGAAACATTGTATATGAGGCTTAACAGCTTGACAGACAAGTATGCTGACAACATATTATGGAATAATTGTTGCTCTGCCATAAATGTTTTCGGATGAAGACCTGCAAAGTAGGTAAAATTTTGTTTCCTGGGCCAATTCGGAGAAATTTATAAAAGCATCTAAACTACTCAGTAAAGTGAAAATTAACTGAATACAAATAAAAACGTGCATATTTTTAGTCAGACATTTTTCAGCCACCTAACTTTGCAGGTTTCTTTCCAGTCATCATGCAACAATATGTAAAATTTTTGAATATAAATGGCCGATCGACCATGCTTTGTTCTATCTTACCTGGAAACACCCAGAAGAGAGCTGCGGAGTAATTTCAACCACCTGAGGACCTTTAACATACACATCACATAACACACAGACGCCTCTCCATTTTGAAACGCAGCCGCAGGTGGTCAAGTTTGAACCTGGGTACTTCGTTTCAGTAGTTGATTAACCACAGCCACCACTGCGGGGCACGTGGGTCACACTTTTGGAACGATATCTTATCGCATGCAACACAAGGTCCAATCAGGAAGGGCAAATGCAAAGACCGGGCAAGGGCGAAGTGGCACGCTTTTCAATTATTGAGGCGAAAGCCTTAATTATGGCTATGTATGGTGAGCCCAAAACAGGGAGGCAAAATTAGTTCCTATTCCAGCCACTATCAAATGTGAGGCATGGTGTAGTACATTAGTATAACTCTCCCTTACGGTAGATTAATCAAGGGGATGGTTCAGGTGGGACGGTGTGGTTCAGGTGTCCACAGAAAGTGGCAGATACAGCGTCTTTCCTGTAAACAGTAGGCTGTGTAAAAAATAAACAGCGATACTTAGTAATGGTAATTGTTAATAATATTAAATAATGATGGTAAATAAAAAGTAAGAAATAAACGCATTATGAAGTAACAATTTTGAAAACGTCGCGGCAGTGCTAATGTTTTCGCATTCTCCCAGTGCAGTTTTTGCAGTTACCTCTGTTGTTTCTTTTAGTACCCAAGATATTGTTTGTATTTCTGTCCACTGGGGTAGACGTGCTGCCGACGCTTACAACCGAATTGACATTCGCTTCTGATCTTTTGAGTATCCTCCCTACCTCACTCCTGTGTATTGTTGAGGAATGCAGACAGGACATGGCAGGCCGTGAGCAAGGGGAACGGCCAGACACAGGTTAAATCATCAATCGCTTATATACCGCAACTGGGAGAGTGTGTGATTCCTGTGCATGGAACACACCTTGTTGATGTCACGCGCTTTATCGACGCGTGGCTTGTGCCATGCTCGATACGATACATCCTCCCTCGTTTACTAAAGAAATCATACACATCACACTGTAGAAGGGATCCAAACTGTTCGGAGCACAGGCTGTGGCACTTGTTCAAAGTTCCGGTCATAAGTCAACCTCTGTTGCGGCCTTCGTGGTCGCGATGACCTTCTTGGAGCAGGTGAAGGTTGATTATGCTGGGGGACGCTGACAGGAACGTCTGTGATATGCTTGCTTTCAGGGATTGTCGGAAGCTCTGCGGCATTGTGGCTGCATGGTGCTGAAGTAGAACTTTGATCACCTTCCTGGCTGGCATCGCAACCAATGTTCCAAGAGCTTCTTCGAAAAACCTCCTTTGTTTGCAGTAGGTACCGTCGATGGCGCCATAGGATTGTTCCGTCTTCTGACTTCGTACAATCTAGGATGCCTTGAAATTTGAAAGACCTGTGCTTTGGTTGCCCATGCCCCTTTCTTGACGCTAACGTCTTCAGGGTTGAGCGGTGGAAGTTGTCGGCTAGAACGACTTGTCTGTCGACGCTTCTACACATTGTGAACTGGGCGCGGCCGCACATCAGGCAGTGGTGTTCGTAATCTCCTCCCTTGTAGCACTTCGCCAGGTGAAAGCCCAGATTCCAAAGATGTAGACCTATAGGCAAGGAGACCCAGCCAAAAGTCTTGGTTCAATGCACTAGTTTTCTTTAAAATTCGTTTAACTACTTTAACCCCCTTTTCTGCCAGACCATTGGATTGGAGGCAAGTCGGACTGGAAGTGATATGGATGAAATCATAAGTGCGGGCAAAAAATACAAAATCGTGGCTTGCAAATTGTGGGCCATTGTCCGAGCAGACTTCAACTGGTATACCATACCTAGCAAAGATCACACTTGTTGCTTCATTGACGGCTTTTGAGGAGGTGTCCTTGAGCAACTCAACTTCTGGAAGCAGATAAATGAAAGGGAAATGAGGGTGCTCGTTATAATACATAAAGGAAAGAAGCCAACAGTCGGCGAGGCCAAGGAAAGCATTGGGGATTGTACTTTGTCTTTTTTTCTTTTACTTCGGTATCACATAAATTAGTAATGTAATCTGTTTAGGGGAAAGATAAATAAACACAAAGTAGAAGGAAAAACAACGTGCCGATGGTGGGAACCGAACCCACGACCTCCGGAGATCGCGTCCGAACTGAGCTACATTGGCCGCTGTCCCACCTGCTACTTTCTTGGGTGTTAATGTTGTCTGTATACGAACCTTGAGAGTGTTCACCAGCGTCACCCTCAACCACGGCGGTGGACGTGGAACGTCCTGTGTAACCGCCAGCGTCACGTAGAACGTGATCAAGAGCGAGGGCGAAAGCTGTGCTAGAACCCTCTTACGCTACCTATGGCTTCAAGGCTGCCAGAATCGAGACCCCCGTAAGCTACAAGCAGATAAATGAAGGGGAAATGAGGGTGCTCGTTATAATACATGAAGGAAAGAAGCCAACAGTCGGCGAGGCCAAGGAAAGCATTGGGAATTGTACTTTGTTTTTTTACTTCGGTATCACATAAACTAGTAATGTAATCTGTTTAGGGGAAAGATATACACAAATTAGAAGGAAAAAACAACGTGCCGATGGTGGGAACCGAACCCACGACCTCCGAATATCGCGTCCGGTGCTCTTCCAACTGAGCTACATCGGCCGCTGTCCCCCCCTGCTACTTTCTTGGGTATTAATGTCTGTATACGAACCTTGAGAGTGTTCACCAGCACCACCCTCAACCAAAAAAAGACAAAGTACAATCCCCAATGCTTTCCTTGGCCTCGCCGACTGTTGGCTTCTTTCCTTCAACTTCTGGAAAGTTCGGTAAAGAATCGTAGACGCACAGGTATGCCCGTCCACCATTCTGAAAGATGTCAATACCGACACGATACCATGGGTCTTCAGGCGTTAGGCGCAACATCAAGGGTTTGCCGGTATGCCGGTAGGCATACATCTTGCATACCGAGCATGCCTAAGCGAAAGCTTCTATTTCCGAGTTGATGCCTTTCCAGAATATGAGGTGCCTTGCCCTTTCTTAGCATTTGTTGACGCCCAGGTGTCCCTGATGAATTCTTTCCAGCATTTCTGTTCTCAAGGTCTTTGAAATTATCACTTTGCACCCTTTAACAAGACTCCCTTCACTTGGGAAAGCTTTCCTTCAAGTGACTTCCATCGGCCTGTAAGCGCTCTTCCTGCCTCTAAGTTCGAAAGCACTTGTTTTAGTTCGTCAGCGCAGTTTCCTTGGCTAACCTCCTCCAGGTATTGTCGGTGACGAGAGAAGAAACACTTAATTACTGCATGTACTTCCACGTCATCGTTTACGTCGTTAATTGTGCATGGTCCGGTTGTTGCCCACGATATGTCAGCCAGCAGAAGCTAGTTCTTTGCCTGGAATGAATTTCAATTGTACGTCATATCGAAGGAGGCGTAGAAAGAACCGCTGTAACCTCGGGGGCATGTCCCCGATAGCCTTCTGCGATATAGCTATCAAAGGGTGATGATCTGTTTCTGCAATCACCCCACAACCGTATATCACAGCCACTGCCTCCTCAATTTGCGAGTAACGCTGCTCAGGCTCCGTAAGGGCACGTGAAGCGTACGCAACCGGCTTCCATGCGTTACCGTGGTCCTGCAACAGCGCGGCGCCGATTCCATTTTGTGACGCGTCACAGGACACTTGTCGGATCGAACACGGCCATTAGAGGCTCTTTACTTAGACCGTCGCATAGCTCCTTCCATTCTTGCGCATGATTTGACGTCCAGTCAAAGACAGCATTTTACTTGATAAGACTTCTGAGGAGCGTTGTCCTCTGCGCTAATGACGGCATAAACTTGCTGAAGCAATTGAAGATGCAGGCATTCTTTGAACTGCCTGCTTGTCTTTCGGTTCTGGCATTTGCAGCATGCACTTTATCAGTGAGGGGCTAGGCCTGATGCCTTCCTTATCGAACACGTCAACCAGAAACTCGGTCTTTTCTACACCAACACAGCACTTATCTGGGTTAAATGTCAGCCCTGCTCGTTCTGCCGCTAGCAGCACCGGTTTCAGGCGCGTCATGTTCTTGCCGCGATGGCCCCCATATCAGTACGTCATCACGTGTCACCAACGTACACTCCGACACCTGGAAGGCCCTCAAAAATTTAATTCCGTGTTTTTTGGAACACTATTCAGACGCGGATGATATCCCTAAGGGTAAGCATAGAAATCTGTAGCGCCCAAATGGCGTTGAAAAGGTGCAGATTCGAGATGTTGCATCATCCAATGGAATTTGGTGGAAACCAGAATTTGCATCAAGGCGCGTGAACACTGTTGCACCTGACAACTCTGCTTCTATGTCCTCCTGGCGAGGCATTGTGTAATGTTCTCTCTTGATGCAGTGATTATTTTTCCTGGGATCGATGCACAACCGTAATTTCCCATCTTTCTTACGGACAATAACCAAGGGACTTACCCAATCCGTGGGCTCAGTGAATTTGGCTATGATCCCTGCGCGTTCCATGCGATTCAGCTCTTCTTGGAGGGGTTCCGGGAGCGCGAGTGGCACACGTACGTTGGGCTGGTTGTATTGTTGGTGTGGCGTCGTCACGCAGAACCATTCGGTAGGCCCTTTGAACGCAGCCGATTCCTGTGAACAGATGGTGAAACTGTTTGGCAATGTCTTCAGAATTGTTTCGAGATACCGTGTACGCGAGATAGAAGTCCGAGACTTATTTCGCTGGCTTGTAGGCCTAGGATAGATTGATGGCCCTTGCGTACGACGAAGAAGTCAAAGAACGCACACTGGTCGCCAAGTGCTACCTCTGTTCGAACGACACCAGCATGTTTGATCACGCCCCCGCCGTAGGCACGCAGCACAGCACTGCTTGGGTTCAGGGGTAGCTTCAGGTGAATTTTCTGATAGCATCCCAAGGGCAGCAGGTTTGCTTGTGCTCCTGCGTGTCGACTTTGAATTCAAGGGCCATGCTGCAGATCCGGGCTTGTACTTGGTGGCGTCGCTAAGGTCACCTGCACCCGGTGCGGAGGGGGCGCGCTGCACCCCCCCCCCCCACCCCGCCACCCTCTGTCCCCGCGATTAAGGCACCGAATCGCAACTTCCAATTTCTACTTCCTCTGTGCTCATGGGTTGCGTTGAAGTTTGTTTTGCACCCAATCACACAGTGCGAGTGGCATTGTTTTCTTATTAACACTTATACGCAGTGATCGTGCCCCACGACTGATACTTCAGTAAAACATCACATCAAAAAGCACATATATCCGAAAAATGAAGAAACATTAGCACGTGTAAGTTGCGAGAAAATTCACTGAGCAAGAGGCTTAAGACAGGTGATTGCCGAGTACCAGACCACAAGAACGAAGTGGCCTCTGAACTACGCAATGTGTAAACGTTAAGCGTGTGAATCAATGTAGCTGTATGCGCACAAATATAACAAGGATGTGAAGTGGTAAATGCTACAATGGCTATAACGGAGTAGCAATGCAACTTCGCATACATATTTAGAGATTATTAAAAAGAATCAGCGAGGAAAACGTGATAACCCGTATAAAAGCGCCTTCCTGTGTCCTGCTTGGGTTAATGCTTATACTGGTTACACGAATTCGGCGTAAAAATTAGTTTCCAACGTGCAATAAACAACCGCACTTATGTCGGTAATAATGGCTAAGAGGAAAGGAGTGGTGAACACAAACAATGCCAGACTATGCACGTTATCACGAGCGCAGGAATATGCATAGGAAGGACAAATGAGAACCAGAGAAGCAAATTAAAACTCATGGACATCTGGAACACACACAGGAAATAACTAAAGTCATGAAACAGACAAGCCGTTAATCATGACCCTTTTTTACATGCCAGACGCTTGCAAAAGTCACAAACAGCAAATAATTATGTCTGCCGCATATACAAAATTTAAAAGGCTTACACGTATCCCTCGAACGCATTAGTTAAACATTCAAGAACCCGCCGATATAAAAATATTTTGAACACTTATGGCCGGTTTTTTTTCATGTAAATTGTAACAAAATTATCACGGGTATTTTAAAAGCGGACATTCACGCAAAGAGTGCAAGGCGAAAGTACAATAAAGAACTGATCTATATAAATAAAATTTTGTTAATACGAATCCGGTTGATACGAATTTTGGGATGATACGAATTCCCGAAATTCCCCAGCCGGACTGCGTTGTGTACAAAGTGCTAAATTTCGGATGTTCCGGTCACTCTCCCGCGCCACTACGAACTCAAATGCGCGAACTGCGACCGCAACCTTGAATACTACGCGATCGCCAGCCGCGCTGTATGTACGCATACGGCCGGTCTCGAGAAGAGCGCGCCTCTCTTCTGGTACGCATCACGAGCAGTTTGCGGTGATGTGTGGTCCGCACATCGTAGATTTCGCGATAAGGGAACCCAACCTCAAGTTTGGCTGCGCGACTGCAGCGCGTGCTCCTCCGCAAGCGGCAAAATTTTGAGGCATCGGTCGGGCCCGGCGCTGATGCGGCGCTTGACCGAACGTGTTTTGACGGCTTCATGTGCTGCTCGCGCCGCTCGCGTTACCTCTCCTTGTAAGTGCTCGCTCCGGCCGCCCGCCGCTGTGGCTTCGCAGGCCTGCAAACAGGCATCACAGCTGAGTTTAAAAGGTTTAAAACATGGCTGGAGTGGTTCCGCGACGCTCGAAATGTGGGAAGTGCATTGTTGTGTTGTTGGCTGTTACAACAGCTCGCCTGTAGACTTTCGTGTCTTTGCGGCTTCTGCACGCGGAACTCGCTTTGCGCACGCTCGCGTTCTTTGTTGTTGAAAGCTGCTTGCGCGCGTTTTTAGCGCGCTTGGATTTCCGCGCTGAAACAAAGCGGTCTTGCGCGCGCACGCTCCTGCTTCTACTTTTTAAGCTCATGCTTAGACGAAGTGGTGTTTGAAGCGAGTGTACAGGAATGTACACGCTTCGATGTGGTTTTAAGAAAATCGCCTACAGCCGTGGCTATTTTCGCAGCGCAAATGTCAAAAAAGGAGAGCTGTTAGCCAGCCATTTGCATTCTGTTGAGCAGATTGTAGAAGACAACGCTGTTATCGTGAAGGCTAAGTGTGGGTCGCAGGTCAGCGGCCACATCGTGTACGACGCGAAATTTAAGGCAAGTATTTCATTTTTATTATACCCATACATTTCGTTAAGGCCTAGATGCTCTCTAAAGAGGGCTTCGAATCGGCCTTTTGCGGGACGCGACTGCGCATGCGCCCAACCCCTAGCGGCGTAGTCGCGAAGCGGACTGGTGGGTTCGTGGCCGCCGCGATCGGCTCCGGCGGTGGGGTAAACAAACCGGCGGCTGCCCGCGGCGCCTGCATTTCTGCGGTTGTTTTGGTGGTCGTTGTTGGATAGTACGACGCTCCTGACGATGCCGACAAGTTGTGTAGCTTTTGGTTGCGATACACAATGTTTAAAGGGAAACGGCCTCGGCTTTTCTCGTTTTCCAAGCGCTTCACGAGACCGTCTTCGACGCGAAGCTTGGATAAAAGCTATTCGTCGGCAGGGCTATCAAGGGCGCACTTGGGAGCCGTCGAGCGCATCAAGACTGTGCGGAAACCACTTTTTAACACGTACGAACTAGGTACTGAAGTTAAACATTTGTGCAAGCTGTAATGAAACCTTTTATTAATGAGCAGGAAAGCCTTCCATGTCACCGCGGCACCCTGATTTCATCCCGACGATATTCAACTTTTCGAGCAACGAGGCCAAGCGGGCGAATGCAATGAGCCGTTTTCAACGTGCGACAAACCGGACAGCGAAACAAAAGCAACCAGAGGAGTCAGCGACCAGCTACCACCTGCCAGAACAATGCTTGTGGGGACAAACGTGCACACGTCTAAAAGCTATGGAATGTAGTAAACATTTCACTTAAAACAAAAACATGGAAGAAACTTTTCTGTCATCAACCTGCCATTATTTGAAGCTTGCTTCTAGGTGTCGAATACTGTTTCCTTCGTCTCTCGTTTTTTTTTTTCATGAACTTGAGTTGCTGCAAGACTGTTCTCAAAGTCAGACCCCAGAGGTTTTGATGGCTGTCCCCTAGCACCACCAAGTTGGTTGCCTTTGAGAGTGTTCATTCAAATTTCATGTAGCATGGACTATCCACATTAAGTTTGATTACCACTTGCTCGTAATGCATTGAAACTTGATGGGTTTACTGGTGTTGCTGCATTATTTGATGGACATTTAGTGTCACATGCTGACTGAGAAGAGCCAGAGAGCTGTTTTAGAAACTGCCAGATATGTGGTTGCAGCAGAGTTGCTAAATTTTCTTTTCTCACATATGTTGCCGCTGCTTCTGCATCAAGAAGTAGTCATAGCAGTGCATCTCAGGGTTATCAAGTCATTGTTTAAGACATTAGCATAATGTACAGAATCATGTCATGGTTCAGTCACTTCAACTTGTCATTTTTATTTACTTGTACATTCTGCAGTCCTGTAGGAACTTTGCAAAAGTGGGATGAAGTACATATGAAGTGGGATAGAAGTACACAACTATTACAGACTGCACAGTTTCTTTCATTTACACTGCTAATTAGAGCACTACATGGGCCGTAATTATTAGCCTGGGAGGAGCCCAAAGAAATCCTTAACTACTTGCCCAGCCCTCAATGTAGTTGGGCCACGCTGAAGCCCCCCCCCCCCCCCAAAAAAAAAAAATATATGAGCTAAGAACGTTTCACTAATGCAGATGTTCTGGTTACTTCAAATTTCAGTGAAAAAAGGCCGGAATAGTAGCATGAAACTAACTCCTGGTTATGGTTTCATTGGTCTTTGCTTTTTTCTTGCCTTACATCCCATTGATACGATGTTTCGAAACATTACGTTTCGTATGTAGCCCTCATCTTTGAAGCGGTGGCCCTTGCTCAACTGGCGATCGCATCGCATGCCGGACGACTGGAGGTACCGCTGAATTTGTTCGTCAGTGGGCTTCGCTGCATTCCTCGGGCATGACACCCAGCCATCACTTATCCCTAGATACCCGCCAGGTATCAGGTGCTGCCCAGGACACGCCATCATCGACAGAACCAAAATTATGTGCGCCAAGAAAACGTGCTCCGCAGCGGGGCTCAGCGTGCGGAGGAGCGTTCCGTGCGGTGCAGTATCCCGCCAGTTTGGTTGCGGCATTGTGCACGAGGTGGCAGCACAGGAAAACGCAAAAGGCCGATTTTTGCCGCTGGGTTTGCCCCATTGTTGTGCCAAGCTTGTGCAGGACTCATCTTCGTTGGAGTTTATGAAGCAGCACACAGCAGCAGAATGTTTCCAGCGCCCCTGAATTCCTGCCTTGTAGGTACGCCTGGCACGGGAAATCGCAAGCTGGCGCTTTTCAGGGCATGCCCATGCTAGCTGCAAAGAAACATGTCACATAACAGAGACGAACCGTTTGCTTCATTTCGAACCCACGACGTAAGGAGCAAAACTAACAAAAGAGAACAAGGATGCTGCCTCGCAACTCATGCTCAGACGCAGATTGTTTCTTCTTTAGGAAGCAGGCACTGAAGCACCAAGGCAGGATATATAAAATGACTTGTAAGCAAGGATACAATTGAGTGAACATGTTCGTTTAGTTTTATAGTGTTTAACGCACACCTCAGCGCGACAAGGCTACGAGGGGGGCTGTATTGGAGCCCTGTAAAAATCCCCCCCCCCCCCTTCCTTCCATGGTTATTTAATGGGTGTGTATATTTCTAAAGACCTCATTGCAGTTCGCCTTCAGCGAGCGGCGGCCGGGATTAAACCCGCGTCGTCATGACCAGCAGTCCCTAACACGTGAGCCACCGCGGCGGGGCGAGTGATTGAATCAAACAGTTATATACCAATATACAAGCTATAGGAACAATGAAGAAATAACCACACAGCGAAAATCTGTTTTTTTTTTTTTGGATATTGTCCAGAACTGTCTCATTTACCTTGTGGAATTGAAATTACTCGATCAGTTGCGGGAACAGTTATTAGAAGCTGAATGCAATTCACGAAAATTAAAACGCGAAAATATCTCGTTTGCAGCAGAAGGGTTGATGTTTCTTTGTATACATGTGAATACACATTCTAATCAGGTGGAAGCTACGTATAAAATGCTCTGAGTATGCAATGCACCACAATCGGCATCAAAATTAACATATCGGCATTTACCCTCATGTGTTTCGACTCCTAAAGAAGCTATCAAAACAATAGAAAATTGCTAAAGGTTTGGAAAGGTGCTTTTTGTCGACAGTTTCTTTATCTTCTATGTTTGTAGCACCATGTAGATACGGTTATATATTGTTAAGGGAAAAGTACGCAGCGGTGAACGCTAGTTCACTTTTAGACGTACACACCACCAGAACGAACCCAGCTTAGTCTGAGCGTCGTCTTCTTCACAACACCACACCAGCACGTCGTCATCATCTTGATACTGCGCACCGTAACAGTATTCCCCGCGTGGGAGCAGCACCGTCCCGGTGCTCCCTACACAGGATAACTTGAATGGTACGGTTTCAGACGGGCGACATGCACGAGTTCTGGATGAAGGGCTGTGGAAGGATGCTTGGGCTGTAGAGGGGCGATCTCATAGGTCACATCGGTGACTTGCCGCAGGACGCAGTAAGGGCCCACGTAACGAGGCAGAAGTTTCTCGCACACCTCCACACGGCGGGCTGGAAGCCAAAGAAGCACGAGGGAACCAGGGGTGTAGTGGACGTCTCGGTGATGGTCACAACGACGCTTTTTAGAGCACTGAGACGCGCCAAGCCGGTCTCGAGCAATGTGGCGGGCGGCATCAGCGCGGCCGATGGCATCCGAAGCGTAACTACGGGAAGAGTCGTCAAGAGGCAGCAAGATGTCGAAGGGGAGTAAAGGGACCGAAAAATAGATAAAAGGGAGAGCATCCGGCGGTATTATGGCGTGAGGAGTTATAGGCGAACGCGACGAAAGTAAGGAGACGTCCCAGTCACGATGGTGATCGAACACATACTTAGACAGCATGTCGGTCAGTGTGCGATTAAGGCGCTCAGTAGGACCGTTCATTTGCGGATGGTAGGCCGTGGTGAATTGGTGACGAGTAGCGCATGAGCGGAGAAGGTCATGAACCACTTTAGAAAGGAAACAGCGGCCACGATCTGTGAGCGGTTGACTTGGAGCGCCATGAGTCAATATTACGTCATGCAGAAAAAAGTCGGAAACTTCGGAGGCGCAGCTGGCGGGGATAGCCCTGGTTACAGCATATCGGGTTGTATAATCAGTCGCCACAGCAATCTATTTGTTTCCAGAAGTCGACGTCGGAAAAGGCTCAAGAAGATCGAGGCCCACATGAGAAAACGGCTCAGTCGGTACTGAGATTGGTTGCAGGGGCCCACTAGGTTGAAGCGATGGTGTCTTACGGCGCTGACACAGCTCATAAGCGGCGACGTAGCGACGGACAGAGCGGTAGAGACCTGGCCAGAAAAACTGGCGTCGCACATGGTCGTACGTGCGTTATACTCCCAAGTGTCCTGCTGTAGGGGCGTCGTGAAGTCGGGCGAGGAAAGTAGAGTGCAGATGAGCCATAACAACCAGCAAAAGGTCTGTGCCATCTGGACGCATATTGCGTCGGTATTATGTCTCGTTATGGAGCACAAACCTGCTGGCAGAAGAATCGGGGTTGTTGCGCTGCTGGTCTATAATTGGTTGCAGGGTAGGATCACGACGCTATTTGGAGCCGATAATTGATAAAGTCCAAGATGGACAAAGTGTAGTCGTCAGCAGTATGGTCGGACAAATAGGGAGGATCTTCGGGATGGCGGGACAAGCAGTCAGCGTCTTCGTGTAAGTAGCTGGACTTGTATACCACAGTAAATTCGTACTCTTGTATTCGCAAGGCCCAGCAACCTAAGCGGCCAGTGGGGTTCTTAAGTGAGGACAGCCAACACAAAGCATTATGGTCTGTCACTACACAGAAGGACCGCCCAAACAAATAAGAGCGGAATTTGGTCAGCGCCCAAACGAGTGCAAGACATTCCCGCTCTGTAATTGAATAATTGCGCTCAGAGGACGAAAGCAGGCGGCTGGCATAAGCAATGACGCGGAAGGACCCATGCTGTGACTGGGCAAGGATAGCACCAATACCATGGCCGCTAGCGTCGGTGCGCCGTTCGGTAGGTGCAGAAGGATCGAAGTGCGCCAAAACATGTGAGGTGGTGAGGGCGGAAATTAGCGTCGTGAAGGCATAGGCTTGGTCACTACCCCATGTGAAAGGTACGTTTTTTTTTTTTTGCAGAAGAAAGGTAAGCGGACGAGCGATGTCTGCGAAGTTCCGAATGAAGCGGCGGAAGTAAGAGCAAAGGCCAAGGAAGCTTCGCACTTCACTTGAGCTACGCGAGGTAGGGAACTCGAGCACGGCTCGAACTTTGTCAGGATCGGGCTGCACACCATTTGCATCAACCAAATGACCAAGGACTTTGGTTTGGCGCCGGCCGAAGCTGCATTTTTTGGCGTTTATTTGAAGACCGGCGCGGCGAAAAACAGCCAGGACCAATCAAGGTGGACTGCGAACGTAGAAGAGAAAACGACTACCTCATCTAAGTAGCATAAGCATGTTCCTTTGAGGTCATGGAGGAGCGAGTCCATCATGCGCTCCAATGTCGCAGGAGCGTTACAGTGTCCCAATGGCATCACCTTGAATTGATAGAGTCCGTCGGGGGTGACAAATGCGGTTTTCTCGCCGTCGACAGCAACTTGCCAGTAGCCTGAACGCATGTCGATGGAAGAAAAATAGCGGGCACCATTCAAGTAGTAAAGCACGTCGTCAATTCGCGGAAGAGGGTAAGCTCTTTCTTTGTTATTTGATTAAGGTGGCGATAGTCGACACCTTTGGTCTTTCTTTTTGACCAATACGACAGGGGACGCACAGGGACTGCAGGAAGACTCAATAATGTTTTGCGCCAGCATCTTGTCAACTTCTTTCTGTATAACATGCCGCTCAGTAAGGGAAACACAATAAGGCCGTCTGTGGATGGGGCTGGCGTCACCCGTATTGATTCGATGGGTTACAACGGATGTTTGGCCCAATGATCGGTCCCCGAAATCAAATATATCACTGTACGGCAGCAAAAGGTCGGAGAGAGCTCTGGCTTGGTCATCTGGCAGATCTGCGGCTATCATGCCTGACAAGAGGTTAGAATGGGAAGAAGCCGATATATGCTGCTCCTACAGTTGCTGAGACATTAGAGCAGCAACTTCGCAGTCCGCCAAAGGAAACAGATCAGCGAGTGCGATTGCACGGGGTAAAACTTGGGTCGAGCGGCTGAAGTTAAGCACGGGAAGATAGGTGCGGTTAGCAGTGACAGTCACGACGGTATGAGGTAATGACGTTGCGACGGAGGACATCGGTAATTGGGCAAGTGACGTATGTGCCGTCAGTAACCGCGTGGAACGGGGCCAGTGGAACATAAATAGCAGCTTTTGGCGGTAGACGAACAAATTCGGCGGATCGGAGGCGGGACTTGGCATCGGTGTTTTCGGAGCAGTAAGGCAGGTGTAAGCGAAATCAATCAGGGCAGAATGGGCGGTTAAAAAGTCGATGCCGAGGAGCACATCGTGAGGGCAGCGGTCGATAACAGTGAAGAGGACAGGGGTAGTGCAACCGAAAATACTCACGCGCGCAGTGCACAGTCCCACGACGGCAGCGACGCTTCTATCGGCGACATGAACGGCGGATGAAGGGGGGGTTGTGACAACCTTTTTGAGACGGCGGCGAAAGGATGAGCTGAGGATTGAAATTTGGGCACCAGTGTCAGTGAGGGCAGCAATAGGGGCACCATCCACACAGATGTCTAGAAGGTTGCGGCGATGAGCGAGGGTCAGCAGAGGATTTTCGGGCCGGGCCGTCAATGCAGCATCACCTCCGGGAGCTGCATTGATTAGTTTTCCGGAAGAGAGCCAAAGAAGTGGGGAGATTATGCACGGCGAGGTTGGGGAGAGCGGGACCGCCGGGTCTGAGGAGACAGTGAGCGGCTGGACATGCGCGGGGCTGGCGAATTAAAGTCACGAAACTGCGTATTACGGAAATGGTTTGGGTGTGGACCATATTCAGCGCTGCGATTAGGAAAGTAGCGAGGTCGAGGTGGCGGAACCCAACGGCTGCGGCAATGACGAAAAGTGTGACCGACTCGCGAACAGTTGAAGCAGATGGGTCGGCCATCCGAGGTTCGGTATCGCGTCGGAAAGGGCGTGGTAGGAGCTGCAGCAGCTACGACTGGAACGTTAGGTTGGAGCGAGGGCTGTGCGGAAGGCTGGTCAGAGTTGAAGGCCACGTACGCGTTGAGGCTCACATTTGCAAACTCCTAGCGAACGACAGATTGGATTAAGGCTATTGTAGCATCTGCTGGGTGACGAGTGAACGCAACGGGTGCCATAGTTTCTATCTCTCGGCGAACAATCCTGGTCAAGCTGGAGGGATGAGATGGCTGCTGCAGTGTTGAACTATCTTCGCATAAGGACGTAGCAGCTGTGTTTGGCAAGCGGCCGAAGCGGTGAGTAATGCGACGGTGTTTTGCTTGCTCAAACTGCCGGCAAACTTGGATGACTGAGTCCACCGTCGGACAGTCTTTGCAAAACAGAAGATTGTAAAAATCGTCTGCAATTCCCTTTAATATGTGGCCCACCTTGTCTGCCTCGGACATGGCACTGTCCACTTTTCGGCATAAGGCTAGAATGTCTTGAATATAAGACAAATATGATTCCGTCGAAGACTCGGCACGGGATGCCAGGTCTTTTTGTGCGCCGAGCTTGCGTCCGATCGGCTTGCCCAATAGATCTCGATGCTTCTCCTTGCACATATCCCAGAATGTGACATCGTCTTCATGAGTCTCAAATCAGACGCGCGTCGTACCCGCCAGATAGAAGATGACGTTGGTAAGCATGAGGGTCGCGTCCCAATGATGTCGTACATACCGATCCAGTCCTCTACGTCGACGTGATCGGTACCGCAAAAGGCGCCCGGGTCGCGTATTGACAAACCATATCCCGTAGGAGCACTCGAGCAGACGACGCTCTGACGCGCAAGCACGTGACACAACGTCACTTCCGCGAGTAGCAGCGACGCTGTTTCTCCCTAGCGCCTTGTGACGAGACTACTCATGGTTTCAGTTTCGTTTCATGCAGGGCTCGCATTTACGTTTTTTTTCCCGCTAATGTTTGTCAAAGGTACTCATGTTTCGGTGTCGTTTACGCGCAGCGCCCGTATTTTCGCACGGCTGTCGGCTGAAGTTCACGTAAAAATAACGCGAATTGCCGTCGGCTAAAAGTTCGGTCACGCGATCACGTTAATTTCGGTCCAGTGACCACTGCGCGGGTTTTTTGCTCTGGTGTTCTGTAAACGTCTGTCGGTTATCGGTCACGTGTTACGTAAATTTCAGTCCAGTGGTCACTTGCGCGGCTGTTCTTGTTCTGGTATTTTCTGGAATCGTCGCTCGGCTCGGCTACACCCCGAAGTTTGCACTTCTCCCCATCCGCATAGCTCCACGCATTTCGTCCGGTGCTTCTGGGTTGTACGCACGTGCACTTTGCTCATCCGTTGCGCGCTGCGCTAACCAGGGTGATTTTGTGCTTGGCGAACTTGTGTGTCAATTGCGGATAACTACCCCACTGAAAAACCAAAAGTTCTACGGGGCAATAACCTCATAAAATCTCATTTAATCGCATAGAGTCTCATACGGTGCACATCATTATCATACAATATCGCACATAATTTATGACAATGTACAAGAAACTGTGTGAGAAAATGTGAGGTTATTGCCCCTTACAGTTTTTTCAGTAGGGTAGAGATGATGGACGAGCTCCCAGAGCCGCTCGAGCTCGTAAAAGATGAGCTCGCGTCAAAAGGGCTCGGATCAGTGTATCGCGCGAACCTGACAAACGAGGCAGCCGTCAACGAATGGCTGGAAGCCTACAGCGTCGAAACCAACAAGTCTTGGATTGTGCAAAAGGTTCAAAAGGATGGAGAAAGATACGTACTTTGCCGATCAGCCAGTATTGCTCATAGCAGTATATTTTTAATCATTGTCAAATAATTTATACTCGGCTAGTGCTATATGTGGGTTGAATTTCAGTCAATTTAGCAAAAAGTGGAGAGCTATATTTCTCACTTATACTGGAGTCGAAAGTACACGAGCGCAATATATTAGGCGATAGTTTCCATGCAGACCAATGCAGTTAGCTGGCAAGCGCGAGAGAAGAGACTTTTGAAGGAAGTCATCACCTCGAAGCTAAATGACTAATTGTAGAAATGATGACACAAAGTGCTAGTCACATGCCGTCAATCTGATAATTTTCCCTTGTAAACGTTCGTAAAATCAGTTTACAGAAAAAAAAAAATCTTAGCCAAAGAACTTATACTGAGTGAACATCTAGTGAATATCTGCCGCAAATGTTAATAATATATCATTATAGTATACATTATAATGTCCACGTTGAAGAGAGTAGAAAGTGGACATGTACCGAATACCCACATATGCCCACACATCTCTTGATGAGATATTAAATGATATTCTGTAGATATGTAGCCAACATCTTTTTAGGGATCAGAGCAATTGCTGAAAAGTGCCAAAGAAGATAATTGTTTATCCAAGGTAAAAATTTCCTACTGGTTTCTTGCGGGGATCCTACTAGTTCCAGTAGTACTGGTTTATAAACACATTCCCCATAGCCACTGGAATCGGTAGCGGCTGGGTCTCCCTGCAGAAGGTCGGTTGGGTGCATTGGTTCTGGTGGGCCTGTTGACCTATGAAAATCTTGGTGCAGCAGCTGCCTAGGGCCGCACTATCAAAATGAAGACAAGGGCAAAGGTTTCATAAGTATGAATTATACTTTATTATTTTCCATGTCTACAAAAGTTCTGCAATCTGCGTGGACACTTTTGTCTTGCTGTGTGGTACTGCTGCAGGTGTTCCAGCTTCAATCAGATGTTGCAATGAAGTTAGCTGCACAGCAAGACTTTTTTCAGAAAAACATACAGCACCACACTACTTTAATCTAAATATCAACAATTTGGAAAGCAGCCATTCAAGAACAATGCATTTGGATTGTTTGTGTACTTGCATCACCAAGGGCTTAGATTACTTCCAACCAAAGCCATCATCTCAGCTTTTAGACATTAGTTGATGGCATGGTACCCTGCCAATTTAACAGTCAAACCATTCCATACGTGACACACCACAAATTGTTAGTGCTGTGCTTCGCATGCTATACAGCTGCTTACAGTGCGATCAATAATGTTTCTGTCTAGTTTGAGCTTTTTCAGAATCAGTGCGTGGCGAGCCTGTGTATGCATTTGGACCAGAATATGAGAGTGAAAGTGTGTGCAATGACAACTGGTGCATGTGGAGAATATGCACTTCATGTGTTATGTGTCGACTATGCGAGACAAGTGCAATCTACTGTGTGCGTGGTCTTCTCTATAACTCGAACCAATTCACTGCACTACAACATTGTCATCAACCATTTGTATACTCATTCTCCTTTTATTTCCCTTTTCTCCCTTCTCTAGTGTGGAGCAGCACGCTAGGGTCATATTGCTGCTGGCTGAACTCTCCATCTTTCTTTTTGTTGAACTATTTTCATCGCTATCTTGCTTATTCACTGTGCTTTGGGCCTCCTTGCAAACACAAATGTGGCTATTTGCAATTCAAAGTAGGTTCTTTGATGGCTGCATGGCTGCCCAGTGTCATTTGTAGAACTGAAGTCACATCTGCCACTTTTTCCTGCCAAAAAGTTGAAGGCATTTGCCAGTAAAACAAACTGCTTCTGCATAAATGGTTTACAATGTATTGCTTGCCATGCATTTACTAAACAGCAAAGGCATTGTTTCACCTAAATTTAGAAGCAGCGTATTTCAGTTTTGTTTAGTATAGTGTCCCAAATTGACTTAGGCTTTGCAGGATTCTGTAGTGTAGGTCTCCGGCTCATTTTTGACCAATGATTTTTTTTTTAACATGCACTGACATCACACAGTAAATGGGTGCCTTACATTTTTCTCTATCAAAACATGGTCACTATGGCTGGGATCGAACTCAGGTTCCTCAAATTTAAATGCCTAAAACTGGTTGTTTCATACTATTTCCTAGACGACTTTCATCGGGGTAGCCTTGTAGTACCTAATTTACTATAGCCACAAGTCCTTGTAGTACCTAATTTACTATAAACACACTTGTGGCACATGATGATGACATTAACAAGCGTTTCTTTGAAATGTTGGATTGCTAGCTGACCAGTGTGCAAACCATAAGGGAGTGACATCAAAATACTCTGGTTCTCCCCTCTTCAAGTGTTGCTATAATTTGTGAGCTTAATCCTTTAATTTTGTAGCAATGATTCCTTCTTCAAAAAGATTGGTAGGCATAATGGTGCATGTACAACATGTCACCTAATTCAGAAGCTTTTGAAGTGGCTGTAAGATAGTTTGGAATTCAAGTTAGCCAAGGTCACTTTGAGATGTATACAAGGAATAAACAGTTGTTGTGAAAACCAGCACTTATTTATTTGACTCAATATTGAACTGCACCATTCTGCGTAAGCATGTTATGGGGTGCCTACAACTTCAAAAATAAACACTGTTGTTTCTTCTTGCCATGACACTTGAGCAGAATACCAATCACATACATAAAGAGTTACAAAAAACAAATTACACAGCATGCTATGCCACTGCCTCTGCTTAACAGGTGCAGTTAAGTTAGCTATTGCGCTCAACAAATGCCTATTCAACACAGTGCTCTCAAACAAGCGTGAGTACTTTAAGAGGGTGGAAATTCTGGCTGGTTGGTGCATGATCTGTGGCTAAAAACAGCGCTAACACGAGACGAAGCAGACGAAACAGCGTCGTGTAACCTCTGCTTTGTCTTGTGTCAGCGCTGTTTTTAGCCACAGAAGCGTGAATACTTGGTTATCGAGTTCACCTAATATCCCACTACTTTCAGAATCAATAGTTTGACGTCGCCAGATTATGGGCTTCAGAAAAGGGCGGTTGCCGCTATGACCAGGGCGCCGTAATCATGCGTGCGTTCACAAAACGAGAGCATGTTTTCATTTCAAGGATTATTACCGCTAATTTCAGAAAACTGGCTTCGCTGTTCCAGCATGTTGCCATATAGAAACATCTCCGTATTTAAATGCCGGAAACTGGAAAAAAAAATCCTGAGTGAAAACAGCTGCTCACAAGGTAGCATAAAATGAGAGACGGCCTTTGAGGTGTAATTTAGCATCTGTAGTAGTCTACATTTGCCCTTGGGTAGGCCAGCAGCTTTAGCATCCTTAGCGAAGACCCCCGAGCAGCGATGCAGCATCACAGCAAATGTTGCACAAATACACCACGTAACCACGTTTTTTTTTCTTCCTCTCTTTTCCCCCCCCTTTTACCCCCCATATTCCAGCGGTGCTTATCTAAATATTGCAGTGCTACTAACCAAGGCACTTTCAACGATTAGTGGCTCCAAGGCGAGCGCCAACGGCGCTGCGCAGCTTTCTTGGAATCGACACACTTGCACATCCAGCACCAGCACAGTCGGCATCCAGCATGTTTAGGCAGCAAAAGTTCAGCAGTCGTGGCTTCACAAAATCGCTTGCTGTCAGAGTCAAACACCAGACTTCGAGATGACGGCCAAGACACTTGTTTCGAACTGCAAACATCACAGTATCCAGCATCCAAATGGCACGGCTTGGGCAACTGCATTTATAAAGCCCCAAAACTGCGGCCGCAGCACCCCTTAAGCCACAGGCACTACCACTAAGCCATGGTAGACGTTTGTCTGGTTAACCAACGCCCCAACGCCAGCGTCGGCGAAGCAACGGCGCGTGCTTGTGCGCCACCATCTTCCTTTTGCATAAAAAAAAAATAGAAACAAGCAAAAAACAACTTAAAGGAAGTGACGTCGTGTCACGTGCTTGCGCGTCAGAGCGTCGTCTGCTCGAGTGCTCCTACTGCTCCTACGGGATATGGTTTGTCAATACGCGCCCGGGTCACGAGGCTGCGTCGGTGGGTCGGATGGCATAGTGATGGTACCAATCGGGCGGCCACTACGGAGATCCAGGTTAAGCTACGTACGCACTTCCATCATCATCATCATCATCATCATCAACAACAGCCTGACTATACCCACTGCAGGGCGAAGGCCTCTCCCATATTTCTCCACTTAATCCGGTTCTGTGCTAGCTGCATCCGCTTGACCCCTGCGAATTTCTTAACCTCATCCGCCCACCTAACTTTCTGCCGTCCCCTGCTACGCTTTCCTTCCCTTGGAATCCAGTTTGTTACCCTAAGCGACCATCGGTTATCCTCTCTTCTGTCCTGCCCATGCCCATTTCTTCTTAATTTCCACTAGAATGTCGGTAACTTGAGTTAATTCTATGACCCACTCTGCACGCTTCCTATCTTTTAATGTTACCCCTACCATTTTTCGTTCCATAGCCCTCTGGGTTGTCCTCAACTTAAGTAGAACTCTCTTGGTTAGCCTCCACGTTTCAGCCCCATAGGTAAGTACAGGTAAGATGCAACTGTTATATACTTTCCTCTTTAGCGATACCGCTAAGCTTCCAGCAATCCTCCACCAAATGTTAAGGGAAAAGTACACAGCGGTACGCACACACCACCAGAACGAACCCAGCTTAGCCTGAGCGGCGTCTTCTTCACAACACCACACCAGCACGTCGTCGTCATCTTGATACTGCTCACCGTAGCAGTATGACCCCCAAATTACACTGGTTGAGCTTTCTTCGGTAGTGATGAGATTGCCAGCTGCTGCTCGTAGCCCTGATGGAGTAACATCAAAAATGATATTCTCTTTGAGGTGTCTCCAAATTCTTTATTAGTGAATTAAGCATTCTTGGATACCTGGTGAATGGACACACGCCAAAGCGATACCTTTAATGAAATGTAATGATGGCGGCTATGCTTTGGTCATTATTAAACCAAAATAATTAACATCCAACTTGGTAAAATTAATTGAGAGGGTCGTATTCCTATGTGTTACAGAGTTTGTGGAACAAGAACATATTCTTAGTCCCTGTCAAATAGGTTTCCGCTCAATATCGAATGCGCATACCGACCTTCTCTTGCGCAGAGCCGGGAAATGCATGCTGCTTTGGTGACACTGGATATAGCAGAGGTAAGGTAGAGCCCCGAATTTTATTGGAAAGAACAGACGGCAGTTTCCGCAATATTTATTTGCGTGGATATCAACATTCCTCCAAAACAGACAATTTGATTGCGCTTTAAATAGTGTTCATACTGACAGATAACAAACCAAAAGTGGTCCTCAAGGGGCAGTTCTCTTGCTAGTGCTCTTAAACATTCTGTTGAGCTCGATTCCTACTCATCAAGAAGTTCGCACATACGTATGTCTATGCGGATGACATTGCCATTTTTTACAGCTGCACTTGACACTCAAACCCTTATTGTGCGCCTGCAATCGTAACTGAGCTTGCTTTAGAATTGGTTGTGTGACTTACGATTTACATTAAATGTAAAAAAAAAAAATAGTTGTGGTGTAACTCTGGTTAACCCTAGTCGAATTGCGATAGCAACGGCGGAGGATTCTTTTGCCGGCTACATTATTCCCCTATCACGCCCTATCAGTGTAAGGTGCTACATTAATGGGGACACTTAAGCTCATCCTTTAAGAGTATGACGCGTGAGAGTAAGCTACCAGCCCACACATAAATGAGGAGGGTTCAATGCTGTTGAACCGAATGTGGAGCGAAAGCATTATTGTTGTTGACCAAATAACTTATGGCTCATACCCACAGAGGGGGATCGGCCAAGAATTGGGTAGCAAAGAAAAGTTTTGAAGTATACTTACATAAAAAAACAACAACAACAACAAAACAGTGATTTGAGGGGTAGAGGAAAGGAATCAAAACGGGAAATAAGTGAAATATGAAATGAAAAGTGGGAACACCCACGGGAGATTGACACTGCAATTGTAGAACAAGTGATGTTTAAATATTTAGACGATTTGATTTAAACGATTTGATTCCAGTAAAACTTTTGCATGGCCCAAGGGTGGTGGCGCCAAATGATAACAATATCGGGCTACTTAAACTGAGGCCAAGCTGTTGCAATGGCCTTTCCATCAACTGCCTTCTCAACGTAGTGAGGCGGCGGCAAAACAATAAAAAGTTATCTAATGATTCCTGTTCACCGCAAAATGCGAAGACTGGAGAAAGTGCCAAACCAGACCTGTAAAGATAGAAATTTAAAGGTGGGATACGGCATCGCAGCCTTGTTAGAGAAATCTCAAGCTGCCGTGAATGACATAATTTTTTATTCCAAGAATAGTTTAGATGCAGGTAGTCATCAGACCTTAAAAGATGTCCTTTTTTCATATTTAATAGAACATTTCTCTGAAACCTCGCTGCGGTGATGTACGCTGTCGCCGGAAGGATAGATAATACGGGGCCATTGAGGGACTCTCTCGCCAAACTGTCAGCATATTCATTTAAAGTCACATTGCTGTGGCCTGGTACCCATACCGTATGTACAATTTTCAAATGTCTAGAGATCAGGGAGATAAAGGTTTTTACTATTGCAGAATATGCTGACGAAGAGAGGGATGAACACAAGGATAGAGAGTCGGAAATTACAGCCACTTTAGAAAAAGAGGAGTCTAATTTCCGTAAAGCGAGTACCACCGCCAGAAACTCCGCTTCAAAAATTGGGGTGAAGTCCAGAAGCCGGAGAGAAAAAGACCAGTCTAAATGCGGACAATATATACCCACACCCGCCTTTTCATACATTGAGATGCGTCAGTAGCTATTACTAAACTAGCAGAAAGGCTTCTTAAATGATCTTCTAATAATCCGTTTAGAATAACGGATAAGTCTTTAGCATTATTCGGGAATTTGTCGTCAAAGACAATTTCAACAGACGAACCGTTGGTTTGTATGGGTAGAATACTAGGAAGGGAAACATTTAAAGGGTCCAGCAAATTTTTGACCATAACAACCTGCGGGGTGTGAAATTTAGGCCAATTGACACCGAAAAAGGAGGTCGGTTGACAGCCAAAAATAAACATAGATCGGTGAAACTCTGATTCATATATCCTTAGGTACGTCTGAACAGTTAGAATTTGTAATCTACATATCAAGGGAGGAATCCGGGCTTCAAGGTAGAACACATTGTTGGCAACAAATTTTGAAGTCAAAGACACAACCGAAGCGCTTTTCGCTCCAAGAGAACAAGCGGTCGAATTTTAGAAGCTGCTGAACCAGAAAACAAGACTGAACCGAACTCTAAAATTGGACGCACATACATAACATAAACCATTAAAAGCACATCTCTCCGCACTACATACCGGGGACGACTAATTCGGCCCAACATGCCCACGGCCCGAGCCCCTTTCGTAGCAATATGGCTAATGTGGGGCTGCCATGAAAGATTATCATCATAAGTGACCCCTAAATAGGTTAATGATTTAACCTGTGGTATTATTTGCTGCTGATACATTACAGACAGACTTACAGGATCTTTTATATTGAATAGAAGGACCGCGCTTTTGTTCACATTTAATGTGAGATGCAAGCCACACAACCAATTCTCAATAGAGTTTAGGTACGTTTGCAAGCGGAGATAAAGGGATTGAATATCCGTTGCAGTTGCAAAAAACGCAATATCATCTGGATATACGTAAGTGTGAACGTCATGATTAACTGGAATTGAGCTGAGTAATATGTCGAAAAGGACTGGTGAGAGGACTGCTCCTTGCTGCACTCCCCTAGCTTGCTTATATCTGCCAAAATGAACGCCATTTAATGCACAGTAAAACTCTCGGTTTTGGAGGAATTCAGATATCCAGGCTACTAAATAATGTGGAAACTGAAGAGCTCTTAATTTTTGCAATAGAATGCTATATGTTCAACGCTATCATAGGCTTTGGCTATATCTAGCGTTATCAAGGCAGTGTGCATTTTTTGGCGCCGCGCTAAAAGAACTCGACTCTCGAGGTCAGCATGCAGATTCCAGATGGAACACTTTTGACGGAAACCAATTTGACAAGGGCTGAGGATATTTTCTTGATTCATGAAGTCCGAAATACGTATAAGTATGACTCTTTCAATTAATTTTACAGTGTTTGATGTTAATGCAATTGGCCTAATATTATCTGTGGAAAAGGCAAGGCTTTGTTCTTAAGTTAAGGAATTATTTTGGCAAGTTTCCATTCTGGGTGTATCCAAGCATTTTTGATGGAATAATTTACTAGCTCTAATAAGGTCTCAGGTGACTCGTCAAAAAGAATTTTTAACATTTTTGAAGTTACGTTATCAGGATCGGGAGCAGCGGCTGGTAACCTCATAACTATAGGAGAAAGCTTAAAAACGGAAATTTGAGGATCATAATTAACTGGATCCATTGGCATTACAGATATCGAGCATGAAGGAAGTGTAGACGAGAAATGCTTCTCCGGTCCTTTGGCAATTGTTTCAATTGTGTCTATTGTGTGGCCGAGCGTTCTTTCTTCTTCTTCATCTTCTTCCTCCTTCTCCTCCTCCTTCTTCACAGCTGTTCAAGGTCAAACGTGGCCCTTCCTGGGACGACGCGACGGGCCGAAACCTGGTTTAGTATTGCTATCGCAATAAAAGTGCGCTGTCCTTGTTTTCCAAATTAAGGAATCTGTAAATCTTTCTCTACCATTTCAGGAAGAAATGATTCCTCAAGCTAAATGTGAATATGTGGGTGTCATTTATGGTAATAATCTGACATGAAGGGCTCACAATGACCCTGCTGCAGCGAAAGGGGCTCGTGCTGTAGGTCTGTTGCTCAGGTTAAAGGTCCGCGGAAATGGCCCCCAAGAAGGCACTGACAAACGTGTTGAGTGTGTAGAATACATCCTTTTGAGCATTAACGCAAAGTATAACTCCTTGGAACAAAGCCAGCGATTTATTATTAATTTTAAAAAACAGCGTTTTTTGAAATTCGCGGGCAGAGAGAATGTCGCTTGGCGGTGTCGCATGGAACTATTTCCTTGACCCGTGACGTCACGGGTAAGTTGACTGACAAGGCTTGCTAGAATCTGCCATTCGCTGCGGCCACTGCAGCCATGACATCACGTACACACTTCCGGTAGCTGCGAAAGTCGTCTTCTCGTGCGCTGCTCGGACTCTGTGCGGGCTGTTACACAGCTCGCCGCCCTTATCGGTTAGGTGGCCATTGCCCATTAAGTACAAGAACCGAGGCGACGCAGGGATCGGCAGAACAAAGCGGCATTTACAAATATCTTATTTATATAACGTAGTTTAGTACCGGAGTGTCGTCCGACGAGGCGTCAACAGCACGGTCAAGCACCGCACGATGGCAGCACCTCCTCGACCGCCGTAAACACGGTAAACACCGCCGCTGTGGCCCCTCCTCCCGAATACCGTTTGCGAACGACACGGCGGATCGTTAGCACTTATGTCCGAAATAAAGCGTGCTAAAATTTGTTAGCGTATTTAATACTGAGCCGAATATCAAGTATGAAGCCCTCGTGAGGATCGCTGACCAGCAGCAAATTGCTGGTAAGAGCGATAGCCGTGATACAAGCTAGTTTCTGCTCAAGCCAGCTGGTGCATTTCGGCTGATCCGATCTGCTTGTACTAGCTCTGCGATTAATGCGTCGGCAGAGTTAATCCTATAATTATTTTACTATGGCAGGATAGGATTCACTATAAGGCAGTTTCATAAGTAGACGATTTACGACAGCGTTGATCATGTTCCAAAGCGTCGACCGCCGCGGCTTCGAAGCGAAACAATTTAGGCCTAGCGACGACTAGGGACGGTCACGCACGGCGCCGTCGTTCGCCGCGCTCGCGCGCCCCACCCCCGCGGTAATTGTGTAACGTACCTCAGCCTGCTCGCGGCATCCCGTGCTGCAAGCGTTGCAAACTCGTGTACTTTCATAGCTAAGGCCGCGCATTTTGTGACGTTCTGCTCAGCAACAAGCCGTTCAAACGATACTGCAGGCAAGACAAAGCTTTCAGTACGCAGTCGCTGCGCTGTCGGCCGTAATCGAAGACGTCGGGCGGCACCATATTCTATACATCGATCTTTAAACGTGATACAGTGGGCAAATGAACAACTTTCTGAAGCAGACCCGCTCGTACGTTTCGCGCACTCGGGCGCCGACGAGTAGCTTCCGTCAACAGACGCCGTCATAACCTCGGTTAACGACGCAAACCGAGGTCGTCAAGCTCGGTTTGCGATAACCGCGGTTAGTGGTGTAACCATGGTTTGGTCCGTCGTGTAACATAGGGTAACCACGGGTTCGCGGTTACACTAACCGTCGCTGCGCGAACTGGCGAACTCAAGCGTGTGCGAGCGAGGACGGGTTGACGCGAGTACGCCAGCGAGAGAGCGCACAGCAACCGGAAGTTCGTCGAAGTGACGTATGTCTGGGCGGAGCTTTGAACTTGCTTGTATTCTTTATTTTTTTTATGGCTCCCTTCGGCGTACGAGTTGAGAGGGAAAATTGGAAGGGTCATTTTTAATCGCCGATATATCTGGTGTTGCAGAAGCTAGATCGATTTTTTTTTGCGGGAGAATGATGGGTGGTTCAATAACTAACAGTGTTATGGCGCTGTTTATCCTCCTTGGTGACCCCTTTCAGGGGACCTTTAAGCAATCCCCAGTCTGAAATGCAGAGATGTGCGCTTTTAATGAATTATGCTATGTATAATTTTAGAATTTGAATCTGTGTTGTTTTCTGGTTCACTTGCTAACAGAATTCGTCCGCTTGTTCTTTTGGAGCGGGAAGCCCTTAGGGTACGTCTTGAATGGCCCTGTGTTGCCTATCCTCCCGGCTACAGCGTTCATAACAATAGTGTGATTTCGTAGGTGCTCCCTATTAAGCAAGCAGACTGGATTTGTTTTAACATCGGATGACTAACTGCATCTCAAGTATTCCTGGAGCAAGCAAACATGTCAGTCATGGCAGATTGAAGTTTCTAACAAGGGTGCGTTGCCATATCCTGCCCTTAAATTTTTTTATGCATAGGTCGGGTTTGGCGCTTACTCCCGTCTGCGCATTCTGCGGGGAACCGGAATCAATAGAACATTTCTTGCTGTTTAGCCGCCGTTTCACCATGATGAAAAGACGGTATCTGAACAAGCCGTTTCAGCAGCTGGGATTTAATTTGAGCAGCCAGATTTTATTGTCGTTTGGTGCCACCATGCTTGGGTACAGCCACAAGCCTATTTTTAATGCTATTCTAAACTTTCTAATAGAATCTCGTCTGCCTTGCTAATCCTGCGTGCGTTATTTGACCTTTTAATTTCAGTGTTTTGTATTTTGCTTTTCTTTTCTTTCCTAGCAGTCATTTTATTTTATTTTTGGCGATGCTATATAACAAATCTGCACTCCAATTCTTGGCTGATCCTCCTATGTGGGTATGCGCCATCAATTTAGAGGAGAACAAAGACGCCACTTCGGCAGGAAAGAAAGTTAAAAGAATGGGGACACCACATGATAATTTTCAGGGAAGAAAATGGAAAGATCGAAGTAATATACTAGATTTGCTCGCGTCAGGACCCGCCTGGTCGGCGCGGACGTGGGCCACTGGCACTGCGACCTCGCCCGGTGGGGATAAGCCAGATTGCATGAGCCTCTTGGCTGGGTAAAGCCTGCTCCCCGAAACAACATGGTCATGATGTGGTCATGATTTGCATTCCTTCGTAAAAACGTTGGCACAAAAAGATTGAGTGCGGTCTATGTGCGCCAATCGTGTTTTTTTTCTTGCACCTTAATATCGCTGTTATTAAGAATTTTGCACGCCTTTATGTAGAAGTAGATCTTGTGAACGCCTAGTGAGTGCTATTACCTTCATGAAACCTTCTGGCTGTAAAACTGCGAGTCCAATTGTGTCAAATTGTGTAATAATTTACGACGAGCTTTTTAATTGGTACCGATTGGAAATTTCTCAATTAGAGTCAATTGCTCTTTTTGTCTGGAAATGATAATGACGGTACATTTAGTTGATAGTGATGAGAGAAAATATGATGCACCGTGTGCACCGCTTAGGCTTTCTCATTTCTGCAATATAGATTCCACAGTGCTCTCGGAATTTTAGAGCGCAGTAGCGCCCGTTCCTGCGTTTCGCGTCGTCGCCGTCGTCCCTCCAGCCGGCGCTGAGAGAAGGGTAAGTTCTGCACTGTGCATGCGCGCGCCGCCTCGGAGGGCTGACCGAGTGGAGCAGGAAAGCGTCTGCCGACCCCATCGCATGCTCTCGGCATAAAAGCGGATTCTACGAAGAACGTCGGTGGTGGTGTGAAACATTTATTGTATCTAAAAAAGGGAGCTACGCGGAGGTTGCTTGGGGTCAGGCTTAGTGCCCGTCCCTTACAGACACTACGTGGAGTCCCTAGTACGGGACCCTAGGGTGCCTAAAACCCCTCATTAAACTAAAAGTAACGCCAACATGTGAAGTTTGCCGCCCGCCTCCTCTCCAGCACTCTCTTTCGTCGTTCGACCCTCTCATTGGCCGAGCGCCGTCACGTGCGCGCGCGCGCTTTTTTTTTTTTTTGCTCGGCGTGCAGCTTTCTCCTTTCCAGCGGTGCGGGCGGCGCGCGCGCGGCACATATCGCCGTGTGTTTTGTTGCCCCGCGGACTGCTGCTAAATTGTTCCCGCTGGCTATTTAATTTTTTTTTTCCAAGCACGTTGCGCTCTCGGGCCGGCGGCTGATAGAAGCACGGTGGTGAAGGCGAGTTTAACCAACGCAGACATCGCGTACGAATGGTGTCACGCACTGATAGTTGAAAGCGGAACCGTTTCAGCGCAAAATATAAAAAAAAAAACTGCTACCACGCTTCTCAAGTTTAACGGTAGCTTACAATTCAGTCCAACCTGCAAAGAAACCACACTGACTGCAGCTTCCGCAGCCTAGTTAATTTTTTTTCAAGCATGTTGCGCACTTTTATCAACGGCTGACGGACTCAAGGAGGTGAAGGCGAGTTAAAACGACGCCAAAATCGTGTGCGTATGGTGACACACCATGACAGCTGAAAACGGCACCGTTTCAGCGCCAAATATTAAAAAAAAAATGACTGCTACCTCCCTTCCCAAGTTTACCGGTAGCTCACAAGTCAGTCAAAGCTGCAAAGACTCCACACAGACTGCAGCTTCTGCCGCCTATAGTTAATTTGATCTGAAGCTGAATATACATGGAAGACAATTGCTGCCACACTTCTCAAGTTTACCGGCAGCTCGCAATCCAGTCAACGCTGCAAAGAAACCATACACAGACTGTTGCAAAATTGTTCCTGTCCGCCGCCTAGTTACAAATTTTATAAAGCATGCCGCTGAGTGGGCAAAGGGGACGAACTACGGACACACGGAGATGACGGCGAGTTGAACCAACGCCGAAATCGCGTGCATGTGGTGTACGACACTAACAGCTGAAACTATTCTGGCTGGAAATCCCTGTCAACATTCGGTAATTATGTTTCAGCAGTGAGTAATATTTTAACCTGAACACATTGCGACAAAATGCAAGCTGAAATTCTCTGGTGCGATCCGGCGCACGGCCGCCTCGATCGGCGCGCGCGCGGCGCTGATCGAGATGGCTGTGACCGGCAGAGGTGGGCAAATGCCCTCATTTTGACCTTTCCTCTCTCGCCCTCAATTTCCAATCAGCAGCCCTCCCTCACCCTCACCCTCACTTAAAAAATTACTTCGCCCTCCCTCGCCCTCATCCTCAGTTAAAAAATATTGTTGGTCCTCACTCACCCTCACCCTCATCTCATTTGCCCTCCCTCACCCTCAGCCTCATGCCCAGCAGTTTTAATATTTGTTATTTTTCATTATTTTCGATCTATGGCAACGTTACAGTGAATCAAAGTAGGCGCAAACTATTCTTCTCTGCGTCTGCTTTCGGCGGTGTCAAGCCGCGTTGATCATTTAGCAATCCGAATTTCTCGAAGGTAACAATGGACTTGAATGAATAACGGGGCTGAGTTCATGCTGTAGCGTATCACTTGCAAGAGCCATCTGGTACTTAATTGTTCCGACAGTTGCTGAGAATCAGATATGCACTGCGCATGGAAAGCAGAGGCTGTGAAAAATGCAAGGAATAATTCGGACAGTTACATAGGCATGCCAATCAAAGGCGAAACTTCGAGGAGGAAGGAACATAACCACTGCCATAGTTTAACGCGCAAACCTGCCCACCGGTTCACACGCCATGTGTTTGAAGGAGATAGAGTGATGAAATGCGTTTACACCGCGCATGAGGAAGGAGGAGGTTCTAACTTCTAACCAGCCGCAGGCGGAAGGCATGAGGCGTATACGACATATTAGAGAACAGAACAATGTAATCTAATTCAAGTAACAGAAAAACGCTGTCACACAGAAGCGTAAATTTCGAGGGAGTCAGGGGGTCATGACCCGCGATCGCTACGCAGAGGGGCTGGGATGGAGGGACATAGCATGCGAGCCCGGGGCTGTGCTCGACAATTTCGACATGTACATGTAGTGTCATTTGGGAAACGCCGCGTAAAAATGCGGTTGTTAGGACACGGCGCCGCAGGTGATACCCACGATGTGCCCCGATCGCATCCCGCCTTCCTCCAAGAACAAACCGAAAATGCAATGTGAAACACGTAACTCTGTTACGCTTCTGGTGTTCACGAACGCCGCCTCAATGTTGCGTAAAATCGTTTTTTTTTCCAGTTTTTATTAAAGTTATACGACAACAGGACGAGACAGCGCCTAACTACAGCAGTACGATGTGCAAAGTGAACAGGCCAGAATTTTATGCATAAGGTTTGATTATGCTTTCTGAATAATGTGCTTAAATCTAGGATCATTTATGAAAAAAGCAGTGCTTATAAAACGGGAACAGAAGAGCAACACATATGCGCCAACTAGCCGGGATCAGCACTGTGCATCAGTTCGTCTAAGTTCACATCTCCTATACTCCGTTTCATACATCAGGTGCAACGCAGCGAAAGCTACGCAAGTAGTCCGCAAGAAAAAAAAAAGAGGCATATCACTACGCGCTCGTTTTGTGGCCGACTGGTTCCTGCTAAAACGGGCTCTATTCCGAGCATACACGTTTGCAATAACTTGCTTCGCATGCCTAGACATCTTCGCAGTGCGGATCTTATACAAAAAATGCACACCGAAGAACCATTTTCTCAAAAAGATGCGCAGCGCGGAGGGCACAGCCAGCGCCATCTAGTGGCACAGCTGGCAAGGTTGCGCGGCAGCGAAAACGCGACACGAACGAAAACGACATAAAAAGCATACACATTCCCCGAATCCGATCCTTTCTCCCTACACAAAGGTGTTCGTTATGAAGTTGATGGCAAATGCAAGATGTATTAAGCTTGCAGACAAAATAACTATTATTTCATCTCAAGAGCATGCACTATTTTTCATCGCGGATGCAGAGAGCGCAAACAAGAGCTATAGCTTCAGCAGTGTTGCACTTGATGTATGAAACGGAGTATAGCTGATCTGCTTCATTCCGGACAGAACCCGCATATGCAAAAGCCGGAAAACGGATTGTCTGCACTGTGAAGGCAAGAGCAACAAAAGAATGGAACTCACCTGGAACCTGCATGACGTCGTACACACATTTCACTTGGACTGCGCATTTCCCAATAATATCCGAGGACACTGCCACAATTCAAACGTATTCGCGCACATAGTATACGGACGTCCTTGAGCATATAGAATTTGCAACAGCGCACCTAAGTGTTGTTTCAACAAGCGTCAACAGCTTGAGTGGTCCGATCGAAAGGACACAGCAACACAAACTGAAGGGCTTCCCCAGCCGTTCCTGCCGTTCGCTGTTTCTTTCATTTTTTTTTTTTGGGGGGGGGGGGGAGACCGGGCTGAAGGAAGACCCTTTCTTTGAACTGAGAGAGCGGGAAAGGAACGCACGGTGGTGGACGCGTGTGTATCCTTCCGAGAGCAATGCTGCCACGCCCATCCATGTCTCCACCCGGTGCCTCAGGGAGATCTGATAAGACCAGCCACAGCCGCCTCTTGAGCCCAGCCGTGGACCAGCGTGCGTGGTCTGCCCACCGCTCGGATTTTTTTTTTCTTTTTTGAACAGCTTTCCTAATGACAGCTGCCCTCGATGTGGGGGAAGTCTAGCGCCTGTCGTCGGCGCATTGCCACAGGGTGCAAAGCCAGGCGCACACTAATTGTTTTGTGCGTTATCTGTCGCCCTCCCAAGCGGTCTTCAAACGAACCGCCGCCAACTAAAGCTCTCGGGCGTGCAGACTGAGGTGCGCCCCGGCTGACAACGTTCCGGCTTACAGCCTTGTAGAACACTGTAGCCCGCCGAATGGAACATCTTCCTGCGGCCTAGTACGAGTAGTGGGGTTCGTTGCTGTGTTTTTGGTTTGCTTAGCAACACACACATGGTGTTGCGTGTCTTTGGCACAAGACAGAAAAAGTAGCAGGCATCTCGCTTATTCCACTGCTTCACATGAGAAGCGATCAACCGCTTGCACAACAACACGGGAAATCCGCGGAAGAGAGGAGGCCTTTTTCCTTCCACAGAAATGGCTAAGCACAAATAGGTGTACAAAAATCAGCGCTGTCATAGTTTCAACCTGCCAGCTGGAGATCTTAGGACATACCATGGCTACACGGAATTTGGTTAACTTTTATCTCAGCTGTATGCTTTATTAATATTGAGTCAGTCTTAGAGTGAATGTGGGGCGCTGATGCTGGGGAGGTAGTGTTGCGCGTTCGAGAGCAGGTATCACGCAAACCCTCGAAGCCTTCTTCCCCGAAGTCTTCCTCTTCTTCAAACCTGGCAGACGTTTTAACAGTATGCGAAACAGGTACGTGCTCTCTGGCGCGACTCTAGCCTTAGCGGCATGCATAAAGGTACCTCATCTCAGTTGGTCATCTTTATATTAAGAAAATGTAGGGACACTTATTAAAACGTTCTCATAAAGTCCGAAGCTAAAATTACAGCCCAATTTAATCAAACCCAACGAATGTGCCTGGGTGGCTTTGGGGCAGCGGGTCTTACTCGAGGTCTAAGCGTCCTGGAGGGCTGGACTTCGACGTCACTCTCTCATCTCACACGTCAAAAACACTCCGTACGGACCTCTATACCGAATGTGAATTGATGTTTCGTAGCTTTCCTCGAATCTAAACCCTGCTTTGCGTCAGTTAAAAATTCCAGTTCAGCGGTTGTCCTATTCTGCAGCATTGAGCCTACATAACTTTTTCGCTTTATATCGTGACTTACCAAGCACAGGAAACCATGCTTTGGATAAGAAGCTGTTGAAAGCCGACATAAACGTGGTCCACCCCTACAGTGAAGCTGATCTTGGCAAATTAAGTAATGACAAAATAAGAACACTGGCAAGTTGCCGTACGTGCGACTCCTTAAGTTATCGGATAAGGCGACGGGGGCTTCAATTGCTAACACAAGTGGTGAATTCCATCTTAATGTAGTATGCTTCGTATACTTTTCTGCTGAGTTCGAACGCAAACTTCTTCAAGATTGTCGTTTCACGGAATCGAGGCGCACGCCTTTGGAACAGAACCACGACACTGACGACATAAACGGCCAGTTCCCCACCACCCCACCAGTGCGTCTACTAGTGCGTGGAGCTCTGAAGTGTGACGTTTCAGCAACATCCAATCTGTTCTGTGTAGCTTCTGGTACGGGACATCGGTATATATTGTAAACGACAGCACTCCCGATCCCTCGGGATGTACCTGCCTAAGTGTTTGATACTGCATCCTTAGCTGTGCTTTCCTTGCACCATATTGCACAAGCCAGCAAGTTTTTCGGGTACAGTGATGACTACCAGGACGTCACCTTTCTGAACCACGTTTTTCAAGCGGTGGGAGATTTGATAGTAATATGGAATGACAACGGATCTTGTACCTTGCGCTTCTTCAGCGCAGCGGTGCTGCTCTACATCCCTAGCATCCCTGGCAAGGTCCTTTAAAACAGAGGTGACCACCTCAAAGGGAAATCCTACACTGGTCAGTGTTTGCAGCCAGACATCCACGCTATACATGTCATTTCATGTAGGTAGGATTTGTAGGATTGCCGCATGCAGGTAGTTTGTAGCAGTGCTCTTCTAGGAACCTTGGAATGAGCTAACTGGCGGCTTAAAATACCTTCTTTTTTATAGCGAGGCTGATACCTCCAGCACGCTTTGATTTTGCAAACAGCAACACATGTATCTAAGAACTGCAAGCACCCTTGCGCAACCAACCCGAAAGCGCATTCCGCAAACAATTAAACCCGGTTCAGTATTGTCATACCCCCTCATGCGTGAGTCTGTGACAACATATGGCCTTACGATCGTCGGGCATTTAGATGCATTAAACTTATTCTGAATACAGAACAGATGCTAAAATCAAAGAATATTAAAGAACCTTACTCCGGTACAGAACTTCAACAGGTTTACACTGTGGTTTCTACGTGGGCATAGGCCACCAACCACCGCGGGTTCGAGCGTCGCGCGAGCAGAAGCCCCGATCAGCCGTCACCACGCGCACACTGAAACACCGCAGCGCGCACTCAACCTCCACCGGGAGGAGAGCACTTCGCTCCAAGGACACAAGCCTCCAAGTTCACAAAGGAGACGTTTATTGAAACGCCATCCTCCAGCGGCACACACACACACATACACACGCACACGCGCGCGCGCGCACGCACGCACGCACGCACGCACGCACGCACGCACACACACACACACACACACACACACACACACACACACACACACACACACACACACACACACACACACACACACACACACACACACACACACACACACACACACACACACACACACACACACACACACACACACACACACACACACACACACACACACACACATATATATATATATATATATATATACAAACGCACATATACACACACATACTCAGTCACCGTGTTACGGGAGCGCGCGAGGAGCAAGGCTCCCCTGCGCGCGAAGCGACACGGAGTGCGCGCCGCAAGCACGCAAGGGCGTGCTGTGATCTCTCTCTCTCTCTCGCAGTGACCAAAGCGTTCCTTTGAGAGAGAGTGGGCAACCACCGCAAGGTACGCCTGTCGCGGATCGTTGGATCACGATCGACAGGCTCGAGCTGCGCTCTCAGGTACGACCCGGAGTGGACGAACTCGAGTACACACTGGTCTGCGCGGACAAAGGCCGGCAGACAAGAACAGTTGCGTACGCACCTTGCGATGTCTCGGAGGGGTCTCTCTCTGGGCCCCGCTCGGAGGGTCGCGCGAGCGCGGCCGTCGAATCGGTGCCATGTTCCCGCCAAAAGGCGCCAATGGGAACAGCCACTGGGACGCCAGGGCGGAGCTGTGGCCCGAACGACAGTGACAAGTCGTCCGAGCCTCTCTCCGCCGCCTCAGGCGGGAGAAAGGGAACGAGGAGAACAACTGGGAAGCGGGCGGCGGCCGCGCAAAGGGCAGCCGCAGCAAGCCCGAATCCCACAATACGAAATGAGAACACTGTATAGACTTTGGATACTGGAAATGAAACAACACTTTTGTGAAATTGTGTTCAATACTCCCACGCTGTAGTTATTACTTTCAAATCGATGTTATGTTAAAACCCATCTGAAGAAAACTGTCTTAAGAAAATAGAAAAAGTAAAACTTAATGCTATAGAAATTGCAAAAAAAAACAATGCGTTGTAATTACGAGCCGCACATATTAATGCACAATTTGACGATTTTGCTAATTCACAACAAAGCGAAAAATGGTAAAAGAAAGAAGAAAATATTTCTGGTTTCTACAAACACATAGCAAAGATTGCAATGGATATTGAACTGCGGTTTATTTTCTTGCAGCTATTATCAGCACAAATGTACTGCTGTTTGTTTATTTTCCTTTGATTTTGTTGCGTATTGTTATTTACACGACTTATGAAAGTTTTGTGTAAAACGTTGCTAACCAAACAGTCAAGTAGCACTGCCAAGAAACACTTCGCATGCGTCGGCTACTCATATGCAAGCTATCCGGACGAGAGAGAGAGAAAAAAAAAACATGTGGCAGAGTCCCAGCAGATAAGATCACCCCACCTCGGTTTTTTGTGTTCAGCGTTTCCGCGTCCCCTCTATTTTGGACGCGCTTTTTTTTCTGGGCGTGTTTTTCCCTAAATGGCAAAGGAACGTTAGCAGTTAGAAACGGTGGTCCTGTGTACTTTGCCGGTCTCGTCGTGTTCTGTGAGGCTGAAAACAGCGACATCGCTCTCAGTGACTCCCTGCCGCTTCATAGGGTCATGTTTAGACTTTTCTTCACCACGAGCGCCGGGGCAATTTTGTGGCTTTCGTTCCTGCTTTTTCTATAGTTGCAGCACCTGTGTCCCGTTCCATTACATCTGTTTTCTAAACAACACATGCCCAGTGGAGGAGAACGTGTGTTGTCACTCATGCCTTTCGGGTTGCCGCGTGTGTTTTTTTTTTACTGCAGAAACTACGCCTTTCGTGGAACATTTGGCCTCGCCCCTCAAACTCTGTATATTTCCCTCCCTCACCCTCCCCTCACCGCCTCTGCCTTCCCTCACCCTCGTCCTCACGAATTTTTCAGCGCCGATCCTCCTTCGCCCTCGCCTCACCGAGTCGGATCCTCACGAGATGAGGGTTCACCCTCGTGAGGATGCCCATGTCTGGTGACCGGCGCCTGCTCCGGAGAGCGCGCGCTAGTCTCGCACCCCGTAGGTGGAGCCACGGTCGAAATGCGAGAGGAGGAGCGGCGCCGCCGGAGGAGGAGAGAGGAGATGGCGCTACTTTTAGTTTATTGAGGGGTTTTAAGGGTGCCTCGGTGCGCGCGGCCTCTTCCATGGCGGCGAAGGAGAGCGCGTGCATCGAGGACCCTACTGCGTCAAACATCTTCGCTTCTTTCAGAATTCATTGTGATAACATTACTTGTTCGCTTCATTCAGAATTCCTTGTGATAAGATTTTTCAGCAGCAATTGGTGGTGTGGGAAACCGCATGCACCCGGCGCTTGGTTCAAGGTGCAGCCACTAAAAAAACTAGGAGGATCCTCTAGTTTTTCGCGATTGGTCATGCTGGCCGTCATCCCAGGAAAATGATCTTGGAGCCCGCTGCACAAGCCTGGAGCAAAGGCTCGGAGACCCAGGAGTGTCGTGGCGTAAACACCCACTGAAGAGAAGTCCAGGAAAATCCAGTGCGGCTCCACTTGGAGATGGGTCGATCGACAGTGATGTGATCCTGTCGAGTTGCTTGCCAGCGGCAAGGCAAGAGTACGGTCAGTTGCTGTCTGCCTCGCGAAGCAGATGGAGGAGCAGCACCACGACGCTACCTGGTGCACAGTCCAGCTCATTTATAACGAACTTGATCGTCACTCGGCATTTGTTCGTTGTATCCAAAGTTCGTAGTAAGTGCACCACCTATAATACGGGCAAAAAGAGCAAGCGAGACGAAAGTTGACTTTATTTTTGAAAAAAGTCCGTGATGCATGTCTGCTTCTTCAAAGCTGATCGCATCACTGCCGTTTCTAATTTTTCCAGCGCGGTAATATGTTCATCGCCAAGGCCTCTGCTGCACACGAGTTCCTTAAGCGACGCGATGTAACCGATCGTGGTTGAAGCGTTCACAGCAACCGGCGGTAGAGCAGCATCCTCGTCATCGTCCTCGTCGGTCTTTGGGCAGCCAGGAAGGGCTCGCACTTCACGCACAATAGCTTTGTCAGTGCATGGCTCCGCAATGTCGCCGTCGCCATCAGCAGAAACGAAATCTTCCCAGGCAACGTCAGGTCTGGTCAGCTGCTTGTCAATGACGCATTGACCAGTTTGCAGTTTTTTGCACCTTGAGCAAGTTCATTAACAACGGCCATCTTCGTTGCGATGTCGACAGCTTTCCTTTTAGCACCTGGAGAGGTCGGCGTACAGTCCTCCGTCGCACCAGGCGCAAGTCAAGCCCTTGGGCTCGCGCGTTGAGGCAGCCTTCAACTCCCCGATCTGGGAAAGGCACGGATGCGGCAACGATGTCAACGCAGTGCCATCGCACAGAAAGAATCGACGGCGCAATGCCCTCAGCGCTGGGTGGCAACGGAGCAACAAATGGAGAACCGGTTTGAGCCGGTAGAGCAGGCGCCCGACTTTCCGGATTGGCCGACGCAGATCACGTGGATGCATGACAGCGACGCGGGCGGCGCCGCTTTCTCTTTCGTCACCGCGCGCGCGCACTTTTTCGTTTTCATTTTTCAACGCGCGCTTTTTCTTTTTTTACTTTATTTTACCCGCAAAGGAGCGTCGGGGGACGCTTTGTGCGCTCTGTGTTCGCGTCGTGTCAGGGGAACACAAAGTGCGCGAAATTCGCCTGCCGCGGGTTCGCAGTCGAGCGAAACCGCGCCAAACACCGCCGGCTCGGTCAACTACGGGGGCCCTACAGCTTCGCGTTCGCTCTAACCGAGTGTTGAGAGGCCACAACAGTCCGTTCTATGTGAGACACTGTGCCATTGCCCCAATATATATTTTGATGGTAGCACTGCCCTCGTTCGTACTAAGCGAGCGTTCGTTATATCTGCGGCTGTTATAAGTGTGCTGGACTGTAGAACAAAACGAAACACGAACGAAGAACCACAGGTACAAACGCTGACTAACAAATGAAATATTATTTCGTAGCAAACGCATTTGAAGGTAGATGAAGAGGAGGGAGGGTTACATGAAGATGGTGGAGCCATGGCGATGCTGCGCTATCTCCGAAACGCAGTGTAGTCACAAGAAAAAAAATAAAAACATTGAAAAACTAAGTGATAAAAAAGGTGCAAAGGCCGGAACGTGAACAGATAAAACCAGATAAAAACACAGTAGCTTAGCCAAAATGGCATGTAAAAGCGTTAAAAGACAACAGTCACCGAAACAGTGTATATACGCCAAAAACATTGAAAAACAAAGCCATAAAACAAAGTGTTAAGACCGGCACAAAAGAATACGAAACCAGATAAAAACACAGCAGCTTAGTGAAAACGGCATGTAAAAGCGTTAACAGACGACGGTAGAAACCCCGGGTAAAAAAAGCTGCCTAAGGCTATTAAAATGGCAGAAAGCATTGGAAAGACTAAACAGTTACCATGCCTCTCAAACATTGAACTTTTCCTGACAAACACAGGGAAGGGGCGCTTACACATTTCTCGACTGCGCAGTGAATTTCAAGTACTTCGGGCATTTCTCTAGACGGCCGATCTCGTTCTCTGCCTATAATGGTGCAACGAATAAATTCAGGGATACAGATATCACTAGGGTTATCATTCTTACATTTCTTACAATGATTGGTGAGGCGCCCGGAAATTGCAGTGCTGCTAACATCGTTATTGTGCTCTTGAAGCCTAATATTGATGCACCAGCCTGTTTGACCAATGTATCTTGCCAGGGGACACAGGTAGAGAGTAGATGACGCCGGTTTCACAGGGAACATGTATACAGAATGAGTCTGCCCGCACCCATGGGCGACCGATGCATTATTTACTTTTGAGCAGAGGGAAGAAAGCTTGTTCGGCGCTGAGAAAGCAATATCAACCCCTGAACGTTTAGCGACTTTTTTGAGGCTGCGGACATCATGGATGTAGGGCATCAGGACAACTCTCCCTGACAGTGAGAGGCACCAGTACTTTTGGGTTGAGTTTTTGATGTGTATTGAAACAAGAATAATCTGGAGCTGTACGTCACTGCCGAGAGTGAATCTCTGTCATATTAATATCTATTATTTGAATAAATCTTCTCTTAGTAAAGGGAAGAAAATTTTGTACCATGTGCAAAAAGAAGGGTAGTGTTCATTCAGATAGATTGCTGCAATTTGACACCAAGGGGACTGCAACATGTCTCATCACAGTGCTAGTAAGTGACACCTGTTAACAGTGTGAAACCTTTTGCTTGTTATTTAGCAGTACTTACTACTCCCCTGCATACACATAAATGTAATGATGGATGGAAAAGATGACTTATACAAGGAACAGGAATGGCTAACTTAGTGAGGTCAATGAGCAAGAGGTGATGTACTCACTGCACACAAGCAGTATTTTGCAAGACTGGTGAGAGACCAGATGTGACCAGGTGATGGATTCTTATTGGCTTCTGTGATGAGAAACCCAAAGTAAGGTTTGTATTCAGATTTGTCGTTTTTTACCAGCACTATTTTCGACCTCCTTAGACTGTTCCAAAAGAAGCAATTGACCAGCTGCCCTCCTGCTCTTTGCCAATAAAGGTAACACACACACGAAAAAAAGCATTTACTGACGAGTTCAGTTGCTTACTATATGTTACAGGTTCATTCACCTATGAACTATAATAAACAAAATGGCTTCAGATGCTCTTTCTTGCAATGTAAAAGCAGAAAGTGTGCTTAGAGAAGTAAACATTGCAGCATATGCAACAGCAGCCGCTGGGTGGTTGCTCATCACGAATCGCGTGCACCGACTTGAAGAAGCAGAAGTGGCCTCGTGAGGTTCCATGTGAAGAGGCTAAATTTGGGTGCCGACTGTCTCACGATGCTCTTGATCTGCTCTACGGTGCCTTTGGTTCAACCTCCAATAAAATTTTCTAGTCGTGAGGCCAAACAGCTACGTGACAATACTGTATGCAACTATGCATGATTACAATGACAGATGGCCGCCGCTACAGCAGCAAGTCAGAATGGTAAATAATAGAGAGCTACCCTGCTGGTAAAACACAGATTGGGCTCGAGGGAGGAAAGTGGGTGAGAGCATTTTGTGGTATGCACAAAACGGACAATGCCCAATAAGAGTTGTGCTGAACCAGCAAATCACAGTATGCCTTGTTGTCTGCAACATTGCTGTATGTAAATTGCTGCTTTCATTGAACTTCTGTGCAGGCACTACACAAACTGGGAAAAATCCTTGTTGGCTATTCATTTTTTTCTGCAGTGGATAAAAAAATAAAAAGAAGACCTGAAAATAATTTGTGCATTTCTCTCCATGTAAGCATAGGGAGACTTTGCAGACTTTGCAGGGTGCAAAATGTATGCATGCCCACTGGTACCTGAAAACTACTTGCGAGCTTAAACCAGAGCTTAAATTGTGACTAATGAGAATTGTAATTAATGCCTTAAAAACACATTTGTCATGCCAAGCGCATTGGTATAGTGCATTGTTGCTGGTTGACCATCCACGCAAAAATGTTCATGCTGCTAGGCCCTCCACATCATCATTATTTGGAACACTGACAGCTGAGGGAGACTCTAGAGTATGTTTGAAACAGTAAAAACAAGCATTTTAAGGGGAATTATGTCGTATGCAGAATCGTTCAATCTACATTCGCACGATTACGCCAGTCACAGTAGTACCGCCTGGTCGTAATTTAGCCATTTCTGTAACATACTTTGTTGCAGAACACCGTCCCAAATAGATAATGTCTCAACATTGTTTTATCAAAAACTGAAGAAAACCAAGTGAAATTGACAATTTGTCTCGATATTTAAAAATAAATCACTGCTGGTGATGAAAAACAATACAAAAGAAACATTGGATTATATTGCTTCCACTAATAGTACCTAAGATGGAACCTGTAAGCTTCAACAGCATCATCACAAGCATCTGAATCACTGCGACAGGCTCTCCCAGGCTGAAAAGACCAATTAATTGCATATCCTAGTACATGGGTGTCCTGAGTTCTAACTCAAATTAGAATGGGAGTTATCTAACCCACTGCAATGGAAGTCTGTGGTAATCAGCACCTAAACTGTGGACAGCTGCAGGTGGTGAATTGGGCTTTGGAGGTAGCCCAAAGAGAAGGTGTGATGGCAACGTCACGAAGCAAATGAAAAGTGGCCCATAGGTAGTCTGACAAATGTGATATTTTTTGACGGAAATAAAGTTTTCGGTACAACCACCAATGACAGCGCAGAGAACAGTAAGCACACTTTCCACAGCTAAAAATGCTACCCTTACTACTAATACTACGACCTTCACAATGAAGACATGGCACTCAAGATTACAGTGGAATCACTCTGATACAAGTTTTACAGTAACTGAAAATTAAAACGATTATCTGAAAATTGTATTGCCTAAAACAGGCCCCAAAGGTACCGAGTAAGAGGCACAAAGCTTGCCTCTAATCTGCGTGCCTGCGCTTTGAAAAACCTGTTATTGTATGCTAGAATTTTCTGAAAACCATAGAAAGACTAGCAGTTTCGTCATTTAGCAGATGATGACAAAGTCTTGAAGAGCACCTAAAACTTAGCACTCTGCAGACTCCCAAGGACAGAACTGCAGAATACGGCAACAAGGGTGCACAAGCAAAGCACAAGCTCCAAAAGATTGAAAAGAGAAGAGAAAACTTTCAAGAACGGTAGTAGGAGGGGAGGTTCATTAAGCAAGCAAGTAGTACTGAAACATCGGACACGAGTGTTGAGCGCTTCCGTTACTACAGCTACTAACACCCTCTTCAACTAGAAGTTTCTCGCTGCCTCTTGAAGGAAAATTGTAAACCACACGAGTTTTCCTATTTTTACGATCGTATTGTCTGAACTCACGTCAAACTTCAATCTTATTAGCCATATGATAATATATTGCCTCTGCAGGTCTTTGGCCAAGAACGAAAAATGTACTATGCCCAAAAAACTATTCGGGAGAACCGTATCAGTCAAATTTCAGGGTACATTATTACAGGCCAACTCTGAACTGCGATGTTTATCCGGTTGTTGTGGCACCACTATGTATGGGTGAGTGTACAGTCAAACCTGTATATTCGAATTTTGGTTATAACAAACTCACGGAATTTTTTCTTGGAAATCCCATATAAAAGTATAAGAAATCTGCGTCATACATCGAACTCTAATTTCACCAGTCAATTAATGTATCGAACTCCATCTATTCACTAGGAGGTGCGCCTTCCCCAAAGATGATCACATCACTTTCGGCAGTTTGCCGCATGACATTTTCAAGCCACGCGCAGAAGGAATGAGAGTACATTTCGGCAAGGACTGTTCTTGAGCAGAGCTTGGTCCTTTCCACTTTCCACAAAGCTTCTTGCGTCTGTGATGATCATTTGCCGCCCGACAGCACGCGACGTTTTCAAGCCATGTGCATGAAGGAACGAGAGGGAACCGGTTTGGCAATAGCCGGTAAGGAGCAGACTCAGCCAACGCAGCTATGGTGTTCGGGAGAGGGGAAACAATGCGAAAGCGCTAGGGTATGTTCATTCTTCCAAGATTTCTCTCTCTCCTTCCTCTCTTTCCCGTTCTTTATTCGCAGCAGCACACTTTACGCATGCGCTGACAAGCCAGCCTAGCCCTTAGCAGATAGAACGTTGGACGCTCCCTCCTGCTTGTGGTGAACCCTTTGTGCATGCCGTGTGACGTGCAATGCGTGTCTTGTGTCACCATGCTGAATGTGCGGCGTAGCATAAGCTATGGCGGCTTCGAATGTTAGAAACAGCAGACTTTTTTACCAAGAGCTACACAGGCTAGTCTCACCATTTCGCCATTCGTGTCTGGCAAGAGAAGAAAAAGGAGTAAAAGAAGAAAAAAAAAGACAGTAAAACGGCAGTTGATTAGAGACGAACGACAACGTGTTTCTAGGACAGAAAGCTAGTTCGGTGTGCTCCAGACTTCGGTGTGCTCCAGAGTTCGACATAGAGACGATGTCACACCTCTAGAAGTCTTCTACACCCAAATGAGATCGGTCAACAATAGGCAAGGGCTGCTCATAAGTGAAATGGTTCTCCATGGCTGAAACCATAGAGTAACTGCTACGTGCAAAATCCATGTCTTTGCTTTCAAGCAGAATTTACGGATAGCCCTGGAAATTGTCTCTCGCATAACTCCAGATTTAACCGCAAGTTAAACCACAGCTAATTTTTTGTGAGAGTCGACCATCCTTGTTGTGCTGAATGTGCAGTGTAGCGTAAGCAACAGTGGCTGCGGATGTTAAAAAAGGGAAACTTTGTTTTTGCTTTTTTGTTTGCGAGAGTCGTCGATCCTTATCGTCATGCTGAGCCGTGCGGTGTAGCATAAGCTAAGGCGGCTGCGGACATTACGAGAGTCGTCCGTCCTTGCATATGTGAATCGATGAAAGGGCGCGGTCAGCTGCGATCATGACATTGGCTTTTAGCACTGTTCACTTCAAACGGCATATGCACCTATCGAGCTCTTCAAATTTTTGTGGACTTCACCCGCCCCAAGTGCAGCATGATAAATCGAACCAGGCTTGTACAATCAAGCCATCACAGGCCCTCTGCCAAGTTCACCCCCCCCCCCCCCGCCACTGCAGGAGCTAACATGAAATGTTTCGTCAAAAGAGAAACCACCGTGACGTTATCACTGCACAGCATCTTGATGCGCTGCCAATAAAATAGCTGTCGATACAACGGCCAAAACAGAGGCGCGACACTAACGCTTTTTGTTTTTAAATTCGCAGCTAGTGTCAAAAGTGGAGAGTGGGTTAATTGCGTGACAAACATGGTATCATTTTTTACGAATTCAAGCGGCATCTCAAGCTGATGTCTATGTAACTATTTCACGATCCCCTTTGAGTTCGATATGCCCAGGTTTGACAGTAACAACTTGAGGCAACATCCTTAGGAATGCATATAAAGAACAGTTTCCAGTGAAATTTCAAAATTTCACATTGCATGAACAATGCTTTTCTTTGTTTAGCATACTTGAGTGCACCCTAGAATAGAATGAGGTTGTGTAAAGTGCCAGTTAGAAACCACATCATTTAAAACACTACATTAATGAGTGTGTCAGAGGCATTTTACATTCCAACATTCCGTTGTAGGCTCTATTCAATATTGCCAAAAGAGGAAAATTTGATTTCATCATATTATAGAACTTATGATAGAAAGGCTAAAGAAAATTAAGAAATGCTTCTGCCAATTTTTGTAAAGCTAGAGGATTCAGTTTTGATAACGTTCGAAGCAATGTACTGTTAAACCTGGTCATAAAAAATGATAAAATCCCCGCAATTTTTCGTTACATCCAGGTTTTCGTTGTATCCAGCTTTGCTGAAGACTCGAAAGAACAATGCAGAATGAAAACCAGATAGAAGGGACAGAACACTGACCCAATGACCCAAATATGTAATAGGATTATGGTGGAAATGAAACGATCTTACCTCGTATGGTAAAGATCAAACGCTACAAGGTCCAAGAAACGAGAGTTTATAATTTCAGTTGGGCACTGAAAACCGCGTGACGATGACCAGTTTCGCCGCTTGTGTTGAAACACTGTAATTATCACTGCAGTGACCCACGTGATTGCATCTTAGGAAAAAGTCACTAGTTTTCGCAAGTACATAGTGTTTTCAATTCTTTGAAGAGTGCTCGTATTGTTTATTATCCTTTTGCACACTCTCCGCGGCCTATCAGCAAAAATCAGCCTCCTTTTGCATCCCCTGTGATGTGATTTTAACATTTGTCACTAGATGGCCCCACATTGTTTTAAATTTTTCGTATGAAGTGATGACCGTGGCCCACTAAAATATCTGTATGATGACGCGTATGTTCACTGCTGTAACACCCTTGACTGTAGCGACTAAACTTGACACTACTGTCTACTAAAAAGTATCTTATTACTGTCTTGCGGATCAAATTATTTTAGCTTTCGGTAAATAAATTTTGTAAACATGCAATTGTCATTGCATCCACTTCTCAGGGAAATGGAGATAACTCTTCTTTCTTCCTGGCTTAGGTTGTCACCCAACATAGTAATCATGCTACAGGCAAATAAGCTTAGAGAAGCTGAATTACTGGTTATTTTTGGCTAATCGAAGTGTGCTTATAACTAGGAGTCAAAGCTGTCTGTTGGATGACTTGAAAAGAGAGCCCTTTCTCTCTAATGCTCCGTGTTATCTCCTTTCAGGCTTGCTACATGCTACCAGGGACAAGCTGTGCGAGTACTTCATCTGAAGCGGCTAAGTCCCGTGGCAGAAGAAAATGATCAGAGGTAGCCAAGTGTAGACGATGGCAACATTTATTCTTTCTTTGTACTTCACTGTTGATTTTGTCCTGAAAACTTGCGCGCTGTCATGAATGCATGAAAACTATTTGCCGTGATATATGTCATTAGCATATGCCTTAGGAATGTTCTGTAAGTAGTTTTAAAACTGCATGTAATGTCATCAATTTGTATGAACTTTTCTTTGGCCTTGGCCTTTTTGAAAATGGAATTGCTTGTGAAGGGCAAAAACGTTAACTTCAGAAGCAAGCACCGCAGCCACTAACATAGCAAATGTGCTCAATTCAAGCAAGTATATGCATTACAAGAGATGAACGACCAGATGTGATTTTCTGGCATTTACTTTTCCATACCAAGATCGCAGCCCTCTACTTGTCTTTCCACCATCATCAGCCTGACTATACCCACTGCGAGCGAAGGCCTCTCCCATATTTCACCAATTAATCCGGTTCTGTGCTAGCTGCATCCACTTCACCCCTGCGAACTTCTTAACCTCATCCGCACACCTAACTTTCTGCCGCCCGCTGCTACGCTTTCCCTTCCCTTGGAATCTAGTTTGTTACCCTAAGCCACCATCGATTATCCTCTCTTCGCACTACATGTCCTGCCCATGCCCATTTTTTCTTCTTAATTTTCACTAGATGGTCACTAGCTTGAGTTATTTCTCTGACCCACTCTGCATGCTTCCTATCTCTTAATGTTACCCCTACCATTTTTCGTAGTTTCGTATTTGCAGTTGACTGTAAATATAAGGGCAGATGATGTGCACTAAAGTTGAATGACTGTAACTGATCACCTTACATTCTCAGGTGATTACCTTGTGGGGTTTTAATATGGGGATAAATGCGTTTTCCCCGCCTAATCGCGGTTGACAGTCCAAACCGCCGACCCCAACCAGTGATCGCGTGCGCTACCCAACGCACGCCGATCACTGCGGGCCTTGCTCTTGGGAACAAAGGCATAACACGTGCTGACAGTAAACAGGCATTTATTCCTGCAGTAACAACAACGCCAGCTGGCAGTAAAACACGCTAATGAATGCAGGTCGTCTGACTCATCAGCAAGGCAAAAGGCGAATGTTCGCCCATGCTAGGGCAGCGGATAAACTCCGAGGCCAGACAGGGCGAGCAGGCGGGAAATGTCCTCGCGAGGCTTTCGCCTCGCCGGCGACTGCGAGGTCGCGCGAGGGTGCGTCCGCTCGCGTCGAGTTCCCGATGCCGAAGAGACTTGGCTTTGCCCACGTGTGCGGTGACAAGATCAGGGGTAATGCTTGCGCTGCCGCGACGCTGGCGCCATCTCTCGATAGTTACGTTAACCACCAATGTTGGCGCCATTCCGCTATATCTAGAGTAACCACCGCGGGGAAAGCCGACCTTAAAGGGGACGATGAGGGATCGTTCCCCACATGTCCCCAAACATAAATTGACCCACGCGCCTGCAAGTAATGCTATGGAGATGTCTACATGTAGTATTTGCACTTGAGGCAGGACATTCCAGCAGAGACAGCACCGACGACGTCCTCGCTGACTTCCGCGGTGCGCCGACGGTAGCGTGAAGGTCTCCACAGGATGGCTGGCTTGTCACGTGGGCTTCAGAGTCTGCAGGTCAGTACGCAGTGAGGCCCGGTAGCAAACTGCCGGCCGGGAGTCCATAGAGGTGGTGCCGCTGTCTGGGAGGCAGATGCAGACGGCGCCAGAGAGAGTACCGAGCCAGGTGCTGGTACGGCGCAACACCAGAGATCGCGGAAAGTGGACCACGTGTCCACAGGGCCCGCGAGCCAGCTGAGAGCTGCAGGCCAGGATAGCAGCAGCCAGATATGACTGCTGACTGTCTTGCCATCGCTGCCCCGGTTGGACATGCCGAACAGGATACAGGCAGCTCCTTCGCAGCAGGCGGCAGCGAGACAATGTGCAGAGGTCAGTAAGCCTGGGTGGCTCTGGTGAACCAGTATAACTGCCAGAACGCTCTCCACATGACTTTAACGAAAGTCACGGGTGGGAGCACCAGTGTCCGCACGGGCCTCGTTGCTCCGTACAAAGCTCGCTAACAAAACGCGTCATGCGGCTGTAAAACGCAAAGTTCAAGTGAACAGTCCTTTCTTCCGTTGAACGAGACTGCTCAGTTCTAGCGACGATACAAAAAAGCAAGTGGGCTGCATGCTCCCACTCTACAACACCAACGAACCGGTTGTTCTCTCTTCTAAGTGGTGCAAGCAGCTGTACAAAGCCTTAGGCCTATCATCCACTATGACAAATAGCGCCTTCAAAAAAAAAAGAAAACAACCCGGAAAAAGATTACGCGCACAAAACATCGAGGAGACATCAGCACGATGGGTTGATCCTACTCCGTTCACCGCACGAAGCGGATTTGCGGTCGACGCCCACCGTCCCGTATGGTGTCGGAACGCCGTGTGCCGAGCATGCATACCGGCAAGTTCATCGTGGCACCCGTGGCCCCAGGCCACTCGGCTCCTAGAGCCCGCGACTCCCGGAGTCACAAAAGAGACAGATGAGAAAATATGTACAGGAAACTCGGACCACCCACGCCGCTTCCGTACTCACTCGCTACAGGCTCGGCGACTACGCGGGCGCTAGGCCTCGCGCTCCGTCGGTGTGGACCATGTGGTTTCCAAACTGAAGAAACTTCTCCAAAAGGCCCAAAAAATCCGCTGAGCATGCCGAAAAGTTCAAACATTCTGTATCGGAATTCACCTCGCACTCATGAAAGCATGCCGCAAGGCCTATGATCAAAATTCACTCTAGGCCTAGCACTTGTCATGTCCGGACAAAGAACGTTCCTCGCCACGAACAGTCATCAAATGTTCCAAGAGCGGCCCCATGTAGGGCTGCCGGATGTGAGGTTTTAATAGGGGGATAAATACGTTTTCCCCAATTAATCGTGGTTGACAGTCCAAACCGCCGACCCCAACCAGTGATCGCGTGCGCTACCGAGCGTACGTCGACCACTGCGGGCCTTTCTCTTGGGGACAAAGGAACAACACATGCTGACAGTAAACAGGCATTTATTCCTGCAGTAACAGCAACGCCAGCTGGCAATAAAACATGCTAATGAATACAGGTAATCTGACTCACCAGCAAGGCAACAGGCGAATGTTCGCCCACGTTAGGGTAGGGGATAAACTTCGCGAGCAGGCAACGGTGAGCAGGCGGGAAAAGTCCCCGCGAGGCTTTCGCCTCGCCGGCGACTGCGCAGTCGCAGGAGGATGCGTCCGCTCGCGTCGAGTTCCCGATGCCGGAGACTTGGCTTTGCCCGCGTGCGCGGTGACGAGATCAGGGGTGGGCCTTGTGCTGCCGCGACACTGGCGCCACCTATCGATAGTGAATGTTAACCACCAATGTTGGCACCAATCTGCGATAGCTAGAGTAACTACAGATGGAGAAAGCCGACCTTAAAGGGGACGATGGGAGATCGTTCCCCCAACTTTTGCAGTTGTAGCTGCTCGCGGAGTAGATGGCTCGCTTGATTCAAACGACGAGCCAGATGTTACAGGCACTGCAGGCTTTGGAACAGACTTGAGTGGTGGAATCTTGCTGATCTTCAGATCTACTTCCAGTGAAATAAATAACCAATGCCATGACATAAACAGGATATTTTATCAGTTTAACTTAATCCACACATGAGTTCTTTCAACAGATTATCTAGGCATGGGTCGCGGGCAATATGAAGTTACAACCTGTGAAGAATGAAATGTTGCATATTGTTTTAAAACTTACTCTTGAGACAGGATGAAATGAATACTTGAAAAGCCTGCAAAATACTCAGTCGCGTAAAGCAAACAACAATATATTGTATTTCTAATACACCTATATTTGTGAAGTATGCAATCACGGAATGAGTACCCCGAGAGTGCGCACTAATGCCCATACTGAGAAAACATGCAAATTTTATTGGTTTTCTCGATCAGGCTCCATTATACCCTGCATTTGTTTGAAGTGTTTCCCCTTCAAATGCAGGAATGTTGGCAGCTCCGGCTCAACTCTTCATACTCGACCTAGCTTTGTTTTTAATTTGGAAAATATGTATTTTAAATGCTTAAAAATTTTCTGGCAAATGGCGTCTCCAGAAAAATAAAACTGGTTCGACCCCAGGATTCTGGCTCACGCGCCTCCGAAAAGGCCTCGCGCCATCCTGCGGCAGCCAGCGGCGCGATGCCGCGTAACTGAATCACGCTGAAAAAATAAAAATCGATAGCTCGTCACGCATAAGAGTTATCAGTTGTTTCCCCCGGTTACTTCTTTTAAGCTTCGTGGAGTTTCTTCTTGTAATCCTTTTATCTACCTGGATAGAACACGCAGGTTTCCTAGGCAATCGAAAAATCAATGTATGGGGCCTATGAGAATTTCGTCAAAAACACACCACTTCTCGCTATTCAATCATCGACTACTGCGCCAATTAGCAAGATATGAAATGTTTCCCGGACCTTCAGGTAGTGCAGTGTTCTGCCTTCAAGGCAATTTAAATTTGATTCCAATTGATTGAAGCGGACAGGTTCCTACTCTTGTTTTTCTGACCAGAAAAATTATTCCTGTCAGCCGGGGCCTCGCGGGATTGGTTGCTCCTCGAAGGCGGAGACATGACGTCCTCGGAGACGTTACGGACCTGACTGCTGGAGGAGCGCGCGACCGTGTTTATAGGAGACGGCGCCTTTCATCTGTTTTTTTTTTCACCGGAGGGAAAGAGGAGGATGTCGAGATGGCTGGCGGCGAGAGGAGGGGGATGCATTCGACAGCTGATGGCTGTGGTTTAGAGGAAGAATGATTGTGGTGCTTGCTTTGCTCTTTCAGTTTGGTGTGTCTTTAACAGCCTCGTCGGCGCCGGTACTCGACGGAGTCCTTGTGCCGCGGGTTTGGAGCTTCGTTTTGCAGTGAGAGGGGTATGACAATTTTTTAGCGGGCTAGCTTTAGTGCATAGCATTACTTGGCTTATTAATGCGAAAGCAATACTTCGCTATGTTCACAGATTTCTATCCGCAGACAGCATCAGCAAAATCGTGTCCGCAGCAGTTGTAATTGAGAAGTAGTAGCGGGTAATGAGTGGTGTCACTAGATAGGTGACGTAATGTTGCGACAGAAAAATAATCGGGCCAATAAGTTAATTAGGCAATTAATTAAAGGAAAATATGTAAAAATTGACTGCAACAGTTGTGAGTAATTGAGAAGTGGTAGACGTTAATGAGTGGCGTCAATCGATAGAGGGTGATGAAATGTGTCCGAAAAAATAATTAGGTCTATAAGGCAAGTAGGTAATCAATTAGAGGCAAAAGATGCAAAATCGTCTCCGCAGCAGTTGTGAGTAATTGAGAAGTGGTAGAGGTTAATGAGGGGTGTCAATCGATAGTGGGGGATATAATGTTGTTGGCGGAAAAATAACTAGGCCAAAAAGGTAATTAGGTAATTAATCACCGGAAAAATTGTAAAAGTTGTCCACAGCAGTTGTGAGTAATTGAGGAGTGGTCGAGGTAATGAGTGGTGTCAGTCGATTGAGGGTACCGTAGTGTTGTGTCCCAAAATTAATTCGGCCAATAAGTTAATTAGGTATACAATTGAAGGCAAACACGCAGAATCGTATGCGCAGCAGTTGTGAGTAATTTGGAAGCGGTAGAGATCAATGAGTGGTGTCAATCGATAGAGGGTGACGTAATGTTGCACCCGAAAAATAATTAGGCGAATAATTTAATTAGGTAATTAATTAGAGGCAAAATGTAAAACTAAAGACGAAAGTGGCCTCATTAGTTATTGGCTTGGCGCCACATTTGAATGTATAAAATAGTAAAATAATTAATTAAATTAGTCAATTAAGGTGATGTCAAGGATGTGATGCCACACAACCTGAAGTCGAGCCAATAAAGGGCATAGGAAGAGATTGGGGCACTATTTGAAAGTATCAAACACTAAAGTAATTAATTCAGGCAGTCAATTAGGGTGAGGTCAAGGATGTGACGTCACACAACCGGAAGTAGAGCCGAAAAAGGACATAGGAAGGGATTGCGCGCAATTTGAAAGCACCGAAGACTAAAATGGGTAAACAAGAAATGAATTAATGTATCGTCAGGGATGTGACGTTACGCAACTGGAAGTAGAGCCGAAAAAGGCCATAGGAAGGGATTGGCGCGCAATTTGAAAGTACCAAAGACTAAAATGGGTAAACAAGAAGTGAGTTAAGCAACTAGAAGCAACCAGAAGCAGCCAACAGAAGCATCCGTGCTTTCGCATTACTCCAATGCTGATTATGCATTGCGCTTTAATTTTATCCTAGCGGTGTAGATTGTGCGTAAGGCATGTGTGTACACTGTCTTCAGCGGCGGTGTAGCTCACGTCGAGTGAACAGTCACACGTGTTCTGTTGTTGGACAGTCTGCCAAGTACAAAATGCACTGGACTAATAGTACGTCCTAATTGATTACAGTTAATTAGCTAATTGTGATTAAAAATGCTCTTTACACCACCTCTGCAAGTAATATATCGTTGGATAGCTTACGTATATAATTGCACTGTACCATTCGCACATCTTACTTATGCAACATTTAATTAGTTATTAAACGATTAAAAAATGAAATTTACACAACTGAATTGAGATATCGTTGGATAGCTTATGTCGACTATAATCACACTGTACTAGATGCAGGTTTCAATTGTTTACCGTTAATCAGATAAAGAAAAAAAAATGAAATTTATGTTATAACATAATGTCATATCATTGGATAGCTTATATCCTTAGCTGACTACCCTGATTGCCGGCCTTAGTTGATAATCGTTATTTATTTAAATGTGATGAATAATATATCTTTAAACTACAAATTCAAGTCATATCGTTGGAAAGGTCTTGACGCGTAAATCCAAAATATACCGCTAAACCACGCAAAACTCTGTAGAACCGAGCATTAACCCAGTTCAACTCGGTCCGAAAATGCATCGCAGGAACGAACCAACAGCACTTAAGCGCAGTAGTGCGTACTGTTGTTTTCACCCCCCCCCCCCCCTCTTCACCGCTTATGCTATGTCCTGCGCGCATGTTTAATTAGCAATATGACGCTACGCGACCGCAGGTTGTATATACAGTGTATTTTATTATAATTTTATAGTTGCTGTGGCGGCTCAAGCACAGTTATTTTTGCAGACAGCGCCGACGAACTTTCGCGCGACCGGCGTGAACTTGTTTACCCTATTGTTTTGTAAATAGTGGAAATAGCTCTCTCTGCAAGCTCCTCATGTTGCACCCGCTTTAATGTACATCTTGCAATCCACTCCGTGTCTTTTTCATGCTCGCCGGCCGTAGCTGGGGTTTGATTATTAGATAGCATTTATTGAGGGCAGCAGCATGTTTTCCTTCCTTTTTTATTTAAGTTAGGTTTGCAGGCCGCTGAGCGTTGGGAACACACGGAGGTCGGGTTAGTCTGTGCCTTGAATCATTTTTTTTTTTCTAAAAAGCTCCTCGCGTCCCCCCATTCCAGTTGTCCTGCCCTTCCTAAACTAAGGGAGCGATCTGTTGCTTGCAGAGGGTCGTCGAACGGTAAAGTAAAAACCGTTGCGACAGGAAGGATTCTGGAAGGAGGTGCGCGCTCGGCGACGAGGTCTGTGTGCCGCGCTCCCCGCGCATTGTCCGGATGCAGTTGTTGATGGCCTTTTTCCGAGAAGCTGCCTTGGGACGGTTGTGAAGTGTAGCGCGGAGGGCGGCTACAGACGTGCACCCCAGTAAAAACACATGCGAGCCACCACGCTGAAATTAGGGGCTTAATAAATGGTTTTTGGTAGCGCCTCGTCGATGGCCGGCCAACCAAGTACAGACGCCTTATCCGTATGCATCTGTGCTGCGGGCACCGCTGGTGGATGTAGCGTTTGAATGTGAATTTGTTCATTCAGTGCTGTTTGGGAGATTGGGTCTGTCTGCATAGTATTCAAGGGGAATATATTTAACGAATTCTTAGAGCATACTGTGCTCGAAGTAAACCACTGGGGCATTGCTTTGTTCAAATTTAAAGAACACTGAACACTGACTGACTGACACTCCGACTGGTTCGAATAAACGCTTTCCCGATTGGTCATTCAGATGGTCCTCAAAATTCTGGGTGAACTTATGCAAGAAAGTGTTTTGTCACCAAAAAGGAGACTTGGACAGGGTCGGAGGAGTGAGTTGTCGGACCATGTCAAGGTATGGACTGAGCGCGCACCGAGGAATGAGGAACCGCTACGAGTAGCCCGATGATCTTTACAGATTCGTTGCGATCGCACTGGCCGTAGTTTAAAAAGTGTGTATATAGTGTGAATAAATTCATTTGCTTATCTTTACTCGAAAGAAACGTCCAACCGTGTCGTCCTTTTGCAACATGTTGGACTCAACGAACCACATATCCACCTAGGACCCGACATTGCAACAACAAAAGCAAAGAAATCTAACTCATAAATATTGCTTTTGGACGGCTACCAAGTCTTTTTGCGTGTTATAAATAACATACCATTCGATGCATGCGCATCAATCAAAGTGTGGCAAACGAAGTCGACGAAAGAATAGTGGTTTCCAGCAAAGGCACTGAACGCCTCGTTATATATGAAAATAAAGTTCCAGCTCGGACAGGAAAATGAACATTTTATGGTGTTCCTAGCCAACGCTACCACGGCACAATTTCCTGTAGAATAATTACGAATCCGCGTAAAGTTCTTAGGTTAAATGGCAAGGCACTGCTCAAGGATGTGGACGAAATGTGAGGGATCGCCTTAGCGTAATTAATACGTGGTGTAAATAGCATGTGGCGAAACCACAGTGATGATAGTCTTCAGAAGATACGACTGTTCTGTAATGTAGTGTGATGCCCTGCTGCAGATATGAATAAATAAAAATTTCCTCGATTTTTCTACACTTATAAAACCGACGAAAAAGCGTTAGTCACCATAACACTTGGTTAAAGCGGTTTAAGGTCAGTATTTTAACATGATATCGTTAAAGGCCCCGTTCAACGAATACCCAATGCGGCAGTCCTCCGCCGGCGCGTATATATATGTGGTGAGTGAACAATCACGATCACGGAGCTGGCAGGCGGTAGCTGGCAGCTGAAATGGCCGAGCACTAACTGGACGTAGGGTTGGCTGACATTACGCTTGGCAGGAATTTCCAATTTGGGTTTGTCTTTTCATATGGGGGGATGATATCAGAATCAACCTGCTAAGACCGTTGCATTTACGATACAAATAAAGAAAGTGTTTCTCTCTCTCTCTCTCTCCTAGGCCACGCAAGCACTTCATACGGCATGGTTAAAGCGGTATTTTATGCGTGGAATCAGGCAAGTCTCTCGATCCGTCCTTCTTTGCAAATCCAAGTTACAAGAAATTTATTTACGCAGAGTGCGGCCTTTCGTCTAAACGCTCGAGTTCAGTTACTCCACATCGCCGCCTTGTTCAAAGCCACCGCTGCCCTCAGAGTCCTCCCTCCCTTCTCTCCTTTCACTTTTGCCTACGGCCTCCCGAGCCGATTCCTTCTTTCCCAACCGTCTTTTCTTCATCGCCGTTACCGCAGTTTTCCGCGAGCTCAATTCTCGGAAGGCCCTCCCGTTGGCCTGGTTGCCTGGTCTCATTTCGAAGGCTATCTTTTGCTGCTGCCGGCATCTATCTTGCGCTGGCCGTTCGAGAGGTATCAGCCAGCAGATCTCAACAGTTTGAGCGGTTTGAGCCGTTCAGCGGAAAGGCGCGCCTACCATGGCCGGTCCGTTCGCGCGCATTCACTAACACGCACACATCCCCATATGGCAGTCGTCTTTTTTTCTTTTTTTTTTCGCTCGTGCTGCCCGCGGCCAGGGCAATGCAACCGCGCACTTGACGCGTGGGCTGGTAGCTTACGCTTTCGCTTCATACTCTTAAAGGCGCAGCTTGAGTGTCCCCCATAATGTTCCGGACTGCCTGTCTTTGAACAAATTAGAATGAATCTGAGTGGCATACGCGATGAAATGTCCCTTTCGATAGTGTAATAAAAAATGCAGGAGTGAAAAAACGAGCAGCAAAGGGCTGGCATGGTATGACGGGCGAGGTGTTGTAAATATACTGACCTCAAACGCGGTTTCCATTGATAGATATGTTTTGGTCAAATTTTGCATTTGAGTCTATGTGAACCCCCCCTCCCTCCTTTACAGGACGAGCCTGCTGGTATACAGTTGCTTCCTGAAGAGATGAACGATGGGATTGAATGCAGTGTTTGATTTCACTCAGTGAGTCAATCAATCAATCAGTCATTCAAGGAACCAATCTAACTTTATTTCCCTGACTAAAAGACGTAGAAAAAGCGGCTTGAAGAAGATTGGAGAGCTAATCGACAGAGCGGACAGACATTTCAATCCTTAGGAGGCTCTAAAAAAATACGAACTTTCTATACGGAAGGTGTGCGACTAAAGTAAACCTGTAGACATCAGAAAGTCCTGACGAGGCTTGCGCCCTGTTAAGCTGTATTCACACGGGGGATTCCGACGAGGATGGATGTGGAAAGGAGGTGCACGACGTCACGGGCTGGGCAAACTCGCCTCCGCTGCTGAACTGGCACATTCACACGGGCGATGAAGAGTCGCCGAAGAGAGACGTCGACTGTTTCAAGCTGCACGCAGAAGGACAGGAGCGGAGAAGTACAGAAGACAGCCGTTTTAGAAGACCAGTCAGGGGAAAAAATTCAGTGAAAAAAGAACGAAAAATAAAACAAACTCGTCGGAAATGGAAGGCCCCGCCATAGAAGGATCGAATACAAAGGGCCCGGGTGGGGTAGATCTTATCTGGTCGCACGTCGCTGCGCGTTTCTTTTCCCCTCTCGCTAGTGTTACGTTTCTCCACCGAGAAGTGGGACAGCTGACGCGGCCACCGCATAGCAACAGGCAGAACCGCGAGCGGATCGGCCATTTCGACGCCGTTCATCGGCCGCGCAACGATTCCTCCCGCCGACAAGTCTCAGCGTGTTCCTGTGCGTGCGTGTGTGTGCAAAAGGTGGCCAAGCCTGGAGCTCGAGGGAAAGTGCGTCGCCCTCTCCTGTCTGCAGGAGGTGGAGGAGATGAGGTCGGAACACCTGCGATTGAGTCATTCGTCGTGAACCAACATGTTTGGCTCTCCCTTTCCTGTGAGGGTTTACCCTTTCCCTGTGAACTGGAAAAACTATAGGGGCTATGCACATGACGTCAGACACAAGGGGCGCTAGTGTCGGTGGCAACTGCGGCCATTTTTGCGGTCGTGACGTGGTGGCGCAGTGCTGCTTGCAGTGAGACGCGCGCAGACGCGACGCTTGTGCCTTCGTCCCGCGCTTGTTACCCTCCGTGAGTGGAATTGTGGATTTTGCACAAAATGCGCTTAAGTGCCTACGCACGCGAGCTGTGTGATGCAGAAAAAACTCGCTACTTGCAAAAGGTGCGTCTTTGTGACGGCGTCGATCCGCTGGACCTTCGAGGCGAAGAACTTTGTCGCGATGTCGCTCTCTACCCGCGCGTCGATTTCACCGATATCAAAGACTACCTTGTTCACACCACAAGCTTTGTGACGCGAGAGGAATTCAAAGCTTACAAGGCAATGGAGGATCATAACTTCCTGACCAGCGGTTGGGTCCAGCAGCCGTGCCTGAAGGTGCTGTCCGACGGCCGCGTCGTCATCGTTTGTCAGGTAAGCGGATTGCCTTTCTTAGTCCCGACGCCTGCAAAATGCTTGTACGATGCGCGTTTTCCGCTGTGAAGCTTACACGTGGCGAGAGCGGGGTGAACAGCAAAGCTTAAATCTAAGAGGCATTGTGACTGATTTCACACAGTTTGCTAATGCAGCGCGCGTAGAGCACAACCTGTTATCACACGCCTGGCCGTCACACGGCTCGGCTTTTTGCGATTTTTGCTATTTACCCCGTTTTACCTCATCGTTTTCGTCATGCATACTTTGCTTTTGGCTTTTCTTGCTTTCTACCCCGCCGGGGTGGCGCAGTGGTTACGGCGCTCGACTACTGTTCCCAAGGATGCGGGATCGAATCCCGGCCTCAGCGGCCGCTTTTCGATGGAGGCGAAAAGCAAAAGCGCCCGTGTGCTGTGCGATGTCAGTGCACGTTAAAGAACCCCAGGTGGTCGAAATTTCCGGAGTCCTCCACTACGGCGTCTCTCATAGCCTGAGTTGCTTTGGGACGTTAAACCCCACAAACCAACCAACCTTTTCTTGCTTTCTCGTTAGGATCACGGCATCGTTACTGCAGTACACGTTTCAGTGATAGAAAAGCCAAAAGTGTGTAAAAGAGTTCATGTATCGTTCCTAGTTTGCTTTGCTTGTCTGTCTAAACGTTCAGGTGCACAATGGATAAAAAATTTTCAAGGGTGTATGTAGTCTCACGCGCGGAGACTGCGTAAGCTTGCGAAATTTATGACTGGCCCACCTGAATTTTGAAGGCACAACTAAGATGATCATAGTGAAATTAGGTTGAACACCAGTAAGGTAATATGTCAAATTTTGGACGTCGGTTGGGTCAAATTTTGGGATTGGCTCCCTTCAGTTGTGAAGGACACCAATGAGTTCGCCATACTTGAATTAGTTTGCACGCCAAATTTCATCAAATCAAATTGCGGGGTTCGGAGAGCCAATTCTGGTGGTGCGAGCATTTAGCACCATGAGCCTGTTAATCAAAAGCCCTCTGCAAATTACAGTTGGTTAAAACAGCAAAGGAAACATTGAATAAAGAGGTTTCACTAACGCTGCGATTTTAGAGAAAAGGTTAAAAATAGGCAGTAACGTTTCGGACATTTTTTTTTTTTAATTTCAGTCTCTATTGTAACTGGTGTTTCTAGGAGTAGTTTGTTCTGTGGCATTCAGCACATTTCCATCCTTTATGCAGGTCCGGCATTCCCAGTCAGTCAGTGACAAGCCATTGACACCTTGGCTTATCATCAAGGAAGACGGTGAAGTGCAAGCTGCGCATTGTACATGCAAGGCAGGCCTCGGAGAAGCCTGCTCTCATGTTGCAGCAGTACTTTTTTACATTGATGCTGTTGTCAAGAGACGGGACGGGCAAGTATGTACGGATAAGGAAAACTCATGGCTGCCTCCAACAGTGCGATCCGTAGAGCCAAAAAAGGTTTCGAATGTAAATTTTTCGTCATTAACCATGAGGAAAAGGCTAATGGATGGGGAAGAGCCTCTTCGCAAGAAGAAGCAAAGAAGAGCTGTCAAGGAGACCACAGATGCAGAATGGGCAGAGTTTCTTCAAGCCTGTCATAGCAGCGGAAGACGGCCGGCACTTCTCTCATTGGAACCCAATTACGCACATCATTATATTCCTGTAGCAGTGAGGTTTCCCAAAGTCATCCTTACAAATTTACAGGAAGAGGACGTTCCGGGCACGTGGAGTGAGACAAGAGAGAAATGCTTTTCCCTGGCTGAAGGCCTGTCAATTGAGCATGAGGTACAGTAGCTCCAGTCAGCATGTTTCTTACTCTTAGTGTAGCTGTTTTCCTGCAGCTGTACTACCCTGCAATATCAAAAATTACTGGGGACGCTTAAGTCTCCTTATGTACTGTGAATGCGTAGTATTGTCATTAAAAAACATTGCTGCTTATCTTCACTGTCTTTCAGGTTGCCGAGTTGATTGAAAAAGAAACCAGAGAGCAGGCAAGGAGCTCCAAGTGGTTTGCCTTTAGAGCTGGCCGTATCACAGCTTCAAATGCCAAGGCTGTGTGCAGGACTTCAACGACAAACCCCTCGTTGTCTCTACTAAAGAGGCTGTGCTATCCCGAACATGCTCAATTTTCAAGCCCACAAACAGCATGGGGAAAGGAACACGAACAAAAGGCCACACAAGCTTATGTTGCTGCATCAAAGGATATTCATGTCAACTTTAAGTTCAGCCAGTCAGGTCTGCATATCTGCAAAGAAAGACCATTTCTTGCTGCAACGCCCGATGGCATGGTCAGCTGTGACTGTTGTGGCCAGGGAGTGCTTGAGGTGAAATGCCCATATAACAGTAGAGAAGAGTCAGTCAGGAGTTATGCAATGTCTGACTCATCATGTCTTTCCATTGAAAATGACAAAGTGATGCTGAAAACAGACCACAGTTACTTCTACCAGGTTCAAATGCAGATTTTTGTGTGCAAGGTGAGATACTGCAATTTTGTTGTTTGGACACTGAAGGATTATATTGTTCTTCGAATCTATGAAGACACACAGTTTTGCAGTAGAATGCTGCAACGTTGTGCGCTTTACTTTAAGCTGGTCATTTTGCCAGAATTATGCTACCGCTATTGGACTGAAAAACTTTGTATACAGCCACAAGAGGTTAGTGATGAAGACTCGGCACCACAGGATGAGGTGTACTGTGTATGTAGCGGTCCCGAATCAGGCGGAATGGTCATGTGTGACAGCAAGACGTGCAAACGTGTTTGGTTCCACTATCAATGTGTTGGTCTGAACAGGGCACCTAAGGGGAAAAAATGGTACTGCCCCGAGTGCACAGAGCAAAGTAAGAAAGCCTAATTTGTTTGTAGCAACTGACAAACTTTCATCTTTGTTTAAAAGTGAGATGCACATGGAGACCATGTGAAGGAAATAAACAGTGTGGTATCTGCAGTGTGCATCAGTTTCACTGCTGAGTGCGATTCCCTCTGCCTTTTCGCAGGGAAAGTAACAAAAAAAATTGAGAACACCTTTATTTACAGCCATTTTCTAAGTGTACTTGCATCACTTAAATAAATGTCCCACCATTGCTTGGTGGGACATTGTCATACATAATACAAACAATGGCACATAGCAAGGCCGTAAATTCTTCGAACTTGTAATCTGTGTCGCACAGATTAAATCAATCAGAATCCATGCAGAGAGAATGATGGGACACATTTTATCCTAGCTCACTCTTAGGAGAAATGCACTGTTTCGTGTGCTTTTTGTCCTTCAAATGACTGCTTATGTGAAACAATGGTGTGTGATTTCACCCAAATGGCACAGTTGAGTTGTTCATATTGCACAGTGCTGCACAAACAAAAACAATCTTGTCGAGTACTGTTGGCCCATTTTCTTCCGCAGCGAGTACTTCTACAGGGAGTGTGTGCTTTAAGATTTTATACTTGTTACGCACAAGTCCAATCACTCTTTCGACATGGATCCTCACGTTTGCTATTTTTCGAGTCTTTTCTACATCAACAGCAGATAGTTGCTGCTTACCTCTAGTGAAAGCAGGCATGGCCAGCTTTGCACAATGTAAACCTACACTGTTGGCAATTGTGAATCCCCGATCAGCTAGAACTATATCCCCTGGTAAAAGGTTGTTGAGAACACCACATGTCTCTGCAATAACTTTATCGCTAGTCCGGCCGCACCATCCTCTAGATATAAATGTGACAACACCTTGTGGTAGCAGGGGGCGGCAGAAAGTTAGGTGGGCGGATGAGATTAAGAAGTTCGCAGGGGTCAAGTGGATGCAGCTAGCACAGAACCGGGTTAAGTGGAGAAATATGGGAGAGGCCTTCGCCCTGCAGTGGGTATAATCAGGCTGATGATGATGATGATGATGATGATGATGACCTTGTGGTGCGATACCAATGAGATATTTTACAGTATTGTGGCTTTTGTAGTGTGAATAAGTATGCGATCGGGGTAACATAGATGAAGGCCGCTCAATGAATATCTCAAAGCAGTCGAGGACAACAGCCACTTCCACACCAAATGACTTGCGAAATGTCATGGGCATGGTTGTCCGAAGTGTCTCGCGTTCAGGCCTGTGCACAGTACGGGAAAGCCGCACGTAGGCCATGTCCAGCCACTTGTTGAAAATCCTTGATACTGTGGATTGTGACCCATGGAACCTGAAAATATAAAGGCTGTCAGCAACTTTCATCACAAGAAAGCAAATAACAAGGTTATACCTGTAGGCCAAATCTTGAAGAGGAGTGTTGAGCCGAAGGCGGATTAGAAAAATGAAAAATTCTTGGAATGCCGTTAAACTGTTCCGGCTTGAGTGCATCACACCTTCCTTTAGTACGTTGAAGAAGGCAAGCAGTATTGTAAAGTCGGGCAGTCCAGTGTAAAACTGGACCATGTCCTCTCTTGTTTCTAGGATGTCTTCTGATAAAATGTGCATGCCAAGCTTCTCTTTTGTGGATGCAAGCTCTGAGAGGAGATGCCTGTTTTCTTCCTCGAGCTGTCCTAGGTTAGCCATCGTTAACTCGGTGACTTGACTGAAGTCAGCCTTCCCTGAAAAATGCAGATAAGCATGATCATAGTACCAGGAATTTCTTCCAAACAGAATACATTGTAAAAGGCTACACAATTTTTCGTTATTGACACATGGGTACGCAATTCTGTGCATTTATTGCATGGTCCCAAACTAGCAGCTTGCTAAGGTCGCAGGGGCTTTTGTCACCCGTTCTTGTACCACTATTTCCAAACGGAATAGAGTGAATTGAATTGATATACAGAATAAAACTTGTATTACTTATTACCTGTACTTTCACAGACTTCCATAGAAACCGGCGGCTGAGCCGATTCTTCATCCTCGGCAGATGAAACTGTGTCCTCGGAAAGAACATTATCCGTCATTGTGTTCGGGCTCACTTGACATTCTCTGAGGGGACTGGATCTTCTTTCTGAGCGTCTTTGCTTTCTCTTGTACCTGGAAATATTAACGCATAAGCATGAACAGACTCATGGTGACTGAAAACAGTGCTGCTACACAAGCCCTTCCTCTCGATGAACCAACTAGCCCAACATTTTTTTTTTTGAAAGGGAAAGTTAATGACCTTGAACATATTTACACAGTGCATAAAAATAGGCAAGGGTCCCATAGCCAGAAGACTGCACTGGAGCCCTCGGCAAAGAAGAGTGCAGGAAATGTCTGGCCGCAACCGCAAAACTGGCCTTCAGGACACACAAAATTTGATTTGATCAAATTAGGTGTCCAACCTAATTTTAGTATTAGTGATAATCTCAAAATTTGGGTGGTCTGACCCCACCCGCAGAATTTGCCCCCTGGACAGCCAAAATTTCTCCTCGTCATACGACTAGGTATTGAAGTGTTGGTCATAATATGACCAACACTGATGTCTAACCTAAATCAAGTAAGTCCACTGACTTCCATATTTAGGTGGGCCACCCCCAGAACTTGGCCTGCTTACACATTCTTTGTGCAAAGGAGGCTACATACAACCCTAGAATTCTTATCGTCAGTGAAACATGCATGAGCCACCAAAATTAGTGAAGTCCTCAATAATTTTGTGCTGAAGGCATAAACCACTTGAGCATAGGAATATTTTTGTAGGGTAACTGGCACCTGGAGAAATAAGAACACCTACCTGGAAGCCAAACTTCCAGAGTCCACATGTTTGCCATGCCCTAAGTGAAGAGATGGTGCCCAGTCTGGGTCTGCCTCGGCCATTGCATATGCTGGTCGGCCTGCAAAAAATAAACTGTCAACCTTTAAACAACTGCATTCATCAGAGTGTTCCATGTATGCTGGAATTTTACATACGAAAACTACAATAAAGTAGAGAGGTCTAGCTTATTCTACTGCTCCAGGTCTCTTTATCGAGTTCTGCACTTTTTCGAGTTGTGCTCATACGTGTTCGCGGAAGTGCAGTCGCGGAAAACGCGAGACGCACGGGTCATCAGTAGAACCGACAAATCTACAGCGCTGGTTCAGAAGGACGCAGTCCGATCTCCTGCCAAAATTAATCGCAACGCGTTTCTCCTTCTACCGTGCATATGTGTACACGTCCGCACAGCGCTACTCAATTGAGGCATAATAACAACGTTTGCTACATTCGGCACAGAGCTTATTCCTTTTTGAAACAATGTACAAAACACAGCAATCATTCAAGCGCTAACATCAATAAATTGGACGAAAGTGCCGTGTCGAGGTCGTCGCGCGGATGCTAGGTTTTAGTAGCGACTGTCGCTGACCCTTGCCACCTACGAGACGGTACTGCTGAGCTGCGCTGGTCATCGTTAAATGTACATTGAACTGGCAATAACTCATCTAGGCATCTTAATTCGCTCACCTGAGATGAAGTGCTTGCCGCAGACTCGGTAGTGATTTGCTGAGTGGTTCAAGTCCTTGCGGTTGATCCGGCGAAACCACTCTGCCCTCCTACGAGCAGTCGTCTCTTCGGTCTTCCGGCACTGGTTTTTTACAACCTTAGGTATGGAAAAGAAGCCCACCTGTGCGACATTTTGGTCGCCGGGCTTCTTTTTTGTGTGGTTGCTGCAGCCAAACACAACGCAGTTCACCATTCTCGCGTGTGCAACACGCCGGCACCGCAGGTACTCGTGAACATGCAATGATAGTTTTGACACTCGTAACAACCACAGACGGCAGCACTGCGAACACGTTGCTCACATTGACGGATGCGTGCACGCTAAGACAGGTTGAATGATGAATCCGCGGGCTCCAAAAACACAGCTAACTTATCCGGACGGCCATCTTGCCGGATAACTGGAACGGAATGACCGTAAGCATGGCGCGCAAGCCGGAATGACGGTGGCGCCATCTCGGGGATCAGGCCCCAGTGCATACCCCCTATAAAAAGCAGCGGCCGACTCCGCTGAGAGAGAGACTACTTTGACGCGCCGTTGGCACGACGCTAGACACCAGCTGTGTGAGAGTGTCTGTAATCTCTCCGGGTCAGCTTCACTGCCCGTTTCTTCCTGATGTTACAGTAAAGGTTGTTTCGTTAAAAGACGCCTCGTCTTTGCTGGTACCTTTGATGCCGTCCGCCGTCCACGGAGCCGCCAGGCCAACGCTACCGAGAGGCCGCGCGCCGCAGCGGTACGCTACCCCGGCACTCGCGACACTCAAACCTAATAACTGGTAGGCAGCGGTGGGACGACCAAGCCGTAACCGTGGTACGTGGGATGACGACGACCAAGCCGTAACCGTGGTTGGAGGGACGAGCCAGGCGATACCGTCGTCCAACAACTGGTGAACAGCGGAAAGCGGAGAGACGAGGACGACCAAGCAGTGACCGTGGTCGGTGAAACGAGCCAGGCCTGACCGAGGTGCAACATCTGGTGGGAAGAGCGGAGATGTCCGAGGCGTGACTCGTGAATCAAAGCAGCTCAGCGGAAAAGGCGGGAGCAGTGCAACGAGCCCTGTGTGATGACTGGTTGCCTGCAGCGGAACGACTGCGTTGGATTCTTGGCTGCGAGGTTTGGTGAGTGCGGGACTTTCTTCTACTGAGTTTTGCCAGGCTTTTGTTAAGTAGAGAACAGAGCTGGTAATTGTGTTGTCGTTGTTGCTGGATTAATTGCAGCAAGGCAATAGTGGGCAGTAGAGAAGGCAGCACTCGGAACAGCCATGGGTTTGGATTTGAAGTCGTTGCGCAAACCGAAATTGCTGGAGCTTGCGGAGGAGTTGGGTCTGAATTTGTCAGGCAAACTAAAAACCAGAAGTGTTAAAGGCTATTCTTGCGTTGGAAGCTGAAGATGACGAGCTTTCGGAATGCCTTGAGATCATTGACGAACGTCACGAGGAAGAGGAACGTGAACTTAGGGAACGTCGCGAGGAGAGAGAAAAGCAGTCTGCCCGCGTAATGAAACTGATACAGCTGCAGGCGTCAGCACATGGAATGAGCGCGGAAAAGCTTTGCAATGCCATTAACAATGCCATGCGGTGTAACGGTTCAATACCGCGAGATGGTCTACCACCGTTCCTCATCGCCGAGGATATGGCAGATTATTTGGCAGACTTTGAGAATGTCTGCAGAAGTAAACGCTTCGAGCGAGATAGTTGGGCGCAGAAGTTGGTAGCTCTTCTTTCCGCTGAAGCGTCGGAAGAAATCAAGCGATTGGTTGGCAACAGCTTTCAAAATTATGATGCACTAAAAGAGTCATTGCTGATACGATATCAGATAACGCCTCAGGATCTTCGGAAAAGATATGAGAGCGAGAAACATTGTGACAAGTCGTACTTTGATTTGGCCTATCAGTTGAAAGCCGCTGTAAGCGAATGGCTAGACAGTGTGGAAGTTTCGGAGCAAACCAAACTTGCACCGGACTGTGAGAAACAGCTTGGGGAAGCGGCCGAGCAATGTGACCGCAGTAGTGAGCCGACCGAGCCTCTAACAGAAGAGCATCGTGTTACCTTGGTCGAGCCACTAGCTGAGACGGTTAGCATAGGCTTAATCGGCGAGAAGTCCGAAGTGACGCCGTTAAGCGAGGTGAACTGCATGCCAACCCAAGTAGCTGTAGGAGATACAGTTCCATCAAACGAGTGTGGGGAACTGATAATAGCTGAACCGTCTCTCCAGTCGAAAGCAGAAGCTTGTGTAGAGCGCGACGGAGATGGAAATGAGCTAGAAAAGGAGAAACTTTCAGTTTCCGAAATCAGCTGTGTTGTAGAGCAGGGCACGCAGAAAAACGAAGTGCCGATCAGGGAAACAGCGCAGCCCGCGAGTTGTGATCAGCCAGGGCAGACCGACGAGGAGTGTGCGTCCGCTGTAGAGAGCGAGACCTGCGAAGGCGACAGTGAGCGACCAGAGCACAGTCAGAATCGTTCGTGCTCTGATACCACGCTACGTTGTATTCGCGAAAGCGACCCCAGTGCGAACGCGGACGTAGCACATATGACCCTCACGCAATCCGAAGCGCCCCAGCTGTCGAAAGAGCTTGATCGTGCGCCGGTTAGCTCTGAGCGAGGCGACGCACTGAGTGGCGAGCCGCCAGAGCAAATGCTTAGAAGGGGGACTGACGCGACTGACGTCAGCCGTTGTTTTCGTTCGGACTTGACTGAAAGTGAGTCCTGCGCTGCAGGCCGCGATGTAGACGCGGCGCCGCACTTTGACCACTTTGACGACACCAATGTCCTACTAGCTCCGGTTACCGCTAGCTTGCCAGAGCTCGCGCCGAAAGAAAGTAGGACTAGAGTATTCAAGTGCTGCCACCGAAAAACACGGGAGGGCAGGCACGAGAAAGAATGCTGCCATCGTAAGCAGAGCAAACTCAAACGGTTTCAAAAAGAAAGCAGAAGGCTAGTATTCCAGCGCTGCCGACGAAAAGCGCGAAAGGGCAGGCGCGAGAAAGAATGCTGCCATCGTAAGGAGAGCAAACTCCAAAGATTGCGAAAAGAAAGCGCAAAGCATGTGTTTCAGTGCTGCCGTAGAAAAAAACGGAAAGGCAGGCGCGAGAAAGAATGGAACAAGCTGAAGCTATCGCGAAAAAGAAAGCGACTATCCCAAAGGCACAAATGCGCCCGTGCAAAGAAAATGCGTGATTGGTGCGCCACACGTAAGGAGAGGGATAGGTTGTTCATAAAAGTGAGTGACTTATGCTCATGTGTTTCTTCGCACAGAGACAGGAAGGTAAGGTTGCTCCGTGAAACGGACAACCGAAGTTTTAGTGAAAAGGGTGATCTCAACGGTAATGCCGATGGCTTAGGTCGAAGCCCATAATGTGAGAAAAAGCCTCAGTTTTCACTTGTTGGTGTTTTTCTTCCTGACATAGGATTTTGAACATTTGTATTGTATTATCTTTGTTTGAAATGCTGTTTTGAAAATGCGATTTTCAAATTTGTGGACGCGTTCCAAGTGCTGCTAAGCTGCCCTTTAATATAGATGGGGGCATAAGAGGGAAATAGTCTGGCAAAACTTAGTGAAGTTTGTGCCGTGCTTGCTGGCTGAACGGTTGAGTTTTTAGCGTGGTTGTGATGCTGTAGGTTGTCAGAAATCTCTCCTGAAGACAAGTTGCAGAGTGCCTTGGAAACCTGGACTTGCCAAGGAATTCTTCAGGCTGACTGGCTCAAGAGAAACAGAGTCGGATGATCCCGGCTAGCAGCAACATCCCGATCCCTCCGGACAGCGGATGCAGTCCCCTGCCCTTCGGGATCTCCCTTCCCCGGCGGGGCAGTCTGTTACGTTTCTCCACCGAGAAGTGGGACAGCTGACGCGGCCACCGCATGGCAACAGGCAGAACCGCGAGCGGATCGGCCATTTCGACGCCGTTCATCGGCCGCGCAACGATTCCTCCCGCCGACAAGTCTCAGCGTGTTCCTGTGCGTGCGTGTGTGTGCAAAAGGTGGCCAAGCCTGGAGCTCGAGGGAAAGTGCGTCGCCCTCTCCTGTCTGCAGGAGGTGGAGGAGATGAGGTCGGAGCACCTGCGATTGAGTCATTCGTCGTGAACCAACATGTTTGGCTCTCCCTTTCCTGTGAGGGTTTACCCTTTCCCTGTGAACTGGAAAAACTATAAAAAGCAGCGGCCGACTCCGCTGAGAGAGAGACTACTTTGACGCGCCGTTGGCACGACGCTAGACACCAGCTGTGTGAGAGTGTCTGTAATCTCTCCGGGTCAGCTTCACTGCCCGTTTCTTCCTGATGTTACAGTAAAGGTTGTTTCGTTAAAAGACGCCTCGTCTTTGCTGGTACCTTTGATGCCGTCCGCCGTCTACGGAGCCGCCAGGCCAACGCTACCGAGGGGCGCGCCAACCCGAATCTAACACTAGCTACAGGAACCTGAAGGGATTTTCCTTTGGAGAGAGTGCCTAGGCGCGCGGTTTGGACCAAATGCACGCTATGTGGCTAAAACGCCTTTATGCTCGTGTGCGCGCCAATCGTCAGCATTTAACTGGTGTAACCCGCATAAATTGGCAAAAAAATGCAGTCCAGTTTCTGCCTTTTCAGTGCTGTTGTGAATTGCAAAGCGCATAATACTGTCGAAAGTGCGCTCTATTTTAGTTATCATGTACCAACTGGCCCGGCTACTCTCCTTGATACATAATACTCATTTCTATTCTCCCTTGGGGCAGCTAGGGTCCGTCGTCTACGGGTCATTGCATCTTGGTTTGCCCTTGTTTTTTATTGCGCTAGCATTAGTGAGGGCCTGAGCTGTGCAGTTTGTGTATGACGTCAGCTGCGTATATCAGGGGAGTCCCACTTGGGTTTGAGAAGGCCACCTGACGGGACAAGTGGCGCTTTACTTAACTGCTGCACCACTGCCCCAGGAGTGGTATGAGGACTCCTCGTGATTTATGAGCCTGACTACTGGATTATAAGAAAACTGGCCATCGTGGCAAGGGGCAGTTAAATTAATGATCGGTGGCGAGAGTTGGCTTGGTGTGAGCAACCTAGTTTTCACAGTCTCATCTCGTAGCTGTGTTTAAAATACCCACCTGTCTGGGCAGGGATGCATGATTTAAGTGGTGCTCGTGGCATGCCGGTCTGCGAAGTGATACGCCAAGAGGACCAAGAATAGAAGCCACCATGACAGCCATCACGCCTGCCGTATACTTACAGCCATAAGTACAGCTATTAGTGTAGCATACAGAAGAGACGACTGAAAAGTCGACAATTATAAGCCCATTCATAAGCACTGTAGAACATTGCTAGCACATTGTGGCCTGCTCTGACAGCGCATGTGTCTTTTTTTTTTGGGGGGGGGGGGGGGATCGAAAGTCAGTTGTGTACAATATCAGTAAAATTACTCTTTCATTGAACAACGCCTCCAGTGCAGTGTTTCCCAAAGGCTCGCGAAGTGCGCGACGAGAAATTACAGAATACTGTGTGAAGTTTTTAGAGGACACTCTGCCACATGGCAGGTGTAGATGCTTTTCACATATCATTATCGGCTACAGGCGGAATAATCACCGCAGCTTCTGATGTCAAGACCCACCAGTTCATCAACACCACTGCGAGTTTGTAAGTTTAATCGGTGGGTGTGAACGAAAGGGACATAAGTTCATAGTATAGGAGAGTATATCACTTTCCCTTTATTTCAAAGCTTCGTTCTTAATTAAAATTTGATTATGTGTACAGAGAACCATCCATTACATGCATGTTATTTTCACGATAAGCGCCGAAGGCGCAATCGTTGGCTTGCGTTGCATTGTGCTGTGTGAGGGCGGAAATCCAGTAGTGAAATTTGCTGACGCAGCTGGCAACTTCGGGGCTTGCCATGGTGTGTAGTTACAGTTCCTGCTAGAATATAGAGAATATAGCAATCATTCAACTGGGCAGCGTCCCACTTTAGTTTAGCCCCTTTACTTTCAGCGCCCACGGCTCTGGATCGCGATCAGCATGACCGGTCTAAAAGGCACTCGCTCCCACTTTCGAAGTGCCGAGGACCGATCCACAGGCTTCTTCCCTGTTTGGTTAGCCCCATCTAACATTTGTTGCGCGCTGACTGTAAGGTCGAGATGGCACGAAATGTCCTTCCTTTCGTCTGGCGCATTCCTACTCTTCGGTTATCCGCGTATATTATGCTGCGCTGCCAATTTGATTGCTTACTGTTGTGAGCGTGACAATCGCAAAGTCCATCAATTTCACATCTTGACGAGCACGCATGACGACAGCAAGCGACCGCGTTGGGATGACCTGGTCCCGCCTCTTTTCTGGGAAAAGTTGGCGGACCCACTAAGGTCAGAGTACAAAGCTCTTTCCTTCTTCCCTTCTCTGTGATTGCCTACAGTTCGCGCTTCCTGCCCAGATTGTTTGCAAGTGTTCAGGCCTTGTAGTAGTGGTAGGTGCTCGTTAAAATAATAATAAAAAATTACGAAAATAATTAATGTTGTCGGCCGCGGCAACTGCTATCAAATATCTTAAGCACCCGAGCTGCGGCTGGCGGGAAAGAAAAGGGAGAGAGAGAAGTGAGGCTAGTGAGGACCATGAAGACATTCGTCGAAGCCTGAACAGAAAAAGAGAGAGAAAATAGCTGAGAGAGAGAGAGATAGATAGATAGAGGATTACTTTATTTATCAGCGCAATATTAAGCGCGAGGAGTTATCGTTTCGTAATATGTATTCGCTGGCAATTGCAAGTCTGTGTCCTCAGACTGACTGGATGAGGGCCAGTACTTTCTTTTTATTTGTGTTTCTTTTTTAAAGTGAAGTCTCGCTTTTCAGCAGGTTCACAGTGGGCGGTAAATTGGCTGCTATTTGCGATATTTAAAATCTTGTTCGAATTCCGTTCTTGAAGGCTTATGCTGTTTTCAGTGCCTTGCTTCAGCGTTTGCGCGCGAGCTCCGTGGTGGGCAATGATGCTGGGCGAGTTTGGTGAAATGGCTGGATTGCGTGGCCGAGAACGATTCCGCCAGATATATCGCAGCCCTTGCGCATTTTTCATGTACTTTGACACTCCGAAAGCGTGCAAGCTTGACTTCAGCGTTGCACTTACCAGTTGGAATGTTTAATCCTCGCTTTAAAAATCTGATCCGGTCATTATGTGATTTTGACAATGTTGTACTGTTTGAAGTTCTGGTTACTTAATGTTTTGTAAATGTTAGCTGTAGGTCAAAGTAACTTTCTCAAACGTTTTCTTACTCACGAAGCATTTAAAGAAATGGAGGATGCGGACATTGTCTGTTTGAATGGGAGTGTATAAACGTGGTGAACGCTGACTGTGTGCCTTGAGCTTTCTGCGGACCCAATCCACTCTGTGTGAGAAAACCGCACTGACATCTGCGTGCGCCTCACCATCACCATCAAGCTGGATTTTCCTCAATCGAATAGGGCCTTGTTCCTGATCTATGAGAATCGAGCAGTCGTAAAGTAGCGGATGACCGTGCTGCTTTCCTAAATATAAAAGGGAAAAGGAAAAGTAAAAAAAAAGGAAAGCGAAAGGCAACTAAGGACCATGGACAGCCAAAGAAGAAACGCAACGCAAATGTTTTAGGAGAAAGAAATAAACAGAGAAGAAAATGTCGCCGCGAAGGGTTCCAGGCAATGCGGGAAGAGTGGAGAGATTTTAGTTAGACAGCGGGAAGTTGAGCGTAGAGAAATAGCGTCAATACGTTTCTATATTGCAAGCGGGTGCTGGATTTTACTCGTAAATTCGTGCTCCCTCCGGCGGCAAAGGCAGCGGCGGAAGGCTACGGCAGAACTATGACGTGTGTGCGCCGGCAGCCGCATTTCGAGAAGGCGAAATGTATAAGGACTGTATCCTGCGTGATTTCTGTGCAGCCCATTACAGAAACGTTAACTGTTCTGTGCTACGACAATCGTCCCAGCGTCTGACATAGCGCCATGTCTTCCTCTCTCTCAATGTTTAAAGGTATACGTTAATTGCGACCATGTGTCATTGTGGCGAGTTCCTGTTCTTCACGAACGATACAACCATGCGCGCTTGACATGATCTGGCAATGGTGGTGTTCGGCTCTGCCTCAGCAGTGAACATGGTGTAAGATAGCGAGCGAATTATCCATGCACCACGCCCTGACGCTGCACGCGCCAGTGGTGTAAATTTGGAACGCACAGTCCCAAATATCCATACCATCATTGCTTGTTCGATGAAGAGTGAACGAGAATGAAAAAAAATAATAATAAAAGCCTAGATAAAAAAGGAGTGAACGCTGCAAACGGCTACAACAATGAGGAGACTGTTATTTGCCTTATACCCCGTCCGAAGATTCTCGGAAATGGCACTGTTTCTGCTCTTGGTTGACGTCCACGCGATAACCTTGTAATCATGATAGACTATGTATAGAAAACTAGCTGCGTACGCGCATGACACGTCCTATCATTCTCTCCCGCATGCCGATCAACGCAAAAAAAAAAAGAATATTACAGGACTGCGCTTACGTCTACTGAAAAGCTGAAATGGTGATGGCCACGACAGGGTTGTTCTCATTAACTGAGCTGCATCTTCATTGTCATCCTTATTATAATCATCATCATGACTATCGCCACTATTATCATTATGAACTAAATGAACCGCGATGCTCATCGCTGCTACCATCATCATCACTAACTGCAGTGTAATTATCATCCTACTGTCATCATTATCACTAACTGCATTGTCATTGCTACTATAATCTCATGCTTGACAAGGAGAATTGTGACCGTCTTCTCACAAGCCCGACGTGCAGTTTTCGCGCTCTCGGCGCGAGATCGGAGGGATAGTGGTTTGATTCCCGGCGGATACAATTTTTTTCTTTTGTGTCAGTAGTGTGAACATTTCCTGCCGAAATTTGCGAGCCCAGGCCATGCGCCAAGAAAGGTTTTTGCCTTAAAAGTAGCTGAGGTAAGACGCCTGGTCGCTGATCGTCCTAGGGTGGCTCGATGGCCAGCGCCGCTAGAGACCAGGGCGGGGTATCCGTCCGAGGGGGCGCAACTATATATATATATATATATATATATATATATATATATATATATATATATATATATATATATATATATATATATATGAAGGAAAGAAGCCAACAGTCGGCGAGGCCAAGGAAAGCGTTGGGGATGGTATGTTTATGTATATATATATTGTAGCATGTGCAACAGCAGCCGCTAGGCGGCTGCTCATCGAGAGTCTCGTGCGTTCGAGAAGAAGCTGAAGTTAGCTGCCGTCTCTCGGTGCTCCGAATCTGCTCTTCTGCGCCTGCTAGCTGCTCAACCCCCCGTTAAAACCCAACCTTCTGGTTACGGGCCTAAACGGCTACGTGACATTGATGGAGGTGAGGCCTTGAACTACATGTCTCGGGCCTCTCGCAGCCGCTCATCGAGTCCCAACCGGCTTCCGCTCGTATCTACACCCGTTCATCGCTGCAGCCGTCGCCTCTGGGGTCTGGCGCCGGAATTCGCTCCTCTACCTGAACCGACGCCAGCTGACCAGCAGTTAGAGACTTCTGCAATGGACCAGGCAAGTCAGCATCAGTTGCTGCTTCAGCAGACTCGTACGCCCCCCAGTTTCCATGGTGGTACTGGGGAAGATGTCGACGACTGGATTGACCAGTTCGAGCGAGTGGCGCAATTTAATCAGTGGAACCCGGCTCAGAAGCTGCGCAATGTATATTTCGCGCTTGAAGACTGTGCTAAAACGTGGTATGAGAATAGGGAGGCCAGTCTTCAAAACTGAGATTCCTTTCGCCAGCAGCTGCGGGAAACCTTTGCCAACCACGACCGCCGTGATCGCGCACGCCGCCTCCTAGAAGCTCGTGTGCAACTACCGAACGAAAGTGTGGCCATGTTCGCCGAGGGCGTGACGCGTCTTTGCCGACGGGCTGATCCCGACATGACGGAATCAGCGAAGTTGCGCCACCTGATGCAGGGCGTAAAAGAACCCCTCTTCGCTGGTCTGGTTCGGAGTCCACCTCAAACCGTCGCGGACTTCATCAATGAAGCTACCCTCATTGAGCGAGCGCTGCAGCAAAGATACCGGCGCACGGAGTCTGCCTGTGGTCAGCCCTTCAGCAGTGTGGCCACATTGAACGGGTCCACTGACGATCACTCTCTGCGTGAGCTGATCCACGAGGTAGTTCGCGAGGAGCTCCTAAACCGACCGCCTAAACCGAGGAACGCCTAAACCAACTGCCGTGGCTGTCACCGAAGCCGTGCGGGAAGAAATACGTCAAACGTTGTCACCGCCTGAGTCACTGTCGGAGCCACGTTCTATGAACTACGCAGCGGCTCTTCGTCGGCCTGCAGTGCCTCCTGCGCAACAGCTTCGTTTCGAAGCACAGCCGCTGTCCACTTTGCAGCCACCGTTCTACCAACCGTCCTACCAGCCGCCATCTCAGCAGACCCTCGTCATGCAGCCGTCCGCTCCTCAGCCACTGTTCTACCAGCCGCCATCCCAGCAGAGCCCCGTCATGCAGCAACCGGTTCGGAAGGCAGACGTCTGGTGCACTCCTCGCCAACGGCCGCTGTGCTACCACTGCGGAGAACCCGGCCACTTGTACCGTCGTTGTCCATACCGTGAACTCGGCCTTCGGGGTTTTGCTCGTGATTCCCCGCGTCCCCGGGTCGGCGAACGCCCTCCAGAAATCGAAGAATATCTGGCAACCCGTGCAACCTGTTCGAGCGACAGTACACAGTCTTCTCCCGTGCGCTACTCGTCACCCGGCCGCCGTGAGTTTAATCATGTGCCGAGGCGCCGGTCGCCAAGCCCACACCGGGGAAACTGAAGGTGGCGACCTCAGGAGGGCAGGTTGCTGACGAACGGAATCGATGTCCCGAAGACCCTCCCGTGACGACTCAGCCCGATGCTGTGACTACGATGCCTCCGCCGCCCCATGAACCCGAAACTCCCAATCAACCCCAAGCCGATCACGTTGTTAGCGCCGACCTTTCCGTTCTCGTCGACGGACACCCAGTAACCGCTTTGGTAGACACCGGAGCAGACTTTTCAATAATAAGCAAGAATTTCGCAGATCGGCTTTCCAAGGTGAAAACTGAATGGCTGGGGTCGCAAATTCGTACTGCTGGCGGTAACCTTATGACGCCGATCGGACGATGCACTGCCCGAGTAACCATCGCCGGTTCAGCCTTTGTAGCCGTTTTTGTTATCCTGCCGCACTGCTGCAAGGACCTCATACTCGGCATGGACGTTTTAAGTGAGCATGGGGTCATTATTAATGTTCCTCGCCGTACTGTAACGTTTTCGACGCCTGCAACGATGACCGCTGACTCAGAACGACGCCACGCACCTTTACGCATCGTTGACACGGATGTATCCATGCCGCCACGTTCGTCTGCTCTCGTCACAGTCAGGTGCGACGACCAGTCCTGTGCTGCCGGTGTTGCCGAACAGAACACAGAGCTTCTGTTACATCATGGAGTCTGTGTTGCACGCGGTATAGTTCATCTGACTAATGGTCTAGCTCACGTGCTGATTACGAATTTCGGAAACGAACGGCAACGCATCGCTAAAGGCACCACGGTAGCTTACTTTGAAGGTGTGCCCCCGACTGCTTTGTTCTTGAGACCAACACGTCTGCCAGCCAAACGCCCAACTTCGACCCTGATGTGAATCCCGCTCTATCACCGGCAGAGAAGGAAAGACTCGTCGGGCTACTCTTTCAGATCCAAGACTGCTTCTAATCCGCCTCCGCGGTTAAACAGACGCCCTTGACTAAGCACCGCATAATAACCGACGACCGCACCCGACCAGTCCGACAGAACCCCTACCGAGTGTCACCGCGGGAACGCGAAGTCATTGCCCAGCAGGTAGACGAGATGCTAAATGACGGTGTCATACAGCCATCGAGGAGTCCCTGGGCTTCGCCTGTTACCCTCGTTAAGAAGAAAGACGGAAGTTTAAGGGTCTGTGTGGACTACCGTAAGCTCAATCAGGTCACAAAAAAAGACGTCTACCCGCTGTCATGCATTGATGACTCATTAGACCGGCTGCACCATGCGCGCTACTTTTCATCGCTTGATCTTAAGAGCGGTTACTGGCAGATCGAAGTCGATGAACGTGATCGCGAGAAGACAGCGTTTGTCACGCCCGATGGACTTTATGAATTCAAAGTCCTACCTTTCGGATTGTGCTCCGCTCCAGCGACATTTCAGCGAATGATGGACGCAGTTCTATCTGGTCTTAAATGGCAGATGTGTCGAGTCTACCTGGACGACGTTGTTGTGTTTTCACCAACGTTCGAGGAACACCTCCAACGTCTCTCCGCTGTGCTACGGGCTATCAGATCTGCGGGCCTCACGTTAAAACCACAAAAGTGTCACTTTGGCTTTGAAGAGCTCCTGTTTTTGGGCCACGTCGTCAGCCATCGGGGAGTTCGTCCCGATCCCGCTAAAACAACAGCCGTCACCAAATTCCCTACTCCATGTAACAAGAAGACAGTTCGCCGTTTCTTGGGCCTCTGCGCCTATTACCGCAGATTTATTGAAAACTTTTCGCGCATTGCCGCTCCGTTGACACGTCTCACCCGGGATGATGTCACCTTCACCTGGACGGACGAACAGCAAAAGGCATTCGACGAGTTACGGCACCGCTTGCAGACAACACCTGTGCTTGCCCATTTCGACGCGAATGCCGAGACTCTGGTCCACACAGATGCCAGCAACGTGGGTCTAGGCGCTGTACTTGTCCAGTGGCAAGACGGTGCCGAGCGAGTTATCGCATACGCCAGCCGGACTTTGTCCCGTGCCGAATCGAACTATTCCACCACCGAAAAATAATGTCTGGCTGTTGTATGGGCGGTGACGAAATTTCGACCCTATCTTTATGGCCGGCACTTTCGGGTTGTGAGTGACCACCATTCTTTGTGCTGGTTAACGAACTTGCGAGACCCCTCCGGACGCCTTGCACGATGGAGCTTACGGCTACAGGAGTTCGACATGACCATCGTATATAAGTCTGGACGTCAGCACAACGACGCTGTCTGCTTGTCCCGTTCACCTGTCGAGGCTGCGCGGGAAGACGAAGAACCAGACTTTCCCCTTATCGCAGCCGTCGGCGCGCTCACTGTTTCGCAGCAGCAACGTAACGATCCGGCTCTCGCACCACTTATCGATTTTCTGGAAGCGCGCACTACAGAAGTTCCCCGTCTCTCCGCCAGAACGCATTCATCGTTTTGCATGCGAAACAATGTCTTATACAAGATCAACTTCGCTCCGACGGGAAGAGATTACCTCCTCGTCGTACCACAGTCTCTTCGCGAAGAAATCTTACAGGCATGTCATGACGAGCCCACCGCGGGTCACCTGGGGTATGCTCGAACTCTGGCCCGAATTAAGAAGAGTTATTACTGGCCAAACCTTGCGGCCGCAGTACGACATTACGTGAGAACATGCCATGATTGCCAGCGAAGGAAAACACCGCCTGTGAAACCGGCCGGTTTACTGCATCCTGTTCAAGTGCCAAGATGCCCATTCGAACAAGTTGGCATGGATCTGTTGGGTCCTTTTCCAATTTCTGATTCCGGCAACAGGTGGATAATTGTCGCTACAGATTACCTCACGCGTTACGCTGAAACGAAGGCCCTCCAGCGTGGTACGGCAATCGAGGCAGCGAAATTTTTCATCGAACGTATAGTCCTGAGGCACGGCGCCCCGAAAGTTATAATAACGGACCGAGGCACTGCTTTCACTGCCAAGCTACTGGAATCTGTCATGCAGCTAAGCGGCACTACCCATCGCAGGTCAACCGCCTACCATCCACAAACTAATGGCTTGACAGAACGTCTGAACAGAACTCTCGCCGACATGATGTCCATGTACGTGGATGTTGAACATCGATCTTGCGATGACGTCCTCCCGTACGTCACGTTTGCGTACAACATGGCGCAGAAGGAAACAACGCAAATGACGTCGTTCTCCTTATTGTATGGCCGCGAAGTTTCGACAATGCTCGAAGCCATGTTGCCTCATGACGGCCGTGACCTCGAAGTTGGCGCCGAGGAGTTCACTCAACGCGCGGAAGAAGCACGACAGCTGGCGAGGGCACGCATCCGGAACCAGCAAGGTCGAGACGCCCAGCGTTACGATCACCGCCATCGTATAGTGACTTTCGCACCGGGCGACAGAGTGTGGCTACTTTGGGCCATACAAAGTGCTCCGTCAGCTGAGCGACGTCACGTACGAAGTGCTTCCGGACGGCTTTTCTTCTACTCGTCGCCAGCAGAAATCCGAGGTTGTCCATATCGTGCGCATGAAGCCTTACTTTTCGCGAGAAAATTAGCGCACCGCCTAACGCATGTTTCTTGCTTTATTTTTTTTTCTTCTCTCTGCTTTCGAATTCATCAAGTTGGCATTTATTTTTTTTTAGAGAGGGTGGTAATGTAGCGTGTGCAACAGCAGCCGCTAGGCGGCTGCTCATCGAGAGTCTCGTGCGCGGACTCGAAGTGGCCCCGTGGCGTTCGAGAAGAAGCTGAAGTTAGCTGCCGTCTCTCGGTGCTCCGAATCTGCTCTTCTGCGCCTGCTAGCTGCTCAACCCCCCGTTAAAACCCAACCTTCTGGTTACGGGCCTAAACGGCTACGTGACAATATATATACCGGGTGCCCCAGCTAACTTGAACCAAGGGTTACAAAACAATATATTTGAGGTAGGTCAGTGAAACCAGTTGCATACAGCTGCCAGTCTCCTTGTGCACCACAGGCAATTTGTTTGTTTTGCAATTACTTCCTAAATAATTCCTAAATATTCACCTTAGGCCAAAAATACGAATTGGAAAGTTGTAGAGAACCTCCAGAAAACCCCATTTCATGAATTGCGATAAATAAAGTCTCACGTGTATCTTTTTTTCGAGGCTCAAAAGAAAGCCCGCGAAATAAAAATACAACGTGACTAGAGCATTTCAGTGGAAAAGAAAAGGGGATAGGGAAAGGATAGCGAGGGGATGCAAAGAGGGAGCGATATCAAGAAAGGACAACGGAGGGAAGGAGCTTTGTACATTAGGGTGGGTGCATGACTGCTAGTCTCACAATTAAGCTCGCATTCAAAACAACGCTTTACTGGAACGTCTTTTCTGAAAATATCCTTTGTTCTTACCGCTCTCGGGCCGCTCCCTTCACTCCTCAGGAGCGTTGCGACAGCTACTGAAGGAACTAACAGATTCTTGCCGCCCTCTACAAACCATCTTGCCCTATTCTGTCACTTCTGCTTGACTAGGGCTTCACTCAAACCACTCGTTGGTTTTGTGGGATCGCAGCCGCTTGCTCTGTGCGAATAGAAGAAAGGGTGGGGGAGGATGGCGAGAAAAAATAAAGAATAGGGAGACTTTTCTCTGCGTGCATTTTGTTTGTGCGCTCATTTGCCTTTGTGGGGCCTCACTTTCGCCACACTCCCTTTCCCGCTTAATTCCTGTGAGATTGTTTGCACCCCGCACGCTCTCATCTGCCCTTGATCTTATCTCGCTTTCTACGCCCTTCTCTCCTTTGTCGTCTCATTTCTTCTGTTCCTCCCTTGGCAGTTGTTTTGTGAAACAGGGTGTTGGGGACTGGGAGCTGAGAGTGAAGCGGAAAGTAGGAAGGTTGCAGTTATACATTCTATAAACGTAGGAAATAAGACGTAGCTGAAAACACTGATCTCCCTTTCAAATGACCAGCAATCGTCCTCAAAACGTGTCAAGTGGTGCCTTCCACACCATCAGACACCTCGGATGCTGCGCTATGTTAATAAAGCGGTCAAAATAGGGCTTGCTGTTTCACTTATTGTTCTTGCCACGCACTTATACCCAAATCTTTTCTGTCTCATTCTTTCGCCGGCTATGTTACACCTGCACGCCATTAAAAAAAAAAAGATAAAATAATATTATTTTGCTGCTATTATTATTTATAATGATATTAATTTTGGGCTTACGCCAAAGCCTCAAATGGTATTCTAAGCGGTGCAACAAAAGCCTATTACTACTAAACGTAGATTTTTATTCGTGTTGTTCGTGTACAGCATGAATTCACAATTTTTCAAGCTTACTAGTGTCACCATATATATGTGACCTGGAGTGCTTATGTTAAATTCATCGCCGGGCGGCTCATTAAATCTATATGACATGTATAGTAGGGCTTTTTGAATTCACTAAAATGGGTTCGCACTCCTGAGACAGCGTATCAAGAATTTTTTTCCAAGTTATAATCCCATTTAGGAGGTGACGTAGCACATTAATTGTTTGAACATGATGTCAATTAAAGAAGGCAAACATGACGAGAGGAACACTGTCGTGCTCGCTGTTCTGGCAAAACGAGCGGTTGGCTATTTGTGCGCGTGCCTTGCGTCCCGGCAAGTGACAACTGACGAAATACATCCTCAGAGCAACGGAACCGGAGCGACGGAGTGGTCCAGAAGACCGCCGCATGAAAAGCGGCATGGAGAGACGCTGGTTCGAGAGAGCACGCGGCCCCGTGGGGGCCGAGAAGAGGGGGAAGGGGGGGGGGGGGGTGCTAGCTACTTATTGCGGTCGCCGCTTCGAGGCGACTGCGCTGGCCTGCAACGGCCGCTGGGTTCCGCGAACCCGCCGCGATTGTTGCCTTCGGAAATTTGGACAAAGAAAACGACAGAAGAGGGATCAGCCAAATGCCTTGGGGGGAGGACCTTGGAGAAGAGGACGTCTTCGAATGGAGCTCATCGACGCAAGAAGAGACTGAACTTTGATACAGAGATGAGAAGCCGCACTGTGAGTGAAAATAGGTGTTCGCAATAACGGAAATAAATTCTTGTAAGCTGGAATTGTCAACTGTGTCTGGTCGGTCTTCGTCGGAGAATGGTACAGGGGCGTAGCAAGAGATATGCCTAACACACTTTGTGGATTATTGGGTGTGGAATTAATTAAAAATTTAGCCATTTTCTTAAAAGTATGGTTTATCCTGCTTTTCCACACAGCAGAACATTTAAAGAAATGACGTGTGACAGGATATTCTATTCTAGCATATTCTAAAGGCTGGGCAATTAAACGTTGAGTGGTAAACGGTAGGTGCGCAATTTCGAAGCATACAACAAGCAATCGACGCATTTAAGTTTATTGTTCAGGTAAACGTGTGTGTATTCCACGATAGTTTGCCGTCCGTATGTATTCCGACAAATAATGGGGTAACATGGTCGTGAGGTGCTTCTGGCGGCGTGAAAAAAAAAAAAAAACAAAAACGACAAGAAACAAACAAAAAACAGGTTCACTATTCGCGACCAGTTTGTGTGAACTTCTAAAGCATACAAGCTGCGCTTCCAATGAGTTAATGACGACGAAGATAGATTTAAACTAATACCTAGTAGCAACCTTTTGTACCTCTCTAGGCACGCACAAAAAAATAATCCTTATTAGGTGAGATGAGCAGAGTGAAATCTACATATTCATGAATCTCTTATGATCTTATCACTTAGAAGGTAAAAAACATAAATATTGAACGAGATAAGCGATGAGACGCATCCTTTGAAACACCACAATGTAAACGTCTAAATCTGCTTTGCAGAAATCCAATTCCCCCATTTTGAGATCGCTTAAACAGATGGTTTAACACAAGAAAAGGACCACGAAAGAAATTACGAGACAGTTTTTCACATAGAATATTGTTATGCATTGTAATAACCGCCTTTTGTAATACCATAAGACTAAATGACGCTTCATTTGTATGCAAACCCAAATGCACCCCGCCGGGGTGGCGCAGTGGTTACGGCGCTCGACTACTGTTCCCAAGGACGCGGGATCGAATCCCGGCCTCGGCGGCAGCTTTTCGATGGAGGCGAAAAGCAAGGCGCCCGTGTGCTGTGCGATGTCAGTGCATGTTAAAGAACCCCAGGTGGTCGAAATTACCGGAGTCCTCCACTACAGCGTCTCTCATAGCCTGAGTTGCTTTGGGACGTTAAACCCCACAAACCAACCAACCAAACCCAAATGTAGGCAATCCATGATCTTTTCTAATCCTATTTCTGTAACCGAACCAGCATAAGATCCATAATCATGCACGTGAAGAAGATGCAACCTAAATACAGATATTACAAATAAAATGCGCGTTACTAATATTTGTAATACACATGATAAAATAGATAGAAGAATAGCGGTAGTTTAAACATATGGGATCCAAATATGTAACCTCAGCGTCTTTCTTGTTCTTTTAATTTGCGAGTCAGCTTAGCGCTTGTGGTGTAGAAAGACTGCGATGCGATACATAGATGGCGAATACGGCTGTCTGGGTCAGCTGGTTCAGATGCATGGCAGTGGTCATAAGAAGTCAAAAGAGAACCAATCAGACTACCCAGCGCCGTCGTTGCGGCCGCTGTGCACAAAAAACAACAACAAGAACAAAAAAAAAAGACACACGCTTGCTGATAAGCCACAGAGAAGAGTGTGCAGCGTCCGAGCAGAGACTCCTCACCTCCTCCCCCTTCCTCCCCCACATAGGCTGCCGTTTCAAATGGGAAGGGGAGATGACACCCGAACATGCCGTGCTGGCCGTGCCCCGGTTGTCCCACGGGTCAGCGATCGCACTGCTGAAGTGTAGGCAATGCAAGCGCCAAGCTCGGCCGTAAAACAACTTCCCAAGTAAAACCCGCGCCCCCCGTCGCGCTGTGTCTCGGCCATGTGGGAGGATGAAGCTCCGCCCCTAGAGGAGAGAAGTAAGAGAGCAAGGAGGGTTTCAAGGTGGTCAGCCACGTGGTGTTCGTTTCGAGAACTAAAGAGCCATGATCGGGAATCCTGGCCTCGGTCAAGCACAACAATCAAGAATTGAATTGGCGCTTGCCTCTTTTCTGCTCACATGTTCTTTCAGCCACTTCAGTGTTACCGCTGTAATTTATTTAATCTGTACTGCACATCGCACCAGCACAGCACGATCACTTTAATATTAGTTTTTTTTTCGATGTTTATTGCCTCAGGGCATAAAAGTGTTATGAATGATGAAGGCTGTGGTCAAATAATTGAATAAAAGTTGGCTGATGTAATGAAGTCGCGGAGTGAACGATCATGTCGTCCCTGCGTCCTAGCTGCATATGACTGCGGATTATGGGGGGAAAGGTCAGCTGCCACCAGATGCCGGATCCGCGTTGGCTTCAGCGCTTGACATTCCCACAGCAAGTGATGGATGTCAGCTTCTGTGTTTCTGGATTTGCGCATGGGGCACCCAGGGTGTGGATACCAATGTCGAAATTGAGGCCACTTTCTGATCCCTGCTGGTGTTAGGGCTACCCCAACTCTAATCCTCCGAACCGCTACCACCTCTGCACGGGTTAGACCGCGGGGGAGACTTACCGTACACGGAAGTATCAAAGCACATGTGCGGTGTCGGAGGTGTTCCTTTCTTCTCAAAAGTAGGGTAGCATGGTCCAATTTTATGAGGTTCGGCGATGTCGAGATTGAGAGTGAAAGGCGAGTCGCAGAATCCGCCTGGCTTTGAGCACTTAAAAGCTCACGCGGACTTTATTCAATACGAATTGGCTGTGGTATGCGTGCCGTGCCGCTAGACTGTGTATGTTTTGGCAGATTGGCAGCTTGTCACGAAGCACACAGCGCTGCTACCATGGCGCACATATTCGTACGAGCCGAAGATTCACGGAACATGAGCCCGCAGCGGCACAAGCAAAATAACAAAAGTACGCATAGCGCATGCTCGCACTAGCTGCGCATGCAATGCGATATTGGCCTCGAGATCAACCTTACCTCGAGATCGAGCTGAGTAGCCACTCAGCGGCATAGCGGCGAACCCTGCCCAGTGTGGATGCGTGTTCGCGTCGCGTGCCAACTCGCAGTGACTTACGTGCGCGTGTGCGGTGTGTACAAAAGTGCATTTTGTTTGTTTCGCAGTAACTGTGCGCTTTTCCTTTCCTATATATCTGCCTCTTACAAAAGAAATATGAACAAGCTATTACCCACGCTCTATTGCTCTATTAAAAATACTTGTCCATATCGAGTATGTCACGCTGGAAAGGACATCATCAGTCGCTGTCTTCGACGCTTGAGATTCTTTGACAGGCGGTGTCTGAAATGAAGCACTGGCGTCGTTAGGCGCCGTGTCAAAGCAATACAGATTGCTGCCGTCAATACAACCTAATGCAAACACTCAAAAATCGCAAATTCTTGTTTCTGTTCGGAATACAACAACTGTTGAAAGATGCGACAGCAGACTGCTGCATAGCAGAATACAGTTTGAACAAGCTACTCTGTGCCTTCTGTATCTACGATAAGGTTGGCTGCGTACATTTTTATCTGTTAAACCTCTGTCGCCGTGTGTCAGTGGTAGGGCGCTCGACTGCTGGTTTAGAGAACGGGGGGTTCAATTCCAGCCGTTTTGAAAGGCACTCCTCGGCTGTGGTATTTGACTGCACGTTAAACAATCCCACATGATCAACGACACCGAGGCCCGCCCCTACATCTAGTGGCGTAGCGAAGAGGGTGTGGGGGGTGCGTTCCGCACCGGGTGCAGCGCCCAGGGTGGTGCAGCTGGGCAGTGAGAGGAAGAAAGGGGCAGGAGTGGGAGGGAGGGGGGGGGGGGGCGAAATGAACGATTGTGTAAAGACGCGAAAAGGCGCGCATTGGTGCCCCTGAGACGCTGACTGACAAGTGTGATCTCATTTTAAAACGAATTGTTATTTTGTGAGGAAAGCTTGAAAACACATGCCTTAGTTTATGCCAATGCCATTTGAACGTTGGATCACGCCTGTGTGCGTGCGTGTACCCTTAACACCAGCATTAACTCGACACCCATCGCAACCCCTGCGAGAGAGTGCATTAGACGACACCCGCCGGCGGTCATACTGCCTCATCACCTCTTTTTGTGTATGTACAGTTCTCTCCTTTTCCAAGCAAGGTCCACTGGCAGTATCTCCCCGGCAGACTTCTGCCTCGTTCATTCATCTCCTGTGCCTTTCTCGTCCCTCAGCCCAGTCACACGTACGTCTGCCTCACACTTTCTAAACACGTAAAGGTACGGAATGCCTGTTGCGCAGTGGAACTGCAAGTCTTAACTATATACGCGCTGACTAAAAAATACTGAGAATGGAAGGAGGGCACCATTAGTAAGGTCAGGTGCAAGGGGAATTGAGAGTGAATGTAACCAAGGGTGCTCACGTAGTGCATTATGTGGTTCTTACCTATTTTCTCTGAAAAAGGCAAAGTGATTGTTAAAATGAGAAACGGTACTTAAAGCGTCAAAATGAGCCTGCAGACGGCCACCATTTGCCAGCGCCAAAAGGCTATTTCGCGCTTAAATTTTTCTTTTGGCCATCCATACGCGTTGCTAACTTAGCAGTTTGAATGCCGGAGTCAACTTGAACCTTCTGGAGAAAAGGAGAGAAGAAAATGCAAATGTACAGAAAGTAAAAGGCTTTCACCTATGCATGTGGCATGTGAAAAGCTCTGCTTGGGACCTAACTACAATATGTGGCATTGAAAGCTTTGAAGAAAGAATTCGGTTACAGAGTGTGCTGAAAGAGTGCTTTGTGAACTCCCATTATGCGATCTCGCTTACAACCATCGTCCTCTTGGTACTGACAATGCAGCTGAACACCCCAAGACCGTTAGCTGCAGGATAAGGCAGACTTCCCGTTGCAATATTTCAGAGGCGCCTTCATTGCACAGTTCATAAGGCCCCTTTGTCCTTACGGTCTCATACTGGGCAGTTACCTGTCTCAGGCCGCTTGCTCAGTGCATTGCCACGCAACTTACACCTGGTACTGTTTCTGCCCTTTTCGGAAATATGTGCTTTTGATGCGATTCGTTGCTGAATTATCAGTCCTGGAGCACGATCGCTGCGCCTAAGTGTTAAAACAAATGCAACTTCACTCGCACTGCGTGGTTGGGTGCAGAGCACAGTTGACTTAAAGCAAGCCATGAGGACAAAGGAAGTAAAAAGGCAGTTGCGATTCGGTGCTTAAAACGCGGGGATGGAGGGGGGGCGGGAGCGCCACGCCTCCGCACCGGGTGCAGGTGACCCTAGCGACTCCACTGCCTACATCATCCGTCATATAGCCAATGTCGCATGGCGTTTTAAGCCCATGTATGCATATGATTTCTTTTTTTTTTCTGTTGAAGGATTCTGTGCATCCATAGCAGTGGTAATGAACATATTTCGCATTAGAGAAATGCTCGAACGTTTGCGAAACAAATCATCGCAGTACTTATTACACTAAATAATACATAATCCACATAGACCAACGTACGCTAGCAGCCCATTAGAATCATTAGAACCCTTTTTCGTCAGTGCTGTCTTTCGAGCGAACTGGTTGTTTCTGACAAAGGGAGCAAAATAGTTGCATACGGGTTTAACCATCGGTGTTTATTTCGGGAATAAATACATATTTATAGTCACATGCTAAGATGAACTCCATTTCTTTCAGGATATAGTTTTTATATCTAGTACCTGCTTTGGAAGCAAAAGACAGGAGCGGCCCAAGTCACTGCTCAAGAATAAACACAATGATAAAGAAATCTTCAGCCTTCAAAATTTCTTACCAGAACATGACGGCCATTCAGCGCAGTTTTTATGATGTCTTCGCAGCTACTGATTCGTAGCTTGCACTTTAACGTTGCAGAAAATTAATCGCTGGTAGTCCTAAATTTTGTCAAGTGTGTAAACGTTCTGTCACATGATGAAATTCATTGTCATAGCAAAATTATTACACTACTAATTTACCATTTATCAGCATCACACACATCAAATTCCTTATACTTCTCCCAGTTTCAGGAAATCATTTTGAGTAATTTCGCAGTGCAACTGTACCATATTATCTGCCACAAGAAGCATCCGCCTTGCTGTGAGCTCGGCAGGCTCGATTCACTCACCGCTGTACACGTGAGTAGTCAACTTTCCTTTGAGGCGAGGTTTCCTGTACAGAGTAGGCGTAATATCATTTCTGGGAAATACGTGTGCCTGGTTGTCCAGCCAGAGTTGATGTCCACTCAGTCTACGGACACCCGCCAGGCAGTACGCTGTCAGTGCTGCGTTAACCTGCCTAATCTTCGAGTGAAGTACGATATAATGAACCAGGCTGCCTCGATGCATTCTAAAGTACTCCAGGTCAGCGCACGAACGTTGTATCTCCGTGGGCTTGATACTAAATTTGCCTGTCTCACTCGTATAAGACACGCGTACGCTGCCGGAAAGGCGATAAGATATGTCATGTTCAGGCTCAAATATCAGACCTGTGAGTGCCGTACAATGCAAAAAGCGTAAATCTAAAAGATGGATGGTTGCGTGCCTTGTTTTCCTAAAAACCGCGCATCTTTTTTCTTTTTTTGCTGCATTGGCGAAATTCACGGACATTTTTCTGCAGTAGTGGAACCTTCAGCAAAATAGCTAATGTATTGCATAAGGCACGTTTTCATCGCCACAAATCCGCCGTAAACTCGGAAGCAAACATAGGCCGCGTGCTTTTCTGCAAGCGCCACGAGCTGCCGATCCCCACTATCGGTGGCGCCACCTCTCGGTCGATCTCTCGGAGAATAGGTGCAAAAAGCGGCATGAGCTAAAATGAGCAGTGTTCCCGTTTCGAGTACGTGTCGTACACGATCGCGCGAAGTCCGCTCGCATGGTATCAAAGTGAGCAGCGGCGTGAAAACAACCATCCGTTCCGTTTTAGGTTGCATTCGCGAAGTATATACCGCATTAGAACAAAAAAAAAAAAAAAAATTCTCGAAGGGCGCGGCATAAGCCACATAATCATCAATGCGCTGGTTTCGCAGTACGTAATACTAATACATGCGTCGTACACGATCGCGTGAAGTCCGTACGCGTAGGATTAAGCTATCAGCGGCGCTAGAACAGCGCGAAACGTAATGTAACGGCATCCGAAAACACAGTTCTCGCGAGCAAGATATAAACCCAATTTACGTACCGCTCCCTCTTTTGCCAATATTGCCCCACAGCTAGGTCCTCCTTGTATGTCATGTCCTTGAAATTTAAGTGTCGCGTTTGTCGTAAAGGGTTGGGCACTCCTTTATGGGATCATGCATCTCCACAAAAAAAGCGCCGGCCCGCTCCGCAATGGTACCTGTGCAGCTCCGCAGCAGTGCTTGTTGCCATACGAAAAAATGCCATTTCTGTGCGAAATTTGAGCTGCGATTATTCCGCGGTTTGACCAGTCGTGGTGATGCAGTGGTAAGACGCCCGACTACTGCAGTGCCACGTTCGATCCCCACCACGGCGGCTGCGTTTCGATGGAGGTGAAACGAATAGGCGCCCTTGTGCTGTGCGATGTCAGCGCATATTAACAGGTGGTCGAAATTACTCCATGGCCCTCCTCTACGGCTCCTTTTTCTCTCTTTCCACTTTCATTCCCACCGTCTTCCCTTCCCTTGCCGCGTGGTTCTGTACTGCGCCTTTCCCTCTGAACCAATTATTATTATTCCACGGCTTAGCTGGGAGACGCATTCTACAGTGCGTCAGTAATTATGCAACAACGAGCTGTATCTTTAGAAACTAGTGCATAATTTAGCTGAATCGTACGTCGTTAAATCTGAGAGAAAAAGACAAAGAGTTCAGATGGTCGAAGAAAAAGAATACCATGCAGGCACGCGCGCCACGTTGGTGGCCCTCGTGCAACGTTCGATCTGTTTAGGAATGTTTTGAAATTTTCCACCCGCTTTAGTTAGGTCTAGAGTGGTAAAGATCCTCCACATTCTGCAAGGCGTTCGCCGAGATCCTAGTTGTCCTGTGCGGACATCCTGGTCTTGACTCCCGAACTACAGTAACTGAATTGTCATTGGCCAAGGAGAACGCGCTTACGTGGCCGACCGTCGACTCATGCCTTCTTTGGAAGGATGCGGTCCTTATTTCCTTCTGCCGTTCACAGGTGAGACGCTGCTTTCGGTCAGGCGGCTAGTTTGTTTCAGAACGCGTCTGCTATTACACATTTGAAAATTTACTCATCTGCAGGTAATAAGCTTCCATATATGACTGAAATCATGAACAAGATGTCATTTCTTTCCAAGACAAACTTCCTGGACTATAAAGCAGGTTGCACTAGATATATCTGATAGAAGTTCTAACATTTTCTAAATAGACCGCTTTTTTCTAGGCCCACTTAACTCTACCATGGGCGCAATTGAGCCCGACATAATCCTCGGTTTCACAAACGATTCAGCCACGCAAGAAAGGGCCTTTAATAATATATTATCGATCGTCGCGTTAAGACTAATGGAATCCTCATGCAGTCGTGGGCTAGACCTCGCGACGACCGACGACGACGAAGCGCTTCCTTCGAAGCACTCCACGCGCTGCATACATAGCAAGCGCGTCCACTCTTGCGTGCCGTCAGTTCTGTTCGTTGGTAGGCAGGCAGCGCTGATTAAAATAATGTTCTCTGTGCTGGGTTGTCTCTAGTTCACTATCCTGGCGTCTGTGTGTCAAAAACTCATAATAATAAACTTTCCTACTTGGAGGTCACACTCGTCATTTTTTCTTAAAGCTAAAAGTTATTTTATTCCGTTTACGTGTATGCAAACATTCAGGTACACGCTGCAAAAAGAAAAAATCATGGTCCTATTATCGCGATTAGTTTGGAAATTACAGCAGTTACAGTCAATGATTGAACCCTTATCCTGCTATTAAGAAACCAAAACAAAATTGCACTGGCTTATGAAGCTAATAATAATTTTATGTGGTATTAATATTCAATAGATCTTTTAGTTTATAATATCCGCAGCATTTACTGATATTCTTAAGTTTAGTTATAAATTTATTATTATTTTATAATCTTTTAAAGCGGCCACAAGGGCGATTGGGGGATCACTGAGCCCGACGAACAACTGTTTACTTTCGTCAAGTATTCTTCCTCCGTGCTTTCGTCTGAGAACTTTGTTTAGACGCTGTTTAAGTGGCAATCAGCGCTTTGCAAATTGAACTGGTGCTGAGGTACACCGTTTAGAGCTGCAGACAGTATTTAGTCTGTTATGGCCATGCTCAGAGCCTAGAAAAGGCGGAAGCGCAAATTTGCTGGGAATCGACACACTTCGCAGCGTCCGTGTTCCCATCCACCAGACGCGGGTGCTTCGGCGAGTTCGAAGATTGGAAAAATAACAAAAGCGTATGAAGCCCTGCTACCGGATTCTACGCTCCAAGAGAACAGGATCGGTGACAGTGATATCGTTATGTGGTGTGTCATGCGGGACCGACGACGTTGATGTGGACGACTGGTTGGCTCTCTACGAACGAGTAAGCAAACACAACCGCTGGGACGCAACGCTCATGCTGGCAAATATATTTTATTTGACCGGCACCGCGCGCGTTTGGTTTGAAACGCACGAAAACGAACTGACATCTTGAGACGCATGCAAACAGAAGCTTCATGACCTTTTCGGCAAACCCATTAGACGCCGCCTTGCTGCCAAGAAAGACCTGGCATCTCGTGCCCAAACATCGTCCGAGTCATATTTCTTACATACAAGGCGTCCTATCCCTCTGCCGAAATGTCGACTCGGCCATGAGTGAGGAAGATAAAGTGAACCACATACTAAAGGGTATAGCCGACGACGCTTTTAACCTACTCTTATGCAAGGACTGTTCTCCTGTGCACTATGCTCTTCAAGTGTGCCGGCGCTTTGAGCAGGCGAAACAAACACGCATACGTCACCGGTTTGACCGCCTGCCGAACACAGCTGCTACCTTGTCCTATACTGACCTGTCAGCCTTACAACCCGTCAGCCTTACAACCTTACAACCCGACAACTTGACACGAATTGTCCGCCGCGAACTCGAGGCCATGGCTCCCGCTGTTTCCTCATCTCAGCTGTTTCCTCATCTCAGCCTTCATCCAGGCTGTTGTTCGACAGGAGGTCGCTAACATGGGCATCTCTACTGGCCACGTCCCGAACACCATCGACTCCAACTCAGCCCCTCCTGCGATCGCTGCCGCCTCTAACCCCAGCTTTATGCCTCGATACCGCTACAGTAATCCTGATGACTGGCATACCGCTGACGATCGCCCCATTTGCTTCAACTGTTCCCGTGTTGGTCATATGTCCCGTCACTGCCGCAACCGCTGGCACATGCCGTCACGCCCATTCTACTACATCGATCGCAGTGGAGTCTGCACCGCGCCGTTCCTCGCCCCAACCTGACCCGTCCTGCACAGATCCTGTTCCAACTGTTCGTGTTTCCAGCCGGTCGCCTTCCCCGCAAACCCGACGTTCCCGCTCTCCTCTTCCTCGTTGTAATTCTTCACCGTTCTATGCCGGCCGCTTCTCGGAAAACTACACGATCCAGCTTCCGGAGGTGATGCTGCATTCGCGACCCAGACTGAAAAACCTCTGTTGACATTTGCTCCACAATCTAACCTTATCGAAGTCCTTGTTGATGGTGTTCCTGTCTCTGCCCTTATTGACACTGGTGCCCAAATCTCTGTCCTCAGTTTCTCGTTTCGTCGTCGCCTGAAGAAATCCTGACGCCAGCAGTTTCGCCCACCGTTCGTGTCGCCAATGGCAGCCCTGCTGTCGTGCTTGGTATGTGTACCGCCTGTGTAACCTTTGCTGGTCGTAACACATCAGTCTTATATTCACCGTGCTCCAGGAATGCCCCCAGGACTTGATCCTTGGCCTTGACTTCTTGACCACTCAGTCAGCCCTTATTGACTGCTCAACCGGCATTCTGCTCCTGGGCCTTCTTCTCTGCTCTGAAGACCTTTCCACGCCACCTAGCCTCCGCTCAGCAAAATATTCCCGCCTCCCTCCGGAAGCTGTTGTTTATATTCCTATGTGCCCTTTCCCGCCCGTGCCAGATGCAGACTACCTGGCGTGCCCAATTACAGACGTCGTCCCGCAGCGTCACGTCATCCTCCCACACCTCATCGTACACGTGTCTCAGAATCACACCACTTTCCCAGTCCTAAACTTCAGTTGGTCGACCCAAGTCCTCCCCGACGGAATATCATTAGCTGAACTGTCCTCCCTAACCGACTGTGAAGTTTGAGCCCTAACTACCGACCCTCCCTCTGCACCTTGCACAGCCCCTACCGCTCCTATGTCGTCTCCTTTACACCGTGATTCTGTTTCCAGCATGATTGCGGCCGACCTGCAACCTGATTCTGTCGACACGCTCTACAAGCTGTTGCTTTCACACAGCGACATTTTTTATTTTGGGGCCTGACCTCTCGGCCAAACGTCTATTGTAGCCCACCGCATCGACACCGGCGATGCTGCTCCTGTTCACAAGCGACCGTACCGCGTCTCTTTCCGAGCGCCAGGTGATTCAATGTGAAGTTCACAAGATGCTGGCCGATGACATCATTGAGCCTTCAAACAATCCCTGGGCGTCACCTGTTGTGCTAATCCAGAAAAAAGATGGGAGCTGGAGATTCTGCGTCGACTATCGCCACCTTAACAACGTCTACCCTCTTCCGCGTATCAACGATGCACTTGATTGCTTACATGAAGCCAGCCACTTTTCCTCCATCGACCTTCGCTCTGCCTACTGGCAAATCTCCGTCGATAAACGAGACCGCGAAAAACAACGTTTATCACTCCTGACGGCCTCTACCGATTTAAAGCCATACCTTTTGCCCTATGTAACGCCCCTGCAACTTTCGAACGGATGATGGACTCGTTGCTGCGCGGCTTCAAGTGGACCACTTGTCTCTGTCACTTAGACGACGTCGTTGTTTTCTCGTCCACTTTTGACAGACACCTCTCCCTCCTTTCTACCATTCTCGAGCTATTCCGCCGCGCCGGCCTTCAACCCAACTCCAAGAAATGCAGTTTCGGCCATCGGGAATTCAAAGTTCTTGGCCACTTAGTGAATGCTGCTGGTGTCCAGCCTGACCCCGATAAGATTCGTGCCGTTCGTACCTTTCCCACACCACGTTAATATAGTGATGTTCGAAGTTTTCTTGGCTTGTGTTCTTATTTCCGTTGTTTCGCCCAGAACTTCGCAGCCCTTGCTCGCCCTCTCACCGCCCTACTGAAAAAAGATGCACCTTTCTGTTGGGGCCCTGACCAAGCTGCAGCGTTCTCCGAACGTATCGCTGCTCTCACCAATCCACCCGTCTTGGCCCATTTCAACCCTTCGGCCCCTACCGCACTCCGCACTGACGCCAGTGGTCACGGCATTGGAGCTATCCTCGCTCAGCGACACCATTGCTGCACCAGAGTGACTGCGTATGCCAGCCGCCTACTATCTAGTGCACAACAAAATTACTCTATCACAGAAAGGGAGTGCCTAGCTCTTGTTCGGGCTATTGCAAAATTTCGCCCTTATTTGTTTGGAAGACACTTTACTGTTATCACAGACCACCATGCCTTGTGCTGGCTATCTTCACTCAAAGACCCTACTGGACGTTTGGGACGCTGGGCATTAAGGTTGCAAGAATACACCTTTTCCGTGGTCTATAAGTCTGGTCGGCTTCACCAAGATGCAGACTGCTTGTCAAACCACCCGGTCGACCCTCCCAGCTATACGGCCTGTGACATTGACGCATGCGTCCTGTCTTTATCGGCTTTTCCCCACATAGCCGACGAACAGCGCTTAGACTGCGCGCTCGGGTCTATCATCGACCGTCTGACTACCGGTCAGTCTCATCCTGCCCTCTCCATGTTCGTACCACAAGGGGATGCATTATACCGCCGCAATATGCGACCTGATGGCGCTGAACTCTTGCTCGTCTTTCCGAAACATCTGCGCTCCACCATACTGGAACAATTTCATGATGCTCCCACCGCTGGACATCTTGGCGTGTCCGGCAAGTATGATAGCGTGCACCGACGTTTTTACTGGCCGGGCCTCTATCGCTCAGTTCAACATTATGTGGCCACATGTGAGCTGTGCCAGCGTCGGAAAAAATCATCCGCATTGCCATCGGACACCTACGGCTAATATCCATTCCGACTGACCCGTTTATTTTTGTGTTGGTGTTGATTTGTTTGGACCCTTCCAGGTCTCTGCGTCGGGCAACAAATGGATCGCCGTAGCGACTGACTATGCTACGCGTTACGCCATTACCCGCGCGATCCCAACCAGCTGCGCTACAGCCGTCGCTGATTTCCTCCTCCACGACGCGATACTACAACACGGTGCCCGTTGTGAACTGCACCGTCCGCCACAAATTTACCACCGCCTATCATCCTCAGACCAATGGCCTAACAGAACGCCTCAACCGTACGCTCACAGATATGTTATCAATGTATGTATCAGGCGACCATCCGGATTGGAACATTAGTCTACCCTTTGTACCATTTGCCTATAACTCTTCTCGTCATGATACCGCTGGCTACTCTTCCTTTTATCTGCTCTTTGGCCCACACCCATTACTCCCCTTTGATACAGCGCTACCCACTACTGATGCCGCCATAGTACTTACGCTCGTGATGCCATCTCCCGCGCTAAAGATGCTCGCCACATTGCTCGCGACAGGCTCTTTGCCTCCCAAGGCTCCCAGCAATCCCGTTATAACAGTCGCCATCGCGATGTGCACTACGCCCCAGGCTCTCTCGTTCTGCTCTCGCTCCCATCATGGTGGGCTAGTGCGAAGAACTTCTACCACGCTACACAGGCCCCTACAGTATCGTGCGCCGAGTCACCGACGTCACATACGAAATCGGACCTTTGAACCCGAAGTCTTCTGCATCACAAGTGCGACATTGTGCATGTGACACGACTAAAGCCGTAATATTCACGCCCTGCTTCGTTTACCTAGAACGCACCAGGACTGTGCTTCTGCGGAGGGGTAATGTTATGTGGTGTACCATGCTGGCATTCAGCAAGGGCAGAAATAAGTGTCTGGGTGTGTGTACGAAGACGACGCTCAGTGTTAAGTTGGGCGGCTAAGCGGTGCCCAGTGATTTCAGAGTGGTGCTACCCATCGGTGCATGATTTCCACTCGTAACAATATTCTGTATTCTGTGTTTTCCTTGCTGGCATGCCCTGAATGCATAAATACAGCACTGACGCTCGAAGAACGCGCTTAGCAAGGGGTATGCTCTAACTGTGCAGTAGTGTATGTGGAGTGTGGCTTCGAGCATTCATTTGACGCATCAAAACTGGTGCTTCGTGCAAATGAGAATGTTCGACTGCTGTAAGCAATGCGCCAGTTTGGGAAAGGGCATGCATGTGTGTCAACATTCTGCACTGTGATGAACATGCCCCCCCTTCGTGACAATCCGCCTACGACAGGATATCGTCTCGGTTTCGGCAGTGGCATGAATAGTAGCGTCTGAACCGATGGTTAATGCTGCTGTATAAGTTCGTGTGGTGGGGAGCGATGAGTGCGGTGTTTCAGGCGATGGAACATGGCAGAAGCCTGGACATTCTTTGAACGGGTATGTGTCAGTGATTTTGCTGACACAGGAAAAGTTGTTGATATCGAGGCTCTTTTGAGCATATGCAAGGCTTTCAGAGCAATAAGCATGTTAAGCCCAAAAAGCGTTTCATTCCAGGAGTGGGAAGTAAGTCACTATTCTTGCCATGTAAACTATCAAGGTAGTGCAGGTGGTATGGAGATTGATACCAAATGGCTGATGTGGGTATGAACGGGTTGAAGCACTTGGCCCCCTTTTTTTCTGGTAGGCCATAAAAATGCATGTTTCGGGCGTAAATGACCTATAGTAACCTTGAATTGACTCACTCACTTTGCTATTGAGCGGAAAATCTAAATGTGATCTTCATATGTGCATGGTACACATCTTAAAACACTTTGGTTGTTTGTGGCGGGGATGTTTTTATTTGAATATACAAATGAAATCTAGAAGGTGCATAGGTTGGCTGGTTTTTAATCAGCTTTGTAAGACGATGATAATGGGAAGAGTGTAACGAGGTATTGACAGCGAGCAACGAAGGAAAGACTTTGTGCCAGAATTTTCTCTGTGCTTTCCTGGAAAGTCCAGTCCAGGCAGCACGCTAGTACGGAAATGGTCTTCTAGATGATACTAGGAAGAACTGCAGGTGCCATTGTTTTAAGAAACGCGTCCACAGTGTTCTTAGACAAGTCTCCATGGCTCCGTCAGTACGCCTGTGGCTCCGTGCACAAGGATGCCGTGCTAACACATGTCGCTACCCCACGGCTCAGTGGTTACGTGTTTGTATTGTTTTCAGTTAACACCTGGCCCCAGCTGGTAATGTTAAATGGCAGCAAAACGCATGATGCATGCCGCTGCTGAATTTGCGATCTTCGGGCCACTCCAGAGCAGCATGCCACGGTGAGGGGTTTCCCTCAACGTACAGGCTGCCGTTGACAGAACTCAGCTGGTGGCGATTGATTTGATTGGTATTAAGGTAAAAATATGACTGGGTGCCAGGGAGATATATATATCTGGAAATTACAAAGAACTGAATGCCACCAACTTTTTTTTTTTTTTAGGGGATTTCAGCAGTAATAAGCCCTTGTGTAGCAGCCATCTTACCAAAGTCTTTGCGACATAATTTGTCATGATTTCGCTTTGCTATCGAAACAAAATGAAGATACAATTACGATATTTTGTAAACCATCCTGATGTAAAGTATCCGTTGTCCTGAACAGATAATTAGGGGCTCTTACAAGGACTCCTGAGCTAGTTCACAGGGCAAGTGTGGCTCCAAGTTTTTCGCATTATTTTTCTACATGGCGATTGATGTTTGGAAAAATAACATACACAACACCCAGAGGCACTTGCCCAGAACTCTTTCCTGTGTACCACTGTTGAGATACGAAGGAATACTCTACCTGATATGTCATGTTCAGCAACCCCATTTACTTCCATGCACTTCCCTTATTAAACTGTGTTATTAGGATTAGACGCCCTCGATTGCTCGAAATCCGAACAGTTAAAGATCGCATTAGTAAAAATGTGGCACATGTGATGACATGCAACGCTAGATCAGGCATCAAATAAAGGTAAAAGATGCATAGAAAGCATTTTATTTGGGCGGATTTCATACCGATGCATCATACTAAAGTTAGCTGGGAACAATATTGCTGTCCACGTGCGAGATCGACATTCTTACGTTCAAGGCTTTGCGCATACGCAGAGCACAGCAGGCTGTTCTGCAGAGTTTTTCTTCACCGATGGACACGTAGAACGAAAACATGATGCTAAACACTGCTCAACACTATCGTCACCTCTGCAGTTGGGAGTTGTAGAAAGGGGTTTGGAAACACATGGAGACCACGTGCTTCACTTAAAATGCTATACCAGAGTTCCTGCATTTAATCATTGGCTACTTTGCGACACGTCAAATGTTATTTACCTTCCTGAATCCAGCAGATGCAAGCCGAAATACTTAAGACAGGCAGAGACCCCATTCCTCCTTCGTTTCCATACCCGCCGCACCCATGTCAACTCTCTTCCAAATCATTCATTACTGAAACACATTAGCTCGAGAAGCACTCTGTGGCTCACTGAACTTAACTATCTTCCAAAAGCGCTTCAAAAACTCGACAACGTAAACATTAATTTTATTTTATTCATTATTTTCACACTATTCAAGAGAATCTTAGCGCCACACTTGGGACCCTTACCTTATTCCCTTTATACATGCTTCTCAAACCAAATATTATCCTGCTCCTTTTGACGCACTTGACTATTCACGTAAGACCTTGGCCTCCCTATCAAGCCTTGCAAATTTTAAGTCTATCATCATTTGGGAAGACAGATAAATGTAACTTGCTGAAGGCGAAAGAACATAGATCGGTTTACTGTACTGGATGCCACCTCTGCATGCGCATTGAACGGGGGGGGGGGGGGGGGCAATTGCAATTACCGCAACTGTGCAAGAGGGATTCTTACCTCTGCTAAAAGCCTGTATATGGAGGCCTTCTGATGGCTTATGCCAGTGTACATTAGAAAAAATTTGAGAAGTGGGAGGCCGAGGTGAGTAGCTATTCCCCGTGTCGCTGCGGCTTGTCTGTTATGTGGTCTATACTTGGTTCAGCGACCTGTTTCAAAAAAGGGAAAGACAACACCTCTACATTAGCTTGACTGAGGCTGATTCAATTGACCCCCCCAACCTCCTCATTGCCATTTTCTCTTTTAGCATACCTTTTTCCGCAAACGCGTCTGCTGCTCACCCTATGCGGAAGACAAAAACGACTCCCGAGGCAAGCAACCGCTGCCATCTGGTAAAACTGATAGCGTCTTATTTTGTTAACCTATGTGTTTGCCCTTGCTGTGAAGACGTTATACCTTCAGAAACCTTACACCACATTCCATACATTACCACTTAGACCTCTCACTGACTTAAGAGGACTCCTCCCCTGGAAGATGTTAATTTTGATTTGTCTATTTTTTTCCAGAATGCACCTGTCTATAACCCTACTTGCCATCTACTGAATATCTTTTCTTATTTTTTGTTTTTTAGGAACGTCACTTCTACCCTGTTTATTATTTTGCTTATTTAAGCTTTTCACTAATTAAAAAGGTAATCCCAAGCAATGCAACCCAGCCTTGATAAATGTCTAAATGTTCAGTATACCCTTAAGAAGTGTCTTCTCATGTATGTATGAAAGTCTCGAATTTAAGCCGACATAGGAGTTTCGCTTGTCATGTTTTAAGGAAAACTATCGCTTTAATTTTAATAAAACCATAACACAGAGATGAACATAAACACAAAGAAAGAAAAACTTTACGCAGGAACCGAACCACTAACCTTCACACACACACTAGCCACAAATCAAATTTAGGAACGAAGAATTGGCGAGCGCCAGAACGTAACAAATAAATAATTTTTGCTTTATAGCGGAACTGGCTATTCTCCCAGAGTATTCCCTTCAAGTGTAGGAAATGCGGTCATAGCAAGTGGGTTGTGCTGTAATTTGGTGAATCTTTGTGCTGGCTGTCAGTAGATGTCACAGATGCCGAACACTAAAAGCAAGAATAGGTTTTTGTGAAAACGTTTTTGTATATCTTAATTACTCAGCGCTGACCATTTTGTCACCGTCTGAGAATGCACGTAATTCTTGCTGCACATGGAGCTATGTGGTGCACAGGCTGTTTGTATTGGGCATCCTTGAGCTTTAATTGCCACCAACTGGAGCAGTTATGGCGGTAATTCACCTTCACCACATGAAAAGAGAGATGTGCACGTTCAATGAAGCATTGCGATAACGACGTCACGGTTGGTTTATGTTAGGAGGTACAACAACAAAGGCATAAAACGTGTGTTTGTTGGCGCGTGCTTATATATATTGTATAAACGCGTGTGATTGCTGCACGTTTTTCTAGATTCCAGGACCAATTTTTGGAGTGCGGCCCATCTACATAAGAGTGCGGCCCATCTACCCCTGACATAAGAAAAAAAAATCATTTCAAGTAAAAACAGACCAAACATTAAATGTGCAGCGATTGTTCACCATTCAGTTGTTTTTCGCGGTGTCTTCAGACTCCGAGCTGGTGCTGTGCTCTGGTGGACGTTCACACCACATGTCGTCTTCTTTAGAACCATCTAACCTGTTTGAAATCCCGGTCACCTTGAAACTACAGGGTATAATGACCGTAGACACGGAGTTCCATACGGATAAAGTCCAGCCAAACACACACTGTAAAAAAAAATTGGTCAAAATGACGGAAAATTCTTGGCCGCTCTATTTTCAAGCATTATCCGTCGTTTCAACTGATGGTGCTTTTAGTCATTTTGATGTTTACTTGTCAACCTGGAATACATTTACACCGTCAATATGACAGTTGACAATCATTTCCAAATGACGGTGCATTTGTTCATTTTGATATAATGTACTTAAGTTGTAAATATGACAGTTGACTGTCATTCTCACATGATGGTTCATTTCATTATTTGGCATAATACACTTAGGCCGTCAGTATGATGGCTGGCTGTCATTTTCACATGATGGTGCTGTTAATCATTTTGATGTACTGTTTGTGAACCAGGAATACAACGGAGTCATCAACGTGTCATTGTACAATGTGCCGTCATATTGACGGTTGTTGTGTCAGTTTGAAGTACATTTAAAGCGTCAATATGACAACTTAACATGTTTTCACTTCATGGTCCAATCCCATTAAGCACTTTTTTGTACAGTATAGCATCAGTAAAGCATTTTTATCAATAAACAAAAAGCATATTTAAGCCATCAATATTGTTACGAGGCACGTCGAGATATTAAGAGGCGATGGTACGTCGTAGCCGCAACAGTTCACCGTCAGGGACACACACACAGGAGAACAAGACGTAGCTGCAGCGTCGTCTTTCTCTACTAGCCCAGCACTTCGTCATCGTCTCTTTCAATGTGTACCGTAACAATAACCCCCCGTGGAAGAAGCACAGTCCCGGTGCGTAGACTACACAGGTGAGCGCGAGATATAAGGTTTGAGACGGGCGACATGCACGACTTCTGGATGATGGTCTGCCGGGGAGTGGCGGTTCACAGGGATAATCTCGTACGTCACGTCGGTAAGTTGCCGCAAGACCTGGTAAGGGCCCACGTAGCGGGGCAGAAGTTTCTCGCACATGCCTACAAGTCGAGCAGGGAGCCAGAGGAGTACGAGGGAGCCTGGAGGGTAGTAGGCGTCACGGTGCTGGAGATCGTAACGGTGCTTTTGAGAACGCTGAGACGCACGAAGCCGGTCTCGAGCAATATGACGGGCGGCATCAGCGCGGGCGATGGCATCAGAAGCGTAACTGCAGGAGGAATCGCCAAGAGGCAGTAGGGTGTCGAAGGGAAGTAGAGGGTCGCGGCCGAAGAGTAGATAAAAGGGAGAGTATCCGGCGGTATCATGTCGTGAGGAGTTATAAGCGAATTTTATGAAAGGTAAAGAGATGTCCCAGTCACGGTGATGGTCAGAAACATACACTGACATCATATCGGTCAGGGTACGATTAAGGCGCTCAGTAAGACCGTTCGTTTGTGGATGGTAGGCCGTTGTGAAGTTGTGGCGCGTAGCGCATGAGCGCAGAAGGTCATTAACAACTTTAGAAAGGAAGCAGCGACCGCGATCGGTGAGCAGTTGACGAGGAGCACCATGAAGCAAGATGACGTCATGCAAAAGAAAGTCTGCAACGTCGGAGGCACAGCTGGTGGGGATAGCTCTGGTTATGACATACCGGGTGGCGTAATCGGTCGCTACGGCAATCCATTTGTTCCCTGAAGTCGATGTGGGGAATGGCCCGAGCAGGTCGAGACCAACTCGAGAAAAGGGCTCAGTTGGAATTGCGAGTGGTTGCAGGGGCCCACTAGGGTGAAGAGACGGGGTCTTCCTGCGCTGGCACAGCTCACAGGCGGCGACGTAGCGACGAACAGAGCGGTAGAGTCCAGGCCAGTAGAATCGCCGTCGAACATTGTCGTATGTGCGGGACAATCGTAGGTGCCCTGCTGTAGGAGCATCATGAAGGTGCGCAAGAACAGCAGAGCGTAGATGTGTCGGGACAACAAGCAAAAGGTCTACACCATCTGGGCGCATATTGCGTCGGTATAATGTGTTATTAAGCAGCACAAACATACTGATGGGCGGATCGGTGCTGTCGTTGCGCAGGTGATCAATAATGGGCGCAGGGAAGGATCACGACTCTGTTCGACACCGATGTGGAGAAAGTTCGAAATGGACAAAACGCAGTCGTCAGCAGTATTGTCAGGAAGTTCAGGAGGGTCAACGGGGTGGCGGGACAAGCAGTCGGCGTCTTGATGTAGGCGGCCTGACTTGTACACAACAGTAAACGTGTATTCTTGTAATCGCAAGGCCCAGCGACCTAAGCGGCCAGTAGGGTCCTTAAGTGATGACAACCAACACAAGGCATGATGGTCCGTCACTACGCTGAAGGGCCGCCCAAACAAATAAGGGAGGAATTTGGTCAACGCCCAAACAAGTGCAAGGCATTCGCGCTCCGTAATGGAATAATTGCGCTCGGACTGAGATAGGCGGCTGGCATAGGCAATCACACGAGAGTGGCCGTGCTGGTACTGGGCAAGGATGGCGCCAATACCATGTCCGCTAGCGTCGGTGCGCAGTTCTGTAGGCGCAGACGGGTCGAAGTGCGCCAGTACAGGAGGAGCGGTGAGCGCGGAAATGAGCGTTGTGAAGGCCTGAGCTTGTTCATGGCTCCACGAGAAATTAACGTCTTTCTGCAAAAGGGAGGTAAGGGGACGTGCTAGGTCAGCAAAGTTCCGAATGAAGCGACGGAAGTAGGAGCAGAGCCCGAGAAAACTTCACACATCACTTGTATTGCGTGGTGTAGGGAACTCGCGGGCTGCACGAACTTTATCAGGGTCGGGCTGCACACCATTTTCGTCAACCAAATGTCCCAGGATTTTGATCTGGCGGCGGCCGAAGCTGCATTTTTTTGCGTTGAGTTGAAGACCAGCGCGGCGAAAGACTGCCAGTATCGTAGAAAGCCGTTCAAGGTGACTTGTGAACGTGGGAGAGAAAACGACAACGTCATCTAAGTAGCATAAGCACGTTGTCCACTTGAAGCCACGGAGAAGCGAGTCCATCATGCGCTCGAAGGTCGCAGGAGCATTACAGAGGCCAAATGGCATGACCTTGAATTGGTATAGTCCGTCAGGGGTGACAAATGCGGTTTTATCTCGATCCCGTTCGTCGACAGCTATTTGCCAGTAGCCGGAACGCATGTCGATCGAGGAAAAATAGCTGGCACCATGCAAGCAGTCGATGGCGTCGTCAATTCTCGGGAGCGGATAAACGTCTTTTTTAGTGATCTGATTGAGGTGGCGGTAATCTACACAGAATCTCCAAGTTTGATCTTTCTTTTTGACTAAAACGACAGGAGACGCCCAGGGACTGCAGGAAGGCTCAATAATATTATTTGTCAACATCTTGTCGACCTCCTTCTGTATCACGTGGCGCTCAGCAAGAGAGACTCGATAAGGCCTTCTGTGAATAGGGCTGGCATCACCAGTATTGATGCGATGGGCAACGACCGATGTCTGGGCCAAAGGTCGGTCGGCAAAATCAAAAATGTCCTTGTACGAAAGCAAAAGGTAGGAGAGAGCACCGGCTTGCTGAGGTGTCAAATCCGGTGCTATCATGGAAGTAAAAAGGGTCGAACGAGAAGCTGATACGGGGGGTTCAGACAGAGGCACAGGCTTGAGGGCAGAAGCTTCGCAGTCAGCCAACGGAAGCAAGTCAGCGAGTGCAATGCCATGGGGCAAAACTTGGACAGAGTGACTAAAGTTAAGGACGGGAAGATAGGTTCTGTTATCCGTGACGGTCAGGACAGTGTGAGGGAGTATGACGTTACGGTGGAGAACAACATCGGTGATTGGACAAGTGACGTATGTACCATCAGGAATAGCAGGAAACGGGGCCAAATGAACATACATGGCAGCTTCGGGCGGTAGGCGAACAAACTCGACGGAGCAGAGGCGTGGCTTGATATCTGTGCGGTCGGAGCAGAAAGGCAGGTCTAAGCGAAGGAGGCCACTTGAACAATCAATCAGGGCAGAGTGCGCTGTTAAAAAGTCGATGCCGAGGATCACATCGTGAGGGCAGCGGTCGATTACAGTGAAGAGCACAGGGGTAGTTCGACCACAAATGCTCACGCGCGCAGTGCAAAGTCCCACGACGGCAGCGACGCCTCCATCGGCGACACGAACGGCTGATGAAGAGGCGGGTGTGACAACTTTTTTGAGTCGGCGGCGAAACGAAGAGCTGAGGACGGAAATTTGGGCACCAGTGTCAATGAGGGCGGTAACAGGCACACCATCTACACATATATCTAGAAGATTGCGGCGATGAGCGAGGGTCAGCAGAGGATTTTAGGGCCGGGTCGTCAATGCAGCTTCACCTCCGGGAGCTGCATTGATCAGTTTTCCGGGAGCGGGCCAGAGAAGTGAGGGGACGAGGAACGGTGAGGTAGGGGCGAGCGGGAACGGCGGGTCTGGGGAGACGGCGATCGGCTGGACATGCGCGGGGATGGCGGGTTAAAGTCACGAGCGGGCATATCACGGAGAGAGGTTGGGTGTGGTCCGTAGGCGGTGCTGCGATCATGATAGAGGCGAGGTCGAGGTGGCGGAACCCAGCGGCTGCGGCAATGGCGAGAAATGTGGCCGGAACGTGAGCAGTTGAAGCAGATGGGTCGGTTGTCGAAGGTCCGCCATTCTTCTGGGTTGCGGTAGCGTCGGGTAGATCCGGGGTATCGCGTCGGGAAGGGCGCAGTCGGAGCCGCAGCAGCTACCACCGGAACGGTGGGCTGGACAGATGGCTGTGCGGACGGCTGACCAGAGCTGAGGCTTACGCTCGCATTAAGGCCCACGTTCGCGAATTCTTGGCGAACGACAGCTTGAATCAGTGCTATAGTAGCATCCGCCGGCTGAGGTGTGAATGCGACGGGGGCCATTGCCTCCAGCTCTCTGCGAACGATCCTGGTCAAGTTTGGCTCATGGGACGGCTGCTGCAGTGTTGGCAGATCCTCGCACGAAGACGTAGCAACTGTGTTTGGCAAGCGGTCGAAGCGGGGAGCAATACGACGATGTTTAGCTTGCTCAAACCGCCGGCATACCTCGAGGACTGAGTCGACCGTCGTACAATCTTTGCAAAATAGAAGGTTGAAAGCGTCGTCAGCAATGCCCTTTAAGATGTGGCCCACCTTGTCACACTCGGGCATGGCGCTGTTCACTTTGCGGCATAGAGCTAGTACGTCTTGTATGTACGACAGATATGATTCGGTCGACGACTGTGCTCGCGATGCCAGGTCCTTTTTAGCGCCGAGCTTGCGTCCGATTGGCTTGCCAAAGAGATCCCGAAGCTTCTCTTTGCACATGTCCCAGGATGTTAGATCTTCTTCGTGCGTCTCGAACCAGACGCGCGCCGTACCAGCCAGGTAGAAAATAACATTTGCAAGCATCAACGTTGCGTCCCATCGGTTGTGCTTACTGACGCGCTCGTACATAGCCAGCCAGTCTTCGACGTCGATGTCATCGGTGCCGCAAAAGGTTCCCGGATCACGAGGCTGCGCAACGACGACAGTGGGCGCTGGTTGTGCCGCTGTGGAGGTAGCTGCGTCGGACTACATAGTGCTAGCACCAAGTTGGAGGCCACTACGGAGATCCAGCTTGTGGTATTGGTGTCCAACCCAGCAGCTCCACCAAGATGTTACGAGGCACGTCGAGATATTAGGAGGCGATGGTACGTCGTAGCCGCAACAGTTCACCGTCAGGGACACACTCACAGGAGAACCAGACGTAGCTGCAGCGTCGTCTTTCTCTACTAGCCCAGCACTTCGTCATCGTCTCTTTCACTGTGTACCGTAACAATATAATGATATATGAATCCATCAATATCATTTAAGCTATATGTGAATCTGAAACACATTTATTTAGAATTCCTAAAGCCACGGTTGTAAGACGCTGAGCAAAATTTAATCTAAACTTTGTGCCGCTCTGAAATCTAGCCTCAAGACCAAAGTTCATCTGCTTCTCTTTGTCATTTGGACCTGTTCCTTTTTATTTTTAATCAAGGACTTCCACTGCTGCTGCTGTTAAGCTGCAGTCTGACTCGCAGAATATCTTTAAAGAAGTCACAAAAATTAGCGCTTTTAAAAAGGTGTTTATTGTTATAAATGCGCTAAAATGTAATATAAAAATACACTTTGAACTTGCAGCTTGCTGCTCTCCTATTCTGCACAAAATCATGCATGGTGTATCTAGAAAACAGAATATGACGTATACTCATATTAGATACACGATCATATTAAGGGTATATAAACAGAACAATATGGGGTCATAAGAAAAGCATCCAACAGGCTGAAACTAAATTCGGGTGTAAAATATACAAACATTCAAAACGTTGGCAACATCTGTTACCATAATTGCATACCAGTAATTTCTATAAAATGAGACAACAAAATTCTCTCTAACTCGTATTTATGAACTTTGAGTCATTTTGTCCAGCCTCTTCCCTGACTCTGCGAGAGATAGGGCTTTTGTCAAGCTAGCCTGACATTAGTTTCCAAGTCCACTTTTCCCAGCTGTTATCTCCCAGAGCATCAGAAAATAAACAATTTGAACAGAGATGAACCACAAAAGTTGAGATGACAGTCAAATTCTTTATAGTACCGTAGTTTTAGTAAGAACTTTATACTGCTGGCAGGAATGGCCTCATTTTCTCCCTTCATTATCTTTTCATCTGTAAACCATTGAGATTATATTCATGCAGTTACTTTTATGTTTTCTATGTGAAGGCAACTATATTGGTCAGTTTTCTTCTTTTGCCTGATTCTTTCAGTTAAAGAACACAAACGCTTAAAATCATCTTCAATCCCAATAATAGAAATTCCTCAAGGTCAAATTTTCACTTTCTTAGTTGAATGCATCAGTACCATTTCACTCAACTGACCAGCTCCGAGAAACAAAGTTTTCCTCCCGCAAGGCACATTTGAAACCACCACAAGACCGACAACCAACTTTTCAGACTCACTAGGGCTGCAAGAAGGCTAGAAAAATCAAATTTTATAGAGAACCATGACTTCACACAAGTTTCCAATTGCCACCATAGTGAAGCAAGAGATTCGCAGTTTTGTTTCCGTTCTGATGCTTGGCTGTCGCAGACAATGGCTGTAGTGGTTCTGCATGCCTAAGGCAAACATTGGCTTAGACGAAGTTTAGACTCAAAATGAACCTGCCACAGTGAGTTCACTGAAGGGAAGATGCTTGGGCTTGTTGGTTCATGGTATAAAAGGAAAGAAGCATAGCACGGAAAGACATGGACACACGGTCGAGACACACAGTGCTAACTTCCAACAAATGTTTATTTTAGCAAAGAAAGGTTTTATATCTTCGTATTACAGGGGACCATCAGGCATGCACTAGCAAAGCATATCTGAAAGATACACAAGTTCCCTTGGCAAAGTGCGACTGAAGGGCTGCTTGCATAATTTTGTTTTGTAAAGCGAAAATCCACTGTGCTTCAATTATTTTGCGTGTTACCATAATTGCACTTTTGCACTTTTAAAACCATATGCTTTCTGAGATGGGGAATGCTTTCACACATGGCAGTGAGTCGACAAACTTTTCCCGCCCTTGCTCCTATACGTCCAGCCCATGCTCCCGAAGCTTATCATACAGGCATCTGCCCATTTCTCCTACATATTGTTTGCCACCCGGGAGAAAAATTTGACAGGGAATATTTTCGGAGCAATAAACACATTTTCCCCAAGCTTCCTTGTGCAGCAGCCAACCGCCTTATTGAGCTCTGAAAAAGTTTTTGTGCACAGACGACTCAACTTGTTAGAAGCCGAAAAGCTCGCTCCGCTGCTAGATAACTGCGGTATTTTCTTTCGAGTCCAGCAACCCAGCGGCAGAGTTCTAATTTTCGGCTCCTTATAAGTTGAGTCATCTGTGCACGAAAACATTTTCAAAACTCAATAAGGCAGTTCGCTGCAGAAAGAAGCTTAGAGAAAAATTCATTTATTGCCTTGAAAATGTTGCCTATCCAATTTATCTCTCCTGTGGCAAACAATATGTAGGACAAGTGGGAAGATGCTAGAGTGATAAGCTTTGGGACAATGGGCTGGGCGTAAAGAGCATGTGCGGGAAAGGTTTATTCACCCACTTCCATACGTATGAATGCATTCCCCATCTCAAAAAACATGTGATATAAAAGTACATAAAAACAAGTTAGCACGTGAACTAATTGAAGCCCAGTGGATCGTCCCTTTTGAAAGAAAATTATGCAAGCAACCTTTCTGTCGCACCGTTGTCAAGGGAACTTGTGCATCTGTCAGATGCACTTTGCTAGTGCATGCCTGATGGTCCAGTGCTATATGAAGGTATAAAAACATTTCTCTACTAAAATAAACATTTGTTGCACTGCATGTCTCTCCTACTTGTGTCCATGTCTTTTTGCGCTACATATTTTTTTTTATCTTTGAGCGCACTGAACGACCACATTTTGTGGGACACTCCCCTGCATAGTCCTGTAGTTCATGTGGTGAACCACTTGCAAAATATGGCAGTTATAGCTGCGAAAAGCCACCACTGCTACTGCGCTGCACTGCAGACAGGTGTGCGAAGGCACTCACAATTCTGAATCATTTCTCGAACATTTCCAAGAATGTGTGCAAAAGCAGAACACTAGATGAAATGAAAAAAAAAATGGTCCTTGGCGCATTGTTTTGAATATATATACAGAGCGTTCATTAGGCAAAAGTACTGTGATGCTGTATGTTCTTGTCAATTCTTGCCACTTTCATAGGGTCATTCAAAAATTCTAAACATTTACCTCGTCTCTTATAGATGATTTAATCAGGATTGTTGCTTTTGCAAAGAAAGCAAGCACAAGTGAGCTCTGCGAACTTTGAGCAGTACAAGCTTTGGCAGGGGACGATATCTCAGAACAGTGAGAGCTTGCAGCCATTCGTATGCACTGAATGAACCCACTGATGATAATAGACTTGCTTTTATTAAGCTCCTTTCTGGATTTAATTTTCTGTCTGATCAAATTTTCGGCCCCTTGAATTCTGAATTAATGACTTTCCACTGTGCATATTGTATAGAGGTTCGGCTCTTTGCAGCACCACTGCGGCGAATATAAAAGTTTGAAAAACTGACAACGCTGGTTATATGACTACTGTTGTGGTTCCATGAAATTTCCACATAATCGAGAGTCGGAATACTCACAGGTCAGAAATTTCGCCTTTGAGTGCTACATAGTTGGTCGTTTTGCACATTGCCTGCTTCAAGTCTCGGCAACTACAGATATTGAAATTTTTGGAGCTGCAATAAATAATCATAGTAAAGGATTTTTGCAATTTACTTTAACTACCACAGTAACTATCAGCTGCCGCCGAATATTTCCTTGCCTTATTCTCAGACGAATTTATAATACAGATGAGTTCTTTCTTAAGGCACTACACAATTTGCAACTTAGTCTTTCATGTCTAATGGTACATCAATGAAGGCGCACTAAACAACTTTCTTTGAAAAGCCTTTCATGTAGGAATGCGGTTCCTTGAAATAAGAGCCACTGGTATAAACTATCAAAGTAGGATAAGCCACATAACAGTGACTGTGATCAATACAAAGGTCAACTCACCAGTGTAAAAACACCCGTAGCAGGCTCACCAACGTCGGTGAAATACCGCTGGCGGGCCCTTTTCCTCGGCCCTTAAAAGGGTTGATTTGTCCAAAGTACTTGCAAAATATGAATAGTAAAATAAATTCGATTGATTTGGTGAGCTACGCTGTTAACAATGGTGCATTAGAAAGCAGGCGGGTGGGATAAACAAGAAAGTAAAGATATGCATGGAATAGTTCCAGCATATACTAAATAATTTGTCTAAAAATAGCAAGGCCAGTAATGGTATGAAGGAGCACTGAACAAGGGTAAAAGGGGTACGCATCAGTTCGCAAGTCGAGCCAACGTTTCCACAAGTGGACTTGTCTTCGTCTGGCCCAGACGAAGGCAAGTCCACTTGTCGAAACGTTGGCTTGACCTGCGAACTGAGGTGTACCCCCTTTACCCTTGTTCAGCGCTCCATCATACCGTGTAAACCATCTTCTTCCTCTCGTTCTACCAAGGCCAGTGATGGACATATTTGAGGTAACAGGTGCTATCCTAATCAAAAGTAATGTGTGGTATAAATAAATAAATATTTTTGTTGAGCAGCATAGTGTTTAATGTTTGCTTACGCATAGATACAGGCTACTAAAATGTCGTGGGAAAGGTGAAAACAAAATTATGTGAATTTGGCTCAGTTTACAACAATGTATGGAAGATGTGCCCATGACATAACTGCAAAATAATGGCAAGCTAGGTTTAAAAATTTCATTTTTGCAGCACTAACAAATCAAGAGAAATTAGAAAGGAGGAGGAAATTAAAATAATTCTTGACATATTCAAAATTCATTTCCATGTCATATACTGTGACTTATATATTTTGGCGTAGTTATTCTAGAATGCCTTGGATATTTATATTGCATAATCTTCTTTGAGGCCGAGTATGCTGAAGTGGTGAAGAGAAACATGTTTGGGATATCCTGATGACAGACATGTTCACACTCTGATTATGCTCAACTATACAAAACCATTACTAACTATACATGTTTCAAGAGGAAAAGAGGTTAATCTTCAATAGTAGTTGGTTGCAGTTAGGGCAAAAGACTAAACTTATATCATGATTCAGCTAAAGAAATCGAAGCAGCCTCTACATATGACGATGAGCGACAGCAATGAAACAACCTTTTCACATTATTGCCGTGCAAGCCTTAAATATCAGCCCAAAACACAGGACGCGAACTCAAAACCTTCAGGAGTTACGTGGACTTGACCTAGAGTTCAGTAAAGGAGGCTATTAATTTTTATTAGCAAATTGGGTGCTTCCTATTCAACAAAGTAATTAGAATGTACTGTCATGCTCAATATGAGTTGCAACGCATCCCGAGTGAATCAATTCTGGCATCCATGCAATAATAAATAAGTGAGCGCTTAGGGAGAGAATGCAACTTGTAAAAAGATTGAATGAACTCTGTAATTCGTTTCGTCAACTGAATGAATAAATTGTGAGCAAGGTTATAGTCAATATGCTCAGTTCGTTTTATGTTGCAAAATAATGTTATTTGTACTATCAACTTAGTCTCCGTTCAATTTATCTTACTGTGAATTATTGCTGTCTTGTATATTAATCTTTATCTGTCATTCATAGGAGGTCCTGATACAGTCGCTGACTCTGGGACCTCCTTCTGTATGTATAAGCTGGAATGCACTGAACGGATATAATAAAATTGAATTGAGTTTAATGTGCGCCAAGAACTTAGCTCCTACTGCACCTTGTGCGTTAGAGTGCATATTGAGTGCGACAGTACATTTTCAGAAATTTTTATGCGTCAGAAATGTATTCAGCACATGATATAAAATACATTACTTAATGCATGATATTTACTAGTGTAAATTATTTAGGACTGCCATCTTGCCGTGCTAATTAGTCAGGTACAACTAAAAAATGAACCAGATGTTGCTCTACAAGTCCCTTCAGCAAATGCCATCAAACAGCTTCATGATGGCAAGTGCAGAGTGTTTATTCACCTTTGCTAGTCATCAAAATAAAAAAAATCAGTTGTCAAGTTGTTATACGGAACCCAATATATACAAAGCCTCAGCAATTATTAGATTGCTCAAAAACTAGAGATGAAATTCTATTTGTTTCCTAGCAACCAAAGGGCTTTATTCTTATAGTAACACTTATGTCTTAAATATGTAACCTGTACAGAAATTACAACACTTATGAAAAGATTTTTTCCATCATTTGAAACTCATTTACCTCTGCGAAAACACCGTAGTAAGAGGGCGCCAGGTGGACAGGAGATATTGAACACGAAGAACGCTCCAAGTAGTAGTGCCATCGCTTTCTCCATGCTAGCAATGCTAATGCACTCTTCTTTATCTACTGCCAGCACAACTCGATGGATCTCCCATGTCTGAGCCTGCATGTGAAAACCAAATTACTTCACATAAAACATCATCACGGGCACACAAAACAATTATGAGTTGCAACCATACTTTGCATAAATACACTGACAAATTTGAAATGAATCTGATGAATAATAACATACAGGATTATTGTTTCTATATTAATATAAACTGTCCAGTTGTAAGACGAGCAAAAACTCTCAGCATGGTGCGACCTGCCTTTCTTGATTTCAAAGAAGTTTTTCTAGCAAGAGCACTGCTTTTACAAAATGAGGCTATCTATTCACAAGAAAATATAATAATATATGTGTACACAAAATAGACTCGATTCGAAAATGACTACTGACAGACCATAAGGATTACAGCTACAACATTGCCCATCTAAATAAAAAAAATGTTTACAATATCTTCCAATTCTAGAAACCAAATTATTTAAAAGTAATGGCACTTCGAACTCATACCATATTTGACTGTTTTGGCTCAAGAGAAGGTGCCCCTGCGGCCGAAGAAAAAAGAACTCTTGTTATCGAAAACCTTTCTCTGCGCATGCGACCATGGTGGTGGGGCTGCCACGCAGACGGCTGTCTGGGCAAAACGCAGCATCGGGCAGCTTTACTTGGATGTTGACTGGAGTCGTGTAACGCTTGGCACGCGGTTTTTTCTGCGCGCACATTCGCCTACTAAAGTGCAAAGAAAAGCTGGCTGAGGCTTTCAGCGAACATCGTCCCAGCAAAAAGCAAAAAGACTGAAAGTATTGTTATCAAACACCTTTCTCTGCAGACTGCAGGTGGTCACGCGGTAGACGAAAGACAAGCTGGGGCACCATGGCGGCACTGTGGCCCGCAGCGGCGACTTATACCTCGAAGAGCAGCGCCGAAGGAGAGCAGGTGTTCAGGCGAGCGCTAGGCCCCGCCGCTTGATCGAATCGACTGAGAGCGTCAGCAAGACGCCATTTTACAAGCAAATTTTCCGCGCACGTCACATACCCTGCTCTGGTGGCTAGGCTTCAAAGAGGGATAAAACAATCTTTAAACAGACGGCAGCTCGCCAGCCATCGGATGTTAATCCTTTCAATGTATGCAGTCACTAACAGTAACAAAACACTGAGCAAATGATCAGTGCTTTTCGATGGAAAGAAAACAGCACAGAAAAAAATAGAACAGCCAGCGTTGTCCTGTGATTTTAGTACGCGAATGCACACGTTGAAAATATGAGCCGCGTGACATCACTCCGGTCAACACCACAATATTTCAGCCTGCTGCTGGGTTTTGTGCTTTTGAACACGTGAGAGCCCTCTCTGACTGCTGCTCTTCAAACACCGAGAACAACGTACCATTTAACTTATGCGCCTGTATAGCGCCAACGTACTGCCCATGCGCGCTTAAAAAATTACTTGCGCAATGCGCCGTGAGCACCCTGGCCTTGAGCCACGCCATTCGCACAATTATTCAGCAACCTCATCTCCACAACAACTTCCTAACCACCACTTCAAATCGCAACACAGCCGGTGCGGCCGGGCTCGAATCCGCGAGTATTCGCGCTCGACGCTCTGAGCTTTGGGCCTAGGACCCCATTATTGTCGAAAACAGCTCAGCAAAACGAAGTAATTATTTTACAGCAGTGAAAAATAAATAATAACGCTCAGGAAGTTATCGGGAGCGCAACGCACTCGATGCCACAGGCATAGCAGCAACGGACGCTCCACACTTCGATGAGGGCAAAGCGCGCAAGGGGCTTGTGTACTGTACAATGCCAGTGACCGCATTATTCAGCAACGGGTGGTCAATATTATTCCAAGCACTCCATGGGTTCGGCATCTCCCAAATCCCAAGTCGCTTTGTGACATCAACTTTGCACAAACCAACTTTGCACAAATACGCGCGAAAAATGCACGTTCTCTATACAAATACCTCGTGCCTACAACTTTCCCTTACCGAATGCTAGCGGACAGCCTTCTGTCGTCATGTGGAGCACAATACGAGCGCACGCCGGCTGCCTTCAAATGCATGTTGCGCATAAGCTCGGCGCACACGCTTGTATCCTGCTCCACAAGCTCCACAAAGTCTTCAAGTAAATAAAAAAAAAACACGCAGTACACTTACCGTAATCAGGTGGACTTGGTCGGAGACTGCAGCTTCGTGTGCGGGGCCGACTCCGAACCACGCCGTCTTTTTGCAAAGCGCAATATAAAATGACACAACACACACAAAGAAACCCGGGAAGCGCCTCCTCTATACTCGGGAAGCCGACGAAAACGGTGCAGGAGACGTTAACTTCGCACGCAGCCAACGCAGCGGCAGGCTAGTTCTCGCCCGACGCCGCAAAACATTGCGATAGGTGAAGTGCGGATCACGGGTTGTGTGACGTAACCCAAACGGCGGCGAACGATCACACCATATCGCTGCGCGAATTATGTTTGTTTTTAGGACTCCTAGTCTGTTCTCTATCTCTCGCTATTTGACACCTCGGCGCCGTTTATTCTGTTGGCGTCGGCGCTCCATCAAAACTGAGCAGAGGGTGGCCGTCAAAGTGAGGAATATTTTCTAGTCACAGGCGGTGCCGTTTTGAGCCTTTGACACTCACGTGCCTTCAATAGTTGCAGAACGAAGCCAGGGTGGCCAGGGCTCTCGATGCCGATATGGATTTCAGAAGCTCGCGGCAGAGGGAAAATATAATAATGATGATGACTCACGACTTCGGGCTCCATCCGTGAGCAGCATCTGGAAGCTCCTGTGCGCGTGCATATTGAAGGATATTCCCGCGTGGGTTGTGGAAAGTGTTTGGTGCGTCCCTTATACAGATTTATATTTCAATATTTGCTTCGGCCCGTACACGGGAGCAACCCTTACACGCGTTGCATGGTATGCATATGCGTTCTGGCAAGAGTGCCGCATCAGCTGTGACCATCTCTCTGCAGGCTCATCGGGGGATAGTATTTACCGCATCATGGACTGCAGCAAGTCCCAGCAGGAGGGCCATGTGGCCAACTTCATGTTGTTCATCAGGCGCGCCCGCCTTAGCGACAGTATTCTGGAGAACAATTTATTCCAAGTGGTGCAGACTCCCCAGGCCGTCATCCTCTCGCCCACACGAGAGCTCGCCGCAGGTATGCTTATAAGCGACTCCATTCTCAATGATATTAATCATTACCATCTATGTAGGAATAGTTAACCTTTCACAGGGTTGCCACATACGTGTGGCAGCACAGGAAGAGGCGCGTTGTGCTCCACGGAGAGACTGAAGGGTTTTGTTGACACAGGCAAGATCATTTTTCTTTTTCATAACTTGTAGTGTTAACAAGACTGGTTTGATTTGGTTTATGGAGTTTAACGTAACTGAGTGACTGTGGCTATTAGAGGCGTCATAGTGGAGGACCCCGGAAATTCTGACCACCTGGAATACTTTACCGTGCACTAACATCGCACGGCAGGCACGCGGGTGCCCTGTTTTACGCCTCCATCGAATCCGCGACCGGGATTCTATCGAGCATTTTCGGGCACAGCAATCGAGCACCCTAACCACTGCGCCACCCCGACGGAATGTTTTTTTTTTACATTATTTAGAGGGGAAAAGGCTGCACTGCGATTTATGGGAAGGTTATCGGATTTTAGGATTCTGTTGATCTCTTAAACGGCTGTTTTCGTGGTCTGCCATTTTTGTCTGGAAAAGTAAGTGCAAGTTCTTTGAAAATGTATTCATTGCTGCAAGATAACTCTGCTCTAAGCGCATTCCGTCACATACACACGTCCAATATTATTCGACGTTTCTTTCTTTCATTATTGAGGATCTATGCGGCATTTTTAGCAAAGGCTAAATGAAAGAATACAATGAGTAAAGCGTACCTTTTCATGCATATGTTGATTTTATCGTTTTTCAGCGTGTTTTGAGCTTCTTGTGACATGTTTTCTATCTTTGAATTGGCAATTGGTGCCGCAGTTCAACGTCTCCTTTAGACAGTGCCTGCAGTGTGTATTGTATCAGTCGCGCATGCGCTCTGGTCATTATCATGCAGCCACTTGTAGGCTATATATACCAGCCAGCAATCTCGAATAAACGCTCTTCTTCTTGTTGCTTCCATGCTGCGTGTTCGTTGTTGTACGCCGGAACATGATGTCAAAAGTGGGGTGGCGTTCACGCATGCTGTAACGCGCTGATCGAAGCAATGCCACTGTGCACTGCACGATGGATTTAGTGAAGCCACGCAGCCGCTGGGGCTGTCCGGTAGCACCGCGAAGAGCTGGAGCCTCTTCAAGCAGCGGTTCGAGCTGTTCCTGCAGGCCACGGAGTCGACGAAAGAACCACGGACGGAAGGAGCCAAAACCGCTGCTCACCGTAGCCGGGGAAGACGCCCTAGAAGTATTCAACAACATTTTGCTTCCGGAGAACGAAAGCAAGGAAGATTATCAAACTGTTACAAAGAATTCGAGAAATACTGCAAAGATAAGCAAAACTAAGTGTACGAGCGGTATGTCTTTTGTTCAGAACGCAAGCTGAGGCGAACCCTTCGAACGCTTTTCACGGGACTTGAAGAGACCTGCACGAAGCTGCAATTTTGGAACCTTGAGGGACTCCATGGTCAGGGACCAGGTTGTCCTTGGCACAAATATTCCGAAATTGTGCGAAAATATGCTTAAAGTTACGAACCTTACTTTACTAAGGGCGGAGGAAATTTACAAGGCTGAAGAGGCATGCGCCGAACAAAACAATACATGCGCTCAAGCGGAGAAGCAAGTAGCACGAATTGATACGCGCCAGCAAGGCAACTTTTCAGCCTGTGAACAGTGTGCAGAATGTTCAGAGTAGGACGAGGCTCAACGAGAACAGGAAGTTGCTCGGATAAAAACACACCGGCAGTTCAAATGCTCTAAGTACAACCGCTTCCACGAATGTGGCAGATGCCCAGCGTTCGGCAAAACATGCTTCCTGTGCCGTGACGCTAGCCATATTTTTACCTGTGGCAAAAACGTGTCTCAAGTAAGCGAAGTACGCGGCGAGCAGGAAGGTTTTGAAATACTCAACGTCAGCTTAGGCAACAAAGCTGATTGTGTCATTCATGCGAGAGTGGCTTCCCAAGTAGTGTCTCTGAAAGTAGACAGGGGCTCGCAAGCGAATTTATTGCCTTACTCTGTTTTTAAAAGACTCCAAGCGAAGTCTGGTTTAAGAGCAAGCCTATCCGTCCTCCGCTCATACACCGGTGACGTTATAAAGTACATAGGCGTGGCCACGCTCCAAGTTTTGTGAACGACCAAAGTGGGTACTTCGACTTCTTTATTGTAAAAGAAGGCAACCAGACCATATTGGGACTGTCTGCAAGTGAAGTGTTAGGTCTGTTGTCGCGTTATGTGAACACTGTGCACACGAACAGCACTGACCAAGTGGTTAAGGAATTTCCCAAGTTGTTTCAAGGCGTCGGCTGCCTAGCACGCCCTTACCACATGGTTCTGCGCGAGGATGCAACACCGGTAGTCCAGCCGGTGCGACGGGTGCCCTTGGCGTTGTTCGAGCCCCTGCGAGAAGAGCTGAGTCGGATGGAGCGGGCTGGCCTCGTGGCCAAAGTCAGCGAACCCACTGACTGGGTGAGTCCGTTTATTGCAGCAAGAAAAAAGGAGGGGAAACTGCGAATATGTATTGACCCCAGGCGAAATAATGAGCGCCTAAAGCGAGAACATTGTCGAATGCCTACACGAGATGACATGCAGGCTGGACTTGCCGGGGCCGTCTTTTTCTCTCGCATCGACGCACATTCGAGGTTCCACCAAATCCCCTTAGATGAAGCTACATCAAAGGTATGCACAATCGAAACACCCTTTGGGCGCTACCTTTTCTTGCGTTTTCCCTTCGCCATTGCTTCGGCGCCTGAGGTTTTCTAGAGAACTATGAATGAAATATTCGACCAGGCTCCGGGGGTCCGAATCTGTGTCGATGACATATTGATATCGGGGAGCACAATACTCGCCTCCGCACAGCCTTGCAACTAGCCAAAAAGGCCGGCCTGACGCTCAATGCGGTGAAATGTAAATTCGATGTCACAGAAATTGACTTTTTGGGTGACGTCATAAACGAAGATGGAATAAGACCTAACCTCGCACTGACCGCACCATTAGGTGGAATACCTCAGCAAAAGGACAAAGCCGGTGTTCACAGAATGCTTAGGGTAGTGAACTACTTCGGGAAATATATACCGCATCTAGCGGAACGGACGACGCTTCTACGAAGCCTCATTAAAAAGACGCCCTTTTTCAATGGTCTGAAAACAACTGTAAAGAATGACAAGCTGTCTGTGACGCACTGAGCGGTCCGCCTTTGCTAGCCATTTTCGATCTTACTAAAGAGACCAAGGTCGTTGCTGATGCTTCGAAAAATGGGATTGGTTCTGCCCTTGTTCAGAACTACGGTGGTAGTTAGCGGCCGGTCGCCTATGCATCACGCACAATGAAGGAGGCAGACCAAATATACGTACAAATCGAGAAAGAAGCAATGGGAATTACTTTCGGCTGTGAAAATTCTTTTCATTTCGTTTACGCCTGCAAGTTCGCAATCAAAACAGACCACTGACCGTTGGTTGATAGCAATTGCTTCGAAAGCCATTGGTGACATGCCACCAAGACTGCAACGATTCTTCCTGCGCTTTCTAAGATACAATTACGTTCTTCACTTTGTTCTAGGCAAATAGCTCTTCCTGGCCGATAAGCTTTCAAGATTGTCGCCAGCCGTTCCAAGCGAACATGATGACTTCACTGATGACGTCGATGCTGGTAAGCAAGAAAATATTTGATCGACTGGCAGAAGCGACAGCCTCTAACCCAGACTTGCTGTGTTGCGGTAACTAAGGAATGGGGAAGAAATTCAAGGCTGGATGAAACCTTTTGGTCCTGAGTTATCAGAAGTTAAGGGTATTATTATGAAGGGGACAAAGGTCGTCATTCCAAAGAATATGAGAGCTGAAATACTGGGTCGCATTCATGAAGGTCACTTCGGGGAAAATAAGTGCAAAGCGAGAGCCCGTCGCTTGGTATTCTGGCCGAGACTGAATACGGACATTGAAACCATGGTGAAGACCTGTTATCTTTGTCAAAAATACGCATACAAACAAGAAACCGAACCAGTGGTGCTTAGGCCGATCCCAGACTATGCCTGGTACAGGGTGGATGTTGACATCTTTACGTACGACAGAAACGTCTACCTCTGCGTGTTCGATGCGTTTTCAAACTTCCCTGAAGTCGAAAAGCTTACCGACACAACGACATGCACTGTCATTGCTAAGCTTAGCTCAATTTTTGCACGGTACGGAATTCCACTGGAAGTCTGCACCGACAACGGTCCTCAGTTTTCATCACATAAATTTGCTTTGTTGGCCTCTAGATACGACTTCAAGCATGTGACGTCCAGTCTGCGTTTCCCACGGTCCAATGGTCTCGCCGAGAAGCGAGTCCAAAATGTCAAAAGAATAATGAAGAAGACTGACGAACTCAACGAGAACTTCTGGTTGGGCCTTCTCTGTTATCGCTCGACTCCACTAGCCGAAGGCCGGTCCCCTGGAGAGCTTTTTCAAGGCAGAAAGTTACGCACTTGGCTACCATACCTCGTGTCATGCTCCAGTCAACAGAAGTCTCGGCGCAAACCACGCCAGAAAAGGCCCTCCAAAGGGAAAAATCTACCCGAACTCAAAAAAAGATACAGTTGTAAGAGTACGAGGGAATGCATGGGACTGCAAGGTTCGAGTCATGGGCCTGGTGGTACCCAAGGTCCTATCTCGCCCTTACAGAGGACAACAAAATGCTTCGACACAACCGACATCTCCTAGCCACATGTGAGCCATTCCGAAGCGACCTAACAAAAGATGACTGGCAGCGAAGACATTTTCCAGGAAAACGTGGAAGCGTCGCAGTCTACAATACATCCCACGCAATTTGTGCCAAAGCGATCCACCCGACAAAAGAGACAGGCCAATCGTTTTCACTACGACCATAATTTCCAACAAGTGTCACGTATTGTGGTCGCAGACTTTTAAAGATTACACCGAGGAAGATGTATTGTATTAGTCGCGCGTGCACTCTGGCTGTTATCATGCAGCCGCTTGTAGGCTATGTATACCAGCAAGAAATATCGAAACGCTCTTCTTGTTCCTTCCACGCTGCGTGTTCGTTGTTGGACGCCAGAACACAGTGTCAGGGGCCTGCATGGCCGCCTGACCCTCTTCTATTACATTTTTATTTATGAAGAATAGGATGTTAACACGGTACGCCTTTCATCCACAATGTCAAACTACTCTCGAACAGACACATTTGCAGACATGTGTGCACTTCCCAAAAACGGCTTTGTTTTAACACTTGTAAAATGCTCCCTGCAGTATTCACACTTGCAAGTACGAATGGTTAATAAAGCAAACTTACGAACGTGGACGTTAGACAAGTGCCATCACACAGTCCATCAGTGGAACAGACGGACAACCTTAATACTGTGTGAATAGGTGCGACACGGCAGGCATTGTACTGCAGGAGGCACTGCCCAGTGTCTTCGCGGTCTTTATATTGAAATGTGACTTGTCTATCAGTTATATGACGATATGTTGCAACAATGATCTGGGGGACTAGGGCTCACTTCCGGCATCAATGGACGCGTGTTGGGGTGAGCCATAAAGAGCTCCAAATGACTACGGTCTCTGGTATGGCCTCTATGCCTGCCACGGTTAATGAGTCTTCGAGATTGGAGTTAAAAGGCTCCCACCATATGAGCGCTATGACGGAACCGGTAGATCCTGTCCGAGTTCAGATCAGATGTGGGAGTAAACCTGATATGCATGCATGGACAAACACTTTTCGGCCTTTAATCAGCCTGTTTGCAACAAACTTGAGACGCGTTGAACTTGTTTCACGCGTAATTAAAAATCGCTTTCGTTAGGCAAATTACATTTCATTATGGCTATTTTGGAATGCAATCTTACACTACTATTTTGCAAGAAATATTCATTTTAGGAGCTTGCTGAGCCGGGCCATGACGCAGATACATGAGGTATGCTGTGTTTTTTTTCGTAAAAACACAAGAAACTCTAGTGTTTCAAGACATTGCGTTTATTATTTGGTGCATTTGAACCTTCTTGTGCCGATATTCTGATTGGGCAGCTTTTTAATGCTTTTCTGCGTTAGCCCCCAATAGACTTTACCTTAGGAACCAATGTGATGCGTTTTGACATAGAACAGATTAATATTGCACGAAGCCAGGATAGAGTAACATGCGGATATTCTATGTTCTACACAGATTTACAAAGTCTGTGCGATCCCTAATGTCGCCACTTTTTACCGAACACGTAGTAAATCTCTCCCCTGCTTCATTGCGGTTCCCTCACAGAGCAAGATATCCCCGATGGAGGATTAGCATACTTTCTGGATGTCTCCGCAGTGGTGGCTGAGTAGTTTGTGCACTCGACAAATGAGCCAGGGACATCGAGTTTACTCCTGGCCGCTGCAACAATTTGATCTGGGCGACTGAGCGGCTCAGACTTGAAAATAACAGAAACCGTCTTATGGAAACAAGTTAACTTCTGGTTTGTCACTTTTGCACTATTTTTTCCCCATAAGACTGTGCATCAACTATGCTAAGATTACACTTCAGCACAGTCTTCAGAAAATACAATGTTCCTCAGAAATGCGTGCAGGTGGTTGAATAATGGTTTCATAAATTGAAAATGCAGTAGTAGAAGGTACATGGAGAAAATGTGACTGCAGGTTTTCATGTCAACCAGTATAGTCAGATATTATTATATGCATGTTGCCTCAGAAATATGTACCCAACTAGAATGCCGAAAGCAAAATATTCACCGATTCAATGTGTTCACCGACCCCTTGCGAAACAATTGAGATGGGCAGTGAACCTATTATGGTAAAAATAGTACGCAACGTAAGAACGACCAGTACGCAATGGCATGCGGCTTAGGCTCAGCTATTTTACCTCGTCGCTTTAAGATAGAGGTGAAGAGTTTACCAAACATCCTCAGGAGTGATGAAATTGCAGCAGCAAACGTGGCCCTAGAGAATGTATACGGTTAGTGTGCAATATACTGAAAGGGTGATTGGCTTAGCAGGCTATGTGGAAATATTAAGTACCACATTTTTGGTGTAGAACTCGCCTTGTGTAAATAGAAAACCTGCACCAAACAGACAGTGGCAACAAAAAATCACATGAAAGTATAAATTGTATGTACAGTGGACCTGTCATGCTTTGTAAATGCTCTAATAAATGTGTTGGACATTTCTTTGCCTGTGAGGGTGACGTAAGTAGACGCTTAGTAGTATACGAAAATAGGGTAGCTGCTTACTCAGTTCGGAGGGACAGCACGATGCTGGCACACACACTTGGTGCTTACACTGATCCTCCTCCTAAGCGACCCTTGATACCAGTAATCGCCAGTATCCAAGACCTTTCTCTAGCACCGCCTAGCAGTTTATAATATTCTATATACAAGCTATACACGCCTTTCATACGGATTGTATTGCCGCAAAACTACGTAATGATCTACACAAAGCTCTTACCAAATGACATTCCTATACTACCACACTGAAAGTGGATCACTGGTTGCACCGGAATTCCAGACAGCATCGCCTTACCAGCGAATTTGACCGCGAGCTGCCTGGGATTCTCGGGCCTTATGTACCTACATGGGACGCTACTATTCACTAAAAACAAATTAGACTTAAAATGAAAACATTAAAGAAGCTCTTCATATGCTTTCTCTTCAGTGCAAATGCCTCACTAGCAAGCTAGAACGCATTCTTCGACGCATACACCGGAATGCACTACGTACTCCTGCTCGATCGTTTGTCTATCAAATTTGACACTCTCTTGTATGCTCGAATTGCTCTAAACCCTATGTTAATTTAGATCACTGCGTTTTCTCCTGCCCAGTTGCAACGATTTCCCCTCATTTTCCCCACCTTCCCCTTCCAACGTGGCGGGCATGGCTAGCCTCAG